>NC_135822.1:35162602-36383960 GCF_964213995.1 Mustelus asterias
CAGAGGGCAAGAAAGCGACAGAGGGTGAGTGAAAGAGAGGGGGCAACAGCACAGTCAATATCCCAGAACTGAGTAAGCAAGCAAGCTACAAAATGTGGAGGTGTACTGGGCTTTTGACCTGAGTTTGGAGATTGTTTGGGAGACAGGTGGAAGGAGAAAGGGAATGGAGATAATCAGCAAGAAGACACATGAACAACTCTTAACAATATCCTGAATGATACTCTCTATATTGGAGACTGGAATTCCCAAGTATTTGGGAGCTGCCAAAATCATTAACAGCTCTTTGTAGAATGACATTTTAAGTTCTCCCCATGGGTATTGTTACTAACTTGCTCATGGTGTGTTACGTAGAGGGGATTTGGTTTCATTTCCCCCCCCCCCAGCGAAGAGTTATTATTATGGTCAAATCACCATCCAGACACTTCTCTAAATCTAACTGCTGGACATCTGAAGAAGACCCAAATTCTCTGCCCAAATTCCCTGTCTCCACTGAACCCAATTGACCCTCACAGCGCCAGAGACCTGGGTTCAATTCCGGCCTCGGGTCACTGTTTGCGCGGATTTCTCTCCAGGTGCTCCGGTTTCCTCCCACAGTCCAAAGATATGCAGGTTAGGTGGATTGTGTGGAAAGATAGGAAAGAAAAGGGCTATTATAAGATTGGCAGACTTTGCAAGAGTTTTTGTTTAATCAACTTAGATGCAGAATTCACTTTATTAATGGGTAGCAAGTTTGCCAGTAATTGTAATGAGATGTTTTAAATACTTTGTAGTTTTAAAGGTACACGTAATACCTTTAATTAGTCCATACATATAAATATATCTTCTATACATTTTCAGAAATTAAACAAAGAAACTTAGATGCACAGTTACAGAGTGCCCTTTGATACCAAACATATGTTAGATACATTCCTTTAAAGCTCCTAACTGTTGGAATCACAAGGTCATAAAGGAGACTTAATTGCCTCACCAGACACCTTATCAGAAACAACTGATACAAGAGTGAGTTTTAATGAAGCTGCCTTCACAGTTTCTCATCAAAACAGAGTCAGAAAGATATTAATGTCTTAGAGAATGAAAGAGTTACGGTCGGGGACTTAGTAGGAACTGACAAGAATTAATGGTGACATAATGATACCTCCTGAAACTGTAGGTAGTGATAAAAAGCTCAGTCATTGGATTGATAAGCAATGTATACCTGTGTTTCATTATGTGGCAATAAACAAAACTTATCAGGGCTATAATCAGAGAATGTCCTGAAGACAAGTTGGGTTAACCACATCCCTTAGAGATTCAGTTAACTTCACTGACATGGCCATAAAATACTAATGGCTTTTGTAGGCCCCCCTTTATCAATTAAAGGATGCCCATGTGAGACTGTTTAGTGAAGATGTTTTGTGAGGCTGCTATCAAAAATAGAGACAAGATGTCTGACTAAGAGACTAGAGGATAGGCTCAGGGATGATATATTGGGGCATCCCACGAGATAGCGTGATCTCATAGATCAGGGTGGTTCAGTACTTTTTCCTATTGGATCAATACGTAAAGTATGTAATTTGGAACACTTTGGATTGTATCCAACTGACTGTGAGTTGCAAAATTGTATAAACCAGGATGGTTTTCTTTGTCCGGTGGAGTGGTATCTCTGATCCATTGTGTCAAAAGACTACCCCCCTTGCTAGCAAGTAAAGTAAAGACAATCTGTCGGTTAAGTATCTTGTGTTCATGTGTGATTTCGACAATTGGCCATGAGAACTTGACCCTAGTGCCAGGGGATTAGCAGGGTAAATATGTGGGGTTGCGAGAATAGGGACTGGGTGGGATTGTGGTCTCGATGGGCCTCCTTCTGCACTGTAGGGATGCTATGATTCTATGAACCTGACAACCTGCTTAACCTTCTTCAGATGTCCAACAGTTACCTTTAGAGATGAAAGTTCTTGGTTGCTGATTTAACCATAATAATAACCCTCCGCTGGGGGAGAAGATGAAACCAATCCACTCTATGGAACACGCCATGAGCAAGTTAGCAATCTCATCCATCCGTACCAGATCTGGCCTATATGTGCCTCTGTGTCAGAGGGTTGACCCCCCTCTGGTCAACCAATGGTCCAGCAAGCCACTCATTTGAAAGGTGGGCAATTAGGGATGGTTAACACACGCTACCCATGCCACAATGCCCACATCCCGTGAAAGAATGAATTTAAAAAGAACTCCATTCATCGCAATTTGGAAAGCTCCAATTATCAGTGTTTTTGGGGAGAGAGGGAGTCCCTCTTGTGAAAAAAGGTTCTCCTGGACATCATTCCTTAACGACCAAGCCTGAATGTTAAAATCATCTCCCCTCATTCTCGATTCGCTGACTAAAGGAAATAACTCTTCTATAAGTTTAACTTTAAAGTTTATTTATTCGTGTCACAAGTCACATTAATGCTTCAATGAAGTTACTGTGAAAATCCCCCAGTCACCACACTCCGGTGCCTGTTTGGGTACACTGAGGGGGAATTTAGCATGGCCAATGCACCTAACCAGCACGTCTTTCAGACTGTGGGAGAAAATCAGAGCACCCGGAGGAAACCCACGCAGACACGGGGAGAACGTACAGACTCCACACAGACAGTGACTCAAGCCGGGAATCGAACCCGGGTCCCTGGCAGCAATGCTAACCACCCCATTAAATTCTTTTAACATTTTGAACCCCCTGATCATATCAGTCCATCAGGTTCTGTACAGAACTGTTCTCAAGGAAAAACCAACCACGCTTTTGCAACCCGTCTGCGCAGTTTAAGCGGCAGAACTATTGTATTAAATCAGGGCTGCAGAAAGACCAATATATCCATCCTTCCCAGAATTGAATGCAAACCCCCAGACAGCATCTAAACAGCTGAAGTGTAATTTTCTCCCCTTTATATTCCAAACCTCTCGAGATAGAGGTCAAGATTTCATTAGCTTTATTGATTGCCCCTTACACATGTCTACTCACTTTCACTGATTTGTGTATCTGGATTCACAAATTTCTCTGTCCAGCTATCCAGCTCCCGGCTTCTATTTAGAAAATAATGTGATACATCCTTCCGAGGTCCAAAGTGGTTGACCTCCCACTTGTCTACATTGAACTCTTATATCTGCAATCGTTGCACCACTCACAATCTGCCAGAGTCTGCCTATCTTTAATAACAGAATCTCCTAGCTTCCCCACAACTGATGCTGAACTGGCAAGCCTGTAGGTACAGTTTCTCCCTGGAACTATTCGTAAACAATGGGATGACATTAACAAGTAACAGCTAAGCACTCACTCTCTCTACCACCGATGGACAGTGGCAGCAGTGTGTAAGCTACATGGCAGCAATTCACCAAATCTCCATGGACAATATTTTCCAAACATAGAATACCATGGAGTCCCTACAGTGCAGATGGAGGCCATTCGGCCCATTGCATCTGCACCAACTCTCTGGCAGAGCACCCTATCCAGGCACTATTCCCGTAACCCCACATATTTACCCCACTAATCCTCTGAGCCTACACATCGTTGGACACTAAAGGGCAATTTAACATGGCGAAACCACCTAACCTGCGTATCTTTGGAGTGTGGGAGGAAACCGGAACATCCGGAGGAAACCCACGCAGACAGTGGGAGAATGTTCAAACTCCACACAGTCAGCCAAGGCCAGAATTGAACCCGGGTCCCTAATGTTGTGAGGTGGAACATGCTATGGGGTGGAACGTTGGCACAGCGGTTACATAAGAACATAAGAAATAGGAGCAGGAGTAGGCCATCTAGTCCCTCGAGCCTGCCCCGCCATTCAATAAGATCATGGCTGATCTGAAGTGGATCAGTTCCACTTACCCGCCTGATCCCCATAACCCCTAATTCCCTTACCGATCAGGAATCCATCTATCTGTCATTTAAACATATTCAACGAGGTAGCCTCCACCACTTCAGTGGGCAGAGAATTCCAGAGATTCACCACCCTCTGAGAGAAGAAGTTCCTCCTCAACTCTGTCCTAAACCGACCCCCCTTTAGTTTGAGGCTGTGCCCTCTAGTTCTAGCTTCCTTTCTAAGTGGAAAGAATCTCTCCACCTGTACCCTATCCAGCCCCTTCATTATCTTATAGGTCTCGATAAGATCCCCCCTCAGCCTTCTAAATTCCAATGAGTACAAACCCAATCTGCTCAGTCCCTCCTCATAATCAACACCCCTCATCTCTGGTATCAACCTGGTGAACCTTCTCTGCACTCCCTCCAAGGCCAAGGTTAGCACTGCTGCCTCATAGTTCCAGGGACCCGGGGTTTGATTCCCTGGCTTGGGGAGTTTGTACATTCTCCCCGTGTCTGCATGGGTTTCCTCTGTGTGCTCTGGTTTCCTCCCACACTCGAAAGACGAGCTGGTTAGGTGCATTGACCATGCTAAATTCTCACTCAGTGTACCTGAACAGGTGCCTGAGTGTAGTAACTAGGGGATTTTCACCGTAACTTCATTGCAGTGTTAATGTAAGCCTACTTGTGACTAATAAATAAACTTTAACTTTTAACCACTATGCTACCATTACCTCTATCACCGAGAAGGACAAGGGCAGCAGACACATGGGAACACCACCACCCGCAAGTTCCCCTTCAAGCCACACAACATTCTGACTTGAAAATATACCATCGTTCCTTCCCTGTTTGCTGGGTCAAAATCCTGGAACGGGTCAAACCTCCTAAATAGTAGGTGTACCTACACAATGTGGACTGCAGTGGTTTAAGAATGTGGTTCATTGGCACTTTACAGGGCAGTTTGGAATGGGCAATAAATGTTGGCCTAGCCAGTGATGTCTGCATCCTGCGAAAGAAAAAATTTAAAAAACTTTCCAATCTATGAGCACAGTAACTGAAAAAAAGATTCTGGCCGGAATTCACCGACTGTTCAAACCCCATTGCCACTGCCAACGAGAATTTGCCGCTTGGCCAAAACCCCATTCACTGCAGCGAGACTGGAGAATCCCAGCCGCAGGTGAGCTCGGGGAATCCCAGCCACGGGGAGAGGTCGGAGAATCCCAGCCGGGAGCAAGGTCGGAGGATCCCAGCCGCGGGGCGAGGTTGGAGAATCCCAGCCGGGAGCAAGGTCGGAGGATCCCAGCCGCGGGGCGAGGTTGGAGAATCCCAGCCGGGAGCAAGGTCGGAGGATCCCAGCCGCGGGGCGAGGTTGGAGAATCCCAGCCGGGAGCAAGGTCGGAGGATCCCAGCCGCGGGGCGAGGTTGGAGAATCCGGCCCTCTGACTAACACAGCTGCAATTTCTTCACTTACCTCTTTCTGTCTCTGGGGGAGGAAGCTTAGTGGTGTAAGCGAAACCAGTCAGGTAGTCACAAAATCAAAGGAAGTTGCAGCACATAACTTGGCTTGGAATGTACTCCCATCCCTGTCTTCAACTCATCCCAAACCTCCAGCCACAGGCAGTGACCAACAAGTGGAATTAGGAACTAATTTGCAAATAGGGGTGCAATAACGAATACCAAAAAATGTCACCAATACCAACTGGAAAGACACTGTGGATGAGTTATTGGGTACACTGGAATCAAAGAAAAGAACTGTTTAAAGATATATTTCCTCCGACTTCTTCCAACTTGCTGATTATACAGTAAATGGCAGAACCCTTAAGAGTATTGATAGGCAGAGGGATCTGGGTGTACAGGTACACAGGTCACTGAAAGCGGCAATGCAGGTGGAGAAGGTAGTCAAGAAGGCATATGGCATGCTTGCCTTCATCAGCCGGGGTATTGAGTTTAAAAATTGGCAAGTCATGTTGCAGCTTTATAGAACCTTAGTTGTGCTGCACATGGAAGATAGTGTTCAATTCTGGTCGCTACACTACCAGAAGGATGTGGAGGCGTTGGAGATTTATCAGGATGTTGCCTGGTATGGAGGGCATTAGCTATGAGGAGAGGTTGGAGAAACTTGTTCTCACTGGAGCGACGGAGGTTGAGGGGAGACCTGATAGAAGTCTACAAGATTATGAGAGGCATGGACAGAGTGGATAGTCAGAAGCTTTTTCCCAGGGTGGAAGAGTCAATTATTAGGAGGCACAGGTTTAAGGTGGGAGGGGCAAGGTTTAAAGGAGATGTACAAGGCAAGTTTTTACACAGAGGGCGGTGGGTGCCTGGAACTCGTTGCTGGGGGAGGCAGTGGAAGCGAATACGGTAGTGACTTTTAAGGAGCGTCTTGACAAGTACATGAATAGAATGGGAATAGAGGAATATGGTCCCCGGAAGGGTAGGGGGCTTTAGTTCAGTTGGGTAGTATGGTCGGTGCAGGCTTGGAGGGCCGAAGGGCCTGTTCCTGTGCTGTAATTTCCTTTGCTCTTTGTTCTTTGTTCTAAATGATTCAGTCTGCTCACTAATGAAAAATAACAGAATTAGATTATTTCCCCAATTTATGGGCAATGCCGAGACTAGTCTGGTTTTGTGTGGCACTTAGAATCATAGAATCATAGAATCCCTACAGTGCTGAAGGAGGCCATTTGGTGCATCGAGCCTGCACCGACCACAATCCCACCCAGGCCCTATCCCGGTGACCCTACGTATTTACCCTGCTAATCCCCCTGACACTAAGGGGCAATTTACCTTGGCCAATCCACCTAACCTACACATCTTTGGACACTAAGGGATAATTTAGCATGGCCCAATCCACCTAATCTGTACATCTTTGGACTGTGGGAGGAAACCGGAGCACCCGGAGGAAACCCACGCAGACGCAGGGAGAACGTGCAGACTCCACACAGACAGTGACCCAAGGCCGGAATCGAACCCGGGTCCCTGGCGCTGTGAGGAGCAGTGCTAACCATTGTGCCACCGTGCCGAGAGGGTTTTAATGCATTGTTCTTCTTGCCAGCCCCTCAGCCTTCAATCAACATTCACACCCCGTCTGCCGGGTTTTCAGCACAAACTCACTCTTCATCAGTTCAGGAGGTTTTCTCACTTGTTGCCCAAGTGCTTCATTTGAAAAGACAGCTGCCATATGGCGCCTATCAGCTAATAATAGGCATCTATTGAGGTAATTGATCTCCAGTGACAGATGGCTCCCCAAGCTCTGTATTAAACAATAGAGCAACCAATAACTTACTCCCAGCAGGTCCTGATAGTAGCAGAAAGCTCTACTACAGATAAAAAGATAATTACCGAGAAGGATAGGGCTACTAAAGCTCCAATATACACAGGGCTGGTGGGGTAGGGGCAGGAAGGAGCAATTTTCCCTCTAACCAACCTGGGTATACAAATATACTCCAGAACATACAGTGCACAGGTAAAACACACATGGGTGACACGGTGGTGTACCCTGAGAAAGCAGCACACGCAGCAGTTGTAATCTAGTTACACCCATCGTTCGCTGGGTGCTGCTCTCTCTTCAAAAGAGGAGGAGGCCATTTAGCCCCTTGAGCCTGTCCTGCCCATCAGTCAGAGCTTGGCTAATCTGCGACCTCAGAATCGCAGGTTCATTCGGCTATTCAGCCCATCGAATCTGCATCGACTTTCCGACAGAGCACCTTACCCAGGCCCACCCCTCCCCACCCTACTCCCCGAACTCCACTCATTCACCCTGCTAATCCCCCTAACCTACATATCTTTGCACACTAATGGGCAAGTTATCTTGGCCAATCCCCCTAACCCGCACACCTTTGCACTGTGGGAGGAAACCGGAGCGCCCGGAGGAAACCCACGCAGACACAGGGAGAATGTGCAGACTCTGCACAGATAGTCACCTAAGGCCAAAATCGAACCCGGGTCCCTGGCGCTGTGAGGCAGCAGTGCTACCCATTGTGCCACCGTGCCTCTGGTCTTTGGTACATTGGCCACATTGAATCGAACCTGGGTCCTTGGTGCTTTGAAAGATACGCCATTCTAAACAGTGGCTGAGGAAAAGAAACTGTCCAGCACAACCATTGGTTTGGGCATTAAAAATAAAATACAAATGCTTTTGCACACTTTGATGCTTTTAAATCATTATTGTTGGATTATTTATGATAGCAAAGCCTTGAAAGTTCGACTGTAAACATTTTAGTTAAACTATTCTCTAAAACACTTTAATCGGTTTCAACTGGTGTAATTACAAGAAAGAACACCTTTGAATAGAAGCATTTTCACATGTTTTATTCAACGGAAAGATTATAACTTGAACATTTATTATAGAATCCCTACAGCACAGAAGGAGGCCACTCAGCCCATCGAGTCTGCACCGACCACAATCCCACCCAGACCCTGTTCCCATAACCCCATGCATTTACCCTAACTAATCCACTTGACACTAAGAGGCAATTTAGCATGGCCAATCCATCTAACCCGCACATCTTTGGACTGTGGGAGGAAACCGGAGCACCCGGAGGAAACCCATGCAGACGTAGGAACAATGTGCAAACTCTACACAGGCAGTGACCCAAGCCGGGAATCGAACCCGGGTCCCTGGTGCTGTGAGGCGGCAGTGCTAACCACTGTGCCACCCCATTCATTCTAAATGAAAGTCGAGGTACACTAAGTACAGAAGCCCTGTCTGATCAATACTAGGATAATGGCCGTTGGGCCAAGAAGGTCAATCCTTACGCCAGAATTTGGTTTCTCTAGGACAATGGTCTGAACTCCTTCTTCAAGTTGTGCAATTCACTTTCCTTGATCTCTACAAACTGGTGCCTTTCTGACACTTGCTCTGTCATTGAAATGGTTCCTTGCAATGCATCTACTGTACAGACAAAAGACTGCAGCCGCCTTGCAAGAATGGCAGGCCTCGAGAAAGCTCACGAGGGAACACTAGAAAGACAATGTGCTTGGAGATCAGATGCTGTCTCTTGGCTGAGATGAGAGCAGCAGAATATGAATGAAAGACTCCCGACAGTAATGTTTGCCGAATGCAGTTGTTCAAACCAGAACAGATCCTACCAGCAAATTACTTCAGAAATCAGCATGACTTGATGAAGTGGCTGTAATAGCTTCCCAACACAAACCATTATTTAAACCATATTTTACACAAGTTAACCCACAAATCTTAACATTTTCCTTGGCATGCACACTGATAACAATCCCTCAAGTCTTTTTTTTGGCGTAGGCAGTCTATTTTTTAAAGTGCATTTGAACAGACACCAATTTTTAAAAATTCTTTCACAGGATGTGGATGTCGCTGGTCAGGCCAGCATTTATTGCCCAGCCCTAGCTGCCCTTGAGGAGGCGGTGGTGAGCTGTCTTCTTGAACTGCTGCAGTCTCTGTGTAGGTACACCTACACTGCTGTTAGGGAGGGAGTTCCAGGATTTTAACCCAGCGACAGTGAAGAAAGGGCGATATATTTCCAAGTCAGAATGGTGAGTGGCTTGGAAAAGGGGACTTCCAAGTGATGGTGTTCCCATGTATCTACCATCCTTGTCCTTCTCGGAGTTAGAAGTTGTGGCTTCGGAAGTTTCTATCAAAGGAGCCTTGGTGAGTTCCCGCAGTGCAACTTGTAGATGGTACACACTGCTGTCACCATGCCTCGGTAGTGGAGGATATGACTGAGGTGCCCATTAAGCGGGCTGTTTTATCTTGGATAGTGTCGAGCTCCTTGAGTGTTGTTGGAGCTGTACTCATCCAGGTAAATTGAGATTATTCCACACATTCCTGAATTGTTCCCTGTAGATGGGGGACTGGGAGTCAGGAACTGAACTACCAGCAGCAGAATTCCCTAACCCTAACCCTAACCCTAACCTTAACCCTAACCCTAACCTTAACCCTAACCCTAACCTTAATCCTAACCCTAACCCTAACCCTAAGCTGCTAGAAGGAGTTAGAAGCCATGCTGACTGTTGCTATGGTATTCATATGGCTGCTTGAATTCAGTTTCTGGTCAATGGTAACCCCCAGGATGTTGATCGTGGGGGATTCAATGATACCATTGAACGCCAAGGGTTGATGATGAGAATCTCTCTTCTTGAAGATTGTTATTACCTAGCACTTGTGTGGCGTGAATGTTACTTGTCACTTGTCAGCCCAAGCCTGGATATTGTTCACATCATGTTGCATTTGTGGTGATATAAACAGGGCCTAGTTTTAAGGCTGATAAAATTGGATATCCTAAATTAAAGAATTGGGCACATGGAAATCAAACACAGTCAAACCGCAGGCAGGCCAATTGTACAATACACAAATGTGTCTGGGCCTGACCCATCAACCACCCATCAAAGGTCGTTACACTCTACTTGAGACTTAGCAGGAGATCATGGCACCTCATTGAAATGCATCGGTCTATTGTTAGAAGCCCAGATCGGGCCAGACTTTCTGTCACCAAAAGATCCTGTAGAAACCTTACCTGATAACAAGTTTAACAACATGGAGATGGGCACCTGGGGGGCAGATCCTGGTGTCCTGTCAGGCAGACATCAAGAAACCCACTGGGTATTGGAACCCCCTCCTGGGACCTCATTGGCCAGAAGCCAGAGAAGTTTCTGGAAAGGCAAGCAGGCTGGGGATAAAGGAACACACTCAGAGGCACAAGGAGCGAAGACTCGACAGGGGAGACAGCCGTGTCCATTCGGAAGACTGACCAGAGAAGGAAGGAAGGAAGAAGCGGCCATCGAGACTCACCTTCGTGACGACAGACCAGAGGGGACTCAGAGAATCGGGCCTGCAGTTTAACCAAACCATCTTTACGGGTAGTATACTTGAATCTGCTGGGGTATCCTCTTGTTTTATGTGGGTAATTTAAGGGTTAATAGTGTTATTTAATAAACTTGTTGAATCTTTACTTGTGTTTGTCCTTTGTCCACCTTGCAAATAAGGGCACCGGGGTAAAACCTTGGAGTAAGTAAACTGGTTGAAAGTATCTGAGAATTAACAGGTACAACACATTTGAACATGGACTGCTTCAGTATCTGAGGAGTTGTGAATGGTGCTGAATATTGTGCAATCATCGGTGAACATCCCCACTTCTGACCTTATGATGGAGGGAAGGTCATTGATGAAGCAGCTGAAATGGTTGGTCCTAGGATGCTACCCTGAGGGACTCCTGCAATGATACCCTGGAGGTGAGATGATTGACATCCAATAACCACAACCATCATCTTTTGTGCCCGACACGACGCCAAGCAGTGGAGGGTTTTCCCCCGATTCCCATTGATTCTAATTTTGCGAGGGCTCCTTGATGCCACACTCGACCAAATGAAGCCTTGATGTCAAGGGCAGTCACTCTCACCTCTTGAGTTCAGCTCTTTATTGCATGTTTAGACCAAGGTTGGGTCTGCAAGTCAGGAGCTGAGTGGCCTTGATGGAACCCAAACTGAGCATGAGTGTGCAGGTTCTTGCTGAGTAAGTACCGCTTGAGAGCACTGCTGATGACCCCTTCCATCAACTTGCTGATGATTGAGTGTGGACTGATTGGGTGGTAATTGGTCGGGTTGGATTTGTCCTGTTTCTTGTGGACAGGGCACATCTGGGAAATTTTCACAATGTTGGGTCGATGTCAATGTTGTAGCTGTACTATGTTTATTCACTTATGAGATCTGGGCCTCGCTGACTAAACCAGCATTTATTGGCTGTCCCTAATTGCCCATGAAGGGGGAACAGCTTGGCTAGGGGTGCAACTAGTTCTGGAGCACAAGTCTTCAGTACTATTGCTGGGATATTGTCAAGGCTCAGAGCCTTTCGCCAGTCCCTACAGCCGTTTCTTGATATTATGTGGAGTGAAATACATTGGCTGAAGACTGATATCTACGATGCCATGGTGGGATTTGAACCCATGTCCCAAGTGCATTAGCCTGGGCCTCCGAATTACTAGTGCACTGCCATTACAACTGTGCCATTTAAAGAGGCAGATTAGTACCCAGTGTGTGAGGGAATTTATTGATTGTAATGTGGCTATGTAGCTTACAGGGGACATTGCTGGTAATGCACAGCTCCAACTTTCCACTGCCTGTTCTCACCCCACAATCCCCTATCCATTTTTAGACATCCTGTCAGAGATTCAGCCATGACAAGCTGCAATCCCCTCCACACAGGGATTGGGAACACGGGAATTATCCCATTGGCAACACCGCCAACTCCCTAACTCGAGTCACCAATTCTCTTCCTACTCTCTCAGGCTAAACAAAACAATTCACAACTAATGTTCTGGGGGACCTGGGTTCGAATCCTGCCATGGCAGATGGCGGAATTTTAATTCAATAGAAAATATCTGGAATTAAGAATCCACTGATGACCGTGAAACCATTATCGATTATCGGAAAAATCCATCTGGTTCAGTAATGTCCTTTAGGGAAGGAAATCTGCCGTCCTTACTTGGTCTGGCCTACATGTGACTCCAGAGCCACAGCAATGTGGTTGACTCTCAACTGTCCTCCAAGGGCAGATACTTTTTTATTGAATTCAAATTCCACCATCTGCCATGGTAGGATTCGAACCCGGGTCTCCAGAACTTCAGCTGAGTTTCTGGATTAATAGCCTAGCAATAATACCACTAGGCTATCGCCTCCCCTTAAGTCACTCATAGGTTGGACCTTAAGTCACTCATAAGTAGATGGAAACCTTCCCAATCCAGAACAAGCCATGGGTTCCTCCAAGAGAGATCTGAATGGTATTCAAAACGGCAATCAAGCCACAAACCTGATCATTTGTGTTGTTACTGGGATATGAAAACCATTATAACATGATCTTTAACTCTAGGTTGCTTTTTCTCTCGATACAACTGATGGCCCGGTGGCTCAGTGGTTAGCATTGCTACCTCACAGCTCCAGGGACCCGGGTTCGATTCCCAGCTTGGGTCACTGTTGGTGTGGAGTCTGTACATTCTCGTCGTGTCTGTGTGGGTTTCCTTTGGGTGCTCCAGTTTCCTCCCACAGTCCGAAAGACGTGCTGGTTAGGTGCATTGACCGTGCTAAATTCTCCCTCAGTGTCCATGAACAGGCGCCGGAGTGTGGCGACTCGGGGATTTTCACAGTGACTTCATTGCCGTGTTAATGTGAGCCTACTTGTGACTAATAAACAAACTTTAAAGGGTTGGGTTATCTCAATGCAAGAGCCCCTATGACCTCAGCGCAGCAAGACGCAAAGAGGTTTCTGAAGATTGAGAGTGTTTGACAAGCTTGGCAGGCCTCACCGGTCCCATGCGAGTTGGAAGAGATATTAAGAAGATGAATGTCTTTTCAATAACTCCTCCCAGTCCTAGACTTGGCGAGAGACATGACTCTCCGGTATATTAAATTGGCCAGAGTGCATTTGTGGAGAAAGAGCTTTCAGATATAAAAAGGAATTGGCCCGAGTTTGCAACTTTCAGTCCGTGCATTGCTGGCTCGAATGCAAAGAGTGATGTTCAGCTATTACTTGTCTAGAAATTGAACAGAATTTAATATAGAAGCAGGAACTTTCTGCAGCTTTACTTCAAACTGCCACTCAAGTATCTGGCCATTTTGTCCAACACATGACCCTTTGTGCTTTTAAAGTTCTATATCAGTTCTTTCTAACTGTTTTAAAGTTCAGATAAGGAAGACAGACTTCAGAATCACAGAATACTACAGCACAGAAGAGGCCCTTTGGCCCATCGAGTCTGCACCAACGTGTGAAATGCCCTGACCTGCCCACCTAATCCCATCTGCCAGCATTTGGCCCATAGCCTTGAATGTTATGGCGCGCCAGGTACGCATCCAGGTACTTTTTAAAGGATGTGAAGCATCCCGCCTCCACCACCCTCCCAGGCAGCGCATTCCAGACCCTCACCATCTTCTAAGCAAAAGAAGTTGTATTTGTTGCATCTGCATTTGTACAACACTTTCCACAACTACCAGCACCTTTTGTGGCACAGTTACTGTTGTAACGTAGGAAACACTGCAGGCAATTTGTGCACAGCAAGGTCCCAAAAACAACAATGTGATTGAGGGATGAATATTGGCTAGGACACCAGAGGGACCTCCCTCCGCTGTCCTTTGAAAGAGTGTCGGGGGATCTTTTACATCCACCCAACAGGATCCTGGTTTAATGCTTTATCTGAGAGACGGCACCCTCAACAATGCAGCACTCCCTCGATATTGCACTGGAGTTTCAGCCTTGGTTTATACACTCAAACTCTGGAGTGGGACTTGAACCCAGAACATTGTGATTTTGAAGTGAGTGTGGTCCCAACTGAGCCGAGGCTGACACCCATAGGAGGAGAAACTCTCGCCGGAGTTCTACCATTCCGCCCGCCACGGAATCGGAGCGGACGAGGGGCGGACAATGGAAATGTCCGTTGACCTCGGGTGGGATTTTCCGGTCTCAGGTCGAGCGAGGCCATAAAATCCCGCCCAATGTCTGATCCATTTGGCAAATGGGACATTTCCACCCCTTGAGGCAGCAGCAGTTCTTTGGAATCATTTACTGAATTATTTGAGGTTTCTGGTTTGAAATTTACTCTCATTGGTTGGCCATGCTCCGGCTAGTTGCTGCTCAGGTCTCCTCTTCCTCCAGACTCTTCTCCTGGTGGGGTTTGTAGCGGGTGGGTTATTTCCTTGGGAAGGAGGGTGGCCAGTGGGGACTCCACTGCCTTCCCACCTCCACCCCGATTAAGTCCATGAATGGCCTTCTTGTCCCACGAGCCAATTAAAACCCCTGAAGAGCCCATTTAAAAGCCTCATCCTACTGCAGTTGGTACTGACCCAGTGGAAGACGGGGTTAGATGGGCTTGTCAGGACCATGACAAGAAAACCAATGCAGAGTTCCTTGCAGGTTCCCGAGACTTGGGATGTGTGGGGGCTTGGTGATTTTCAACAAAGAACAAAGAAAATTACAGCACAAGTACAGGCCTTTCAGCCCTCCAAGCCTGCACCGACCATGCTGCCCCGTTGAATTAAAACCCCCTACCCTTCCGGGGACCATATCTCTCTCTATTCCCATCCTATTCATCTATTTGTCAAGATGCTCCTTAAAAGTCATTATCATATCTGCTTCCACTATCTCCCCCGGCAGCAAGTTCCAGGCACCCTCCACCCTCTGTGTAAAAAACTTGCCTCGTACATCTCCCTTTAAACCTTGCCCTTCGCACCTTAAACCTATGCCCCCGAGTAATTGACTCTCCCACCCTGGGAAAAAGCTTCTGACTATCCACTTTGTCCATGCCCCTCATAATCTTGTAGACTTCTATCAGATCACCCCTCAACCTCCGTCTTTCCAGTGAAAACAAGCCAAGTTTCTCCAATCTCCCCTCATAGCTAATGCCCTCCATACCAGGCAACATTGTGGTAAATCTTTTCTGTGCCCTCTCCAAAGCCTCCACATCCTTCTGGTAATGTGGCTACCAGAATTGAACACTATATTCCAAGTGCGGCCTAACTAAGCTTCTATAAAGCTGCAACATGACGTGCCAACTTTTAAACTCAATGTCCCAGCCGATGAAGGCAAGCATGCCGTATGCCTTCTTGACTACCTTCTCCACCTGCATTGCCACTTTCAGTGACCTGTGTACCTGTGCACCCAGATCCCTCTGCCTATCAATACTCTTAAGGGTTCTGCTGTTTACTGTATATTTCCCATCTGTATTAGGCCTTCCAAAATGCATTACCTCACAGTTGTCCAGATTAAACTCCATCTATTATTTATATTTATTATTTATTTATTCATCTCATTTATAGGAAAGATGTGGAAGCGTTGGAAAGGGTGCAGAGGGGATTTACCAGGATGTTGCCTGGTATGGTGGGAAGATCGTATGAGGAAAGGCTGAGGGACTTGAGGTTGTTTTCGTTAGAGAGAAGAAGGTGAAGAGGTGACTTAATAGATGCATACAAGATGATCAGAGGATTAGATAGGGTGGATAGTGAGAGCCTTTTTCCTCGGATGGTGACGGCTAACATGAGGGGACATAGCTTTAAATTGAGGGGTGATAGATATAGGACAGATGTTAGAGGTAGGTTCTTTACTCAGAGAGTAGTAAGGGCAAAGTAAGTAGTAAGATTCAAACTGAGATTAAGATTCACCCACATTCCACAAGGCCAGTGATGATGTTAGTTCCTTACTCTGCTTACAGTGTAGGTCTATCTAACTGCCAGACACTCGAGCTAATTTCTTTCAGCGAGCTTCAAACTACACAAAGTCCAAACTGTAACCAAACTGCAAGCACACAGGTGATTTGATCTGATTTGATTTGATTTGATTTATTATTGTCACATGTATTAGTATACACTGAAAAGTATTATTTCTTGCGCGGATATACAGACAAAACATACCGTTCATAGAGAAGGAAAGGAGAGAGTGCAGAATGTTACAGTCATCACTAGAGTGTAGAGAAAGACCAATTTAATGCGAGATAAGTCCATTCAAAAGTCTGATGGCAGCAGGGAAGGAGCTGTTTTTGAAGTCAGAGAACATTCTTAAGCTTCACCCATCTCCATGACAATATAACGTTCTCTGGGATGTCTTCAAGCGGATCACTGAGTTAATCATCCCTTATTTACGATTTATATTCTGATCTGATCTGATGAAGTGAATGGGTTTTACAAACTTTCAAGGTTTACTGAATGTTTTTAACTTGATTTTGTTCGACTCCCCAAACCAAAAACGTCTCTCTGGAGTGCCATTATTCTTGCAAATGGTTGCAGACATCACATCTCCAGCTCTTTGGCTAAGTTAGCCCACCTACTGTTTTATAGCTCCCACTCCAATTCTGATGTTATTCGGCAAATATGGGTAATCTTTTGGCCTGCCACTTCATAAGATATTCCAGCAATTTCTAAAGCCCAGTATTTTAATGTCCTTTCCCTTATAGCTGTTAATCTCTTAAGGCAACCTGACCCCAACCTTTTAAGCTTCCTTTAATTGCATCATCCTGTTTTCTGCAGTTAAACTTTAATTCTTGAAACTAAAAGTGATATTCTGAAACTCATGAACCATGAACTAGACATTCACAATACGTGTTCATACTTTGGAGAAACACAAGGGCAGTGAGAATTTCTCTCCAGTGTTCTGGCCAATATTTATCCATGAACCATCATCACTGAAATCGATGACCTTGTCATTTTAACGTGTTGCTGGGTGCGAGAGTTTACTGTGCACAGATGAGATGCTTTGCTTCCTACATTACAACAGTATCTACCCTTCAAAAGTACCGAAAATAAAAGCAAATCACTGCGGACGCTAGAATCTGAAACAAAAACAGAAAATGCTGGAAAATCTCAGCAGGTCTGACAGCATCTGTGGAGAGAGAATAGAGCCAATGTCTGGAGGATTTAGTTCTATTCTCTCTCTACAGAGCTGCTGAGATTTTCCAGCATTTTCTCTTTCTGCTTCAAAAGTAATTCTTTGGTTGTAAAGTGTTCTGCCATGTTGTGAGGTCCTGAAAGTTGCTATATCAATGCACATCTTTGATTCTGTTTGTTTATAAATTGTTCGAAAATGAGGGATCCTCCATAGTCCCATCATCAGGCTGATGGACTTGTAGAGCCATCAGCTGTTGCTGTCATCCCACCTTTCCCAAACCGCTAGGAGGCAGTATTTTTTGCGTCCCTGTGAAGTTGATTCCAAGTGAAATATTGGGCAGGATTTTCTGACCCCCCCCCCCCTCCCTCCCACCACCACCACCCCCATCAGCATGTTTTCCAGCAGGGGGGCAGCCCGCCATTGGGTGGCAGCTGGATCTTCTGGTTCTGCCGATGTCTGTGGTGTTTTGTGTGCCACGCACCCTCTGCTACTGGGGCACATGCCGCGGGGTTGGGGCGGAGTGGAGGGATCACCGTCAGTGAGATCGGATAATCCTGTGGCAGGAACAGCCAGGATATTTCGGCAACTCAGTTGGGTAAACCATACAGCAGCAAGTGAACAGAGGGTGCCCACCTGAGTGACACTGACTGAGGGTGCAACCAGCATGAATTCTGCCGTTCTCGTAGGGGATAACCCATGGAAGATCAATGGGTTGACACCTAAATTAAACTAGTAGGCATGATAGTCTTGTGTGGTCGTGTTCAGTGTTCCAATGCATACAGTAGAGGTGGTAACATCATGAATGCTCCATGGCTGTTGCCGAAAGCTATCTTAGTGCTTCCAAGGTCAATCCTAGAGCAGTGCAGTACGTGAGCGACCAACTGAGATGAAACCCAATGGAACTTTTTTAATTATTCATTCACGGGACATGGTCGTCACTGGCTGGCCAGCATTTATTGCACATCCCTAGTCGCCCTTGAGAAGGTGGTGATGAGCTACCTTCTTGCACGATTGATACAACTGTGTGGTTTGCTAGGCCATTTCAGAGGGCAGTTGAGAGTCAACCACATTGCTGTGGTTCTGGAGTCACATGTAGGCCAGATCAGGTAAGGACGGCAGATTTCCTTCCCTAAAGGACATTAGTGAGCCAGATGGGTTTTTCCGACAATCGATAATGGCTTTATGGTCATCAGTAGATTCTTAATTCCAGATATTTTTTACTGAATTCAAATTCCACCAGCTGCCGTGGCGGGATTCGAACCCGGGTTCGCAGAACATTAGCTGAATTTTCGGATTAATAGTCTGACGATAATACCACTAGGCCTTGAGGAATGTGAACTTTTGCCCACCTGTAAATCACAGGCACATCTGAAGAGGTTCATTGCAAAGCAGATATTAGTCAGACAGTTCGATTAATATTCTGGACTTGGGTTTCATTCGGCGGAATTTTCCTGAATATCGGTAGCGGGCGGGAAAAGTGGTGTTGAAGCCGCTGGCATCTCTGGTGGCTTTCACTGCTGTATCATGGGAAATATTGAAAAGAAAGTGACAAGGGATGGGCCCCATGATGTCACTCTGATAGAACCCACCCCGCCAGCAACTTATAAAGCCGCCCCAGTGCACAAGAATCCATATAGAACCCCGTTGGGAATCATTGCTGGGACAATCACAGTATGCTGTTACTTTGGCATGAAAAGTGATTTGGACACTTTGCAAGATTTCCCACTCCCATTGCTGATCCCTCCCGATGTAGAGGGATGATGACCCCCACCCCCAACCCCACTATTTTCTTTGTGAGGCTGGCAGGAGGTCCACAGACCCACTGACCAATGCTAATCAGCTAGAAGGCAAATTTTGCCCCAAACTTTACAGAAGAAATCCCACTTCGCAAAATCACTGGCCTTTTCTTATGCAGTGAAAGCATTGGTCAACTGGAAAATTGCAGACAACAAATTAGAAACAGTTTTCCACAACCTATCGATGCTTGAGTCATGAGCAATTAGAGTAATTAGAATTCCAAAGATGTGCGGGTTAGGTTGATTGGCCAGGTTAAAGGTTGCCCCTTGGAGTCCTGAGATGCGTGGGTGGGAGGGATTGGTGGGTAAATATGTGGGGGTAGGGGTGGGGCCTGGGTGGGATTGTGGTCGGTGCGGACTCGATGGGCCGAATGGCCTCCTTCTGCACTTTAGGGTTTCTATGATGATTCTATGAGAGGATAAGGAACTAGGGTGGGATTTTCCAGCCATGCCAGTTCATGGGCCGGACTGGAGAACGTGCAGAGCGGTCAAAGTCAATTCCTTTTGTCTGTTATCCAAATTTTCCCATCCTGCCCATGGTGGGGAACAGAAAATCCAGGCCAAAGAAAAGACAGCAATAATCTGCTGCTCCACTCCTCCATTGCACCAACATCATTGGTCATCACTAGCCCAATCATCTGATCCCAAATTCATGTTAATTAAATACTCTTGTGCCCATACCCGATTACTTCTTTATTCCTTTTCCCTTTCCTTTCTCCAACTTTCACTATCAGATTAATCACACAAGATTTGTTTAGCCACGTGACTGAGGCTGGAATTCTCTGGCCGTTCGAGCCCCGCCACCCACTGAGAACGGCAAATTTGGCGCTCAGCCAAATCTCCATTCACTGCAGCGGGACTGGAGAATCCCAGCCCCAGGCGAAGTCGGAGAATCCAGACCATTGTGAACTTCATGGGTGGCACGGTGGCACAGTGGTTAGCACTATTCCCTCACGGCGCCAGGGACCCTGGTTCAATTCCTGGCTTGGATCACTGACTGTGTGGAGTTTGCACATTCTGTGTCTGTGCGGGTTTCCTCCGGGTGCTCCGTTTTCCTCCCACAGTCCAAAGACATGCTGGTTAGGTGCATTGGGAATTGAACTCGGGTCTCTGG
Source organism: Mustelus asterias (assembly GCF_964213995.1). Classification (NCBI taxonomy): domain Eukaryota; kingdom Metazoa; phylum Chordata; class Chondrichthyes; order Carcharhiniformes; family Triakidae; genus Mustelus; species Mustelus asterias. The sequence goes on from NC_135822.1 coordinate 35,182,654, forward strand.
CACTGTGAAGCAGTAGTGCTGACTACTGTGCCACCCAGGTAGACTGTGAAAGGTTTGGTAGGGTAGATATAGCAAAATGATTTCCCTTGCTGGAGGAACCCAGATCAAGTCAGCATAATCTGTAAATTCAAACAAGGTTATTTATTAGTGAACTTGTTTCACTAAATAGGGCAGTGAAAATGTGGAAAACTCTTCCTCCAAAAGGCTGTGGAAACTGAAGCTTCCCAGGTTATTGGATAGATTTTTGTTTTGTCAGGGTATCAATGGATATCGACCTATGCTGGGAAAATAGAGTTGATGTGCATTTCATGATTGTGTTACATGGTCTGTCAGGCTCACGCCTATTCCTGCTCCTACGTTGGGTCGTTTATGGCACAGAAGGAGGGCCATTCAGACCATCGCATTCATGCTGGTTGTTCTTTAACTTCGATGAGAATAAGCAAAGACTGTTTGAAGGTTAAGTGATATTTTTATTTAATTTGCTACCAAAGGTTATGAGAACAGCGTCGGGTATTGAAAGCTTTGGGTTTTTTGTGGGTAATTTTACCCACGGGTTTGGTAGTGGTGGGAAGTAAAGCATTTCCAAACCTTAATCCCGGCACTAACTTCCAGTCCCAATGGAGGCAGGTTGGGGGATGGTTCAATTTGTACACGGGAGGCAGAGTGATGTCTGAACCCAATAAAGGATGTTTGCGTACTTCCATGTGAAAAGTTTTTATTTTTATTGTTAACTATTATTAGCTGGGTTTCATGGTCCATGGGATAAACTGACAGCCATAAGGAGGTAGGAAGGGCTAGATTCATAAGGCAAAGGTTTTCCCAGCACTGCTCGTGGGCCAGGAGGATCAGCAATAGATGCTCCACGTTCAAGATGCTAACCTCTTTATGGATTCCATGACCAACCGATTCCCACCATGATGTCCTCTGTGCTTCCACAATCTCTCCTCAACTCTGTTTGTCATGACCTCCATGATTACCTTCCAAGCAAGACTGCAAGAAATAACAAAGGCTTGTGAACGAAGCCCAGTCCATCACACAAAGCAGTCTCCCATCTATTGACTCCGTCTACACTTCCCACTGCCTTGGGAAAGCAGCCAGCATAATCAAGGACCCCACACTCCCCAGACATTCTCTCTTCCACCTTCTTCGTTGGAAAAACGATCCAAAAATCTGAAAACATGCACCAACAGACTCAAGAACAGCTTCTTCCCTGCGACCATCAGACTTTTGAATGTACTTATATATTAAGCTGATCTTTCTCTACACCCTATCTGTAACTGCAATAGCATATTCTGCACCCTCTCCTTTCCTTCTCCTCTATGTACTCTATGAGCAGTATGTTTTGTCTGTAACAGCTCGCAACAATTACTTTTCACTGTATCTCAGTACAGTGGCAGGGTGGTGCAGTGGTTAGCACTGCTCCCTCACAGCGCCAGGGAACTGGATTCGATTCCTGGCTTGGGTCACTGTGGGTGTGGAGTTTGCACGTTCTCCCCGTGTCTGCGTGGGTTTCCTCTGGGTGTTCCGGTTTCCTATCACAGTCCGAAAGACGTGCAGGTTAGGTACATTGGCCGTGCTAAATTGCCCTGAATGTCAGGGGGATTAGCGGGGTAAATATGTGGGATTATGGGGATAGGGCCTGGATGGGATTGTTGACAGTGCAGGCTCGATGGGCCAAATGGCCTTCTTCTATGCTGTTGGGATTCTGTGTGACAATAATAAAATAAATCAATCTTTTGCGTGACCTCCATGATTACCTCCCAGGGGCTCCACAGTCTTACCCAATCTCCACATGGTCCACCCCACCCTCCATAACCTTCGCGACGTGCCCTGCACTCCCATGATCTCTGTCACCCCCAACTGCAGCTCAATGCCACCCAGCAGACAGGGAACTCTCAATCTCACTGTTTGTTGGGCAGGAAACTCACTGGAAAAGTCTAGGGTGTGCCCCGCTCTTGATTGCGGCAGGAGGTTTTGGGAAACTCTCCTCCCCATCATCTGCGATCCCCACGCAAGCTCTCTGCCCAGCCATGAGTAAATAAATACCTGAATCATTAAAAACAGAGAGCAGTGAGGAGACAAGATGGTGCAAGGACTCGAACCAGAGGAGGTAAAAGGTTATTGCAAATTGCTGAAGGCAAGCAAAGACATTTTATGAAAATGGGAGCTGACAGGAAGAAAATAGCTGGCACAGCTTCTTCACAAATTAAAAGCTCAACTTTTAAAATCTCAGCACAAAGCAGATCAATGCTCTGAAAGGAATGAATAGAAATACATTGAATGACATTCAGGAGTGGACAGTAGAATCCAGTCAGATCACACACGGCTGCTCCGCTGTGAACTTGAAGTCACTTACATAGAATCATAGAACCCCCACAGTGCAGATGGAGGCCATTCAGCCCATCAAGCAAGCTCCAACAACAATTCCACCCAGGCCCTATCCCCATAACCCCACGTATTTGCCCTGCTAACCCCCCAAAACTAAGAGTCAATTTAGCACGGCCAATGCATCTAACCAGCAAGTCTTTCGGACAGTTGGGAGGAAACCGGAGCACCTGGAGGAAACCCACGCAGACACGGGGAGAACATGCAGACTCCGCACAGACAGTGACCCAAGCCGGGAATCGAATCCAGGTCTCTGGCGCTGTGAGGCAGCAGTGCCAACCACTGTGCCACCGTGCCGCCCAAACATTGCACTCTTTAATCTTCTGTGTCTTAGGGCCTGATTTTACCATTTTGAGTCGAAGTGCCGAATCCGGGCGTCAAATAGATCCGAGCCTGGAATCCTCTTTCCAGCGCGCCCAGACGCGTTTTGTCAGCTCCGGTCCAATCCGCGCTGTGGGCGGGGCTTAGCGCTGACGGACCGATTGGAGCTCTAAACTGCGCATGCGCAGTTCGAAAAAAATCTGACACAGCGCGCCCGGGCGCAAAAGAAAAAAAAAGCAGAAAGCGGAGAGAGCGGCTCTCCGACGATCATCCTCTGGTTGGGGGTGGGGGGGGGGGGTCCCAGATCATCCTCTGGTCAGGGGGGGAGGGGTGTGCTGCTAGTCTGCGGCCGATCGTTGGGGAGGGGGTTCCGCTGCCACTCTGCGGGCGATCCCTCCTCCCTATCGGAGGAACGAATCCCTCCTGCCGGAGTGGACGTGCGGCCATGCCATCCCACAAAACCTTCAGGATGAAGCGATTCGTCGCTAAGAAGATGAAGCAGAATCGGCCGATTCCACAGTGGATCCGCATGAAAACCGGCAACAAGATCAGTACAAGTCCAAGAGGAGACACTGGAGAAGGATCAAGCTGGGCCTGTAAAGGGATATACCATCACTGGTACACTACCAGCCACAGATTACTCTTCCCTGCAGGGGCAAGAGAGCGGGAGAGATGGCTGCGGCTGGTAGTGTACCAGTGATGGTGTATCCCTTTACAGGCCCAGCCTGGTCCTTCTCCAGTGTCTCCTCTTGAAGAAAGAAAGAGAGGGAAGAAAAGAGAATAAGAGAGCGAGGAAAGGAAGAAAAAGGGAGAAAGAGAGGAAAGGAAGAGAAAGAAAGAAAGAAGGAAAGAAGGAAAGAAAGAAGGAAAAAAAGAAAGAGCGAGTGAGGGAGAGAGAAGGCAACAGAGAGAGAAGGCAACAGAGAGAGAATGAAAGATGGAAAGGAAGGAAGGGAGGTAGGGAGAGGGAGGGAGGGAGAATTGATTCACCTACACAGTTTTTCTAATGACCTTGAGCTGTCTCAAGGTGTTGGCTGAGTGATAAATATTGCCCATGACACCAGGAAAATGCCTTGCGCTTCTTCAAATATTGCCGCGGGATATTTCACATCCACCTGAGAGAGCTGACAGATGTAATTGAACTTCTTTTGCCAGATTCAGCATTTCATTCTCTCATTTTTCAAACAGTCCAGTGATAAAGTGGGGCGTAATTATCCATGCTGCATTGTCAGTCAGCGAAGTGCACCGAGACACTCAGGCATATTGGAGTGGAACACACAATTCATCTCAATGAGGCAGCGGGCACTCAATCTCCATACTGTTTGTAAGGCTGCTGCCGCTGTCATTATTCCTCGGACTGATTGCTTTACTCACAGTTGGATGCATGAGACCAGATTTTCCGATTGGCATTACGGGTTTTTAAATGCCAACTGTTAGTCAGGAAATCTCAGCGATTAACATGAATCACGTTGCTGTAACTTGAGGCTTCGAGGTAAGTTCCATCTGAAAGGCAGAAAAGCACAATTGATTGGGAGTCTTCAACATTTTTAAATTCCGTTTTCTCCCCTTACAGTCATGAGTATTGCCGACTCACCGGGCAGCTCCACTGGCACCAGTTCCACTTTCATACCTCACCCTGATGCACATGTTGGTAGAGGAGGCCTTAGGAGGCTAAGGACAGTTGGCATGTCTCCTGCAACTCTCACCAACTTTTACCGGATACACCATTCTTTCTGGTTGTATCACAGCTTGTTATGGCTCCTGCTCTGCCCAAGACGGCAAGAAACTACAAATAGTTGTGAATGAAGCCCAGTCCATCACGCAAACCAGCCTCCCATCCACTACCTCTGTCTACACTTCCTGCTGCCTTGGAAAAGCAGCCAGCATAATCAAGGACTCCACGCACCCCGGACATTCTCTCTTCCACCTTCTTCCATCAGGAAAAAGATACAAAAGTCTGAGATCACGAACCAACCGACTCAAGAACAGCTTCTTCCCTGCTGTCACCAGACTTTTGAATGTACTTACCTTGCATTAAGTTGATCTTTCTCTACACCCTAGCTATGACTGTAACACTCCATTTTGCACTCTCTCCTTTCCTTCTGTATGAATGGTGTGTTTTGTCTGTATAGTGCGCAGGAAACAATACTTTTCACTGTGTGCTAATACATGTGACAATAATAAATCAAATCAAATCCACGGTACAGGTTGGCTGTCAGCTTGACAGGCTGGGAGAGGGGGCACAGTAGGATGGAGCCCAATCGAACCCTTGCTTGGAAGCGTCACAATGTGACTTTAATGCCCTCCCTCTTCCCATTGAAGGTAGCAAACTGGACAAAGGCTCATGGCCAAGTCTGGGACCCTCCTGGCCCAGTACAACTCACTTCAGAGGCACATGGAGCATCTGGGGTGGCACGGTGGCACAATAGTTAGCACTGCTGCATCACAGCGCCAGGGACCCAGGTTCAATTCCAGCCTCGGGTCACTGTCTGTGCAGAATTTGCACATTCTCCCCGTGTCTGCGTGGGTTTCCTCTGGGTGCTCCGGTTTCCTCCCACACTCCAAAAATGTGTGGGTTAGGTTGATTGGTCATGTTTAATTGCCCCTTAGTGTCAGGGAGATTAGCTGGGTAAATATGTGGGGTTATGGGGATAGGATCTGGGTGGGATTGTGGTTGGTGCAGGCTCGATGGGCCAAATGGCCTCCTTCTGCACTGTAGGGATTCTATGGATACTCTTGAATAGACCACACGATTTTCAATCAATAAAATGGAATTTGATATGCACCTTGGCCCAAAGAGAGAGGGAGGGTAGGATTCTGACACAGTGGGAGATACGGTGGTGGCGATAGGTGGTGGAATTTGTTAAGGAACCTGGAAGCAAAGGGGTTCGATACGATATAGGTTAAAGTGGAGATTTCAAAAGGCTAAAATCATAGAAACATAAAAGATAGGAGGAGGTGGAGGCCATTTAGCCCGTCGAGCCTGCTCCGCCATTCATTATGATCATGGCTATCCCACTCAATAGCTAATAGGAAAATAGATTATGACTTGAATGGTGTAAATTGAGAGAGGTAGATACTCAATGAGACCTGGGTGTCCTTGTGCATTAGTCGCTGAAGGTATGCACGCAGGTACAGCAGGCTCTAAAGAAGGCAAATTGTATGTTGTCCTTCATAGCAAGAGGATTTGAGTATAGGAATAGGGCTGTTTTATTGGAATTCTTCAGGGCATTGATGAGGCTACACCTGGAATATTGTGTGCAGTTTTGATGTCCTTATCTGAGGAAGGATGTCCTTGCTATCGAGAGAGTGCAGCACAGGTTTACCAGGCTGATTCCTGGAATGGCAGGTCTGTCATATGAGGAGAGACTAAGTCGGTTAGGATTATATTCACTGGAGTTTATAAGAGTGAGAGGGGATCTCATAAAACCCACACAGGGTTAGACAGGGTAGATTCAGAAAGAATAGATGGTGGGGGAGTCCAGAACTAGGGGTCATAGTTTGAGGATAAGGAGTAAACCTTTTCAAACTGAGGTGAGGAGACATTTCTTCACTCAGAGGGTGGAGAATGCATGAAATTCACTACCACAGAAAGTAGTTGAGGCCAAAACCTTGTGTGATTTCAAGAAGAAATTAGATACAGCTCTTGGGGCTAAAGGGATCAAGGGATATGGGGGGAAGTGGGGGGATCAGGATATTGAATTTGACGATCAGCCATGATCAAAATGAATGGCAGAGCAGGCTCGAAGGGCCGAATGGCCTACTCCTGCTTCTACTTTCTATGTGTGGGTTAGGTTGATTGGCTATGCTAAATTCCCCCTCAGTGTCAGGAGGATTAGGAGGGTAAATATGTGGGGTAAGGGGGATAGGGCCTGGGTGGGATTGTTATCACTGCAGGCTAAATGGGCCTAATGGCCTTCTGCTGTACTGTAGGTATTCTATGAACATGCAAGCTCCACACAGACAGTCACCCAAGGCCAGAATTGAACCCGGTCCCCTGGCGCTGTGAGGCAGCGGTGCTTACCACGGTGCCACCGTGCCACCCCATAGAAGCATGAATTTCTCAATTAACTTTGGAGCCTTCGAGTCTGTGGCCAACTTTTGTTTCTTTTGTCGTGTGCTTTGCTCAGCTGATGGTCCTTGGATCGAAGTGTGATAATATTTACTCACAATTTAAACCCATCAATCTTTCGAAACTGGATTTCCTCTGGGGATTTTCACTTCACCGACTTTGCGAATTGGAGAAAAGAACGCATGAGAACACAGACTTAAAGTGCGATGGTATCGTCCGGCAGTGCGTCCGAGAATGAACCCCTGCCTCAGCTACAGAAAGGTTGAAGCAGTTCAGAATGTCGAGTCTTTGCTTCCCCATCCAGCATCTATCCCAACTGAAGAACAACCCAATGCAGCCAAATGAATATCTTAAATGAATTGAATTGATTTATTATTGTCACGTGTATTAGTATACAGTGAAAAGTATTGTTTTTTGTGCGCTGTACAGACAAAGCATATTGTTCACGGAGTACACAGGGGAGAAGGGAAGGGAACAGAATGTAGTGTTACAGTCATAGCTAGGGTGTGGAGAAAGATCACTTTACTGTGTGATAGGACCATTCAAATTCTGATGGCAGCAGGGAAGAAGCTGTTCTTGAGTCGGTTGGCATGTGTTCTCAGAGTTTTGTCTCTTTCTCCTGATGGAGGAAGGTGGAAGAGAGTATGTCCAAGGTGTATGAGGTCCTTGATTACGCTGGGTGCTTTTCCAAGCAATGGGAAGTGTAGACGGAGTCAATGGATGGGAGGCTGGTTTGTGTGATGGATAGGGCTACGTTCACAACCCTTTGTAGTTTCTTGTCATTTTGGGTAGAGCAGGAGCCAGACCAAGCTGTGATACATCCGGAAAATATCCGTTCTATGGTGCATCTGCAAAAAATCGTGAGAGTTGTAGCGGACTTGTCGAATTTCCTTGGTCTTCTGAGAAAGTAGGGGGGTTGGTGGGCTTTCTTAGCTACAGTGTCGGAGTGGAGGGACCAGGGCAGATTGGTGGTGATCTGGGCACCTAAAACCTGAAGCTCTCGACCATTTCCACTTCATCACCATTGATGGAGACGGGACATGTCCTCCACCACGCTTCCTGATTGGACGCCCAAGGTCCGCGAGCGTTTTCTGTTGCTGAGGAAAGCTGGGAGAAGGTCGAAGTTCAGCCGAGGCCGAAGGACCGGGAGGGAGGTCACGGCGTGGAATACTGACTGAGGAACTAAATAGAGGGTTGCTCAACGAAGGAAAATCGATGAATGATAAGGAGTTCCAGAGCTCTGAGGCACTGAGAAAGAAGTGATTTCAATTGGGAGATTTTGTAACGTGTCTTGACCTCAAAACACTGCAGCTCTGACAAATGATACACCCCCAACATCGGGAACATCCTTCTTGCACCTACTCTGTCAAGTCCTGTTAGAATTCTATAGGTTTCTATGAGATGATGTTATATACTTAAAAACTAGTTTATTTACACTATTAACGGTATGGGCGTAATGCCTTACAGGAAAGGAACATCTCCTCTCAGGGCTGCCGACAGTATCTCGCCTGATATCAATGCCATGCCGTCATGTGCCCCATAGATTGGCATGTACATTCTGTTAACCCTTTACACCACAGATTTCTCTCGCAAGATCAGCTCCGCTCTTTATCTCATGACTAACTAGTGGGTGAAATTTAACCTTGCCAGATTGATGTAAATCTTGCAATGGGCAGTTTAAATCACCCCAGCTGTTCATCTACCCGGGAGCTGTCAAAGTGTATTTTCATTGCTCCTCTGAGGAGGCAGCAAGGGACAGCTGCCCAAGGCCAGCGGGGTCTTTTCTAAACATAGGCATGTCAGACCCTGAACTGAGCAGGAGGTGGTACTGAGTTTTCTGTTAGGCCAACCCCACAGGAGAGTGGAGTAGGACTAGCTAGGAGGCCCGCAAAGGGTACATTAAAAAACATATAATAATAATCATATCCGTGTGGGGCTCAGAGGAGCAGGAGCACTCTTCTAGGCTCTACAATGAATCCTAGGCCCCTGAATTACAATCTAGTGGCCCTCCCGCCCCTGCACTCCTGACTGTGGTCTCCAAGCTTCCTGAATTTGAGCCACTTTGCGCTAAACTCTCACACAGAACAGGTGAGGAGTCAGCCTGTGACATTTAACCAAGGCCACAGTCGTTCAATCCTTCCAGGCCTCGTTTCCATAGAAACTCACAGAACCATAGAATCCCTACATTGCAGAAAGAGGCATTCGGCCCCTCGGGTCTGCACTGACTCTCTGAAAGAGCATCCCAACCAAGCTAGCATCCCCCACCCACTTCCCCTCCATCTATAACCCCACCCATCTAGCTTGGCCAATCCACTTCACCTGCACATCTTGGGACACTAAGCGACAATTTAGCATGACCAATCCACCTGGGGCGGGGGAGGGGGGACAATGGTCTCATGGTATTATCGCTAGACTATTAATCCAGAAACTCAGCTAATGTTTTGGGGACCCGGGTTCAAATCCCACCACGGCAGATGGCGGAATTTGAATTCAATAAAAATATCTGGAATTAAGAATCTGCTGATAAAACCATTGTTGATTGTCGGAAAAACCCATCTGGTTCATTAATGTCCTTTGGGGAAGGAAATCTGCCGTCCTTATCTGGTCTGGCCGACATGTGACTCCAGAGCAATGTAGTTGATACTCAATTGTCCTCAGGTAACTAGGGATGGACAATAAATACTGGTCAGCCAGTGACATCCATGTCCACAAATTAATAGAAAAAAGCCCTGCACATCTTTGGACTTGGAGGAAGCCCACGCAGACATGGGGAGAATGTGCAAACTACACACAGACAGTGACCCAAGGCTGGAATTGAACCCGAGTCTCTGGCGCCATGAGGCAGCAGTGCTAACCACCGTGCCGCCGTGCTGCCTGTTTCCCATCCAACAGGTGAGTTTTGAACTCAGGCCAAACCCATCCACTGAAAAATAGGCCCCGGTTAAAACTGGGACGGAGACAGCAGCTGAGAACAGAGGCATCTGTCGATCCTTTGTGTATGCCTTTGAGCTGAAAAGGAATAAAAATGAAATTAGTTATTCCTAATTTCCAGGAGCTGTTGGAACCGGAATGGTGGCCATGACAGGTGTAATAGAGAAGCCACCTGTGTTTTCAGCTGTGGTGTGAGAGCCTCCTTGAGAAAGATGAAAATCTAAGTGAATGTACTTTGCATTTCTAACTGCTTCATGCAGTGGGAGGGATTGAGCTGGTTAGGAACTGAAAACCCAGCACAAATTCATTTTCTTCCCCGTGTTTTGAGCATTCTCTTTTGTTGAAAATTAGAACATAGAACATAGAACAGTACAGCACAGAACAGGCCCTTCGGCCCACGATGTTGTGCCGAGCTTTATCTGAAACTAAGATCAAGCTATCCCACTCCCTATCATCCTGGTGTGCTCCATGTGCCTATCCAATAACCGCTTAAATGTTCCTAAAGTGCCTGACTCCACTATCACTGCAGGCAGTCCATTCCACACCCCAACCACTCTCTGCGTAAAGAACCTACCTCTGATATCCTTCCTATATCTCCCACCATGAACTCTATAGTTATGCCCCCTTGTAATAGCTCCATCCACTCGAGGAAATAGTCTTTGAACGTTCACTCTATCTATCCCCTTCATCATTTTATAAACCTCTATTAAGTCTTCCCTCAGCCTCCTCTGCTCCAGAGAGAACAGCCCTAGCTCCCTCAATCTTTCCTCATAAGACCTACCCTCCAAACCAGGCAGCATCCTGGTAAATCTCCTCTGCACTCTTTCCAGCGCTTCCACACCCTTCTTATAGTGAGGTGACCAGAACTGCACACAATATTCCAAATGTGGTCTCACCAAGGCCCTGTACAGTTGCAGCATAACCCCATGGCTCTTAAACTCCAACCCCCTGTTAATAAAAGCTAACACACTATAGGCCTTCTTCACGGCTCTATCCACTTGAGTGGCAACCTTTAGAGATCTGTGGATATGGACCCCAAGATCTCTCTGTTCCCCCACAGTCTTCAGAACCCTACCTTTGACCCTTTGAAATTATCTTTGCTTCCGTCGAAGGGAGTCAATCTCGAGGAGATCCATTTCAGACACTCATGCTGCTCATCAAAACAAGTTATTCGCTATGACGAAGAGCCCAACACAATGAAGACAAATTAACCATAAGATGTGAAGAGGACTTCACATTTCGATTCAGGTTTTTATTCATTTGTAGGACATGGACGTCACTGGTTAGCCAGTATTTATTTCCCATCCCTAGTTGCCCTTGAGAAAGTGATGGTGAGCTGCCATCTTGAATGGCAGTCCATGTTCTGTGGGTTCACCCACAATGTTGTTAGGGAATTCCAGGGAATTCCAGGATTTTGACCCAGCGACTGCGAAGGAGCGGCGATATATTTCCAAGTGAGTGGTTTGGAGGGGAACTTGCCGGTGGTGGTGTTCCCATGTATCTGCTGCCCTTGTCCGTCTAGGTGGAAGTGGTTGTGGGTTTGGAAGGTGCTGTCTAAGGACTTTTGCAGTGCATCTTATAGATAGTACACACTGCTGCTACTGAGCATGAGTGGTGGAGGGATTGAATGTTTGTAGATGTGGTGCCAATCGAGCGGGCTGCTTTGTCCTGGATGGTGTCGAGCTTCTTGAATGTTGTTGGATCTGCACCCATCCAGGCCAGTGGGGAGTATTCCATCACAATCCTGATTTATGCCTTGTAGATGGAGGCGAGGTTCTGGGGAGTCAGGAGGTGAGTTACTCGCCTCAGTATTCCTAGCGTCTGACCTGCTCTTGTAGCCACTGTGTTTATGTGGTGAGTCCAGTTGAGTTTCTGGTCAATGGTAACCCCAGGATGTTGACATAAGGTCTTTAATCAGTGGGTTGAAATCCTGTGTTATCCAAACCTGTGTGTTTTAACCTCCACTCGTGAACAAAGACACAAAGTTGACATTAGATACTTAAACACCATTTCCTTCATTTTGTAGCTGCTTAAACACGGTGGCACAATGGTTAGCACTGCTGCCTCACAGCTCCAGGGACCCGGGTTCAATTCCTGGCTTGGGTCACTGTCTGTGTGGAGTCTGCACGTTCTCCCCGTGTCTGCGTGGGTTTCCTCCGGGTGCTCCGGTTTCCTCCCACAGTCCGAAGATGTGCGGGTTAGGTGCATTGGCCATGCTAAGTTGTCCCTTAGTGTCTCAGGATGCGTAGGTTTCAGGGATTAGCAGGGTAAATGCGTGGGGTTACGGGGCTAGAGTCCAGGTGGGATTGTTGTTGGTGCAGACTCGATGGGCCGAGTGGCCTCCTTCTGCACTGTAGGGATTGTATGATTCGAAACAATAGTCAATACTTGCAATGCTTAAGCCAAATACTCACTACCTGTTACTTTACATAAGATTGATTTCCACTTCCCGGGCCAGGATTTTGCCGCATGGGATCAGCTTTGCTTCTTCTTCTCAGATGTTGCTTCTTCTTCCTGTGAGCTTTGGTCTCGGGTTTTTCAACAGAACACAAACTCTTTGTGTTCCCATTCTTATACCCCAAAGGCTCCTTGGTAGCCGGCCAATGAATTGATCAGAAACCCCGCAGTATCGTTCGATTGGGACAATCAAATAGAGCCATTACAGAGGTTCTGGTTCCCCCAGACCCCATCATGGTTTGGTCTTAAGTACATGTAGCTTACATGGGCGGCACGGTGGCACAGTGGTTAGCACTGCTGCTTTACAGCGGAGGGGATCCGGGTTCGCTTCCTGGCTTGGGTCACTGTCTGTGTGGAGTCTGCATGCTCTCCTCATGTCTGCATGGGTTTCCTCCGAGTGCTCCAGTTTCTTTTCACAGACTGAAAGATGTGCTGGTTAGGTGCATTGGCCATGCTAAATTCTCCCTCAGTGTAACCGAACAGGCGCCAGAATGTGGCGACTGGGGGATTTTCACAGTAACTTCACTGCAGTGTTAATATAAGCCTACATGTGACTAATAAATAAACTTTACTTTACTTTACATTATAATGCCCACATAAGGAGACACTGGCTCCATATTGTCTATAAACAAATTATTTCTGCTGGGGGACAGCTGTTACACCTCACACCTTGTGCCCTATGATAAGCATGGCACGGTGGCACAGTGGTTAGCACTGCCTCCTCCAAGGAACCCAGGTTCAATTCTAGCGTTGTGACTGTGTGGAGTTTGCACATTCTCCCCATGTCTGTGTGGGTTTCCTCCAGGTGCTTCTGTTTCCACCCACAGTCCAAAGATGTGCAGGTTACGTTGATTGGCCATGCTAAATTGTCCCTAAATGTCAGTGGTATTAGCAGAGTATATGTGTGGGGTTACGGGGATAGAGCCTGGCTGGGATTGTTGTCGGTGCAGGCTTGATGGGCCGAATGGCCTCCTTCTGCACTTCAGGGGTTCTATGATTCTACGTTTCAGGCCAGCTTGGCCACAGGAAATCCCAGCATGCTTAAAAACAACTCTGACCAAAAATCAGGTTTACTTGATTGAAGATCTTTCAAAAATGAAAGTTTATTTATTAGTGTCGCAAGTTGGCTTACATTAACACTGCAATGAAGTTACTGTGAAAATCCCCTGGTCGCCACACTCCGGCACCTGTTCGAGTTACACGGAGGCAGAATTTAGCATGGCCAATGCATTTAATCTCTGCAGCCATTCGGTCATGGCAGTTTCTAATGCGATGAATGCGTCAACAAAAGACTTCTGCCAAGGTGTTCAAGGAGTTCTGCATTGGTGCGCAGTGTAAAACTGGCACTGGTTGGCATCCACTTGCTGAGGCTGCACTGCTGAATTTAAGATTTAACAAGTGCGGCACCTGCATATTGTTAACTAAATGACCCACCTTACGGGAGTAAGCGCTTTGCAGCGATTACCCTCCAGTGTTGTCTCTTGTATTGTTTATTTGCTCTTTTGGCACATTCTAGAGGGTCTGAAAATAAAAAGCAGCTGGTTATTACCACACCAATTCGAGTGGTGATTCAGATATAACAAGACCGAGGCACTGGAGGACGGAAAGCCTTCCTCTGCATCAGTGTTTGCTAATTGTTCTGGGAAGTACTTCACTTCAGTCAGCATCCAAATTAGGAAGTGTTCCTTTCCCCCACATTAATATCAGGAGAGACAAAATTACAATCACATCTTACCAAACCCCACATTAAAAGCAAAATACTGCGGATGCTGGAATCTTAAACAAAAACAGAAAATGCTGGAAAATCTCAGCAGGACTGACAGCATCTGTGGAGAGAGAATAGAGCCAACGTTTCGAATCTGAATGACGCTTTGTCAGAGAAGGGTCATCTATACTGGAAACGTTGGCTCTATTCTCTCCCCACAGATGCTGTCAGACCTGCTGAGATTTTCCAGCATTTTCTGTTTTTGTTCCACGACAACATTCACAGGGTTTGCCAGGTTAACGGATTGACATCAAAATAAAGGATTATTTTTAAATCCAGAGCTGAGACCAGGGCTGGAATTTTACAGTCCCGCCTGCCACGGGAATTGGAGCATGAAGGGGGGTGGACCTCGGATGGGATTTTACGGTTTCCGGACAAGCGAAGCCATAAAATCCTGCCCACTGGTCACTGGTTACTGATGTCCCAATGTTTTGCAAACAGTACCTCCAGTCCCAATGTTTTGCAAACGGTACCTCCAGTTCCAGAGAGTCATCCTACTCCTTATGTTAATCAAATTTACCTTAAATAGGTAAACACTGAACACAGAGGTTTACACAAAGGCAGCATCGAGTAATACCTACAACTTTAAAGCCATGGGCCTCAGCAACAGGTCAGGGAGGTTACCAGCTCCCACATAGCTCTTGAAGTTTCTTCATGTTGTTCTTGGACTTCCCATTGCTAGGCAAAACCTCTCCAGGCTTCTCTGACTGCAGCATCAGACCTGCCATCGTGTCTTCCTTGTCTATTGTTCCTGCCAGCTGAAGTGTGAGTAAAAAAATAGGGGAGGATGCATCTTGTCCAGTCGCCACCACGGCTATACATCAGGGATAGACAGAAGCAAAAATACTGCAGGTGCTGGAAATCTGAACACAGGAAATGCTGGAAGAACTCAGCAGGTCTGGCAGCAACTGCACGGTGGCACAGTGGTTAGCACCGCTGCCTCACGGCGCCAAGGACTGGGTTCGATTCCCGGCTTGGGTCACTGTCTGTGCGGAGTCTGCACATTCTCCCCGTGTCTGTGTGGGTTTCTTCCGGGTACTCTGGTTTCCTCCTACAGTCCAAAAGACGTGCTAATTAGCTGCATTGGCTATGCTAAATTCTCCCTCAGTGTATCCGTACAAGTGCCAGAGTGTGGCGACTCGGGGATTTTCACAATAACTTCATTTGCAGTAATTAATCATCTTAAAACTTAAACATCTGTAGAGTCAGCATTTCTGTTCATGAACTTTCTTCAGTGGTTTGTGGTTGGGTTTCCACTTTAAATAGCATTTGGATCTCTCTTTGGGTAACTTGCAGTCTGTTCTGAATTGGGAAAGTTCCCCAACTCTTATGAGTCAAACTCCAGTAGGGTTCGTTCAAAGTAGGTATCTCTTGTACAGAGAGATTCCATCTTCCATCTCTTCTCAGTCTCTTGCACATGACTGCTGGTTTCACCATTACACTTTTAAAATTCATTTTATGGGATGTGGGTGTCGTTGGCTAGGCCAGTACTTATTGCCCATCCCTAATTGCCCTTGAGAAGTTGGTGGTGAGCTGCCTTCTTGAACCACTGCAGACTCC
Source organism: Mustelus asterias (assembly GCF_964213995.1). Taxonomy (NCBI): domain Eukaryota; kingdom Metazoa; phylum Chordata; class Chondrichthyes; order Carcharhiniformes; family Triakidae; genus Mustelus; species Mustelus asterias. The sequence goes on from NC_135822.1 coordinate 35,198,145, forward strand.
GAGGTGTAGCTACACCCACAGTGCTGTTCAGGAGGTAATTCTAGGACCTTGACCCAGCGACAATGAAGGAGCGGTGGAGATATATTTAAAACCATAAGACCATAAGGTGTAGGAGCAGAATTAGGCCATTCGAGCCCATCGAGTCTGCTCTGTCATTCAATCATGGCTGATAAGCCTCTCAACCCCATTCTCCCACCTTTTCCCTGTACCCTTTGATCCCCTTACCAATCAAGAACCTATCTATCTCTGTCTTAAATACACTCAATGACCTGGCCTCCACAGCCTTCTGTGGCAATGAATTCCACAGATTCACCACCCTCTGGCTGAAGGAATTCTTCCTCATCTCGGTTCTAAAGGGTCGTCCCTTTACTCTGAGGCTGTGCCCTCGGATCCGAGTCTCACCTACCAATGGAAACATCTTCCCCACGTCCACTATATGCAGGCCTTTCAGTATTCTGTAAGTTTCAATGAGATCCCCCCTCATTCTTCTGAACTCCATTGAGTACAGATCCAGAGTCCTCAAACGCTCCTCATATGTCAAGCTTTTCCATTCCTGGGATCATGATACACATTATGATCTCATTAGCATAACTATTATCCATTATTCTACAATCAGAACCAGTGAAAGGTCACGGCCTGAAACATTAACCCCGTTTCTCTCTCCAAAGGTAGACGGTTATCTGTTTGGTGTTACTTAATGACCCCAGAGTTTAAAACAAGTTTAATCTTTACCTGCCCTTTCAGCCTGCTTGTTTCTGGCTATGGAATGCACAGATCTCTCAGAATAATGTCCGGAATTCTCACAAAGTCTTGCTTCACGCAGACACGTCCCTAACGGTTTCTAATTATCCCAGCTGCTTTTTAATCATTTTGTTCTCAGCAGCTGTTTTGGGGGAATTTTGTCAGTAAATTGTGCACAAGCCATTTTTTTTTTCATTTTCAGAGAGGGACTAAATTGCACAGGGGGGACCGTGATGCCAACACGGTAACTTCACGCTGCCTGTAAAGTGACTAAAAAAACACAGAAAGCAATCCTTCTTAAAGCTAGCCTGCACCTCTTAAAGGGGAGGTGGATATTGGTGAGACAAAGTTGTGGCAGTTGTGTGACAAATGAACCCACCCACCCCCCCCTCCCCCCCCCCGCCCCCCCAGCCACTGCTGATCGCCCCCCTGAACATTGTACCCCCCACCCCCGATCGCATTCCCCCCTCTCCCCCAGCCAATCGCTGGCTCCAATATTCACCCCCTACCAATCGCTGGTCCCGATAACACCCACCCCTCTTGGCCAATCGCTGGACCCAATATCCACCCCCCAGCCAATCGCTGGCCCCAATATCCAACCCCACCGCCAATCGCTGGCCGAGATAACACCCCCCCCACCTGTCGCGGCTGATCACCGTCGCAGGGTTCATCCCACTGCCTCCTCATCATGGCTCAACTCCCATGGTGGCCCACTTCAGGCCTCACCTCTTGGCAGTGTCCGGTGCTTGTGGGCACAGCCAGGTTGCCTGTTGGTGGGGACCGTGCATAATCCGTTGAGGACCTCCTCCAGCGAGGTCGTGAAGACAAGCGATCCCAGACTATTGCTTGCCGGGCTCACTAAGCATATTTAAATAAATTCATAAATATTTAAATCAGCCTCATGCCCCCCCGGGGCCGGTAAGACCACAAGAGGCGAGAAATTGGGCGTGAACCCAATTTTTCACATCTTGCCCGATCTTACCGATTTGCTACACCGATCGACCGACGTGACGAGCCGTTAAGATCGCCCGCAGAGGATCTCGATGCAGTGCTGCAAGAAGGTGAATGAGCTCACACAAATAGCCAAGGTCGGCGAACACATTTCCAAAATGCCATTTTCTACCGACTGCACTGCTCGGCCTCGTACACAACTCAATGCATCATATCATCATCGCTCACCTACCAACAACCTCTGTCAACCAGATTTTCACATCGCACCCTCACACAGTGGCGTAAACCTCACAACCAAATCTCACAGCTGACACACGCTGCCAGCTATTCAGCCATGACAGCCACATCAATCAAACGGATCTTACGTCAGTCAATTATTTCCTCTCTTGCAGGACACAAATAATCTCAGATTTTATCCCATGGTAAGTTTAATTTTCTTTTTTAAGTTTATTTATTCGTGCCACAAGCTTACATTATCACTGCAATGAAGTTACTGTGAAAATCCCGGAGTCGTCACACTCTGGCACCTGTTCGGGTACACTGAGGGAGAATTTAGCGCGGCCAATGCACCTAACCAGCACGACTTTCGGACTGTGGGAGGAAACCAGAGCACCCGGAGGAAACCCATGCAGACACGGGGAGAATGTGCAGACTCCACACATTCAGTGACCCAAGGTGGGAATTGAACCCGGGTCCCTGGCGCTGTGAGGCAGCAGTGCTAACCACTGTGCCACCGTGCCTCTCTGGCATCCCAGAGCCTCATATGTACAACATTGAAGGATCATTTGAAGACTTCACTTGCACGCAATTCTCTTATACCGGTCGCATACTCTTTTAGCTTTATATTTCAGTTTATATGATGTTCATCTTTACATGTTCCTTGAGCTGACAAAATTAGGAATGAAACATTGAAGGGTCACAATAATTAAGCACCAGCTCTCCACCAATGAGAGAAAGACCTCGGTTAAAATTCTGTCCAGATTGATGCAGCGAACATGTTGTTATCTGCCGGTTGTAATGGCCCTACACAAAATGAATTTGGAGAGTCTCAAGTTTGCTCCTAATGGGCAATAAATTGGCAATCTCGCGCAGAGATGTCACAAGCTAGCTGTGTAGAAAATGTAAACTGGTGAGGAGAATCGAAGGAGCTTCCATTTGCATTTAGTTGTACTGGACCTCACCAGGGAGTGCTTGATGCTGAGGCCAGTAAGTTAACCTATTACGATCGTGCTGCACAACTCCACCTAATGTGGAACTGAAACCAGAAGGTTTTGCTCCCTCCAGCTCACTATCGCTCACTTTATGTGCCGCTTGCAAACTTAAAGTCAAAATGAATCATATTATCTTCACATATCTCAGCCTCCAATTTTAGTCTTCATCTTAAATTTGTTATTTATTAGGTGCCACATCCCGTTCACCCATCGCCCCTGTGCTCACTCACATACAATTGTTCTGGCTTCCTATATGTTAAACCTCTTTGTGCTGAGGTATCTCCTCAAGAAGTACTCCACAGCCAAGCTTCAGAGAACACAGATCTTCATTCAGTCTACTCGCTCCACACTCCAAGTGTTGACTGTCCACTCAGGGCTGTTCCCAACCAGCTCACCCATTCCCCAGGTCATATGACCCAGCCCCTTAAAGGGGCTATGCTCCAACATACATAACACTGTACATCCCTGATTTTTGGTTCTGCCCCATTGGCCATCCTGTCTTTTGCTGTCGGGTTCTAAGCTCTGGGATTCCCTCCTAAAAATTCTCCACTCAAACCTTTTTTTCCTCCTTTTATTTTTTGATTTGATTTGATTTATTATTGTCACAGGTATTAGTGTACAGTGAAAAGTATTGTTTCTTGCATGTTATATAGAAAAAGCATACCGTTCATAGAGAAGGAAAGGAGAGAGTGCAGAATGTAGTGTTACAGTCATAGCTAGGGTGTAGAGAAAGATCAACTTAGTGCCAGGTAGGTCCATTCAAAGGTCTGACGGCGGCAGGGAAGAAGCTGTTCTTGAGTCGGTTGGTACGTGACCTCAGACTTTTGTATCTTTTTCCCGACGGAAGAAGGTGGAAGAGAGAATGTCCGGGGTGGGTGGGGGTGGGGCCCTTAATTATGCTGGCTGCTTTTCCCAAGGCAGCGGGAAGTGTAGACAGAGTCAATGGATGGCACCCGGAGGAAACCCACGCAGACACGGGGAGACCGTGCAGACTCCACACAGACAGTGACCCAAGCCGGGAATCGAACCCAGGTCCCTTTGCTGTGAGGCAGCAGTGCTAACCATTGTGCCACTGATGCGCATCAATTGGACACGAGACTCAAAGATTCGGTAAAAGAAGGCTTTTATTAACTAACAATGGAACTATCAGAACTTTAACACACTATCCCAGACTGAAGGGGTCCCGTCCGAGCAGGGGGTCTTATACCTCTCCCAAGAGGCGGAGCCCGACTGGGATGTGCCACAACAGTAGCAACCACAGGTGTATCAATCCCACCCTAGCCCAACAACAACATTAGTACAATCCCACAGTAACTTATATACATTCCTATAGTGCTGGCCAGTCCTGGCCCAGTACTATCCAGTGGGAACCAACGATGGTTCACCACAGCCACCATGTCGCCCAATAACATCTGGGGAATTTATTCTTTCAGTGATGTCAACTGAGGGATAAATATTAGCCAGGGCACCAGAGGATGACAATGATGGCTCTCGCCTAGCTCCATTCGATTCTAACCAATCAGAGGTGGAGGATCACTCGCAATGGTATCTCTTCCTGGGTCCATGTCATTACCCCTCTGGTGTCCCCCAGGAACCTTCTTCGGCCCCTCCTATTCCTCATCCCCATGCTGTTCCTTGCCTTCTATCTGAAGGTGCAGCGTTAGTTTTCAATTGCACCTTGGCAACACCCAGATTTAACTCTGTCCCATCTCCCTCGAGTCCTTCAATATCTCCAGAATGATCAGACTGCTTTACTGAAACCTGGTACCAGATTCATAGGATCCCTACAGTGCAGAAGGAGGCCATTCAGCCCATCAAGCCTGCACCCACTCTCTGACAGAGCATCTTACCCAGGCCCACACCTCTGCCCTGTCCCCGTAACCCCACGCATTTACCCCACTAGTCCCCCTAACCTACACATCTTGGGACACCAAGGGACAATTAGGGTTGCCTCACATTCTTTAAAAAGTATCCGGATGAGCACTAGGTAAGTGCTGGGCCAAGTGCTGCTGAATGGGATTAGGTGGGAGTTCATGTCGATGTGCATTCGATAGGCCAAAGGGCCTCTACTGCGGGTGTTTGATTCTGTGACTCGATGAATTTAGCATGGCCAATCCACCTAATGCAAAAATTCCCTCCGATTGTGGGGCAGCACGGTGGCTTAGTGGTTAGCACTGCTGCCTCATGACGCCAGGAACCCAGTTTGATTCTGACCTTGGGTGACGTCAGTGTGGAGTTTACACGTTCTCGTCTCTGTGTGGGTTTCCTCCGGATGTCCAGTTTCCTCCGACTGTCCAAAGATGTGTGAGTTCGGTGGATTGGCCATGGTTGTGTGCTCCTTAGTGTCAGGGGGATTAGCAGGGTAAATACATGGGGTTATGGGGAGGGTCTGGGTGAGATTGTTGTCAGTGCAGGTGCAATGGGCTGAACGGCCTCCTTCTGCACTGTAGGGATTCTAAGATTGTATGTATTAATTATTCGAAGACAGAAGCTATTGTTTTTGCTCCCCTCTCCAAACTCTGATCACGAGTAACCCCTCTCCCGAGAAACTGTCTGACATTAAGCCAATCTGTTGGCAACTTGGTGTCACATTTGACCCTGAGAGAAACTTTGGACCTGATGCCATCACTAATACCGCCAATTTCCACCTCCATAACATGGCTTGGCTTCGTCCTGTCCGAGCTCATCTGTTGCTGCAACTCTCACTCAAACTATCTCCGTAATCCCCTCCATCCTCACAATCCTCCAAGACACCTGTCCCCCATCTAACTCTCACCTCTTAAAACATGGAACCATAGAAGAGTTGTAGTGCAAAAGGAGGTCATTCGGCCCATTTTGTCCATGCCAACCTGAGGACACCCACGTGCCCTTTCTAACCCCACCTTCCCGTACCTGGCCCATAGCTCTGTAGCTTACAGCACTTAAGGTGCAGATCCAGGTACTTTTTAAAAAGGTTTAGAGTCTCTGCCTCCACCACTGACTTGTCTGCGTAAGGAAAGTTCTTCCTCATGTCCCGTCTGCACCTCCTACCACTTATCTTGAATCTATGGGTGGGATTTTCCAACTGAACTCTCCCCAAAACCAGAAAATCCTGCTCAGGGTCAATGGACCTTTGCAAGGCCCACACCCATCCCCCCCCCCCCCCCCCCCCCCCCACCGCTATGATTCCCGAGGCAGACAGGACAGGAAAATTCCCCCCCCCCAATGTCTCCTGGTTCTAGATTTCTCCACCAAGGGAAACAATTTGACCCTGTCCTCAATTTGAAGTGCTCCGCCATTGGTGTCCTCGCAGCCGAGGCCCTAAGCTGTCACCTCACACCCGTCTGCCTCTCTACCTCGCTTTCCCCTTGAAGACACTCCTTAAAAGCAACCTCTAGGACCAAGTGTACATCTTCTTGTGTAACCCGATGATATTATGTTTTATAATATTCCTACGAAGCAGCGTGGGACATTTCATTATGTGAAAGGCTCTGTTATTAGGTCATGCGACCAGAGTAATATTGATAAAATAAAATAAATAAATGGATACTGCTGCACATAAGAGAGAACTGGCTGAACATTTAGACATTGAATCTAAATGTAAATGTGCAATTTTGGGGCAGAAACAGAGCATGCACTACACATACATTAACTTACAGGACCTACATTATACCTGCTTAAAATAAACTCAACAGATTACCTTCCGAGAGCACAGTTAACCGTAGGCAGCTACTTAAGTGATGTTTGGTATCGGTGCGGTGAATTGTACAAATGGCTTTTGTCGTGGTAACATTTCTATTTAATATGTTATTCCTGAGCGGCTGTAATATGGTCGCAATCTCATTCCAGTCTCCAGCACAGTAAGCAACTTACCGTGATTGCTTCCAATAGCAGCACTTACAGTTTCCCCATCTCCCAGCGACAAACTGACACAGAGTGAAATGTGGATGCTGTTAAGGCTGATGCTTGGAGTCATGTTCTGGACGATCGAGTGTCCTTCACTGCGCCGGGAAAGAAAATGGAAGTGAAATTGTTTAATTTGCAGCATATTAAGCGGCAAAGCCATTGTGATACAAGGTGCTTACAGGGCTAATAGGAGGCATCACTTACATAGGCCGATCACTCAGCATACCGTTACCCAGCCTGGCTGTCACTGGGAGGTGTGGCAAGGTGTAAATTCAGCCATCTTGATGGTCTGGGAGCCAGTTTTGGGAGACAGTCTCATTTGACTATCGGGGGGTCACCATGGGCTGGATATTACTCCCCCCGCCACCCTTCTCAATGTCCCCCAGGCTTGCTAACAGCAGGGAGGAACACCTAAAATATGACAGGTGGATAGTCCATCACCTCCCCACCCACACTCCCACCAAGTCCCCGTTACACGCTGGGTGGGTAGGCCTTAAAACCGGCAGCCATTTTGAAATACATCATTAACCGGCAACTGAGCTTGTTAACAAGCCAAGTGACCTGAATATTACACTGCCCACACTGTAATGCAGTAAGGGGTAAGCTGGTGAGAGTGGGGCATCCCCTTTTCCACCACTTGAGGTGCAAAAGCAGGAAAGAGGGGCAGTGCACCCTCTCAGAGTTGTCCTGTGTGGAACCACCCTTCCAAGATGATACCCCTCCTTCACGCTTCCCCACCTGAAGTCCAAACCCTTCTCCGCATCCCCTCTGCTCTCCTCCCTCGGGCGCCTGATCCCTTCTCACCCTGAAAAAGCCCAGGATGCACCTCAGCCGGGGATCCTTTGCTCTTCTTCCTGTGGCCCGCTTGCACTCCCAGCAGGCCCCACTACTGAGTGCTAGCTGGAATGGTTAGAGATGCCAACCAATCAGGTTGGCCCACTGAAGGGCGGATGTCCCACTCTCTGCTCGTCAAGGCCACCAGCACTGAGTTATCACTGCGGGGAGTAGCTTTTTATAAGTTGGTTGGGAAGAGAGACAAGCAATATGCACCCCATCCCATATAAAATTCATCCCCAGGTGTGGGAAAGATTTCTCATGGGTGGTCAGCTATTTAAGACAACATTAATGTACCTGCAGTAACTTAAAGGGGCAGGCATCTCAAGGTAGTTTTGGCTGCACAGAGAAAAATGTCCTCTGGTGAGGCCACACTGAGAGTATTGTGCACAATTTTGGACTCCATTTAAAGGAGGGATATATTCGGGAATGGTTCAGAGATGGTTCACAAGGCCTGGGGTTGTCCCATGAAGAATGTTGATGCTCATAAATATTTAAAGGGATTTGAGAAAAATAAATCACTCAGATGGTGGTGAGAACCGGGAACGCGCTGCCTGGGAAGTTAATGGAGGCTGGAAATCTTACAACCTTTAAAAAATATTTGGATGGCCACTTGAAATATCAGAACATTCAGGGATATGGGACAAGTGCTGGAAAATGGGATTAACGCAACTTTAGTGGTAGATATTATCAGTCCAGACTCGATGGGCTGAAGGGCCTTTTCTGCATTGTATGACTCTATGACTGTATGCTTTGCAGTTTACACACACTCTTCAAGGAGATTGGGGGCAGGAGGAAAGCAACAGGAGGTGAAACTCCAAGGAATATATTTCAGGAGGGTGTAGAGACACAACTTAGGCAGCCGCTGTTAACCCAACCATCCCACGTAACGTTCAGTGATCTCCCCCGTCTAGCAAGCTACGAGGATTCAACTGCAACTTCTGTGAACTTGACGTATGCTACCCCACCACTGGTGAGCTGACTGACTTCCCATTATTACCCTCGAGGCACACTGCCCTTTACACAGCCAGCTGTCATCGGTAAGTGTTCTATATATTAGTGAGTTGCTGGAACAAAATAGAGAGTTACAGGGCGGGCTCGCTCCGAAACTGGAAAATCCTGTCCGAGGTCAATGGACCTTTCCAGGGTCCGGCTCTCGCCCACTTCGATTCCCGTGATGGGCAGGATGGTAAAATTCACTCCATGGAGTCGTAGAGATATACAAAATGGAAACACGCCCTTCAGCCCAACTCATCCTGGAAGCCTAGTTGTGACACTAATAAATAAACTTAAACATGAGTAGGTTTCCTAAACTGAACTAGTCCCATTTGCCTGTATTTGGCCCATATCTCTCTAAACCTTTCCCCTCCATGTACCTGTCCAAATGTCTTTTAAATATTGTAATTACACTCGCCTCTACCACCTCCTCTGGCAGCTCATTCCATACACGCACCACCCTCTGTGAGAAAAAGTTGCCCCTCAGTTTCCTTTTAAATCTTTCCCCTCTCACCTTAAACCGGTGCCCTCTAGTTTTGGACTCCCCTACCCTGGGGAAAATACCTTGTCTATTCACCTTATCACTGCCCCTCATGATTTTATAAACCTTTATAACGTCACCCCTCATCCTCCTACGCTCCAGGGAAAAAAGTCCCAGCCTTTCCAGCCTCTCCTAATAATTCGAACCTTCCAGTTCTGGAACATCCTTGTAAATCTACTTTGCACCTTTTCCAGTTTAATAATATTCTTCCTATAGCAGGGAGTGCTTGGCTGTGAAGTGGAGTGCAGAGGATTTCGGGAGGAAAGAGACCAGTTTGTCGAATGGATAGACACGATTAAGATGAAAGGTTAATGCATCGAAATGTGCCTGAATGCCTTGGTTTTAAAATTCACATCTTTCCATCCAAATCCCTTCACCTTCACCCCTACCCCTATCTCTGTAACCTCTCCCAGCTCTGTAGCCCTCTGAGGACTCTGATTTCATCATAGAATCGTAGAATCCTTACAGTGCAGAAGAAGACCATTCGGCCTATTGAGGTTGCACTGACCACAATCCCACCCAGGCCCTATTCCCCTAACTCCACATATTTACCCTGCTAATCCCTCTGACTGTTGGGTTAATTTAGCATGGCCAATCAACCTAATCCGCACATCTTTGGAATGCGGGAGGAAACCAGAGCATTCGAAGGAAACCCACGCAGACACGGGGAGAACATGCAGACACAGGGAGAACGTGCAAACTCCACACAAGCCAGAATTGAACCCGGGCCCCTGGCGTTGTGAGGCAGCAGTGTTAACCACTGTGCCATCTTGCTGCCCCAAAACAATAGCACCAACGTGGGGTTCGAACCCACGACCCTGAGATGAAGAGTCTCATGCTCTCCCAACTGAGCTAACTGGGCTAGTACTTTCACCAACTCCAACTCTTTTTTCACCAACTCTAACCTCTTGTCAATCCCTCTTTCCGATGCCCCCACCACTGTTGCCCCTGTCTTCAGTGACGTAGACCCAAGATCTTAAATTCCCTTCTTCTCTTCCTCACTCTCCTTCTTTTAGACACTCCTTAACATCTACCTCATTATCCAAACCTTTTCCCTCCATCTTGGTGTTAATCTTTATCTGATTGTTCTCATGTGAAGCATCTTGGGATACTTTATGATGTCAAGGATGATACATAGGAACAAGTTAGTGCAGCACGGCAGCATGGTGGTTAACACTGCTGCCTCACAGCACCAGGGACCTGGGTTCAATTCCCAGCTTGGATGATTGCCTGTGAGGAGTCTGCATATTCTCACAGTGTCTGCGTGGGTTTCCGCCGGGTGCTCCGGTTTCCTCCCACAGTCCAAAGATGTGCAGGTTAGATGGATTGACGATGGTAAATTGTCGCTTAATGTCAGGGGGACTAGCAGGATGGATGCTTAGGATTATGGGGATAGCGGCTGGGTGGGATTGTTGGTGCAGGCTTGATGGGCCAAATGGCCTCCTTCTGCACTGTGGGGATTGCATTATTTTGTTGTATTCTAAGTTGTTGTTGGAAGCAAATTTCACTGAGGAGAACAGGAAGATATCTTTCTGCAAGGGACAGAGTCAAGGGGAGAAATGTGTTTTGATTCTGCAGAAAGAGGCCCATTAGAGGATGGAAGGCAGGCAGATTGAGGTAAGAGGTGTTGGTTATTCATATCCTTCTCATCGCTGCACCAAAAACAGAAAAATGAACAATGATCTGACAAGAGCAAGGTAAGGTGTAATGATGGCCATGGGAGATCATCAAAAGATCTCCCCTCATGGAGTACGAGTTCCCCTATTGAACGAGTGCAGGCTCACCCAATAGGGAAGGAGCAGTGGGGAGGGAGGGAAGTTAAGACCAGCTGGTTCCATTCAGGTCGGCAGTCAAATGACTCTGGGTCTTGGCGTGTACCTTGAAGCTGCTGAGCGGTACTTGATGCACATTGTAAATACAGAGTGATGGTGACAGGTGACTGGCATCGGCAAAATTATTACATTGGCGACGAGGAGCAAAATGAGTTTCTTTCTTCCCTCCAGACAAGATTTACTGTTGAGACAAGTAATCCTCCAGTAAGAAAAATACTTCTCCTTGGTAACTTGAAGAATACAAAGCAAGTACAGAAGCCTGTACCCAACACACAAAATGCATGAGGGAGAACAAGAAGCAGAAGGTGGTCCTGTTGATGGGTCCTGACCTTCAGTGTAATAAAAAGTCTGACTTACTCTCATGCCCCTGACTCCAAAACCTTTAATGAATTGGTGGACTTGGTTAAAGGCTATTATGGCCCAAAACCTTCCATGATATCCAGCAATACCGCTTTAATATGGTAGGACAAACCCCTGGGAATCTGTCACTAAATTTCTGACCAGGCTATGAAATTTGTCGGAGTATTGTGAATTTGGGCCACCCCTGAATGACATTTGCGAGATAGACCCGTCTCTGGAATTAACAATGCGATAGTTCCGGTATAGTTGTCCCTCATCCAGGGTGACCTCTGCTACTTATGGAGTTACACCATGGCCAAAAATAAAATTGTTAGCCAGGAGCTATGCATGGTGGTCCGGTCTTGATACAGACTTGGTCAGACAGTGTGAGTCATGCCAGGAGAATCAACCCCCCCCCCTCCCCAACCCCCCCCCCCCCCCCCCCCCCGCCAGCCTCCCTATATCCAAGGGAGTGGCCTGTTAGGCCCTGGGTGTGAGTGCATGTGGACTTTGCTGGGCCTTTTATGGGTTTGATGTTCTTAATTATTGTCCATTTCAAATGGTTGGAGATACATCGTATGAGCTCCTCCACTTCCCATGCTACCACTGAGAAACTACAACAATGTTCCTGCGCGTACAGGATACCTGAAGTCCTGGTCTTTGACAATGGCACTGCTGTTTACTAGCACCGAGTTTCTGACCTTCATGCTTTGCAATGGAATCAAACACGTTAGGACAGCACCCTATCACCCACCATCGAATGGGTTGGTCGAAGCTCGACATGAAGAAGCAACTTTCAGCATCCATAGCGACCAAACTGGCAGGATTTTTATTCGCCTGGAGGACTACCCCTCGCACAACAACAGGAATCGCCCCAGTGAAATTGTTAATGGGATGGAGGCTTCGGACAAGATTAGTTGAATGTAGAATGTAGTTGAGGCCAAAACATTGTCTGATTTCAAGAAGAAATTAGATATAGTTCTTGGGGTTAAAGGGATCAAGAGGTATGGGAGGAATTGGGGGTATCAGGATATTGAATTCAATGATCAGCCATGATGGAGATGAATTGCGGAGCAGGCTCGAAGGGTCAAATGGCCTACTCCTGCTTCTAGTTTCTATATTTCTATGTAAGCCCATTGTTCCCAAACCTGGCGGGGAGGGTGGAGGCCCAACAAGAGAACCTGAAGAAGAACTCTGATTCCACAAGGACAGAGAGAACAATCAAAACCCAGTCCATGTGAGGAACTTTGGGGATGGCCTCAGGTGTGTCCCTGGGATCACAGCGGAGAAAAGAGGGCCTGCGTCGTATAAGATCCAATTGCAGGGCAAAGTTGTCAGGAAACACCTGGACCAACTCAGGAGTAGGGAGCCCATGTCAGTGCAGGCCTCATTACCAGGGGATGACCCAGTGCCAAGGTCGGGTCATGACTAGGTGTCAACCCCACCAGTGTCCATCTGGATGATGAAGACATGGGGCCAAATTTTACCATTGCGTCGCGCCCGTTTTTGAGCGCAAAAACGGGGTAAAGTCAGGTGTGAGGCCATTAACACGATCCACGCCCGCGCAGATTGCCACTTTACCGAAACGCGGGAATGACGGTGATCCGATTCACGCCCGAAACGGGCGCAAAGGCAATTTAAATGCATTTGCATGCATTTAAATTGACTTAATGAACTGCCCACACAACTTTATCAGCATTTCCCCCTTTACTGCCGCGTTCGCCGATCCGGAGTCGCGCCGAAATGGACCTGCTGAATAAAAGTCTGAATCGGGCGCTCCAGCTGCTGAAGAGCGAGTTCAGAGCTTTCAACGGCTCTCTGACTCAGATCAGTGATGGAGGGAAGGAGGGAGGCGGGTCAGATCATTGTCTGGCTGGGGGGAGGGGAGTGAGGCCAGATCGTTGTCTGGTTGGGCGTTGGCTGGGAGGGGGAGGGAGGAGGAGGAGGCAGGTCAGATGTATCTCTGGTGGGGGTGGGGAGGAGGGCCGATCGTTGTCTGGTGGTGGGGGGGTGCGGGGGGGCGGGGGAGGTCTGATCGTTGTCTGGTGGGGAGGGAGGAGGAGGCGGGTCAGATGTTCCTCTGGGGTTGGGGGGCGGTGAGTGAGGCCAGACCATTCTCTGGGGGGGGCGGTGAGTGAGGCCAGATCGTTCTCTGGGCATGGGGGGGGAGGGAGCGGGCGGGGAGGAGGGAGGCGGGTAAGATGTATCTCTGGTGGGGGTGGGGGGGGTGGAGGGCGGGGGGCCCAATCGCTCACTGGTGGGGGGGGTGCTCAGATGGATCTCTGGTGTGCGGGGGCAGGGGGGTCCGCTGCCATTCTGTGGGCGATCAGTGGGGGGGAAGTGGGCAGGGGGTCGCGATCGGCCTGGGTAGCGGGGGGATAAAGCCACTGATGCCGGTTCTTCCTAAGATTTTGCTTCAGTGGAGGCTCCGGTTTCTTCCGCTTCCATTTTGGAATCCATGAGGCCTGATTTTACCATTTTCATTCTAAGTGCCGAATCTGGGCGTAATTCAGATCCGACTGAGAAATCCGCTTTCAGGCGCCCCCAGACGCTCTCAGCCATCTCCAGTCCCATTCGTGCTGTGGGCGGGGCTTAGCGCGGCCAAAACGATCGGAGCTCTGAACTGCGCATGCGAAGTTAGAAAAAAATTGAAAAAGCGCGCCCGTGTCAGATCGCTCCCGAGCCGCAGAAAGCGGAGAAAGCGGCCCGGGAGCGAAAAGCGGGAGCGAGGGTGCCCACACACATCACTGTCCCCCTTACCCACCCCCCAACTACCCACACACATCACTGTCCCCCTTATCCACCGCCCCCACTACCCACACACATCACTGTCCCCCTTATCCACCCCCCCCCCACTACCCACACACATCACTGTCCCCCTTATCCACCCACCCCACTACCCACACACATCACTGTCCCCCTTATCCACCCCCCCACAACCCACACACACCACTGTCCCCCTTATCCACCCCCCCCCACTACCCACACACACCACTGTCCCCCTTATCCACCCCCCCACTACCCACACACACCACTGTCCCCCTTATCCACCCCCCCACTACCCACACACATCACTGTCCCCCTTATCCACACCCCCCACTACCCACACACATCACTGTCCCCCTTATCACCCGCCCCACTACCCACACACATCACTGTCCCCCTTATCCACCCCCCCACTACCCACACACATCACTGTCCCCCTTATCACCCCCCCCCCCACTACCCACACACATCACTGTCCCCCTTATCCACCCCCACCCCCCCCTCCCGGCTACCCAGGCCGATCGCGACCCCCTGCCCACTTCCCCCTCACTGATCGCCCACAGAATGGCAGCGGACCCCCCTGCCCCCCCCACACCAGAGATCCATCTGAGCCCCCACCCCCACCCCACCAGTGAACGAGTGGGCCTCCCGCACCACCCCCCCACCCCCACCAGAGATACATTTTACCCGCCTCCCTCCTCCCCGCCCGCCCCCTCCCCCCCATGCCCAGAGAATGATCTGGCCTCACTCACCAGAAGCGAAGGCCTTAAATCTTCTTCACACCCCTGATCCGCTCCTGCCTCTAATCGACCCCAGCCCAAACACCAAGCAGCAGAAAAGACTCTCTCTCATAGCGGAGCTGTTAGTGAAGAAATGGACTTGAGGGGGGAGGGATGTTATGATGGCCATTGGAGATCGTCAGTAGATTTCCCCATGGGCCTCGTAGAATACAAGCTCCGCTATTAAGCGAATGGAAGCTCGCCCAATAGGGAAGGGGGTTTAAAACCAGCTGGCTCCACTCAGGCTGGCAGTTGAAGGACTCCGGGACTGGCCTGTACACTGTAGCTGCTGCATAGCACTTGTGTGATGGAACATGGGCCTCAGCAAGATTATTATACAAGAGAACTAGCTTTTCAAACTGATTGGAAGCTTTTATATTATAATGCTACCCACAGCGTCACTTGTTAGTTTAAGGGTGTAGAAACCCTCCATACTGTGCCACATTGTTTGTCTCATATCTCTGCAACTTTCGTACTCATATTGATCTCTAGGTAATAGGGGTGGCACGGTGGCACAGTGGTTAGCACTGCTGCCTCACAGTGCCAGGGACATTGGGTTCGATTCCTGGCTTGGGTCACTGTCTGTGTGGAGTTTGCATGTTCTCCCCGTGTCTGCATGGGTTTCCTCCAGGTGCTCCGGTTTCCTCCCATAGTCCAAAAGACGTGCTGGTTAGGTGCATTGGATCCGAACAGGCACCGAAGTGTGGCAACTCGGGAAATTTCACAGTAACTTCATTGCAGTGTTCATGTAAGCCTTACCTGTGACTCACAAATAAACCCTCATCTTTAGTCTCAAACCTAACCCTGTAAGTTTTCCCTCAGGAAACGCTGGGGGGAGTTCTCCGGCCTCCTAGCCACATGTGTCTCGGCAGCGGGAGCTCTTCACTGGTGATGGGATTCTCCGGTCCCGCCGCTGTCAATGGATTGTCACCCCACATCGCTGGAAAACCCGCAGGAGGGGGTGCGCTGCCGGTGGGACTGGAGAATCCCGCCGGCGTGAACGGGCAGAAGAGTCCCCGCTGCTCCCTACTGTTATCAGAAATTGTCTTTTTAAAGTTGATTGATGTCACAAAGTCGGCTTACATTAACACTGCAATGAAGTCACTGTGAAAACCCCCCAGTCGCCACACTCCAGCGCCTGTTCGGGTACACTGAGGGAGAATTTAGCATGGCCAATGCACCCTAACCAGCACCTCTTTCGGACTGTGGGAGGAAACCGGAGCACCCGGAGGAAACCCACACAGACACAGGGAGAACATGCAAACTCCACACAGACAGTGACCCAAGCCAGGGATCGAACCCGGATCCCTGGCGCTGTGAGGCAACAGTGCTAACCGATGTGTGAGGGAGGTTATCAAGGAAATATATATTTTAAAATCTTTATATCAATGATTAACCAGACAGTGAGCAAAGCAACAAAAAAAATCCCCCAATAAAAAACTGCAATCTCCAAGCATATTTTTTTACACACTGAACACTTCATTATCTAATTCTTCACACTTTCATTCTCGTCATTTAACCTACGCAGGTCCATTGTAGCTTTCTAATTATGTCGTTTAAAGTAAGTCATCCCAGCTAGTTATCCCGGATGATGACACAAGCTTGGCTAATTAAGGCATGAACAGAAACAGAGGAAAGGTCACTACAACAGATTCTTGAAAGAGGGGGACTAGTGATGGCAACTGCTCTTGCATATTGGCCCATCTTAACTCTAATACCATGCTGGGTAGATGAACATCGGGGCATGAGTTTACTTTGCAAATTATATGTATCAAAATCATAACTATGGTTCCTCATTACAACGTTTACACTCTTACACAAAATAAATCTTTTCCACACAAAGGGAAATAATAGCTGTGGAATATTACTGGGGAAATAATGGCATCACAGAATTGTCACGGCACAAAACAAGGCCATTTGGCCCATCATCTCTGCACCGAGCGTCGCATATTAGTGCCGCTCCTCTCCCTTTTCTCCCTGCCACTGCATGTTTTTTTCTATTCAAATCATCATCTAATGCCCACATAGATGCCTCGATTGAACCTGCCTCCACCACACTTCCAAGAAATGATGATAGATGGTGACTAATTGCTTATTATTTTCTCCCTGCCTTCTTGATGTGGTGGGGTTTGAGCACAAAGACATTCTGGAACATGAGAAAGGTCATTCAACTAATCAACTAACTGCATCCCACTGAGTGCAGCCAGCTTGATCAGTGTGGTCTCACTCCCAGCCTAAATCCCTGAGATATGAGTCACTAAGGAAGAGAAACTCTTTGACATCACTTTTTGTAAAACAACCAACGTATCGTTTTAACATTGGCCTGTAATCTGAACAGTCCTCTCAAAGGGGTGGCACAGTGGCTAGCACTCTGCCTCGCAGCCCCAGGGACCTGGGTTCGATTCCAGCCTTTAGTGACTGTGAGGAATTTGCATGTTCTCCCAGTCTCTGTGTGAGTTTCCCTCCGGATGCTCCGGTTTCTTCCCACACACGAAAGATGTGTAAGTTAGGTGGACTGGCCATGCTAAATTGCCCCTTAGTGTCTTGGGATGGGTAGGTTAGGTGGATTAGACTTGGTAAATTTCCCCTTAGTGATCAAAGATGTGAAAATTAGGTGAGCTAGCCATTGAAAATGTGCAGGGTTACAGGATTAGATGTTTTTTTGAGAGTCAGTGCAGTCTTGATGGGCTGAATGGCCTCCTGCTGTGCTGTAGGGATTCGACGGTTCATTGTCCATTGGTTTTTTTATCCTTTTCCAATTCAATCAAATCAAATCCAATTCAGAGTCTCAACAAGTTGAGACATTTCAGATCCAGGCTGACAAGACAGGGCGAGCGACCAAACCACCCTGTCCTGGGCCCGATCTACATGAGCCAAGCTGATTGGAGAATGGGGAGGTTCCTCCTCCAAGACTTGAGCTCATTTGCATCTTAGCCAAAAGGCCGAGATGCCGCTTTTAAAAATTGCTTCATATGAAACATATGAAGCTTCAGCGTAACCTAATGACCTCGACCAAGTGCGGCCGACCATGGGCTGCCGTCCATACACTTGATCTTAGCCAGAAGGTTGTCCATTGTGCTTCTTGCAGTGGAACTGCAGGCGATACATTCTGTGGTTCTGTGACATTCAAGAGGCCAAAGACTAGTGTCCTAGAGCTCCCCATCAACATGTGACTGACAACATTCAACCAGCATTCACAGGCTTCATCTCTTCTCTAGAATTCCTCCTACATGCCTCACAGTGTGGGAGGAAGTTGCAAGTGGGGATTCTCAGTGCAGACGTAGATGCCTCCAGGGTGTCATGAAATTATTATGATAAAAATAAAAGTACTTGTGTGTGAGTAGGAGAAGTAAACCAAAGGCCAATCGGGAGACAAAATGGAAATGCTTCTCATTCTCTGCCAAGATTTCATGAGTATGATGCAACGGCTATTTCATGTTCCCTAGTTTTCCCATTTCTGCTCTTGAATGTTAACTCATCGGGGTCACATATGAAGATAAGAAGTTGGAGCAGGAGTAGGCCTCTTAAATCAGCTTCGACATGGTCAATCATCTAACTCAACTTCACTTTCCCTCCAATCCCCATCTTCCTTCCTTCGCTTGGATCCAAAAATCTATCCTTCTATAAACCTTAGGGTGGATATGAAGGGAATATGTTTTGTGGGGAGGAACATAACTAGAGGCCACCAATATAAAATAGTCACCAAGAGATTCACAACAGGAGTCAGAATAGATTTCTTCACCTAAAGAGAGCTGAGAAACTCATTACCACAGGGAGTGGTTGAAGTGAATAGTAAAGATGTATTTCAGGGGAGACTAGACAAATATATCCAGAAGAAGGCAAGAGGGGACACTGTCACTTGTTCTTCAGTTTTGCTTTCACTGAGCACTGCCCCTTGTTCTCCTATTAACATATTCTGCTATCTTACCTTTATGAAGTCTCACAACACCAGATTAAAGTCCCAACAGGTTTATTTGGTAGCAAATACCATAAGCTTTCGGAGCGCTGCTCCTTCGTCAGATGGACATCTTACCTTTATGCTACCATTAGCAATGCTGCCATTAACATGCCATGAGAGGGCAGGCGATGGCCGAGTGATATTATTGCTGGACTATTAACCCAGAAACTCAGCTAATGTTCTGGGGACCCGGGTTCGAATCCCATCACGGCAGGAGGTGGAATTTGAGTTCAATTAAAATATCTGGAATTAAGAATCTACTGATGACCATGAAACCATTGTCAATTGTCAGGAAAACCCATCGGGTTCATGAATGTCCTTTAGGGAAGGAAATCTGTCGCCCTTACCCGGTCTGGCCAACATGTGACTCCAGAGCCACAGCAATGTGGTTGACTCTCAACTGCCCTCGAGCAATTAGGGATGGGCAATAAATGCTGGCCCAGCCAGCGACGCCCATGTCCCATGGATGAATGATAAAAAAAACACTGGGGCCGGGATTCTCCCAGCACACTGTGCTGCTTGAGTAGTGCAGCCGGCCGAGAGATGTCAGTGGTTGCAGTTTTGTGGAATTCACGCTGGGTGCTCGGGCCTCTGTGCATCACCCAGCGTCCTCGGAAATTGGTTCTGGCTGATTGGCGGCATTCTCCCGGCCCACTAGCATCTCCCACCAATGCCCACCCCCACCCCGCCCCACCACCCCCACCACCACCAGCCCCCCCCCCCCCAGCCCAGCCACTGCCTGGAGTGGTTTCTTCCAGCGGAGTTTACAACTGCTCCCCACTACCTGAGAGTGAGTTCCTGAACCCGCTAGAGGGAACAGAGGCCATTGAGGCACCTCCAGGGAGGTCGGGGGTAAGGTGGGGGTGCCCCCTGGCCAGTGCCAACCTGACCCTCTGGAACTGCCCAAGGGGCATCTTGGCACTGCCAACTAGACACTAGGTAGTGCTAAGGGGGCGGGGCCAGAAGGAGCAGTGCCTACTGGGGGTGGGGCCTATTCGGGGGTGAGGATGGGGGTGTTGGGACTGTCCGGGGGGGTGGGGAGATCGGGGCTGGCTGGGTGGGAGGGACATAGGGGCTGGCCCAGGGAGGTCTGGTAGGCCAGCGACTTGGGGGGTGGGGGAGAGGGGGGTCGGAAGGCCAGCGATCAGCGGGGTCGCGGGGCGAGCCAGCGAATGGGAGGCCGGTGATCGTGAGCCAGCAATGCGGGGGGGGGGGGGCACTACACATGCGCTGATCTCCGCACTGACAGACCGGCACATGCGCCGTGGCTCGCTCGGTGGTATGCCACTGGCCCCTCGGGCGGGAATAGGCCCCACCCACCACTTTCCATAGTGAATCCCGCTGAGACACTCTGCAGTGCTCAGAGTGTCAGAGATTCGGTCTGGTAAGTACACCCAAAAAACTGATGGGAATTACTCGCGTTTTCTTGCATGCTGGGAACTTAGAATTTTTTTGGGAGAATCCCGGCCAATTCCCTTATCTTGTGTCCATGACATTTTTGTAAATCCCTCCTTAGCTCTGAACCTTCCCTGACTCCCCTCCTGCTCCATCTTCTCCATCCCATTCTCCAACTCCAATCCGTCACATTTTCACCCCTCTTCAGATATAAAGAAGAATCACACAGACTCAGAACATTAACTCTGTTTCTCTCTCCTCAGATGCTGCCAGACCTGCTGAGTTTATCCAGCACTTCCCTGTTTTGCATCGAATCCCTACACTTTGAACCCCTACATTGCAGAAGGAGGCCATTCAGCCCATCAAGTCTGCACCGACCCTCTAACAAAGCATCTTAACCAGGACTACCTCCCACCCTATTCCCATAATCCCATGTATTTACCCCACTAATCCCACTAATCTACATATCTTTGGACACTAAGGGGCAAATCAGGATGGCCAATTCACCTAACCTGCACTGTGGACTGCGGGAGATAATCGGAGCACCCGGAGGAAACCCACGCAGACACGAGGAGAATGTGCAAACTCCAAACAGACAGTCACCAGGGCTGGAATCGAACCCGGGCCCCTGGCGCTATGAGGCAACAGTGCTAACCACTGCGCCACCCCATCTAATGGCCTCTTGAATGCCTTGATTGAACCTGAGTACGTTCGACTCGTTGTGTGAAGAAGTTTATTCTCATTTTCTTCTTATTTAAACCACTTTAAATTTGTGCGTTCTCATTCCAATTTTTTAGTGAGTGGGAACATTTTCTCCTGATCTACTCTGTTCATCACCCATATGGTTTTGAACATCTCTATCCATGGAAGCATTTAGATAAACCTCTTCTGCACTCTCTCCAATGTGTTCACATCCTTCCTATAATGTGGGGGCCAGAACTGTACACAATATTCCAGCTGAGATCTAACTAGTGCCTTGTATAAGTTCAGCACAACCTGCTTACTCTGGTATTCTATGCCCCTATTCATAAAGCCCAGAATACTGTATGCTTTATCAACTGTTCTCTCCACTTGTCCTGCTACCTGCCTGGGTGGCACGGTGGCACAGTGGTTAGCAACACTGCCTCACAGCACCAGGAACCTGCGTTCGATTCCTGGCCTGGGTCATTGTCTGTGTGGAATCTGCGTGTTCTCCCCATGTCAGCGGGGGTTTCCTCCGGGTGCTCCGGTTTCCACCCACAGTCCGAAAGACGTGCTGGTTAGGTGCATTGTCCATGCTAAATTCTCCCTCAGTGTGCCCAAACAGGCATGGAGCGACTGGGGGATTTTCATAATAACTTCATTGCAGTGTTAATGTAAGTCTACTGGTGACACTGATAAATAAACTTTTAAAAACTTCAGAGGTGTATCCATATAAAAACCCAGGTCCCTCTGCTCCTGCCCCCACTTAAAAATTGCACCCCTTGCTAATAAAACATGCCTGTTTTAGGGGCGGCACGGTAGCACAGTGGTTAGCACTGCTGCTTCACAGCTCCAGGGTCCCAGGTTCGATTCCTGGCTCGGGTCACTGTCTGTGTGGAGTTTGCACATTCTCCTCGTGTCTGCGTGGGTTTCCTCCGGGTGCTCCGGTTTCCTCCCACAGTCCAAAGATGTGCGGGTTAGGTTGATTGGCCAGGTTAAAAAAATTGCCCCTTAGAGTCCTGGGATGCGTAGGTTAGAGGGATTAGCGGGTAAAAATATGTGGGGGTAGGGCCTGGGTGGGATTGTGGTCGGTGCAGACTCGATGGGCCGAATGGCCTCCTTCTGCACTGTAGGGTTTCTATGATTTCTATGATGCCAATGATGTGTTATAATCAAAATTTGACACATTACCACAAAAGGCAATGTTAGGACAGGTGGCAAAAATCCTGGTCAAAGGTAAGGATATTAAGGAGCATCTTAAAGGAGGAGAGAGACTGAGGCAGAACGAATTAGAGAAAGAATTCCAAGCTTTGGCCCCAGGCAGCCCATGGAAATATCTAAAAACAGTCGCTTAACAAAATATTCCTGGCACTGAGTTATCAAAACATAACTTGCATTCTTGGATTCATAAGAATATATTTTCTATCGAAGTTACCAGCTTGAACTCACAGCCGACAATAACAATTATCTTGCTCTGAATCCTTCCCGGTTTTCAGACTTTTTTCTTGAGCCTTTCCAACACAAAGAAAAAAATCATCTTCAGAAATGATATAGATTTCAACTGGTCCTTTTCTTCCAGAATGATCCAAATCAATAGGTTTGTTTCCTTTAAGTGCTGGAGTTGTAAACATCTTGGAGGTTCACAGGTACCCTGCCAGCTTCCATCAATCCTACCCGCAGGTACTGAGATCATGGTTACTTGTGATAACAAGTGCCTTCATATGGGCAGAACTCATTCTATCCAGCTCACTACATGTAAGCAACTCACAAAACAGAGTTTACACTGTATCACATCTCTCAAACCTGTCTCAAAATGCTTCACATAACAATGGATAACATCTGACACATCATTAATGTTGTCTGGGCTACAAGCAAGAATCTTTCACGCAGAAGGTACCAAAAATACCAGTTAATCTATTTTCGGAAGAAGGAAGATATCCCAGACAAAGTGCTCAGGGAGAGGCTAACAGGACATTGCTTAACAGCTCGGGCGGGATTTTCCGGCTGCTCTCGCCCCAAAACTGGAAAATTCTGCCCGATATCCACGGACCTTTCCATGGTCTGCCCCCCCCCGACACCACCGTCACCACCGCCCCCCCCGCCCCCCGCCCCCCCCCCCCCCTCCGACCTGCTAAAATTCCCGTGGTGGGTGGAACGGGAAAATTCACCCCCTCAGCTCAGTGAATTGTCGACTAAGGATGTGTCCTTGGCATGGGATTTCGAACACAACCTTTAACTCAAAGGGCAGGACTTTCTGCACATTCCTGCCTGTGGGATCTTCCGGGTCCAGCTGATGGTGACCCCCCTACCCCCCTACCCCCCCCCCCCCCCCCCCCTCATCCCCCTCATCCCCCCTACCTCCCCCCCCCCCCCCCCCCCCCTCATCCCCCACCAAGGTTTCCCTGGCAGCTGAGGGTGCCAACAACTGGAAATCCCATTGGCAGCGGCAGGACTGGAAGATCCTGTCGTCAGTCGATGGCAGGCCACCTCCGCCATTGAAGAACATGCCACGATGGGTCCGTAGGGAGTGGAAAATCCTGCCTGAGATGTGAAAGTTGAGCCAAACCAACCAATCACGAGGCTATTAAACAAAAATGAAAGAGGAGGCAGCGGGTTTGATTAGTGAGTCACAAAAAAAGCGAACATTCTGAATCACAATGTTCAACTGTTCATTAAGAAATTCTAATACTATTATCTTTGTCATCTTATCCAAAATTACATTACTAACATTGAATAATCTTTTGTGATTCCTGAATTAATCTTAATTTTGAACCGTTCTTGTCATGATTTACATTGACATTGTGTTCAGGGTTATCTTTCCATTTACATCATGGTCTTATTGATTTCCTATCAGTCAGCAGTGAACAGTACAAGTGCTGCATAATTCAGCTTCCCTCACATCAGGGATTAGTCTTGAAGCTCTTCTCTGTGGAGGTTCCGGTGTTTTGAATGTTTCTCTTGCGCCTTGACACCCCAGAACAGAGGCAGTGCTTAAGGTGCCCACTGAGTCGCCTCGCAACCTTTTAAAAAGTACCCGAATGAGGACTTAGAATCAGAAGAAGGAGGCCATTTGGCCCATCGAGTCTGCATCGACAACAATCCCACCCAGGCCCTATTCCCATGACCCCACATATTTACCCTGCTAATCCTTCTAACACTAGGGTCAATTGAGCATGGCCAATCAACCTAACCCACACATCTTTGGACAGTGGGAGGAAACTGGAGCACCCGGAGGAAACCTACGCAGATACAGGGAGAATGTGCAAACTCCACACAAACAGTGACCCAAGGCCGGAATTGAACCCGGGTCCCTGGAGCTGTAAGGCAGCAGTGCTAACCACTGTGCCACCGTGCTGCCCACTTGACAATAACATTCAAGGCTATGGGCCAAGTGCTGGTAAATGGGATTAGGTGGGACTTCAGGTGTTTCTCAAGTGTCGATGCAGACTGGGTGGGTTGAAGGGCCTCTTCTGCTCTGTATGATTCTATGAGTGAAACAGTATACAGTTTTATTACGTTTTCTTCCAGAATTGCATTTTTCGATTTAGCTCTGGAATTGCTTGATTGCTGCTTCAGTTTTAAGAAGCATGTATAGCTTTAAGTTTAATTAATACTTTGCGTTTGGGTGTTAAGAAAGGTGAAACCTGTGGTTTGAGTATCAGTCAGAGGTTTTTGTGAGCTGGATGCCGGGGAGTCTGGGGCACTGTTTGTATACATGCATTTTAATGAGGTTTTACAGCCATTGAAGTGAAGAGATGGATTACCAAGGAGTTAGCAGTTTAGTGATGTTAAAAAGTAGGAAAAAAATGTGATGCTGCCAAAAGACAGGGAATCAGAGACTGGGAAACACAGAAGGGTGGTCATTCAGTATCCGCATACCAGAGTTAGCACACAGGAGGTCTAATTTCTCTGATAAGAAATGTTGCAAATCTGCTAGGGAACTGAGTTTAGGGAGCTTGTGTTTGCTCTGTAGTTGGAGTAATAGTGAGTTTAGAGTCTGGTTTTGGCTGTCTTGGGGAGGGATACCAACTGTAGTGAAACATTTTAGGAATCCTCAGTCGTGTTGGTCCAACAGAAGGAATTCTTCAGTTGTAGGCAATAAAATGAAGCAAGACTTACTCCAACTTATGGCAGCATGGTGGCACAGTGGTTAGCACCGCTGCCTCACAGCGCCAGGGATCCGGGTTCGATTCCTGGCTTGGGTCACAGTGTATGTGGAGTTTGCACATTCTCCCTGTGTCTGCGTGGGTTTGCTCCGGGTGCTCCGGTTTCCACTGAAAGACGTACAGGTTAGGTGCATTGGCCATGCTAAATTCTCCCTCTGTGTAACTGAACAGGCGCCAGAGTGTGGCGACTAGGGGATTTTCACAGTAACTTCATTACAGTGTGAATGTAAGCCGACTTGTGACTAATAAATAAACTTGAACTTTTAAATCAAAGAGAAAGGTTTAATAAAGAAACGTCATTACTCCAACACTTGAGGCCTCGCCCTGGGCCATCCTGAGCTCTCACAAACCCCAGCAGCTTCTTAATTATACTGGGTCAGCTCATCAGCTGACCACCACATCATTTTGTCATTGGTCACGCTACCACAGATCCAATGTTATCGTCGGTTACATTCTGACAAATAGTTCACTGGAAGAAAACTGTTTTGAGCCAACCCAAACAAGAAACCTTAGTGGTGAGACAGTGGTAAATCTTCACTGGGGGTTTGTGTCTGTAAAGAAGGCATATGGCATGCTTGTCTTTGCTGTTCGGGGCATTGAGTACAAGAGTACTCAGAACTTCCCTGCTGCCATCAGACTTTTGAATGAACTTCCCTTGCATTAAGTTGATCTTTCTCTACACCCTAGCTATGACTGTAACACTACATTCTGCACTCTCTCCTTTTCTTCTCTATGAACGGTATGCTTTGTCTGTATAGCGCTCAAGAAACAATACTTTTCACTCCATGCTAATACATGTGACAATAATAAATCAAATCAAGAGTCAGGATGTCATGTTGCAGCGTTATAAAACTTAGGTTCGGCCGCATTTAGAGTATGGCGCTCAATTCTGGCTGCCACATTACAGAAAGGATGTGGAAGCTTTGGAGAGGGTGCAGAAGAGGTTTACCAGGATGCTGCCTGGATTAGAGGGTATGAACTAGAAGGAGGGGCTGGACAAACTGGGGTTATTTTCTCTGGAGTGGCGGAAACTGAGGGGAGACTTGATAGAAGTCAATAAAATTATCAGAGGCATAGATAGAGTTGACAGTCAGAATCTTTTTCTCAGAGTTGAAATGTCTAAGACTAGGGGGGTGTGCACATAAGGTGAGAGGGGGAAAGTTTAAAGGAGATGTGAGGGGCAGGTTTTTTACATAGAGAGTGGCAGGTGTCTGGAAACATCCTGCCAGGGTTGGTGGTGGAGACAGAAACGATAGGGTGTTTAAGGGGCTTTTAGATAAGCACATGAATATGCAAGGAATAGAGGGACATGGACCAAGGGCAGGCAGAAGGGATTAGTTTAATTTGGCGTCATGTTCGGCACAACATTGTGGGCTGAAGGGCCCGTTCCTGTGCTGTACTATTCTAGGTTCTATGTTCGAGTTGAAGGAATATTAATTGAATTCTGGTATTTGCATTGAAATCTTCCCACTTTTTTATCTGGTGTACTATAAATATTTTTTTCTTGTTTAATAAGTGCTTTATTCATTGCGTTAACAGTGTATTGGCAGATTCTTGTGACTGTATTCAGTAACTGATGCCCACAGTTTCTGAATAAAGGTTAGGCTCTACCAAGCCAGGCTTCACTCTGACAGTTGACTTGTCTAGCATAAAACTCAGCTGGGATCATAACAAGAGTGACTGAATCACAGAAGCCTCACAGTGCAGAAGGAGGCCATCCGGCCTCTTTGGCAGAACATCTTACCCAGGCCCTATCCCTGTAACCCCACACATTTACCCTGCTAATCCCCCTAACCTACACATCTTTTGGCACTAAAGGGCAATTTAGCATGGCCAATCCTCCTAACCAGCACATCTTTGGACTGTGGGACAAACCCGGAGGAAACCCACGAATGCATGGGGAAAACATACAAACCCCACACAGACAGTCACCCACGGCCGGAATTAAACCCGGTCCCTGGCGCTGTGAGGCTAACCACAGTGCCACCATGCTGCCCCTTAAGTGGGCTGATCTCATTAGCTGCTGAGAATCCATTGACACCCATAGATTCTTTCAATGTCACCTTTTGCTAGTTTAACTCCATTTATAAAGGTACAATTAACTGTAAGTGATGCTTTTATATGAATGCTTCAGGTGCCAAATCCCACTCACCATTGTTGAGTGATGAAACTGGTCCATCTGAACATGTTAATGACTCCAATGAACCAGTACAGGGAGGAATGAGCGATAGTGGATTTGATGCATGGGCAACGATTTCACTGCCAATAACTTTCAGCTGATAGCGTGCGTATGTCACTCACTTTTTTTACACGATGCATGACTCTACATTTATCCCAACTGACAGGCGGCACGGTGGCACAGTGGTTAGCACTGTTGCCTCACAGCGCCAGGGACCCGGGTTCAATTCCAGCTTTGGGTGACCTCCCTTTAGAGTTTACACATTCTCCATTTGCATGTGGGTTTCCTCTGGGTGCTCCGGTTTCCTCACACACTCCAAAGATGTGCAGGTTCGATGGATTGGCAATGCTCAAGTGTCCCAAGATGTATAGTTTAGTGGAATTATCGAGGTAAATACATGGAGTGACGGGGATAGGCCGTAGGTGGGATGCTCTGCCAGAGAGTGGGTGCAGACCTGTGGGCTGAATGGCCTTCTTCTACACTGCAGGAATATCAATGATTCTATGATCTGTATCATGTCGATCAGCATTTTGCTTCCTCTTGTGGGAGAATCTGGAAATAGGGGTCACTGTTTAAAAATATGTGGCTGCTCATTTAAGACAGAGATGAGGAGACATTTTTTCTCCTTGATGGACGTGGCTTTTTGGAATTGTCTTCTTCAAAAGGCCGTCTTTGGCAATGTCTGAATATTTTTAAGGTAGAACTCGATAGATTCTTGATAAGCAAGAGGGGGTGAAAAGTTATTGGGGGTAGGCAGGAACTGCTCAGCTCCCTCAGTTTTAATCCTTCCTAATTGGTTATACACATACAAATTAAAGGCAGGAATAGGCCACTCGGCCCTCTCGAGCCTGCTACACCATTCTATAAGACCATGGCTGATCTGATCGTGACCTCAACCCCACATTCCTACCTACCCCCGATAACCTTTCACCCCCTTGCTTATCAAGAATCTATCTAGCGCTGCCTTAAAAATATTCAAAGTCTCTGCTTCCACCGCCTTTTGAGGAAGAGAGTTCCGAAAATCCATGCCCATCGAAGGGAAAAGATGTCTCCTCATTTCTGTCTTAAATGAGCGACCACATATTTTTAAACAGTGACCCCTTGTTCTAGATTCTCCCACAAGAGGACACATCCTCTCCACACCCACCCTGTCAAAACCCCTCAGGATCTTATTTGTTTCAATCAAGTTGTCTCTTACATTTCTAAACTCCAGCGGGGAGCGTCCACATTTTCTTTGATAAACTTTTTGATTCCCTCAAAGGATGTGGGTGTTACTGGCAAAGCCAGCCTTTATTGTCCATGAGAGTGGTGCCGATTTTCTTGAGAACTGAGTAGCTTGCTAGGCCGCTTCAGAGGGCAGGATCAGCCGCATTGCTGTGGGAATGGAGTCACCCGCCGACCAGACTGGGTAAAGACAGCAGATTAAGGGCATTGGTAAACCAATAGTTTTTCACAATGATTGAGTAATTTCAGCATCACCATAACAGATCTAGCTTATTATTCAAAAATTATGTAGTGTCGAGTTTTAGAAATTTACAATTGTGGAATGTCCAATTTCTTCATTCTACACTGAATTCATATTCCCGCTATCTCCATATCCCTTGATGCCGTTCGGGGAATTTCACAGTAACTTCATTTGCACTGTTAATGCAAGCCTTCCTTGTCACTAATAAATAAACTTTAAAACCTTGAAAGTTAGAATATTGTGAATTCTCTCAGAACAAGGGGTAAGCCATTTGGGACTGAGGTGAGGAGGAATTTCTTCACTCAGAGGGTGGTGAACATTTAGAATCCTCTACCCCCAGAGTTAAACTTTGAGCACATTCAAGACAGAAAGCGGTAGATTAAGGGTGGCACGGTGGCACAGTGGTTAGCACTGCTGCCTCACAGCGCCAGGGACCCAGTTCAATTCCGGCCTCGGGTCACTGTCTGTGTGGAGTCTGCACCTTCTCCCCGTGTCTGTGTGGGTTTCCTCCGGGTACTCCAGTTTCCTCCCACAGTGCAAAAGTGTGCGGGTTAGGTCGATTGGTCATGCTAAGTTGCCCATTCGTGTCAGGGAGGTTGGCAGGGTGAATGTATGGGGTTCCGGGGACAGGGCCTGGATGGGATAGGGTGGGATAGGGCCAAGATTTCTAGAGACTTACAGCATCAAGGGATATGGAGAAAATGGGAATATGTGGGGTTACGGGGATAGGGCCTGGGGTGGGATTGTTGTCGGTGCAGATTTGATGGGCCAAATGGCCTCATTCTGCACTGTCGGGATTCTATGAAAAGGGGTAAGAGATAAGTGATCAGTTATGATCTGATTGAATCATGATGCAGACTCGAGGGGCTAAATGATCTACGTATGTTGCCATTTTCCTATGTTCCTATGCTAGTTATTTAAATTGTCTGTATGCTCCTCTGCATTTGTGCCCACTGCAAGGGAAATGTGTCTATGACGGGAATGCGCTGCGGAGCTATCCCATCAGGATTCCCTGATATGTTACCAGGCCCCTCCCACCCTTGGGAAAATTCTGCCCACTGCAGTTGAGGTATGGGCTGGAAATAACATTTGGAGTACAATAAAACAGAGGGTGGGGTTTTCTGGCCGCGCCCCCCTGAAACCAGAAAATCCCACCCAACGTCAACGGACTTTTGCATAATCCGACACCGCCCGCTATGATTCCCGTGGCAGGAGGGATGGGAAAATTCACCCGAGATTGTCAGAACTTTGCTCAGAATTCTGTAAATCATTCAGTTCGACATTCACCTGTGTTATGGTTCAGGTTACAATCTCCAAAGTGTTTTATGAAGCCTGCCTGAATCATAGGTTTTGCATCTTGAATTTTGGCCAGGATAAGCACGAGATGTTCCACTTCAGATGTGATTCAAAAGAACCACGAGGGAGCCTTTACCAAACAGCATTTATTTAAGAATATAGTTCACATGTATAGTAAGAAACTTAGCCGGAACTTTTATCAATTACAAACAAGAAGCAAAACAACCACTATAATGTATAACCCTTAACAAAGATATCTAACGTGTTCCAATCAAAGCAAAACCCCTCCCATAGACAAAACCCTTTAAAGAGGTCCAATACAGCAAAGTCTACTGCTCACGTGATAATGGAAATTGAGTTCTTTGGTTGAAGTCTGCAGTCCCCTGGATTCACTCGGAACAGTTTGAAGTCAAGACAGTTTCCCAAGACACCAGAGAGATTCTGGTCCGGCCCCCAACAACAGCAGAATTTCACCCTTCAGGAAAACAAGATCTTGTTTCCAGCTCACCGACAGAAATTTCAAAACAACAGGGAGAGAGGGAGTACACTTCTTCTTAGCTTGATGTCCCTTCTAAAACTAAAACTCAAACCTGCAGCTCCAAACTGAAAACGAAAAGAAAAACTGTCAGAAGCACACATCTGTCCTCCTAACAAGACAGGATCATAAAACTAATCCCAGAGTAAACACAAACAACCCCGTTTAAGCTACTTAAGTAGCAATAAAAGGATAATTCCAGACAAGCCGGCAACAATGACATCACAGAAAAAAAATATTTCTTGAAGGGTACACCAACATCACAATTGGTTAATGTTGGAAGAATTTTCTTTTTACATCCTCAGCCTCTGGTCCCTATTCACCATTTTGTGACTGGAACCTGTGTTGGAAACAATGCATTTTACACCTCATGATGTTTTGTTCCTCAGAAACAATGCACTCACCATCTCTGCGGAGTATTGCCACCAGATACTCATTACGGTAATATAAGGTTATATTTTTGGCAGAATTTGTTGTGTGGTTTCATGGAAATGCCAGTTGCAGCCAGGCTTCATTACATTCTGGAGGAAAACCATTTGCTTTCCTCCTTTTGGTTTTCTCCCCTCTTCCCATGACGGCCATTACACCTGCTCTGGTCCAGATCCCCAGATGACGAGAGTGGATATCTTTCCCAAGAAGCCATTTGTCAACATACATGGTAGGCCATTCAATTGGGGAAGGGATGGATTGGGTTGGGTTGGGTTGGGTGTCCTTCCTACAATCAAGGCCACTGGGTTTCTATTCTTTCTGTTCCTCGGCCTCATTCAAAATGCCAAACATTGACACTTCGCAGCATATTTTCCCCTCTTGGTGTTTGCCATGCAAAGGATATCATGTGTCGGCACTGTGGCACAGTGGCTGGCACTGCTGCCTCACAGTGCCAGGGATCCGGGTTCAATTTCGGCCTTGGGTGACTGTCGGTGTGGAGTTTGCACATTCTCCCCGTGTCTGCGTGGGTTCCCTCCAGGTGCTACGGTTTCCTCCCACAATCCAAAGATGTGGAGGTTAGATGGATTATCCATGTCTTAAACTCCCATGCAACCTCATAACAGATCGTCTACTGGATCCCTCATGATCAGTTACAGTCAGTAAAACATCCACTTGTGGGTTGAAAATTTGAGTCTGATTACTAATGGATGTATAGGGATATCGGAACAGGAGTAGGCCATTCAGCCCGTCAATTCTGCTCAGCCATTTAATAAGGTCTTGGCTGATTGCACACTTCATTGCCTTTCACATCCATTATCCACATAACCCTTTACGCTATTGTTCAGCAGAAATCTATCGATCATTGCTTTAAACATATTCTGTGGTCGGAATTTTACTGCCCCGCCCACCACGGGAATTGGAGCAGGCGAGGGGCGGAGCATGGGAAGGTTCACTGACCTCGAGCGGGATTTTACGGTTTCGGGACGAGGGAGGCCATAAAACCCCACCCAATGACTGAGCTCCCACAGCCCTCTGGGGAAGAGAATTCCAAAGATTTTCAACACTTTGTGTGAAGAAGTTTCTCATCTGTTCTTATTAAATGGAGGAGTAGACTCAGTAGACCCAATCTTTGCATCGGGTAACAGTGGGCGGGATTTTACGTCCTCCATTGTCCCAAAGCTATAAAATCCCGCCTGAGGTCAACGGACCTTCCCATGGTCTGCTCTGATTCCTGTGGCAGGTAGGAGCGGTAACATTTCGGCCAATGACATTTCAAAATGGCGCCCACCCACACCCAAAGTGGTTCACTGTTACACTCGGCATATGTATATATATAAGTCAACGCCGTTTTTGAAGGGATTTTTCAAGGCTGCAAAGGTCAACTTATACAGCAACAGGTGCAGTAGTTGTTGCAGCCCCTTGCCCAATCTTTCATCTGTTTAAATTAGTGGATGGAAAGGCTTTGTTAGGAATTTCTAGTCTCCTCCCCCCTACCCCTGCCCAACTCCCCGACCCCCCCATGCCAAAACTATTCTCCTCCACATAATAGATTCATAGAATCCCTACAGTGCAGAAGAGGCCCTCTCTTCTGCCCTATCCCAGTGATCCCATAGATTTACCATAGCTAATGCATCTAACCTACACATCTTGGGACACTAAGGGGCAATTTAACATGGCCAATCCACTAACCTACACATCTTTGGAGTGCGGGAGGAAACTGGAGCACCCGAAGGAAACCCATGCAGACATAGGGAGGGCATGCAAACTCCACACAGACAGTGACTCAAGGCCGGAATTGAACCTGGGTCCCTGGCTCTGCGAGGCAGCAGTGCTAACCACTGTGCCACCATGCCATCTATAAGTCCTGGTATGAAAAGAGGGGTTGATTTAAAAGCTGACTCGGTGCAAAAACATGATTTCGGGGGGCTGGAAAAACGGGATCACCTTATGGTCTAACATTCTTTCAGCCTGATCATGGATAACTCTCACCAAAGGAGAAAAGAAGCAAGGCCGAGATCCAGCGAGGGGGGGAAAAGAAAAGTAGGAAAGTGGGATCGACAAACGGAGGGAAAAGAAAACCTCCAGTTACCTGAAAATGTCAGGAAAGTAGGATTCAGCTATCAAGACATGTATGGAGAATCAGCTGAACAGAGAATGTGACATTTCTGTTTTAATTAACTCCCACTTATTTCTTTCATCTGTTCAGTTTAATCCACTCCACTTTTACTTGTCACCACCTCCTGCAGTGATTTCTATTGTGTAATCCAGGCCCAATTAGCCACCTTTGTCATGATCACATGATCACACTCCAAGATTGTTTGATCCAATTATTCCATCAAACGCAGAGGAATATGTGATGACTTCAGCCAGGCTAATGAGGTTGGCTTGCTAGAGTATGAACTACCTGATGAGTCCTAGTTTAAAGTGGCCGCGTGGCCTACGGTGCTGGGTTTAATGTTCCAGCCTCTACAAAGGCATGGCTTCGAATCCCACCATTGCCAGAATTGTTGTGCCCTTTGGTCTTATGAAAAGAGATACCTGATGAGTCCTAATTGATGGTTCAATCAGGGAGCCTCATGCCCCCTATTTAAAGCAGGTGTGTCAGACTCCCAGCCTGCATTCAGCAGGGAGCAACTGGAGAGCTGGCTGTGTACAGATGTATGGTGTAAATAAAGTAACTTGGTGACGGGACTTTTCGCCTCCATGGAGTTATTACAGAACATGATGCCCAGAGCCTCGGGACCTTTGGACCTGTGGATCTGGGCAGTGGATCCCTGTATATGACTTTCAGGCAGGGAACTTGTCAGAAAATAAGTGCACACACTTTGGAGTCAAAACTTCCCAGTTTCCTAAAGGAGGGCAAGGCGGCACCGTGATTAGCACTGCTGCCTCATAGGGTCAGGGACCTGGGTTCAATTCTGGTCTTGGGTGACTGTCTGTGTGGAGTTTGCACATTCTCCTCATATCTGCGTGGGTTTCCTCCGGGTGCTCCAGTTTCCTCCCACACTCCAAAGATGTGCAGGTTAGGTGGATTGGCCATGCTAAATTGTCCCTTAGTGTCAAGGAAATTAACAGGTTCAATATGGGATAGGGCCTGGGCGAGACTGTTGTCAGGGCAGACTTGACGGGCCAATTGGCCTCTTTTTGTGCTGTAGGGATTCTATGATTCGATGAAACCAAAAATCCGTTGACTTTGGTGGCACCGATTAATCCCACTGCCGAGCGGGACCAGAAGTTCCCACCATTTTCCCCTTCCACCCACGCAGCCCTCCCCCAACAAGATCTGACTGCGCACTGTGCGTATCTCTTTCTCTTTCTTTCTATTGTAAACTGCCTCTGCCTCTCTCCCCTCTCTCTCCTGGTCTTTGTATTTGTTTTTCTGTCGTATTTATCAGAGGAGTCAGGCTGCAGGTGGAGGCATAACGATCAAGAGCCCTGGGTGATAGGAAAATGGGACACTTTCTGTCTACCTTACATGATGAAGCCGTGGTGTCCTGAGCCAGAATTGAGGAGTGGGGCATGTTCTATTTTTACAGGCACACCAGGAGAGCAGTAGGAGGTTAGCCTCGGGAATAAAATGAAAGAGACTCAGCAGGAGTTTCACTGCATGGTTTTACTAGCTATGGAAACAGACAAAAGCCTGTCTTAGTGCACCACTAGGCATGGAAAGAAAATTGGAATTGGAACTAAAGATGGTGAAAACCTACCTGTGACTACCTTGCCCTTAACATATACTGTTCTAACAAGTGAACCTGAATCAAGTGTCCAACAATGATGGTTATGCAAAATATTCCGACATACCGATTTGATTTATTATTGCCACACGCATTAGTATACAATGGAAAGTATTATTTCTTGCGCTATACAGACAAAGCATACTGTTTATAGAGAAGGAAAGGAAAGGATGCAGAATGTAATGTTGCAGGAACAGATAGGATTAAGAGAAAAATAGGCTTAATATGTGGTTGGCCCCTTCAAAAGTCTGATGGCAGCAGGAAAGAAGCTGTTTTGGTGTCTGCTGGTGTATGAACTCAGTCTTTTGTATCTTTTTCCTGATGGAAGAAGGTGGAAGAGAGAATGTCCGGGGTGCTTGGGGTCCTTGATTATGCTGGCTGCTTTGCCAAGGCAGCGGGAAGCGTAGACAGAGTCAATGGATGGGAGGCTGGTTTGCATGATGGACTGGGCTACATTCACGACCCTTTGTAGTTTCTTGCGGTCTTGGGCAGAGCAGGAGCCATACCAAGCTGTGATACAACCAGAAGGAATGCTTTCTATGGTGCATCTGTAAAAGTTGATGAGAGTTCTAGCGGACACGCCAAATTTCTTTTGCCTCCTGAGAAAATACTATCTGAAGAAACTAGTTTTAATCTGATGTTTTTAATGCTACACGTTGAGGTTGGGTTGATAAGGGTGGACGTTAATGATCTGTAGAAATGAACCACGTAGAGAACTATCAGATAATAAAATTGAGGTGGGGGAATAAAACCAATTAGAACAAGTCTAATTACACTGTTTGAAAACTTCAATTAAAGCCAGTTTAATTGCTCCTTTTTTAAACAACAGTGTTTTTCCTCAGAAATTAATGGAATACAAGACAGAGCAACAACACCAATGGATGAAAACATAATACATAACAAAAGGCTGAACATCAAATGACATCAAAGCTATTAGCATTTATATTGCGTGGTGTAGTTTCTCAGATTCTGTTTCCGAGCTAGTTAGGATCATGGGTTTATTAAGAAAGGATGTTGGATCATTAAGTGATGCTGCAGGATAATGCCGCAAGGAAACCCAGAACATTGCTTGGAGCACAGAATGAAGGGAGACGATCTAATGCTGCTAATTCCAGGAACACGCTCCCCAATTCGAAGCCATAAGATATTGCATCGCTCTCTTACCGAAGGCATTCAACATCTTTTCAAATCA
This sequence comes from Mustelus asterias, assembly GCF_964213995.1. NCBI lineage: Eukaryota > Metazoa > Chordata > Chondrichthyes > Carcharhiniformes > Triakidae > Mustelus > Mustelus asterias. Next base: position 35,234,050 of record NC_135822.1, read on the forward strand.
CTCAAGCCGGATTGTCCATTCTAAAATATCTCCAAGACAGACTAGTGGCTGAGCAAGCTACCAGATATTTGGAAAATATTACTGGCCAAAGTATCGCTCACTGTCCTGGATTTCCCACTATTGGTGGGGCACACCAACAACAGTTTAATTTTTAACCCAAGGCGCTTCACAGAGTTCAGGGTAAAAATTGAACGCCCAAGGCAGAGATTAGGGCAGGAATTTTACCGTCCCACCTGCCACGGGAATCGGAGTGGGCAAGGGGTGGATCATGGAAAGATCAGTTGACCTCGAGGGGGTCGGCGGGGGGGTGATTTTCCAGTTTTGGGGCAAGCGAAGTTGGAAAATCCTGCTCTAGCCGGGATGGGGGGTTGGGGGAGGGGAGTTGAATGGTCGAACACTTGGCCAAAGACATGGGTTTTAAAGGGAACCTTAAAGGAGGTAAAGGAAGTTGAGAGTCTGTCGGGAATAGGGAGAAATTCTGGAATGTGGAGCCTACATGGTTAATGACATGAAGGCCAATGGTGAGCACAGGGGAGGAAGCACAGGAGTCGGGGGAGTGGGGAAATGGGGTTGTTGGGCTCGAGGATGGAGATAGGGAGGAGTGAAGCCATGGGGGGACCTCGCATTGATATGGCGCCTTTAACATTCATTGGCCGAAGGGAATATTAACACAGATGAACATAATGCTGTTCAAAGGAGTGTTATCATCAGTAAGCAGTAAGTGCCAAATCCCAAAAAGGGAAACGCGCCAAGCGATCACAACTCTATTTTTACCTCAACAAAATATGTGGACTAAAGTCAGGAGCCACTAATTCCAAATACACTTTTTGAGATTTTAAATATTAAATTTAAAACATTTATTCAGAAAAGAAAACTTAAACACACAGGATTTTGTTTAGACAGTTAAGATTAGTCTGTAAGAACATTTCCCCAAAAGATTCACGAGGAAGGACACCTTTCGGAAACAGTCATTATAAATACTGAGGCTGGAATTCTCCAGTCCCGCACCCCCCGCTACCGCTGCCAGCGAGAACAGGGAATTTGGTGCTCAGCTAAATCTCCATTCACCGCAGCGGGATGGAGAATCCCAGCCACGGGCGAGGTCAAAGAATTCTGGCCTTAAAAATGCCAGTAATGCTACCACAAGACACAATGTACTGCTGCTGCAGAGGGGACAGGTGGGGTGGTACTGCACGCACACACACGCAAACTCACACACAAACACTCACACTCAAACTCACACACAACCACTCACACACTCACAAACTCACACACAACCACTCACACAAACTCACACACTCACACACACAAACATACTCACACTTACACACAAACATACTCACACTTACACACACACACACAAACACACACTCACACACACACTAACTCACAAACAAACACACACTCACACACACACATGCACACACAGACACTCACACACGCACACACACACACCAAAACGGAGACCATTCCAGTTTATGCGTGAATATAAGTCAGCATGTACAGGGGCGAAGTGTGAATGGGACTTGCCGAAGTTAAAATCTGGGTGGTTAACTTGGATGACTTCAACCAGATGGCAGGTGGAAGATGCGAGATCAGCCAGAGGAGAACTGGAAAAGTCAAGTCCAGAATCAACTTTGGTTTGATTACACATCTAGGACATCCCTCGGATATTTTACGCACTTAAAGGTGCTAGATAAATGCAAGTTGCTGTTGTTGTTATTAGCCCAGGAAAACTGGTGTCAATTGGTGTACTATCCCTACCACCACTCCAACTGAGATGAACTAATTTAGCAGAGGCTGGGCGTTAAATCTTGAGGCATTGAAATTCAGTTTGACACTGGGGCATGTCTTTTCAATGGTGCCGTTGAGGGAATGGTTTTTACTTTGTTTTACAAGTACAGAAGCAAAATAGTGCCGCAACTTATGATTGAGAATCTGATATGACCAAAGATGTTCTCAGAAACCATGTGGCTTATTTGTCATCTAATATTGAATTTCCACAGCTGGTGACTTAGTACCACATCTGCAAAACCGCCAGCATCCCTTGCAATTGTGGGACTAAAATGGCTTTTTATAATCCCAGGCTGGATCTTGTGACAGGGCTAATTTCATAATTCTTCATTATTTCTTATTTTAGTGGAAGATACCACGTCTGGCAAGACCATTAGCAACTGAGCCAGGTGACCCCTGGTCCATTCAGTGATCCATCATGAGAAATGTTTGCAGACAGAGAGAGGATCAGAGCTTCCACACTGTAACCCTAACTCTGCCACACCGCACTTTCAAACACGTCTCCCATTGGGATCACGGAATTTACCCGATATTCTTTGAAACTGGTGAATCATGCTTAATGTAAGCATAATAACTCCAGGAGCCGGCTGCGAAGGAGCCATGTGTTTATTGCACAAATGAGAAGAAACAATAACCATAACCCTGTGGTGAATACAACAGGTCCCGACCGGGACTAAAAGGTTAATGGAACCTCTCAAGGTCTTGCTTTATATAGGGCTCAGTATACGAGCTCCAGCTGGTTGGCTAATTACCAATCCCCAGGGAGCTCGTATTCAACGAGCCCAGCTGGGAGGTTAATTAGTGATTTCCCCATGCAGATCACAGGGGTTATCACAGTAACGAGTTATATGATGAATAACTGACATCTTGGAGATTTGCGGAAGTGATACCAGTCAATAGAGGCTTTGAACGTCAGTCGTTCTAGATGGTTAAGAATCAATATCATTTTCCTGACACCTCTCACCTTTGCATGAGAACTTTCCTTTTCTCTCGATACTTTATTGCTGGTATTCAGATAATTATTTCTCTGAACATTTCACTCTTTTTTCTTTTAAGCCACAAATCACCACAAACCTTCTCCCTCTGCCGTGCCCATCCAAATGAAAACAGGATCTATTGCTTGATGAGTTACTCGAATCCATTCTTTCCCAGACCTATAAAGCTGTCAGATGTCTTTCCTCCCTTTGGTCTCCCCTTCCTTAACAACTGCAAAACTAAAAATTCCCATCTACTGTTTTCAACCTCAGCACTTTTCCATACTGTGCCCTTTTTCCAATGTCAAAGGAAGAATTTGCATTTATGTAGCGCCTTTCATGAGCTTAGGCTGTCCCAAATCATTCCACAATCAATTAAATACTACTGAGGCATGGTTACTGTTATGGAACAAATAGGGCAACTCATTTTGGTCTCCTTACTTGAGAAAGGATATACTGGCACTGGAGGGGGGGCAGAAGAGAGTCACTAGGTTGATTCCAGAGTTGAGAGGGTTGGCTTATGAGGAGAGACTGAATAGACTGGGACTATACTCATTGGAATTCAGAAGAATGAGGGGAGATCTTATAGAAACAAAAAAGATTATGAAGGGAATAGATAAGATAGAAGCAGGGAAGTTGTTTCCACTGGCAGGTGAAACTAGAACTAGGGGGCATGGCCTCAAAATAAGGGGGAACAGATTTAGGATTGAGCTGAGGAAGAGCTTCTTCACCCAGGGGCTTTTGAATCTGTGGAATTCACTGCCCAGTGAAGCAGTTGAGGCTACCTCATTGAATGTTTTTATGACAAGGATAGATACATTTTTGAACAGAAAAGGCATTAAGGGTTATGGTGAGCGGGTGGGTAAGTGGAGCTGAGTCCACGAAAAGATCAGCCATGATCTTATTGAATGGCGGAGCAGGCTCGAGGGGCCAGATGGCCAACTCCTGCTCCTTGTTCTTATGTTCTTATTTTCACGCAGCAAGATCCCACTAACAGCAATATGATAAATAACCAGGAAATCAGCTTTCAGGCAATTAGTTATGGGATAAATATTGAACAGAATACATGAGAGAGGTTACCTCTTTTTTACAAAGGAATATCATTGGATCTTTTACACCTATATGTGAGGACAGTTGGGTACAGCAGATATTTACTTATTTGGTCAGAGGTTGTGGGCATTGCTGGCAGGGTTTGCTCATCCTTAATTGCCCTTGAGAAGGTGGTGGTTGTAGTATAAGGGTTTGGCATAGAAAGATGGGTAGGAGTACAGTACTGCCCCCAGTGTGATGTGAAGGATCCAAACTCAGGGGGCAGTCTTCTACTGGACAGAAACGTGTGTAGATGGAGTGTCAGTGGCTGTGCCAACATTTATTGCCCATCATTAACTGCCCTCCATTTCAGAGGGCATTCAAAGTCAACCACATTGATGTAGGTCTGGAGTCACATGTAGGCCAGACCAGGTAAAGGCAGCAGATTTCCTTTCCTAAAAGACATTAGTGAACCAGATGGGTTGTTACGATAATGGACCATGGTCATCATTAAACTACTAAATCCAGATTTTTACTGAGTTCAAATTTTGTCATCTGCCATGGTGGGATTTGAACCCGTGTCCCCAGATGCATTACCCTGCGTCTCTGGATTCCAGCCTAGTGACAATACCACTACTCCACTGCCTCCCCACCAGTGCCACCGACTGAGCCACAACTGACATTTAGGGCAGAATTTAACATTCCCCTCAAAATGGGTTCTCAGGTGGGGGGAGGGGAGCATAAAATCAAATGGACGGGTCTTCCTTCTCCCCGGAACCCGCTCGCCCAAATCACAATGTCGTGCTTGGGCAGGCAGGGCCTTGAGTGTGTAGGAAACCCACCCATTCACCTAATGACCACTTAATTGCCGCTTACTGATCTTATGCTACCCAGCCTCAATTTTTAGGCTGGTGGATGTGGGTGAGGGTAGGGTGGGAAAGTGATATTTACACTTCTCTCTTTTCAGGTGGGAAGTGGGGTGTGTAACCAATGAGCTATTGTCTAATACACAAATGGCCAAGCCAAGAAAGGACATGACTATGTCCTGGTGTGAAATATGGCTAACTTCAGCACAAGAGATTTTTAACAAGAGATTTTGGGGCAGCACGGTGGCACAGTGGTTAGCACTGCTGCTTCACAGCGCCAGGGACCTGGGTTTAATTCCCAGCTTGGGTCACTACCTGTGTGGAGTTTGCACCTTCCCCCTGTGTCTGCATGGTTTCCTCCGGGTGCTTCAATTTCCTCCCACACTCCAAAGATGTGCAAGTTAGGCTGATTTGCCATGTTAAATGTCCCTTACTGTCAGGGGGATTAGCAGGGTAAATACAGGGGGCTAAGGGCATTAGGCATGGGTAGGATGTTGTCGATGCAGTCTTGATGGGCTGAATGGCCTCCTTCTGCACTGTAGTGATTCTATGATGAACTCCAGGTTAAGAGTGTGTGGTTGCTGAGAAGAAACTATCTTTGTTGACCTGCGACAAATGACTTTGGTTTTACGATGGGGTATAAAGTCAGCAGGATACTGGACAATGGTTGTTTCCAAGGGAGAAGCTGTAACAACAGGCACTTGATTATAAAGTCATTCTAATCAGTCAAATGGAGCCTGGAAGCTGATTTTAAATACTAAAATAACTTAGCACACTGCCCTAAGGTCAGGCAGCATGCAATAAACCAATTTGAATGATACGCCTATGGTGAAAGCCCATGTACAGAACTGCAGAACTTTCAACCATTCTCAAAAGAAGAAATATTGGAGAGAAGAAGAAGAAGAAGAACCTCAAGCTTTAAGTTTGATGGAGTTTGACCCCTCTCCATGCCTGTCCAGCATGAGTAGATAGAGACATCCCTTCAGGTCCATTAGATGAGTATAAATATTTAAAATCTATGCTTATAAACTTATTATATTAAATGTATTGGGGAATAGAAGCATTTAATTGTGATACAATGTAAAATAATCAGTCTTGTAGCAGTTATAGGCATTTAAAGTTTTCCGACATTTTTCTAATAAAGATGTGATAAAGAAAAAGATTAAAGATAAAGTTTTTGTGTCTGTTAATTAACTGGAGCAAGGTGAAGGAGGAAATTTTCCAGAAAACCATATTTGTATCATCAAACATATTTTTATTGGACTAATTGGCACCACTCATAACGGGCCAACAATGCAGAGGGGCACCCCCGGATGGATATTCGATCGGGTCTCCCCCTGCACAGCTGAGAGACTCACGAATTTCAGAAACTACGGAAGATCCCTAATCTGCCTAGCAACAGCGCATAGCTGCATTTTAAACTGGCCAAGGAAGATCAAGATCCCTATGAAACGAGACAGAGAGTGGGTTATCAAAACCAAGCTATCACTGAAATATTACCAATTCGGCCAAGGCAGACATAAAAATCTGATAAACTAAGAGATAAGGATAAAAGGTTAAGAATGAAATACCCCAGACACCCAACAGGACAGGATGACATTAACACTCAATCTCACAAGCAGGAAACACAGACACGGAACAATAGGACCAATTTAAATAAGAGGACACATAGAGATAGTAATGGGAAACGCATTTAGACACCGGGGCAGGACCAAGTAATCCCATTAACACGAACACACACCATACAAATGCTAATCCATGAAACTTCCTAGGGACTTTTGAAACTGACAGACCACTTTATACATTGTGTAAAAAAAGGCATAATCAAATGTTCCCGCGCGAATTTTGGATCCCTATAAAGATCCAGAGCTGATGTGATTTAATTGAGATCAACGTGGCCAAGCCACTGTTTCTGAGCTGGCTACGGGGGTCTCCCTGGGATCCCAGTAATTGTACAATAAAGACACGCTTTGAACCTTGATTTGCGACTCAACTTCTATTCTGCACTGGTAAGGGATATTTCCCTACAACAAAGGGGTTCGGTTAACAGTGGGAACTCTGAAGACCCCCTCAGAGTCGGGGCACCCTCCCTCTTCAGGACACTGGGAACACTACCCCCCCCCCCCCCCCCCACCCCCCACAACCAGCCTGCCTGTTGATACCGTGATCACCTCTTCCCAAACACCCTGGGTGCCCCGCCCTCTCCTACTCCTAGGACTCCCAGGACTGCTCTCATGGCCAGGACTTTCTTCCAGTGGGGGCATGGAAATCCCGACCGCTGCCAATCAACGCTCAAGTGGGTATTAAATGGCAGGAGTGTGAGAGTCGCCAACTGCATGTTAGGTGCCAATTCTTGGGATGGTAATCACCAATCATTCACCACCATCAAAATTCTCCCCATGCAGTAAAACAGTCCATTCTGCTCTGAAACATTTACTCTTAGGGGGGAATTTTACCATTTGGAATCTAAGTGCCGAATCTGGGCGTCAAATAGATCCGCGCCTGGAATCCCCTTTGCAGCGCGCCCATACGCGTTTTGCCAGTTCCAACTCGATCCGCGCCGTGGCCGGGGCTTAGCGCTGGCGGACCGATCGGAGCTCTGAACAGCGCATGCGCAGCTCGAAAAAAATCTGACACAGCGCGCCCGGGCACGGAAAAAAAAGCAGAGAGCGGAGAGAGCGGCTCCCTGACGTTCATCCTCTGGTCGGTGGGGGGGGGGGGGGGTGCGGTGGTGCTGCAGTGGGGGGAGGGGGTGGCGGGGTGGTGGGAGGGGAGGGGGTGTGACTGATCATTCCCTGGGGGGGGGAGGAGAGGGGGTGTGATGTATCATCCCCTGGGGGGGAGGAGAGGGGGTGTGACGTATCATCCCCTGGGGGGGGCGGGGGGGAGAGGGGGTGTGACCGATCATCCCCTGGGGGAGGGGGAGAGGGGGTGTGACGTATCATCCCCTGGGGGGGGGGGGGGGCAGGGGGGAGAGCGGTGTGACCGATCATCCCCTGGGGGAGGGGGAGAGGGGGTGTGACCGATCATCCTCCGGTTGGGGGGGGTTCCACAACCAGCCACAGATTACTCTTCCCTGCAGGTGCGAGAGAGCGGGAGAGATGGCTGTGGCTGGTAGTGAACCAGTGATGGTGCCAGGAGGGATCGGCCACAGACAGGCAGCGAAACCCCCCGACCAGAGGATGAGATGTCACACCCCCTCTCCTCCCCCCACAGGGGATGATCGGTCACACCCCCTCCCCCCCGCCCCAGAGGATGAGACGTCACACCCCCTGTCCTCCCCCCCAGGGGATGATACGTCGGACCCGCGCCCGAATCGGGTGTCGGTGAAGGTGCGATCTGCTCGGATTCGGGTGCAGATTGCGTTAAAGGCCCGATGCCCAACTTTACCGTGATTTCGCGCCCGAAAACGGGCAGGAAGTATTGGTGAAATCAGGCCCTTAGGCTATGGTTGTAATACACCTGAAGCAGTATAAAACAGTGAAGCACAAGAAATCAGTACTTGACCAACAAGGAGCGATACGGATCCACAAGTCAATTAGCAGCCATTAACGAGCCTGGACCCCAGCTGCTGATTTTTGCCTGATTAATGGGTAAGATTGCTTTCCAGAGAGGAGGTGGGCCAATCCACTTTGAGGTGCAAGTGCGCGCGTTTCTTTCATTCTGCAGTTTGCCAGAGGGGATGTTTGCAGCTTTCCAGCAATAACAACTCGTGGGAAGGCGATTATGAAGATTTCATTTAAAGGAGCAATATTCCAAAACTGTTCTGCAAACAAATGCACAATGCAGCGCACATCAGATCAAAGAGTACCAGCATACTGACCAAAGGCAACTTCACTGTGCCAGGAATCAGACCAGTCCTGCCTCCTCAATTTAAGTGACTTGTTCTAGGAAGTTGAATGCAATGATGCTTGCTGCGAATGGGTCTCACACACAATAGTATAATGGGCAGGCACCATGACTGACAAGAGGTGATCCACAGAGTCATCAGGAATAAGTATTTCAGCCTCAAAGTTTTTTTATTTGTTCAGAGATTGCGAGCATCTCTGTCTGGGCCAACACTTATTGTCCATCCCTAATTTCCCTTGAACTGAGTTGTTTGCTGGACAATTTCAAAGGACATTTCAGAGTCAACCACATTGCTGTGGGTCTGGAGTCACATGTAGGCCAGACGGGGTAAGGGTGGCAGATTTCCTTTCCTAAAGGATATCAGAGAACCAGATGGGTTTTTACGACAATCGACAATCATGTCATGGACATGGTTAGATTTTTTAATTACACATTTTTATTGAATTCAGATTTCACCATCTACTGTGGTAGGATTCTGAACCAGTGTCCCCAGAGCACCACCCTTCAACTCTGGATCACTAATCCAGTGGCAATACTACACCACTGCCTCCCCTGACTCATTATTTATTGATGTGGAGATGCCGGCGTTGGACTGGGGTAAACACAGTAAGAAGTTTAACAACACCAGGTTAAAGTCCAACAGGTTTATTTGGTAGCAAAAGCCACACAAGCTTTCGGAGCTGCAAGCCCCTTCTTCAGGTGAGTGGGAATTCTGTTCACAAACAGAGCAAATAAAGACACAAACTCAATTTACATGAATAATGGTTGGAATGCGAATACTTACAACTAATCAAGTCTTTAAGAAACAAAACAATGTGAGTGGAGAGAGCATCAAGACAGGCTAAAAAGATGTGTATTGTCTCCAGACAATACTCCAGACAATATTGTCTGGAGACAATACACATCTTTTTAGCCTGTCTTGATGCTCTCTCCACTCACATTGTTTTGTTTCTTAAAAACTTGATTAGTTGTAAGTATTCGCATTCCAACCATTATTCATGTAAATTGAGTTTGTGTCTTTATTTGCTCTGTTTGTGAACAGAATTCCCACTCACCTGAAGAAGGGGCTTGCAGCTCCGAAAGCTTGTGTGGCTTTTGCTACCAAATAAACCTGTTGGACTTTAACCTGGTGTTGTTAAATTTCTTACTTCATTATTTATTAACATAAACTGAGGATGGAGGGCCAAATACCAATTGTAATGATGCCATACAGATAGACAGCACAATAAGTGGCATAGGTCGAAGCAAGCAATTGCAAAGAGATATTGGTAAATTAAGTTAACAGGCAATGCTATGGCAAGTGCTTTTTCTCATAGGCTACCATGAGGACATCAACTTTGGATCTATAAAGAATAAATGGTGACTAAATAGTGAAAATTTAGTGCTAGGAAGTTGGAATGCAATGAAAAGTAAAGATTTGGCCACAAAAAGAAACAGATAGGGACTTAGCTGCACTGAGGCCTTTGGGATGCAGATTACTTAGCGGCAGGGTGAAAGAGACACCTTGTACAGCCACGATGTGGAGATGTCAGCGTTGGACTGGGGTGGGAACAGTAAGAAGTCTCACAACGCCAGGTTAAAGTCCAACAGGTTTATTTGGTAGCACAAACTTTCAGAGCACTGCTCCTTCATCAGGTGAGTCTGATGACCTGATGAAGGAGCAGCGCTCCGAAAGCCCGTGCTACCAAATAAACTTGTTTGGACTTTAGCCTGGTGTTGAGACGTCTTACTTTGTGCAGCAAAATGGATTCCAGCAGTCCAGGGATCATAGCCACGCTCAGTTACAAAGCAGAGAATCTCAGAGAGTCAAGGGATGGAATTATCCGGCTGCGCTGGTTGAAAAGCTGGAAATTCCCGCCCAACCATCAACGGCATTTCACATTCTCCGCAACCTGCCCTCTAAAATTCCAGTGGCGGGAGGGATGGGAGAACTCCGCCCAAGATGTGCAGAAAACAAAGCAGCAGGGGGTCTTTCTGTGTCAGACCCACAAATTCTAATCCAAACCAAAAGATAGGTTTCCCAAAAGAAAGCTCCAGGTCCTGTGTGGTAAATATTTGCTGTACTTGGTTCATAGTGTTAAAACCTATGGGATGTTGTTTTGGAGAAGGTTTATTTTTGGAGTTCAGGAAAGCAGATAGATTTGGATTTTGGGGGTAATTTAAGCATACTGTCTGGGTAATCACTATTGTGGTTTATCGTAAACGTTGTTCTGTCCTGTTGCCTTTCTTGTGTGTTATAAAAGTCTAATATATGTTTCGTTATTTGAATAATTTACAAGACTGACCCCTTTCCTCGCTATGTTTCATCTTTTCACTCACATCTTTTTCCAAATCTCATAAATAAATAGTTAAGAACGGTCTATCCAAGTTTCCCTTCTGGCATTTGGGATGTCCCTGCATTGAACATCAGTAGAGTTCATAACACTGGGAACAGCGGAGGTCCAAAGACACTCAGGGATCCAGGTACATAAATCATTGAAATGTCATGGACAGATCAAAAACATAATCAGAGAGGTAACTAAAATGCTGACCTTTACATCTGGAGAAATAGAACAGAAGGAGGTAGTCATGCTTCAGCTATGCAGAGCCCTAGCTAGGCCACACTGAGACTATAATACTCAGTTTTACTCAGCATCTTTTAGAGCGGATACATCAGCCTTAGAAGGGACATACAATGTAATGGAACCAAAGGTTAAACTACAATAAGAGATTATACAATCTGGGGTTGTTTTCCCTAGGATTTAGATGATGAAGGGGTAATTTGATAAGAGAATTGAACATATTAAGGGGGACTGATAAGGTAGATGGAAGTAGCTATTTCAGCTGGTTGGGAAGTCTGCAACTAGGGAACATGGTCTAAAAATCAGAGTTGGGCCTTTCACAAGCTAAGTTAGAAGACACTCCTTCACACAAAGGCCTGTGGAAACTGGGAGCACTTTTCCACAAGCAGCAGTTGCTAAATCTATCAATCTCAGATTCGAATTATGTTAAACAGAGGCGGTGAAGGGTATGGGGCAAGAGCATATGGAGTTAGGTGGCAGATCTGCCATGATCTCATTGAATAATGGAACAGGCTTGAGGGGCCAAATGACCTCCTTCTGTTTCTATGCTCCTACAGTCAGACAATTGCGGCTATCAATAGTGTAGGAGCTTTGCCATTGACAAGAACAATCAGGTTGTTCCATTTTGTTGGTGTAATGGGACGAAAGGCAGGGATTTTCCATGCAACCCCATCGTGGAGACAGCCCACCATTGACCGCTGGCAGGATCTACTGGTCCCACCATTGTCAATGTGGAAATGGTCGAGAGCTTCAGGCTTCCAGGTGTCCAGATCACCAACAAACTGTCCTGGTCCCTCCATGCCGACGCTATAGTTAAGAAAGCGCACCAATGCCTCTACTTTCTCAGGAGGCTAAGAAAATTTGGCATGTCTGCAACGACTCTCACCAACTTTTACAGATGCACCATGGATGGAAAATTTTCAGACTGGAAACTGGTTACCAGCGGAGTGCCACAGGGATCAGTGCTTGGTCCTCTGCTATTTGTAATTTTTATAAATGACTTGGAGGAGGGGGCTGAAGGGTGGATCAGTAAATTTGCTGATGACACTAAAATTGGAGGAGTAGTGGATGAGGTGGAGGGCTGTTGTAGGCTGCAAAGAGATATAGATAGGATGCAGAGCTGGGCTGAAAAATGGTAAATGGAGTTTAACCCTGATAAATGCGAGGTGATTCATTTTGGTGGGACAAATTTGAATGTGGATTACAGGGTCAAAGGTAGGGTTCTGAAGAATGTGGAGGAACTGAGAGATCTTGGGGTTCATATCCACAGATCTCTGAAGGCTGCCACTCAAGTGGATAGAGCCATGAAGAAGGCCAATAGTGTGTTGGCGTTCATTAACAGGGGGTTTGAGTTTAAGAGCTGTGGGGTTATGCTGCAACTGTATAGGACCTTGGTGAGACCACATTTGGAATATTGTGTGCATTTCTGGTCACCTCACTATAAGAAGGATGTGGAAGCGCTGGAAAGAGTGCAGAGGAGATTTACCGGGATGCTGCCTGGTTTGGACGGTAGGTCTTATGAGGAAAGGTTGAGGGAACATGGGCTTTTCTCTTTGGAGCGGAGGAGGTTGAGAGGAGACTTGATAGAGGTTTATAAGATGATGAGGGGGATAGATGGAGTGAACGTTCAAATACTATTTCCTCGGGTGAATGGAGCGGTAACTAGGGGGCATAACTATAGGGTTCATGGTGGGAGATATAGGAAGGATGTCTGAGGTAGGTTTTTTACTCAGAGAGTGGTTGGGGTGTGGAATGGACTGCCTGCAGGGATAGTGGAGTCAGAAACTTTAGGAACATTTAAAAATGTATTGGATAGGCACATGGAGCACTTCGGGATGATAGGGAGGAAATAGCTTGATCTGGGTTTCAGACAAAGCTCGGCACAACATCGTGGGCCGAAGGGCCTGTTCTATGTTCTATGTTCTATAAAAAACATTCTTTCTTGTTGTATCACAACTTGGTATGGCTCCTATTCTATCCAAGACCACAAAAAACTGCAAAGGGTCGTGAATGAGGCCTAGTCCATTACACAAACCAGCCTCCCATCCATTGACTCTGTCTATATTTCTCGCTGCCTTGGAAAAGCAGCCAGCATAATCAAGGACCCCATGCACCCTGGACATATTCTCTTCCATCGGCAAAAAGATGCAGAAGTCCGAGACCATGTACCAACCGACTCAAGAACAGCTTCTTCCCTGCTGCTGTCAGACTTTTGAATGGACTTACCTTGCATTAAGTTGATCTTTCTCTACACCCTAGCTATGACTGTAAAACTACATTCTATACTCTCTCCTTCTCTATGAACTGTATCCTTTTTCTGTATAACGTGCAGGAAACAATACTTTTCACTGTATGTTAATACATGTGACAATAATAAATCAAATTAAATCAAATTAATGGGGTTTCCAGTTGAATGGACCCCTTGCTACCAGAAAACAGGTGGCAGGGGTGCACCGTCGGCAGGACTGGAAGATCCCACCGGTATGAATCACCGGAAAGTTCCAGCCCAAGTGTGTTAATTGTTCCTTGAGCAAAAAAAAGAGTAAAAGTAAAAATCTGCCACAGTTAGTGAAAAAAGGTAAAAAAAGAGAGAGGGTCCCTGAGGCTGCAGCCCAATCAGAAGGTCTGCAACCCCTTAGAAGGATGGCAGCCCCACCAGCCGAGGAAGGTGCTGCCAATGTCGGAAGAGGAACATGACGGTGCCGCCATCTTGGGGCACCCCCCGAAGAGGTATTCCCCCCGTGGAGGGGAAACCCCACCACAGAATGGCTGACGACAGCAGCTGTGCCTTTCTGATGGCTGGGGTGGGGAAGGGATTCAGTGGAAGAGGTGCTGACGGATCCAGAGCTTCAACAAACCTTTGGTGTTTTTGTCCAAAGGGACATTCTGAAGTCCAAGATCCCATGATGCTTTGCAAACCATTCCCACAATATGTCCAGCCACCGATAAAAGATCTATGCGGATAAAGCTCTAGGTCTCTCTGTCCCTGCACACTCTTTTAGACTGGCTAAAATTTTCCAGCCCCCCAGATCTTCAGATCTTGGGGATTTCTTCAGTCAGAGAATGGTGAATCTGTGGAATTCTTTGCTGCAGGAGGCTGTGGAGGCCAGGTCATTGAGTGTCTTTAAGACAGAGATGGACAGGTTCTTGATTAATCAGGGGTTATGGGGAAAAGGCAGGAAAATGGGGATGAGAAAAAATCAGCCAAGATTGAATGGCGGAGCAGACTCGATGGGCCGAGTGGCCTAATTCTGCTCCTATGTCTGATGGTCTTATGGTCTTGCTGATGATGGCCCTCCTTCCCCGCAACACATTCCCTGGCGGCGGAGAATGAAGGGCACACAAAATCCCGTAGATGTCGGCAGGACTGGAAGATCCCGCTGCTGGCCAATGATGGGCGACTTCCACTACCGGCAAATAGGCCACGGGGGCTCGTGGGGGAGGGGGGGGAAATTCCACCCCCTGCGTCTATATTGGATCTCACTATTCCTCTGCTAAAATGCATCATCTCACGTTTCTGTGTTAAAATCCTATCTCCCACTTATCGCCCATTCTGTTGGGCTATTTATGTCCTGTTGCAGTCAACAGGCATCGTCCACACTTTTTGCCATTCTTCCAAGCTTGGTTTCACAGACAAATTTTCAATTTTACTCCGAATTCCAATATCCAAGTTATTTATTTATATCAATATAAAAAAACAGTGATTCTAGCTCTGACACTTTGGGGAACCATCACTGTCTATCATCCTCCAGTCTGAAACACAACCATTGACCACAACCCGCTGTTGTCTATCATAAAATCATTTCATTTACAGATCAGAGTCGGCACTGACCATTCTATTCCACGAGCCTCAGTTTTGTTGACCTGTTTTCTATGTGGTACTTTGTCAAATAATTAGTCTTCACGGCACGCTGGCACAGTGGTGATGCGCGTCAATGAGCACATGGAATCAAGGCTTTAGTATTGAAGGCTTTAATACAGTAACAATGAAACTACTAACACGAATACACCAGTTCAGACTGAAGGGGTCCTGCCGGAGCAGGGGGTCTTATACCCTGCCACCGGAGGCGGGACCCCACTGGAATGTGCCATGGTAACACTTATAACAGGTAAACACCCTAACCCAACAACATAGTACAACCCCCACAGTAATAACACCCTAGCCCAACAGTAACATGGTAACAAACCCCAGTGGTGAACCAACGATGGTTCACCACATTCACCCCTCCTTTAGGAACAAAAGGTGGCGGGGTGGACGAAAAAAGACAATAACAAAAAAAAAAAATCACAGGATTCACAAGTCCAGACGGTCTGGAGGACCGCACCGACGCTGCGATCTCCTCAACACCGGTTGCGAAAACGGAGCAGGTGCTTGTAGTGGCTCTCTCCAAGTAACGTGTGGCTGTCCCCTCAAGGACTCCCGGGCCGGCCGGCCCTGGTGAGGCGATGGTGCAGGGGATCCTGGAACGTTTGGTGGTAGTGGTGGTGGTGGTGATGATGGTGGCGCCGATCTCCGAGTCTCAGGCAAGCTGTACATGGGAGTAAAAGTGTTATGCACTGGTCCCGGTGCTGACCGCGCCACGTCTGGGGAAGTAATGAGGAGTAGTGGATTTGTGACTGGGGGAATAGGAGCGACAGGGGTTGCTACGTCCCCTGCGGGCGCCAGGTCTCTAATGGAGACAGTGTCCTCTCGCCCGTCAGGATATGCCACATAGGCATACTGAGGGTTGGCGTGGAGGAGTTGGACCGGTTCGACCAAGGGGTCGGACTTGCGAGCCCTCACATGGCGCCGCAGAAGGACGGGTCCTGGGTACGTCAACCAGGCTGGCAATGAGGTCCCCGAGGACGACTTCCGAGGGAATGAGAACATCCTCTCGTGGGGAGTAGCATTGGTTGCCGTACACAGGAGGGAGCGGATAGCATGGAGCGCATTTGGAAGGACCTCCTGCCAACGGGAGACTGGAAGGCCCCTGGATTTCAGTGCCAGTAGGACAGCCTTCCAGACTGTAGCATTCTCCCTTTCCACCTGTCCGTTACCCCTAGGGTTGTAGCTCGTGGTTCTACTAGAGGCAATCCCGAATGAGAGCAGGAATTGCCTCAAGTCGTTGCTCATGAACGACGAGCCCCTGTCGCTATGAATGTAGCAGGGGTACCCGAACAGGGTAAAAAGTTCACTGAAAACCTTGATGACGGTGGCAGTTGACGTGTCCGCACAGGGGAAAACAAACGGAAACCGGGAATATTCGTCTATTATATTGAGAAAATAGACATTCCGGTCCGTTGAGGGAAGGGGGCCCTTAAAATCCACACTCAGCCTCTCAAAAGGGCGAGTGGCCTTGACCAAATGTGCCCGGTCTGGTCGATAAAAGTGTGGTTTGCATTCTGCGCAAATCCGACAGCTTCTAGTTACTGACCTGACCTCCTCCACCGAGTAGGGCAGGTTGCGGGCTTTGATGAAGTGGTAGAGTCTGGTGACTCCAGGATGACACAGATCATTGTGGAGAGCCTTCAAGCGGTCCTCCTGCATGATGGCGCATGTTCCGCGCGAGAGGGCATCCGAGGGCTCATTGAGCTTCCCTGGACGATACATAATATCGTAATTATAGGTGGAGAGCTCAATTCTCCACCGCAAGATCTTATCGTTCTTGATCTTGCCCCTCTGCGTGTTATTGAACATAAACGCCACGGATCGTTGATCCGTGATCAGGGTGAACCGCTTACCTGCCAGGTAATGGCGCCAGTGTCTGACTGCCTCCACAATGGCCTGAGCCTCCTTTTCCACCGCTGAGTGCCGAATCTCTGGGCCTTGAAGGGTGCGGGAAAAAAACGCGACGGGCCTGCCTGCCTGGTTTAGTGTGGCGGCTAGGGCGAAGTCAGATGCATCACTCTCCACCTGGAAAGGGATGGATTCATCCACCGCGTGCATCGTGGCTTTCGAGATGTCGCTTTTCAAAACCTTGAAGGCCAATTGGGCCTCCGGCGTAAGTGGGAAGGTCGTGGACTTAATGAGCGGACGAGCTTTGTCCGCGTAGTTGGGGACCCACTGTGCATAATACGAAAAGAACCCGAGGCATCTCCTCAGTGCTTTTGTGCTAGCGGGCAAGGGAAGTTCAGTGAGTGGGCGCATACGGTCTGGATCAGGGCCAATGACCCCGTTTTCCACCACGTATCCGAGGATGGCTAACTTGCGCGTACGGAATACGCACTTCTCCCTGTTATAGGTCAGATTCAGGCGAGATGCAGTGCGCAGAAAGTGTTGGAGATTCGTGTCGTGGTCCTGCTGGTCATGGCCGCAGATGGTGACGTTATCCAGGTACGGGAAGGTAGCCCGCAACCCATTCTGGTCCACCATTCGGTCCATAGCACGCTGGAAGACCGAGACCCCATTGGTGACACCAAATGGAACCCTGAGGAATTGGTATAGACGACCATCCGCCTCAAAGGCCGTATATTGTCGGTCCTCTGGGCGGATGGGGAGTTGATGGTAGGCGGACTTAAGGTCTATGGTAGAAAACACTCGGTACTGCGCAATCTGATTGACCATATCAGAAATGCGCGGGAGAGGATACGCATCCAGCTGCGTGTATCTATTAATGGTCTGACTATAGTCGATGACCATCCGAGGTTTGTTCCCGCTTTTGACTACCACGACCTGCGCTCTCCACGGACTAGCACTGGCCTGTATGATCCCTTCCTTGAGGAGCCGCTGAACCTCAGATCTAATAAAGATCCGGTCCTCAGCGCTGTAACGCCTACTTTTAGTAGCGATGGGCTTGCAGCCAGGTACCAGATTTTTAAAAAGGGATGGTGTCGTGATCTTCAGGATGGATAGATTGCACGCGGGGCGCTTTGGGCAATTTGGAGGCTGCGGCTGGTTCCCTACTGCCAGTGAAGGGAGTGGCCCACCGTACTGTAGGATCACACTCTTCATGTGGACCATAAAGTTTAGTCCGAGGATAATTGGCGCGCAAAGGTGAGGTAGCACAAGGAGCCTGTATTGCTCGTAAACTGTGCCCTGTACCTCAAGAGTTACCATACATCGTCCTTGGATCGGTACAGACCGGGACTGTGATGCCATGGAAATTGTCTGTTTGGCAGGGAGAACCCGGAGTCCACACCTTTTAGCAGTTTCAGGGTGTATGAAACTTTCGGTGCTCCCACTGTCAAACAGACAATTCACAGTTCTGCCACTAACCTTTACCTCCATCATAGAATGTTCCAGTCTGTAATGCCTGGTCTGATCCAGAGAGATCGACGCCACCGTTGGCCCCTGGGCGTCACTGCATGCTGCCGATGTGGATGCTGAGGACCCCTGCTGGTCGCTCCTAGTCGTCGTGGACCATGATGGCCGCCCCCATGAATCGCACGTGGGCGAGGGCGCCAAGCGCGGCGACTCCTGGTGGTCTTCCTCCTCCTCTGTTTGCCACGATGGCGCCGTCCTGAGATCGCACGTGGTCGGACCTCGTGGGTACTGCAACGCCGAAAGAGATGGTCTCCGTTCTGGAGGGTTACAAACTGCACTGCCGTTTTTAGGTTTGGACCTACAGACTTTGCCGTAGTGGCCTTTTTTACCGCACTGGCTGCAGATTGCCGTTCTTGCCGGACACTGTTGCCGTGGATGCTTGGCCCCACCGCAAAAATAGCATCGCTGGCCACCTGGAGCTGCCGCCGTCGTCGAATCGATCTGGGAGCGCGGGTTCGCGGGGCGAGGAGGGAGCAGAGCTTGCTCCAACCACGTTGACTGCACGTGGTCCTCGGGGTACAGCGCCAAGCTCTTCGACGCCGCTTCCAACCTCGCGGCCATCCCCATTGCCTGGGTCAAGTTGAGTTTCCCCTTTTCTAGTAATTTAAGCCTGATGTACGAGGACCCTACCCCTGCTACGAACGCGTCTCGGGCGAGGTCGTACATGTACTGCTCGGCGGAGACGTCCTTACAGTCGCAACCCCTGGCAAGCTGCAGGAGCTCATTGGCATAATCCTCTATGGTTTCGCCCGACTGCCGACGTCGTGTAGCGAGGAGGTAACGAGCATGTATCTCGTTGGGTGGCGTAATGTACCTATTCTTTAGGAGCTCGACGGCACCCTGGTAAGTGGGAGCTGCACGAATGGCTAGGTAAATCGTGTCGCTTACCCTCGCGTGGAGGACCTGGAGTCTATCACTGTCCGTAGTGATAGCTACCGAGGCTGCCAGGTAGTCCTCAAAGCACTTCCACCAATGGTCGAATGTGTTAGCTGCACCGACCGCACGTGGGTCCAGTGTCAGACGATCCGGTTTTAGAATCTGTTCCATACTCTCTGTTTACTGTATTAAATTGATGCGCGTCAATGAGCACATGGAATCAAGGCTTTAGTATTGAAGGCTTTAATACAGTAACAATGAAACTACTAACACGAATACACCAGTTCAGACTGAAGGGGTCCTGCCGGAGCAGGGGGTCTTATACACTGCCACCGGAGGCGGGACCCCACTGGAATGTGCCATGGTAACACTTATAACAGGTAAACACCCTAACCCAACAACATAGTACAACCCCCACAGTAATAACACCCTAGCCCAACAGTAACATGGTAACAAACCCCAGTGGTGAACCAACGATGGTTCACCACAAGTGGTTAGCACTGCTGCCTCGCAGCGCCAGAGACCTGGGTTCGATTCCCGGCTTGGGCGATTGTCTGTGTAGAGTTTGCACGTTCTCCCCGTGTCTGCATGGGTTTCCTCCAGGTGCTCTAGTTTCCTCCCACACTCCAAAGATGTGCGAGTTAGGTGCATTGGCCATGCTAAATTGCCCCAAAGATATGTGGGTTCGGGGGATTAGCGGGGTTACATCTATAGGTTGCGAGGCGGTAGATTTAAAACTGAGATGAGGAGGAACTACTTCTCGCAGAGGGTGGTGAGTTTGTGGAACTCGCTGCCCCATCGCACGGTGGAGTCTGAATGGCTGAATGGTTTCAAGAAGGAGGTAGATATATTTCGAATAAAAAAATGGATAAGGGGATATGGGGAACAGGTGGGGAGGTGGATTTGAAACCAGGGAGAGATCAGCCATGATCTGATTGAATGGCGGAGCAGGCTCGAAGGGTTGAATTTGTCGACTTCTGCTCCTAATTCCTATGTTCCTATGTTACGGAGATGGGGGTGGGCCTGGGTGAGATGCTCTGTCAGAGAGTCAGTGCACATTTGATGGTCCGAATGGCCTCCTGCAGGGATTGCATGATTCGCAGAGCAGGGTGAGTGGAAGTCTGCTATTCCAAAGTTCGGAAATATAAACAGTGTGGCACCACCTCATGGTTTCTGTCCCTGGGTGGAGGGACAAACATTTCTCTCTAAATTCAGCTGTCTCCTTCCAAAAGGTAATTCCTACAAAGCATTTATTTACTCAAAGGCGCCAGTATGTGTACTCAAGTTAGAGCCATTTTTTTCTCCCTGTTGCCTGGGGCATTATAATTGTTCTGGGAAACGAGGAAAGGCCAAACATTCGAAGCAAGAAAACGATAGAATGTTGAATCCTAATATGAGAAGACGGTTAGGAAGGAGATGGAGTGAAGCAGACAGCAACCTGACCCTGCAAAAGCAAAACAGAAACCTCTCTTGATGGACATTTCAGATAAAGTGCGTGCTGAGAATTATTTGGAGTTACGATTCAGTAAATAGGGAGAAGCTGTTTCCCACTGGCAGAAAGGTCACTCACCAGAGGACACAGGTTTGAGATAATTGGCAAAGGAAGTATTCAGGGAGATGAAGGGTATGTTTTTTTGTATGTGCTGTGGGTTATGTTGTGGAATGTACTGCCTGTGAGGGTAGAAGCAATACATTCAATCATAACTTTCGAAAGGGAATTGGGTAAAAACTGTGAGAGGAGAGTAATTGCAAGGTTATAGCAAAAGATCAGATAACTCTTTCAAGATTTTTGTGTTGCATCTGTGCAGTATTGTTCCATTATTGTTCAAAAGCAACTTAAAGTGACAGTCCTGGAAAAAGGCCCCTTTTCTCCCCGTTGCCATTGTCCTTGCCTCTTTTTGTGAAGATGCTATCTCGTTCTAGAGTGGGAGTATCACAGCCCAGCCCATTACTGTGTCCCTCAAACCCGCGCACAAGCATAGGGTTATTGGATTCAGATCAGAACCCGAGTATACCTAATATCTGATTTTTGTCTTAAAGGTGCTGAGGTCAATTATCTGGCTCCTGCAGGGCAGCTTAAGGTGGGATCAAGTGAAACAGCGCAGACTAGGGCCAGAATGTTACCACCGTTCACTCCTGTGGAATTTTCCCATCCTGCTGCAGTGAACGGTGATTTGGCTGGGTGCCAAATTCTCTGACTTCGATGCACGGGAACACCAGCACCTCCAAGTTCCCCTCCGTGCCATATACCATCCTGACTTGGAAATATGATGCCGTTCCTTCGCAGTCGCTGAGTCAAAATCCTGGAATTTCCTTCCGAAGGGCATTGTGGGTCAACCCACAGCCTGTGGACTGTAGCGTTTCAAGAAGGCAGCTCACCATGACCTTCTCAAGGGCAACTAGGGATGGGCAATAAATGTTGGCCAGCCAGCGACGCCCATGTCTCACGAATGTATAAAAAGAAAATCGCCATTATAAAGCTCCGTGTTAATATACAAATAATACCACATTTGGAGAGTGTTGCTTCACTCACTGATAGTGTTTGAAGGTTAACAATCCCAAACTTATTCCGAGATGAACGTCTAGTTCTCAATCTGCCCATTTTTTTGGAGTTGTTGGAGGACGAGTGATTTGTTTCAATAATTTAACACTTGATATGAATATTACAAGAATGTCAACATGGTAAAAGTCATGCGTATGGTGTATAATATAATTACAGTAACACCGAGTGCTTACCATGTCTTAAGCCTGCTTCATACATCTCGCGAATCCACACCAGATATAACCATTAACTTTCAAATTGCTTATCGCCACTTCAGAAATTTCTATCAGGACAGCAGACAACTCAAGAGGGTTCAATCTTTTCTTTCCCTTTCCTTCCTGTATTCAATTCGTCTGCTTAATAGCTTTGGTTGTTTTAAATTGAGAAGCCTAACCGAAGGCCTCAAGTCCAAACTGCAAAATGCTGCCAAGGTTCAAATGGCTCGCAGAGTAGATGAGGTCAAGCAAGAAGGAGTAATGAGATTGGCCTTCACTCACAGATTGCAGGAGGGGGCAGCTTCAGCCTCAAGATAGTCTTTGTTTATAACATTCTGTGGAAATCAGAGGACAAATCAGGAAAACTACAATAGTATTGATCAAATGAGGGGAAGGCTGTGAGAGAGGCTGAAACATAGAGGGTCTGCGACATTTATTTATTAGTGTCACAAGTAGGCTTACATTAACACTGCAATGAAGTCACTGTGAAAATCCCCCAGTCGCCACACTCTGGCACCTGTTTGGATACACTGAGGGAGAATTTAGCATGGCTAATTGGATATTGGATAGGCACATGGAGCACACCAGGATGACAGGGAGTGGGATAGCTTGATCTTGGTTTCAGATAAAGCTCAGCAAAACATCATGGGCCGAAGGGCCAGTTCTGTGCTGCACTGTTCTATGTTCTAAGGCACCTAACCAGCACATCTTTCAGACTGTGGGAGGAAATCGGAGCACCCGGAGGAAACCGATGCAGACACGGGGAAAATTTGCAAACTCTACACAGGCAAGTTTTAGTTTTTAAAAACTTTATTTATTAGTGTTGCAAATAGGCTTACATTAACACTACAATGAAGTTACTGTGAAAATCCCCGAGTCGCCACACTCCAACACCTGCTTGGGTACACTGAGGGAGAATTTAGCATGGCCAATGCACCTAGCCGGGAATCGAACCCGGATCCCTCGCACTGTGAGGCAGCAGTGCTAACCATTGTGCCATCATGCTGCCCACAGGCAGTGAGAAAGCATAAAAAGAAAAAAGGAGACTGAGACAGAAATTACAGTCAAAAATCCTTAAAGATATTATTAGGGCGGCACGGTGGCACAGTGGTTAGCACTGTTGCCTCACAGCGCCAGGGACCCAGGTTCAATCCCGGCCTTGGGTGTCTGTGTGGAGTTTGCACATTCTCCCCGTGTCTGTGTGGTATTCCTCCGGGTGCTCCAGTTTCCTCCCACACTTCAAAGATGTGCGGGTTAGGTTGATTGCCCATGCTGAGTTGCCCCTTAGTGTCCAAAGATGTGTAGGATAGATGGATTAGCCATGGGAAATGTGTGGGTTTATGGAGATAGGGTGGGGGAGAGGGCCTGGCTAAGATACTCTGTCAGAGAGTCGGTGCAGACTCAATGGGCCGAATGTCCTCTTCTGCACTGTAGGGATTCTGTGATATATGAGAAAGAATAGATTATTAAATTGATGAAGGACTGCAGCTGCAAAACAAATCTGCTCTCTGATAACTCTCTCATCTCTGAGGTTAAGAATGAACACAGTAAGTAGTCTCACAACACCAGGTTAAAGTCCAACAGGTTTATTTGGTAGCACGAGCTTTCGGAGCGCTGCCCCTACATCACCTGATGTTGTGAGACTACTTACTGTGCCTACCCCAGTCCAATGCCGGCAACTCCACATCAAGAATGAATATGTAATCCATGTTGTGCTTAAGCAATGAAGGTGGTTCAGTTGAGATATTAAACTGCTTGCTTGCGTACTTGCTTGAGTGGATGTAACTAATCCCACAGAATAATGCAATGATGAGAGGAGGAGTTCTTCCAGTACCCGAGCCAACATTAATCCCTCAGGCAACATTACAAAAGACAAATTTGCCTGGTAGGTGTTTCTGGGTTTTAACAGCATGTGATTGGCTCCTGTGTTTCCCTGCATGGCAACAGCACCTACATTTCTGAAAGTGGTGCCTTGGCTCTGACACATTGTTGGAGTCCCGGGATTGTGAAAAGAGTTCTATCAATGCAAGTTATTTATTTCTTCCAGCAAGCGTTCGAATCCAGGGTTCAGTGCAATTTGTTGTCAATGAGATTTCAGTCAGGTCTGGAACCCACTCAAACAATGAAGAAAGGCTGAAGAAAGTTGGGGAAGGGGAGAAGGCCGATTTTAATGGACTGAGTGTTCAGTGTAAACAGCCTGAAAATGGAGTGGGGTCACCCACCCCCTCACTTCTACTCCACTCCACCTCTCATCATCCTGGTGGAGCTTTTACAGGGGAGTGTCTGCCAGTCTAATTCCAGTAGTCCCTCACTTACTGGAATTTTACCGCCTTGCCTGTCCGAGGCTCATAAGATCCTGCCTGAGGCCAACGGAGAATGCCATTCTGTGACCCTCGCCCACCCCGATTCCGGACACTGTGTCCATGCTCATGGTCTCACCAATATGGCATCCACCGCATTTTTAACCCTCCAGTATGTGCGGGCTGCAGATGTCAACAGTGCTGTGGCAGCACGGGGGTTAACACTGCTGCCTCACAGCGCCAGGGACCCGGATTCAATTCCGGCCTCGGGTGACTGTCTATGCGGAGTCTGCACGTTCTCCCCGTGTCTGAGTGGATTTCCTCCGCTTGCTCCGGTTTCCTCCCACTCTCCAAAAATGTTAGCTGAATTGGCCGTGCTAGATTACCCCTTAGTGTCAGGAGGACTAGCAGGGGAAATGTGTGGGGTTAGGGGGATAGGGGCTGGGTGGGATTGTGGTCAGTGCAGGCGTGATGGGCTGAATGGCCTCTTGCACTGTCGGGATTCAACTCAACTCAACTCAATGTCATCCTGTTAATCTAGGCCCCAAACAATGGCCCAGTGAGTTTCCACGACTGCATCTATCAGGCAGTCTGTTAATAATTGATATCCTTTTTTTATTAACATCTGTCCAGAATGCTTTCCTGTCCCAGATATAATTTCTGCACCGCAGGAGCTCCCTGATTCTTGAAGGCAGTTTAGCAATGAGCTGAGTTTGAGAGTCAGTTAAATCTATTGCATTGGAAATGATTCAAGTGCCTAGTCGTGTGTGGTTAAGTTGCCTTTCTGGATCCCACCTCCAGCAACCCCCATCCACCACTGAGCTCCCAATGATACCTGCTGAATCTGACACCAACCTGCAAAACCTGCTGGATTCTGAAACATTTCAATTAGCGGCACTCGGTACCACTGTTTTCCATGAAACTTTACAGAGGCTGAGGAAAATGGGGAGAAAGTCTTGGTTATTTTCTTTTTCTTAAGTTCTCTCTTTTCAAGAGATGGATTCTTGCTGAGATGGAATTTAACCCTGAAAAGTGTGAGGTGATATACTTGGAAATAATAATTTGACAAGGAAGTACTGAATGAATGGCAGGACACTAGGCAGTTCTGTGGAACAAAGCTTGTTTATCCACAGATCTCTGAAGGTGGAAGGGCATGTTAGTAGGTTGGTGAAAAAGGCATAGGGGACACTTGCCTTTATCAATTGAGGCATATATTACAAAAGGAGGGAAATCATGATGGAGTTCTACAGAACTTTGGTGAGGCCATAGCTGGAGCACTGTGTGCAGTTCTGGTCGCCACATTAAGGAAGGATGTGATTGCACTGGAGGGGGTGCAGAGGAGATTCACCAGGATGCTGCCTGGGATGGAGCATTCAAGTTATGAAGGGAGGTCGGATAGGCTTGGGTTGTTTTCGTTGGAGCAGGGAAGACTGAGGGATGATGTGATCGAGGTGTACAAGATTATGAGGGGCATGGACAGAATGGATCAGGAGCAGCTGTTCCCCTTAGTTGAAGGGTCTGTCATGAGAGGACATAGGTTCAAGATGAGGGCTGAGGGGGGATGTGAGGAAAAACTCTTTTACCCAGAGGGTGGTGACAGTCTGGAATGCGCTGCCTGGGTGGGTGGTGGAGGCGGGATGCCTCACATCCTTTAAAAAGCACCTGGACGAGCACTTGGCACATCGTAACATTCAGGTCTATGGGCCAAGTGCTGGTAAATGAGATTAAGTGGGAGTTTAGGTGTTTCTAATATCTCGGTCCAGACTCAATGGGCTGAAGGGCCTCTTCTGCACTCTGTGATTCTATGAGAGATGATGCTATAAGAATTTACCCCACAGTCTTGTGTGGGGAAATCAGAGCCTAGGATGAGGGGTTTACCCAAAATATATCACGTATTGAACAGTAACCACTTCCCTAATGATCCTTAACTAACAACCTTCTGACAGTTTGGAAAGTGATGCCAGTAAATGAAACTCTCAAACTCCCTTAAATGTGTATATCTCTTTCATGAACCAGGGGCTAGCTGTAAACTCCAATAATTGTAAATGGTGAAGGAATAAGTCAGATGCTTGTCTTTTACCTTCAGCAAGTTTATTCTCAGAAGAGTTTAGCAGAGCGACCATCTCTCTCTGTCCGCTCCACAGGCCCAGCTGTTCCAACTGTGTCCATTTATAAGCATCTGCAAGGATGACCCCAACCTTCCGGTCACTTGTCATTTCAACTCAGCATCCTGCTCTCATGCCCACATGTCCACCCTTGGCCTGCTGGAATATTCCAGTCACCCCAATGCAAACTGAAGAAACAACACCTCATCTTCTGATTGGGCACATTACAACCCTTAGGATTCAACATTGAGTTCCACAACTTTAGACCGTGAACTTTCTCTTCTATCTTGTCCCTTTTTTGCTTTATTTTTTTTGTCCCAGTGCAAATACCCTCCCCCACTGGGCCACCAGTCACTTGTTCTTCAGTTTTGCTTTCACTGAGCTCTGACCTTTCTTCTCTTATTAACACGTTCAGCTATCTTACCTTTATGCCACCATTAGCACCTTATTTAGTCCTTAATGCTGCCATTAACACACCCTTTATCTTGTGTCCATGGCATCTTTGTAAATCCCTCTTTAGCTCCAACCTACCCCTGAGCGGCATGATGGCACAGTGGGCAGCACTGCTGCCCCACAGCGCCAGAAATGCAAGTTCAATTCCGGCCTTGGGTGACTGTCTGTGTGGAGTTTGCACCTTCTCCACGTGTCTGCGTGGGTTTCCTCCAGTTCGTGGATCGACCATGCTAAATTGCCTCTTAGTGTCCAAAGATGTGTAGGTTAGGTGGATTGGCCATGGTAAATGTGCAGGGCTGTGGGAATGGGATGGGGGGGGATGGACCTGGGTTAAATACTCTGTCGGAGAACTGGTGCAGAGTCGATGGACTGAATGACTTCCTTCTGCAGCTGTTGGGATTCTATGATTCTATGACCTTCAATCCTGCTCCACCTTCTCCACCCCCTTTGTATAATTTATCACATTTCCACCCTCTTCAGCTCTGAAGAAGAAAAATCCTGACTTGAAACGTTAACTCTATTTCTTTCTGCTCAGATTGGGTCACTGTGTGGAATTTGCACGTTCTCCCCGTGTCAGCGTGGGTTTCCTCCGGGTGCTCCAGTTTCCTCCCACAGTCTGAAAGACATGTTGGTTAGGTGAATTGGCCCGAACAGGCACCGGAGTTTGGCAACTAGGGGAATTCCACAGTAACTTAATTGCAGTGTTAATGTAAGCCTACTTGTGACACTAATAAATAAACTTTAAACATTGACACCCCCAAATGTACAGAAATTATTGATGGGAGATCACTTTGGCTGGAACCTGATAAAAATGAAAAGACATGAACTTTCTACAAAGTGTCTCCTGCCTCCAATCCCACGGCGCTTTCCTCTTACTCACTTGTAGTGTTCATCTCATATCATTGATGATGTTCCCTGCACTCTCAGTGGGAGAGCAGAGGGTTAGAATGAACAAACCTGCATTCATATAGATCTCAGGAAGTCTCAAAGCCCCTTACATCCAATTAAGTACTTTGAAGTTTAGTCACAAGTTTAGGAAATGGAATGACCAACTCTAGTCCCACAAACAGCAACACAATAATGACTAGATCACTTGTTTTCCTAGTGTTGGCCGAGTATTGTATATTGTCCAGGACATCGGGGAAGAACTCACAGAATCATAGAATCCCTACAGTGCAGAAGGAGGCCATTCAGCCCATTGAGTCTGGACCAACTCTCTGACAGAATATCCCACCAAGGTCCAACCCCTGCCCTACCCCATGAGTCCACGCATTTATCTCGCTAATCCCCCTGACCCACACATCTTGGGACACAAAGGGGCAATTGTAGCATGACCAATCCACCTAACCTGCACATCTTTGGACTGTGGGAAGAAACCGGAACACCCGGAGGAAACACATGCAAACATGGGGAGAATGTGCAAACTCCACATAGATAGTGACCTGAGGTCGGAATTGAACCAGGTCTCTGGATCTGTGAGGCAAAAGTGCTGACCACTCCCGTGGCAGACGGGAGGTAAAATTGCGCCTAATGTGTTGAACAGTCTGATTCGAGTGACCACAGTCCCATGCTGCACTGTCCTTGAGATTCCATTTGTGGGGAAGGTGTGATGTCCTTGCGTGAAGAGTGTAGATCCTCCTGAGTGTAGGCCACTGTTGCCCAGGGAGATCGAACATTGGAGCTCGACTGTCGGGTCTCCCTCCAGATCCTTGTGGGTGATATTGGTGTCAGCCCAGATGTTGTGCGCTTTGTCCATGTCATCACTGTAGACCCTGTGACTATCGGTAAGATTAATGAATCAATGTGTCCAAATGGAAATTCCTCTGTGAGATTATTTTGTCGTTGGTATTAATTCATATGTTTTGAAGAGGTTAAAATGTCACCATTAAACACCTGCTCACTAACACTGCCGAAAGCGATTATTGCAGCTTAGAACCAGCAAGCGAGGAAAGACGTCCCAGTGCAACTCTAGAATGTTCAGCAAAAGAATAATCCGGCTGTTGAAATGGTGACAAGGCATAAAGTCGATGTTCGGCGATAATCGGGAGCTAAAGGTACACCACGCTGGACCTAAGCAAAAGCTTTAAAAACACGGGCGAGATTCTCTGGCTGCCCAACTGCGTGTTTCTCAGCAGGTGGCGTGTTGTTCCCTGGCAGTGGAATTTTCTGGGTCCCGCCGCTGTCAATGGGGTTTCCCATTGAAGGCATCCCATGTCACCGCAAAACCTGTGGGCAGGGATGCACTGCCAGCAGGACCGGACATTCTCCCCGTGTCTGTGTGGGTTTCTTCCTGGTGCTCCGGTTTCCACCCACTGTCCGAAAGACATGCTGGTTAGGTGCATTGGCCGTGCTAAATTCTCCCTCAGTGTACCCAAACAGGTACCGGAGTGTGGCGACCAGAGGATTTTCACAGTAACTTCATTGCAGTGTTAATGTAAGCCTACTTGTGACACTAATAAATAAACTTTGAAATTTCAACTTTAATCTGCTGGTATTCCCAGATCTTGCATTGTTAACCTTGTCTGAGTTTTGTTCACTGTGATCCGTGAGATTGTCATACCCGGATGTTTGGATCTGTCCTGGATGCAAAGGGCTGTCGGGTGGTTAAGGAACTGGAATGGATCTGAATTGTCCTCAGTTACACTGCACCTTTGTGCCTTTATGTGTATGATTACACAGAGCCTTGGTTCAGAACAAATCTTTGTCACTTCAGCTGGTTGCCATGTACCTTCTGTTGGGATCCTGGATGCCAACCTGTGGTCCCAGCTGTAAGCTTGGCAATCCTGTTACCTGCATTTTCATCAGGCGCGTTGGTCACCTTTTCCTGCGGTTTTAAAAGTTGCTCTCTAGTTTCTGTGAGAGTAGATTGGGTAAGAGTGGGCAAATTGGTACGTGTTGATCTGCCAAACATGAGTTCTGCCGGTGATGGAATAGTTGCACTTTAAGATGTCACCATCAGATGTAACGGTGTAGATCTTGCTTGGTCTGTCTACATTTGTGATTTTCGGATTTCACAGTGCAAGTCATCCATTCAGCTAGGCCGTTACACCATGGGTATTGAGGAGAAGAAGAAGTGTGATCAATATTCCACGTCATATACATATCCTGAAATGATTTACTAATAAACTGCAGGCTGTTATCCATCACAATCTCTCTATATACACCAAATAAACTGAAAACAACTCTCACCCACTTCTACAGATGTACGATAGAAAGCATTCTTTCTGGTTGCATCACAGTTTGGTATGGTTCCTGCTCTGTCCAAGACCGCAAAAAACCATAAAGGGTCATGAACGAAGCCCAGTCCATCACTCAAACCAGCCTCCCATCCATTGACTCTGTCTACACTTCTCGCTGCCTCAGAAAAGCAGGCAGCATAGTCAAAGACCCCATGCACCTTGGACATACCCTCTTCCACTTTCTTCCATCGGGAAAAAGATACAAAAGTCTGAGATCACGTACCAACTGACTCAAGAACAGCTTCTTCCCTGCTGCCATCAGACTTTTGAATGGACCTACCTTATATTAAGTTGATCTTTCTCTACACCCAAGCTATGACTGTAACACTACATTCTGCCCTCTCTCCTTTCCTTCTCCATGAACGGTATGCTTTGTCTGTACAGTGCACAAGAAACAATGCTTTTCATTGTATACTAATACATGTGACAATAATAAATCAAATCAAATCAAAGAAAATAGCACTTAGAGTCTGTGCAACAGTTGTGCTTGACTTATTGTGCAATTGTCCAATAATGGGGTACTTGGTGAAATAGTTGACAACGATGATGTCATCGACATGAATGAGTTTGGATGTGATTTTGAACATAGGATGGGTAGGAATTTTATATGGAATCAATGGTTCTTGTATTGACTTAGCATTTGCTTTTGATAACAGCTTCACTGTCAATGTTCATACCTGGTCAATAGACTCTCTTGCGTGTCTTCTTGTCCGACATATACCCATGTGTGAGTAATGGAAGTTGTTGTCGCAAGGATCCTGGCCTGGTGGACGGTCTACCTTTAAACACGACTTTCTGGGGGATGTCTAGCTCAATCTGAAAAGGCTAAAATGATCTCACATGTACGAGAACAGGCCGGATTGAATCAGGCCATCCTTCGATGATGGTTTTCTGCTGTTTCTGTAGCCTAGGGTCTTTCGCCATTCCCTCTTGTAGCTGCTGGGATCTGTATCACACAAAGTAACCAGAACAATTTGGAGAACATTTTCAAATTCAAAGTCAGTGAAGTCAACTTGTAGATCTCAGGATATATCTTCTGTTTTCACTAGGTTAGGCAATCTGCTAAGTGTACCCAGTATTACCATCAATCTCCCTGGCTTGTGCCTAACCTTACCGTCAGAGATGGTGCAATCTTGGTGGTGGACTGGTCAATGGTTTTCACCAAATGATCTCCAATGGCTGGTAGTCCATCTCTAACACATACTCACATAGGCATGATTCCAAACACTAAAGCTAATGGGCGGAATTCTCCAGCCTGGTCAGATGGTTTGCGGAGAATCCCCGCTGAATGGGGCGTCAGCCAAAAATCAGGATTCCCAACAGGCACAAGGCAATCAGAATTCATCTGACCTGCCCCATTCGCCCCGATCTGGTTCCCATCCAGAGGTGGCGTCAACCCATTCAGCAAACCCACTGATTGTGATACTGTTAGCGGGCTTGATGACTCATTCAGCAACCCCTCGCCATTCACCCGCCTCTCCAGCACCAAAGCCTGCACGGGGCAGGGGCTTTGGTGCTTTCATAACCAATGTGAGTCTGGCATGCTGGACTTTGAGGGTCCGGGGTTGGGGGGGGGGGGGGGGGGGGTGGCGGGGGTTGGGGGGGTGGTGGGGGGAGTTGGTGGGTGTGCGGCATCACCAAGCCCTCAGCAAGGATGAACATCCTTCCCATCACCAGTCAAATAACAGATCAACACCCCTCCACCGTGCAGGCATAAGGGTGACTCGATCCAATCCCCTGCAGCTTCTGCCAGAGAAAAAGGGGAAATCTCTGATGCAGAATGGAATGCTGCAGTGATTGGAAATCCTGCCGGCTGACCAGGGGACATGGAGATTAAAGTGACCTGGCCAATTCAAATATTCACAGCTTATAAGCAGGAATTAAGAGTTGACCTCAGGGCTGCTTGAAATCACCATGCCCGGGGTGACCTTCAGGTCCGCCAGAGAGAGAAGGGGCAGTCCAGTCACGAGACCCCCATCCTGGAATAGAGTCCTTGTCCCCAACCTAAGTCCACCCAACTCCAGGATCCTAGTTGCCGGGGGGAGGGAGGGGGGGTTACTTTCTCTGCAGTCTGGTAGTGGCAGAGGGCAGGATTTCAAATCACCACAGCACTCCATTCTGCTGCCAGGTGCTCCGGTTTTCCCCCACAGTCCACAGGTGTGCAGGTTAGGTTGATTGACCATGCTAAATTGCCCCTTAGTGTCAGGGTAAATATGTGTGGATAGGGGCTGGGTGGGATTGTTTTCGGTGCAGACTCAATGGGCCGAATGGCCCCTTCTGCACTGTAGGGATTCTACGATTCTACAAAAAGATAGAGGTCCTGTGGTGCAGTGGGTCGCGCCCCTGCCTCAGACAGTGACGCGTGGCACAGTGGTTAGCACTGCTGCCTCACAGTGCCAGGGACCCGGGTTCGATTCCTGGCTTGGGTCACTGTCTATGCAGAGTTTGCACATCCCCCCTGTGTCTGCGTGGGTTTCCTCCGAGTGCTCCAGTTTCCTCCCACAGTCCAAACGGCGTGCTGGTTAGGCGCATTGGCCATGCTAAATTCGCCCTCAGTGTAACCGAACAGGCGCCGGAGTGTGGCGACTAGGGGATTTTCATAGTAATTTTATTGCAATGTTAATGTAAGCCTTACTTGTGACACTAATAAATAAGAAAAAATGTTTTGTGGAAGGGTTGCACTCCCTTGAGATGAAACACTGAAAGGAAGTCATTTTTTCTTCATTAAGGAGATGTGGGTGTCACTGGCTGGGTCAGCATTCATTGCCCATCTCTGAGGACAGTTGAGAGTCAACCACATTGCTGTGGCTCTGGATTCACATGTAGGCCAAACCAGGTAAGGATGGCAGATTTCCTTCCCTCAAGAACATGAGTGAACCAGATGGGTTTTTCTGACAATTGTTCCATGGTCATCAGTAGACGTTTAATTCCAGATTTTGATTGAATTCAAATTTCATAACCTGCCATGTGGGATTCGAACTCGGGTCCCCAAAGCATTCTCCTGGATATCAGGATTACTAACCCAGTGACAATACCACTGCGCCACTGCCTCCCCCTGTCCAGCTACAACCTTAAATAAAGATACAGAAGAGTATGTTTGGGTTGGCACTCCAGAGGAATGAGGTTACCTTCATTCAACCTTCTCTAATTATAAAGTTTGCACATGATGTTAGGATGCCGGAGGAGGAGAACATTGCATTTAAATTGGGAAATAAATAATCAGAAAAATAGCATCCGCTATCTAAAATTTAAAAGCTGTGGAGGGAAAACAATATCATTAGGTAGTTTCTCACGACAATTATTTACTTCTAACTAGTCTGAATTTTAAAAAAACCCATAGAAACAGATTTGACTTAGGAACATAAATAAGAATGAACTAATAAATGTAATTACTCTTGGGGCTAGCGAATATGTCAGATCTGAACTCAGGAAGCTCATTACTTCTCAATAACAGGCAAAGGCTCCTAACTACTAAAAGTTAATTAGAGAAATGAATCCTCCCTGAGTTTTCTGCTGCTTAATTGCAAGCCGAGCAACCCAACTCGGTACAAAGCAAGAATATTGCTGCCATATCTGGGGAGGTTCGCTTCGCCCACAGCCTGAGCGGGAGGCAAGGAGAAAAAACTTTGGGGAGGCCATGGCCTAGTGGTATTATCGCTAAACTATGAATCCAGAAACTCGGCTGATGTTATGGGAACCCGGGTTCGAATCCTGCCATGGCACCTGGTGGAATTTGAATTCAATAAAAAATATCTGAAATTAAGAATCTACTGATGACCATGAAAACATTGTCGGAAAAACCCATCTCGTTCACTAACGTCCTTTAGGGAAGGAAATCTGTCCTTACCCAGTCTGGCCTACACGTGACTCCAGAGCCACAGCACTGTGGTTGACTCTCAACTGCCCTCAGGATGAGTAGGGATGGGCAATAAATGCTGGCCAGCCAGCGACGCCCATTTCCCACAAATGAATTTTTAAAAAAGGCTCTCCCCTCTGCCTTATTGCTGTAACCTCCCACATGTACCATGGTTAATTTACCTAACCGACACATTCTTGGGCACTAAGGGACAATTTAGCATGGCCAATCCCCCTAACCTGCACATCTTTGGGCACTAAGGGACAATTTAACATGGCCAATCCCCCTAACCTGCACATCTTTGGACACTGAGGGACAATTTAGCATGGCCAATCCCCTAACCTGCACATCTTTGGACACTAAGGGACAATTTAGCATGGCCAATCCCCTAACCTGCACATCTTTGGACACTAAGGGACAATTTAGCATGGCCAATCCCCTAACCTGCACATCTTTGGACACTAAGGGACAATTTAGCATGGCCAATCCCCCTAACCTGCACATCTTTGGACACTAAGGGACAATTTAGCATGGCCAATCCCCCTAACCTGCACATCTTTGGACACTAAGGGACAATTTAGCATGGCCCATCCACCTAACCTGCACATGTTTGGACTTATGCAGAATCATGTGTGAATGTTCAGCAAAAATCAAGTTCTGCCTGATTTTGACAGCACTCTCTCACTGGGAACTATTCTGTATATTCTGCCAACTCCACACAGAGGAGGTGCTTCAAGTTGCCTGTTCTGAGCTTGAATGCAATACAGAGGGAATGTTGCACTGCCGTAGGTGCAACCTTTCAGATGAGACACTAAACCATGGATCCAGAAGTATACATAATATATCTAATGCCATTATTTCAAAAAAAGAGTAGGGGTGTTCTGTTAACCAATGGGGTGGATTTTCTAGCCTTCCAGCTGCATGTTTCTCATGGCGGGAGGTGGCGCGCCATTGGCTAGTGACGGGATCTTCTGGCCCCGTCGCTGTCAATGGGATTTGCCATTGATTCCACTCCACACTGCTGGAAAACACGGGAAGTTCCCGAGGCATGAGCAGCCAGAAAATTCCAACCAAATATTTATCCCACAACCAACACCACTAAGCCAGATCATCCAATCATTTTCAAACTGCTGTTTGTGGGATCTTGCTGTGCGTAAATTGGCTTCTGTCTTTGCTACATTGGAACAGTGATGATATTTCTAACATTGTTCCAGTGTGGGAAAGACTGGGGAGGCAGTGGCGCAAGGGAATTATCACTGGGCTACCAATCCAGAGACCCAGAGTAATTCTCTGGGGGCCTGGGCTTGAATCCCACCACGGCAGATGGTGAAATTTGAATTCAATTTAAAAATCTGGAATTAAAAGTCTCATGATGATCATGAAACTATTGTCGATCGTAGCAAAAACCCATCTGATTCACTAATGTCCTTTAGGGAAGGAAATCAGTTGTCCTCACCTAGTCTGGCCTACATGTGAGTCCAGTCCAACAGCAATGTTGTTAACTCTCAAATGCTCTGAAAAGATGGGCAGTTAGGGGTGGGCAATAAATGTTGGCCCACCCAGCGACGCCCACATCCCATGAAAATTTTTTTTTTTTTAAAAACTGCACCCAAGATTCAACTTTCGGTTGAGTTGAGGCCACACGAAAAGTTAAAGAGTGCGTGTGCAAAGCACAACTGGAGTATTAGACACTGGCAACACAGTCCAAATAAAATCAAGCTCGCACGATGCGATGCCTTCTCACACAGAAATGTCCCATTGAACATGAGAGAGTTTGAAATCTCGTATCCTGTGAACATTGAAAGAAAGAAATTGAAGAGAAAACATCAGAGTTGAGTGAAGAAAATAAACAGCAAAGGCAGTCAAATAATTAAATAACCTGGAGGAACATCCAGCCCTGAATGATCGAGGGAAATGAACTATTCAAGCTCCTCAGTCACTGACAAGAAAAAAACTCAAGATCCAGAAGTAATCAAAGCCTGTAAAGAACAATTAAACCTCCTGAGCAATCTTTAAAGTGCCTTTCATTTTGGCATTTTGATTTTCTGTAAGAGCGACTCAATCAGAATATAATGAGGAAAGAAATATTCCTTTCGTTCCACCTTTCAATTACATGAGAAGATGGCTAAACCATCAATAGTCATCAGTCAAGCCCTTTTCTTCTCTGCTTTTGCTTTCACTCCTGAATGCATAGAATACTGATCAATCTTCAGTCTCCTGTGTCACTCTGTGAGGGGGATAAACACAGGATGCGGTATTTTCCCGTCCCTCCCGCCACGGGAATCGCAGTGGGCAAGGGGCGGACCGTGGAAAGGTCCATTGATCTCGATCGAGATTTTCCGGCTTTGGGGCGAACGCGGCCGGAAAATCCCGCCCAGGGTGTTTAGTTTGGAACTTTTGACAAAATCCTGGAATTCCCTCCCTGACGGCACTGTGGGTCAACCCACAGCACGTGGACTGCTGCGATTCAAGAAGGCGGCTCACCACCCCCTTCTCAAGGGGCAACTAGGGGTGGGCAATAGATGCTGGCCAGCCAGCTAATCCCCATGTCCCAGGAATGAATTTTAAAAAAGGTGTGCCGGGAATTGTTTAAGATGAGCATTGACACAATTGCCTGATTGGCAACATGGCTGTTGTCAATCAAAATGTAGAGGTTCAAGATATCGTCCCTGTCAGTTGTTGGTTAGTAGGTAGTTTGGAGACTTGGACAACTTATGCAGACACTGTAAAGCACTGGAAAAGTACTGCCAGTGGTCTCCTTGCAGGATTCTCTAAATCCGGTGTCAGGAAGTGGAGGGGGGTGGGGTGTTGGGGGTGTCCAATAGCCTACATGTCCAGAATCGAGGCATTAATCACCCAACATGGTTGGGACGTGTCATCCCTGTGCCTGACACCAAATCCCCAAAGAAACAGCTCTTGGGAATTGAGTCACAAAGGGATACTGTCAGGAGGACACTGGAAACTCTGCAGGGATGCCCTCAAAGAATCCGGGAAGAGGTCAAACATCCCTGACTGCCCAAAGTGGAGAAGGTTCGTTTCGGAAGGCACTGATCACATCGAGACACTTTGGGCACGATCTTTCCAGCTCGCTGCACAGATCCATCAGCATGGCAAGCCACGAAGATCACGTGCAAGGGTAAAAAACAGATTTGCGCTGGGCACAGATTGGGTTTATATCCTCCCGGCCCTTTTGCTGGTGGGAACAGCTTCCTGCCCAGAGAGGGCGTGAAGTCTATTTACATAAAACTAATCTAAATTGAAAGCACCTACCCTGGTCCACATGGCTTCTTCCCATCTCCCAAAATCACCCCCTCTCGCTGGCATGATGTCATGCTGGTGAGACCAGGTACCATGGCCACACCGGGATGATCAGAGGCCATTGAAGTCCCCAGGTGGCCATACCATGGACAGGCTGTGCCCATCTGACAGTGGCTCCCTGGCAGTGCCTGGTTGGACACCATAAGTGTGTCAAAGGGGCTGAGTGGGGATGGGGCTATGATGGAGGGGTGCACAATGATGGGGGTGTCCCATGCAGGGAGGGGGTGCTCTGCAAGGGAGATGATCGGACAAGGGGGGGGGGTTCTACAAGTGGTGGGGTCTGCAAGTGGGGTGTTATGCAAAGGGGGCAACGCAAGGGGAGGCTATGAAAGGGTGGGTTGTAGAGGGTGTCGTGATGGGGGGTGGGCATGTCAGGGTTCTGCCAGGGGACTCATAGGGAGGATCCTGATGCCCCGATGCCGGCAACATGTGTTGGTATGGGGGGGGTGGGTGAGGAATGACACTGCCGCTGCGGATTTGTGGGGGGAGGATCCGATGTCCATGGGGAGGGTGTGGGAGGAGGTCTCCCGGTGCATTCGGAGATTTGAGCACCCTGCGTAATGGCGCCAAGCTCTCTGCCGCTGGCCTCAGTAGCATACTTAGCCCTCTGCCCCCCCACCGACAAATCTCCCAGCTGTCAGTGAAACTGACAAGTGCCAGAAGATTGCAGCGCCAAACTCGCCCAAAAAATGGTGGGGAACGCTCCCGCTTTCAGACTTTGAAGGAATGCTCCCTCCAGCTCTGTGTTGGGAACTCACACAGACACAGTCAGGACATTGCAAAGCAGCTCATTAACCAGGTACCCTGTCCACCTCCCCACACGTGGAAGAGTGTAAAGACTCACCTCAGGCTTATCAGACATCTGAGAATCTATTGAACCCCAGTGGGCACGGTGGCACAGTGGTTGGCATTGCTGCCTCACAGCACCATGGACCTGGGTTCAATTCTGGCCTCGGGTCACTGTCTGTGTGGAGTTTGCATGTTCTCCCCGTGACTGCGTGGGTTTCCTCCGGGTGCTCCAGTTTCCTCCCACAGCCCAAAATAGGTGCTGGTTAGGTGAATTGGCCATGCTAAATTCTCCCTCAGTGTCCCCGAACAGGCGCCAGAGTGTGGCGACTAAGGGAATTTTCACAGTAACTTCATTGCAGTGTTAATGTAAGCCTCCTTGTGACACTAATAAATAAACTAAACTAAATGCTGGCCAACCAGTGACGACCATGTCCCATGAATGAATAAAAGGAATAGGCCATGTGTTTGAATTCAATGGCTACCTACACTGTGATTTTCAGAGTAATTTCATTGCAGTGTTAATGTAAGCCTACTTGTGACACATAAATAAACTTTAAACTTTAAACTTTGAAAGCAAATCATCCTCAATCCTGAGTGGCAGCCTAAGAAGAAGAGTGGGGAACACTCTCATTTCTGAATGTAAGAGATTCAAATCACATTTCCATATGTTTCTGATTAAATTAACTTATCCCTGAAAATTAGGGTGGGGATTGGAATGCATGATTAATCTGTGCCTGTTCTCTGTGTGTAGACAGTATGTTTAGATCATGCTATCTGCTGGTTTAACTGCTTGTTGCCTGCAGCCAGTCCTCCCCATGCTGTTCAATAGCTGCACACATCCCAATATCACAGGTGGCTAGCTCTACTTAAAGGCAGACTGTCCCTCACTGTGGCTGCAGGCAGTGGTGGACTTATTGAAAAGTGTATCTGGCCTGTGTTACATTGAGCGATGGATGAATATGCTAGAGTGACCACCAAGGTTTCAGACACTGCACTGTAGGACCCTGTCCTACCCGCTACAGGAATCGGCGCGGGCGGGACAAAACCAAGCAAAGGTTTGTTGCCTTCGGGCAGGATTTCCCAGTCTTGGGGCGAGTCTTGGGAAAAATCCTGCCTCCCGTGTCTGTAGGGAGGCCGAGGGCCTCATTCCCGGGAGCAGTGGAGGTCGATGCCAGGAGCATTTTCCCTTTCAAAACAGCGTACAGTTTTACTTGGAACTAGTGTACTTAGTCATTGCCTTTCTCCCCTCTGACACGGTGTTCTGGGCCAGCTCCCTGGGCAGCAGCAGGCTCACGGCGGTCTGGGCCTCCCGAGAGCTGATGGTGCTGTGCTTGTTGTCATGGACCAGGTGTGAAATCTCAGCGATGCGCTGGACAATAACATTGAAGAACACGAGTTCATGACGCTCATCGCCTTGGTGCCTTGGGTGGGGGACGAGATGGTGCCAGTGTTGGGATGAACCTGCTTCATCACTTTGTCGATGTAGATTTGCTGATTCTATGATTACGCATCCTCCGGAGACGTAGATAGAATAACTTGATTTCCTCCTCTTCTTACCGCCCTTCTTTGCAGCTTCTTCCGGGATTTCTTGGTGCCCTCTTGGAAACTGGGACTTACTTGCCCACAGGCATGATGAAGATGGATACAGTGTGGAAAGAAGTTTAACGATCTGACGCAAGTTGTCAAGGGAGAGCGTGTCCTACATGACAACAGTGACTGGAGGTGGGATTTTCCAACCGTGCTTGCCTCAAAGCCAAACATTTCCATGGTCCACCCCTTGCCTGCTCCGATTCCCATGGCAGGCAGAATGGGAAAGTTCACCCTTACACTTCCAAAATACTTCATTAGCTATGAAACATTTTGAGACATCTGGTGGTTGTGACAAGCACTTCCTTTCGTTTTGATCTTCCAATGGCTTTTATAACCAGCTACATCAGGCACCCCCTCCATTCATTACATCCCATTACCCATCTAGCAACAATCTCCATCGGTCACACAACCAATCCATTCAGAAGCATTTTCACACCCTTCAACACATAAAATCGCACAGACCACAACTCCCAGCCTTTCGTCATGGTAATGGAGATGGCTCACCAGTGGCCAGTGTTAGTATCTTCTGATCCCACTGGTGACAACGGGGTTTCTTGTTTTATGCAGCTCCTGCCACTGGGAATCCCGTGCACACCCACAACTCCCAACGCACGCCCAACGACAGCTATTCAACCATGACAGCCACATTGGCCACAGTTATTGCAGCACACCCATTGACACAATTGCCATCTTTCTTGCAGGAGAAGGTGGCACATGGCATGGTGGCACAGGGGCGACATGGTGGCGCAGTGGTTAGCACTGCTGCCTCAGAGCACCAGGGACCGGGGTTCACTTCCAGCCTTGGGTAACTTTCTGTGTGGAGTTTGCATGTTCTCCCTGTGTCTGCATGGGTTTCCTCCGGGTGCTCCAGTTTCCTCCCACACTCCAAAGATGTGCAGGTGGCTTGGCCATGTTAAATTGCTCCTTAGTGTTCCAAGATATATAGGTTAGCCGGATTGGTCATGCTAAATGCACGGGGTTGTGGAGATAGGACAGAGAGGAAGGTCTGAGTGGGATGCTCTTTCAGACAGTCAGCGCAGACTCAATCGGCCGAATGGTCTCTTTCTGCATCGTAGGGATTCTATAGTTCTACAAAAGAAACGGCAGGAAGGAATTCGATGTTTTAACCTCTATGGAGGAGACAGTGGCAGCCATTTTGAAAGGAGCATCACTGAAGCCATGATCGTGGGCAACTCTGGAGAGAATTCATGAGTGTATCTGCAAATCCAATCATCCATCTCTTTTCACCCTCCTCCCTCACCTTACAAGTTTCTTCTTACTCACAAGCTGTGTCCGCACTCATTTCCCGCCTTCTCCTTCCCCCTTCCCCAGAACCCAATCGCTGTCACTTTTCCACATAAGACATTGAAGCAATAGACCCTTCCCAATCAGAGGAGGAAGAGAAGAATAGAGTGGTGATGCAGAGACGCCATTGCCCAATCCTACAGCCACTAGTTCGGAGACTGACATTGCAATGCATTATAAAGGCGAAGACTGGGGAAAGATCTACTCCTG
Source organism: Mustelus asterias (assembly GCF_964213995.1). Lineage (NCBI taxonomy): Eukaryota > Metazoa > Chordata > Chondrichthyes > Carcharhiniformes > Triakidae > Mustelus > Mustelus asterias. Next base: position 35,275,164 of record NC_135822.1, read on the forward strand.
AAGTGCCAATACACAGGAGCAGGTTCCAGCTCACCAGAGGTTGAGGTTGCACAATCTTTCTGCATGAGAGGTATACAATGAGGACCTCATTGTGCTAGGCCACTGGAGAAGGATGATGGTGGTGACTATTGTTGCGATGTTGAGTGGAGTAATTGTAGATTGAGAAGTAGAAAGTTGGAATTTGGTGTTTGATTGTCCAATTTTAAAATGCTAGAAAGCATTGGGTGGTCCTGTTAAAGGTGGTGCTTTTTTCTGTGCTTAAATGTTAAAAATAGAAGTACATAGAGAACCCAGACTGAAACAATTGTACTGAAAGACCAAGCAGTAGTTTGTCCAAAACAGCAAGCTTTGGCATTTAGCCAATCAAGTTGAATCAGGCACTTAGATACCAAGAACCTTTTAACTTAGGTCTGATGGTCTTGACAACCTAGGACCAATCCTACTGAGGGAAATATTGATGTGTCATCAGGAGTATAAAAGAAGGAAACAGAGAGAGACAGAGAGCAATGCTGGAATTTGAATTCAATAAAAGAAAAGTCCAATGGTGACCATGAAATCATTGTCGATTGTCGGAAAAACCCATCTGTTTCACTAATGTCCCTCAGAGAAGGAAATCTGCCGTCCTTATCTGGTTTGGCCTACATGTGACTCCAGAGCCACAGCAATGTGGTTGACTCTCAACTGCCCTCGGGCAACTAGGGATCGGTAATAAATGGGCGGCATGGTGGCACAGTGGTTAGCACTGCTGCTTCACAGCTCCAGGGACCCAGGTTCAATTCCCGGCTTGGGTCACTGTCTGTGCGGAGTCTGCGCGTTCTCCCTTTGTCTGCGTGGATTTCCTCCGGGTGCTCCGGCTTCCTCTCACAGTCTGAAAGACATGCTGGTTAGGTGCATTGGCCACGCTAGATTCTCCCTCAGTGTACCCGAACAGGTGCCGGAGTGTGGTGACTGGGAGATTTTCACAGTAACTTCACCGCAGTGTTAATGTAAGCCTACTTGTGGCACTAATAAATAAACTAAATAAACTAAACTAAATGCTGGCCAGCCAGCGATGCCCATGTCCTGCGAATGAATAAAAGAAAAGGGTGGCACGGTGGCACAGTGGTTGGCACTGCTGCCTCACAGCGCCAGGGACCCGAGTTCAATTCTGGCCTCGGGTCACTGTCTGTGTGGAGTTTTCATATTCTCTCCGTGTCTGCGTGGGTTTCCTCCGGGTGCTCCGGTTTCCTCCCTAAGTCCAAAGGTGTGCGTAGGTTGATTGGCCGTGCTAAATTAACCTGAGTGTCAGGGGGACTAGCTGGGGTAAATGAGGGTTTGTGGGAATAGGGCCTGGGTGTGATTGTAGTTGATACAGACTCGATGGGCCGAATGGCCTCCTTCTGTACCGTAGGGATTCTATCTATCAAATAGGCCAATGTGTGTGAAGTCAATGGCTCCCTGCACCAAGGGGATCTAGCAATCTGTACAAAGCATCATTCTGTTTGCTTGGCTCTGACAAGGGCGAATGAGACCAAATTGTTTGTCCATGTGTAGCGAGCTCCTGTGATGCAGCAGCGTGCTGCAAAGTGCGAGACTTTACTTACATCTCCAGTAACAGTTTGGAAGCAGCCAGACACACACAATAAAAAGCCAACATCAACTTAACAGCAACAGGCAATGAGGGCTCTCGGCCATAGTTAAGGTTAAATGTTTGGCCGGAGCAGTTGACAGATTTTATTCGCAATCTCTTTCATGAAGTGAAAGTGAATTGTCTTGGTAATTGCTCCTCATTGAAGCTGAGGTGAGGACGTTACTGCCTATAACTCCTCCAAGATGGCTCACACACTCCCATATCAGAAGTGTGTGTGTGCGTGCGTGCATCTCAGCCCCCATTTTGAGCAATAGAATTGTAGAATCCCTCCAGTGCAGAAGGAGGCCATCCGGCCCATCGAGTCTGCACCGACTCTCTGAAAGAGCATCTTACCCAGGCCCACCCCCACCCCCACCCACCCAAATTATCCCCATAAACTCACGCATTTACCGTGGCTAATCCCCCTCACCTAGACATCTTTAGAGAAGAAGGGACAATTTAGCATGGCCAATCCACCTAACCTACTCATCTATGGACACAAAGCGACAATTTAGCATGGCCAATCGGGATGAAGGAGTACAATATAAAGGGAAAGACTCTTAGTACTGTAGAGGATCAGAAGGACCTTGGGGTCCGGGTCCATAGGACTCTGAAATCGGCCCTGCAGGTGGAGCAGGTGGTTAAGACGGCGTATGGTGTGTTGGCCTTTATCAATCGAGGGATTGAGTTTAGGAGTCCGGGGATAATGATGCAGCTATATAAGACCCTCGTCAGACCCCACTTGGAGTACTGTGCTCAGTTCTGGTCTCCTCACTATAGGAAGGATGTGGAAAAGATTGAAAGGGTGCAGAGGAGATTGACAAGGATGTTGCCTGGATTGAGTGGCATGCCTTATGAGGATAGGCTGAGGGAGCTCGGTCTTTTTTCCTTGGAGAGAAGAAGGATGAGAGGAGACCTAGTAGAGGTGTATAAGATGTTGAGAGGCATAGATCGGGTGGACTCTCAGAGGCTTTTTCCCAGGGTGGAAATGTCTGCTACGAGAGGACACAGGTTTAAGGTGCTGGGGGGTAGGTACAGGGGAGATGTTAGGGGTAAGTTTTTCACACAGAGGGTGGTGAGCGAGTGGAATCGGCTGCCGTCAGTGGTGGTGGATGCGAACTCAATGGGGTCTTTTAAGAGACTCCTGGATGAGTACATGGAGCTTAATAGGATGGAGAGTTATAGGTAGGTCTAGAAGGTAGGGATGTGTTCGGCACAATTTGTGGGCCGAAGGGCCTGTTTGTGCTGTAGTTTTTCTGTGTTTCTATGTTTCTATCCACCTAACCTACTCATCTATGGACACAAAGGGGCAATTTAGCATGGCCAATCCACCTAACCTACTCATCTATGGACACAAAGGGGCAATTCAGCATGGCCAATCCACCTAACCTACACATCTATGGACACAGAGGGACAATTTAGCATGGTCAATCTCCATAATCTACAAATTTCTGAACCTTAGGGGCAATTTAGCATGACCAATCCACCTAACCTGCACATCTTTGGACTGTGGGAGGAAACCGGTGCACCCGGAGGAAACCCACACAGACATGGGGAGAACGTGCAGACTCCGCACAGACAGCGACCCGAGGCCGACATTGAAACCGGGTTCCTGGCACTGTGAGGTAGCAGTGCTAACCACTGGGCCATGATGCCACCCTGTGGTTATGTAGCACCTAAATGAAGTGCCCAATTTAGCCTCTACTTGTACAGAACCCAGGCTGGTACTCCCATTGCCCAAGACGCCATCTGTCCTCTCAGATGGGCATAACTGATGGCTCAGGAAGATATGCTGGCTTGCCACTGGTGTGTGGTCAATATTTACCCTTCACCCACCAACATTAGAACAGGTTGTCCAATCATTAGCAAAGTATTATTCATGCGAGCTTCCTGCGTACAAATTGGCTGCTGTGTTTCCTTTATTCCAGCAGTAGTTCATTGGCTGTAAAGCACAGGGATATCCTGAGGCTATGAAAGGTGCTCTATAAATGCAGTTTCCTTTCATCTTTATGAAAACGCAATGACCAGTCTTCCTGGACTCTCCTTCCTGGGAGGAAATTCCTGCCCTTCACTGGGGACCAGCTCACATAGGGTCTTTAGGATGTCACACAATGGAGAAACTGTGGATATGGGGGCAAAACAAATCCCCCCCCCCCCATATCCTAGAGTTATAGAAACGCGATCACATCTTGGAAACAGCACCCAAGCAAAGGGGCGGCGCGGTGGCACAGTGATTAGCACTGCTGCCTCACAGTGCCAGGGACCCAGGTTCAATTCCGGCCTCAGGTGACTGTCTGTGCAGAGTCTGCACATTCTCCCCGTGTCTGCGTGGGTTTCCTCCGGGTGCTCCGGTTCTCTCCCACACTCCAAAGGTGTGCACATTAGGTGGATTGGCCATGATACATTCTCCCTCAGTGTCCCAAGATGTGTAGGTTAGGGGGATTAGTGGGGTAAATACTTGGGGTCATGGGGAACAGATCCGGGTGGAATTGCCCCTTAGTGTCAGGGGGATTATGTGGGGTTACAAAGATAGGGCCTGGATGGGATTGTTGTCAGTGCAGACTCGATGGGCTGAATGGCCCCCTTCTGCACTGTAGGGGTTTTATGATTCTACGATACTAGACCTGGCAGGGGTGAAAGCATGCTCAGCCAGGGGAGGAGGTTAGCCCATTGCACTGGGGTGTGCTGACTCCTGCGATGGTTGTTTGCCCAGGCTAGGGTCGAGTAAAGGATAAGGGTAACCAATGAGGTTAAACCAAGGCTTTCCCTGATGTAGTTTTTCAAAGCCGTTTTGACTAAAATGAAGCATCAGATCAAGCCCAGGAGGGGGTGCAATGCCTCATCCTGTCAGCTTGGATCTTGTCTGATCAAGCCCAAGATGGGATGCAGTGTCTTGTCTTGTGAGAAGGGGAGGTCGTGCCTCACTAACTTGATCGAGTTTTTTGAGGAAGTGACGAAGATGATTGATGAGGGTAGGGCAGTGGATGTTGTCTATGTGGACTTCAGTAAAGCCTTTGACAAGGTCCCTCATGGCAGACTGGTGCAGAAGGTGAAGTTGCATGGGATCAGAGGTGAGCTGGCAAGGTGGATACAAAACTGGCTCGGTCAAAGAAGACAGAGAGTAGCCGACGGGTGCGTTTCTGAATGGAGGGCTATGACAAGTGGCGTTCCTCAGGGATCAGTGCTGGGACTTTTGCTGTTTGTAATATATATAATGATTTGGAGGAAAATGTAACTGGTTTGATTAGTAAGTTTGCAGACAACACAAAGGTTGGTAGATTTGCAGATAGCGATGAGGACCATCAGAGGATACAGCAGGATATAGATCGATTGGAGACTTGGGCGGAGAGATGGCAGGTGAAGTTTAATCTGGACAAATGTGAGGTAATGCATTTTGGAAGGTCTAATAAAGATAGGAATATACAGTAAATGGCAGAACCCTTAAGAGCATTGATAGGCAGAGGGATCTGGGTGTACAGGTACACAGGTCACTGAAAGTGGCAACGCAGCTGGAGAAGGTAGTCAAGAAGGCATGTGGCATGCTAGCCTTCATCGGCTGGGGCATTGAGTTTAAAAGTTGGCAAGTCATGTTGCAGCTTTATAGAACCTTAGTAAGGCCACATTTGGAATATAGTGTTCAATTCTGGTCGCCGCACTACTAGAAGGATGTGGAGGCTTTGGAGAGGGTGCAGAAAAGATTTACCAGGATGTTGCCTGGTATGGAGGGCATTAGCTATGAGGAGAGGTTGGAGAAACTTGGTTTGTTCTCACTGGAATGACGGAGGTTGAGGGACGACCTGATAGAAGTCTACAAGATTATGAGAGGCATGGACAGAGTGGATAGTCAAAAGCTTTTTCTCAGGGTGGAAGAGTCAATTACTAGGGGGCACAGGTTTAAGGTGCAAGGGGCAAGGTTTAAAGGAGATGTACGAGGCAGGTTTTTTATACAGAGGGTGGTGGGTGCCTGGAACTTGCTGCCGGGGGAGATAGTGGAAACAGATACGATAGTGACTTTTAAGGGTGCCTTGACAAATACATGAATAGAATGGGAATGGAGGGATATGGTCCCCGGAAGGGTCGGGATTTTAGTTAAGTCGGGCAGCATGGTCGGTGCAGGCTTGGAGGGCCGAAGGGCCTGTTCCTGTGCTGTAATTTTCTTTGTTCTTTGTTCTTTGAGCTTGGATCTTGTTTGTCCCTCATGTGGAGACCATGAATTAGACTTAATTTGAATTGGGTTATTTTGGATGGAATTAAAATTTGAAAAGGAAAACTTAACATCTCATTGAGTAACCAGGGAAGAAAATAATAGTAATGGAACAGGTAGTCAGTGAAATGTTCAAACTTCAGTTCATTAAATTAGAATTTAATTGCGCATCTGGTGGCAATTTTTCACAATTATTCTTTCAAGAACTGTTGAAATTATGAGTTATGGGATGTCTTTACCAATCTTAATGAAAGGCAGACTTGAGCAAGTTCAGAAAGCTTGCCTTCCCAGGAAGACTTGCTGGTTTAATAGCATAGGTCGGAGATTCGTGCTGTATACATGCCTCACACCAAACCATAGAATCCTTACAGTGCAGAAGGAGGTCATTCGGTCCATTGAATCTATGACAACGATCCCACCCAGGCCCTATCCCTGTAACCTCACATCTTTACCCCGCTAATCCCCCTAATCTACACATCTTGGGACACTAAGGGGCAAATTTAGCATGGCCAATTCACCCAACCCACATGACTTTGGACTGTGGGAGGAAACCCACACAGACACGAGGAGAACATGCAAACTCCACACAGACAGTCACCCAAGGCCAGGATCGAACCTGGGGTTCCTGACGCAGCAGTGCTAAGCATGTTTCCATCTGGTAATGCACAATTCTCATATTTTCCTTTTGTTCTGTGAGTTTCCCCTAACACTGCATTCCTTGATTTGTAGTCACGATAGCTGAGTTATCATTATCATTAGTTATCTTGAACTACGTTATTCGCTTCAATTAAAAAATCTATCATACTTCCAAAACCAGTTTCGCTCCCATGTCCAAATATCATCTCCATGCAGAATCCAACGATTGATTTCCATGCAAAATATCAAATTGATTTGAAAATAACAAGGAGATTGTGCTAAGCTAAGATTACACAATGCTCCAAGTTGCTACGGTTGATGGATCAGGACTGAACAAATTGTGTATGGTGCAAATGCATTTGACAGCTCTGCATTTCCAATCAGTTTTCTTTGGTTTGCTCTGTCTGCAAAGAACATAGAACAAAGAACAAAGAACAGTACAGCACAGGAACAGGCCCTTCGGCCCACCAAGTCTGTGCCAACACAGATGCCTCTCTAATCTAATATTTCCTTGCCTCTACGTGGTCCATATCCCTCTATTCCCTCCTATTCATGTATCTATCCAGATGCCTCTTGGACATGTCTTTACCAATCTTAATGAAAGGCAAGTTGTTATAGAATCTGCTTCCATCACCTCCTCCGGCAGCACGTTCCAGGCAGTCACCACCCTCTGTGTAAACAACTTGCCCCTTACCTCTCTTTTAAACTTTGCCCTTCTCACCCTCAACCTATGCCCCTGAGTAATTGACCCTTGAACCCTGGGAAAAAGACTCTGACTATTCACTCTATCCAAGCCTGTCATAATCTTGTAACCCTCTATCAAGTCCCTCCGCTCATCGTTCGACACTCCAATGAAAACAATTCAAGTTCGTTCAACTTTCCTTCATAGTCCATATCCTCCAAACCTGGCAACATCCTGGTGAATCTCTTCTGCACCCTTTCCAATGCACCAACATCCTTCCAGTAGTGTGGCGACCAAAAATGTACACAATGCTCCAAATGCAGCCTAACCAAAGCCTTATACAGCTGCAACATGATTCTCCAATTCCTATACTCAACGCCCCAACCGATGAATGCCAGCATGCCACACGCCTTCTTGATCACCTTGTCCACCTGAGTTGCCACCTTCAGGGAACTTTGGATCTGTTCTGCCAGATCCCTCTGTATGCTAGGGTGAAATGGGCGTTGAATGAGAAGGGAATGAGGGAAAGAAATTTTAAAAAACAGGAGAAAGACAGAATAAGAAAGAATCCATTCAAGTGAAAGATATTCTGGCCAGTCAACCTTAGATACAGGGGTGGCATTGGTCCAGTGGCATTATCGCTAGACTATTAATCTAGAAACTCAACTGATGTTCTGGGGACCCAGGTTCGAATTCAATTTAAAACAAATCTGGAAGTAAGAATCTACTGATGATCATGAAACCATTGTCGATTATTGGAAAAACCCATCTGGTTGACTAATCCCTTTTTGGAAGGAAGTCTGCTGTCCCTACCTGGTCTGGTCTATGTGTGACTCCCGAGCCACAGCAATGTGGTTGACTCTCAACTGTCCTCTGAACAAAGATAATTAGTGATGGGCAATAAATGCTGGCTAGCTAGCGATGCCCACGTTTCTTTCCCTCATTCCCTTCTCATTCAACATCCACTTCACCCTAGCATACAATGCCCATGTCCCACCAATAAATTTAAAAAATACAGACTCTACACTGGCTTAGAAACCATCCTAATCTCTCACCTCAAAATTTGGGCTTATCGTAAAAAATCTGGACTGATGTTCTAGCTGCAGTACTGAGGGAGTTTTGCATTGTCAGAGGTGCCATCTTTCAGGTGAGATGCTCAACTAAGGCAACATTCCCTCGTCGGTGGATGTAAGGAAAAGAATCCTCTGATACAATTGGAAGAGCAGGGGAATTCTCTCCACTATCCTGGTCAGTCTTTAACCCCCAACCAGCAGGTTATCTAGTCATTACCATGTTGTGTTTGTGGAGTCTTCCTGTGCTCACATTGTCTGCAACATTTCCTATATTGCAGCAGTGACACCTGTCAGGACCACAGCAGATGTTATTTGCTGAGGAAGCCAAATCCCAGAGGGAAACCTGTCTTACTGATCATAACCTTTTATTTGGTATTTTGAATATGGGGAAGGAAAACCACTAACACCAAAAGCATGGAACTCCAATAACACCCTTAGGATTTTAAAAATTAAAATATTCATCAACAAGAACTTAAGCACATAAGATTAAAGTTGCACAGTTAAATTCACCATTTTTGAGCCAAGTGTAGTTGTGGGCAGTTCTAGCAGCCCTGTTCCTACTGGACAGAATGGCAGAATGGTATTGAAAATCCAGCCCAAAATGTTTTCTGGCTTGAAACTGGATTGCTCTTTCAAATTCATAACTTTCCCACCTTCTCCCAGCGCAGATCAGGACATTTACCCACACAATCATCTCAGCATAGCTAAACATCCTCCTTCAATGCCTTTTTCCCTTTCTAAGACCAAATAACAGTGCAGCACAGCAACAGGCCCTTCGGCCCACCAAACCTGCGCCAATCACGTTGTCCTATCTAGAACAATCGCCTGTATCCTTCTATTCCCCCCTTGTTCATGTGTCTATCCAGGTAAGTCTTAAACATCACTAACGCATCTGTCTCAACCACCTCACTCGGGAATGCATTCCAGGCCCCCACCACTCTCTGTGTAAAAAACTTCCCCTGCACATCTCTACTGAATCTCTTCCCCCCCTTACCTTGAACTTGTGCCTTCTTGTAATTGCCATTTCTGCCCCAGGGAAAAAGCTTCCAACTTGTTCACCTTATCTATGACCCTCATAATTTGATAAATGTCTATCAGTTCGCCCCTCAGCCTTTGTTTTTCCAGGAAGAATGATCCCAGTTTATTCAATTTCTCCTCATAGCTAATACCCTCTATACCAGGCAACATCCTGGTAAACCTTTTCTGTACTCTCTCCAAAGCTTCTACATCCTCCTGGTAGTGTGGCGACCAGAATTGGACACAGTCTCAGATTCCACTGTCCTCAAGCACCTCTTTGAACTCAACTTTTTCAAATATAAGAATTGTTCATATTTTCCAATTACTGCCACTTTCTGATCAATAAACTTCCCATGTTTGCTTATGAAACCTTGGTAAATTAAGAAAGTTCCTTGTCACTTCAACAGCTGCAAAGCCATGTCCTTACTTATCTCATAATGCAAATCTTAAATCCAACCTATTTGCTTGCAAGTCCAACCTCACCATAACCTCTCATTATAAATGCATGGAACCTATACCTTCACCCTCTTACCTCTCAGATCTCACAGGCAAACCATCTCTGTTAACCTCTCCCTGCTTTGCTTATTCATGGTCACAAATACACATAAAATACTGCTGCTGGAAATCTGAAATGAAATGAAATGAAACCAAAAAGGTGCTGGATATATTCAGCAAGTCTGGCAGCATCTGTGCAGAGAGAAAGAGAGTTAATGTTTTGAATCCATATGACTCTTCCATAGAACTAAAGAGGGTAGAAATGTAATTATGTAGTTGGAGAGAGGGTTGGAAAAGGTGGAGCAGAATAGAAGGTCAGAGATTGGAGCTAAAATGAGATTAATAGGAAGCGTTAATGGTAGCATTACTGACTAAGGAATTTGATTTGATTTATTATTGTCACATGTATTCGTATACAGTGAAAAGTATTGTTTCTTGCGCACTATACAGACAAAGCATACCGTTCATAGAGAAGGAAAGGAGAGGGTGCAGAATGTAGTGTTACAGCCATAGCGAGGGTGTAGAGAAAGATCAACTTAATATATGGTAGGTCCATTCAAAAGTCTGACAGCAGGGAAGAAGCTGTTCTTGAGTCGGTTGGTCCGTGACCTCAGACTTTTGTATCTTTTTCCCGACGGAAGAAGGTGGAAGAGAGAATGTCCGGGGTGCGTGGGGTCCTTGATTATGCTGGCAGCTTTTCTGAGGCAGCGGGATGTGTAGACAGAGTCAATGGGTGGGAGGCTGGTTTGAGTGATGGATTGGGCTACATTCACAAACCTTAAGAAAATGCTAGTGGTGGCATAAAGGTAAGATAGCAGAATGTGTTAATAGGCGAATAAGGGTCAGTGCTTAGTGAAAGCAAAACTGAAGAACAAGTGACTGATGGCCCTGTGGGGGAGGAGAATAGGTTGTATTGGGACAAACCAAGGGAACAAAAAGCAGAATAAAACCAAAAGTATTTTTTGAAACACTAGCATGCATCATCACACTGCACCTCAGTTGGTTAAAATGTGCTTTGTGGTGTCCTGAGGTCATGAGAGATGCTGCAGAAATAAAAAGTCTTTCTTTATTCCACCTCAGACGAACTGTTCCTGCTATGCAGCTTGCTGGCAGCGGGCCGGGGAGCTGGTACAGTCTGTGGGTAATCTGTTGTTGCAAACTCACATCCACTAATCACCAAGTCAGGACTGGCTACTTTTATCAGCAGTGACCTTTAAATCCATCAGGGTGGTGAGACTTCATCGCATCAATGTTTAATTAACTTCTGAGGGAGGTTCTGCCAAGTCTGCCCTTATTCTTTGGAAGTAAATCAGGCTAAGCTGTAGAATATCTGTCTAACCTCACATGCTTCGAGGATGTGATGTTGCCATGGTCCCAGCACTAGCATTCAGTCATCCATCTTTAATCATCCATCTTTAATCATTCCTACAATTATAGAGTCATAGAATCCCTACAGTGCAGAAGGAGGCCATTCGGCCCATCGATTCTGCATTGATTCTGCAAGATAACATCCCGTTCAGGCTCTATACCTCCAGCGCCACATATTTACCCCGCTAATCCCACTAACCGACACATTTTGGTACATTAAGGGGCAATTCACCATGGTTAATCCACCTAACCTGCACATCTTTGAACTGGGAGGAAACCAGAGCACCCGGAGGAAACCCACGCAGACACGGGGAGAACATGCAGACTCCGCCCAGACAGTGACCTGAGGCCAGAATTGAACTCGGATCCCTGGCGCTGTGAGGCAGCAGTGTTAACCACTGTGCCACCGTGCCGCCCACAATCTTTGCTCTTGTTTCTAAGTGATAGTCGCCACTATTTCTCTTGGCTTTCTTTGCTGTTGGCAGAGTGTTTCTCTCTCTCTTCAAGCTATCGAGTGCCACGTTCACAGGGCCAGCAATCTTTGCCTGGGTGAATGGACAAAGATTGCCTGAAGGCAATTTTACCAGAAGCGCTTCACAGTGAATCCCAGAAACTCTGGGCTGAGTTTTTGTAGCCTATTAACATCGGGGATGGAGATGGACAGGAGGCGAACGTTATGGAGGCTTCCCCCGCCCCCCCGACACTCCACCTCCTACCCCACCCCACGCCCCCACCATCACTTCCCAGCCTCATAACACCCTCCCCGCAATGGGTTAAGCAGGCAACTATGAATCTTAAGACCTCAGTAAGCAGAGATTACACAGGTTGACTGGAATTTTGCACTTTTCTGACTTGGGAGAGGGTGCAGATGAACTGCCTGGATGCAGACAGTCTGGAGTACTGGCAGTCCAGCAATATCCCCTCTATTCAGGTGCGGGTACTGAAGCGCATCAATTTGACACGAGGCACAAAGCTTCGGTAAAAGAAGGCTTTTATTAACTAACAATGGAACTATCAGAACTTTAACACACTATCCCAGACTGAAGAGGTCCCGCCCGAGCAGGGGGTCTTATACCTCTCCCAGGAGGCGGAGCCCGACTGGGATGTGCCACAACAGTTACAACCACAGGTGTATCAATCCCACCCTAGCCCAACAACAACATTAGAACCACCCAACAACAACATTAGAACAATCCCACAGTGGGAACCAACGATGGTTCACCACAGGTACTGTCAAAGGCTACCTTGTACTGTGGATCTCCCCCCCCTGCCTCCCCTTCCCGCCCCTCCCCCCCCCACCCCCTCCCACCATGCCCCATAGTTGGGTCTTTTTTAATCAAAGTCTATTTTAAAAAACAGCGACAGCACCTCCCGGTTGAAGTGCCATCCCAGTTACTTACCCTTAAATGCAGCCAGGTGCTCTTACCATAGAATTCCCAGCAAGAGGCTATTTGGCCCATCAAATCTGCACCTACTATTTTCCTCCTGGGCGGGGTTTGGAACCTGGATACAGTCAGTCCCGAATCCTTTTTCTCCCACCGTCCCCTTAACAACCTGCAAGGCAAAGGTTCGACCCAACATCCACACATGTGACCTTCCAACAGAGCTTGGAAACAGGAATCCTGTCTGATTCTGCTCTCTCTAAACCCGGTGAAGCCCCCGCAAGGGTGGCACTGTAGCACAGTGGTTAGCACTGCTGCCTCACAGCTCCAGGGACCCGTGTTCGATTCCCGGCTTGGGTCACTGTCTGTGCGGAGTCTGCACGTTCTTCCCGTGTCTGCGTGGGTTTCCTCCGGGTGCTCCAGTTTCCTCCCACAAGCCAAAGATGCGCTGGTTAGGTGCATTGGCTATGGCAAATTGCCCCTCAGTGTTCAAAGATGTGCAGGTTATGTGGATTAGCCATGCTAAATTGCCCCTTCGTGTCCAAAGATGTGTAGATTAGGGGGATTAGCAGGGTAAATACGTGGGGTTATGGGGATAGGGTCTGGGTAAGATGCTCTGGTGTTCCTTTTCCTTTGGCACTCTTGGTTCTGCCATTTACACATTCTGATATCTTAATGGATGCTATTAGCACCATTCTCAGCCTTTATCACCACCATTTACATTAGCTTTGTCCTTTTGTCGATAACATCTTGTTCAATTATACAACCCCCCACACTCCCTCCCCAACCTTATAGTATAAATCATAGAAATCATAGAAACCCTACAGTGCAGAAGGAGGCCATTCGGCCCATCGAGTCTGCACTGACCACAATCCCACCCAGGCCCTACCCCCACATATTTTACCCGCTAATCCCACTAACCTACACATCCCAGGACTCTAAGGGGCAATTTTTTTTTTTAACCTGGCCAATCAACCTAACCCGCACATCTTTGGACTGTGGGAGGAAACCGGAGCACCCGGAGGAAACCCACGCAGACACGAGGAGAATGTGCAAACTCCACACAGACAGTGACCCGAGCCGGGAATCGAACCCAGGACCCTGGAGCTGTGAAGCAGCAGTGCTAACCACTGTGCTACCGTGCACAGAAATCTTAAGAAATCTTAAGAAATCTTGTCCTTTTTTTTTTCTTGCCTTCAGTTCTGACAAAGGGTCATCCAGACTTGAAACGTTGACTCTGTTCTGTCTCCATTGACAATCAAGATCGGTTGGCTGGACTTGAGGGCGGATCTAACTGTCCCTGAAGGGTGGAAGTGCCACTCCCTATCCTATTAAAGCAGGCGTATCATCGCCATGGGACAGCTGGATTTCTCTGGTCATTGAGGGCGGGTAAATCGATCCCCCCTTAAAATCCACCCCGTCCACTCTATTTCATAGAATCATAGAAACCCTACAGTTCAGAAAGAGGCCATTGGGCCCATCGAGTCTGCACCGACCACAATCCCACCCAGGCCCTATCCCCATATCCCTACATATTTACCCGCTAATCCCTCTAACCTACGCATCCCAGGACACTAAGGGGCAATTTAGCATGGCCGATCAACCTAACCCGCACATCTTTGGACTGTGGGAGGAAACCGGAGCACCCGGAGGAAACCCACGCAGACATATGGACAATGTGCAAACTCCACACAGACAGTGACCCAAGCCAGGAATCGAACCCTGATCCCTGGAGCTGTGAAGCAGCAGTGCTAACCACTGTGCCACAGTGCCGCCCTCTCCTCAGATCCTACCAGACCTTCTGTTTATTTCAAGCACTTCTGGCTTTGTTTCAGATTTCCAGCAGCTGTGGTATTTACTGAGTGGCAAGGTCAAAGCCAAAAGTAACCTTTGAGAATAAAATAAAAATGAGAGTGCATTTGGCCTGTAGCTCAGCATTCCTGCATGTATTAGAATAACTCCAGCCAGTTTGAGCTACTTCTCCATTTTTTGATAGCTTTTTCCTGCACTCTGGATCGATCACTGAGATAGTATCTCTGCCAATATGCATTACATGACTCACAACTGAATTTCAGAGTGACTGACTTGGTCTGTTGTGCGATGCATCACCGCTTGCCATTTTTAGCCAATGATGCTCATTTCCAGATTTAAAATGTCGATATTCTTTCTGTGGGATTCAGAGAACCATTTTTTCTCCCAATTTATGTCACTATGGGGAGACGATGACCATGTGGTATAATCACTAGGTTATTAATCCAGAAAATCAGCTCATGTTCTGGGGACCCGGATTCAAATCCCGCCACAGCAGATGGTGAAATTTGAATTCAATTTAAAAAATCTGGAATCTGCTGATCGGCCTACATGTGACTCCGAGCCACAGCAATGTGGTTGACCCTCCGACCGCAACTAGGGATGGGCAATAAATGTTGTAAGAGTTTTAACAACACCAGGTTAAAGTCCAACAGGTTTGCTACCAAATAAACCTGTTGGACTTTAACCTGGTGTTATTAAAACTCTTACTGTGTTCACCCCAGTCCAACGCCGGCATCTCCACATCAATAAATGTTGACCAGCCAGCGACGCCCATGTTCCAAGAATGAATTTAAAAAATATTGAGAGACAGTCAGTTGGAAATTACAGTCAATTTTCAATGGATCCAATCTGTTGCGATACATGAGCGTTTGGGGCAATTGCTCGCACTTTCACCTCTGGGTCAAAAGATTATGGACTCAAGCTCCCTTCAAAACCCCTGGGGGAGTGCTGCACAGTCAGAGGGAGACATCTTTGTGTGAAACCGGGTCTTGCTTCTTCATTCAAGGTGAATGTTAAAGATTGATTGGTGTTATTTAGAGAGTTCTGTTGGAATTCCAGCCAATGGTCCTCCTTTAATCAAAAGCTGATGAAGTGGCTGTTCATTTCATTGCTATGTATCGTATCTTTCTCCACGCAAAGTGGCTGCGAGATTTGTCTACATTACGGTGAATATAATGCATGACAGATATGACGGGTCGCTTTATGGTCTTAAATTGCAGTGTTATCTTTAATAGTTACAAGATCATTGAGCAAGCCTGATTTGTAAGTGCATATCATTTCAGACTCCTTTAAAGATTGTTTCTTGAATTGTACAATATAAAACCCATTCTACACTACAGTCGGTACATCACCAAGTTCAGCAGTGGTGAAAGAGAGAACGGCAGCACAGTGGCACAGTGGCAGTTGTGTGTAACATCCACAAGATGTACTGAGGAACTCATTAAGAATCCTCAGACAACACCTTACAAACTCATGACCACAACCCTCTAGAAGGACAAGGGCAGTAGATACCTGGGAACACCACCACCTGGAGGTTCCCCTCCAAGTCACTCATCATCCTGACTTGGAAAGATAGCAGCTCTTCCTTCACTGGTGCTGGGTCAAAGTCCTGAAATTCCCTTCCTAACAGCACTGTGGGTGTACCTACACCTCAAGAATTACGGTGGTTCAAGAAGGCAGCTCACCTACTACATTTTCAAGGGTAAGTAGGAATGGGCAATAAATGCTGGCCTAGCCTGCAACACCCACATCCTAGAATCATAGAATCTACAGTGCAGAAGGAGGCCATTTGGCCCATCGAGTCTGCACCGACCACAATCTCACTCAGGCGCTATCCCCATAACCCCACATATTTACCCTGCTAGTCCCCCTGACACTAAGGGGCAATTTAGCATGGACAATCAACCTAACCTGCATATCTTTGGACTGTGGAAGGAAACCAGAGCAAAAACCCGGAGGAGACCCACACAGACATGGGGAGAATGTGCAAACTCCACACACAGAGTGATGACCCAAGCCGGGAATCGAACCCGGGTCCCTGGCGCTGTGGCAGCAGTGCTAACCACTGTGCCCCCGTGAAAGAAAAAAGTAAAAAGGACATCTCAAAATGCTTTATAGTTCATTAAATGCTATTTGAAATCACTCAAGTGAAATATCTTTTATGTTTCAAAATCCACAAAGGTGTTTCACAGCTAGGAGATATTATCAAACAAGATTTAACACTAAGCCATGTGATAGACATATTGGGCCACGGGCATCTTTAAAGTTAAAGTTAAAGTTTATTTATTAGTCACAAGTAAGGCCTACTTTAACACTGCAATAAAGTTACTGTGAAACTCCCCTAGTCGCCACACTCCGGTGCCTATTTGGATCAATACATCTAACCAGCACGTCTTTCAGAATGTGGGAGGAAACCGGAGCACCCAGAGGAAACCCACGCAAACACTGGGAGACTGTGCAGACTACACACAGACAGTGGCCCAAGTCGGGAATTGAACCCAGGTCCCTGGCGCTGTGAAGCGGAGATGCCGGCGTTGGACTGGGGTAAACACAGTAAGAAGTTTAACAACACCAGGTTAAAGTCCAACAGGTTTATTTGGTAGCAAAAGCCACACAAGCTTTCGGAGCTGCAAGCCCCTTCTTCAGGTGAGTGGGAATTCTGTTCACAAACAGCGCATATAAAGACACAAACTCAATTTACATGAATAATGGTTGGAATGCGAATACTTACAACTAATCAAGTCTTTAAGAAACAAAACAACGTGAGTGGAGTGCTCTCTCCACTCACGTTGTTTTGTTTCTTAAAGACTTGATTAGTTGTAAGTATTCGCATTCCAGCCATTATTCATGTAAATTGAGTTTGTGTCTTTATATGCTCTGTTTGTGAACAGAATTCCCACTCACCTGAAGAAGGGGCTTGCAGCTCCGAAAGCTTGTGTGGCTTTTGCTACCAAATAAACCTGTTGGACTTTAACCTGGTGTTGTTAAACTTCTTGCTGTGAAGCAGCAGCAGTGCTAACCACTGACAGTGGAGGATATTCTGGAGTCTGGGATTAAGGCAGCTGAAGGAATAGAGTGACTGAATAATGGAAAAATCACAGCAGTCAAACAGACACAAATGGCAATGTGACCAAATCTTCTGTTTTGGTAATATTGGCGGAGAGTTAGGCATTGTTCAGGAACCCCAGGAGAACCGTCTGCTCTTCTTCAAGATGTGGAGATGCCAGCATTGGATTGGGGTAAACACAGTAAGACGTCTCACAACACCAGGTTAAAGTCACACAGGTTTATTTGGTAGCACAAGCCACTAGCTTTCGGAGCGCAGCTCCTGATGAAGGAGCAGTGCTCCAAAAGCTAGCGGTTTGTCCTTCTTCAAGATGCCATGGCACACAAAATCCCCGTTTTGTATCCCATCGATATGAAGGTAATGCTGAGGAATGCACCACTTCCCTGAGTACTGAACTGGAAAGTCAGCCTGGGTAACACAGCCAGCCCCTGGTGTGGGGCCTTCAGCCCATAACCTTCTAACATCGAGATGATGCTGACACTTAATTAGACAAATGTCACAATCTTTTAATCCTCCACCCCAGCGGGATGTGGAAGCTCAGTCATTACGTGTGTGTTTAAAGCAGAGATTGATGGGTTTCCCATTTGGGGAGGCAGTGGTGTAGTTGTATTATCACCGGACTAATAATTCGGAGACCTGGGGTATTGCTCTGGGAACCCGGGTTCGAATCCCACCATGACAGATGGTAACATTTAAATTCAATAAAAATCTGGAATTAAAAGTCTACTGATGACCATGAAACCATTGTCAATTGTTATAAAAACCCATCAGGTTCACTAATATTCTTTAGGAAAGGAAATTGGTCATCCTTACCTGATGTGGCTTACATGTGACTCCAGAGCCTCAGCAATGTGGTTGACTCTTAAATGCCCTCAGGGACAGCCAGCAATGCCCGGATTCCATGAATGAATTAAAAAAATTAAAAGAGTTACTTGGGTAGGGAGTGTAAAAAAAATTGAAATGTCAGATTAGGCATGATCATAGAAATCATAGAAACCCTACAGTACAGAAAGAGGCCATTCAGCCCATCGAGTATGCACCGACCACAATCCCACCCAGGCCCTACCCCCATATCCCACCCACTAATCCACGCATCCCAGGACACTAAGGGGCAATTTTAGCATAGCCAATCAACCTAACCCGCACATCTTTGGACTGTGGGAGGAAACCAGAGCACCCGGAGGAAACCCACGCAGACACGAGGAGAATGTGCAAACTCCACACAGACAGTGACCCAAGCCGGGAATCGAACCCAGGTCCCTGGAGCTGTGAAGCAGCAGTGCTAACCACCGTGCTACCATGTCAAGTAGCAGAGAAGGATCAATGGGCTGAATGGCCTACTCCTGTTCCGATGTTTCTATGTCAATCTCATATAGATTAAACAATGCAATGATTGAGCGTGTGTATTTGCCGATGGCATCAGTTGATAGCGGGATAAAACCATACACTAACCCTCCCCCACACATACACCCCATTAACACCAATGGAGTAAAGATAGCTAATCCTGGGCGGAATTTTCCAACCTCGCCCATGGCTGAGATTCTCCAGTCCCGCTGCAGTGAATGGTGTTTTGGCTGAGCGCCAAATTCTCCATTCTCGTTGGCAGCAGTGGCAGCAGGGTGAGCGAGATCGGAGAATGGGGCGGCACGGTGGCACAGTGGTTAGCACTGCTGGCTCACAGCGCCAGGGACAAAGTTTCAATTCCCGGCTTGGGTCACTGTCTGTGTGGAGTCTGCATGTTCTCCCCGTGTCTGCCTGGGTTTCCTCCGTCTGCTCCAGTTTCCTCCCACACTCCAAAGATGTGTGGGTTAGGTGGATTGGCCATGCTAAATTAACCCTCGTGTCAGGGGGATTAGCAGGGTAAATATGAGGGATTACGGGAGTAGGGCCTGGGTGGGATTGTGGATGGTGCAGACTCAATGGGCTGAATGGCCTCCTTTTGAACTGCAGGGATTCTATAATTCTGACCATTGAAACAAAGCCACTTCTCCCTTCCCTGCCCGGTGCTGGCTGTGAATAATAATGGGACGGCACGCTAGCACAGTGGTTAGCACTGCTGCTTCACAGCTCCAGGGACCTGGGTTCGATTCCCAGCTTGGGTCACTGTCTGTGTGGAGTTTGCACATTCTCCTCGTGTCTGCGTGGGTTTCCTCTGAATGTTCCGGTTTCCTCCCACACTCCAAAGATGTGCAGGTTAGGTTGATTGGCCATGCTAAAATTGCCCCTTAGTGTCCTGAGATGCATAGGTTTGAGGGATTAGCAGGTAAATATGTAGGGATATGGGGATAGGGCCTGGGTGGGATTGTGGTCGGTGCAGACTCGATGGGCCAGATGGCCTCTTTCTGCACAGTAGGGTTTCTATGATTCTATGAATAATGACATTGTTTGGTTTCCATGCTGCCAAGTAGATCCTGAATAAAGTTAATCCTTCTGTCTTCATTTATTATCCTTTGTGGTGCTGCACCAATGTCTATGCGAGAATAATAACAGATGAGAGGAGGATCAGCTTCAATTAAAGGTTCTGCCAATACTCCCTGTCCTCACAAACAGAAAATACAAACCACATAAATCATGATAACGTGCACTGTCACCTCTTTCACAGATAGCACCTGGACTACTGGCAAAAATCATATCGCAATTGAGGCTCTTTTATTCCAGACATGGAAAGCTGAGTGCAGAAGCTTGGATAATGCTCTGTAGATCCATCAGGATCACTCAGCTCCACATCTTGCTCCCCACCTTGGTCCAAACATGGACAAAAGAACTGACCAAGACCGCAAGAAACTACAAAAGGTCGTGAACGAAGCCCAGTCCATCACGCAAACCAGCCTCCCATCCATTGACTCTTTCTACATTTCCCGCTGCCTTGGCAAAGCAGCCAGCATAATCAAGGACCCCACGCACTCTGGACATTCTCTCTTCCACCTTCTTCCGTTGGGAAAAAGGTGCAAAAGTCTGAGTTCACGTACCAACTGACTCAAGAACAGCTTCTTCCCTGCTGCTGTCAGACTTTTGAATGAACCTACCTCGCATTAAGTTGATCTTTCTCTACACCCTAGCTCTGACTGTAACGCTACATTCTGCACTCTCTCGTTTCCTTCTCTATGAACGGTATGTTTTGTCTGTATAGCGCGCAAGAAACAGTACTTTTCACTGTATGCTAATACATGTGACAATAATAAATCAAATCAAATCAAAAGATTTCCAGGGGTCAGGTGAGATATCAAGGCAGTGAGTATGACCTCAAGGGAACCTTGCAAAATTGAAGCCAATATGAAACAGGGGGATATCTCCCTGTTGGTTGGAGTCAAGTCCAGCAACGAGGAAGATGATTTTGGCCACTGGGAGTCAATCAGCGCAGTCCCAGAACTCCCCCAGGGCAGTATCCTAGGCCCAATGATCTTCAGCTACTTCATCAATGAGGTTCCTCCATCATCAAGTCAGAGGATTGGTTGTTCACAGATGACTGCACAATGTTCAAAACCATTCACGACTCCTCAGCTGAGTGGCTAGCATGATCGTATCACGCAAATCACCATCTCCAACAAGAGAGAGTCTCACCTTCAATCCATGACAATCAATGGCATTAGCATTCCCCACTGTCAACATCCAGGGCATTACCATTCACCAGAAACCGAAGAGGACTACCCATATAAATATCGCGGCTACAGGAGCAGGTCAGAGACCGGGAATCCTGTGGTGAGGAACTCACCTCCTGACTCCTCAAAGTCTGTCCACCATCTACAAGACGCAAGTGAGGGATGTGATGGGATACTCTCCACTTAGTTGGATGAGTGCATCTCCAACATCACGTAAGAAGCTCAACACCATCCAGTATACAACAGCCTGCATGACTGGCAGCTCTTCCACCACCTTCAATATTGAATGCAGCTGGTACAGACTGTCCTCGCGGTGTGTTTTACAGCAGCAGAGGCAGCTCGCCATTGGCTGCCAGCAGGATTTTCCGGTCCCGCTGATGCATACAGCGTTTTTCTTGCCTCATCTATTAGGTGGTGCAGTGGTTAGCACTGCTGCCTCACAGTGCCAGGGACCCGGGTTCAGTTCCCAGCTTGGGTCACTGTCTGTACGGAGTCTGCACATTCTCCCCGTGTCTGTGTGGGTTTCCTCCGGGTGCTCCGGTTTCCTCCCACAGTCCGAAAGACGTGCTAATTAGGTGCATCGGCCATGCTAAATTCTCCCTTAGTGTACGTGAACGGGCGCCAGAGTGTGGTGAGTAGGGGATTTTCACAGTAACTTCATCGCAGTGTCAATGTAAGCCTACTTGTGATATAGAAACATTAGAAACTTTTGAAACATTGTGGGAGATGACCTTTGGTGGGATTGGTAGATCCCACTGATGGGAAGGGCAGTCATGTCCCACCTATTGCATCAGTTTTGAATTTCCATACAATAAAAGTCAAATCTTAGTCTACCATATAAAGAATTATTCTCGAAATGTAAAGATTTTCCAAGGTCCCACCCGTATCTTTTCTTTATGAATCTGTTCAATCTTTCATAGAAGATCCATAGATCCATAGAAACCCTACAGTGCAGAAAGAGGCCATTCGGCCCATTGAGTCTGCACCGACAACAACCCCACCCAGGCCCTATCCCCGTATCCCTATATATTTACCCACTAATCCTTCTAACCCTCATATTTACCCGCTAATCTCCGCATCCCGGGACACTAAGGGGCAATTTAGCTTGGCCAATCAACCTAACCCGCACATCTTTGGACTGTGGGAGGAAACTGGAGCACCCGGAGGAAACCCACGCAGACACAGGGAGAATGTGCAAACTCCGCACAGACAGTGACCCAAGCCGGGAATCGAACCCAGGTCCCTGGAGCTGTGAAGCAGCAGTGCTAACCACTGTGCTACCGTGCCGCCCCAAAACTAAATTCAAATTTCACCATCTGCCGTGGTGGGATTTGAACCCGGGTCCCCCCCAAACCTTGTCCTGGATCTCTGGATTAGTAGTTCCGTGACAATACCACTCAGCCACTCCCCCTTCCACCTTTCTGTATATTTGTATCCATAGAAACATAGAAACCCTACAGTGCAGAAGGAGGCCATTCGGCCCATCGAGTCTGCACCGACCACAATCCCACCCAGGCCCTACCCCCACATATTTTACCCGCTAATCCCTCTAACCTACGCATCCCAGGACTCTAAGGGACAATTTTTAACCTGGCCAATCAACCTAACCCGCACATCTTTGGAGCACATCCATTTGCTTCTTTTCCCGTCCTTGTGAATCCTTTTTGCACATTCTCCAGTATTCCTATATCCTTCTTGTAAGGTGGAGGTAGGAACTGTTTACAATGCTCCAATGATGTTCTAGCCAATGTTCAATACAAGTTTAACCTAATTTCTTTGTCTTTCAGTCCCACCCATCTAGAAATGAACCCCAGTGCAAAGTACTCATTCCAATTTGACCCAAGAGGTTCGAGGTCAGAGGTGTGTTTGAGTGCATCAGTGGCCACACTTAGCTGGGAATGTTATTCACGTGACAATGGCCGATTGTTGGAGACCTGGCAAGAGACCAATCTTGCTTTCTTTGAGGAAGGTTCTTCAAATTATGAGCCAATCAGGCAATTGGTAAGCTATCGATGGATCTTAGACCATAAGACCATAAGATATAGGAGTAGAATTAGGCCATTTGGCCCATCGAGTCAGCTCCGCTATTCAATCATGGCTGATATGATTCTTATCCCCATTCTCTGCCTTCTCCCAGTACCCTCAATCCCCTTATTGATCAATAACATAGCTATCCCTGTCTTAAAGACACTCAATGACCTGGCCTCCATAGCCCTTTGTGGCAATGCGTTCCACAGATTCACCACCCTCTGGCTGAAGAAATTCCTCCTCATCTCAGTTTTAAAGGAACGTCTCTTCACTCTGAGGTTGTGCCTTGAGTTCTAGTCTCTCCCATAAGTGGAAACATCCTCTCCACGTCCACTTTATCTCGGCCTCTCAGTATTCTGTCCCTGGCGCTGTGAGTACTGAGAGGCCTAGATAAAGTTTCAATTAGATCCCCCTCCATCGAGTATATACCCAGAGCCCTCAACCGCTTTTCCACAGATCACAACCCCAGGTGTGGGAACTCCACCTGTCGAGGGCTGCTGGCCAATCATGAACTGCCCACTGTAGGGTCTCAATTGGTGGTGGAGTGGGAAAGTCACCCCTGGGTCTTTCCCTCTGGGACAATATTGGTGTGAATGAAGGAAAATGGCATAATCCTGCTCACCACAATCGCACCCTCTCCAAACATGAGAGAATACAATATGACTTGTTTTGTTTTGGAGGACTTTTCCCTGCATTCCTAATGTCTCACCATTTTCCTTTGGCTATTAGGTAGGTCAGGAATGCCTGGGATCAATTTACCCATTTGAAGGGGTTGGAAGTTCGTGAAAGAAATGGAAAACTTGCTGAGGAATCTGGAACAGCGTGGATTGTGATGCGCGATTGATTCACACGGGAGGCTAGGACGTACCCGGGAATAAAGGCTTTTATTCACAACAAGAATAGAGCATACTGCTTAACAATACTATCCCAGACTAAGGGCTATTAGGAAGCAGCAGTAACCTTTATACTCCTGTAAGATGGCGGAGCCAAACGGAGTGTACCACAGAACAATGCTAACAGGTGGAACACCCCAACCCTAACCCCAACAGTAACGAGAGTAACATATGTACAAGTACCCATAGTGATAACCATCTATGGTTCACCACAGATTGTAGTCCCCTTGGCGGGACTGTGACATTTATTTATTAGTGTCACGAGTAGGCTTACATTAACACTGCGATGAAGCTACTGTGAAAATCCCCTAGTTGTCACACTCCGGCACTTGTTCGAGTACACTGAGGGAGAATTTAGCACCTAACCAGTCTTTTGGAGGAAACCAGAGCACTCGGAGGAAACCCACGCAGACACGAGGAGAACTTGCAGACTCCGCACAGACAGTGACCCAAGCCGGGAATCGAACCCGGGCCCCTGGCGCTGTGAGGCGGCAGTGCTAACCACTGTGCCGCCGTTGTTGGTTAGTGGAAGTAACCGTAAGAAGATATTGGAAAGCACCCATTTACCTATCCTGGGTTTCCATTTGTTTTAGCTTCACTTGACCTGTGAGGTTGTGGTTTTGCGTCTGAGCCGCAGCATCCAGTTTGAATGTGTGGTAAATAGTGGCTTTGTGCTGCTACTCAGTTCTGAGCCTCAGAACAAGGAGCTGGCTGGTATGAACAGTATGAGGTAGACAATCAAGCAGCAATTCAATATGTTTAGTATTGTCAGTAACTAATTAATGCTGTTGGACCCCTGCCGCTATTGACGCAAAACTTTAATAGTTCAGTGGGAGGAAGAAACACTTTTTTATGCAAATACGAATGCTTCTGTCGTTTCATCCAAGAATTTCTCTCTCACAAATATTCGTCACCTGCTTGTTGATTCTAAACTTGGGTAAATGCCAAAAAATAAAGATGTCTGCAAATTGAGAGGGAGAGAGAGAAAATACACGTTCCAGTTACCTGCAAGGGAATCTTTAGTGGCCAAGGAACTTTGGTTGCTTTTTCCACTTGAGAAGCACTAAGGTGCTCTTGGTAACTGTAACCCCTTCTGTATCCCCCTTGCTGTTTTGGATAAAGAGTAGGAATCATAGACGTGTTGTGATTGAAGGTTTTTGGTGAGGTTTTAACCAACATCAGTGCCATCATCGGAACATGGGAATTAGGAGCAGAAGTAGGCAAATTTAGCCCATCGAGCCTGCTCCGCCATTCAGTCAGATCATGGCTGATCTCTCCCTGGTCTCAAATCCACCTCCCCACCTGTTCCCTATATCCCCGTTTCCTTTTTTTAATTAGAAATATATCCATCTCCTTCTTGAAACCATTCAATGATTCAGACTCCACCGCGCTATGGGGCAGCGAGTTCCACAAATTCACCACCCTCTGCGAGAAGTAGTTCCTCCTCATCTCAGTGTTAAACCTACCCCCTCTCAACATATATCCGTGACCTCTAGTTCTAGATTGCCCCATATGAGGAAACATTTGGTCTACATTTTCTTTATTAATCCCTTTTAAAATGTTATATACTTTGATCAGATCCCCTTTAAACTCATGTTTTTTTCTTGCTGGTAATGGCTTCAGGGATGGCAGTTCAGGCAGTATGCTGCATCTCCTGTGGGATGTATGTGGTGAGGAAATCCAGTAGTGTTTCAGGAGATTTTAGTTGTAAGAAGTGCATTAGATTGCAGCTTCTGGAGGAGCGTGTAAAGGAGCTGGAGGGGGAGGTAGAGGAACTCCGCATAATTCGGGAGGCGGAGGTGGAAGTTGATAGGAGTTATAGAGAAATAGTAACTCCTAGAAATGAGGCTTGGGTCAATGCCAGGAGGAGGGGTAAGAAGCAATCGGGAAGACAATCCCCTGGGGCGGTTCCCCTCCATAATAGGTTTTCGGTGCTGGAGGCTACAGTTGAGGAGGAATCAACTGAGCATAGAGAGCAGATCTCTGGGGGTGAGCCGAGTGAGAAAGCTCAGGTGGTTAGGGGCTGTAAAAGACTGGGCCTTGTGATTGGGGACTCCACAATTAAGGGGACAGATAGGAGGGTCGGAACTAAAGGTAGGGACTCAGGGTTGGTGTGTTGCCTACCAGGGGCTGGGGTCCGGGATGTGTCTGACAGGGTATTCAGGACTCTTAGGGGGGAGGGAGATAAACCACAAGTTATTGTACATGTGGGGACACACGACATAGGGAGGATAGGGGAAGGGGATATTAGGCAGGGATTTATGGAGTTGGGGTGGAAACTAAAGGCCAAGACTGACAGAGTGGTTATCTCTGGACTCTTGCCTGTACCACGGGATAGTTTAGAGAGGAATAGGGAGAGGGAAGGTTTGAATTCATGGCTGAGGGGATGGTGCAGGAGGGAGGGGTTCAGGTACTTAAGCAATTGGGGCTCGTACTGGGGAAGGTGTGACCTCTATAAGAAGGATGGTCTACACCTTAATCAGAAGGGGACCAATATCCTGGGGGGTAAATTTGCTAAGGCCATGCAGGGAGGTTTAAACTGATTCGGGGGGGGGGAGGGATCCTGAGTAGTGGGGCTGAAAGTGAGGGATGCATGGATGGGGACTGCAATGCACGGCATTGCAGAGGTGGGGTGGAGCAGGGTTTGAAATGTGTATACTTCAATGCCAGGAGTATTCGCAATAAAGTGGGTGAACTTGCAGCGTGGATCAGTACCTGGGACTTCGATGTTGTGGCTATTTCAGAGACATGGATAGAGCAGGGGCAGGAATGGATGCTGCAGGTCCCGGGGTTCAAATGTTTTAGTCGAAGTAGGGAAGGAGGTAGAAGAGGGGGAGGGGTAGCATTATTGGTCAGAGATTGTATCACAGTGTCAGAGAGGAGGTTTGATGAGGACTTATCTGTTGAGGTAGTATGGGCGGAGATTAGAAATAGGAGAGGAGAGGTCACCCTGTTGGGAGTCTTTTATAGACCTCCTAAAAGTTCTAGAGAGGTTGAGGAAAGGATTGCGGAGTCAATCCTGCTTAGGAGTGAAAGTAATAGGGCAATTGTTATGGGGGATTTTAACTTGACTAATATTGACTGGAATTGTTATAGCTCTAGCTCGTTAGAGGGGTCAGTTTTTGTTCAAAGCGTGCAGGAAGGTTTTTTGACTCAGTATGTAGACAGGCCAACTAGAGGTGAGGCTATATTGGATCTGGTGCTGGGAAATGAGCCAGACCAGGTGCTAGACTTGGAAGTTGGTGTGCATTTTGGTGATAGTGACCACAATTCGGTTACGTTCACCTTAGTGATGGAAAGGGATAGGCATGAACCTCGGGCCAGTGGTTTTAGCTGGGGGAAGGGTAATTATGAGGCTATTAGGAGAGAATTAGGAAACATAGGTTGGACTAGGAGATTACAGGGACTGGGAACGTCCGACATGTGGAGTTTTTTCAAGGAGCAGCTACTGCGAGTCTGTGATAGGTATGTCCCTGTCAGGCAAGGAGGAATTGGTAGGGCTAGGGAACCGTGGTGCACCAAAAAAGTTTCTTTGTTGGTTAAAAAGAAAAAGGAGGCTTATGTTCGGATGAGACGTGAGCACTCGGGTAGTGCACTAGAAAGCTTCAGATTGGCTAAGAGGGAGTTGAAGAGCGAGCTTAGAAGGGCTAAAAGGGGACATGAGAAGACTTTGGCGGATAGGGTTAAAGAGAATCCTAAGGCGTTCTATAGGTATGTCAAGAACAGAAGGTTGGTTAGGGCAAGTTTAGGGCCAGTTATAGATGGCAGAGGGAAGTTATGTGTGGAACCGGAGGAGATTGGTGAAGCATTGAACCAATATTTCTCTTCGGTGTTCACGCAAGGGGACATGAATATAGCTGAGGAGGACACTGGGTTGCAAGGGAGTAGAATAGACAGTATTACAGTTGATAAGGAGGATGTGCAGGATATTCTGGAGGGTCTGAAAATAGATAAATCCCCTGGTCCGGATGGGATTTATCCAAGGATTCTCTGGGAGGCAAGAGAAGTGATTGCAGAGCCTCTGGCTCTGATCTTCAGGTCGTCGTTGGCCTCTGGTATAGTACCAGAAGATTGGAGGTTAGCGAATGTTGTCCCATTGTTTAAGAAGGGGAACAGAGACTTCCCCGGGAATTATAGACCGGTGAGTCTCACTTCTGTTGTCGGCAAGATGTTGGAAAAAATTATAAGGGATAGGATTTATAGTTATTTGGAGAGTAATGAATTGATAGGTGATAGTCAGCATGGTTTTGTGGCAGGTAGGTCGTGCCTTACTAACCTTATTGAGTTTTTTGAGAAAGTGACCAAGGAGGTGGATGGGGGCAAGGCAGTGGACGTGGTATATATGGATTTTAGTAAGGCGTTTGATAAGGTTCACCATGGTAGGCTTCTGCAGAAAATGCAGATGTATGGGATTGGGGGTGATCTAGGAAATTGGATCAGGAATTGGCTAGCGGATAGGAAACAGAGGGTGGTGGTTGATAGTAAATATTCATCATGGAGTGCGGTTACAAGTGGTGTACCTCAGGGATCTGTTTTGGGGCCACTGCTGTTTGTAATATTTATTAATGATCTGGATGAGGGTATAGTTGGGTGGATTAGCAAATTTGCTGATGACACCAAAGTCGGTGGTGTGGTAGACAGTGAGGAAGGGTGTCGTAGTTTGCAGGAAGATTTAGACAGGTTGCAAAGTTGGGCCGAGAGGTGGCGGATGGAGTTTAATGCGGAGAAGTGTGAGGTAATTCACTTTGGTAGGAATAACAGATGTGTTGAGTATAGGGCTAACGGGAGGACTTTGAATAGTGTGGAGGAGCAGAGGGATCTAGGTGTATGTGTGCATAGATCCCTGAAAGTTGGGAATCAAGTAGATAAGGTTGTTAAGAAGGCATATGGTGTCTTGGCGTTTATTGGTAGGGGGATTGAATTTAGGAGTCGTAGCGTTATGTTGCAACTGTACACAACTCTGGTGCGGCCGCACTTGGAGTACTGTGTGCAGTTCTGGTCCCCACATTACAGGAAGGATGTGGAGGCTTTGGAGAGGGTGCAGAGGAGGTTTACCAGGATGTTGCCTGGTATGGAGGGGAGATCCTATGAGGAGAGGCTGAGGGATTTGGGATTGTTTTCGCTGGAAAGGCGGCGGCTAAGAGGGGATCTTATTGAAACATATAAGATGATTAGAGGTTTAGATAGGGTGGATAGTGATAGCCTTTTTCCTCTGATGGAGAAATCCAGCACGAGGGGGCATGGCTTTAAATTGAGGGGGGGTAGTTATAGAACCGATGTCAGGGGTAGGTTCTTTACCCAGAGGGTGGTGAGGGATTGGAATGCCCTGCCAGCATCAGTAGTAAATGCGCCTAGTTTGGGGGCGTTTAAGAGATCCGTAGATAGGTTCATGGACGAAAAGAAATTGGTTTAGGTTGGAGGGTCACAGTTTGTTTTTTTTAACTGGTCGGTGCAACATCGTGGGCCGAAGGGCCTGTTCTGCGCTGTAATGTTCTATGTTCTATGTTCTATGTAAGCCCAAACTGTTCAATCTCTCCTCATACGTCAACCCCTTCATCCCCGGAATCAATCTGGTGAAGCAGGCCAGAAGCCACACGTTATCTGGTACCCTACATTCCAAGACATGTGTCTGATTCCAGGTGCCACTTCTTAGATAGCATCTTCCGACATTCTTTGCTGGAGTTAATGATCTAGGCAGATTTAGGACTCATACTTCCTGGCTGAGAACACAGACATCCACTAGAGTACTAAAACACCTGAACCCCTGAGAAAACATTACTTGATTGACAGCTCTGGCCCACTGATATATGCTGTAAAATTCACAATCATTATTTACACAAGATAAAGAGGTTTCAAGTGCTTGAATTTTCTGCCATTGATACATCAAAGGGTCTTGCTGCATGAAACATTAATTTGGCTATTGGAAAAATGAACGTTTTTTTCAGAAAGTGGAAAGTTATCAATGAATGGTTCTTTTCTAAAGCAGTCTTTACACATTCTACTATCATTTTCAGCTTCATTGGCTTGAAATCTTGCTACCATCCATGCTGGCAGGATCTTATGCTCGTGTTGATGGTGCACCCTGGTTACGGGCTTCCTGGTGGTGAGGGATACATTCAACGAGAAAACCCATTGACAACAGAGGGACCATTAGCTCCTTCCCCAGTGAGGGGTGTGCCCCCTACCACTGCCATGAAACACCCACGGAGAGGGAGAAAAATCCCACCCACCATACAGCAGGTAAATAGTCATGGAAATACATAACTCAAATGGGGGCATGAAGGGTCATGCAAGTTGTTTGGTTGACATACCATGCCCAACCCAAATTGTCACTCTTTATATACAGCAGCGTACACTTTAGATACCAATCCTCTGGCCCACCATTATAGGCCAGGCATTCAGCTTTGTAAAATCATAAGCTCTGGACTCCATCCCTCAAAACTCTTTTCCTTAATAAATCTGCCTCCTCCTTTAAAATGCTATTTCAAACCCTATCTCTCTGAATAAATAATTTTGACTATGTATCAGACAATATATGCGCAGTTAGTCTCCTGTGAAGTGCCCTGAGAAATTGCAGGTAGCGGGATAATTCCCAGCTTCTTGGGTGAAAGTGCCCACAGAGACAGGGTTTACTCTGTGTGTGGGGGATGCTAGATGGTGCAGTCAGTGAGAAGTTCCAAAGGTCCACCTCAGTGCTCTGGGATCTCATCTCCGTTACAAGAAAAGTCAGAATACTTCCAACCCCCTCACCCCTCACACGTGCTGCATGCCCCATCAACACCACCTCATGCCCCCGTGCCAAGTTCTGCTTACCCGTGTGCCGACCCGCAGCAGGCTGACCCCTCACCCCCACCCCCCCACCCACCCCCCCCCCCCCCCCCCCCCACCCCAGCCCATCCCGATCACCGGCCTTCCTCCTTCCCCTACCGATCCCGACTGCAGAAATCATAGAAATCATAGAAACCCTACAGCACAGAAAGAGGCCATTCGGCCCATCGAGTCTGCACCGACCACAATCCCACCCAGGCCCAACCCCCATATCCCTATATATTTTACCCACTAATCCCTCTAACCTATGCATCTCAGGACTCTAAGGGCAATTTTAGCATGGCCAATCACCCTAACCCGCACATCTTTGGACTGTGGGAGGAAACTGGAGCACCCGGAGGAAACCCACGCAGACACGAGGAGAATGTGCAAACTGCACACAGACAGTGACCCAAGCCAGGAATCGAACCCAGGTCCCTGGAGCTGTGAAGCAGCAGTGCTAACCACTGTGCTGCCGTGCCACAGCGGGACCCGCCATCCCCACTAATTGCCCCCTTGGCCCTGCCCCATCTGGCCACACCCCTAGCCCCACCCCATAGGCCCCTCCCCCTAGCTCCCACCCCCTTGACACTGCCCATGCCTGATGGGCAGTTCCAAGGTGCCCCTTGGGCATTGGAACTTTGTCCCTTGGGTAGTGTCAGGAGGCCCAGGCTGGCACTGCCAGGGTGTCAATGTCCAGGGGGCATTAACCCTACCATCCAACCCCGTGGAGGGCCGCAATTGTCCCCCCCCCCCTTCACTCCAGCGGGGTCGGGCCAAAAGTGGGGAGCTAGTGTAATCCCCATTGGAGCAAAACACTCTCGCAGGGTGGGAGAGGCTGGCAGGGCCGGAGACTTCTGTCTCGGGCCCGCTAATCCTATTCAAATAATGTTAAAATGATTATTTAAATGGTCTGCTAAAAGATCACCCTTTGACAAAGGGTCATCTGGACTCAAAACGCCAGCTCTTTTCTCTCCTTACAGATGCTGCCAGACCTGCTGAGATTTTCCAGCATTTTCCCTTTGGGTTTCAGATCCCAGCATCCACAGTAATTTGCTTTTATTTAAATGGTCTGTGTGTCTCGCCGCCGATTTCCGACGCGGAGCAGACACCGCCAGAAATCCGGCGCTGGGAGATGCAAGTGGGGCGCGAATGTCACGTGAACCCCGAGAATCGCGGCCAATGTTTTGAGTTGCTATGGGATCTGAGGGGGGAAGTGGTGCAGCCCCGGAGATAAGAGGCCACTCGGCAGAAAACAGGTGACATGGAGTCATTCACTCAACTTTGAACCAATCAGGCACAAGCTGGTAGAGACACGGCCGAAGGAGCCAACCAAAGTATGTGAGAATGACGGAGGGCACACTGAATATAAGAACATAAACAACACCTCCTTCCGACACAGTCATTGACTCAGACAGATGGATCCTAGTCTGAGGGAAAGAAGATGTCAAAAGATTCCACCGACTTTGAGTGTTCATTGGTTCAGCCAAGCAGGTATTGGCAGATGACTGGACAAGTACAGTAGAGTTTCTGATTTAACCCGTGTGTTAGTGATTAAATCGAAGATCCCGGTATGAGGTGGGCTGTTTGTGTTCAGGTGGATTCGGTTCCACAAACCCCGTCAAACACCCAAAGTAGGAGGTGTGAAAGTCGTAAATAATTCCTGCTGAAGTGCCGAAAATGTTTGTTCTTTGTGTGGAAGGGCCCACCCACAAGCTCAACAGAACCTCAAGGCACCAACGCAAAATTCCTGGCTTCGGGTGAGGTGAAGGATGTGGTCTCATAGCCACATCTCTCTCTGCGCCAATGAGCGTGGCAACAGGGGTTGGGAATGGGTTCATGTGAGGAGTGAATGGAGTGTTGAAAGATCTTCCAGCATTGGAGTAGGGCTCAAAGCAAATTTCCAGGCCCCATTTCTCTTTAATAGTTGCAACCATAAGTTTATTTATTGGGGCCACAAGTAGGATTACATTAACACTGCAATGAAGTTACTGTGAAAATCCCCTAGTCGCCACGCTCCAGCGCCTGTTCGGGTACACTGAGGGAGAATTTAGCACGGCCAATGCACCTAACCAGTATGTCTTTCGGACTGTAGGAGGAAACGGGAGCATCCGGAGAAAACCTATGTTTCCACGTTACCCATCGGACAATATCTTGCACTTAATTTCAGGTGACAATTGTCTTTTGATGAAATGTGACCTGGATTCAAAACATGATGCTGCCACTATGAAGCATGTAAGGTAAAGGCAAAATGTGCTTGATAAAAATGAGTATTGTGAAGGGTAGAAACAGTGTTGGATATCATAGAAACATAGAAAATAGGAGAAGGAGGAGGCCCTTCAGTCCTGCTCCTATATTCTGTTTCTGTGGGATCAGCCTATTGAGTTGGATGATCAGCCATGATCATAATGAATGACCGAACAGGACATTTTAAAATCAACAATTGTATTCAGTTCCATCAGGTTTCCCATGAATGTTTCTTCACTTAGAGGACTTTCATGTGGAACCTTGTCGAAAACATTCTTAATGTGTTTTATCATTTAATAGCTGCAGTCGTCATTC
Organism: Mustelus asterias; assembly: GCF_964213995.1. Taxonomy (NCBI): domain Eukaryota; kingdom Metazoa; phylum Chordata; class Chondrichthyes; order Carcharhiniformes; family Triakidae; genus Mustelus; species Mustelus asterias. The sequence continues at coordinate 35,308,398 of NC_135822.1, forward strand.
ATTCATTTTTAATACTATTATTAAAGTTGTGGAAATGCATCCATGCATAATATGTTGCACTTAGTTTTAGGTAACAATTGCCTTTTAATGGAATGTTACATGGAATTAAAAAATGATGCTGACTCGATGAAGCCTGTAAGTTAAAGATAAAACGTGCTTAATAAAAAGATGGGAATGCCTGAGCTTCACTTTGCCAGCTTCACTCTGAGACAATAACAAGAAATGCACTGGCAATTTGTGTAATTACTTCTTTTGTCAGTTGGATACGAGTATCAGCGACTCTGTCACTTTTGCCACCATTCTCCACCACCGACGCACAGTGATAGCAGTGTGTAGAGCATAGAACATTACAGCGCAGTACAGGCCCTTCGGCCCTCGATGTTGCGCCGTCCAGTGAAACCAATCTAAAGCCCATCTAATCTACACTATTCCAATATCATCCATATGTTTATCCAATGACCATTTAAATGCCCTTAATGTTGGCGAGTCCACTACTGCTGCAGGCAGGGCATTCCACGCCCTTATACAGGATGCAGCAACTCACCAAGATATGGTGACAGTGGCCAGCACTGCTGCCTCACAGCGTCAGGGACCCGGGTTCGATTCCCGGCTTGGGTCACCATCTGTGCAGAGTCTGCACGTTCTCCTTGTGTCTGCATGGGTTTGCTCCGGGTGCTCCGGCTTCCTCCCACAGTCCGAAAGACGTGCTGGTTAGGTGCATTGGCTATGCTAAATTCTCCCTCAGTGTACCTGAACAGCCGCTGGAGTGTGGCGACTAGGGGATTTTTCACAGTAACTTCATTGCAGTGTTAATGTAAGCTTACTTGTGACGCTAAATTAATTTTAAACTTTAAAAAGAAAGCATCTTCCCCAAACCCATGCCCACTACCATCTAGGAGGACATGGGTGGCAGACACATGGGAACACCACCACCTGGAAGTTGCCCTCCAAGTCACTCACCATCCAGACTGGGAAATGTATCTCGGTTCCTTCACTGTTGCTGGAACCCCCTTTCTAACAGCGCTGTGGATGTACTTACACCACATGGACCTCAGCAATTCAAAAAGGTGGCTCAGCACCACCTTCAGAAGGGCAATTAGGGACGGACAACGAATGCTGAGTTTGCCTCCACCCCATGAAATAAAGCTCATTAGCTGTTGAGAATAATCATGGAATCTCTATATGCGGAAGGAGGCCATTCAGCCCATCAGGTCTGCATGAACTCGCGAACAGAGCATCTTACCCAGGCCCTAGCCCCCTAACCCCAAATCCCCCTCCACATATTGGGATACTTAAGGGACAATTTAGCACCTAACCCACGCATCTTTGGACTTTGGGAGCAAACCCACGCAGACACAGGGAGAATGTGCAAACTCCTCACAGGCAGTCACCCGAGGCCGGAATGAAACCCGGGTCCCTGGCGCTGTGAGGCAGCAGTACTAACCACTGTGCCACTGCACCAGCCAGATCTCAAAGGTCACAATAGAATACTGGGAGAAGATCAGATGTATGACTTATCTGGTCTAGAATCCTATGTAGCACCCTCTGTAATTGTTGCTGTTGAGTGGATAGTAAAATGTAACCGCAGTTTAATAATCTGTGATGTCTGATGGGTATAGATTTCACTGAGTCAACCCTTCGACTCACCAGCGTGAGTATATTCATATAGACACTGTCAGGTTCTGAAGGTCAATCAGTTTTCCACTTAGTCTGACTTGTGAAAAAACATGTCAAAGGTTGAACCAACCACATTGATCATGTGACCCTCCCAATCGGTTGGAAACATGTTCCTTCGAATCTAGTTTACGGCCAATGGTGACTGAGTTTTTTCCAAACCTGCTTCCACATCCAAATCAGTCAGGCATACTGACAAACCTAAGAGTGCAGCAACAGGTGCACAAGTCAGCAAGAAACCCAGGACAGGCCTCAAGGCTAACAACTTGAGAAAGGCCCAGATAATCAAACCCAGGACAGGCCTCAAGGCTGACAACTTGAGAAAGATGTGGAGATGCCGGCGTTGGACTGGGGTAAACACAGTAAGAGTTTTAACAACACCAGGTTAAAGTCCAACAGGTTTATTTGGCAGCAAATGCCATTAGCTTTCAGAACAGGCTGTCCCTTCGTCAGGTGGGTGGGAGTTCTGATCACAAACAGGGCACAAAGACATAAACTCAATTTACATGAATAATGATTGGAATGCAAGTCTTTACAGCTAATCAAGTCTTAAAGGTACAGACAATGTGAGTGGAGAGAGCGTTAAGCACAGGTTAAAGAGATGTGTATTGTCTCCAGACAGGACAGCTAGTGAGATTTTGCACATCCAGGCAGGTTGTGGGGGTTACAGATAGTATGACATGAACTCAATATCCCGGTTGAGGCCATCCTCATGTGTGCGGAACCTGGCTATCAGTCTCTGCTCAGCGACTCTGTGCTGTCATGTGTCGTGAAGGCCGCCTTGGAGACGGTTACCCGAAGATCAGAGGCTGAATGCCCATGACCGCTGAAGTGCTCCCCAACAGGAAGAGAACAGTCTTGCCTGATGATTGTCGAGCGGTGTTCATTCATCCGTTGTCGTAGCGTCTGCATGGTTTCCCCAATGTACCAGGCCTCGGGACATCCTTTCCTGCAGCGTAACAGGTAGACAACGTTGGCCGAGTTGCAAGAGTATGTACCGTGTACCTGTTGGATGGTGTTCTCACGTGAGATGAAGGCATCCGTGTCGATGATCCGGCACGTCTTGCAGAGGTTGCTATGGCAGAGTTGTGTGGTGCTGTGGTCACTGTTCTCCTGAAGGCTGGGTAGTTTGCTGCGGACAATGGTCTGTTTGAGGTTGTGCAGAAAGGCCCAGATAATCAAATTCAGGACAGGGCTCAAGGCCTGACAACTCGAGAATGGCCCAGATAATCAAATCCAGTACAGGCCTCAAGGCCTGACAACTCAAGAAGGGCCCAGCTAATCAATCCCAGGACAGACTTCAAGGCCTGACAACTCGAGAAAGGCCCAGATAATCAAATACAGGATAGGCCTTAAGGCCTGACAACTCGAGAATGGCTCAGATGATCAAACAGGCAGGGGTGGGAACACAGCATATCATCTGCTGCATTGAAGGACAAAAGAACATAAGAGTATAGAAGATTGGAGAAGAATTTCCACCGCATAATCAATTGGAAATAAAGGCTTTATATGTGTCTGGTGCTTTTCATGACCTCAAGCTGTTCCGAGGAATTCTATATTTCAATAAATTGCCTTTGCAAGTGTAGTCACTGTTGATAACTACCAAATAATTTGTTTTAATGAAGTTATTAAAGCATTAAGTGAGGACAAAATGATTTCTCAATAATGACACTCGAGATGTTTGGCATTCAGCAGAGAGGAAAGTAGGAGATTTAATGTACAGTATGGAAATCTTCGGCCAGTTTTGTGTTTAAGTCTCCAGCCCAGAACCGGAGTTCACAACCTCTGGATTCAGAGGCAAATCTGAGACCCATGGAGCCACAGCAGAGAGGGCAAGTGGTTTCGAATGCGTCCTCTAGACTGAGGTGGAGGTATAGACTGATGCAGAGTCGTAACTGGTGATCATCTAGTCAGTCTGTGTGGTGAACCACTGTTAGCTTATTACCTGTATATGTGACATGCCTGGACACATCCCTGCCGGCCCTACCCGAGACTCCTCCCCCCGCTGGTCCAGGTATAAAGGCGACTGCTCCCCACCCTCCTGCCTCAGTCTGGACCAGTTCATCGGCATGGGTGTGCTCCAAGTCTTTTGCTAATAAAAGCCTATTTGTTCTTGCATACAAACTAGTCTTTGCTCGATTGATGGTGCATCAGTCTGTTGAATTTATCCAAATGCCACCATTCCCCCCACATCCTTAAGTTAAAATCCATCGTGCATTTCAGACCTAAGCCAGAACCTTATGGCCAATCACGTCGGTGGGGTTTTCCCATCCCGCTGCAGTGAATGGAGATTTGGTTGGGCGCCAGATTCTCTAACCTCGCTGCAGTGGGAACGTGGTGTGAACGGCCAATAAGATCGTGCCCTCAAATGTTATACCAAGGCCCTGTCTGCCCTCTCCGGCGATGTAGAAGATGCCACACATCAACTGAAGAAGGGCAGAGAGGTTCTCTTCCCCCGAACCAACATCAGATTATCACGTTGCTGTTTGAGGGATGTTGGCTGTGTGGATGTTGCCTGTTGTGTTTCCTACATTACAACAATTACCACGCTTCAAACCCACCTCGTTGGCTGCAAAGTGCTTTGTGAGTGGTTAACACTGCTGCCTCACGGCGGCACGGTGGTTAGCACTGCAGCCTCACAGCTCCAGGGACCCGGGTTCGGTTCCCGGCTTGGGTCACTGTCTGCATGGAGTCTGCACATCCTCCCCGTGTCTGCGTGGGTTTCCTCCGGGTGCTCCGGTTTCCTCCCACAATCCAAAGATGAGAGGGTTAGATTGATTGGCCATGCTAAATTGAGACTTAGTGTCAAGAGCATTAGGAGGGTAAATAAATGGGGTTACAGGGATAGTGCCAGAGTGGGATTGCTGTCGCTGCAGACTTGATGGGCTGAATGGCCTCCCTCGGGTCTGTAGGGATTCTATGATTCTATGAGACACTATGAAAGATGCTATATAAGTCTTTCTCTTCTGAGACCCAACAACTTTCCTCCTTTTGGTAGAAGGTATTTTCTGTTCCTCTGATGCCCCTGAGCCCAGTCGATGCTCTTTCTCAAACTGATAAGGAATTTAGTTGCGATTGGTTCCCTCAACGATCACCAGGAATTCAACTGAGCTGTGCTGTACGGTTTAACGCAACCAAACCTTCAAAAGGAGCATTTCTCAACAAGTCCTAATCCCACTGAACACGACATTCTTCAGGGCCTGACTTCATCGATTTGTCTCATTCAATTTTATTATATTGGCCACTTACTGATTTTATATTTTCAGATTTTTACATAAAACCTGCCACATAAATAATTGAATCACACAGGGTTTAACTGGCTGGGGATGTGTCGGACAGCATAAAAGATGCAGCTTTAACTTTTACACATGGTAATTACTGTCATATATAATTCCCGGCCTGACTCTTACTTTCTCTCCTGCAGCACCTCAACATTCTTATCTCGGGAAGACGAGGGACAGACAGAAATTGAGGAATGCACAACAGAAGTACAACCACTGTGGACCTGTTGTGGTGTTCTCCCCGGAGAGGGGGCATGAAGTTAAGTATAGACCGAGGGACATGGCTAGGCAGTGCCCTCACACTGTCCTCTGGCACTGCTCCTTGGCACAGGTTGGCACTGCTAGGTTAGCACCATGCCCATGTCAACCTGGCAGTGCCAACCTGTGGTGAGGGACGGGCCACAGTGGGAACCTCAAGGGTGGGAGTGGGGTGGGTTGTGGAGGGGGAATTCATGCAGCTGTGGTTATTGGCTGGGAGCAGTCTGATGGCTGGCGATGTCCATTGTGGGGGAGGGGTGGGAGGTGCTGGTGTGACTTTGTGTGGGTGGGGGGGAAGGGGCCGATGAACGTGGGTGGCTGGGGCGGTGTCAGAATGAACGCTGGCTCCGATCGGGGGTGGAGAGGGGGGAACCTGAGGCCTCAGTGGTGGGGTGGGGGCAGGGTTATTGCAGTTCTGATCAGGACGCACTTTAACGATGATGCCCCAATCTCTGAGTGAGCCGGGTTTTGCCGGCGTGGTTAGACCTCACCCCTTCTACGATGGCGTGAATCATGCCTCCTTGATGTGTTTTGGCAGAGTGCGGTCGAATCTGGAGAGAGAACCGACTGGCTTCTCCGGAGGCAAACACGCCGGGTTTCTCGCCAGAAACTACTCTACCATCTTTTGTTAAGATTTTGCTCGTAAGCTTTTCTTGATTTTGAAATGAGCAGTGGTGTGCCGCTACGACCATTCGATCCACTTGCCTGCCATTGGTGGGGTGGTGGCACAGTAGTTAGCACTGCTGTCTCATCAAGGACTCGGGTTTGATTCCTGGCTTGGGTCACTGTCTGTGCGGAGTCTGCACGCTCTCCCCATGTCTGCGTGGGTTTCCTCCGGGTGCTCCGGTTTCCTCCCACAGTCTGAAAGATGTGCTGGTTAGGTGCATTGACCATGCTGAACTGACCCTCAGTGTACCCGAATAATCTCCGGACTGTGGCGACTCGGGGATTTTCACAGTAACTTCATTGCAGTGTTAATGTAAGCCTGCTTGTGACTAATAACTAAATAAACTTTACTTTAACTTTCCCTTCTTTGAAGAAACCAGCTCCTCCAGCTCTGTAAAAGCAGCTGCCTTGTCCGACTTCACACCTCACCTGCCCTCATCCCCCTCCTAGCCCCCACCATCCCTCCAAGCCCCCAACCCACAGCACCCCCCCATCATCCCACCGGCCAACACTGTCACAGTCCACAAGATCTCTGCTAAGAAATTCAGTCAATTTAGGGGAGGGATCTTATGAAAACTTTTCGACTGGACCAGCACTGTTGACACGGGTTGAGTTACAGCCAGGGCCAGTTCAGCACAGATTATGCTGGCCAACAAAACTTGAGACCCTCACTTTGACTCTGGAATCTGCATTTGCCAACAGCTGGCAGCAAAGGGCTGGCAGGGAGGGGGTTGGATGCAGGAGGGGAACAGATGATCAAGTTGTCCTCTTGGCTAAGGAGCGCTGTGGCTCAGTAGCCGCACACTCACCTCTGAAGCAGCAAGTTCATATCCAACTCCACAAGGTGCGCACATAAATCCTGGCTGATGTCCAATGCACGAACAGAGCGTTGGCCGCTGGTGACCACTCCTGGATAAGGTGTTAAGCTGAGCTGGTGATAAATGATCCCACAACACTTTTTTTGACAAAAGAGCTACGTGTTCTTCTTTCCAGCCCTGCTCATCATTCATCTCTCAACCAAGACCATCAACAATAGATAAACGGGTCATTTATCTTTCGGTCAGGCCTTCCTGTGCACAGTTTGTCAGCCAGGTTTGCCTCCAAAACAATAGTGACAGCACCTCAGAGATAATTCATTGACTGTGAAGTGCTTTCGGAAGTCTGGAAGGTATAAGGGATGCCTCTCAAACTCAAGTTTCATTTTGTATGGAGCTGAATAACCAAGGTTGCTAAATTAACCCCTTTCTCCTCTGTAATCTCACAACCTACAAGCTGTAGACCAAGAGTTTTGACACGCTTGCACTCATATTTATAGAATTCACCTAAAATTAGCCAAAGTCGTGTGAAAGAACACGGAATTTGAAACTCAAATTGCAACAAGTGCGGTTTCAGTTTCTGTGACCTTCATCACCAGTTGAAATAAAAAACCCAGGCAGGAATTTTACAGCTCCGTCGCAGGGGACAGGAACATCTGTTCAAAAGTCTACTGACTTAGGCGGGAATGGGATAGCCCACCTGTGGGAGCCAGGCCTACCCTCGAAACACTTAATGCCTTTGTTGGTCAGGGCATTGAGTACAAGAGTCAGGATGTCATGTTGCAGCTTTATAAAACTAGGCCGCACTTAAGAGCATTGCCTTCCAATCTGTTCGCCACATTACAGAAAGGATGTGGAGGCTTAAAAGTTTAAAAAGTCTATTTATTAGTCACAAGCAGGCTTAGATTAACACTGCAATGAAGTTACTGTGAAAATCCCCCAGTCACCACACTCCGGAGCCTGTTCAGGTCCACAGAGGGAGAATTTGGCATGGCCAATTCGTCTAACATTTTTGGAGGTAGGGTGCAGAAGAGGTTTACCAGGATGCTGCCTGGATTAGAGGGTATGAGGTAGAAGGAAAGGCTGGACAAACTAGAGTTGTTTTCTCTGGAGTGCTGGAGGCTGAGGGGAGATCTGATAGAAGATTATAAGATACATTGATAGGGTTGACACTCAGAATCTTTTTCCCCCAGAGTTGAAATGTCTAATACTCGGGGGCACGCACTTAATGTGAAAGGGGGAAAGTCCAAAGGAGATGTGAGGGACAGGTTTTTTTACACAGAGAGTGGTGGGTGTCTGGAATGCGTTGCCAGGCGTGGTGATGGAGGCAGATATGATAGGGGCGTTTAAGAGGCTTTTAGATAAGCACATGAATATGCAGGGCATGGAGGGATATGGACGAAGGGCAGGCAGAAGGGGTTAATTTAATTTGGCGTCATGTTTGGTACAACATCTAAATTTAAAGTTTATTTATTAGTGTCACAAGTAGGCTTACATTAACACTGCAATGAAGTTACTGTGAAATTCCCCGAGTCGCCACACTCCACCGCCTGTTCGGGTACACTGAGGGAGAATTCAGCACGGCCAATGCACCTCACCCACACATCTTTGGACTGTTGGAGGAAACAGGAGCACCCAAAGGAAACCCACGCAGACACAGGGAGAATGTGCAGACTCCACACAGACAATGACCCAAGCCGGGAATTGAACCCGGGTCCCTGGCGCTGTGAGGCAGCAGTGCTAACCACCGCGCCACCGTGCCACCTGTGCCGAAGGACCTGTTCCTGTGCTGTACTGTTCTATGTTCGATGTTCTACAAATGACCACAGGCCAAATTAAATCAATCACCGTGGCGAGTTTCTTCCTCTCGTTGCTGTCTGAGGGTCTTGAAGGAGGCTCGTAAAACCAAACTCCTCTTTTGTCAGGGGCACCAACAGCCACTTTTGAACACAGTTAGCTAAGAAGCTGACGGCCGTGCACCGGTATGACTCGCAAGTCAGGGGAATTTCACAGTAACTTCATTGCAGTGTTAATGTAAGCCTTACTTGTGACTAATAAATAAATTTTAACTTTGAAGTTGTTCAGTCAGCTTTTTGTTTGCCACTTTGAACTATTTAAAAGAAGGTTACCCACAGCCTGATTAAAACTATTCTTTTTTATTGAAAAGAAATAATTTGCAGTGATCGCAATCAAACCGCACCGAGTTAATGTGTGGCAGATTTTATATTTGCTGATATGCGAATGAGTTTCTGTGGAAACTCAAGTGCCCAATGCAGAATCTCTGCCCCATTATATATAGCTGATGCATTAAATATTAAGATTGTAGTTATCTTTTTATATTTCTTCTGCTCTGCTGTTTGCACTTGTCACTGTCCACAGGACCATTATTCACTGACAATTGCACCCGCAGTATATTTTCTAATAGATATATCTTGCTGTAAAAAGGTATAAAGCATACATATATTGTAAGAAAAATAATTTGTTCTGTCTTAAAAACCTGTTTAATTCTGAATGATGAATGGTGGGAGAAAACTCTATATATAATGAGAGTCCTGCAGGTCATATTAATGCAGAGGAAGAAGGTCTGTGTTGTGAAACACTATTTTAGAAATGGAATTAGTTCCATTGTATTATTAACAATTGATTCTCTATTTCTACACATTCAGTATCCTCCTCCGAAAGACATTTTTCCGTCTTTTATTTTCTGAGGGGGAAGGTTTACCATTTTGAGTCTAAGGGCCCGATTTTACCAAAACTTCCGGGCGCGAAATTGCGGTAAAGTTGGGCGTCGGGCCTTTAACGCGATCTGCACCCGAATCCGAGCAGATCGTGCCTTTACCGACACCCGATTCGGGCACGGGTCCGGCCTGCGCCCGAATCGGGCGGCCCGACGATTTAAATGCATTTGCATGCATTTAAATCGACTTAATAAACCGCGCGCCCAACCCTACCGCCAAATCCCACTTTACCATCTTCTGGCCCATTCTGCATCCGCGCTGTTACCGACCTGCAAAATAAAAGTCTGAAGTCGCCGCTGCAGCTTCTGAAGAGCGGGGTCAGAGACTGCAACGATTCTCTGACCCAGGTCATCCTCTGGTTGGGGGCGGGGGAGGGGGGTGGGAGGAAGAGAAGGGGTGCTCATACCCTCTAATCCAGGCAGCATCCTGGTGAACCTCCTCTGCACCCTCTCCAAAACCTCCACATCCTTCTTGTAATGTGGTGAAGAGAATTCTATGTTCCTCCCAAGTCCAGAACTCATTGTGCATTTTACTGAACAGTTACCAAAGAATATTAATGGAAAACATTGATAGTTTCTTGACTATCCCAGCATGGCGAACAATAGATCCATTCCCGGGAACATGCTTTAAATGTGGTTTTAATGAAGAGGGGCAAATATCACAGTGCATGACTGTGAAATTACTTGTGCACTTCAGAGAATTGACTTAAATAAATGTTCTGAATAATCTTAAATAAGGTTCTAAAGCCCCATTGTTTAAACTTTAAATTATAAATCCATCACAGTCGCAAGATACATTCCTGAGTTCCAAAATCATTACAGACTCCATTTACTAAATTAATTTCCAGTGTTAATGATTGGAAGAAATTACAATTTTAGTTTAGATGTTTTCACAGCCTCTAACAGTTCTCCATCATCCAGCTTCATTGTACCATGATAACACTGCGTCCATTCATTAAAAATAAATTAGTTTCCTTCCCTCAAAATATTATTGCCTCGATTATCATGCAGCCAATTACTATTCAAGTGATCGAACGTTAATATCTCAGGTTTAGCGAAAGGTGAAATGGGGCTCCAAATATGATACGACTTCTGAGAAATTGCACGGTGTAATTTCATTAATGATAGGAGCATTTCAAATCTCTTATTGTCCAATGCTGCTAATTTGAACCAGGAAATGTTTGGAGCAGAAAATAAGTTTGGATTGACACATGAGTGTTTACTCAAGCTCCATGAAGTGAGATTGTGTCAAGGAGAATATAATTTCTCAGGCAGCATTCCTCACCCATTAATAATTGGTTTCTGCTTTCTTCATATTCTCATTGGCTGGCAAAGGAGAGTCATCAATGTAAGTTTATTTTCCTTCGATCATTTCCCCTTTGATCTGGTAAACAGTCTAAGAGCTAGCAATTTCTCTGTGCCATTTTCTGGGGGGGGCTGGGGGGAGTTCCGCGCCAACGTGGCAGAGGGCATTCCTCTCCGCAGCCTCTCCCCATCATTGTTAGACCCAGAGGTACTGCCACAACTGTCCCCCCTACTCAATGCGGACAGCTGAAGCACTTGCTCCTACCCTCCCTGCGAAGATACACTCACACTCTCTGCTAACATAGGAACGTAGAAAATAGGAGGAGGAGTAGGCCATCTGGCCCCTCGAGTCTGCTCTGCCATTCAATAAGATCATGGCTGATCATCGAATTCAATATCCTGATCCCACCTTCCCCCCTATATCCTTTGATCCCCTTCACCTCAAGAGCTATGCCTAACTGCCTCTTGAAAACATTCAATGTTTTGGCCTCAACTACTTGGGAGAGAATTCCACTCTTTGGGTGAAGAAATTTCTCCTCCTCTCTTTCCTTGACCATCTATCCTGTAATATTCAGACCGTGACCCTTAGTTCTGGACACCCCCACCATCAGGAACATCATTCTGGCATCTGCCCCATCTAGTCCTTTTAGAATTTCATAACTTTCGATGAGATTCCCCGTTCATTTTTCTGAAGTCCACCGAATGCAATCGTAACCAACTCAATCTCTCCTCATATGTCAGTCCTGCCATCCCAGGAATCAGCCTGGTAAACCTTCGCTGCACTCCCTCTAAAGCAAGGACATCCTCCCTCAGATAAGGAGATCAAAACTGCACACAATATTCCAGGTGTGGCCTCACGAAGGCCCTGTATAATTGCATCGAGACATCCCTGCTCCTGTACTCGAATCCTCTCACTATGAAGGCCAACACTGCCATTTACCTTTTTTACTGGCTGCATGCTTACCTTCAGTGACTGGTGTACGAGGACACCCAGGTCTCGTTGCACATTCCCCTCTCCTAATTTATGGTAATTTATCGATAAATTGAGAAACTCGCCATACCTCGAAAAACACTCCAGAGCACTTTCAGACACTTGGCTCCGGTTTCCTCCCACGCTCCAAAGATGGTGGATTGGCCCTGGTAAATGTGCAGGGTTATGGGGATGTGGCAGAGGGGGGCCTCAGTGGGATGCTCTTTCGGAGAGTCAGTGTAGACTCGATGGGCCAGATTACCCCTTTCTGCGCTGTAGGGATTCTGTGGTTCTCTGGTAAACCACCTCCGGGCTGCAGATTCATCTTCAAGAGAGAAAGGAGGAAAATCAGGAAGAGAAAGTTAATACGGCTTTGATTTAATGCATGGACCCCCAGAGGTGTTAACTGAATCTGTCTGAGGGATGACAGCAAGGGAATGAATTGATTGATCGTAACAGCCATATAGCAACTGATTTGAGTGAATGCAGCAGAGTCTAATGTAATTCACTGCAACACGTTGGATACCAAGTCAGTGATGAATTTGTCCCTGATCTCGAAGAAAGCTATCCACAAAGTTGCAATGACCTCTATGTGTAGATTTCCTCCTGTAGTGACATCAGATTGGACCTGGTGCCAAGTCCAAGGGAACCTCCGAGTATCCATTAACAGCGATGTCAGCATGCAAGGTGAATAGCCAATCACATTGAAATATTCTCACAGACAGAAAACCAGAAAGTAAAAATCAGTGACTCCCATCACATTTAATTTTTAGTTTTACACAGCTCGTGAATGAAATGATTTGGACATATTGTGGTGTGAGTGTGCTTTTAAGAAAGTTTTTTTTAAAACATGGGCCGCGATTCTCCCATCGTGACCCGCAACTTTTCTGTTGGGTCGGGGTGGGGAATGTACGTGGCCGGCCCTGTTCCGGGATTTGCGCATGCGCCGGGAACACATGCATATCTCCCAGAGTCAGAGAACAGTCGCCGGTCAGACCACGCTGGAAACGGGCGGGAAGGCAGGTAAGTCATTTGAATCTATTTTAAATGTATTTTAAATATGTTTTCAATCTGATTATCGGAAACTTTCAGGTCCTGATAGAATCTCCCATCCCGCCAGGAGTACTTCATTCCGGTGGGGTTTACACTAGCTCCTCAAGTTCGGAGAACTAGCGGGAGACCCCGCCGGAATGAAGAAGGGGGCAATTGGGGCCCCCGAGGGGATCGGGCGGCAGGGGCATGGACACCCTTGCGGTGCCAGCCTGTGCCCCCAACACTGTCCAAGAGGCAACGTGCCCATGTCCAGGGGGCACCATGGCACTGCCAACTGGGCATTGGGCAGTGCCAAGGGGGTGGGGCCTATTCTGGGCGGGGCCTGGGCGTGATCGGTGGGGGTGGGGTGTGCCGCTGTACTCTGCAGAGAGGATCAGCCTGGGATGGCGGGAGGGCAGTGATTGGGGTGGGCTGGTGGGGTGGTCTGCCGGGAGGCTCTGCCTCCAAGGGGGGTCTGACCAGGGACGGTCAGCGGGGGAGGGGGGGGTTTCTGCTGGGGTGAGGGGGGTGGGGGGAACACAACTGCTGGGGGGGGGGGCTGTGCATCGGGGCGCTCTGGGGGGTTTGGGGGGACGGTCTGGCCCGGGAATTGTTGTGGGGACCACGACCGGGTCATGGGGGGCTAGAGGGGCAGCACTGCGGGGGTCCTGGGCTGGCCAGCGATCGAGCTGGCCAGTAAATGGGGAGTCTGACAGATTGGGACCACTGCGCGTGCGCAGAGTTCCAGAACTATCAGACTCTGGCGTGAATAAGCCCCACCCCCCCTTGGTTTTTCATGATAGAATCATAGAATCCCTATGGTGCAGAAGGAGGCCATTAGGCCCATCGAGTCTGCACCGAGCACTGTGTCTGAGTCTGCTAATCACTGTGCCACCATGCTGCCCCACAACAGGGACCTCTGCAGTGCACAGAGTGCGGAGATTCAGGTGAGAAGCTGAACTGATAAAACAGTCGGGATCTAGAACAGTTTTCCCGTCAGTTCAGCACTTTTGGAAGAATCGCGGCCATGATTTCTGCAGCTCACAGCTTCAGTGACGTCATTATTGTTGCCGGGCTGGCTACGATGAGTCATTTTATTGCTACTTCAATAGCTTAAATGGGGATGTTTATGTTTACTCTGGGAATACTTTTATGATCTTGCATTGTTAGGAGAAAAGGTCATGTGTACATGGACAGTTTTTAACTTTCCAGTGAGTTTAAGGTTTCAGTTTTGAGAGTTCTGAGGCTGCAGTTTAGTTTTTAGTTTTAGCAGGGGCATCAAGCAAGAAAGACGCTGAAGTCTCTCTCTCTGTCTCCCAGTTCGATTTGGAAATTCTGCTGGTTATCTCAAGGCAAGGTTTTGTCTTCCGGAAGGAAAGTGTAGACTTCAAAAGGACTCAATTCCAGTCGAGTTAGATGTTAATCTATGCTGGCTGTGTTAAGCCTGTGAAAAGGGTTTGTCTATGAAAAGTTTTGGTTTGTTGGAACAGCTTTACTATTCAATTAAGGGTTAATACAATTATTTTCTTTCTGTTTTTTTGTTTGTAATTGATAAAAAGGTATTGGTAATTTTCTTTCTATACATGTTAACTATATTCTTAAATAAACTTTGTTTGATTAAAGCTCCCTAGTGGGTCATTTGAATCATACCTGAAGTGAAACCTATCATGCTCATCCCAGCCAAAATTCAAGAGGCAAAACATATGGTTCAGGTGGTCTCCATAAAGTACTTTCGAGTCTCTAACCTGACCCATAACAATATGCATACGAATCGAGATAGAAATTTTAAAAAATATCGCTTTTTAAAATGAGGAAGTTCTTATTATAATGGAAATGTGCCACATTCAACAAATACATTCAGAGGAGTAATGATCGTTATTGAAGACTGTTCCCTGGAAAATCCAATTTACATATGAACCTCCGATAACCTTTCACCCCCTTGCTTATCAAGAACCTATCTAGCTCTGCCTTAAAAGATGTTCAAAGACTCTGCTTCCGCTGCCTTTTGAGGAAGAGACTCACAACATTCTGAGAGAAAATCTTTCACCTCATCTCTGTCTCAAATGAGGAATCCCTCATTGTTAAACAGTGACCCTCTGTGATAACCCCCAGGACTTGCATGGGGAGTCACTGATTGACCTCCCTGTAGGACTCAGAGAATATGAGCTCCCTGGGGATTGGCAATTACCTGACCAGGTGGAGCTCGTATACTGAGCCCTTTATAAAGCAGGCCCCTGAGTGGGTCCATTATTGCATTGTCCTGGTTGGGACCTGTTTGTGTTCACCACGGGCCTTGTGGTTTTACTTTCCTTTATTTTGTGTAATAAAGCACTGTTACTTTACAGCCGACTCCTGAAGTTAGTATACCCTCCCTCCTACACCCCTCCACCCCCAGTTCTAGATTCTTCCACAAGAGCAAACATCCTCACCACATTCACTCCGTTAAGACCGCCCTCACTATCTGATGTGTTTCAATCAAGTCGCCTCTTACTCCTCTAAACCCCAATAGATGTAAGCTTAGCCTGTTCACCTTTCCTCATAAGACAACCTTCCTATTCTTGGTATCAGTCTGGCAAACATTCTCTGAACTGCTTCCAACCCATTTACATTTCAGAGAAAGGAACTTCACTGTTCTGGGAAAGACTGAGTTAGAACAAAGAACTGCGTGACATGATAGGGACACAATGAGGCTACAAAGAGAGGAAAGAATACTTCGGATGATGTATTTGGAATTTAGATAGGACCATGCAGGAGATTTCAATTGAAAGCTAAATATAGTTGTGTCAACAGATTCGAACATGAAGGATAGTGATGGAAGCAAAGAGAGGGCTTCATGTCCTTACAAATGGACTGAGCAATGAAATAACTTTCCCATGATATCTGCCTGGCACATAGCTCTTCATTCCCAAAACAGGGATGGTCAACCATAAGACCGTAAGAGCATAAGACGTAGGAGAAGAATTAGGCCACTCGGCCCATTGAGTCTGCTCCGCCATTCAATCATGGCTGATTTTTTTCTCATCCCATTCTCCTGCCTTTTCCCCATAACCCCTAATCCCCTTATTAATCAAGAATCTATCTATCTCTGTCTCAAAGACACTCAATGACTTGGCCTCCACAGCCTTCTGCGGCAAAGAGTTCCACAAATTCACCACTCTCTGGCTGAAGAAATTCCTCCTCATCTCTGTTTTAAAGGATCGTCCCCTTAGCCTGAGGTTGTGCCCCCGGTTCTAAATTTTCCTACAAGTGGAAACATCCTCTCCATGTCCACTCTATCCAGGCCTCGCAGTATCCTGTAAGTTTCAATAAGATCCCCCCTCATCCTTCCAGACTCCAACGAGTACAGACCCAGAGTCCTCAACTGTTCCTCATACGACAAGCTCTTCAGTCCAGGAATCATTCTTGTGAACCTCTTCTGGATCCTTTCCAAGGCCAGCACATCCTTCCTTGGATACAGGGCCCAAACTGCTCACAATACTCCAAATGGGGTCTGACCAGAGCTTTATACAGCCTCATAAGTATATCCCCGCTCTTGTATTCTAGCCCTCTCGACATGAATGCTAACATTGCATTTGCCTGCCTAACTGCTGACTGAACCTGCACATTAACCTTAGTGATAAAGAATTCCCCTAACCTGCACATCTTTGGACACTAAGGGGCAATTTACCATGGCCAATCCACCTAACCTACACATCTTTGGACACTGGGGGGCAATTTAGCATGGCTAATCCCCCTCAGCTACACATCTTTGGACACTAAAGGGCAATTTAGCATGGCCAATCCACCTAACCTGCACATCTTTGGACACTAAGGGGCAATTTACCATGGCCAATCCACCTAACCTACACATCTTTGGACACTGGGGGGCAATTTAGCATGGCTAATCCCCCTCAACTACACATCTTTGGACACTAAAGGGCAATTTAGCATGGCCAATCCACCTAACCTGCACATCTTTGGACACTAAGGGGCAATTTACCATGGCCAATCCCCATAACCTACATATCTTTGGACACTAAGGGGCAATTTAGCATGGGTAATCCCCCTCAGCTACACATTTTTGGACACTAAGGGGCAACTTAGCATGGCTAATCGCACTAACCCACACACTTTCAGAGTGTGGGAGGAAACTGAAGCACCCGGAGGAATCCCATGCAGACACAAGGAGAATGTGCAGACTCCACACAGACAGTCACCCAAGGTTACCCAGGGCCAGAATTGAGCCCGGGTCCCTGGTGCTGAGGCAGCAGTGCTAAACTACTGTGCTACCACGCACCTGAAGAGAACTTTCCAACCTTATTCAAAACAGCATTCATTCACAGCCTGTAAATAAAACTGAAACCACCTCGGGAGCCAATTTCAACTGAACTTTCCAGGTGGCAAATCCATGTTTTCCCATCTGCTGATTTGATAAACCGCCTTATATTGGCCATTGACTGCAGTGAGATCAGTCCTGTGCGGGAGCCATGCGGATAGAATGTAGAGGGACAAGACTAATGACTGTGAAAAAATAGCAGAGCAGAACTAAATCGATCGACACTTCAGAAGAGCCCTCCTAACAAAAAGACAGAATGTTGTTGAGACTGTAAGAAATATTCAGCAAAAGCTTACACGCGGGGAGGATCCATTAAGTTTAAAAATGAAAGAGAAACTTGTACTAATCTCCCCTGTAACCTCAAAGACTATGACAGTCAAACATGTGCAGAGCAGATAATGGTGCTAGCCATTGTCAATCCTGCTGACTCCAAGGACAGGAGTTGGTAATTAAAACAAAGGCGGTAATTGCCTTGAGCAGACCATGAAATCATGATATCCGGCAGGAACGACATAGAAGAAATCCCTAAAATGTCAGATCAGCCACATAATTACTCAAGTAAAACATTCCGGTTTAATAACTTTGGGTCTCGGGATATTTTGGAACATGACTTGTAATAGGCTTAGTGTTAATTCTTACCGTGATCAGTCCTTTCAAACCTTACTCAGCATTATTATTGAATGAACTTGAACAGCAACCTTTAGATCTCGAATTTAAGAAGGCGAAGATTGACAAATTAACTTCAGTATCATATGAGATTCAATAGCTATTGTTTGTGTACTTTATTACATACAGCCCTCCTCTTCTGGGTATTTCTGGAGAGGAGGGTGACCTCACACACATCTCTTAGAATCATCTGAAATTGCTTCAGGTAATGAATTACACTGATGTGTCTGGAAGGAGAATAAGGCAACTTAGTTTTCTCACAGAAAAATCTCACACACTGCAATGGATCAAGGAGGGGAAGTAATGGTCCAGTAGTATTATCACGAGACTATTAATCCAAAAACTCAGCTAATGTTCTGGGGGACCCGGGTTCGAATCCCGCCACGGCAGATGGTGGGGATTTGAATTCAACAAAAAATATTTGGAATTAAGAATTTACTGATGAACATGAAACCATTGTCGATTATCGAAAAAACGCATTAATATCCTTCAAGGAAGGAAATCTGCCATCCTTACCTGGTCTGGCCTACATGTGTCTTCAGAGCCACAGCAATGTGGTTGACTCTCAACTACCCTCTGAAATGGCCTAGTTGTATCAATCATTACTGCAGTGTTTCAAGAAGGCAGCTCACTACCATCTTCTCAAGGGCAACTAGGGATGGGCAATAAATGCTGTAGTAAGAAGTCTCACAACACCAGGTTAAAGACCAACAGGTTTATTTGGTAGCACAAGCTTTTGGAGCGTTGCTCCTTCTTCAGGTGAGTGAGGAGTTGTGTTCACAAACAGGGCATACATAGATACAGACTCAATTTACAAGATAATGATTGGAATGCAAGTCTTTACAGGTAATCAAGTCTTAAAGGTACATACAATGTGAGTAGAGAGAGGGTTAAGCACAGGTTAAAGAGATGTGTATTGTCTCCAGCCAGGACAGTTAATGAGATTTTGCAAGCCCAGGCAAGTCGTGTGGGTTATAGATAGTGTGACATTAATCCTCGATCCTGGTTGAGGCCATTCTCATGTGTGCGGAACTTGGCTATCAGTTTCTGCTCAGCGATTCTGCGTTGTCGTGTGTCGTGAAGGCCGCCTTGGAGAACGCTTACCCAAAGATCAGAGGCTGAATGCCACTGACTGCTGAAGTATTCCCCGTAAGACATCTCACAACACCAGGTTAAAGTCCAACAGGTTTATTTGGTAGCAAAAGCAAAAGTAGTGGCTTTTGTTACCAAATAAACCTGTTGGACTTTAACCTGGTGTTGTGAGACTTCTTACTGTGTTTACCCCAGTCCAACGCTGGCATCTCCACATCATGAAGTATTCCCCGACAGGAAGAGAACACTCCTGCCTGGTGATTGTCGAGCAGTGTTCATTCATCCGTTGTCGCAGCGTCTGCATGGACTCCGCATGTACCATGCCTCGGGACATCCTTTCCTGCAGTGTATCAGGTAGACAATGTTGGCCGAGTCACAATAGTATGTACCATGTTCCTGGTGAATGGTGTTTTCACGTGAGATAATGCAATCCGTGTCAATAAATGCTGGCCCGCCAGCGATGCCCATTTCCCACTAATGAATAAAAAGTTAGCCTGCTTATGGTGCCATCAGTTGAATGAGGAACGTTGGGAGAACTCCCTTCTTTTACTTTGAGTTCTGTCATAAGATCTTACCATCTGCCTAAGCAGCCAGGTGGCACATCAGTTTGGTATGATATCTGCACAGTCGTGGCTAATGAGTCATCTCGAGAGATTCCACCAGGAGCTCATGATAAATGGTGCCTATAGCGTTCAATGGCACAGTTGTTCTGTGTTTGATTATGTGAGTCTGTTTACTGTTAATGCTCACTGTGCTTGATTGGTTAAGTCTAGGTGTGGACTCAGGGCCCGATTTTACCATTTTCATTCTAAGTGCCGAATCTGGGCGTAATGCAGATCCGACTTAGAAATCTGCTTTCAGGCGCCCCCATACGCTCTCAGCCATCTCCAATCCCATTCGCGCTGTGGGGAGGGCTTAGCACGGCTGGAACGATCGGAGCTCTGAACTGCGCATGCGCAGTAAGAAAAAAATTGGAAAAAGCGCGCCCGTGTCAGATCGCTCCCGAGCCACAGAAAGCAGAGAAAGTGGCCCGGGAGCGAAAAGCGGGAGCGAGGGTGTATCTCAAAGGTGGGGGGGGCGAGGAGGGAAGTAGGAGGCGGGTAAGATGTATCTCGGGGGGGCAGATGGATCTCTGGGGGGGGGCAGATGGATCTCGGATCTCTGGTGGGGGAGCAGGGGGGTCCGCTGCCACTCTGCGGGCGATCGGTGGGGGGGAGGGGGGCAGGGGTGGTGACCGGTCTGGGTAGTGGGGGGGTGGATAAGGGGGGCAGTGCTGTGTGTGGGTAGTGGGGAGCTGGATAAGGGGGGCACACAGGCCCCACTACCCAGACCGATCACTACCCCTGCCCCCCTTCCCCCCCACTGATCGCCCATTGATTGCCCGCAGAGTGGCAGTGGACCCCCCTGCCCCCCACCAGAGATCCATCTGCCCCCACCCACCAGAGATCCATCTGCCCCCCACCAGAGATCCATCTGACCCCACCAGAGATCTATCTGCCACCCCATCAGAGATAAATCTCACCCGCCTCCCTCCTCCCCCCCCAAGACAACGATCTGGCCTCACTGCCCCCCCCCCCCCCATTCAACGGACTTGCCTCACTCCCCCTCCAGAGAATGGTCTGGCCTCACTCCCCCTCCCCTCCAGAAGAACATCTGACCCGCCTCCTCCCCACTCCACCACCAGACAATGATCGGCCCTTCCCCCCCCCCCCCACCAGATATACACCTGACCCGCCTCCTCTTCCCCCCCCCCAACCAGACAACGATCTGGCCTCGCTCCCCTCCCCCCCCGCCAACCAGAGAATGATCTGACCCGCCTCCACCCCCACCCCCACCACTGATCTGAGTCAGAGAGCCGTTGGAAACACTGAATGCGCTCTTCAGAGGCTGGAGCGCCCGACTCAGACTTTTATTCAGCAGGTCCCTAAAAGCGCGGTTCCGGATCGGCAAACGCGGTGGTAAAGGGGGAAATGCTGATAGAGTTGGGCGGGCAGTTCATTAATTTAAGTTAAATGCATGCAAATGCATTTAAATCATCGTTGCGCCCGATTTGGGCGCGGAACGGATCCCCGACATTCGCGGGTCTCGGTAAAGTGGCGATCTGCGTGGACGTGGGTGCAGATCGCGATAAAGGCCTCACACCCGACTTTACCACGATTTCGCGCCCGAAAACGGGCGCAAATTGTTGGTAAAATCAGGCCCTTAGAGAAAAGTAAACAAACTGTGGAAAGAACTGGAAGTTGGAGGTGAAGTATGGGGCTGATATTTTAATGCAGCATAAATTAAAGTCCCTCGACACAAGGAAGCTGGAGTGTGATCTCTGGATAGATCTGAGATATTAAATATATAACAGTGGCTGTCTCTGAGATGAATCTGGTTAAGGTCAAATCAGCTAGCAGTAAATCTTCAGGATGGTGGGTCAGCTGTTACTGAAGTGTCAGACATGCCAGCAAAATCTTCAGCATCTGAAATATTGCGGGCGGCACGGGGGCGCAGTGATTAGCACTGCTGCCTCACAGCGCCAGGGACCTGAGTTCGATTCCTGGCTTGGGTCACTGTCTGTGTGGAGTTTGCACACTCTCCCCCGGTGTCTGCGTGGGTTTCCTCCGGATGCTCCGGTTTCCTCCCACATTCTGAAAGACGTGCTGGTTAGGCGCATTGACCCGAACAGGCGCCGGAGTGTGGCGACTCGGGGAATTTCACAGTAACTTCATTGTAATGTTAATGTAAGCCTTACTTGTGACAAATAAATAAATGTTTTATTGGTGAGCGTCAAGCGTTAGCTGTTGGTATGAAGGAAGAGCAAGGGGCAATGTAGGAAATAGAATGCCCCTATAGGTCTTCTTCAGTCAGGTTTACAGGAATGTTGCCAGGGCTGGAAAAGTGTAGCTATGAGGAGAGACTGGATAGGTTGGGGTTATTTTCCTTGGAGCAAAGAAAGGTGAGGGGTGAGTTGCTAGAGGTGGACAAAATTATAAGGGGAAGAGATAGAGTGGACAGAATAAAACTGTTTCCCTTGGCGGAGAATTCTAGAACCAGGGGACATGGATTCAAGATGAGTGGCAGAAGGCGTAGAGGGAACATGAGGAAGAACAGTTTTATGCAGAGAATGGTGCATGTCTTGAATTCGCTGCCCAAGTTGGTGGTGGAGGCAGAGACCCTAAACTCTTTTAAAAAGTACCTGGATCTGCACATTCAAGGCTGAAGGCTATAGAACTAGGGACCAGGCGCAGGAAGGTGGGATTAGAAAGGGCACCTGGATGTCCTCAGGCTGGCATGGGCGAGATGGGCTGAATGGCCTCCATCTGAGTTGTAACATTTCTGTGGTTCGATGGCATCTCAGCAATGGCCCCCCTGCTGAATCTGTGCCTGTTTAGACACCGTTCATTCACTGCGTCTGGATATTTGCCCCTGTTGGAGCTGATCGCCTGTCCACAGTACTGGTTATGATGTGGAGATGCCGGCGTTGGACTGAGGTGAACACAGTAAGAGTTTTAACAACACCAAGTTAAAGTCCAACAGGTTTATTTGGTAGCAAATATCATTAGCTTTCGGAGCGCTGCTCCTTCGTCAGATGGAGTGGAAATGTGCTCTCAAACAGGGCATACAGAGACACAAAAATCAAGTTACAGAATACTGATTAGAATGCGAATCCCTACAACCAGCCAGATCTTAAAGATACAGACAATATGGGTGGAGGGAGCATTAAGCACAGGTTAAAGAGATGTGTATTGTCTCCAGACAGGACAGCCTGCAAGTCCAGGAGGCAACCTGTGGGGGTTACTGATACTGTGACATAAATCCAACATCCCGGTTTAGGCCGTCCTCATGTGTGCGGAACTTGGCTATCAGTTTCTGCTCAGCGACTCTGCGCTGTCATGTGTCGTGAAGGCCGCCTTGGAGAACGCTTACCTGAAGATCAGAGGCTGAATGCCCGTGACCGCTGAAGTGCTCCCCCACAGGAAGAGAACAGTCTTGCCTGGTGATTGTCGAGCGGTGTTCATTCATCCATTGTCATAGCATCTGCATGGTTTCTCCAATGTACCATGCCTCGGGACATCCTTTCCTGCAGCGTATCAGGTAGACAACGTTGGCCGAGTTGCAAGAGTAGGTACAGTGTACCTGGTGGATGGTGTTCTCACGTGAGATGATGGAATCCGTGTCGATGATCCGGCACGTCTTGCAGAGGTTGCTGTGGCAGGGTTGTGTGGTGTCGTTACTGGTTGTCAGGGGTCATGCAACTTGGATGTTTCTGGACTAACTTCTTCACCTCCAGCTCCTGCCAAGTAAGGCTGAAGATTCAGGTAGGAGTTGGCATTGTAGAGCAATGAGGGTCAACTGAATTGAAGGGGTTCATTCATCCGCATGCTAACATCTGGTGAAATTCCAGCACTAACGTTGCATTTGCAGCATGATGTGCTGCTTGAGCATGGAGCAAGAGAATCATAGAATCATAGAAACCCTGCAGTGCAGAAAGGGGCCATCTGGCCCATCGCGTCTGCACCGACCACAATCCCACCCAGGCCCTACCCCCATATCCCTACACATTTACCCGCTAATCCCTCTAACCTACGCGTCTCAGGACACGAAGGGGCAATTTTTAGCATGGCCAATCAACCTAATCCACACATCTTTAGCCTGTGGGAGGAAACCCACGCAGACACAGGAAGAATGTGCAAACTCCACACAGATAGTGACCCAAGCCGGGAATCGAACCCAGGTCCCTGGAGCTGTGAAGCAGCAGTGCTAACCACTGTGCTACCGTGGGGAAGGAGCAGGTGATTGACTCCATTGGATTTATACCAGAGTCATAGAGATTTACAGCATGGAAACTGGCCCTGTGGTCCAACTTGTCCATGCTGCCTTTTTTTTTAACCACTAAGCCAGTCTCAATTGCCTGCGTTTGGCCCATATCCCTCTTTACCCATCTTACCCATGTAACTGTCTAAATGCTTTTTAAAAAACAAAATTGTACCCGCCTCTACTACTATCAGCTCTTTGATTGCTCCTACTCTCTTGTTTCTTTACTATAGCCTCTGCAAAGTTGCCTTATTCAGATATGTGCCTATTGAATAGGGGCAGCACGGTGGCACAGTGGTTAGCACTGATGCCTCACAGCAGGTTGGTTAAGAAGGTTAAGGCTCATGGGATACAAGGAGAAGTGGCTAGATGGGTGGAGAACTGGTTTGGCCATAGGAGACAGAGGGTAGTGGTCAAAGGGTCTTTTTCCGGCTGGAGGTCTGTGACCAGTGGTGTTCCGCAGGGCTCTGTACTGGGACCTCTGCTATTTGTGATATATATAAATGATTTGGAAGAAGGTGTAACTGGTGTAATCAGCAAGTTTGCGGATGACACGAAGATGGCTGGACTTGCGGATAGCGAAGAGCATTGTCGGGCAATACAGCAGGATATAGATAGGCTGGAAAATTGGGCGGAGAGGTGGCAGATGGAGTTTAATCCGGATAAATGCGAAGTGATGCATTTTGGAAGAAATAATGTAGGGAGGAGTTATACAATAAATGGCAGAGTCATCAGGAGTATAGAAACACAGAGGGACCTCGGTGTGCAAGTCCACAAATCCTTGAAGGTGGCAACATAGGTGGAGAAGGTGGTGAAGAAGGCACATGGTATGCTTGCCTTTATAGGACGGGGTATAGAGTATAAAAGCTGGAGTCTGATGATGCAGCTGTATAGAACGCTGGTTAGGCCACATTTGGAGTACTGCGTCCAGTTCTGGTCGCCGCACTACCCTACCAGAAGGACGTGGAGGCGTTAGAGAGAGTACAGAGAAGGTTTACCAGGATGTTGCCTGGTATGGAGGGTCTTAGCTATGAGGAGAGATTGGGTAAACTGGGGTTGTTCTCCCTGGAAAGACGGAGAATGAGGGGAGATCTAATAGAGGTGTACAAGATTATGAAGGGGATAGATAGGGTGAACGGTGGGAAGCTTTTTCCCAGATCAGAAGTGACATTCACGAGGGGTCACGGGCTCAAGGTGAGAGGGGTGAAGTATAACTCAGATATTAGAGGGATGTTTTTTACACAGAGGGTGGTGGGGGCCTGGAATGCGCTGCCAAGTAGGGTGGTGGAGGCAGGCACGCTGACATCGTTTAAGACTTACCTGGATAGTCACATGAGCAGCCTGGGAATGGAGGGATACAAACGATTGGTCTAGTTGGACCAAGGAGCGGCACAGGCTTGGAGGGCCGAAGGGTCTGTTTCCTGTGCTGTACTGTTCTTTGTTCTTTGTTCCCTGAGCACCAGGGACCCGGTTCAATTCCGGCCTCGGCTGTGAAATTTGCACTTTCTCCCCGTGTCTGTGTGGGTTTCCTCCGGGTACTCAGGCTTCCTCCCACAGTCCAAAGATGTGCGGTTTAGGTGGATTGCCCATGCCCATGCCCCTTGGTGTCCCAAGATGTGTAGGGGGAATAGTAAGGTGAATATGTGGAGATACGAGGATAGGGTCTGGGTGGGATGCTCCGTCAGCAAGTCAGTGCAGACTCGATGGGCCAAATGGCCTGCTTCTGCACTGTAAGGATTCTATGATCTACTACATAGAAACTTAGAAGAGCAGGAGGAGGCCATTTAGCCCTTCGAGCCTGCTCCGCCATTCATCACGATCATGATCATCCAACTCAATAACCTAATCCTGCTTTCTCCCCTTAACTTTGGATCCCGTTCGCCCCAAGTGCTATATCCAGCCGCCTCGTGGATACGATGAGTACTTTCCCGACTGGCAGTTAAAGGATGGTGAGGTAGCAGCATGAGATTCGGGGTCAGACTCACTCCTCGACCCGGGGCACACTGTGAGTCAGAATAAGATTGTCCTCTTCTCCATTGTTGGCGACAATTAATCGTGACTAACCCACGGATACAAAATCCATTCTGATTTTCTTCCCCCAGTTATCAGCCTGGTTACCAAGAGGCACATAAAAGATTTCACACAGTCCTTTGTTTTAGTTTGTTGGATGAATCTCCATCCTGAGGGAAGATCACTTCATCACATCTGCAGTGAAGAACCAGCAGAGTTGATAAATGACTGTAATTTTGTTTTCCCAAGTCAATGCCCCTTAATCCACTCCAGCTCCAGCTAATGGGCGGAACCCAGCAAAACCAAGGACTTATAGCGAGTGTCAAAAGTGACGCCTCTTTCATCTGCTCTGTGTGTGTGATTTTAAGTAAGTGGGAGCTGAACAAGTTTAATAGCCTTCGAGGATTGTGACTCGGTTAACGTATATAACATAGTGTGAATGAGTCATTGCTCTGCTGCTCCATCCCTCTTTCCTCATTCATTCATGGGACTAGAACCAGAGGGCACAACCTCAAGCTAAAGAGATGATCCTTTAAAACAGAGATGAGGAGGAATTTCTTCAGCCAGAGAGTGGTGAATCTGTGGAACTCTTTGCCGCAAAAGGCCGTGGAGGCCAGGTCATTGAGTGTCTTTAAGACAGAGATAGATAGGTTCTTGATTGATAAGGGGATCAGGGGTTATGGGGAAAAGGCAAGAGAATGGGGATGAGAAAAAAATCAGCCATGATTGAATGGCGGAGCTGACCCGATGGGCCGAGTGGCCTAATTCTGCTCCTATGTCTTATGGTCTTATGGTCTGATGGACATGGGCGTCACTCGCTGGCCAGCATTTATTGCCCAATCCTAGTTGCCCTTGTACAGAGGGCAGTTGAGAGTCAACCACATTGCTGTGGCTCTGGAGTCACATGTAGGTCAGACCAGATAAGGGTGGCAGATTTCCTTCCCTAAAGGACATCAGTGAACCAGATGAGCTTTTTTGACAATGGTTTAAGTTTAAGTTTTAAAGTTTATTTTATTAGTGTCACAAGTAGGCTTACATTAACACTGCAATGAAGTTACTGTGAATGGTCATCAGTAAGTTCTTAATTCTAGATATTTTTTATTGAATTCAAATTCCATCTCCCACCGTGGCGGGATTCAAACCTGGACCCCCAGAACTCTAGTTGAGTTTCTGGATTAATAGTCTAGCATAAGAACATAAGAAATAGGAGCAGGAGTAGGCCATCTAGCCCCTTGAGCCTGCCCCGCCATTCAATAAGATCATGGCTGATCTGATAGTGGTTTAGTTCCACTTACCCGCCCACTCCCCATAACCCTTAATTCCCTTATTGATCAGAAATCTATCTACCTGTGACTTAAACATATTTAACGAGGTAGCCTCCACTGCTTCAATGGGCAGAGAATTCCAGAGATTCACTACTCTCTGAGAGAAGAAGTTCCTCCTCAACTCTGTCCTAAACTGACTCCCCCTTATTTTGTGGCTGTGTCCTCTAGTTCTTGTTTCCTTTCTAAGTGGAAAGAATCTCTCTGCCACTACCCTGTCTAGCCCCTTCATTATCTTATATGTCTCTATACGATCTCTCCTCAGCCTTCTAAACTCCAATGAGTACAGGCCCAATCTACTCAATCTCTCCTCATAAGCTAACCCCCTCATCTCCGGTATCAACCTGGTGAACCTTCTCTGTACTCCCCCCAAGGCCAATGCATCCTTCCGCAAATAATACTAGCAATAATACTATTAGGCCCATCACCTTCCCTTCCTCCTTGACCTGGGAGCACTGTTGATTCTCTGGTACGGAGAGGGCTTTGAGAAAGATATTTACATTAAAGCTCTCGGATTTGAGACCTGTCAATAAAAAAGCTATAAAGTGGAGATGCCAGCATTGGACTGGGGTGGGCACAGTAAGAAGTCTCACAACACCAGGTTAAAGTCACACAGGTTTATTTGGAATCACAAGCATTCGGAGCGCAACCTCTCTTTCATTATATCAATTTACTAGCTTGTGGGGAAGTCAACGAATGAATTGAGGCGATGGCCTCATGGTATTTTCGCTTGACTATTAATCCAGCAACTCAGCTAATGTTCTTGGTACCTGGGTTCAAATCCTGCCACAGTAGATGGTGGAATTTGAATTCAGTTAAAAAAAACCTGGATCTACTGATGGCCATGAAACCATTGTCAATTGTCGGAAAAATCCATCTGGTTCACTAATGTCCTTTAGGGAAGGAAATCTGCCGTCTTTACCCGGTCTGGCCTACATGTGACTCCAGAGCCACAGCAATGTGGTTGACTCTCAATTGCCCTCTGAAATGGCCGAGCAAGCCACTCAGTTCAAGGGCGAAGGGATGGGGAATAAACGCAAGCCCAGCTCGCAACCCCATATCCATTGAATAAAAAAAACTCTTGCATTCATTAACAGACGCGAGTACTACAACAGTAACTGGGAATCGAGTGCTTTGGCTTTTGAAGGTTTCTCTGCAGAGAAGGCAGGGTTAATGGTGTAGTTGGGTAGTGGGGTGGAAGGTCAGGACAAGAGGGAGATCCTATTGCGGTTCCAAGGGGTGAGGATGGATATCCAGGGAATATGTTGAACACCATGGGTGGCACAGTGGTTAGCACTGCTGCCTCTCAGTGCCAGCGACCTAGGTTCAATTCCCACTTTCGGTGACTGTGTGGCGTTTGTACATTCTTCCTCGTGTCTGCGTGGATTTCCTCTAGGTGCTCTGGTTTCCTCACACAGTCCAACGATATGCAGGTTGAATGGCCATGCTAAAGTCCCTCAGTGTCCCAAGATGTGTAAATTAGGGAGATTCGCGGGGTAAATATGTGGGATTATGAGTCACAGAGTCATAGAAGTTTACAGCATGGAAACAGGCCCTTCGGCCCAACTTGTTCACGCCGCCCCTTTTTTTAACCCCAAAGCTCGTCCCAATTGCCCACATTTGGCCCATATCCCTCTATACCCATCTTACCCATGTAACTGCCTAAACGCTTTCTAAAAGACAAAATTGTACCTGCCTCCACTACCACCTCTGGCAGCTTGTTCCAGACACTCACCACCTTCTGTGTGAATAAATTGCCCCTCTGGACACTTTTGTACCTCTCCCCTCTCACCTTAAACCTATCCCCTCTAGTTTTAGACTCCCTTACCTTTGGGAAAAGATATTGACTATCTGGCTGATCTATGCCCCTCATTATTTTATAGACCTCTATCAAATCACCCCTAAGCCTTCTACGCTCCAGAGGAAAAAGTCCCAGTCTATCCAGCCTCTCCTTAGAACTCAAACCATCAAGCATGGTCGGTGCAGGCTTCTGGAAGTTAACTTTCAGTCACCATCAACTGATGCATTCTCCATGACAACACCTCCATCAATCGGAGTCCACTTGTCGATCGATCAGCATTCTCTTTTCATACGGAAAAAATGGGTGTTCCCCCTTATTCTTGCAAAGTGTCCTGATGAATGCAAGATGAAAAGCTTCGACATGTCTCTTTTTCAGAAATTCAGAACAGAATTTGATGAGGGTTATTCGTCTCAACTACATTTTGCACAATTTCATGGTAGTTTTAAAAAGCATATACTTTATTTATTTATGCTTATGTATAATTTAATGACTCCAAATCCAGCCAGGAACAGGGCACTTATGAATGATTGATTATAGAATGTACTGTACAATTCTAAAGGAAAATTGAACTTCTGTGAAAAAAAAAATGTTCTTTGAATGCAGGCTAATGGCAAACCGGAAAATACTTCCACTAATTCAATTTCTGACGTTTAGTGGTTGAATTTCAGAAACACAAGGTAGAATCAAATGTAATGAGTGAGGAAGCACACATCAGCATACAAATATATAAATTAGGAGCAGGAGTAGGCCAATCGGCCCCTCGAGTCTGTTCTACCATTCAATAAGATCATGGTTGATCTGATTGTGGTCTCATCTTCTGCCTACTCCCGATAACCTTTGACTCCTTTGTTAATCATGAAGGAACATCAAAGCGCCGGTGTTACACCTCCCAGCGTAAGTGGCTCATCGAGGGTAAGGGGACTCAAGCAAAATGTTGAAAAGGTCCAGAGCTGGCAAAGATTGGAGCTAAAACTGAGGCTGACAGAGGAACAAATGTGACCCTGATTGAAAATGGTATTTTGAATCATTCAATACACTAATCAATCATGCTGAATGGGAGAACTGCAAAGGAGGGTGGATATGTTGAATAAATCCTTTGCATTAGTTACAACAGAGGAAGAGTTTGGCATGGCCAATATTCTCGGGAAAGTAATTTGGATGGGAGACAGAGGGATGAATATTCCAGGGGTCGATGTGGGGGGTTGGTAGATGGAAAGCAAGGTTGACGTGGGGCTGAGCCACTCCCCGCCAACCCACCCTGCAGCCATGAGGCGCTCCGGGCAGGCTAAGCAGTGTGGGACCTCCCCCCCACTCGCTGGGAGCTGCCAGTCAATCTGATCAGTGGGCACCGCCGGGACTGCAACAAGGAAACAGAAGGCAGCCCAATGGATCCTCAGAAACAGCTACGTCTGGGATCTCAGGAAGGGAAGTTTTGGGCAGGTCAGGGAAGGGGATAGGGGCTAAAGAATTTGGAGGTGATGGGTTTAAGGCAACATGTAAATAGGAAGAGCTGGCCTCCCCCACTCCCCAATTCATGCAGGGCAACCCCCAAAGATATAATCCCCTCTGAAAGGAAGGAGAGAGAGAGCAAGAAAGAGAGAGAGGGAAAAAACGAGAGGGTGAGAGAAAGAACAAGAGAGAGAGAGAGAGAGAGCAAGAAAAAAAATGAAAGAGAGAGCAAGAGAAAGAAAGAATGAGAGGGGAAGAGAGAGGGAGAGAGAAAGAACAAGAAAGCAAGAGAGAGAGAATGAGAGAAAGAATGTGAGAGCAAGAGAGAGGGAGTAAGAATGAGGGAGAGCAAGAATGAGAGAGAGAAAGAAAGAGAGAGAGAACGAGAGAGAGAAAGAACAAGAGAGAGTAAGAATGAGAGAGAGAGCAAGAACGAGAGAGGGAAAGAGCAGGAGAAGGAACGAGAGAAAGAAAGAATGATAGAGAGAGAGCAGGAGAGTGGGAGAGAGATTGATAGAGCGAGAGAGAGGGTAAGAGAGAGGGTGAGAGAGAGGGCAAAAGAGAAAAAGCGAGAGAGATAGGTGAGAACAAGAGTTGGAATGAGTGAGCTAACTGATCATTGAAAGAAGCATCTACAACCACAGGAGCTGGTCGGGTGATTGTATGACTACATATTGGAGCTAGATATTGGTGAAAGGCTGATGTGGTTATTGTTTCTTTAAGGATCACTCTGCAGAGTGAGCATCACATGACCCAGGGAACCAATCAGGTAGCAATGTGGAGGATCACCCAAGTAAGCAGTGTTTGCTGTTCCAGAACCTTCTCGGGAGCTGACTGCAGCCACGAGGCTGTGAGCCTCTGTGTAGCCTTTAGCTGTAAACCAAGGTGTTTTCTTTCTCTTAACTGATGAGCAATAATTGTTACAGTTCACTTGCTGGAAATTAATTAAATATTCTGCTTTTCCAATCTAATGATCAAAGTGAATAACTTCTCATTTTTCCACATTATACTCCATCTGCCACCTTGTTGCCAACTCGGTAAACCTGGAAATACATCTTTGCAGCCTCTGTGTCCTCCTTAGAGCTTACATTCACACCTGGCTTTGTATTGTCAGCAAACTTTGATACATCATTCCTGGTCTCTTTGCCTAAGTAAGAAGCCTCACAACACCAGGTTAAAGTCCAACAGGGTTACTTGGTAGCACAAGCTTTTGGAGTGTCGCTCCTTCTTCAGGTCCTTCTTTGTCTAAGCCATGAATATAGACTGCAGACAGCTAAGGTCCAATATTGATCCTTGCTGCACTCTCCACATCATAGCCAGCCAACTGAAAATACCCCATTCCTTCTTACTCTTCACTTCTTCTCTGTTAACCATGCTAACATATTGCCCCAACTCCATGAGCCCTTATCTTGCATATTAACCTTCAAAGGAATCTTAGCCAATGCCTTTTGGAAATCCCAGTATGTTACATCTACTGGTTCCCCTTTATCTATCCTCCCAGTGACATCCTCAAAGAAACTCCAAATAAATTTGTCAGACAGGATTTCCCTTTCAGCAAATATTTGCTGGGCTGTCGGGGGGGGTGGGGGGGGGGGGGGGAGGGGGCTTGGAACTAATTGGATGGCACTTTCAAAGAACCAGGACAAGCAGATTGGGCCGAATGGCCTCCTTCTGTGCTCTCTGAATCTATAATGCTGTTGTGGGCTCAGCAGGGCAGGTGGGAGGGATTCAAAGACATGGGGGGAGAATGGAAAAGCTCCCACCGGAAAAGTGGCGGCAGGAAGTATGATTTAGATAGCTACAGGAATCGATGGGGCTTCCGTAAATATGGGTGGACAGACTAACCCCATAAATAGAGTGGACGGTGGGAAGGGAACAGCAGACGGACCTTGCGAGACACGAGAAAGTGAAAACACTAAAAACTCTGAACTAAAACGGCTGAAATGCAGCAAATCTGACACCAGGTGAATGAGAAAAGATTGGTTAACTTTTAAAGTACAGCTTTGATCAGAAACACCCTGACAAAGGCTCACAACACCTGACCTTCCTCCTTTCAAATCATAATACATCTTCTGCACCTTTCCTGTTTTCATTTCCCTTAGGTTGGTGTTGGTGCAACATTTAAAATTACAGTTATTAAAATTGGTGCTGTAATAATCACAAGCTGTGCTGACGAACACAGGCTGCTCTATTCTTTTAACTGAAACAACATCATTTAACTTCAACTTGGTCGAGGGTGGTGCAGGTTCCCAGATGTCAGAAGGGGCGTCCTCTCATCAATCATTGAGAGACAATTTTGGCATCTTTGGAAGCAGGTAACGGCATCCAGGAGTCCTGTGGTTAATGCAACACGAACTCTGAAAGAAAAGCAATCTATTCGGGAATTTACAATACGATGAAGAACACACACAGTGTCAGATGTAACTCCAGAAAGCTGGAACCTCGTAATTAGACTCTGCAAGGACATGAGTTAAAATCTTCCTAAGCTCTTCCATTAAACCCAATCGATACAGCTTTTCAGCGCAGATTCTGGCCTGGCCATTGCAGCTTTATTTAGCCCCAGGAGTCCCTGGCTGATTTGCATGGATCTTGTCAGCGGGAGACCTGCTATGGCATAGCTGAAAAGAAAAGAGGCGTGCTGTCAAAGTTTTTCACTTTGCACCCATCAGGACAATTCTCAAGCATGCCGAAGAGCAATTGGGCAGTTTAGGCCTATACCCGCTGGAGTTTAGACGAATGTGAGGAGATCCAATTGAGGTATATAAGGGTGATTGACAGGGTAGATGCAGAGTGGATGTTTCCCCTTGTTGGGCATTCTGGAACGAGAAGTCCTAGTGTTTAGGCTAAGGGGTGGCAGATTTCAAACAGGAATGAGGAGGAATTATTTCACTCAAAGGGTGGTGAATCTGTGGAATTCTCCACCCAGACTGCAGTGAACACCAGAACACTAAACAAATTTGAGGAGATAGATAGGTTTTTAATTAGTCACGGGATGAAGGGTTATGGAGAACAGGCAGGAAGGTAGAGCTGAGGCCGAGATGAGATGAGGCTCGAGCAGGCTCGAGGGGCTGAATTGCCGACTCCTGCTCCTAGTTCTTATGCTCTTATGTTGAAATCTCAAAGGGAACAACAATGTATACTGCGTGAGAAGAGAGTGTTGATTAGTTGACAATGAGCTCTGGTTGATAATTGGGCTCAGAGTTCACTCCAACATCTCTCATTTTCAGCAATAATAAAGTTCCACATTGCCAAGTGATGATTCATAAAACTTTCAACGAAGCTAAAACAAAGGCGTTTTGGTAACCGTGGGGCCAGAAGATGCTTTGAAAGCAGCAGGACAAGGTTGAGAAGTACGATTTAAATAAAAACAGATGGAAGTTAAAGTAAAGTTTATTTATTAGTCTCAAGTAAGGCTTACGTTAATACTGCACTGAAGTTATTGTGAAATTCCTCTAGTCGCCACAGACTGGCACCTGTTCAGGTCAATGCACATAACCAGCACGTCTTTCAGAATGTGGGTGGAAACTGGAGCACCCGGAGGAAACCCACGCAGGCACAGGAAGGACGTGCAAACTTCACACAGACAGTCACCCAAGACAGGAATCGAACCCGGGTCGCTGGAGCTGTGAAGCAGCAGTGCTAACCACCGTGCCACCATGCCGAATCCCAGAGATTGCGAACACAAACACACAGAATAAAACAGTTATCACATTAAACCATTTGTAAATCAATATTGGAACATCTTGTCCGGCGGGGGCGGGGGGGGGGGGGGGGGGGGGGGGGGGAGGTGGCATTAACGGCCGGGGAATTCAGGCCCAGAGGAGCTGAAGAAGTTCCTCTCGGAGCAGAGAGGATTGCAGGGAGATTTAATTGATGGGTTGATGATTATGAACGTTTTATTACAGCAGATGAGGAAAATGGTTTCCATTCGCCGAGGGTGGGTAACAGGGGGATGTAGATAAGCGAACGAACAAGAGGAGAGAGGGACAGGGAGATTTTATTTCACACAGCGAGTTGCAATGATCTGAAACTTACTGCTTTAAAGGGTGGGCGAAGAAGGGTCAATCATAAGGCGGCACGGTGGCACAGTCGTCAGCACTGCTGCCTCACAGTGCCAGGGACCCAGGTTCGATTCCCGGCTTGGGTCATTGTGTGTGGAGTTTGCACGTTCTCCCCGTGTCTGCGTGGGTTTCCTCCGGGTGCTCCGGTTTCCTCCCAAGTCCAAAGATGTGCAGGTTAGGTGAATTGGCCATGCTAAATTGACCCTAGTGTCAGGGGGACTAGCAGGGTAAATAACTGCTATGGGAATAGGGCCTGGTGGGATTGTGGTTGGTACAAACTCGATGGGCCGAATGGCCTCCTTCTGCACCATAGGGATTCTATGATCTTATGATGACTTTCAAAAGGGAACTGGATAAATGCACAAAAAGGGAAAGATGTTCTCACCCAATTACTTTAAAAGCCCTTGGGTGGCAAGCACCTGGTCCTAAGCGTTTGTTATTAATTAATGCCATTATTTTCTGCATTACAGTTATTTTACCGACATTAGCTCCTTCTTTACAAGTCTGCCATGTGGGACCTTGTCAAAGGCTTTGCTGAAATCCATATAAACTACATCGACTGCACTACCCTCATCTACACACCTGGCCGCCTCCTCAAAAAATTCAATCAAATTTGTTAGGCATGACCTTCCTCTGACGAAGCCATGCTGACTATCCCTGATCAAGCTTCACCTCTCCAAGTGGAAACAGATGCTCTCCTTCAGAAGTTTCTCTAATAGTTTCCCCACAGCTGATGTGAGACTCACTGGTCTTTAGTTCCCTGGTTTATCCCTACAAACCTTCTTTAATAGCGGAATAACATTAGCTGTTCTCCAGTCATCTGGCATCTCCCCCGTGATCTCCCCCGTAGCCAGAGAGGAATTGAAAATTTGGGTCAGAGTCCCTGCAATCTCCTCCCTTGCTTCCCTCTTTCTAATGGGCTGGTGCAGACTTGATGGCCCGAAGGGCCTCTTCTGCGCTGTATGATTCTATGATTAATTATGGAAAGCCCCTCTTTCACATTCAATACTTGTTACCTTCGAATGTCTGACATGCTGACCTCTACCTCTGCTGTCAAAACCGAAACAAAGTAATTATTCCACATTTCTGACATTTCTTTATTTTGATTGATATTCCCATCATTATCCATTGTCAAGGGTCCACATTATTCCTCAGCACCTCTTTTGTTCTCCTAATAGAATTTTCAAAAAAATTATGTTGGTTTTGATATTCCTGCTTGGTTTAGGGACATAGCAATTAGGAGCAGAAGTAGGCCATTTAGCCCCTTGAGCCTCATAGAATCCTTACAGTACAGAAGGAGGCCATTCAGCCCATCAAGTCATCATCAACTCTCCAATTGAGCATCTTCCCCAGGTCCTATCCCTGTAACCCCAAGTATTTACTCCACTAATCTACACATCTCTAACCTACACATCTTTGGGTTCTAACAGGCAATTTAGCATGGTCTCTCAGCTTAACCCGCACATCTTTGGACTGTGAGAGGAAATTGGAGCACCGAGAGGAAACCCACACAGACACGTGGAGAATGTGCAAACTCCACATTAACAGTGATCCAAGGTCAGAATCGAACCCAGGCCCCTGGCGCTGTGAGGCAGCAGTGCTAACCACTGTGCCACTGTGCTGCCCAGAGCTTGCTCTGCCTTAATAAGATCACAGTGTACCCTCTGCTCCACATTCTGTCAACCCCCATACCCTTGGACTTCCTTGTTAGTCAAGAATTTAGCTGCCTCTGCCTTATCCTGTCTCCGCCTCTCTTTGGGGATTGGAGCTCCAAAGATTCATGGCCCTCTGATAAATCAAAAGTTCTCCTGTCACCATCTTAAATGGGAGGCAACTTATTTGCTTTTCATAGTCTCCTTTGCAAGCCTTTCCATCAACTTTTTCAGCCTTTGCA
The DNA here is from genome assembly GCF_964213995.1 of Mustelus asterias. Taxonomy (NCBI): domain Eukaryota; kingdom Metazoa; phylum Chordata; class Chondrichthyes; order Carcharhiniformes; family Triakidae; genus Mustelus; species Mustelus asterias. Next base: position 35,344,546 of record NC_135822.1, read on the forward strand.
GTTCTTCGAATCTCTTCCAATCTCCAGCATCTGTGCTATGTTCTTACATTTCAATCTTCTTCATCTTTCGGGCTTATCTTGTCTCTTAAATCTTCAGTTGTCCCGAGATTATTCTTTGGCAGGTAGATCTGTTGCCCCTTAGGGCTATGAGCTGGTTCTTTATCACTTAATTCTTTTTTGAATGCCTCCCACAGATCTTCTGTCATTTTACCCTTCGACAGATTGGCCCAGTTTCCAGGGAAGCACGTTCCAGCATTTTTCAACAGTGTTCTCTGAATCATTCTCCAAAGAGTTTCTCATTCCTTTAGGTTCTGTCAAGGAACATGGTGGCGCAGTGGTTAGCACTGCTGCCTCACAGCGCCAGGGACTCGGGTTCGATTCCTGGCTTGGGTCACTGTCTGTGCGGAGTCTGCACGTTCTCCCCGTGTCTGCATGGGTTTCCTCCATGTGCCGCGGTTCCCTCCCACAGTCCAAAAGCGTTGCTGGTTAGGTTGATTGGCCAAGTTAAATTCTCCCTCCGTGTACCCGATCAGGTGCTGGAATGTGGCGACTAGGGAATTTTCACAGTAACTTCATTGCAGTGTTAATGTAAGCCTACTTGTGACACTAATAAATTTAAAAAACTGTAAAAAATGTACTTCAGCAGTGAACATGTCCTTCCCACTAATTCACGGTGACACAGACACTGCACTCAGTGCTCCTTCCAGAAAGGAAACACGTTTTATTCACTCATGAGACATGGGCATCGCTGGCTAGGCTAGAATTTATTGCCCATCCCTAATTGTCCTTGGAGGGCAGTTGAGAGTCAACCACATTGCTGTGGCTCTGGTGTCACATGTAGGCCAGACCAAGTAAGGACGGCAGATTTTCTTCCCTAAAGGACATTAGTGAACAAGATGGGTTTTTCAGACAATCGACAATGGTTTCATGATCATCAGTAGATTCTTTTTAAAATTGAATTCAAATTCCACCATCTGCCGTGGCAGGATTCGAATCCGGGTCCCCAGAACATTAGCTGAGTTTCTGGATTAATCGTCCAGTGATAATACCACTAGGCCATCACCTCCCCTGGTGACATAACTGAAACCCACTGGAAGGAACAGGCCTTCCAAAACCAGTAGCAACGGGTGGGATTTTCCACCTCTTCACCAAAGGGGTATGGGTCAACCAGATGTTTCTTTAGATTCCAGTTTTAATAAATTGAATTTTAATCCGCAAAGGGCTTTGCAGTCTGATCCCCAGACCACTAACCGGGGCCTCTGGATTATTGCTTCAGTAACATTCCTCTGTTTGGAGGTAAATTAAATTACCAATTAGAATAAATCAGATAAACTGAGGGGCAAAGTAAAGGGGGCAGCCTCTTAAAGGGGAACCGCCTTATACAGAAACAAAGCACAAATGAAGAGTTTGTCATATGAGGAGCGGATGAGGAGTCCGGGTCTATACTCGATGGAGTTTAGAAGAATGAGGGGGGGATCCAATTGAAACTTACAATATACTGAGAGGCCTAGATGGAGTGGACGTGGAGAGGATGTTTCCACTAGTGGGAGAGACTAGAACTCGAGGACAAAACCTCAGAGTGAAGGGTTACTCCTTTAAAACTGAGCTGAGGAGGAACTTCTTCAGCCAGAGGGTTGTGAATCTGTGGAACCCGAGGGCTGTGGAGGCCAGGTCATTGAGTGTCTTTAAGACAGAGATAGATAGGTTCTTGATCAATAAGGGGATCAAGGGTTACGGGGAGAAGGCAGGAGAATGGGGATGAGAATCATATCAGCCATGATTGAATGGCAGAGCAGACTCGATGGGCTGAATAGCCTAATTCTCCTTCTATATCTTATGGTCTTAAATGAAACTTAAAATATCAAACCAAAACGTGATTAAGAGGCTCGATAATGCATCCCTGTCCCTGTGGTTCCCAATGGGCATGGAAGGCCTCAACAGTGCTGGTCGATGCCGCATGCTCCCTGTTCAGGGACACCCAACTATGAATGCAGCCACAGTGGAGGGGTAGATGGTCGGCTGGGACAACCCCCTCAGTCGCCCGCTGTCTGGACCTGTTGACAGCAAGTCAGTGACAATATCACTGCACCACCGTTTCCCCATATTATTAGATGGATAAAATAATATACCGGCTTGTTGAGAAAGGAATTTGAGTTTAAGTTTAAAGTTTATTTATTAGTGTCACAAGTAGGCTTACATTAACACTGCAATGAAGTTACTGTGAAAATCCCCTAGTCGCCACACTCCGGCACCTGTTCAGGTACACAGAAGGAGAATTTAGTATGGCCAATGCACCGGGCCAGCATAAAAGGAAATCAGTGCAGATGCTGGAATCTGAAACCAAAAGGAAAAACGCTGGAAAATCTCAGCAGGTCTGGCAACATCTGTAAGGAGAGAAAAAAGCTGATGTTTTGAGACCAGATGATCCTTTGCCAAAGCTTTGGGCAGCACAGTGGCACAATGGTTAGCACTGCTGCCTCACAGTGCCACGGACCCGGGTTCAATTCCAGCCTTGGGTCACTTTCTGTGTGGAGTTTGCACATTCTCCCCATGTCTGCACGGGTTTCCTCCAAGTGCTCCAGTTTCCTCCCACAGTCCAAAGATGTGTGGGTTAGGTTGATTGGCCAGGCTAAATTGCCGCTTAGTGTCAGCGGGATTAGCAGGGTAAATATGTGGGGTTGCGGGGATAGGGCCTCGGTGGGACCGTGGTCAGTGCAGGCTCGATGGGCCGAATGGCCTCTTTCTGCACTGTCTATGATTCTATGAACGTGCAGACTCTGCACAGACAGTGACCCAAGCTGGGAATCAAACTCAGGTCCCTGGTGCTGTGAGGCAGCAGTGCTAACCACTGTGCCACTGTGCTGCCCTCAGTGATGGCGTGCCGACACTCTTGTCTTTCCCCACATGTTGAGTGGACCGAGTGACCCTTGACCTGACTGGGCCTGAACTGTCCAACCCAAGCTGCCTGAACCAAAAGTCAGCAAGATCCGGAATCTAGCCAATCCGGCCCTGGGGTTGCTGGTTTTGAGATGCTTTTCCCGTGCTTCACTGCTATAATGCAGAGCTAATTTGCTCACCGTGAGTGTGTTTAGTGACTGTCTACTCATGACAACAATGATAAATCTGAGACTTAAGACACCAAAGAGTCAAGCTGAGGCTGCAGAGAGAGAACTGCGTGAAAGATACACTTTCTTACTCATTGCTCATGCTGGAGTACAGTTCCCCAAGTGACAAAAAGCACCTGAAATAAGCAATGTTATGTGCCAGCTGAGGCAGTAATGGCCTCTGCTAGTGTTTTATCACCCACCCACCAGCTCTAGGACCAGTTGAGGCCCTTAAGTGACCAATTAACAACCATCAGTGAGATGGAATGGGGATTGTTCCACCAGTTCGGGCACGCTGTGCCCAGTGGAATGCATTACCCACAGCAGAAAGGACCATTCACACTTAAACCCCCACCTCGGCCTCCTGATTGGCATCCATCATCTATCCTCCAACATGCCTCCACCAAAGCCTGTCTGAGTGACCCTGGCGAGACATTCCACATAAGGGTAAAGTCGCCATAGTCCCGGATGACCAGAGGCTTCCCTCCCACATTGAGGGGGAGAGCTGACTGGTGGTGATTTAACCTGAGGGTCACCACACCTCAGCTGAGGGGAAAGGCTGAGAAGGCGGAGCCCTCATGAATAACCTCAGCCGGTACGGGAATTGAACCCGCACTGTTGGCATCGCTCTGCAACACGAACCAGCCATCCAGCCAACCGAGCTAAACCGCGCTCCACTTACCTCCAAGTCAAGCTCTCAACAATTTTCCTGCCCAGGGCCTGACTGTAATTCCAGCTGTGGGCACCACACCCGGTGGCACTCTTGGGACTGGAGATCTGATTGGCCAGCAACTTCGAGAGCGGGACATCACCCCACATGGAGATGGAAGCCAGGACTTCAGACAATTAATGAGTTGTGATTATAAAACAGAGCTGTGGCTTGGTGGAGGTGGGCTCTCCCCTGACGTTGCAGCCTGTGGGTAGGCTTGGATTCTGCTTTTTATTCTTTCCTGGCGATGCGGACGTCACTGGCTAGGCCAGAATTTGTTTCCCATCCCTAACTGTTTAAAGTTAAACTTTATTTATTAGTGTCACGAGTAGGCTTACATTAACACTGCAATGAAGTTACTGTGGAAATCCCCTAGTCGCCACACTCCGGCGCCTGTTCGGGTACACTGGGGGAGAATTTTAGCACGGTCAATGTACCTAACCAGCAGATCTTTCGGACTGTGGCAGGAAACCGGAGTACCCGGAGGAAATCCACGCAGACACGGGGAGAACGTGCAAACTCCACACAGACAGTGACCCAAGCCAGGACTCGAACCCGGGTCACTGGTGCTGTGAGGCAGCATTGCTAACATCTGTGCCACTGTGCTGCCCATATCTTTGGTCTGTGGGAGGAAACCAGAGCCCCCTTTTCCTCCCCCTTCAAAACACACGCTGTTCCTTAGAGACACCCCCACAAAAAGCCCAGACACTCACCCCTGGTTGTTACAACACAGTCTTTTCTCTCCCAGTCTTCAAGTCTTCTTTCCCCCTCCAAATCATCAGGCCTTCAGGCCTCAGGCCTTGTAGGCCTCAAGCCCCCACAATCCCAGCATTCCCAGCCTTAGCAGCAGGCCCTTACAGAGGTAGCAGCAGCAGGCTCTCAATCAGGCAGGAGGAGACTTCCTGGCAGTTTGAGTTCCAAGGCAGGCATTAAATTAAAGCAGAGTGGTGGGCACTTCTGGCTTCTTTTCCCCAAATAAAGTCAGGATACAGGAATAGACTTCCAGCAGAGCTGTGTGCGCGTGTTCTGTTCACAACAAAAGTGAAACCAAGACCAGGTCGCATGATATACATTTCCCTTTTAGTGATGTCATGCTGCTATCCCTTAAATGCATTATTATAAAAGGGCTGAATGGCCTCCTTCTGTGCTCTATGATTTTAGCATTCAAGAAGAGGGGTGTCTGATCCACTGTTGAGTACACATGGTTGATGCATTGCTTCATAGATATATCACAAGAGAGAATGTTTGGATTGACAGAGGGGGCGATGGCCTAGTGGTATTATCACTAGATTATTCATCCAGAAACTCAGCCGGGGACCCAGGTTTGAATCCCGCCACAGCAGATGGTGGAATTTGAATTCTATAATAAAAAATCTGGAATTAAGCACCTACTGATGACCATGAAACCATTGTTGATTGTTGGAAAAACCCATCTGGTTCACTAATGTTCTTTAGGGAAGGAAATCTGCTGTCCTTACCCGGTCTGGCCAACATGTGACTCCAGAGCCACAGCAATGTGGTTGACTCTCAACTGTCCTCTGAACAAGGGCAACTAGGGATGGGCAATAAATGCTGGCCCAGCCAGCGATGCCCATGTCCCATGAACAAATAAAAAAAACTTAGCAAACAAGCCAAAGTCTAAGGCACAAGTCCTAAATGAGATTTTCTCAGTAAACACTTTTATAATTTGATTTTGGAATCATTTTCATTGGTTTTGTGTGATTATAATGTGTTAAAATAGCATCTGCTCCCTCCGTCCTGCTGTGCCTCTAGCTCCATCAGCCGTCCCTGTCTCTGAGCCAGAGGTTTTGGGTTTGAGTCGCCTACAGGACTGTTTATAACACGGTCAAATAGGTTAATTATCAATCTATAAATCCTTCCATTATCCGGTAAGAAAGACTGAGTATCCTGGTCCACCAATACCATGTTGTAGCTGCAATGCAACAGCCTCCCCAAGTTAAGAGACCCCATGTGCAAGTTAATGCCATGAGATATTTTTCCACGATCAGTCTGCTCCTCGCTTCAAGGGATTGTCAGAGTGAGGGCGAGAGCTCTATCAGCATATCCCTCATGTCCTTGTCTATAAGACCATAAGACATAGGAGCAGAACTAGGCCTGCTGCACCATTCAATCACGGTTGATAAGTTTCTCAAACCCAATCTCCCCGTAACCTTTGATCCCCTTACCAACCAAGAACCTATCTATCTCTGTCTTAAATACACTCAATGACCTGGCCTCCACAGCCTTCTGTGGCAATGAATTCCACAGATTCACCACCCTCTGGCTGAAGAAGTTCCTCCTCATCTCGGTTCTAAAGGGCCATCCCTTTACTCTGAGGCTGTGCCTTCGGATCCGAGTCTCTCCCACTAATGGAAACATCTTCCCCACATCCACTCTATCCAAGCCTTTCAGTATTCTGTAAGTTTCAGTGAGATTCTCCCTCATCCTTCTGAACTCCATCATGTATCGTCTAGTTTTCCCTTAAATCCCTCAATGCTATTCACCTCAGTTAATCCATGTGATAGTGAATTCCACGTTTTCACCACTCACTGAGGAAACACATTTCTCCTGCATTCCCTTTTGTGTTTATTGGTAACCATCTTATAATTACATTCCCCAGCGCAACTGAACAGACCTCCTAAAGTTGTTAAAGTTTATTTATTAGTGTCACAAGTAGGCTTATATTAACACTGCAATGAGGTTACTGTGAAAATCCCCCAGTCGCCACAGTCCGGTGTCTGTTGGGGTACACTGAGGGAGAATTTAGCATGGCTAATGCACCTAACCTGCACATCTCTGGACCTGGAGGAAACCCACATAGCCACAGGGAGAACGTGCAGACTCCGCACAAACAGTGATCCAAGCCAGGAATCAAACCCAGGTCCCTGGTGCTGTGAGGCAGCAGTGCTAACCACTGTATCACCGTGCCGCCCTGGGGTTCTCTACCCTGATCCTATGAATCCCTTTAATACTTGATTGTGTCTAGGATGGACAGAGTTGTATTAGATCAAATGACATTGGCCCTTTCTGTATCTGTAGTAAACTGGGATTAATGTCAGGCTTGATGCTGCGACAAAGTGTGCTGCCATATGTGTCAGGGAGATCAAAGGCGATGTCAAGTGGATGAGAGGAATCTTGAATTAGTTATTCTTTATTGAGAACAAACAGTGACAAGTACGATAGTAAGGGCTAGCTTGAGCGAATGACTTGTGTCAGGCCCCACTCTGCTTGTCGGTAGCCTTTGGTGATAGGGCATCCATAATAAACCAGCCCTTTCGTGTGCCCCGCAGTTCAACAGCTGATCTTTTCTTTAAGTATTATTTCCTTAAGGCATCGCAGCCTTGTGCTGTGTTGCCACTATTCCGAAACGAAATATTCTGACATTCTGTGCTCTGGGATTGTCTCTCAACAGTAAGAAGATTTCAGAGCTGACAGGTGATAGACAGAGGCGGTCAGCGGTTACAGATTCAATGTTGGCGCTACGCACTGTAACGCACATCAAGGATCATTCCTACCTTGACAAGCGGATAACCAGGAAGGTACTTTCTCCAAGAGTCTCATTGACACAATGTTTTGGCAGCAGGGGATGTAGGAAAGGAAAGAACGCAAGATATCACCTTCTCGAAGTTCCTTGTCATCGGCTTGTCTGAAATTAAAATGTTCTGTTAGGGCCACTAATCCTGGTCAAACCTACACAGAAGGCTTAAAAAGAACTGAAAACAATTGCGGCACAATGCAGATCCGTCAGTGTCTGATAATGATAGAACAATCAGCGATTTACAGTCAGGGCTTCACTGAGCTCCAGCACTCAGGCCAGAAACTTCTAAAGCGTGTTTCTCAAACTATTGCTCCTTTGGTGAGATGAAAGACCACCTACCGGGGTCCAACCCACAACTCCTTTCATTTACTGCAAAAGAAAGATCTTACCGGAATTGCTGGGAATGGGAAGGGTGATTGAACGAGATGCCAATGAAGTGATGTTCTTGATTTCAAACCAGGGAGCTTCCATCTCATTTTGGATCCATAACATGACTCACCAGAAGTCTGCACATAGGTACACCAAGCAATAAGGAAGGCAAATAGGACGTTGGCCTTTATTGCAGAGGGGATGGAGTACAAAAGTAGGGAGGTCTTGCTATGACTGTACAGGGCATTGGTGGGACCACATCTAGTTGTAGATCGGGTGGTCATGTGGGTACTGGCATGACGCGGGTACAAAAGGGGTCGCGTGTCAGGAACACGGGAGTTCTCCCAGAGCACGGGCAGACACATAGCGTGTAAGAACTGCCCAGTGGCTGTTCAATAAAGATCCATTGTTGTTAGCCCCTGGTTGCCTGTTATTTCAATTCAATACCTCTACAGAAGTAAAATTTATTTATTAGTCACAAGTAGGCTTACATTAACACTGCAATGAAGTTACTGTGAAAATCCCCTAGTCGCCACACTCTGGTTCCTGTTTGGGTACACTGAGGGAGAATTTAGCACGGCCAATGCACCTAACCAGCATGTCTTTCGGGCTGTGGGAGGAAACCGGAGCACCCGGAGGAAACCCTCACAGACACAGGGAGAAAGTGCAGACTCCGCACAGACAGTGGCCCAAGCCGGGAATCGAACCTGGGTCCCTGGCGCTGTGAGGCAGCAGTGCTAACCACTGTGCCACCGTGTCATCCATTGATCACCTTGTACAGTTTTAACCCCGTTACTTAACAAGGGATTTGGAAGTTATTCCCAGAAGGTTCCCTAGGCTGAATTCTGGAAGTGTTGAGTTGTGAGGAAAGGTTAAGCAGGTCAGGCAACACTCATTGGAGTTTAGAGGAATGAGGTGATCCCATTGAAACCCATGTAAGGTCCTGAAGAGGTTTGACAGGGTGGATGTTGAGAGAATGTTGCCTTTTGCAGGGGAATCCAGAACTGGGGGGAATATGTTAAGAATAAGGAAATTCAAGATGGAGGTGAGGAGAAAGTTCTTCCCTCGGAGACTTGCTATTCTTTGGAATTCTCTACCCCAGAGGATGGTAGAGGTGGGGTTATTGAATACGTCCAAGGCAGAGTTAGATCAATTTTTGATCTACAAGTAAGTCAGGGGTTATGGAGAGCAGATCGAAAAGTGGGGTTAAGGCCAGATTTAGCTTAGCTGTGATCGGATTCAACAGTGCTGCAGATATCAGAGGCTGAATGGCCTATTCCTTCTTCTTCAGAGAGTCCTTACAGTGCAAAGTGACACCATTCAGCCCATCGAGTCTGCACTAACTCTCCAACAAAGCATCCCAGCCAGACCCAATCCCTGTAACCCCACTTATTTACCCAACTAATCTCCCCCTTACCTACACATCTTGGGGCACCAAGGGGCAATTTAGCATGGCCGATCCACCTAACCCGGACATCTTGACAGAGCGTATCAGCTCCTTGGACTTTTTCCTGCACGGGACACAGCTTCTTCTCTCCACACCTCTGCCACAGCCAAGCCCACCTACTCTTTCTTGGTCTGTTTGGGTGGCCCCCTCTTCCTCTTCCTCCTCACAGTCTCCAGCATCATCTCAAGCTCAATATCTGAAAGATAAAGTAACTTCCATGCTTCTGGGTCCCAGGGATCTGACCCTCCTGGCTCATGATGAAAAATCAGGTCTGGGTTTCCAGAAACTTCCAGCATTCAAACAGTAGCTAATCGCAACTGTGCCGAGTTCAAAGCGTGCCCGCTCGAACATTCCCGCCCCCATCCCTGCCTCACAGTTACTAATTAGCCACTAAATCCCTGTGCAAATCATTTCAGGAGGTGCACTCAATCCCCACTCCGCGAGACTGGGAGCTGGTTTCTGCTTTTCCTGGAGGAGGGGATGGGGAATGAGTTCAGAAGCGATCCCAGATTCCATTTTCCCACCTCTGACCTGAAAATCTAGTTCCTCATTTCTTCCCGTCTTTATTTTTCCAGCCACCCTCTGAAGCGCCTTGGACATATTTCGATGTTAAATGCACAATATTAACATAAGTTCCTGTTGCAGTGGCGACATAGCTGCCTGGAGTGATGCCTTTGCTGTCATTCCCTCTTTTCATCCAGAAAATCAATCCATTTTATAATTTAGACTGTTTTTCCCCCGAGCTCCCAGGCTAGTATGAGCCTGACATGTCACAACTAGTTCTGATCATTCGGGGCTAACGATGCTTGAAGGGGTCTCCCTCGGTATAAGATCACATGGAGGGGTGGGGAAGGAGGAGGACCCCCTGGTGAACCTCCTACTGAGTCTGTCAGTCAAAGCATCATCCCATTGGGTGAGTCTGATTTGATTGATTTGATTTATTATTGTCACATGTATTGGGATACCGTGAAAAGTATTGTTTCTTACGCACTATACAGACAAAGCATACCGTTCATAGAGTACGTAGGGGACAAGGAAAGGAGAGAGTACAGGATACAGTGTTACAGTTTCAGCTAGGGTGTAGAGAAAGATCAACTTAATATATGCTCGGTCCATTCAAAAGTCTGATGGCAGCAGGGAAGAAGATGTTCTTGAGTTGGTCGGCACATGGCTTTCAGACTTTTGTATCTTTTTCCCGATGGATGAAGGTGGAAGAGTGTACATCCAGGGTGCATAGGGTCCTTGATTATGCTGGCTGCTTTTCCAAGGCAGCGGGAAGTATAGACGGAGTCAATGGATGGGAGGCTGGTTTGCGTGATGGACTGGGCTTCACTCACGTTTGTAGTTTCTTGCGGTCTCGGTTAGAGTTGACGTAGGAAGGCAATGTGTCACAAGGATGGATGTGTTGGGTGACTAATGGCGGAAGCGTGGGAGCCAAGTCATGTGATGAAACCTCCAGGGATCCATTTAATCACAGTTAGTAATCTGACCATGGTTTATATTAAACAAAAACAGAAAATGCTGGAAAATCTCAGCAGGTCTAACAGAATCTGTGGGGAGAGAATAGAGCCAACGTTTCGAGTCTGGATGACCCTTCGTCAGAGCTGAGAGCAAAAAGAATCAGCAGAGATTTATACTATTGGGGTGGAGGGGAGAGGGTGTGTAATTGGATAAAGGGAATGTAAATGAGGATACAGAAGGCTGAGAAGGTGCTAAGAGTGTCTATTAAGTGATCAGACTGTGAGAATGGAAGAACAGAGGTACAGATTGTTAAAGGACTGCCTGAGGAATGTGACAGTTGCACTGAGGGTTGGGGGGTGGGGAGGGTGTGGAAAGAAGGAGCGCTGGAATGGAGAATGGAAAAATAGAAGTGAAAAAGAAGGATGGTAAAATGGATGAATGAGATTAAATGAAATGGAATAAATGAATGGAAATGGGGTGAAGGTGGAGGGGAGAGTTCAACCTCTGAAGTTGTTGAACTCAATGTTCAGTCCGGAAGGCTGTAAAGTGCCAATCAAGCGATTGTTGTTCCTCCAGTTTGCGTTGGGGTTCGCTAGAACATTGCAAAAGGCCAAGGGCGGACATGTGGACAGGAGAGCAGGGTGGTGTGTTGAAGTGGCAAGCGACAGGAAGGTCAGGGTTCTGCTTGCGGACGGACCGAAGGTGTTCAGCAAAGCGGTCACCCGGTCTGCGTTTGGTCTCTCCGATGGTTTATATTAATCCTTCCATTCCTTAATTCTCTGGAATTAACTAAAAACAGGAGCATGTTTACAGAATGTCCGCAGGCACTCGAGACAGGAACCAATTTCCCTTCAGGGAGACAATTGGAAGTGGATTAACTCATTTGATTTTGATTGGATCTGATCAAGGTTTCTCTTCAGAAAATGTACGGTGCATTTTAATGCGGCTGAATGGTTAATTAAGATGCTGCTCGAATTAACTGAAGCTCAGTTGTTGGCTCCATTGAAGGTGACTTTTACTTCTGAACAATCGATTAACAAGCCCAGGCTAATCAGCGACCACAACATAGTTGAGCCTGAAGCTGAGAGGGAAAGAGGACTAAAAGTGGAGGCCTTTAATTCAGGAGGTGCAACGCAATCGGGAATTTGGTCCCTATATTTTTTTTGCTGGAACACAGTGGCCAGGATTAGAACCGAGATGAGGAGGAATTTCTTCAGCCAGAGGGTGGTGAATCTATGGAATTCATTGCCACACAAGGCTGTGGAGGCCAGGTCATAGAGTGTATTTAAGACAGATATCGATAGATTTTTGATTGGTAAGGTAGTCAAAGGTTACGGGGAAAAGGCGGGAGAATGGGTTTGAGAAACATATCAGCCAGGATTGAATGGCAGAGCAGATTTAACGGGCCGAATGGCCTAATTCTGCTCCTATATCTTATGGTCTGATTTTCCAGTCTCGCCCACGGTGGGACCCGTCTCAGGTGGGACAGAAAATTCGGAGAGGCAGCCAGACATCCATTGACTTCAGGTGAATGACGAGACTGGAAAATCCTGGCCAATCTTACAAAAAAATCCCTCACTAAACATATCACAATTAAACATAAGGCCCAATGATCAGATTCAGAATTTCCACTTCTGATGGCAAAGAATTCTTTGCAATTCTTTTATTCTGGTTTCCCATTCTCCTTTTTGTTGACTGCACGCCTCTTCCAGAGTGCCTATTCCAATATGTTTTCCTCACGCAGACATTCTTGTTGCCATCACGCCAGGTCAAAATCCTGGATCTCCCTCCCTAACAGCACAGTGGGTGTACCTACACCACATGGACTGCAGTGGCTTAAAAAGACAGTTCACCACCACCTTCTCAAGGGCAATTAGGGATGAGTGATTAGTGCTGGCCTGGCCAACGATCCCTATATCCCATCAACAAATAACAAAAGTAGATAAAAGCAAATTACTGTGGATGCTGAAACCAAAAGAGAAAATGCTGGAAAATCTCAGCAGGTCTGGCAGCATCTGTGAGATATTTTCTCTCTTTACAGATGCTGCCAGACCTGCCGAGATTTTCCAGCGTTTTATTTTTTGTGAATAGAAAAAGTAGATCTTTTTCCAAGAGTTGTTCTATGACACTTGCACGGTGGTGCAGGGGTTAGCACTGCTACCTCACAGCGCCAGGGATCCGGGTTCAATTCCCGGCTTGGGTCACTGTCTGTGTGGCGTCTGCACATTCTCCCTGTGTCTGCGTGGTGTTCCAGTTTCCACCCACAGTCCGAAAGACACGCTGGTTAGGTGCATTGGCCATGCTAAATTCTCCCTCAGTGTGCCTGAACAGGCACCGCTGGAATATGGCGACTAGGGGATTTTCACAGTAACTTCACTGCAGTGTTAATGTAAGCTTACTTGTGACACTAATGAATTAACTTAACAACTGCTGCCCCTCAACCACATCACTGCCAATGGCTGTCCTGATCACCAGTCAGGCCTTCACTGACCACTATAAATATAAATGCTGTGGCTATAAGAACGGGTCAGAGGCTAGGAGTCCTGCAGCCAGTAACACACCTCCCCAAAGCCTGTCCACCATCTACAAGGCACAAGTCAGGATTGCCATGGAATACTCTCCATTTGCCTGGATGAGTGCAGCTCCAGCAGAACTCAAGAAGCTCAACACCATCCCGGACAAAGCAGCCCACTTGATTGATACCTCTTCCACAAATATTCACTTCCTCCATCACCAACAAACAGCGGCAGCCGTGTGTACCATCTACAAGGTGCACTGCAGGAACTCACCAATGTTCCTTAGGCAGCAACTTCCAAACACATGACCACTATCATCTAGAAGGACAAGAGCGTCAGATACATGGGAACACCAGCACCTGGAGGTTCCCCTCCAAGTCATTTGCCATCCGGACTTGGAAATATATCACTGGCCATTCACTGTTGCTGGGTCAAAATCTTGGTACACCCTCCCTAACAGCACCGTGGGTGTACCTATCCCTCAGTAACCCCAACAGTTCAAGATGGCAGCTCCCCACCACCTTCTAAAGGACAATTATGGATGGGCATTAAATGCTGGACTAGCCAGTGATGCCCACATCCATTTAAGTAATGTTTTAAAAAACTTGGCATGTCACTCTTTCTAACCAACATCACCCTACCTAACTCAACCTCCATTCTGCTCAATGTCTATAACTCAGCCCCAGTTGCTTTGCAAGCTCACTAACAATTTGACAACTTGAGCCATCTGCCTGTCTCAGCTCATCTGTGATTTTATTTCTCCCTTGTTTCTCCTTTCAGTGACCCTTCTTCCATTATATCAATCATTGTCTTCCATTTCTGCACTCTCCCTGGTACGATTCACAAGTTACAGGGGCACAAACTCAAGCGTTGATCACTCATTGCCATTCCAAGCTTGACCAGGTGCCCCTCCCTCTTGGAGGATGGTCCTACAGGACCAGGATAGATCTTTATTCCTTTTCCTCCATCGCCACCATCTGCTTACGCACCCCCCCCCCCCCCGCCACCCCCCCAAACTCACATCAAGTGTAAGGGGTTCATGGAAATCAACAACATTAAGGACAAATTTGCCAACCTGCCTCAGCCATTTCCATCTCTTTCTCCTATCTTTAGACCGCAATCTCTAGTCTGTCTCCCACCCACCCTGAACCGGTGGCAGTTGGTGACCTTCACGACATGTGAGGCCCAATTTCACATGCCTACGTAAGCCAGTGTGTTCCCATGGCAACGGGCCCTTCACGCCAGCGCAGTGTGATTTATTTTCTTGTCTGCAACTATTTTTCATTTGAAAATGGAAGGGAGGTCCAAGAAAAACATAAGAAAGGGAATCAGTCAGCAGATGGTAGGACAAGACGCCAATATTCTCGTGGCAAAGCCAGCTGCTTTTCTTGATCTTGTTCTTTCTGATATGCGGATTATAAACCTCCGTTCCCTGCTCTGCCATCATTGCCCAGGCCTCTCTTCCCTCCACTTTCACTCTTTTCTCTTTAGTCTACAGCTTCGATTCAGCCCTGGGATGACCTGAGGGCCTCTCGGTATGGAATTTCCCCATCTTGATGTGGAGAACAGCCCAACGAGCAGGTTAGTCCTGCGCGCCCGAGCCTGCATCACACTGACACTCCTCAGGCACCCAACACACTCAAACATAGCCATCTACGCACTGATTCCTGTCTCCCTTCTGCCCGCCAACCTGGACCTGAGAATGGGCCCTACATTCAATAGAGTTTTGGAGAATGAGAGATGGCACGGCAGGCAGATATACATGGATAAAAAGTTTGAAGGCATTAGATTTGTGTTGTGTTTTGATCTCGGGCAAAAGAGAAACTAAAACTGGATGGCATGACACACTTCCCTTCAAGTAACATCATGCTGTTTCCTCTTCAACATATATTACAACATCCCTTGTCGTGGACTCCTGTAGCCAAGGGAAATAACTTTCTTGCATCTACCATATCGTACTGTGAGAATGTTGTATGCTTCCATGATCACAGAATCATACAGTGCAGAAGAGGCTCTTCAGCCCATTGAGTCCACACCAACACATTAGAAATATCTGAACTCCCACCTAATCCTATCTGCCAGCACTTAACCCATAGCCCTAGATGTGCCAAGTGCTCATCTGGGTACCTTTTAAAGGATGTGAGGCAACACCAACCGCCTCCCCCCGCCCACCCCCCCACACCCTCCCAGGCAGCGCATTCCAGACCGTCACCACCCTCTGGGTAAAAAAGTTTTTCCTCACATCACCTCTAAACCCTCACCTTGAACCTATGTCCCCTCGTGGCAGACCCTTCAGTTAAGGGGAACAGCTGCTCCTTATCCATGTCCCTCATAATCTTGTGACCCTCGATCAGGTCCCCCCTCAATCTTCTCTGCTCCAACGAAAACAAGCCACGCCTATCCAACCTTTCGTCATAACTTAAACAATATCTTAATAAATGAATCCGCAACACATTTACTCAATCCCTTATGAGTGATTGGTGCCTGTAGATTATTAGAACACAACAGGATAAGAATTTGGCCATTTAGGACTGAGATGAGGAGGAATTACTTCACTCAGAGTCTTGGTCATTGAGAGATTTATAGAGATTAAAGATATCAAAGGATTTGGAGATAGTGCGGGAAGATCACATTGAGGGAGAAGATCTGCCGTGATCAAGTTGAATGGCAGATCAGGCTCAAAGGGCCGAATGGCCAACTCCTGCTATTTCCGATGCTTCTCCCAAGTTCTTCCCATCATAGAATCCATCTCCTGTTCATTCATTCCCCTAATTCTGCAGCAGCTTATCCTACCTCATTTCCCTGGCACCCATGGGTGCTGACAAAGAGAGCAGCTCCTTGAAACACGATTCCTCTCAGCTCCAACTCACCCTTATCATCATCATCATCATTCCCCCGAGGAAATCATCCCTGACCAATCTGACCTCATGACTACTACTGTCATCAACTCCACTTTCCTCAATCCACATTGTTGCTTCCAAGATCTCTGTACATCTGCACCATAACTCCCTGTACATCTACACCATAACTCCCTAAACATCTATACCATAACTCCCTGAACATCTATACCATAACTCCCTGTACATCAATACCATAACTCCCTAAACATCTATACCATAACTCCCCAAACATCTATACCATAACTCCCTAAACATCTATACCATAACTTACTGAGCACCTATACATAACTCCCTGTACATCTATACCATAACTCCCTGAACATCTATACCATAACTCCCCAGACATCTATACCATAACTTCCTGAGCATCTATACATAACTCCCTGTACATCTGTGCCATAACTCCCTGAACATCAATACCGTAACTCCCTATACATCTGTACCATAACTCCCCAGACATCTATACCATAACTTCCTGAGCATCTATACATAACTCCCTGTACATCTGTACCATAACTTCCTGAGCATCTATACCATAACTCCCTGTGCATCTGTACCATAACTTCTTGAGCATCTATACCATAACTCCCTGAACATCTGTACCATAACTCCCTATACATCTATATAATAACTCCCTCTACATCTGTACCATAGCTCCTTGTACATCTATACATTAATTCCCTGAACATCTATACAATAACTCCCTCTACATCTGTACCATAACTCCCTGGACATCTATACCATAACTCCCTGTACATCTATACCATAATTTCCTGTACATCTATATATTAATTCCCTGTTTGAAGCCCTCCAGCCCCAGCAGCACAATGTTTATTGTAAAGTCACAAATGGCGCCTCACTGACTGAGCCACATTATCTCCTTCTTTCTTCCTTACCCTGTATTGGTTGGGGTGTGGAATGGACTGCCAGCTGTGATAGTGGAGTCTGACACTTTAGGAACTTTCAAGCGGTTATTGGATAGGCACATGGAGCACACCAGAATGATAGGGAGTGGGATAGCTTGATCCTGGTTTCGGACAAAGCTCGGCACAACATCGAGGGCCGAAGGGCCTGTACTGTGTTCTATGTTTTACCCATTCCACAGCATTTATTGTATTTGGCCATGTTATCTTTCATCAGTGCCATTGCCCCATTGAAATACCTTGTCTGGTTCGATTTCTGGCCAGTAAACTACAGCTAGTGACATTACAGAATTGTTTATTTTATTCTTTCATGGGATGTGGGCGTCACTGGCTAGACCAGCATTTATTGCCCACTAATTGCCCTTGGGAACATACTGGTGAGCCTCCTTCTTGAACAACTGCAGTCCAGGTAGTGTAGGTACAACCACAGTGCTGCCAGGAAGGGAGTTCCAGGATTTTGACCTGGTGACTGTAAAGGAATGGCGATATATTTCTATGTTTATATTTCTATGTCTGGATAGTAAGTGACTTGGAGGGGAACTTGCAGTTGGTGGTGTTCCCATGTGTCTGCTGCCCTTGTCCTTCTTGGTGGAAGAGGTCACAGGGTTGGAAGGAGTTGTCCAAGGATCCTTGGTGAGTTCCTTCCCATGTAGTAGGAATGTAACTCTGTCCTTGGCCACATTCTGTATCTAACCTCTTGGCACAACATCATCCTTGGTCACAGAATGGACTTCCATGTGGATGGTAATGAAATGGGGTGGCACGGTGGCACAGTGGTTCCCACTGCTGCCTTCAATAAGTCTGGGATACATCAGGGTATCTGGGAAGCTCTCATCCAGGATATTGAAACCATCATCTTTGTCTTCTTACTCACTCGTCAATAATTGTAGCCCTCTCCTCAGGCATTCGCTGAGGCTGAACTGGATCATGTACAATCTTAGTATTATCACAAAGATTACTCAGCAACTAATCTCAGACACAGTGAACTGTTTTAAAAAAAAAACAAGAAAAGACATTGATCAAAAAATGGCTGCCACGAGTCACCTGTTGGCTGATATTGTAAAGTCGAACACTTCTTTGGAAAGTCGATATGAATACAGACTTGTTACATCAAATTTCACACCGGGGTTTAAAGGTTCAGTTCAAAAGGGACTCTCTGGAAAGGAAGGTATTAAACATTCAAAGTGCGAGACTTTGATCAGATGTTCATCAGATATTCGAAACCCCAATGGAGGATGAACTGATACCATCTCCTGTTGATTTATATCTTGAAATGTGCCAAAAGTTTTGAAGATGCAAATATCAAAAAATGGCATTAATTGGTCAACAAAAATAAATGCAAACATGCTGATTGAATTCCCTTCCAGGAATATTCAGAGAGGAGTTTTAAAACCATTTCTGCCAGCCAGAATCAGGGAAAGAACGAACAGGAGGAGATTGACTATCATCCAAAACACTGCTGGAAAAAAGCACAAAAGATCTCTCTTTCTCTCTCCAACTCCCTCCCTCTGGAAGTGAAAAAGGCGTCTTCAACAGATTACAGACCTGAAAAGATACAACTCCAGAATTCTACAGGAAACCACCGAACCTCAAGTGGCCGCAACATTCAACAACCTGTACCGCAAAGGCAAAGACTTAATCATATATTCTTTTCACTTTCTCTTGGATTCTAACTTTTCTACTTCTGACAGCTGTGTGTCTCTGCATAAATATAATCTTTCTATGACTCAAGAAAACCTGGTGTGATTGCCTCCTTATTAGCAAATTGATACATTTGGATTGGAAAAGGCATTTATGGAGGAAGTAAACTTTAAAACCATTCTTACGACCAACTGAGGGGGCTGAATAAAAGGGAAGCCAGCTCATCCCTCCTAACCGGGCCTTCAGGCCTTTGCCAAGCCACATTTGTCTATCCTGTCTCCTTGCTGCCCTAAACTGAATCCCATTTTTTAAAATTCATTCATGGGACATGGGCATCGCTGGCTAGTCAGAATTTATTGCCCATCCCGAGTTGCCCTTGGAGGGCAGTTGAGAGTCATAGAGTCAAAGAGTCAAAGAGGCTTACAGCATGGAAACAGGCCCTTCGGCCCAACTTGTCCATGCCGCCCTTTGAAATCCCTAAGCTAATCCCAATTGCCCGCATTTGGCCCATATCCCTCCATATCCATCTTACCCATGTAACTGTCTAAATGCTTCTTAAAAGACAAAATTGTACCCACCTCTACTACTACTTCTGGCAGCTTGTTCCAGATACTCACCACCCTCTGTGTGAAAAATTGGACACCTGGACCCTTTTGTTTCTCTCCCCTCTCACTGTAAACCTACACCCACTAGTTTTAGACTCCCCTTTGGGAAAAGATATTGACTATCTAGCTGATCTATGCCCCTCATTATTTTATGGATCTCTATAAGATCATCCCCTCAGCCTCCTACGTTCCAGAGAAAAAAGTCCCAGTCTATCCAGCCTCTCCTTATAACTCAAACCATCAAGTCCCAGTAGCATCCTAGTAAATCTCTTATGCACTCTTTCTAGTTTAATAATATCTTTTCTATAATAGGGTGATCAGAACTGAACGCGGTATTCCAAGTGTAGCTTATCAATGTTTTGTACAACTTCAACAACTCCTGCATTCAATGTTCTGACCAATGAAACCAAGCATGCTTCATCATTCAATCTCCCAATCTCTTTCAGCCATTGGTCCCCTCACAGATGCTCCATTCCTCTGATCTGACCTCTTGTCATTATTTTACTTCACCTGACCTTCACTGGCCATGCCTTCACCCCAATTGGTTAATGTTTAATTAATTTTGCCTGATAACTCTTGACTGCTCAGTGCATGATTCGTTCAGACTGCGTGTAGTCATTTAGAAAGAGAAACTTAATAGAGGCAAGAGGCGGCAAGCACAAGAGGGCAGCCATTTTGAAGCATTGAATAAAACTGCTGTTACACACAGCCAGGCTGGTGTGTCACCTCTGCAGAAAACACACCAGCCAACTCTCTGGAACCAAAAACAGAAAATGCTGGAGAACTTCAACAAGTCTGACAGCATCTGCAGAGAGAGAATAGGGCCAACGTTTCGAGTCTAGATGACCCTTTGTCAGAGCTCTGATGAAGGGCCATCAAGATTCGAAACGTTGGTTCTATTCTCTCTCCACTGATACTGTCAGACTTGGTGAATTTTTCCAGTATTTTCTGTTTTTGGTTCAGGTTCCAGCATCCATAATATTTTGCCTTTAACTCTCTGGAACCTCTTCTCTTTCCACCTCTACCTCTGAATACAATATTACAGAATCATAGAATTAGAGAAGTGTTTTGTAGCACAGAAGGAGACCACTCAACCCATTGTGCCAACACCGGCTCCCCAAATGACTTAGTGCCATCCCCCTGCCTTTTCCCTGCACCCCTGCACATTGTTTCTATTCAACTAATCATCTAATGCCCTCTCGAATGCCTCGATTGAACCTGCCTCCACCACTTCCAGGCAGTGCATTCCAGACCCAAACCATTCTTTTTGCAATTTTAAAGCTGTGCCCTCTCTTTCTCGATCCTTTTAGGAGATTAAACCTCATTCATTGGTCAAGCTATTGGTCACTCCATCCAATGGCTGCGTCCATTCCCTTTTCCCCTATTTGCAAAACACTCAGAACTTTGCTAAAAAGTGAGACAGAGACACAGGGTGGGATTTCCCAATCCTTTCTGCCTGTGGGATCTTCCAGTCCCACCGATGGTGTTTCCCCCCCCCCGCCACCCCACCTCCATTGGATTCCCCAGTGGCGGGAGAGGCGAGCCATGCAAAAGGTCATACACGTCGGTGGGACTGGAAGATCCCATGATTTGGAAAACTCAGGGATTGTGGAACATCATAACAAAGTCAATAGGTTAACTACATTAACTCTTTCTAGGAGGCTTCCCTAGTCCTGGGGGTTGCTGTGTCTCCAGGGCGACACATATGGAACCGGCCCTTGTGGGCACAGTGGAAGAACGTTAGACAGCAGAGTGACTGAGCTCAGTTCCGTCTGCCTGGAACCAGGAATTTGGTCCAGGGTAGCTTTACCGCAGGCGACCCCACACTACTTGAACCGCATTTTGTGAAAATGGCAGAATTTAAGACTGTAAGGGTCCCGGGTATTGGAACAGACAGGAGGGAACTGATTAGTAAATTTGCGGATGACATGAAGATTGGTGGAGTTGCTGATAGTGGCGGGGATTGTCAGAGGATACAACAGGATATGGATAGATTGGAGACTTAGGTACAGAAATGACAGATGGAGTTTAATCCGGACAAATGTGAGGTGATGCATTTTGCAGGATCAAATTTAGGTGTGAATTATACTGTAAATGGCAGAACCCTTAGGAACGTTAGCAAAGAGTGGGATCTGGGCGTGCAGGCTCACAGTTCCCCAAAAGTGGCAACACAGGTAGCTAAGACGATTAAGAAAGCATATGGCATGCTTGCCTTCATCAGCCCAGGGCATTGAGTACAAGAGTTGGGAACTCATGTGGTGCGTGCCTGGAACGCGCTGCCAGAGGAGATGGTGGAAGTAGGCACATTATCAGCATTTAGGAGACATCTGGATGGGTACATGAACAGGGAGGGAAAAGGGGGATATGGACCGAGTAAGGGCAGAAGGATTTTTTGTTAGTTTAGTTGGGGCATCATTATCGGCATGCGCTTGGAGGGCTGAAGAGCCTGTTCCTGTGCTGTACTCTTCTTTGTTCTTGTTTTTTGGATACCGAGTTTCAGCTTGGATTGTTTGGATTGACTCAAAATCAGAGTGGTCTGTATTGAATGAAATAGGACTGTTGAACAGGAGTCGTGAGGGAGCACCACTGTGTGTGCGCGTGTGTGTGTGCGCGTGTGTGTGCGCGTATGTGTGTGTGTGTGTGTGCATGTGTGTGTGTGTGTGAGTGTGAGTGTGTGTGTGCATGTGTGTGTGTGAGTGTGTGTGTGTGTGTGAGCGTGTGTGTGTGTGTGTGTGTGAGTGTGTGTGTGTGAGGTGTGTGTGTGCGCGTGTGTGTGTGTGTGCGCGCGTGTGTGTGTGCATGTGTGTGTGAGTGTGTGTGTGAGTGTGTGTGAGTGTGTGTGTGTGTGTGAGGTGTGTGTGTGAGGTGTGTGTGTGTGTGTGTGTGGGCTGGAGGGTTTCAGCAATGAAGAGAGGCTGGGGTTGCTCTCCTTAAGCAGAGAAGGCTGAGGGAGGACATGATCGAGGTGTTCAAAATTATGAGAGACCCCTTTGTAGAGGGGTCAACAGCCAAGGGGCATGGATTTAAGGAAAGGGGCAGGAGATTTAGAGGGGATTTGAGGAAAGCCTTTTTCACCCAGAGGATGGAGGGAATCTGGAACTTGCTGCCTGAAAGGAAGGTAAAGGCGGGAACCCTCACAACATGTAAGAAGTATGTAGAAAAGCACTTGAAACGCCATAGGCTACGGACCAAGGGCTGGAAAATGGGACTGGAATCGATAGGTGCTTGATGGCCAGTGCAGACACGATGGGCCGAAGGGCCTCTTTTTGTTGCTGTAAAACTCTGTGGCCGGAATCTCACTGCCCCGCCCGCCAGGGGAATCGGAGCGGGCGAGGGGCAGACCATTGACCTCGAGTGAGATTTTACGATTTTGAGATGAGCAAGGACGTAAAATCCAGTCCGATGACTCTATAAAGTTCACAACAGTCAGGATTGCATCATTCAGTACAGCTGTGTGTGCGGCGCGTGACCATACTGTTATGGCTGACAGCAGGGAAGGACCCCAATTAGCTGACTACACAGATTATCAGAGAGAGAAACGGAGCCTATAAATATCTCCCTTCAAGCTGTGGTTATTTGAAGTTGAAACTGAATGACGGCCCAGGGGACTGAAGAAGAATAAAAGTGGAATCTCACCATTGAGTGGCCTAACTGCTGTGCAATGTAATCCCCATTGACAGCTCCACTCAGACTGAATTGGTGCAAAGTCTACAATACCTGAATGCGACCCCAATTTTAATTGTAAATAGGGAGAAGCAATTTGGTTCAAAAGCGGCTGCGGTTTGTATAAGGAAGTTCTTTAGGAGCGCCAGTAATCACAGCCTCCGTCATTCAGGGACTGCTGCGTGTTACATTGTTAATTGTGTCGGCACGGTGGCACAGTGGTTAGCACTGCCGCCTCACAGCGCCAGGGACCAGGGTTCAATTCTGGCCTCGGGTCACTCTCTGTGTGGAGTCTGCGCATTCTCCCTGTGTCTGTGTGGGTTTCCTCCGGGTGCTCTGGTTTTCTCCCACAGTCCAATAAATGTGCGGGTTAGGTGCATGCTAAATTGTCCCTAGTGTCGGGGGATTGGCAGGGTAAATATGTGGGGTTACGGGAATAGGGCCTGGGTGGGATTGTGGTCGGTGCAGTCTCGATGGGCCAAATGGCCTCCTCCTGCACTGTAGGGGTTCGATGATTCTAGGTGTCGGAAAGCAAACACTCGACAATTTAAAAAGCTGTTGGAAAAGATCAGGGGGGAGATTCTTTGGCCTCCCAGCCACGTGTTTCCTGCCGGCGGGAGCGGAGGATCCCACCGGCGTGGATGGCCGGAGAATTCCGGCCCTGCTTTGTGGGGCCCCCCAAGCAGAGATATTGCAACAGCATTGAGGAACAGGCTGAGGGTGCCACTGCTCCGAGTAGTCAGGGCTCTGCTCTCAATCCCCCCCTCCACCAAACCCATTTGGTGGTGTAAGTATTCTCTCTAGAATCGATGTCACTTGCTCCTTGCAGTACTGCGCACCGCACGACAGCACCGATATTGGAGTTGCGCAAAGACTTCGGGCAGAATTCTCCGGTACGCTGGTCTAAAAGCTGGAAATTCCTGCCCAACCGTCAATGGGGTTTCACATTCTCCGCAACCCACCCGCTAAAATTCCAGTGGTGGGCGAGATTCCAGGGTTATGGGGAGCAGGCGGGTAAGTGGAACTGAACCCACTATCAGATCAGCCATGATCTTATTGAATGGCAGGGCAGGCTTGAGGGGCTAGATGGCCTACTCCTGCTCCTAGTTCTTATGTTCTTATGGGAGAATTACATAGAAACATAGAAACCCTACAGTGCAGAAGGAGGCCATTCGGCCCATCGAGTCTGCACCGACCACAATCCCACCAAGGCCCTACCCCCACATATTTACCCGCTAATCCCTCTAACCTACGCATGTCAGGGGCAATTTTAACCTGGCCAATCAACCTAACCCGCACATCTTTGGACTGTGGGAGGAAACCGGAGCACCCGGAGGAAACCCACGCAGACACGAGGAGAATGTGCAAACTCCACACAGACAGTGACCCGACCTTTGAGTGGGAAATGAAGGGAATGAGACAAGAGGGAAAGGAGGACTTGCATTTATATAGCGCCATCCGCTATTTGAGGATAACTGAAAGCACTTCACAGTCAATGAAATACATTTTGACGTGTAGTTCCTGCTTTAAGGTCGCAATCAGAGGCAATCAGCGCACAGCAAGATCCCACAAACATCAACGTGATCAGGACATGATTTGAGTGATTTTGTGGGAGGGATAGATATTGAGCAGGTCAGTGGGTTCAGCTGCCTCGGTCACCTTCAAGATAAACACCCTGGGATCTTTCACATCCAGCTGAGAAGAGCATGGGGTAAAGGCCTCAGCTGTGTTCTCTGCTGGTGTCTCTGGAGGGGGTTTGAATCCACAGCTGTCTGTCTCCAGGGTGAGAGTGCCACCCACGGAATGAAAGCTGACGGATTACAGCCACAGATATGGGCAGTGTTTCTGCAAGTTGGGGCATCTTTTTAGCAGAATAAACAAACGTTTTGAGAGGCTTCCGACTTTATCTGCCGGCTTCAAGGAGGCAAATCCTGGAAGGGCTACTCCCTCTGGAAAACAAGGGAGCAGAAATGGAAGATTCTCACCAGAAGTATTAAAGAGGATGATCCAAGCAATGCCTTCGCATAGAGGGTTAAAAAAAAGACTTACATTTAGATGGTGCCTTTCACAGCCACTTCACAGTCAATGAAGTCGCCTTTGAAGGATAGTCACCCTTGTGACGTAGGAAACTTAGTAGCCAATTTGTGCACAGCAAGATCCCACATTCAGTAAAGTGACAATGACAAGGGTGTTTCAAACATTGGAAAATTAACTATAGCCTGTTCTTGGCAGACAGTGCGGATCTGCTATCTGCCTTAGGGGATCGGTCTGAGTTCCAGACCTTATAAGTGTCAACAGGCCAGTCACAAAAATGCCACAACCATCTTGTGCAGCTTAATTAGCTATAAGTGACCACCACTGTACTGCAATATATAAACATTCGGGCTGGTGTTTTCCAGAACCTTCCCCCACTCTTTGGCAATGGGTCCTCCTGCAGCAGAGGGGGCTCGCTATTGGCCACCGGCAGGATCTCCCGGTTCCACCAAGGTCTACGGTGCACTGCACGACTCGCCCGTTCCACTGCTGGGGAACCCAGGGTGGGGGTTGACATAGAATCATGGAATCCCTATTGTGCAGAAGGAGGCCATTCAGCCCATTGAGACTGCACCAACAATCCCACCCAGGCTCTATCTCTATAACCCCACATATTTACACTGCTAATCAGTCTGACACCAAGGGGAATTTAACATGGCCAATCAACCTAACCTGCACATCTTTGGGCTGTGGGAGGAAACCGGAGCACCCAGAGGAAACCCACGCAGACACGGGGAGAATGTGCAAACTTCCACACAGAGAGTGACCCAATCCAGGAATCGAACCCAGGTCCCTGGCGCTGTGAGGCAGCAATGCTAATAACTGGGCCATAGATGGGTTATAAACTGTGTCTTAATGGGGAAGAGAGTTCCTATTTTGTTTGTTCTTGTGGGTGCCACTGACAGTTAAGGCCAGCACGTAATGCCCATCCATAATTGCCCTTCAAACTGACTGCATACTGGGCCACTTCAGAGAGGGCAGATAAAAGTCAACCACATTGCTGTGGCTCTGGAGTCACATGTAGGCCAGACCAGGTTAGGACAGCAGATTTCCTCACCGGAAGATGTTAGTGAATCATGGGATCTTTTTTCCCAACAATTTGGTAGCTTCCTGATCATTATTATTAAAACTTGTATTTAATTCCAAATTTATTAATGAATTAAATTTAAATTCTCCACGTTGCTGGGATTTGAACTTATATTCCTTCAGCATAAGCCCAATAACATTACCATTATGTTACCACTCCCTGAGGCAAACAAGTTGGGGAGCAAATCATTTGGCCCATCGAACCTGCACTGGCAATAATCCCACCCAAGCCCTATCCCTGTGACCCCACGCATTCACCCAGCTAATCCCCTGATACTAGGGTCAATTTACCATGGGTAGTCAACCTAACCTGTACATTTGGACCATGGGAGGAAACCAGAGCATCTGGAGGAAACCCACGCAGACACGAGGAGAATGTGCAAATTCCACACAGACAGTAACCTGAGGCCGGAATTGAACCCGGGTCCCTGGCACTGTGAGATAGCAATGCTAACCACTATGCCACCGTGCCACCCTTCAGAGCTTTGTATCTGGATCACTGAAAGCTTGGTCACAGGGGGTGGGGTGAGGGATGTGCATAAAGTACAAGAGACCAAAGTTGAAGAAACATTGCACTTTGTAGGGCCTGGAGGGCAAAGGAGATTACACTCATTACTTAGCACTGCTGCCTCAGAGCGCCAGGGGAATTTGTTCAATTCTGGCCTCGGGTCACTGTCTGTGTGGTGTTTGCATGTTCTCCCGATGTCTGCGTTGGTTTCCTCCGGGTGCTCCGGTTTCCTCCCACAGTCCAAAGATGTGTGGGTTAGGTGGATTAACCATGGCAAATGTATGAATTTATGGGATAGGGGGGAGGGGAGGGTTGGGATGCTTTTTCAGACAGTCAGTACAGACTCGATGGGCGGGATGGCCTTTTTCTACATTGTAGGAATTCTATGATTCTGTGATATGATTCTATGAATTAGGATGCTTTCTCTGTGGGGTGGCACAGTGGTTAGCGCTGCTGCCTCACAGCGCCAGAGACCCCAATTCGATTCCTGGCTTGGGTCACTGTCTGTGCGGAGTTTGCATGTTCTCCCCGTGTCTGCATGGGTTTCCTCCGGGTGCTCCGGTTTCCCCCTACAGTCCAAAGATGTACGGGTTAGGTGGATTGGCCATGCTAAATTGCCCCTTAGCTAAGGTAAATGAATGGGGTTATGGGATAGGGCATGGGTGGAATTGTGGTTAGTGCAGACATGATGGGCTGAATGGCCTCCTTCTGTACTGTAGGATTCAATGGAGGTTAATTTTCATGCTGAAGCTCTTTGTTTTTCCTTTTATGGCCATTTTTGCTGTTGCAGCCAGTGCCATTTCTGCAAATTGTGGTGCCAGGAAATTAAGGAGTGAAGTTAATCTTCGAAAGGCACAAACAGCTAAGTTGCCAAAATAATTGCTCAGTCATAGATGCCTTTCTAACTGACATCTGGGGGATGGCAAATGGCTCACGTTGGCTGTCCACTATAACCTGACGGTGAAAATGGAAGGGACCATGCAAACAAGGAAGCCCATCAAATTTATTTTCCCTAACTTAGCCAAAAGGACGTAAAGTTGTCCCAGCACTCAGCTGTTTCTTAAATAACTCCAGGGTCTTAATGCCTCCACTGCAAGGTGTAGATGGTGATCACTCCCGGGCCAGGTTTGGTTTTGTGGAATAGCAAGTCGGGCACTTGTTTCTGATCATTCGCTTAGAACAGCACCCGCTGGGATAGTCTCCATCAGTAACCTTCCAGCTGGGCTGACCCTGCGAGCTTTCAGGTTTGGTGAAGATCAAATATTATTTTTCAAATGTCAGGCAAGATTAGAACGAGGCATTTCACAATGTATAAAAACTGGGGATTAAACTGTCGAAAAAGAATGGCCCCTCCACCAAGGATAAGTGAAATTTCTGCAGTCCAATCTTGGGCCGGTTTATTTAACTAAGATCCTTGCTTTCTGCTGCTGGCATACCAGGTATCGTGCACAATATATGCACATGGTTTTAAAAGTAGAATGAAATGAAACTCTTTCTTCTCCACTGCAGCTCCAACCATCAGTATAGAATCCATCAGTGACCTGCAATATTGCTCAAGTCACTATTGTTTTGTTACAGGAATCAACCTTCTTATTATCTGTTAACATCCAGGCCAGAACCTCCAAGGTGTTTTGTGAAGTTAACCTGGACCCTAAGTTTTACATTTAAATTTGGCATTGAGGTGAGAATAAGGTGTTTCACTCCAGGTATGACTCAAGTGACCCACTCGGAAGCTTTTACCAAACAAAGTTTATTGGAGAACACAGATATAATATCACAAAAAGAATTAGCATAACTTTTACCAATTGCAAGACTTAAACATGACACAGTGTAGCTATCTTAACAGCTAGCTATCTCTGATGTTCCACTTGAAAGGCAATACCCCATAGACATATCCCTCTTCAGAGTTAATTAGCATTAAAATAAGTACCCTCCTGTGATACTAGATTTCCAGCTTTTAATATCTACAGACAGAAATCCAAACAGCAAAACAAAAAAGTCAGCCTAATCTCGAGCAGCTTCCAGTCTTCAGACTTCAGAGACAGGAAAGAATAAACCTCGCTCTGCAGCTTCCAAAACATCTGAAAAACTAAGCTGGAATTCTCTGTGAAAGCGTAGCTGTCTCCAGTCATATGACCTGACCTGTCAATTATCCCAATCGAGCTCTACCCTGCAATTCCAGGGGAACATTAAAACAACAGAACACTGCATTAGTGCAGATTAAAACAAACATGATATCAATTATACTGCTTCAGTAACAATAGAAGACACCAGATGCAGACAAAACAGTTCCAACAAAGTACCAGGGACTGCTGGAAACATCCTGCAGAGAAACATGATTAAGATACATTCCTTAAAGGCACAGTACCATCACATATTTGAGAATCGGCAATTATTGGCAACATGAAGAGTTGGAGTAAGAAAGTAGTCAAGGAGACAGTCAGGGGTGGGGGTGTGGGCGGGAGTAGGGATGAGGGAGTAAGACTGCAGAAAAATTGGATGCTTACTTCACTACTATTCAAAGTGTGCGCCAGAATCTAGATTCATTGGTGTTGAGGTGGGAAGGTTGGACCAGTTCCATCAAAGCGACTGCAGTCTTGCAGTAAAGGCATCGGCATTTTTCTCAATTTATTTTTTTTCATTTCCAGATTAAATCGTGCAAGGAAACTTGCTCAGAGCTGATCCCGGGATGTTGTCACGACTCTGCTATATCTCTGCTGGATGGGCAGTGCTGCCAGACTTTATGATTGCATTGGACACAGAAGGTCATCTCTTCCATTCAACAGCGAGTCTATTAAAACCAAGCAGTGCCCCCTGTAGAATAAGTCAATAAATATTGAGCTCACACGGCCCAAGCAGCAGGGTGTTATTCATCGAGGTTGATTCTATTGCACACTAGTATCAAAGTGAAAGTGAGCTTGGCATCCCTGAGGAGTGTTATCCATTCATGGTCTTCAACCTATATTTCTATCTGTCTGGAGTTGCATGCTCCTGCAGCAAAAGTATTGATGTTACCCTGTGTACAGACCAGATGCTATTACTGTTTAAGAGTTCTGAGTTGAGCAAACACAGACAAAATACTCCGCATCGTCAGATCAATTCCCATGTTAACATTTCAAAAATATTTCTCTCGAAAATGAGATTTAAGAAAAAAAATTATTGTTGAGCGCTTCGGCCTGAATTTCCGTGAAGGTGGAAGGGCTCCGCACCTTAGCCAGAAGCACGATCTCCCCCCCGCCCCACCCCGTATCCAGCCCCAGGCATTTTCACTGGAACAAGGATGGACAGGGATGGATGCAGGGAGGCTTCACCGGGGGTGGAACGAGGCCCGACTGTATTTCATACACCTGCGGTTGATGGAAGCAGCAACATACAGGAAAGTGTAGCTTCCTTCACTCAGAAGCAGTTTTTGAATTTCTGTCACCCACGTTTCTGAGACACGATGTTTGGATTTTACGAATTTGAGGAGGCAGTCTAAATTTATCGGGGTTCTTTGAAGAACTCTTTGGGAAAAGTCAGGTGTCTCTTTGGGATTGTTAAAAGTAGACATGAATGTATGTAAAAAGTGGATATTGCCTGTTGCCTGTCAAGCTGTTAAGCCATTTAAATCCCCTGCAATTTAAATCTTTAAAAAAATTACAGCCTGCTTTGTCTTTCAGTTGGAAAGATATTTGTGCTTGCAATTATAACAGATGCTTCTTGACACGCGCCTGAGGTTATCATTATGGTATGAGTACCGTTTGACTGCTTCCACAACCTATCATCATTACAGTGGAGGGGGTGAAAGTTCAACAGTTTGATTGGCAACTCCAAATGGTCAAGCAAGGATTATCCATCTTTGTTGTGACAGTATGAATACAAATGTTTGTTTTTGTAAGGGATTACAAGCTTGAAGGGATTTCAGTACACTGATAGGGCTTTGATCAATGAAAGTGTTTTTTTTTATACAGTGAAGTCTGTAACAGATACTTAGAATGATATTTTATTTCACCTCCTGAGGTCTGCCCATGGTGGGCACTGTTGCCATGCACTTTGTAAGGTGGGGAGTGAGGCATGAGTTGGCACTTAGTTGGCATTGGGACTATCAAGGGCCGTGGGGATGAGTGAGAGCCATGGGTTGGTAAGAGGGGCCATGGGGGAGGGTGAAGTGCATGAAACGGCGTGAGTTGGCATGAATCGCGAAGGGGAATTGTTGGGGGGGTGAGGGAGTATGAGGGGTGAGGGCTATAGGGTCTTCCTGTTTTCATTATATCTGGGACAAAGTCCCAAAGAACCAAAGCGAGCCTTTTAAACAGCATGTCCTGGCACTCAGCAATTTCCGTAGCTGCCTCTGCACTGTTACTGTTACATACCCCCAGAAAGAATGTTTCTCCAAAGTCAGGCCTTGTAAAATTGTGAAATTTCCTAACTCTTGTCCACCTAACTTGGGAGCGAATATTCAGGCCTTCGTCTAAACTTTAAATTAATAATAATTGCATTTAAAAATAAATCAGTGAATTAAACAATTAAAATCTTCTATCAGATTTCTCCCAGTACAATGTTACAAAGTTTGCTGTCATCCATCTCCCTGGAAACGGGCTTGTGAAGAAACTTAATAAACACAATCATCTCAGCTTAGTCTTGACTGACATTTTTTAATTCTAAGAAATCAGATGTTCACAACCCAGGAAATCCCCATAACTCGTTCCTCTATTTTACGCCTCTACTTTCGCAGAAGACTAACGAAATTTGGGATGTCCACTACGACACTCACCAACTTTTACAGATGCACCATAGAAAGCATCCTTTCCGGTTGTATCACAGCTTGGTATGGCTCCTGATCTGCCCAAGATTGCAAGAAACTACAAAGCGTCGTGAATGTAGCCCAATTCATCACGCAAACCAGCCTCCCATCCATTGACTCTGTCTACACTTCCCCCTGCCTCGGCAAGGCAGCCAGCGTAATTAATGACTCCACGCACCCCGGACATTCTCTCTTCCACCTTCTTCGTTTGAGAAAAAGATACAAAAGTCTTTGGGCACGACTCAAGAACAGCTTCTTCCCTGCTGCCATCAGACTTCTGAATGGACCTACCTCCCATTAAGTTGATCTTTCTCTACACCCTAGCTATGACTGTAACACTACATTCTGCACTCTGTCCTTTCCTTCTCTACAAACAGTATGCTTTGTCTGTATAGCGCGCAAGAAACAATACTTTTCACTGTATGCTAATATGTGTGGCAATCATAAATCAAATCAAATCAAAAGATTGAAAAAAGGAGCTTATTTAGTTCAAAGCATGGAAAGTCACTTGTCCAAAGCAACTTCAAGATGCACAGGCAAGCTGAGAATTGTTTGCAAAGCATTAATGCAGCATTTGCCATGGGTGGCCCATGGCACAGTGGTTAGCACTGCTGCCTCAGAGCGCCAGGGACCAGGTTCAATTCTGGCCTCGGGTCACTGCCTGTGTGGAGTTTGCACATTCTCCCTGTGTCTGCATGGGTTTCCTTTGGGTGCTCCAGTTTCCTCCCACACTTCAAAGATATGTGGGTTACATGGATTGGCCAATGCTAGATTGCCTCATGGTCTCAGGGAGATATGATGTGGAGATGCCGGCGTTGGACTGGGGTGAACACAGTAAGAGTTTTAACAACACCAGGTTGCAGGAACCAGGTTGAAGGAGCAGCGCTCCGAAAGCTAATGGTATTTGCTACCAAATAAACCTGTTGGACTTTAACCTGGTGCTGTTAAAACTCTTACTGTGCTCAGGGAGATAAGCAGGGTAAATACATGAGATTACAGGGATAGGACCAGGGTGGGATTGTTGTCGATGCAGGCTTGATGGGCCCAATGGCCTCTTTCTGCTCTGTAGGGATTCTATCAATATTCCTGAGAGAGAGATGAAACACTGAGGTGATCTTGTAACTTCACAATACAGTGGCAAAAGGGTGATAATTGGGGAGGTCAGGGAGGAAGTGACTAATGACATATAATGGCCACCTGGACAGTTGTTGGTCATCAAGTTCCATCCCCCTAAGTGCCTTTGCTGCCAGAACCCCTATTGTTTATAGTACGAATTCTGCCAGATTCCTACTGTAACTCCAGAAGGATCCAGTGGTTCTCATTGGGACCGGAATAATTCCAGGATCTTCTGGTTCACCAGATTTCCACCCTGAACTAGAAGCTTCTAATTCCCTGGCACCATCATGACCCAACGTATTAGCTGAAGGAGTGTACTTCAAGGAAAATCTGGACCCCACAACGTACTGGCTGATCTCAAGGTTTGTATTAGTCAATGGTTCTCCTTTTAATGAAGTGATGAGCCTCTACATACTTCAACATTCTCATGAGCACTGAATTAGTTTCTGAGACATGGTGGTTAGCACTGCTGCCTCACAATGCCAGGGACCTAGGTTCAATTCCAGCCTTGGGTCACTGTTTGTGCGGAGTTTACACGTTCTCCCTGTATCAGTGTGGATTTCCTCCGGGTGCTCCGGTTTCCTCCCACATTCCAAAGATGGGCAGTTAGGTGGATTGGCCATGCTAAATTGCCCCTTAGTGTCCAAACATGCGCAGGTTAGGTGGATCGGCCATGCTAAATTGCCCCTTAGTGTCCAAAGGTATGTAGGTTAAGGGAATTAGTGGGTTAAATGTGTGGGGTTACAGGGATAGGGTGGAGTGCTCCATTGGAGAGTCGGTGCAGACTCGATGGGCTGAATGGCCTGCCTCTGCACAGTATGGATTCTATGATTCTATGCTGGGTCAAACCATTGACCAGTGCTAGTCCTATCCAGCCAGTGTCCTTCCCTTGCACTAACTTAGAGGAAAGCACAATCGTAACAAGAATGACTTCATGGGAAAGTTATCAGTAATTCTGGTTTCATTTCAATCTTCTCCGTGCTCTCTTACAGGTTATCTGCCTTGAGTGAATCAGAGCACTCTCATCATATGGTTGCTAATTGGTGTCACAGGCTGGAGACTTCAGCCCATACTCTAGGATGACATTTCAGTTCAGGACTGAGGGAGTGAAGAAGACTCACATTTTGGAGGCAGCAAGCAGCAGGAAAGAGTGAGGCAAGGGCAGAGGAAGGCAAGAGTTCAGTCAGCGAGCTGCACCAAACAGCAAGACTCTAGACCAGGGAGCTGGTGGTGTGGTGGAATTATCACTGGACTAGTAATCCAGTGAGGCAGGGTAATATTTTGGGAAACTGGGTTCGAATCCCACCACAGCAGATGGAGAAATTTAAATTCAATGTGGAAAATAAATCTGGAAATAAAGGTCTGATGATGACCATGAAACCACTGGGTGGCAAAGTGGCACAGTGGTTCGCACTGCTGCCTCCCAGCATCACCGATCCAGGTTCGATTCCCACCTTGAGTGCTTGTCTCTGTGGAATTTGCATATTCTCCCAGTGTCTGCTGGGTGCTCCACTTTCCTCCCACAGTCAAAAGATGCGTAGGTTAGGTGGATCAGCCATACTAAGTTGCCCCTGTGTGCCCAAAGATATGCAGGTTAGGTGGATTGGTCATGCTAAATTGTACCTTATTGTCCAAAGATGTGTAGTTTAGGTGGATTAGCCATGCTAAATTGTTCCTTATTGTCCAAAGATTTGTAGGTCAGGTGGATTGGCCATGCTAAATTGCCCCTTTGTGTCCTAGGATGTGCAGGTTAGGTGGATTGGCCATTCTAAATTGCCCCTTAGTGCTCAGAGATGTGTAGTTTAGTTGGATTAGCCATGCTAAATTGTCCCTTAGTTTCCAAAGATATGTAGGTTAGGTGGGTTAACCATGGTAAATGGCCCGTTAATGTCCCAAGATTTATAGGTCGGGGGCTTAGTGGGGTAAATAGTTGGGGATTATGGGTAAGCTTGGGTAAGAGTCAGTGCAGACTCAATGGGCCGAATAGTCTCCTTCTGCACTGTAGGGGTTCTATGATTCTATGATTGCTGTAAAAACCCATCTGGTTCACAAATGCCCCTCCAGGGAAGGAAATCTGCTGTCTTAACCTGGTCTGACCTATATGTAACTCCAGATCCAAAGCAACGGACTCTTAAATACCCTCTGAAATGACCAAACAAGCCACTCAGTTCTGACGGGTAAGTGGGGTTGGGCAGAAAGGTTGGCCCAGCCAACTGCGCCCACATCCCATGAATGAATGAAAAGATGGATGTAAGAGAAGGACATAATGGAGAACACTCCTACATTCTTTGAATAATCCCATGGGATCTTTGACATCCACATGAGAGAGGGTGTAATGTGTCATACGACAGACGGCACTTTCAATAGTGCTTCACGCCCCACAGTACTGCAGTGGAGTGTCGGCTGAGAATTTGTGTAGATGTCTCGGAGTTCTGTATTGCTGGTCGTGTCATCTTTGGACAAGATGTTAAACTCAGGTGGTCCGGTGACACTACTTTAAAGAAAAGCAGAGAAGATCTATCCAGTGGCCTGGCCAATATTTAACACTAAACCAAGGTCAGTAAAACAGATTATCTGGTCATTATCACTTTGCTGATTATGGGGGCTTACTGTGTGCAGATAGGCTAATGCATTTTTTTTACAATACAACAGTAGTTGCTCTCATGGATAAATTTTAGGTATTACCTTTAATTGTCCCTGATCATTGTATGCGTATGTGTATGTCTTCTCCACACGGAGAACGTGTGTACTTTTTAAATTGCCCAGCAGCAAGTTTTTGGTAGTTTAAAAGAAAAAAGTTTTTTATTTTTTATTTTTTTCGCACTTTTGTCGTGAAGGTTGCTGAAGTAACCAGGTGGCACTGCTGCCTTACAGCGCCAGGAACCTGGGTTCGATTCCCGGCTTGGGTCACTGTTTGTGCGGAGTCTGCATATTCCCCCCGTATCTGCATGGGTTTTCTCTGGTTTCCTCTCACAGTCCAAAAGACCTGCTGCTTAGGTGCATTGGCCGTGCTACATTCTCACTCAGTGTACCCGAACAGGTGCCAGAGTGTGGTGACCAGGGGATTTTCACAGTAACTGAAATGTATGTCTACTTGTGACTAATAAATACACTTTATTGTAAACTTTATAGTAAGTCTCACTCACTCTCACTCTCTCATACACACACAGAACGAGAAACCGATAAGGGTAAGAGCAATACTTATTAAAATAGACTGGATTGCAGCCCCCGTTTTGATGCAGATCTGTTATTGAATAGTGGCACTGTTACATGGTCTGAATGAAGGCTTTGAAATTACAGATATGTCTCAGCCATTGAGATCGATCTGATGAATCTTGGTTTCACAGGAAAGCTTGAAGATGAAACGCGGTCAGAGGGAAGAGGAGATGATTTATTTTTCACGACACGGCGCTGTGGCCGTTTTTTGCTGAACCTGGTTGATTACAGCAATGAGATCGTTCTGCTTGCTGGTTCCTCTCTCTCTGAGTGACGAAGTTCTATCATGTAGTTCTGTCTGCTTGTAGCAGTTGGCTATACCTTATCAAGGTGTAAAGATCATTCCTGTATCACGTGAATGGTTCACAAGAATGATTCACAAGAATGGTTCACAAGAATGATCCCTGGAATGTAGAGCTTGTCGTATGAGGAACGGTTGAGGACTCTGGGTCTGTACTCATTGGAGTTTAGAAGGATGAGGGGGGATCTTATTGAAACTTACAGGATACTGTGAGGCCTGGATAGGGTGGATGTGGAGAGGATGTTTCCACTGGTAGGAAAAACTAGAACCAGAGGGCACAACCTCAGGCTAAAGGGACGATCCTTTAAAACAGAGATGAGGAGGAATTTCTTCAGCCAGAAAGTGGTGAATCTGTGGAACTCTTTGCTGCAGAAGGCTGTGGAGGCCAGGTCACTGAGTGTCTTTAAAACAGAGATAGATAGGTTCTTGATTAATAAGGGGATCAGGGGTTATGGGGAAAAGGCAGGAGAATGGGGATGAGAAAAATATCAGCCATGATTGAATGGCGGAGCAGACTCGATGGGCCGAGTGGCCTAATTCTGCTCCTATGTCTTATGGTGACCCTGTAACAAATGACAAGTCACCTTCCAAATGAGGCGTTACAATTATTTTCATTAATCTGAATCCTCCTCCCACCTGCCTTGCCACAAAGTTCGATATCCGTCACTGTGTTTGTGTGTGGAGAGAAACTATCAAAGTCAATGGCGCCTATTTGCATTTGCTAAATTTTCATTGAATTCCAAATGATTGACCTTCTCTCCAAATATCTGCAAATGCATCATTTTGTCTCCTCGGGTGATAAAAGATAATGGCTGAAATCACAAGAGAAATTATGTGACCACAGGGACCATTTTTGACATTCTGCCCATATTGAAAAATGTCATTTTACGGGTACAGTTTTTGAAATAACTCCTCCGAGACCAGTGTCTCTTCACCAATTCCGATTGATTTGCACAGTAAGTAACAACCAGAAAGGTACTTCCTCATACAGAGCATAAACCCAGAGTGCCAGTAACCCTGACACTCCACATTATGTACACGGGGCAGCACGGTGGTTAGCACTGCTGTCTCACAGCACCAGGGACCCGGGGATTTTCACAGTCATTTTCACATTGCAGAGTTAAAGTAAGCCTACTTGTGACACTAATGAATAAACTTTAAACTGAGAGGTGACCTGATGATGGTCGTTAAAGTAATGAAGAGATCTAATAGGGTCAAGGAAGAGAAGAGCCAGGATTTTCCAGCCCCCTCCCCCCTCCCGCTCCGGGTTTTCCCATGATGGAGGCAACTCACCATTGGCTGCCGGCACGCAGGGCCTGCCAGTCCTGCCAAAGTCAATAGCCATTTGTACTGCTCACTGACCGTGCCACTGGGGAACCCACCATGGTCGGGGGTTGGGGAAGGAGGGGTGGAGGCTGTTGGTCATCATCAGCAGGACCAAAAGTACCCACCGGCGGAAGGGCCGGAAAATCCAGCCCAAGGTATTTCCATTTGTCAGGGAGGCCAGAACTTCGGGCTATAAATATATCATTGGGAGGGGCGACACGGTGGCACAGTGGTTAACACTGCTGCCTCACAAGCGCCAGGGACCCAGGTTCAATTCCGGCCTCGGGTCACTGTCTGTGTGGATTCTGTACATTCTCCCCGTGTCAGCGTGGGTTTCCTCCAGGTGCTCCAGTTTCCTCCCACAGTCCAAAGATGTGCGGGTTAGGTTGATTGGCCATGCTAAATTTCCCCATAGGGTCGGGGGATCAGCAGGGTAAATTTGTGGGGTTACGGGAAAAGGGCCTGGGTGGGATTGTTGTCAGTGCAGACTGGACGGGCCGATTGGCCTCCTTCTGCACTGTAGGGATTCTATGGATGGTATGAGAGGATTTCCGCTGGCAGGATTGGAAAATCCCACCGGTAATAACTAATAAATCGTATAAAGAACTCAGGAGAAACATCTTTAGTCGGACCCACTGAAAGTAGCTGAGATAAAGAACATGGATGCATTAAGAGGAAGCTAGATAAGTACGTAAAGGGGAATGGTGTGGAAGGATATGTGGCTAGGGTTAGATGTAATGAGGTTGGAGGGGGCTCATTTAGAGCATAAACTTTGGCCTAGGTCAATTGGCTGAATGCCTGGTTTCGGTGATGTGCTAGTGGTATTACTGCTAGATTATTAAAGCAGAAACTCAGCTAATGTTCTGGGGACCCGGGTTCAAATCCCGCCATGGCAGATGGTGGAATTTGAATTGGCGATTGTCAGAAAAATCCATCTGGTTCACTAATGTCCTTTAGGGAAGGAAATCTGCCATCCTTACCCAGTCTGGCCGATATGTGACTCCAGAGCCACAGCAGTGTGGTTGACTCTCATGGTACAGTGGTCAGCACTGCTGCCACACAGCACCAGGGACCTGGGTTCGATTCCCGGCTTGGGTCACTGTCTGTTCGGAGTCTGCATGTTCTCCCCGTGTCTGCATGGGCTTCCTCCGGGTGCTGCGGTTTCCTCCCAGAGTCTGAAAGACGTGCTGGTTAGGTGCATTGGCCATGTCAAATTCTCCCTCAGTGTACCCGAACAGGTGCCGGAGTGTGGCGACTAGGGGATTTTTGCAATAACTTCATTGCAGTGTTAATGTAAGCCTACTTGTGACACAAATAAAATGAACTTAAAAAAAGCTTCTTACCTGCTGCCATCAGACTTTCGAATGGACCAACCTTATATGAAGTTGATCTTTCTCAACACCCTAGCGATGACTGTAACACTACATTCTGCACTCTCACCTTTCCTTCTCCTCTATGTACTCTATGAATGGTATGCTTTGTCTGTGTACCTCGCAAGGAACAATAATTTTCACTGTATACCAATACATTTGACAATAAATCAAATCAGAGTTTATCCCTTCGACAACAGCTTTAATATAGATTATCTGCTCATTCATCTTAGAATCATAGAATCCTACAGAGCAGAAGGAGGCCATTCGGCCCATTAAGCCTGCACTGACCACAATCCCACCCAGGCCCTATCCCTGTAACGCCACGTATTTACACTAGACAGTCCCCCTGATACTAAGGGGAAATTTTGCATGGCCTGTCCACCTAACCCTGACATCTTTGGGCTGTGGGAGGAAACCAGAGCACCCGGAGGAAACCCACGCAGACATGGGGAGAACGTGCAAACTCCACACAGACAGTGACCCAAGCCAGGAATTGAACCTGGGTTCCTCGCGCTGTGAGGCAGCAGTGCTAACCACTGTGCCACCGTGTCGCCCATCCTGTAGCCGGCTTGTGAAACCTCGTGTACAGATTGGCTTCCACGTTTCCTACATTCTTGCAGTGACTTCATCTCGCAAAGCACCCCATTGGTTGTAAAGTGTATTAAGATATTCTGAGATAGTGGATGAATTTAATTCTTTCTTCATTTCTTTCTGACTTTCCAATGACAGTTTCCTCTGCCGAGGAAATGATTCTCTTTATCCTGGGCTGTTCTCTAGATCAGCAGCAGGAATCACGGAGAATAACACTGCCTTTTGATTGACAGGTTACAAATCTGGGAAACGCCTTTAATTTTCAGCTCAACGCAAGTTCACTTTACCATTATTCCAATACTGTTCTTCACTGTCAAGTGCTTTATGGGATTTTAACAAAGTGTGCATTAAATTGAAGGTCTCATAAATGTGCGATCTAAAATGAGGAAACTGAGAGTCAAGGTTTTGCAGATTGATAGCGAATGCAGTGTTCAAATGAAATGCCTGATAATAACGTGCAAACTCCACACAGACAGTGACCCAAACCGAGAATCGAACCCAGGTTCCGAACGCTGTGAGGTAGCAACGCTAACCACTGTGCCACCGTGCCACTGTTAATGTAACCTCCAGTGATTTTCCGATGTCTCCAACATCCTGTCGCTGTTCCAACTCACACAATTATGCAAAATATTTCTTTTTTCGCTGAGGACATTCTGCTTGAGAAGGCTGCAAAGGAAATCCAGTTCTTAATGTGTGAAAACAGTTCTCGATGGAAAGGATTGGTAATGATTCACATCCAGCTTTCCACAACCCTCGCACAGTTTAATTCCCAATTATTAGCCTTTTTCGCCCTAAGATCTTTGTAAGAGAAGGTGATTGGTGTCGCAAACACCTCTTGAACTGTTTTCTGTTCCTGAAACTTTGCAATATCATTGAATTACTCGTCTTTGATATAATGTCTATCTGTAATGGTTTACTGCGTGATACTAGCAGCTCTGCCAGTTTATATTAGACACAAAGAATAGCAACTTGATAAAGGAGCAGGTTCATCATCTGTGAGCATCTGTCTGATCTGTCACATCCGCCCCTATTCAGTTGGAGAACCCGTCATCTTGTTTGTAATTACACCCGACTTTCCTGATGTAGCTTTCTGATCTCCTCATTAATGCTGTACGATCAATCAGGCCTTGAAGCACAGGATGAGACAACTAGGAAGTAAATGGGTACGTTGGTGTCATACACAATTATTGTAACTGTGGGGAACACAAATGACCTTATTAATGCTTCTGGGGTGTTCCACAGAGTGTAATAACATGAGCAATTCACTGGAATTATCCAAAGAAAGAGTAAAGGTTTCCTGTGTACACGTAGTCCTGTTTGCTTCAGTCTATGCAAAGACTTCATTTTAAGATATTTCAGCCTCCTCACAATGGCATTTAAGTGCTAGACTGTAGGGGTTAACTAACTCTGCTCAGCTGAACGATTGTAGCTAACTTGACCACATGTAGAATCAGGAGGCATGATGGGTTAGCTAAAAATTGACTGCATTCCTGAAGGGTACACAATGCAGGCAAACAACAGTTTCCCATAACAGCAGCTGCAAGGATTGTTTTTATAGACAGAGACAGCCTGCGAAAAACACTTCCAATAACAAGATAAGGGTTGAAATATAGATATGGATATGGAGTGT
Organism: Mustelus asterias; assembly: GCF_964213995.1. Classification (NCBI taxonomy): domain Eukaryota; kingdom Metazoa; phylum Chordata; class Chondrichthyes; order Carcharhiniformes; family Triakidae; genus Mustelus; species Mustelus asterias. Next base: position 35,385,386 of record NC_135822.1, read on the forward strand.
TTCAGTTCAGTTCAGTAGAGAGCCTGGCTGAGAAGCCAGTCTCCAAGTTTACTTTTCTTTCGCTTCTGTCATCTTATTCTTAAGTTTTTTTCAATAAAAGAAAACCATTTTAAAACTCGTACCAAGTGCTGTCCTCTCATCTCTTCAAAGAAATGAATGGACCCAACAAAGAGTCAACCAAATCACTTCACAGATATCAAAGCACAGAGCAATAGTCATGTGCCGACAAACATCTCACTAATCATGAGTGGGAAGCTCGCCACTAGGTTTAATATGAAAAGGGTTGTTGAAGACTCAAGTCTTCCGCACCCAGGTTATTTCTGAGCAGTTTATTCCTTCGGTGACTGATGGAGGTTCCAGCTGTAAAGCCTCAACGATAACTTCAAGATGGCTGCCAGAAAAAATCCCAGACCCAGGAATTGGCTGCGTTTAGGAGTCTACCAGATGCTGAAAGGGGGAAAATTGGTAATGTCGGTATTCTAGAATGATGAGGCCTTTGTCATTGAAACCAATGTTGTGAAATGCTCTGTACTTGACCCTGTTTTAAAGAATATTGCTTCAGACTGCAGCAGAAGTGATACCTCTAGGTGGGAAGGTCTCCGATTTCCAAGATGGCTGACAAGACAAGTGGTCTCCTCTTTAGTCCCCAAATATACACCTGTTACCTTCAGGGACCAGTAGGATACAGGCAATGGACTGTGGAAACAGCAGAGGAAGTGTGCTCCTACATGTCATATTGCTTATGTGGCGTATAATTTGTGGATCAGTAATGAATCAATGAAGGCACTTCATGCTCGCAGCCATTACTGCCACAAAGTTACTTCCTGGAGAACATCCAAAACAGGTCTTGGTCTTCATGATCAGAGCAAGGTGTGAGGCAGAAACTAGCATGGTGGCACAGTGGTTAGCACTGCTGTCTCACAATGTCAGGGACCCGGATTCAATTCCAGCCTTGGGTCACTGTCTGTGTGGAGTTTGCATGTTCTCCCCATGTCTGCGTGGGTTTCCTCCGGGTGCTCCAGTTTCCTCCTACAGTCCAAAAATGTGCAGGTTAGATTGATTGGCCATGCTAAATTGACCCTTAGTGTCAGGGGGATTAGCAGGGTGAATACAAAGCTTTAATTCTTTTCAATTTAAAATTTCAGTTAATTGCTTAAGATTTATTTTTTGATTTGATTTGATTTATTATTGTCACATGTACTGGTATACATTAAGAAGTATTGTTTTTTGCGCACTATACAGACAAAACATACTGTTCATGTTGTGTACATAAGGGAGAAGGAAAGGAAAGAGTGCAGAATATAGTGCTACAGTCATAGCTAGGGTGTAGATAAAGAACAACTTATTATACGGTAGGTCCATTCAAAAGTCTGATGGCAGCAGGGAAGAACATAGAACATAGAACATAGAACAGTACAGCACAGAACAGGCCCTTCGGCCCACGATGTTGTGCCGAGCTTTATCTGAAACCAAGATCAAGCTATCCCACTCCCTATCACCCTGGTGTGCTCCATGTGCCTATCCAATAACCGCTTAAATGTTCCTAAAGTGTCTGACTCCACTATCACTGCAGGCAGTCCATTCCACACCCCAACCACTCTCTGCGTAAAGAACCTACCTCTGATATCCTTCCTGTATCTCCCACCACGAACCATATAGTTATGGAATCGGAAACAAAAACAGAAAATGCTGGAAAAGTTTGACATGTCTGATGGCGTCTGTGGAGAGAAAGAACCTGAAAGCTTGTCACATTCCATGCACAAGAAGAAGCTGTTCTTGAGTCGGTTGGTACGTGACCTCAGACTTTTGTATCTTTTTCCTGACGGAAGAAGTTGGGAGAGAGAATGTCTGGGGTGTTTGTGGTCCTTGATTGTGCTGGTTGCTTTTCCCAAGGCAGCAGGAACTGTAGACAGTGTCAATGAATGGGAGGCTGGTTTGAGTGATGGACTGGGCTTCGTTCACAACCCTTTGTAGTTTCTTGCGGTCCTGGACAGGGCAGGAGCCATACCAAGCTGTGATACATCAGAAAGGATGCTTTCTATGGTGCATCTGTAAAAGTTGGCAGTAGATGGGAGGCTGGTTTGCATGTTGTATAATATTCAATTGACTTCTTAATATTTTAAAAGGCCATTAAACAATTACAATTGTCCAATTATCAATAGTCGAGCGCCCAAGGTCGATCCTTCCTATCTCCACCTCCACTCCCCCCCCACCAGCCAATAAAGTCATCTCTTGGCTTATCTCTTGATAGGACACCTTGTCAACCTTACTCAGTTTGTTTAGACCTGGGGCATGAGTTCCCACCTGATCAGGCTCAGAAATGTCTTGTATCAGGGTCTGCCCTTGATAACAGGCCTCCACTGTTCTGTGTCTCAATCAGCTCTGACAACCTGATATAGAATCTTCCTCAGTAAGGGAACAAGAAAGAGAGAGAGATTTCTATAATCTTCAATTAATTTCTGCAGATTTAAATTTAAATTTTAGATTTTTAACTTTAAATTTGAACTTTTTAAATTTGAATTTTCAATTAATTTCTTAAGATTTCTATAGATTTTCAGAATGGTCTAGTTTGGACCAGGGAGCGGCACGGGCTTGGAGGGCCGAAAGGCCTGTTCCTGTGTTGTATTGTTCTTTGTTCTATAATACTCAATTAATTTCTGCAAATTTAAATTTTTAATTTTTAATTTAAAATTTTTAAATTTGAATTTTCAATTAATTAATTTCTTAGGATTTCTATAATATTCAATTAATTTCTGCAAATTTAAATTTTTAACTTTAAATTTAAAATTTTTGAATTTAAATTTTCAATTAATTTATGATTTCTATAATATCCAATTAATTTCTTAATATTTTAGAAGGCCGTTAAACAATCATTTCTTACAGAGTTGAACGAAGTCAGCCTGAGACAGAAAAACATTTTAAGCTTAAAATAAAAGCAAAATACTGTGGATGCTGGAATCGGAAACAAAAACAGAAAATGCTGGGAAAGTTTGACATGTCTGATGGCGTCTGTGGAGAGAAAGAACCTTAAAGCTTGTCGCATTCCATGCACAAAGCTTTTAATAGATGGGGTTACCCAGAAAGACCATCCATTCGGCAGCACAATGGTTAGCACTGCTGCCTCACAACACCAGGGACCCGGGTTCGATTCCCAGATTGGGTCACAGTCTGCACATTCTCTCCGTATCTGCGTGGATTTCCTCCGGATGCTCTGGTTTCCTCCCACAGTCCAAAAGACATGCTGGTTAGGTGCATTGGCCATGCTGAATTCTCCCTCAGCGTACCCCGAACAGGTACCAGAGTGTGGCGACTAGGGGTTTTCACAGTAACTTCATTGCAGTGTTAATGTAAGCCGACTTATGACAATAATAAATAAACTTAACAACTTAAGACCTGCTACTCCTCAACCACATCATTGCCGATGGCTGTCCTGATCACCAGTCAGGCTGTCACTCCCCACTATAAATAATTAATGTAAGCCTACTTGTGACTAATATGTAAATAAACCATTCAGGTAACTCGGTAACTTTACTATACAGTTAATATCAAGTGGGGAAAAGCATTCTGGGCACATGATAGCTTTTATTTGTTGGTTTAATTCTCTCATACTCTCATAAAGTGAAGACACCAATTCTGTGAGGTGGACCTGGACTGAGGTATGTTTACCGTTATTCCAAAATTTCTAAATCCCTGTTGAGGACCAGGGCTATGGATCCAATTAAACAGGTTTTTATTGCCATGACAGACTTTAAGTCGATCTTTTTTTTTCCGTATACATGACTGAACTTCCAATTGAAAATAAGCCTTGAAACTTTATTGATGGAACAGGCCGCATTCTGAAGTAATGCTACAGTGACTTTCCCTGCCTTGATCTTCAATGTGTTTAATGAAACAGTCAGTATCGTGTTGTATTAATGCAGCTTTCAAGGGAGTAGCTTTCTCTCAGATTCAGAAGCAAACCACATTCTCCATGAAGATCTGAACCCTCCCAGCATCAAACAGAACAAAAGTTCTGCCTCTCCAGGATAATGGGTTTGGTATATTTTGGGCTCAGAGTACAGTGATACTGTACCAAACATTTGTATTGCATCAATAAGGTGCATCATTATAATATCAGTCATGAACCATTAAGCAAAGAATCTTCATTTATATAGTGCCTCTCCGGACCTTAGGGCATGCTGGCACAGAAACAAAGAACAAAGAAAATTACAGCACAGGAACAGGCCCTTCGGCCCTCCAAGTCTGCACCAATCATGCTGCCTGACTGAACTAAAACCCCCTACCCTTCCAGGGACCATATCCCTCCATTCCCATCCTATTCATGTATTTATCAAGATGCCCCTTAAAAGTCACTATCGTATCTGCTTCCACTACCTCCCCAGGCAGCGAGTTCCAGGCACCCACCACCCTCTGTGTAAAAAAACTTGCCTCCTACATCCCCTTTAAACCTTGCCCCTTGCACCTTAAACCTGTGCCCCCTCGCAATTGACTCTTCCACCCTGGGAAAAAGCTTCTGACTATCCACTCTGTCCATGCCCCTCATAATCTTGTACATTTTTGACCAGTCGTCACTGCTTTAATATAGAAATTGCAGCAGCCAAAATGCATATAGCAAGCTCGCACAAGTGACAATGTGATAAATGACCAGATAGTCTGGCCCCTAGTTATGCTGATTGAGAGATAAATATGGATCAGCACACTCCCTGTCTCTTCTCCAAGATTACAGGTGGGATTTTCCGACCGCGCTCGCCCCAAGACCATAAAATCCTGCCCGAGGTCAACAGACCTCTGCATGGTCCTGTCCCACCTGCTACGATTCCTGTGGCAGGCGGGACGGGAAAATTCCACCCAATCTGGCACCACCATTCACATTGCTCCTGCCACAACTCTGATTATTGGGTCTGACCATCTCAGCCACATGGAGCAGTCACGGCAGACAACAACATTCTCAGTGCCTGGTCGCGGAACAAGGCACGTTCCCTTGTGGTGACCTTTGACCTGGAAGCAGTGTGGTGAGGAAGATTTGACATAAAAATCAGAAAGTGCGGACATACTCAGCAAGTCCAGGAAAGAGAAACAGAGGGAACGTTTTGAGTCGAATACGACTCCACCTCAGAGCTGAAGGGAAGGTGAAATATGATGGCTTTTATGCCTTTGAAAGGAGGGATGAGGAAGAAGAACAAAATGGAAAGACTGAGATAGTGTAGATGGCAGGAGTGATTAAATTGTAAAAGGGTCAATTGTAATTTTATTGGATAATGAGAAATACCTGTCCCTGTGACCTGGAAATCCTTGACCTGGAAGGAATACCGACAGGAAGGAAATTCTCTGGCTGCAGACACCAAGGAGAGCTACAGGCACAGGAGCTGGAGGGTGAGGGCTCAGATGCCGACAGGAAGGGGAAGCAATCAGAGACAGAAAGAGGAACATAGAGAATTCTTGCATAGTGAAGAAGCAAATCACTCTCAGAAAGAGGTCAGTTTTTACTGTTTGGCAGACAAGGAGACAGAATTTTCCTGAAGGCAATATGTGGGCTGGCTAAAGCAGTCTAAAAGCTGGAAAGCTGTCTAAATACTGTACCAGGATGTTGATTAATTGTTTGAAGAAGGAACTCTCAAAAGCTAAACTATTAGGATTGTCATAACCTAGGGGAGCGAGTGTAAATCGATGTATCTCCTGCTGATGATAATTCATTCCCATAAAACATTAAGATGGATAGGACACCAGACCTACCTTGTGTGAACAGAGAACAGCATATTGTGGAACTGTGTAGCTATGTAGAGCCACATGTCTGCGGGAAGTAACATGCGTGCTTGTGGTGTGCAAGATGAATCTTAACGTATTGACTGTTCAATGTGAAATGTACTCTTTATTTGAAATATCATTTGTCTGTTAAGTCATGTTTAATATATGTTGGTTTTCACCTGTATTAAAGTAAATGTTACAAAAAGTGAAATATTCTGGTTATCTCTTCATTTGGGGGTCATTCAGTAATTTTTGGTTTTTATCATTTATAGTTCGCCCGAGGGTTTGTAACCAACTCCTTAATCATTTTGCCCTCTAAAGTGATATCTACTTTCAATGGCGGTTGTAGGGATGGGCAGCACGGTGGCACAGTGGTTAGCACTGCTACCTCACAGCGCCAGGGACCTGGGTTCAATCCCAGCCTTGGGTCACTGCCTGTGCGGAGTCTGCACATTCTCCCCATGTCTCCGTGGATTTCCTCCGGGTGCTCTGATTTCCTCCCACACTCCAAAGATGAGCAGGTTAGATGGATTGGCCATGCTAAATTGCCCCTCAGTGTCAGGGGGATTAGCAGGGTAAATATGTGAGGTGATGAGGGTAGGGCCTGAGTGGGATTGTTATCAGTGCAGGCTCGATGGGCCGAATGACCTCCTTCTGCCCTGTAGATTCTATGATTCTCTACGTGGGTTCACAAAGCCCATGGGCGAGATTTTATATCTCACTTGGGCGAGACTGGAAATTCCTGCCCGAGGTCAACGAATATTTCCGTTGTCCGCCCCTCACCCATTCTGATTCCATGGCGGGCGAGGCAGTGGAGTTCTGGCGCATGTGTCTCCAGCATGTGATGAGGTATAACAGCTTTCACACTGTTGGATAGGTACAGCAGGCTTAGTTGAAGGAAAATCATTCATCCACATCTTAAGGGAGTGTGGCATTTTGGTTTGGTTACTGTTTATTGAGCAAAGTGATTTTGGCGTTTAAGTGGACCATACAACCATGGGAACGGAATCACTGTGAGAGATTGAGATGAAAACCTTGGCTTTATGTTGTACATTTGAATTCTGCACCGTGTGTCTTTCGAAGGGTTTGTGCTAATGTACATGGAATGTAGAGATGACTAGATAGAATTTGTGTAAGTGCTTTGAATGAAGTGCGCTTGCTGTCGTCAGCCTGGGAAGCTTGGTATCTGAGATCATCTCGAGAATCTGGACTCAGTAGGAAGGATTTATATAATCATGTGTCATCTTGTTGTATGGTTAGATTGGATTGTGTAATGTGTACATGTTACAGATAAAGGCCAGACTTTTCCAGCTGTTCCCGCTGACAGGACCGCCCAGTCGCGCTGAAGGGATTAAATCCCGGTCCCTGGCGCTGTGAGGCAGCAGTACTAAATGAATTGTGCAATCTCCTTTACCCTTCAAGCCTCCCAGAGTGCAGTGTTTCCTCAACTAATCACTGTGCCACCCTGCCGCCCTATTCAGCACTCTCACCTAAAAACCTATTCCTCTTCACCCTCTCTCCGAAACCATTCTCATCCCTCCTTTTCAAATCAAAATCCCATTCCGTCTGAATTGATGCTCTGGTCCACAATGCAATCATCACATGTGGTGAGGTATCTAACAGTCAAATAGCCTTCAGTTCAGGAGCTTTCCTCCTCCTTTCCCCCTTCTTCCTGTTTTCCGTTCTTTGTCTCCCCATCCATCCGCCAAATGGAAAAATTTACCATCCCGTCAACTGTTGCTCCCCTCTGGGTGTTTCTCCCTCGCAGCACCTTAGCTGTCTCTGTGGGATGTCCCAAAGCCCACCCCAAACCTTCGACAGCAACGCCATGGGGAAGGGGTTGGCAGGCGGGTGGCAGTTGGAGCACCCAAAGAGGTAGCTTGAGAGAGAAACCTCCAATTCCTGGAAAATCCCAGTCATTCCAGTGAGTTGGGAATCTTGCTCATGGGAGGATGCAGCTGGCCTAAGTTTACGATTTGATCCAAACTGCCATATCTCGAAAATCGTGATGCAAAGGGCACCTGTCTACACGTTGTGCTTCATTCCAGGAATGAGACCTGAGCCTTCGAGCTTTGGAATCAAAAATAAGAGAACCATAGAATCCCTACAGTGCAGAAGAAGGCCATTCGGCCCATCAAGTCTGCACAAATTCTTCAACAGAGCAACTTACCCAGGCCCTATCACTGTGACCCCACATATTTACTCTGCTAATCCCCCTAACCTAGACACCTTGGGATACTTAAGGGATAATTTAGCATGGCCAACCCACCCAATTGCACATTTTTAGACACGCAGGGGCATGCTATCATGGCCAATCAACCTAACCTACACATTTTTAGACACACAGGGACAATTTAGCATGGCCAATCCACCTAACCCACATATCCTTTGACACTGAGGGAGAATTTAGAATGGTCAGTGCACCTAACCAGTTGTGGGAGGAAACCGGAGCACACGGAAGAAACCCACGCGGACATGGGGGAGAATGTGCAGACTCCGCGCTAGATGACCACCCGAGGCTAGAATTGAACCCAGGTCCCTGGCGCTGCGAGGCAGCAGTGCTGACCACTGTGCCACCGTGCCGGCTGAGAACATGACCAGCTGAACCAAACTGAGCCAAACAGATATCCTTTAACAAATGGGCTTCGAAAGATGGAAACATTGCAGAAAGCACAGCATCGAGAAACTGAGCAACCAACCACAGTGAAAAGCTCAAGCAGTGTTCTGCACAACTGTTCACACTTGAACCTGCAGCATCTCTGTTGAAAGACATGTGTCTCTGGCCTCCCGCAGCGTCGGTCAGAATCAGCGACACAGTGGTTAGCACTGCTGCCTCACAGCGTCAGGGACCCAGGTTCGAGTCCCGGCTGGGGTCACTGTCTATGTGGAGAATGCACGCTCTCCCCGTATCTGCGTGGGTTTCCTCCGGGTGCTCCGGTTTCCTCCCACAATCTGAAAGACGTGCTGGTTAGGGTGCATTGGCCGTGCTAAATTGCCCCTTAGTGTACCCGAACAGGCACCGGAGAGTGGCGACTCGGGGATTTTCACAGTAACTTCATTGCAGTGTTAATGTAAGCCCATTCATGAATAATAAATAAACTTTAAGGTTACCCCTTCAATTCCAGATGCTCTGTTGTTGATTGCATGCCGATCTCTGGATCATTTTGAGCTTGTGCCGTGCGAGCTCCCCTCTCAGCAAACAGCGATTTGCTCAATTGCCTGTGAATAATCATTATTGATAGCTTTTCTCTTATTAATTACTAATGCTCAGATCAGCTGCAACAAGAGAAAACGTCCGAGTCTGCTAATGAACAATTATCAGCAGTGGCTCAGAACTGGGAATGATCATCAATAATGAATAAAATGAGCAATTCTGATGGGTTAAAAAGTAATCAGCTACGCAGTTCATTATCTGCATTACGCATCTGACATAACTAATTCCTCCCCACAGCACAGCCACAAAACACTTAAATATGCAGAGATTATCCACACAGAACAATGTTTGCAATAATTAGCTCTCATCGAGCAATCTGCATAGGCTGGAACGCTCTCCCTCCTCTTAAAGGCTTCTTTGTGGGGGAATTAAATGTGCTCCTCATTATAACGGGACACTTTTTAAAATTCATTTCTGGGACATGGGTGTCGCTGGCTGGGTCATCATTTATTGCCCATCCCTAGTTGCCCTTCGAGGGCAGTTGAGAGTCAACCACATTGCTGTGGCTCTGGAGTCACATGTAGGCCAGACCGGGTAAGGATGGCAGATTTCCTTTCCCAAAGGACATTAGTGAACCAGATGGGTTTTTCTGACAATGGTTTCATGGTCATTCGTAGATTCGTAATTCCAGAGATTTTGATTTGATTTGATTTGATTTATTATTGTCATATGCAGTGCAAAGTATTGTTTCTTGCGCACTATACAGACAAAGCATTCATCGAGAAGGAAATGAGAGAATGCAGAATGTAATGTTACAGTTACAGCTAGGATATACAGAAAGATCAACTTAATATAAGGTAGGTCCATTCAAAAGTCCGATGGATGCAGGGAAGAAGCTGTTCTTGAGTCGGTTGGTATGTGACCTCAGACTTTTGTATCCTTTTCCCAATAGAAGAAGGTGGAAGAGAGAATGTCCAGAGTGCGTGGGGTCCTTAATTATGCTGGCTGCTTTTCTGAGGCAGCGGGAAGAGTAGACAGAGTCAATGGATGGGAGGCTGGTTTGTGTGATGGATTGGGCTACATTCACGACCTTTTGTAGACCTTTTTTGTTACTGAATTCAAACTCCACCAGCTGCCGTGGCAGGATTCAAACCCAGGTCCTCAGAACATTAGCTGAGTTTCTGGATTAATAGTCTAGCTATATACCACGAGGCCATCATCTCTCCATGTGACCCATTTACTGACGCGTTTCGAGATCTATATCTTCCTGTTCACCAGCCATGCACGCAGCAGTTGAAGTGGAAATGTGACTCTCCACGTCTTACTGTGCAGGGAGATTGGCCAAGGGCACACAATGTAGAATGGAGGAAGTTTACCAGATCGGTAATATCACCAAAGGATCAAATAATTGCCAACAGGAAGATTGTTCCGGAGAATTCTACATTTGCTCAGTAGAAAGGGCGCACACAGTAACTCTCTGTGTAGCTTGTCCCCCTAAAGGGTAGGCTCGTGGAGGGTCATGTTAGGTTAGGTGGATTGGCCATGATAAATTGTCCATTAGTGTCAGGGGGACTAGCAGGGTCAATATATGGGGTTACATGGATAGGTGGATTGGCCATGCTAAATTGACCCTAGTGTTAGTGGGATTAGCAGGGTAAATGTGTGGGGGGTTACAGGGATAGGGCCTGGGTGGGATCGTTGTCGATGCAGGCTCGATGGGTCGAATGGCCTCCTACTGCTCTGTGGAGATTTTATTCTATGTGACCTGTTTGGCTAATTGGGCCAGAGCACACGAATCCAGGAACTGAGTGCGGGTTTGCTTTGCAGTTAGCAGTCAGGGGTGGTGGGGTACGGTAACCTTTATATCAGTCTTTGTCCATAGTTAATTACCTTAATAAACCATTTATTTGTCAATCTACTTGGTGGTTGGTCGTCTTTGCAAAGTACTCCACTCTCTTTCCCACCTTATTTCCCAAATTCCTGATTCATAGTTACATACATAAAGAAGCAGGAGTGGGCCATTTAGCCATAGAGTCACAGAGGATTACAGCATGGAAACAGGCCCTTCAGCCCAACTTGTCCATGCCACCCAGTTTTTACCATTAAGTTAGTCCCAATTGCCTGTGTTTGGCCCACATCTCTCTATACTCATCTTACCCATGTAACTGTCTAAATGCTTTTTAAATGACAAAATTGTACCTGCCTCTACTACTACCTCTGGCAGCTTGTTCCAGATACTCACCACCCTCTGTGTGAAAGAATTGCCTCTCTGGACCCTTTTGTATCTCTCCCCTCTCACCTTAAACCTATGCCCTCTAGATTTAGACTCCCCTACCTTTGGGAAAAGATATTGACTATCTAGCTGATCTGTGCCCCTCATTATTTTATAGACCTCTATAAGTTCACCCTTAAGTCTCCTACGCTCCAGAGAAAAAAGTCCCAGTCTATCCAGCCTCTCCTTATAACTCAAACCATCAAGTCCCGGTAGCATCCTAGTAAATCTTTTTTGCATTCTTTCTAGTTTAATAATATCCTTTCTATAATAGAGTGACCAGAACTGCACACAGTATTCCAAGTGTGGCCTTACCAATGTCTTGTACAACTTCAACAAGACGTCCCTTTGAGCCCTGCTGACTCCAAGAATCCCACTGCCATCTTATGCTCCAATGAGGGTTGATTGGCATCAGGCGGGACTTCTCCCCCTCAGTCAGGAGGAAGTCCCACCTTGGGGACCTGTCACAGTCAATCTGATTGGCTGGCAGCTCTCCTATCCTTCCAGCACCATCACTGAACTGACCTGAAGAGGGACTGCATGGAACCTAAGTGTCAGGAAACAGAGGCCCAGAAAATATACAGTAAGAAGTCTCACAACACCATGTTAAGGTCCAACAGGTCTATTTGGTAGCACGAGCTTTCGGAGCACTGCCCCTTCATCAGGTGAGTGCAGGATTTGGTTCTGCATGGTTTCGCCAATGTACCATGCCTCGGGACATCCTTTCCATGGTACATTGGGGAGACCATGCAGACTCTACAACAATGGATGAATGGACACCGCTCGACAATCACCAGACAGGAGCGTTCCCTTCCTGTCGGGGAACACTTCAGCAGTCACGGGCATTCAGCCTCTGACCTTCGGGTAAGCGTTCTCCAAGGCGACCTTCACGGCACACAGCAATGCAGAATCGCCGAGCAGAGACTGATAGCCAAGTTCCACACACATGAGGACGGCCGCAACCAGGATCTTGGGTTCATGTCACACCATCTGTAACCCCCACGACTTGCCTGGGTTTGCAAAATCTCACTAACTGTCCTGGCTGGAGACAATTCACGCCTCTTTAACCTGTGCTTAACCCTCTCTCCACTCACATTGTCTGTACCTGTAAAGCCTTGATTACCTGCTAAGACTCGCATTCCAACCATTATCTTGCAATTGAGTTTGTGTCTATATATGCCCTGTTTGTGAAGCAAGTCTTACACTCGCCTGATGAAGGGGCAGCGCTCCAAAAGCTCGTGCTACCAAATAAATCTGTTGGACTTTAACCTGGTGTTGTGAGACTTCTTACTGTGTTTACCCCAGTCCAACGCCGGCGTCTCCACATCCAGAAAATATAGACTGGGGGTAGCTGTTTGAGGATAAATCCACATCTAATATGTGAGAGTCTTTTAAAAGTCAGTTGTTAACAATTCAGGACAAGTATGTCCCGGTAAAAATGAAGGATAACAATGGCAAGATTCGGGAACCCTGGATGACAAGAGAGATTATGAGTTTAGTGAAAAATAAGGAGGCATACATAAATTTCAGGAAATTGAAAACGGAATGCAAAGATAGCAGGAAAGAGCTTAAACAGGGATTTAGGCGGGTAAAAAGGGGCCTTGAAATGCCATTGGCAGGCAGGATTAAGGATAATCCCAAGGCTTTTCATATGTATTTAAGAAGGAAGAGGGTAGCTAAGAAAGGGGTAGGTCCACTCAAGGACAGTGGAGGGAATATGTGTATGGAGCCAGATGAGGTGGGTGAGGTCTTTAACGAGTATTTTGCATCAGTATTCACAAAGGAGAAGGATGTGGTGGATGGTAAGTGAAGAAAGGAGGATGTTGACATTCTAGGACATGTTGAGATAAAAAGGGAGGAGGCATTGGAGGTTTTGAAAAACATTAAAGTGGACAAGTCTCCAGGGCCAGATAGGGTCTATCCCAGAATATTAAGAGAGGGGAGGGAAGAAATTGCTAAGGCCTTGGCCAAAATCTTTGTATCCACGGGTGAGGTACCAGAAGATTGGATAGTAGCTAACATTTCTCCTCTGTTTAAGAAAGGCAGAAGAGAAAATCTGGGAAATTACAGGCGCTTGAACCTTACATCAATAGTGGGAAATTATTGGAGATGATTCTTAGGGACAGGATGTACTCACATCTGGAAGAGAATAGGCTTATTAGCGATAGGCAGCATGGTTTTGTGAAGGGGAGGTCGTGTCTCACAAACTTAATTGAGCTCTTTGAGGGAGTGACAAAAGAAATTGATCAGGGCAGGGCAGTGGATGTTGTTTGCGTGGACTTTAGCAAAGTCTTCGATAAGGTTCCTCATGGCAGGCTGATACAGAAGGTGAAGTCATATGGGATCCGAGGTGAGCTGGTAAGATGGGTACAAAACTGGCTTGGGCATAGAAAGCAGAGAGCAGCAGTGGAAGGAATACTTCTCTAACTGGAGGTCTGTAACAAGTGGTGTTCCACAAGGATCAGTGCTGGGGCCTCTGTTGTTTTTAATATATATAAGTGATTTGGAGGAAAATGTAGGTGGTCTGGTTGGTAAATTTGCAGATGATACAAAAATTGGGGGAGTAGCGGATAGTGAGGAGGATTGTCAGAGGATACAGCAGAATATAAATCAGCTGGAGCCTTAGGTTGAAAGACGGTAGATGGAATTTAACCCGGACAAATGTGAGGTGATGCAATTTGGAAGGTTTACTGAAGGAGGAAAGTATAATGGTAGAGCCCTTAAAAAATTAGCATACAGAGGGATCATGCTGTGTAGATTCACAGTTCCCTGAAAGTGGCAACTCAGGTGGACAAGGTGGTCAAGAAGGCATATGGCATGCTGGCCTTCATTGGTTGGGGCGTTGAGTAGGAATTGGAAAACCATGTTGCAGCTGTATAAGACTTTGGTTCGGCCGCATTTGGAGTAGTGTGTACAATTCTGGTCACCACACTACTGGAAGGATGTTGATGCATTGGAAAGGGTGCAGAATAGATTTACCACGATGTTGCCTGGTTTGGAGGATATGGACTATGAAGAAAGGTTGATCAAACTTGGATTTTTTTCATTGGAGCCTCGGAGGATGAGGGGGGACCTGACAGAGGTTTACAAGATTATGACAGGCTTGGATAGAATGAATAGTCAGAATCTTTTTCCCAGGGTCAAAGGATCAATTACTCGGGGCATAGGTTGAAAGTGAGAGGGAGAAAGTTTAAAAGAGATGTAAGGGGCAAGTTTTTCACACAGAGGGTGGTGAATGCCTGGAACATACTTCCAGAGGAGGTGGTGGAAGCAGATTCTATAACAATGTTTAAGAGGCATCTGGATAGATACATGAATAGGCAGGGAATAGAGGGATATGGACCACGTAGATGCAAGAAAATATTAGATTAGAGGGGCATGTGTCGGCACAGATTTGGTGGGCTGAAGGGCCTGTTCCTGTGCTTTACTGTTCTTTGTTCTCTTTGTAAAAGTGTCAGGACTCCCAGTGTGGGGTGGGTAGGGAAGGCCTGGGAAGTTGTGAGATTGGGGGGTAAATCAGAGTCTCTGGGGATAGGCCAGGGGTGTGAGGGGAGATCTGGAGGTCACTGGCCCTTAAGAGAGGGCACCCCCCAGTCAGTAAGAGACTTCTGATGGAGGCATTAATCCCCTTCCCCTTCCTACCTGAGATCAACCTTTCTTCATTTCCGGGATTTACCTGAGCTGTTATCCGCCCACCAGCCTAAAAGATGAGGCTGGGTGGGAGAAGGCCCTTAAGTAGCCAACTTGAGGACCTCAACTGGGGCAAGGGCATTCTTCCTGTCCAAGGCTGTGCCTGCCTGCCCTGGTATAAAACCACTGAAAGTTTGGGATATCAAGCACCCAAAGGGAAGCCACATTTGCTGATGACACCGAGATAGGGAGGAAAGAAAGTTGTTACGAGGGGCTAGAGGGCGGGATTTTCTGGCTGCGCTTGCCCATGACCGGAAAATCCCACCCAAGGTCAACGGACATTTGCATACTCCTTGTCCTGCCCACTACGGCGGCCGAGATGGGAAAATTCAGCCCAGGGAGCCTGCAAATAGATAGAGAGATTAAGCCAATGGGTAAAAATTTGGCAGACGGAGTATAGCACAGGTAAATGTGAACCTTTCCATTTTGAGTATTAGACTGAGACTTGAACTCAAAAATTCAAAAATGAGAGTGCTGCACATTGAGCGATAACTGGCACCTGAAGGGGAGAAAACTGAAAAAAATACACAAAAGCAAAAGAATATGCTTGATCAGTTTACCCCCCACATCCATCGACTCTGCAGGTGTCAGTTCTTGTCCTCTTGTTTTGTGCTGAATCAGGAGCTGGATCCCATGAGTGCCCGAGGTTGATGGTGGATTCTGTCACTCTCGCTCACCTCTTTTCCCTGTGCTGATTACACCTCTCCACGGAGCACTAACCAATCTACTTGAAGAGAATCAAACAGTATAACAACATGGCCTGAGAATGCCCCAATTATAAACATTCGGATCACTAATGGAATTTCTGATCATAGAATCATAGAATCCCTACAGTGCCATTCGGCCCATCGAGTCTGCACCAACCACAATCCCACCCAGGCCCTACCCCCACATATTTACCCACTAATCCCTCTAACCTACGCATCTCAGGACTCTAAGGGGCAATTTTTAACCTGGCCAATCAACCTAACCCGCACATCTTTGGACTGTGGGAGGAAACCGGAGCACCCGGAGGAAACCCACGCAGACACGAGGAGAATGTGCAAACTCCACACAGACAGTGACCGAGCCAGGAATCGAACCCGGGACCCTGGAGCTGTGAAGCAGCAGTGCTAACCACTGTGCTACCGTGCCGCCCCAATGATCTCATTGTGAAGTGTCTTAGAGAGGTAAAAATCAATTTTTCAACAAGTACAATTGCAAAGGAAGCAGATTTCATTGGTCATTGCAAACCTTTACAATGTACAGAGTAGGGTCCAGAGGAGTAGAGAGCTTCCCAGTGGAGTTATCTACCTAGAGAAAGAGTAGAATCCAGATTTGAGAGTTTTCCTGTCGGTGGTACGGTATCACAGCGGTTAGCACTGCTGTCTCACAGCACCAGAGACCCGGGTTCAATTCTGTGCGGAGTTTGCATGTTCTCCCCATGTCTGCATGGGTTTCCTCCAGGTGCTCTGGTTTCCTCCCACAGTCCAAAGATGTGTGGGTTAGGTGGATTGGCCATGCTAAATTCTCCCTCAACCTGGACAGGCGCTAGAGTTTGGCAACTAGGGGATTTTCACAGTGAATTCATTGCAGTGTTAATGTAAGCCTACCTGTGGCACTAATTTTAAAAAAACTTGAGTGTCAGGGGGATCAGCAGGGTAAATACATGGGGTTACGGGGATAGGGCCTGGGTGAGATAGTTGTCGGTGCAGTTTTGAATGGTCTCCTTCTGCCCTGTGGGGATTCTATGATTCTATGACCTGTAGCGTGAGGGTAAAGTCCAGTGTAGACAGTGTTCCAGTGGAGTTATCTACCTGTAAAGTGATCTGGCGTTTGTGGACCCAGCTATGCTACTGGATCCTGTTATATCATTGGCCAAAGACATTAATACATAATAATAAAAACAAAATACTGGACATCTGAAATAAAAACGGGAAGTGCTGGAATTGCTCAGCAGGTCTGGCAGCGCCAGTGGAGAGAGAAACAGAGTTAACGTCTCAAGTCCAATACGACTCTTCGTTAGACATTCAAACATTGCCCAACGGGGGACATCAGGAGGGAGCTACCTGTCTAGCCAAAACTGGAAACTGCATTGGTACTTGGATACTTTTGTCTATATTACATGGGTTTCAATGCAGCACAGTGGCAGCAGTGGTTAGCACTGCTGCCTCACAGCGCCAGGGACCTGGGTTCGATTCCTAGCTTGGGTCGCTGTCTGTGCGGAGTCTGCATGTTCTCCCCGTGTCTGCATGGGTTTCCTCTGGTTACTCCAGTTTTCTCCCACAGTCCGAAAGACGTGCTGGTTAAGTGCGTTGGCTATGCTAAATTCTCCCTCAGTGTACCCGAACAGGCACCAGAGTGTGGCGACTGGGGGATTTTCACAGTAACTTCATTGCAGTGTTAATGTAAGCCTACTTATGACACTAATAAATAAACTTTAAACTTAACGGGAGCATGGTGGAGCTTTCTAACTGCCCCGTGTTCCCATTGTAGCGTTTTGCAGGAAATTCAACACAGCAAGTAACACAGGTTAATATCCTACAATGAATAACAACTGTGCAGTGCACACTGACCTCTGATTGTCACAGTGGAGGCTGGATCATTGAAGTCATTCAAGGCTGAGGTGGACAGAATTTCGATCGACAAAGGGAGTCAAGGGTTATGAGGAGGACACAGGAAAGTGCAGTTGAGGCCACAAGGTGGATGTTATCGGATGGCGGAGCTTGCCTGAAGGGCCGAATGGCCTGTTCCTAAATCCTTTGCTCCTAAACTGGGTTAAAGCTCTTGGCACGAAATCCTAAAAATATTCAACAGCAAGGAACCTGAGTATAAATAGAACTCAGTAACCTCTTCATCTGGATCATTGGATCAAAGCCTAAGGAAACTCTCTTCAAATTCATCGGCCGTAATTGGCCTTGGCTCTCTGGAGATACTGGTTCAAAGTCAAATTCAGTGGATGTCCAATGAGATTTGGGGGTTCAGGTTCTTAGAATGCTCAAAAAACAGGTGCAAAAAATAGTCAAGAAGACCAACGGAATGCTGGCCGTCATATCTAAAGGGCTACAGCATAGGGATGCAGATGTTATGCTGCAGTTGTACAAAACCCTAGTTAGACCCTGTTTGAAGTTTGCGGGCAGCACACCTTGGGAAGAACGTTTTGGCCCTGAGGGATCAACGCAGGTTTACAAGACTGAGACCTGGACTTCAGGAGTTAATTTATGAGGGGAGATTAGACAAATTAGGCCTTTATTCTCTCAAACTCATAAAGTTGAGGGGTGATCTGATTTGATTTGACTTGGTTTGATTTGATTTGATTTATTATTGTCACATGTATTAACATAAAGTGAAAAGTATTGTTTCTTGCGCATCATACAGACAAAACATACCATTCATAGAGAAGGAAAGGAGAGAGTGCAGAATGCAGTGTTGCAGTCATAGCTAGGATATAAAGATCAACTTAATGCAAGGTAGGTTCATTCAAAAGTCTGACAACAGCAGGGAAGAAGCTGTTCTTGAGTCGGTTGGTACGTGACCTCAGACTTTTGTATCTTTTTCCTGGTGGAAGAAGGTAGAAGAGAGAATGTCCAGGGTGCGTGGAGTCCTTAATTATGCTGGCTGCTTTGCCGAGGCAGTGGGAAGTGTAGACAGAGTCAATGGATGGGAGGCTGGTTTACGTGACGGATTGGGCTACATTCACGACCTTTTGTAGTTTCTTGCGGTCTTGGGCAGAGCAGGAGCCGTACCAAGCTGTGATACAACCAGGAAGAATGCTTTCTATGGTGCATCTGTAAAAGTTGGTGAGATCTGATAAAAGTCTGCAAAATATTTACAGGGAAGGACAGGTGGATAAAGATAAACTGCTTCCACTGGTTGAAGGCTCTAGAACGAGAGGCCATAATCTAAAAATTAAGGCCAAGCCTTTCAGGAAAGATATTAGAAAACACTTCTACACGCGCAGATCGTGGTGGAGGTTTGGAGCTCTCTTCCTCGAACGGCGGTGGATGCTGGTTCAATTGTTAGACTTAAGTCTGAGATAGACACATTTTTATTGAGCAGAGGTATCAGGGATAAGGGCCTAGAGCAGGTGCATGGAGTTAGGCCACAAATCAGCCATTATTTTATTGAATGGCGGAATTATTTTATTGAATGGCCTGCTCCTGTTCCTATGTTCCAATCCTGCAATGGCAACTGGAGAATTTAAATTCAGTTTGGCCCATAAATATCGAATAACAAGCTGGCATCAGTAATGACTACCACAAAATGACCAAATTGCTATAAAAGGATATCTGGTCGAGTAATGCTTAAATTAAATAGTGTTTTACCCGCCATAAAATCTCGGAATGTGATGTGATGAAACAGCCCTCTATCTTTACTCTCCCATTGTGTGGGGTGGAGGGGTTCTAGAGTGGCAATCACAAAGCCATCCTTCAACTACCATTTAATTACATTGTTTAGTTGTTAAATATCCCTGATATTGTGTTCCCTGTACCTGAACAAAATTTCAGCAAGTTTCAACTTTTACTCCTGATGCACATCAATTGGACACGAGGCTCGAAGCTTCAGTAAAAGAAGGCTTTTATTAACTAACAATGAAGCTATCAGAACTTTAACACACTATCCCAGACTGAAGGGGTCCCGTCCGAGCAGGGACTCTTATACCTCTCCCAGGAGGCGGAGCCCGACTGGGATGTGCCACAACAGTAACAAACACAGGTGTAACAATCCCACCCTAACCCAACAGCAACATTAGTACAATCCCACAGTAACCTATATACATTCCTGTAGTACTGGCCAGCCCCTGGCTCAGTACTATCCAGTGGGAACCAACGATGGTTCACCACATTCACCCCTCCTTTGAGAACAAAGGCCAGCGGGGTACGAAAACAGACTAAGATGTCAGCAGATTATAAGTTCAGACGGTCTGGAGGACCGCACCGTCGTTGTGACCTCCTCAATACCGGCGGTGACACCGGAGTAGGCACTTGCGGTGGCGTTCTCCCCAAAACGGCATCCAGCTGTTCTTCCACGGACTCACAGGCCGGTTGACCCTGATGAGACGGTAGTGCTGGGGATCCTGACACGTCCTGCGGTGGCGACCATCTTTGGGGCTCAGGCAAGCTGTGCATTGGAGTAAAACTGTTAAGCAACGGTCCCGATGCTGCCCGCGCCATGTCCGGGGAAGAAATAAGAGATAATGGATTCATCACTGGGGGTATGGGAGCGACAGGAGTTGCTACGTCCCCTGCAGGCGCCAGGTCTCGGATCGAGACTGTGTCCTCTCGCCCGTCAGGATATGCCACATAGGCATACTGAGGGTTGGCGTGGAGGAGGTGGACCTGTTCGACCAAGGGGTCGGACTTGCGGGCCCTTACATGTCGCCGCAGGAGGACGGGTCCTGGGTACGTCAACCAGGGTGGTAAAGATATCCCCGAGGAAGACTTCCGAGGGAATGAGAACATCCTCTCGTGGGGAGTAGCATTGGTTGCCGTACACAGGAGGGAGCGAATAGAGTGAAGCGCATCAGGGAGGACCTCCTGCCAACGGGAGACTGGAAGACCTTCGGATTTCTACGCCAATAGGACAGCCTTCCAGACTGTAGCATTCTCTCGTTCCACCTGTCCATTACCCCTAGGATTGTAACTCGTGGTCCTACTAGAGGCAATCCCGTATGAGAGCAGGAATTGCCTCAAGTCATCGCTCATGAACGACGAGCCCCTGTCGCTATGGATATAGCTGGGGTACCCGAACAGGGTAAAAAGATCACGGAATGCCTTGATCACCGTGGCAGCTGATGTGTCCGAGCAGGGGACAACAAACGGGAACCGGGAGTACTCATCGATTATGTTCAGAAAGTACACGTTCCGATCTGTTGAGGGAAGGGGGCCCTTAAAATCAACACTCAGCCTCTCGAAGGGGCGAGTGGCCTTGACCAAATGTGCCCGGTCAGGTCGGTAAAAGTGCGGTTTGCATTCCGCGCAAATCCGACAGCTCCTTGTTACCGACCTGACGTCCTCCACCGAATAAGGCAGGTTGCGGGCTTTGACAAAGTGATAGAGCCGAGTGACCCCAGGATGGCACAGATCATTATGGAGGGCGTTCAAGCGATCCTCCTGAGTACGAGCGCATGTTCCGCGCGAGAGGGCATCCGAGGGCTCATTGAGTTTCCCTGGACGATACATGATATCGTAGTTATAGGTGGAGAGTTCAATTCTCCACCGCAAGATCTTGTCATTCTTGATCTTGCCCCTCTGCGAGTTGTTGAACATGAACGCCACGGACCGCTGGTCCGTGATCAGGGTGAACTGCTTTCCCGCCAGGTAATGGCGCCAGTGGCTGACGGCCTCCACAATGGCCTGGGCCTCCTTCTCCACCGCTGAATGCCGAATTTCGGGACCTTGGAGGGTGCGGGAAAAAACGCGACGGGCCTGCCCGCCTGGTTAAGTGTGGTGGCCAGGGCGAAATCAGATGCATCGCTTTCCACCTGAAAAGGGATGGATTCGTCTACTGCGTGCATCGTGGCTTTCGCGATGTCGTCTTTCAATTTTTTGAAGGCCAATTGGGCCTCTGGCGTGAGTGGAAAAGTCGTGGACTTAATAAGCGGACGGGCTTTGTCCGCGTAGTTGGGGACCCACTGCGCATAATAGGAGAAGAAGCCTAGGCATCTTCTCAGTGCTTTTGCGCTAGCGGGCAAGGGAAGTTCAGCAAGGGGGCGCATACGGTCTGGATCAGGGCCAATGACCCCGTTTTCCACCACGTATCCCAGGATGGCTAACCGGCGCGTACGGAATACATACTTCTCCCTGTTGTAGGTCAAGTTCAGGCGAGATTCAGTGCGTAAGAAGTTATGGAGGTTTGTGTCATGGTCCTGCTGATCATGGCCGCAGATGGTGACATTATCTAGGTACGGGAAGGTAGCCCGCAGCCTGTTCTGGTCCACCATTCGGTCCATAGCACGCTGGAAGACCGAGACCCCATTGGTGACACCAAATGGAACCCTAAGAAAATGATACAAACGACCATCCGCCTCAAAGGCCGTGTATTGTCGGTCCTCTGGGCGAATGGGGAGTTGGTGGTAGGCGGACTTGAGGTCTATGGTGGAGAACACCCGGTACTGCGCAATCTGATTGACCATATCAGATATGTGCAGGAGAGGAAAACGCATCCAGCTGCGTATATCGGTTAATGGTCTGACTGTAATCAATGACCATCCGGGGTTTGTTCCCGCTCTTGACCACCACAACCTGTGCTCTCCACGGACTAACACTGGGCTGTATGATCCCTTCTTTGAGGAGTCGCTGAACCTCAGATCTGATGAAGATCCGATCCTCAGTGCTGTAACGCCTACTTTTAGAAGCGATGGGCTTGCAGCCTGGTACCAGATTCTGAAATAAAGAGGGTGTCGTGATCTTTAACGTAGAAAGATTGCAGGCGGGGCGCGTTGGGCAATTTGGAGACTGCAGCTGTTCTCCCACTGTCAGCGAAGGGAGTGGCCCACCGTACTGTAGGATCACACTCCTCAAGTGGACCATGAAGTTTAGTCCGAGAAGAATTGGTGCGCAAAGATACGGCAACACAAGGAGCTTGAAACGCTCGTAAATTGTGCCTTGTACTTTCAAGGTTACCACACAACTCCCTAGCACGGCGACAGACCGGGACCTTGATGCCATAGAGATTGTCTGTTTGGCAGGTTGAATCTGGAGTCCACACCTCTTCACAGTGTCAGGGTGGATAAAGCTCTCAGTGCTCCCGCTGTCAAACAGACAATAAAGCACATGATTGTTTAACTGGATATCCATCATTGAACGATCAAGCCTGTGAGGCTTAGCCTGGTCCAGGATGATCGACGCCACCGTTGGTCCATGAACGTCACTGCAGGCAGCTGAAGTCGATGCTGAGGACCCCTGCTGGTCACTCTTGGTCATCGTCGACTAACATGGCCGCCCCCATGAATCGCACATGGGTGAGGGCGCCAAACTCAGCGACCCCTGTTGGTCATACTCCTCCGACTCCGTCGACCACAATGGCGTCGTCCTGGACTCGCACGTGGACGAACCCCGCGAGGACTTCGACGACGATGGTGATGATCCCAGCTCCAAAGAGTCGCAGGCCGCATTGCCGTTCCTGGGCTTCGATCTGCACACCTTTGCATAATGTCCTTTTTTACCGCATGCGGTACAGATTACCGCTTTAGCGGGACACTTTTGTCGGGTATGTTTTGCTCCTCCGCAGAAATAGCACCGCGGGCCGCATGGGGCTGCAGCCGTCGTCTGGCCCACATGGGAGCACGCCATAACACCGCACTTCAAGCCCAAGAGGCGAGGAGGGATTTGCGACTGTTCCTGCCACGTTGTCTCCACGTGGTCCTCTGGATATAGGACTAAGCTCTTCGAAGCCGACTCAAGCATTTCAGCTAATTCGATGGCCTGGGTAAGGTTGAGATTACCCTTTTCTAGCACTTTGAGACGGATGTATGAAGACCCGACCCCGACCACAAACGCATCTCGGGCGAGGTCGTACATGCTCTGCTCAGCCGACACAGCTTTGCAGTCACAGCCCCTGGCTAGCTGTAAGAGCTCATTGGCGTAGTCCTCCATGGTTTTGCCCGACTGCCGACGTCGTGTAGCGAGGAGGTAACGAGCGTGGATCTCGTTAGGAGGTTTTGTATAGCGCTTCTTTAGAAGCTCGAGGGCCCTAGGGTAAGTGGTGGCCGCACGGATCGCGAGGTAGACTGTGTCGCTTACCCTCGCATGGAGGACCCGGAGTCTGTCATCATCTGTGGTGACCGCTGCGGAGGCTGCTTGGTAATCTTCAAAACACTTCAGCCAGTGGTCGAAGGTGTTAGAAGCGCCCACCGCACGTGGATCTAGCGTCAGACGTTCTGGCTTGAGGATTTGCTCCATACTCTCCTTTCTTTTTTTTCTTCCGTCGAGAGTTTAATTTTAGTTAATAAAATTGATGCACATCAATTGGACACGAGGCTCGAAGCTTCAGCAAAAGAAGGCTTTTATTAACTAACAATGAAGCTATCAGAACTTTAACACACTATCCCAGACTGAAGGGGTCCCGTCCGAGCAGGGACTCTTATACCTCTCCCAGGAGGCGGAGCCTGACTGGGATGTGCCACAACAGTACAAACACAGGTGTAACAATCCCACCCTAACCCAACAGCAACATTCGTACAACCCCACAGTAACCTATATACATTCCTGTAGTACTGGCCAGCCCTGGCTCACTACTATCCAGTGGGAACCAACGATGGTTCACCACAACTCCGAGATTCCCTCGAAACTTGAAGGATGGAAGAATCTGACCATTCCCTCTGGGTGAATTTAGCCTTCCAGAACTTTGGACCCAGAATTGAGATAACTGGAAAAAAGCAAAAACTCCCGGGGTTAACTGAGGAGAATTGCTTGACTTGGCGAGTAACTGTGATCTGAAAGGCAGCAGGTTCAGCCATAGCCTTCCAAAGGAAATCAGATAAATAATTGAAAGGACAAACAGCTGCAAGAATGTGGATAAAGAGCAGAGGAGTTGGTCTGAATCGGAAAACTTTCAAAAAGCCGGTATAGACACGATGAGCCAAGTGGCCACCTTCTGAGTGCAAAGCGGAATTTTCCCATGATTTGTCGGAGTGACTGAAAACCGGCGTGTGTCTCTCCAGATGCACTGTCGAGTTTTCAAACTAGATCTTGAGTCACTCTGTCAGGAGAAATTGGGGGCCAGGGTTTTCACTGTCACTCTGATGGAGCGGGGCCTGGTGGAACTGGCAAGGACGCCATCTTTAAAGGGCATCCCAATCAGAACCGAGGTGAAACCCCACCCCCCCCACAAAAATATCAGGGATTTCCGACCCCTCCCCCACCACAAACATATTGGGGACTCTCCCCCCCAACAACAACCACCATGGTTGTAATGCCAGGTTGCCCCTCTCAATGCCCTCCTCAATGTCAGCCCCCCTTTCAATAATGGGGATGCGTGTGTGGGCAGAGGGCACAGAATGGATTGGGAACAGGCTGATTTTCCAAAGGGGTGACAAGACAATGTCCCACCAGGCAGCTCTTGACCTGGAATGGATTTAAGTATTTGTTTCATTCATGCTTGACACATGGGTGCCACAGGCTGGCCGGCATTTATTGCCCATCCTGAGATGCCCTTGGAGGGCAGTTGAGAGTCAACCACATTGCTGTGGCTCTGGACTCACATGTAGGCCAGACATAAGACCATAAGACATAGGAGCGGAAATAAGGCCATTCGACCCATCGAGTCCACTCCACCATTCAATCATGGTTGATTTCAACTCCATTTACCCGCTCTCTCCCCATAGCCCTTAATTCCTCGAGAAATCAAGAAATTATCAATTTCTGTCTTGAAGACGCTTAACGTCTCGGCCTCCACAGCAATGAATTCCACAGACCTACCACTCTCTGGCTGAAGAAATTTCTCCTCATCTCTGTTCTAAAGTGACTCCCTTTTATTCTAAGGCTGTGCCCCCACATCCTAGTCTCCCCTGCTAATGGAAACAACTTCCCTACGTCCATCCTATCTAAGCCGTTCATTATCTTGTAAGTTTCTATTAGATCTCCCCTCAACCTCCTAAACTCCAATGAATACAATCCCACGATCCTCAGACGTTCATCGTATGTCAGGCCTACCATTCCTGGGATCATCCGTGTGAATCTCCGCTGGACCCGCTCCAGTGCCAGTATGTCCTTCCTGAGGACGATGTACATACATGTAAGTAAGGACGGCAGATTTCCTTCCCTAAAGGACATTCGCGAACCAGATGGGTTTTTCCGACAATCAACAATCGTTTCATGGTCATCAGTAGATTCTTATTTCCAGATATCTTTCATTGAATTCAAATTCCACCGTCTGCTGTGGTGGGATTTGAACCCGGGTCCCTCGAACATTAGCTGAGTTTCTGGATTAATAGCCGAATGATAATACCACTAGGCCATCGCCTCCCAGCAGGGATAAACTGGAACAAGTCCCACGCAACAACAAACAGCCAAGCAGCCAACATGGAATTAGAAGGGAAAATGCAGCCAGACCAAACTCTTTGGGGGCGATTCTCCCATCGCCCTGTGCTGCTTTTTTAGTGCAGCGGGCCGGGAGACTCGAGCAGAGGCCATTTCGTGGATGCCAAGGCCTCCACACGGATTTCTAGTGCGTCAGTTCTGTGCCAGAAATCAGAGTGGATCTGCCTAATATATTCAACAGCTCATTTCCCTACAATTTCAATTTCACTCGCAAGCCCAGGACTGAAATCTCCAGGCTCACGAGCCTGTCCCCGCTGTCAGGAGTATTTCACTCCAGCAGGGTTTACTATAGCTCCCCACTGGCGGGGAGCATGCAGCCCGACCCCACTGGAGTGGAGGGGGGGCAGTCGGGGCCCCCCCGAGGGTTGGGCGCTGGGGATGACCCCTGGGCATTGCCACCTTGACAGTGCCAGCCTGGGCCCCCTGGCACTACCCCAGAGGCAAAGTGTCAATGCCCAGGGGGCACCTTGGCACTGAGCATCAGACATGGACAGTGACAAGGGGCAGAGCGTACTGGGGATGCGGCCTCTGATGATGCGATTGGTGGAGCTGGGGGGTTCCCGCTGCCACTCTGCAGTTGGGATCGGTGGGGGATGGAGGGGGGCCAGTGATCGGGGCTGGACATCGGGGTGGGGAGGGGTGGCAGCCTGCTCGGGGAGGTCAGGGCTGCAGGGGGGATGTCAGGACTGCCAGTATGGGGGGTGGGGGAGTGGGGAGGGTTCCGGGGGGGGGGGGGGGTGCGGAAGATCGAGATGGGCTGGGAGAGAGGGTGGTCAGGGTTGGGCCCTGGCATGTTCAGGGGGGGCCAGCAATCAGGAGGCTGGCGCTGACAGACCTGCGCATGCGCAGTGGCCCATTCAGCGCTGCGCTGCCGGCCTCTCCAGCGGGAATAGGCCCACTGATTTCTCAGGTGATTCACGCTGAGGCACTCAGTGGTGCACAGAGTGTGGGAGGTTCATTTTGAAACTCCCACTGAAAATAACAGCGTGAGTTACTCCCGTTTTTATTTGAATTTGACAACTTTTTTGGGAGAATCGCTCCCTCTCTCAGGAAGTGTTTTCTTGAGGGCACAATCAAAACCCTACATATGATGTGTAGCCTTTCAGAAAGAGTTTGACAAATGTTTTGTGTGAATAATTAATATTTTGGTATGAAACAGTGATGATCAAGGTAAAGCCAGGGAATGAGTAAGGATTTATTGAACAGCAAAGAAGGCAGTGATATTTATGATAAGATTACATCAAGGCGGGTGAAACTACTGAGTGTATTGTCCCACAGATTAGTGTTGGGCCCCCAATGCGGAGTTTTCTCTGTATTTGGCAGAATGTGGCAGCGAGCAGGGAAAGCAGAGTTGGAGCCACCAGCATCAATGACGGCTTTCTCCACTGTGAACATAGAAGAAAAAACGTCAAGTGGGGATCTAGGTGAGATTGTTGTCAGTGCAGGTTTGATGGGCCGAATGGTCTCCTTCTGCACTGTATGTATTCTATGATTCACTGATTGCTCAGAATTATAGTCCAGGTAGACGATGGCCTAGTTGTATTATCGCTAGACTATTAATCCAGCAACTCAACTAATGTTCTGAATTCGAATCCCGCCACGGCAGATAGTGGAATTTGAATTCAATAAAAAATACCTGGAATTAAGAATCTACTGATGACCATGAAACCATTGTCAGCTGTATAGAACGCTGGTTAGGCCACATTTGGAGTACTGCGTCCAGTTCTGGTCGCCGCACTACCAGAAGGACGTGGAGGCGTTAGAGAGAGTGCAGAGAAGGTTTACCAGGATGTTGCCTGGTATGGAGGGTCTTAGCTATGAGGAGAGTTTGGGTAAACTGGGGTTGTTCTCCCTGGAAAGACGGAGAATGAGGGTAGATCTAATAGAGGTGTACAAGATTATGAAGGGGATAGATAGGGTGAACAGTGGGAAGCTTTTTCCCAGATCAGAAGTGACGATCATGAGGGGTCACGGGCTCAAGGTGAGAGGGGCGAAGTATAACTCAGATATTAGAGGGATGTTTTTTACACAGAGGGTGGTGGGGGCCTGGAATGCGCTGCCAAGTAGGGTGGTGGAGGCAGACACGCTGACATCGTTTAAGACTTACCTGGATAGTCACATGAGCAGCCTGGGAATGGAGGGATACAAACGAATGGTCTAGTTGGACCAAGGAGCGGCACAGGCTTGGAGGGCCGAAGGGCCTGTTTCCTGTGCTGTACTGTTATTTGTTCTTTGTTCTTTGTTTGTCAATTGTCGGAAAAATCCATCTGCTTCACTAATGTCCTTTAGGGAAGGAAATTTTCCGTCCTTACCTGGTCTGGCCTACACGTGACTCCAGAGCCACAGCAATGTGGTTGACTCTCAACTGCCCTTCAAGGGCAACTAGGGATGGGTAATAAATGCTGGCCCAGCCAGTGACACCCATGTTCCACCAATGAATTTTTTAAAAAGGTGGCCCTCCCCATCTTAGAGGTGGAGAGGATAGAGAGAACCGGCAAGAAGGTAATCATGGGATTGAAACGATAAGCGGTTTTCAATCCTAAAAGCAATTCTATTCAAAATGGAAGTCTGGATAATTCTTGTTCACACCGAGGAGGGTAGAAATCTGGAACTTTCTGTCTCAAAAGGCTACAGATGCTGGGTCAATTGAAATTTTCAAAACTGTGATTTTTTTTCTTGTTTGTGGATGAAGAGTTATTGAGCAAAAATGAGTAAATGGTGCTGAGGTACATTTCAGGTTCGTTCCAAGTGAACAGCACTGCAGGTTTGAGGGGCTGAATGGCCTGCTCCTGTCCTAATGTGCTCCCAATTCTCTGCATGATTTTCCCGGACCAAAAGGTCCCCTAATCTACCTCAGATTGGTGCCCTTAGCTATGCAGCAGGGCATCTCCTCGTGGGGGACTTCCATGTTCAAGTCATGAGCGTCAACTGAAGCTAGCCAATGTAATGTAATAGGACAACAAGTCATTCTCAATTATGGATTATTTTATACCAAGCTTTGGTATATATGCAGGCAGAGTAAAGCTCCAGAGAAGGCTGGAACAGCTGCAGATATTGGGTTCATTCCAAAGTTTCTGCAGAAGTTGAGAATGTCAAAGAGTTTGATCCTTGCACGTTTGGTTCTGCTGAATAATACATTGCCCAAGGAGCAGGGAAAATATTGCATTTAAACTTGACAGAGATGAAAATAAAGAGACAGATAATTCACATTCAATTTCTGAATAAAGAACAGATGCAACTAAATAACTGATCAAAGGAAGCCCACAGCAAGGGACAACCCAACCATTACCCCATGACTTTCAATGGCATTACCATCGCTGAATTCCCCCTTCTATCAGCATCCTGGGGGTTACCATTGACCAGGAACTGAACTGGACTTGTTATACAAGTACTGTGGCTACAAAGAATCTAGGAATCCTGTGACGAGTAACTCATCTCCTGACTCCCCAAAACCTGTTCACCAAGCCACAAGTGAGGAGTGTGATGGAATATTCTCCACTTGCCTGGATGAGTGCAGCTCCAACAACACTCAAGAAACATGACACAAAGCAGTCTGCTTCATTGGCACCTCATCCACAAACATTCACTCCCTTCACCACCAGCGCACTGTGACAGCAGTGTGTACTATCTACAAGATAGTACACACTGCAGGAACTCATCAAGGCTCCTTTAGGCAGCCCCTTCCATACCCACCACCGCTACCATCTAGAAGGAAAAGGGCAGCAGACACATGGGAACACCACCATCTGGAAGTTCCCCTCCAAGTCACTCACCATCCTGGCTTGGAAATATATCACCGTACCGACAAGACCGCTGGATCAAGATCATAGTGTCCCTACAATACAGAAGGAGCCATTCGGCCCAGCGGGTCTGTACCAACCATAATCCCACCCAGGCCCTATTCCCATAACCTGAAACATTTACCCTGCTAATCCCCCTGACACTGAGGTCAATTTAGCATGGTCAATCAACCTAACCCACACATCTTTGGACTGGATCCTGGAACTCCCTCCCTAACAGCACTGTGGGTGAACCTACACCTCAGGGACTGCAACGATTCAAGGAAACAGCTCACCACCATCTTCCCAAGGGTAATTAGGGGTGTTATAAATGTTGGCTTGGCCAGTAATGCTCACATCCCAATTAAAAGATGGCGCTGGTGGGAGGCGACTTTTTGCAAGTTGTGCCCAGCATACTTTCAAATTCTATCTTTTACTCTCGTTCTATGTTTCTCATACTTCATTCTCCGAGCTATGACTGTAACACTACATTCTGCACTCTCTCGTTTCCTTGTCCATGAACGGTATGCTTTGTCTGTATAGCGCGCAAGAAATGGTACTTTTCACTATATGCTAATACATAGAGTCATATAGGTTTACAGCATGGAAACAGACCCTTCGGCCCAACTTGTCCATGCCGCCCTTTTTTTTAAACCCGTAAGCTCGTCCCAATTGCCCACGTTTTGCCCATATCCCCCTATACCCATCTTACCCATGTAACGATCTAAACACTTCTTAAAAGACAGACTTGTACCTGCCTCTACTACTGCCTCTGGCTGCTCGTTCCAGACACTCACCACCCGCCTGTGACAATAATAAATCAAATCAAATCAAATCATTGTAAAACTCTGAGCCACTGGGTGAGAATTGCAACAACCGGTATGTTGTTGCAGTGAAGCATATCAATGAGGTAACAAGAATTACATTCATCGATACGGTTGACAACTGCTTTTATCTGTGTAAAGTCATCTGTTGTGTGTTCTAACATGACTGAGGAGATTTCACAGCTGTGTGGCTTTCCACAGTGGGGACAAAGATGAAATATCTGATTGTGTTGGGACTACCCAGTCTCTCCAGCCTGTCTTTTGTCCCAGGGCACCTGGATTCCTTACTGTTCGAAGGAAGCAACACCATTATTGGGGATCGCCACGCTGGTAATTCTTTCTTGTGCATCTTTCTCCCATTGTGTGAGGAGTGTCTGCTCCAGTGACTGTGTGGGTTTCCTCCAAGTGCTCCAGTTACCTCTCACAGTCCAAAAGATGTGCAGGTTAGGTGGATTGGCCGTGGTAAATTGCCCCTCAGTGTCAGGGGGACTAGCAGGGTAAATACATGCTTTTACAGGGATAGGGTCTGGATGAGATGTTGGTGTGGACTCGATGGGCTGAATGGCCCCCTTCTGCACTGTATGGATTCTATGATTCTGTGGTGGACATGTCCCATTTCCTGAGGTTCAGCTTCAAGATGTCCTTGAATCTTAACCTTGACCTACCTCACAGGCTGTCTCTAGGTTTAAAGTTTATAAAGTTTATTGATTAGTCACAATTAAGGCTTACATTAACATTGCAATGAAGTTACTGTGAAATTCCCCTAGTCGCCACATTCCGGCACCTGTTCAGGTCAATGCACCTAACCGGCACGTCTTTCAGAATGTGGGAGGAAACCGGAGCACCCGGAGGAAACTCACGCAGACGCGGGGAGAACATGCAAACTCCACACAGACAGTGACCCAAGCTGGGAATCGAACCTGGGTGCCTGGCGCTGTGAGGCAGCAGTGCTAACCACTGTGTTACTGTGCCACCTTTAAGTTGGAGACATGTCCACCTTATCAATCCCAGAAGGAAAAACAATCCAAACCAGTATTCTTATGTAGTAGGTAAAAATTACCTCTGAGGCTGGTATGAGTCAAAATAGAGTCGGCTTTATTCTCACAAGCTTGCGGGAGAACTTGACCCCTTAAAAGCGGAAGCCAAAGTTCTCCCTGAACACAGAAACGTGGGGATATAAATACAGCATGGTTTCTAATCCTGGTCACGAATCAACCCCAGACCAGTCACGACTCAGAAATACAATTTACAACTGCTGGTCACGAAGCAAACTTCCAGACCAGCCACAAAAAAAATACATTGATAGCTTCTGACCATAAACCAGTGTATCTGGCATTCTCAGCTCACGAAGCACAGGTCTTCTGTTTCCTGTTCTTCCCGTGGTTTCCCTTTGAAGTTCCGACGCTCTTCCAGCTGCCCCAGCGGGAATTCCTCTTCAAACGGCCAATATCGCGCTCCACACCATGGAATCACTTTTATTCCGCAAACCACACACAAACTTGTAGGAAAAGTAAGAACTTCACAAACACATTCACATTTACATTGACTATCTATTGTTATAAAAATAAAAGTTAACTTGTATTAATGTCAGAGGCAGTATAAACAAGGGGATTAACCATAATGAAGGGTTATGCTTGTGATACATTCTAAGTACAAAGTTCAACCTTTTAGGTACAAAATACATTGAGTACAAAAAACATTAACCCTTTCCCTTCTTCACTTATTTCCCTATTTTACTGTTTTTTCCTTTAAGGGTGTTATCATCAGTCACATGTACATGTCCACTCCATCTGACCTGGGCTTTAATGATGAAGCTTCAATTCCACACATCCCTTCTTTTTGAAGTATCTCAGTGTGAGGCACTTTGTCCTCCCATTTGATTATCTGAATTGATCTCCTGTGGGATCTGCTTAAAAAGTCTGGAGTAGGTAGGTGGTCCATGTCTCTGTAAGTTTTTCGGGCAACTCAGGCCTTTTTATGAGCTGGGAAAAGGACTTGAACCCTAAAGAACTGTGAAAGTGGCCACATTTGGCTGCAGGACTTGACCAAAAATTTCCCAGGGAGCTCAGCCAGCCTGTGTGTGTGTGTGTGTGTGTGTGTGTGTGTGTGAAGGGGCCCAGTCCAAAAATTGCAAGCAGCCAGAAACCAGACGGGCTGCTGATTAGGTTATCAGCAGAACAAAAAGGAACTGACGACATCACCAGACTAGGCCGGCAGCAAGACAATGCACCTGGTCTGGACTCAATACAGGTGATAATGGCTTTGTCCCAGAGCGAGGAGAAGCCCATTTCCATAATGGGAAAACAATTAAACGATCTCCGATGGAACAATAAAGGACAGCAAGAGACCTATCACCTGGGATGGGATCATCTGGTCTCTATGGACTGTAAGATCGCAGCTGCAGATAACACTAGCAAGCCTTTGTCTGTGGAACTGCCGGTTGGAAGGGGGCGGAGTTGGCAGGAAAAAAATTCAAGTTTTACAATATAAAAGGATGGTCAGGCTGGCCATCTCTCCTCCTTTTTCTCTTCGGACCAGCATAGCAGCACTCCTCTCCTGTTTCCTGCCTCTCGTTCGTCTCCAGCACGCAGCCCGAAGCCCACTGAGCAATTTAAACTAGGATTGTGAGTATACCCTGGTAATTCGCGAAGTTCCCGAGATCATCATAGTGGATGAGGCTTTGGGGAAAGTGGGGGGGCTTTTGCATGCACCTTTCATAGTTTAAGACATGGTAAACTTGTGTAAAGTAAGCATTCCGGTGTGTCCGTTTTAGTATTCCTTCCATAGCTATAGTCTTATAGAGCATAAGGCATTGTGCGTTGTTTTCCTGGTGTTTGGTGATTGACCTTGATGTTTTAATAAATATATATATATATATCTTTGACTTCCATTGGAGTCCGTTTTGATCTTTTCATTTTCTCACCAATGATCTCTGACTAAGTCACAATATGAAATATTCCTCACCATAATTCCGGAATCTAGAACTGAGGGTACCCTGGGCGCTTCGAAACCGCCCACTCAGGTAGTGGATAGGCAGCAGTTTCCTTTTCTCTCTCTTGGGAGCGCTACTCTAGTGAAATAGACGCAAGGTGGCCGTTGTTCCATCGGCGAGAGAGAGAATCACTCGGGCATTGGTGGGGTTTGGGTGACGGAGAACCCAACCTAAAATAAGCCCAGTGGAGTTAAAAAGAGGGATCCCGCTACAGTCTCACAGACAGACAGGAGAGTAGGTATTAGCACAGCTTTGTACACGGTAAGTTTTGTTGTAAGTTTGACACTTTACTCCCCGCACAATCTCTTGTGTAAACAGTAATTATGGTGAGTTTGCTCTGGCATTTCTATTTGCCCCCTCTCTGTCAGTGCAGACATTTCTGGAGATGGTACTTCAATACAGAGGAAATTATCTAAAGCCTTCAGAGTTCAGAGAATCATAGGATACCTAAAGTGCAGAAAGAGACCATTCGGCCCATTGAGTCTGCACCCCCTCTCCGACAGAGCATTTTGCCCTTGTCCATCCCCTGCCTTATTCCCTTAACCCCACACATTTATCCCCTCTAACATACACACCTTCGGACACTAAGGGGCAATTTAACAAGGCCAATTCACCTAACCCTCACAGCTTTGGAGTGTGGGAGGAAACTGGAACACCCGAAGGGAGCCCACACAGACACGCGGAGATATTTTTATATTAAAGTGAAACATTTATTTAAATAAATAAATAAGTTAACACTTAAAACACAAGAATACTTTGACACAGTTAACAGTACTCTTTAAGCCTTTCCAAACAGATCTTGGCTTCAATAACTCAGAGCTAAACCACCCTTTTCAAATGGCAAGAGTCCTTATAGATTTTCTAAATTAAAAAAATTCCAGTAACCTTACTACACAATGCCCTGCTGCTCCTAGGGCGTTCTTTAAGGGTGACGGCAATCTGATTCTCACAGGTTTGGCCTTGTGCACACCTCTGTTTTCTCTGTGATCTCATCAGTTACTCCACAGCCTTCTTTGAGATCTCATCTGCTACCATCCATACAATGTTTTCTTAAATCTGGGATGGCACGGTGGCACAGTTGTTAGCACTGCTGCTTCACAGCGCCATGGACCTGGGTTCGATTCCTGACTTGGGTCACTGTCTGTGTGGAGTCTGCACGTTCTCCCCGTGTCTGTGTGGGTTTCCTCCGGGTGCTCCGGTTTCCTCCCACAGTCCGAAAGACGTGCAGGTTAGGTGCGTTGGCCATGCTAAATTCTCTCTCAGTATACTTGAGCAGCCACCGGAGTATGACGACTAGGGGATTTTCACAGTAACTTCATTGCAGTGTTAATGTAAGCCTACTTGTGACTAATAAATAAAATCTGTCTTTTATCCTTTGATCTTAACTTCTATTGTTTCCTACAATCCTTTAGATTAGAAATTCCTTTTTGCCAGAATTTATCAACCCTTTTTCTGAACTTTTTGGTTACCATATTTTATAAGGACACTTACCCTATCTTTCCTCATCTATTTACACGCTTCCAATTTATATACGTTCCCCTTTGACATACACTAGGCGAATTTAAACCACTTCATTCATTGCCTTAAGTATTTTTTTATTCTTTCTGGTTCCTCTGTTTATTAAACCAACTGCCTTCACACCTTCATGTTAATATTTAACCTTGTGGTCTTTATCTCAAATCCAGTTAAATCAGTCATACCCCCACAAGTTTCTTTTCAAGTACATGAAAATATGACAGCGATGTTACAAAACAACAACAGTTAAAACTCTCATTTCCCTGACATCATGAAAAGCTCAATGTAAATACAACTGTACAGAGTTAATCTGCTTGGCCGGTGAGGTTTCCCAGGCACTGAGTAAATAGCGG
The DNA here is from genome assembly GCF_964213995.1 of Mustelus asterias. Lineage (NCBI taxonomy): Eukaryota > Metazoa > Chordata > Chondrichthyes > Carcharhiniformes > Triakidae > Mustelus > Mustelus asterias. The sequence continues at coordinate 35,420,731 of NC_135822.1, forward strand.
CCTGAGAAATTTAGTAACTACTTGAGCTGCCAGATCTGGACTTAGCAACTTACCTGAAGCACACAATGGCCGCGATTCTCCCAAAAGTGCTGAATTGGCAGGAAAACTTCTAAATCCCGACTGTTTTATCAGTTCAGCTCCTCACCTGAATCTCCGCGCTCCGTGCACTGCAGAGGTCCCAGTCGTGAATCTCATTAAAAACCCAGGGGGGAGGGACCTATTCGCGCTGGAGTTTGACAGTTCTGGAACTCTGCGCGTGCGCAGTGGCCCCGATCTGTCAGTCTCCCCGTTTGCTGGCCAGCTCGATCACTGGCCAGCCCAGGACCCCCGCAGTGCTGCCCCTCCAGCCCCTCCCACGCCCTGATCGCGGCCCCCAAAGCAATTCCCGGGACAGACCTGACCACCCCCATCCTGGAGCCCCGATGTCCAGGCCCCACCCGCCCCCCCCCAGCAGTGGCGGTCCCCCCACACCCCTCACTTGGCAGACCTCCCCCCCACTGACCCCACCCCCTCCCCCAGGGTCAGACCCCCCGGGAGGCAGGCCCCCACCAGCAGACCACCCCCCCCCCCAGCCCCCCCCTATCACTGCCCTCCCTCCAGCCCAGACCGAACACCATGCAGAGTGGCAGCGGGACCCCAACCCCCACAATCTCACCGAGGGCCCGCCCACAATACGCTCCGCCTCCTTGGCACTGCCGAATGCCCCATGGGTGCTTTGCCCCTTAAAGCACTGCCAGGGTGCTCATGCTTAGGGGGCACCCCCCCCCCCCGCCATCTCACCCTTTGGGGGGCCCCCCGTTGCCCCCCCATCATTCCGGTGGGGTCTCCCGCTAGTTCCCCAAACCCTGGCAGGGTGGGAGATTCAATCGGGACCTTTCAGGTCCTGATAATTAACAAATCTATATATTTAAAATAGATTAAAAACAGATCTAAATGAGTTACCTGCCTTCCTGCCGGTTTCCAGCGTGGTCTGACCGGCGACTGTTCGCCGGCTCTGGGAAAAGCGCATGCGTTCCCTGCGCATCCGCAAATCCCCGTTCAAGGCCGCAGACGTGCGACGCCTGGCCGGACCCGGCAGAAAAGTGGTGGGCCGCAATGGGGGAATCGCGGCCAATCTCTCCAACATGCCAGCACTCCCTCATTCTCACTGCGGGGGGCTGGCCACTCAAACGTTGGGATGGAACTCGAAGGGGCAAAACTCTGGCACAAGGGGCAATGGTGAACCAGAATGAACCTCGCTGACACCATGGGAGTGATTCTCCCCCAGAAAATTCGATATTCGCACCCATTTTTGGAAACTCCAACACTCTCTGTGTCACAGAGTGCCTCAGGGGGATTCGCACCAGAAAGGGCGAGTGGGGGGCCTAATCTTACCCGAGAGGCTGGTATCAGCGCGCTGACCGGGTGATTGCGCATACACTGATCTGTCAGTGAGGAGATCCCCGCATGCGCAACGGCCCCCCCATCACGGGCCTCCCGGATCGCCTGCCTATCCGACCTCACCCCACCCCTCGGGCCAACCCCAATTGCCAGCCCCCATGGCTAACCCTGACACCTCAATGTGCAGCCACAGTTCCCCCCCACCACCATGGTCAGCCCCCACACCCCGCCATGTGAGGCCGGATCACACTCTTCCCTCCCTCTCTCACCAATCCCACCACAGAGTGCCCACTCCCACCACCACTAATCACCCCTACCTCCACAGTAGTCTCTGCCCCTCTGGCTCCACCTCCTTGGCACTGCTCAGTACCCAGTGGGCAGTGCCAGGGTGCCCAGTGGGCACCACATCATAGAAACCCTACAGTACAGAAAGAGGCCATTCAGCCCATCGAGTCTGCACCGACCACAATCCCACCCAGGCCCTACCCCCATATCCCTACATATTTACCCACTAATCTCTCCAACCTACGCATCTCAGGACACTAAGGGGCAATTTAGCATGGCCAATCAACCTACCCCGCACATCTTTGGACTGTGGGAGGAAACCGGAGCACCCGGAGGAAACCCACGCAGACACGAGGAGAATGTGCAAACTCCACATAGACTGTGACCCAAGCCAGGAATCGAACCCAGGCCCCTGAAGCTGTGAAGCAGCAGTGCTAACCACTGTGCTACCGTGCCTCCGTGGTAGGAGGCTGGCACTGCCAGTGTGCTCAGTGGGGTATGTCAAGATACCAGGCTGGCACTGCCCAAGTGGCACCGCACCCTGCCCCTGACTTCCCGAGGGGGCGGAGGGGGAAGCTGCAATGGTCCCCGCCAGTGGGATGATCACGGCTGTGCATTTCCATATTGTAATCAACCTCGTGCTGACTTCCAGCAAGAGGCTGATTACGTTTAAAAACATGGCCTGGGATACTCACGACAGGCCGGACACCAGTTGCGAGTCCCACTACAGGCTCCCCGCTGATGTTTCCCGGCCCGCTGCGCTGCTCCAGTGGCGAAGCGGGCTGGGAGTACCCCCACCCTACCACATTGCATATTCCATTGAGGTGAGTGGTGTTAACCTATTCGAATTGTTGGTGCCCTGGCACCTCATTCAGTGACTATATTGTGTTACTTGCTGAGGTCTAAGGCTACCCCAATGTTTAATGTTAAATAAAATCAAGAAATGCTGGAAAACACTCAGCAGGTCTGGCAGAATGTGTGTAAAAAATAACTCCTTAACATTCCAGGTTGACGTTTGTTCAGGAAGTAGTCTCACAACACCAGGTTAAAGTCCAACAGGTTTATCTGGTAGAACAAGCTTTCGGAGCGCCGCTCCTTCATCAGGTGAGTGCAGGATTTGTGTTCACAAACAGGGCATATAAAGACACAAACTCAATTTACCAGATAATGGTTGGAATGCGAGTCTTTACAGGTAATCAAGTCTTAAAGGTACAGACAATGTGAGTGGAGAGAGGGTTAAGCACAGGTTAAAGAGATGTGTATTGTCTCCAGCCAGGACAGTTAGTGAGATTTTGCAAGCCCGGGCAAGTTGTGGGGGTTACAGATAGTGTGACATGAAACCAAGATCCCGGTTGAGGCTGTCCTCATGTGTGCGGAACGTGGCTATCAGTTTCTGCTCGGCGACTCTGCGTTGTCGTGTGTCGTGAAGGCGGCCTTGGAGAACGCTTACCCGAAGATCAGAGTCTGAATGCCTGTGACTGCTGAAGTGTTCAGGAGAACTTACATTGGTTCTGATAAAAGATCATTAACCTACAAATGTTAACTCTGTTTCTCTCTCTCACTCAGACACAGCCAGACATGCTGAGTATTTAGAGTATTTCCTGATTTTCTTTCAGAATTGCAGCCTCCACAGTGTTTTGCTTTGATTTTCATGTAAAATAAACCTTAGTTTATAATCGTGCCTCGTTTAGTTTTAAATTTCAGGCTATTTGGAGGACACAAGATGCCAGGGGTTTCCTTCAACCATTGGTTACACAGCATGCCACAGCATGTAGAATCCCTACAGTGCAGAAGAAGACCAATTGGCCCATTGAACTTGCATCGACAAGAATGCCAGCCAGGCGCTATCCCCATAACCCCACGTATTTACCCTGCCAATCCCCCTGACACTACGGGGCAATTTAGCATGGCCAATCAATCTGAGAAATGGCAAATGGTGTTCAATACAGATAAGTGTGAAGAGTTGCATTTTGGAAAGTCAAATCAAGGTAGGACTTGTACTGTGAATGGTAGGACCTTAGAGAGTATTGTGGAAGAGGGACCTTGGAGTTCAGATGCAGTCACAGGTAAATAGGGCAGTGAAGAAGGCTTTTGACATGCTGGCCTTCATCAGTCAGGGCATGGGGTAGAGATGTTGGGAAATTATGTTGCACTTGTACAGGACGTTGGTGAGGCCACACCTGGAATATTGTGTTCAGTTTTGGTCGCCCTGCTATAGGGAAGATGTTATTAAACTGGAGAGAGTGCAGCAGAGATTTACAAGGATGTTGCCAGGACTCAAGGACTGAGTTATCTGGAAAAATTTGACAGGCTAGGACTTTTGTCTTTGGAGCGTAGGAGACTGAGGGGTGATCTTATAGAGGTGTATAAGATCATGAGAGGCACGGATAGGGTGAATGCACTCAGTCTTAGAGGGCATAGGTTTAAGTTAAGAGGGGAAAGAATTAATGGGAACCTGAGGAACAGCGTTTTTACACAGAGGGTGATACGTGTGTGGAATGAGCTCCCAGAGGCAGTCGTTGAGGCAGGGACATTGACAGGTACATGGATAGGAAAGGTTTAGAGGCATTTGGGCCAAATGCACGCAAATGGGGTTAGCTTAGATGGGCATTTTGGTCGGCATGGACCAGTTTGGGTCAAAGGGCCTGTCTCCGTGCCATAGATTCTATGATTCAATCCTTGGACTGCGGGTGGAAACCGGAGAACCCGGAGGAAACCCACGCAGATCGGGGGGAGAACGTGCAGACTCCACACAGACAGTCACCCAAACCTGGAATCGAACCCGGGTCCCTGGTGCTGTGAGGCAGCAGTGCTAACTACTATGCCACCGTGCCGCCTCATGCGCGTTATCAAACACGAGGCTAGATGCTCGGGAAATAAAAGGCTTTTATTTACTGTAATGAAGCAGCCAATAATTATATACATGATCCCAGACTGAGGGGTCCCAGCCAGAGCAGGGACCTTTATACCACTCCCAGGAGACGGAGCCCGACTGGGATGTACCACAACACTACAGTACAAAGGTGTAACAACCCCACCCTAACCCCAACAGCAACAAGTAGCACAACCCAACAGTAACATATGTACATCCTTGTAGTACTGGCCAGACCCTGGCTCAGTACTATCCAGTGGGAACCAATGATGGTTCACCACATTCACCCCTCCTTTGAGAACAAAGGCCGGCGGTGTACAAAAAAAACAGAATAAAGTGTCATCAGTCTATAAGTTCAGATGGTCAGGGGGACCGCACCGTCGTTGTGACCTCCTCAATACCGGCGGTGACACCGGAGTACGCACTTGCGGTGGCGTTCTCCCCAAGGCGGCGTCCAGCTGTTCTTCCACGGACTCACAGGCCAGTTGACCCTGAGGTGACGGTAGTCCATGATGTCCTGACACGCCCTGCAGTGGCGACCATCCTCTGGACTCAGGCAAGCTGTACACGGGAGTAAAAGGGTTAAGCAATGGTCCCGATGCTGCCCGCGCCGTGTCCGGGGGAGAAACAAGAGTTAAGGGGTTTGTAACAGGGGGTATGGGAGTGACAGGGGTTGCTATGTCCCCTGCTGGCGCCAGGTCTCGGATCGAGACCGTGTCCTCTCGCCCGTCAGGGTATGCCACATAGGCATACTGAGGGTTGGCGTGGAGGAGATGGACCTGTTCGACCAACGGGTCGGACTTGCGGGCCCTTACATGTTGCCGCAGGAGGACGGGTCCTGAATACGTCAACCAAGACGGTAATGAGGTCCCCGAGGAAGACTCCCGAGGGAATGAGAACATCCTCTCGTGGGGAGTAGCATTGGTTGCCGTACACAGGAGGGAGCGAATAGAATGGAGCGCATCAGGGAGCACCTCTTGCCAACGGGAGACTGGAAGACTTTTTGACTTCAACGCCAGTAAGAAAGCCTTCCAGACTGTAGCATTCTCATGTTCCACCTGTCCGTTACCCCTAGGGTTGTAGCTCGTGGTCCTACTAGAGGCAATCCCGTATGAGAGCAGGAATTGCCTCAAGTCATCGCTCATGAACGATGAGCCCCTGTCGCTGTGAATGTAGCCGGGGTACCCGAACAGGGTAAAGAGATCACGGAATGCCTTGATGACCGTGGCAGCGGATGTATCAGAGCAGGGAACAACAAAAGGGAACCTAGAGTACTCGTCAATGATATTGAGGAAGTACACATTCCGATCTGTTGAGGGAAGGGGGCCCTTAAAATCGACACTCAGTCTCTCGAAGGGACGAGTGGCCTTGACTAAATGTGCCCGGTCAGGTCGTAAAAGTGCGGTTTGCATTCCGCGCAAACCCGACAGCTTCGTGTTACGGATCTGACGTCATCCACCGAGTCGGGTAGGTTGCGGGCTTTTATAAAGTGGTAGAGCCAAGTGACCCCAGGATGGCATAGGTCAGTATGGAGAGCCTGCAAACGGTCCTCCTGTATACTGGCGCATGTTCCACGCGAGAGGGCATCCGAGGGTTCATTGAGTTTCCCTGGATGGTACATGATGTCGTAGTTATGGGTGGAGAGTTCAATTCTCCACCGCAAGATCTTGTCATTCTTGATCTTGCCCCTCTGCGTGTTATTAAACATGAACCCCACGGACCGCTGGTCTGTGATCAGGGTGAACCGTTTTCCCGCCAAGTAATGGCGCCAGTGCCTGACGGCCTCCACAATGGCCAGGGCCTCCTTTTCCACAGCTGAATGCTGAATTTCGGGGCCTTGGAGGGTGCGGGAAAAAAATGCGACGGGCCTGCCCTCCTGGTTAAGTGTGGCGGCCAGGGCGAAATCAGATGCATCGCTCTCCACCTGAAAGGGGATGGACTCGTCAACAGCGTGCATCGTAGCTTTCACGATGTCGGCTTTTAATTTATCGAAGGCCAATCGGGCCTCTGGCGTTAGGGGAAAAGTCGTGGACTTAATGAGCGGACGGGCTTTGTCCGCGTAATTGGGAACCCACTGCGCATAATAAGAGAAGAAGCCTAAGCATCTTCTCAGTGCTTTTGCACTCGCAGGCAAGGGAAGTTCAGAAAGGGGGCGCATACGGTCTGGATCAGGGCCAATGACCCCGTTTTCCACCACGTATCCGAGGATGGCTAAACGGCGTGTACGAAACACACACTTCTCCCTGTTGTAGGTCAAGTTCAGGCGAGATGCAGTGCGTAGGAAATTCAGGAGATTCGTGTCGTGGTCCTGCTGGTCATGGCCGCAGATGGTGACATTATCCAGGTACGGGAAGGTAGCCTGCAGCCCGTTCTGGTCCACCATTCGGTCCATAGCACGCTGGAAGACCGAGACCCCATTGGTGACACCAAAGGGAACCCTGTGAAAATGATACAAGCGACCATCCGCCTCAAAAGCCGTGTATTGTCGGTCCTCTGGGCGCATAGGGAGTTGGTGGTAGGCAGACTTGAGGTCTATGGTGGAGAACACCCGGTACTGCACAATCTGATTGACCATATCAGATATGTGCGGGAGAGGATACGCATCCAGCTGCGTGTATCGATTAATGGTCTGACTATAGTCAATGACCATCCGGGGTTTGTTCCCGCTCTTGACCACCACGACCTGCGCCCTCCACGGACTAGCGCTGGGTTGTATGACCCTTTCTTTGAGGAGCCGCTGAACCTCAGATCTAATGAAGATCCGATCCTCAGCGCTGTAACGCCTACTTTTCGTCGCGATGGGCTTGCAGCCTGGCACAAGATTCTGGAACAAGGAGGGTGTGGTGATCTTCAGCGTCAAGAGGCTATAGGCGTTGGGCAATTTGGAGGCTGCTGCTGTTCTCCCACTGCCAGTGAAGGGAGTGGCCCACCATACTGTAGGGTTACACTCCTCAAGTGGACCATGAAGTTTAGTCCGAGAAGTTTTGGCGCGCAAAGGTACGGCAACACAAGGAGCTTGAAACGCTCGTAAACTGTGCCTTGCACCGTCAAAGTTACCACGCAACTCCCTAGCACGGTGACAGACCGGGACCTCGATGCCGTAGAGATTGTCTGTTTGGCAGGTTGAAGCCGGAGTCCACACCGCTTCACAGTGTTTGGGTGGATAAAGCTCTCAGTGCTCCCGCTGTCAAACAGACAATAAATCACGTGGTCATTTACCTGGATGTTCATCATAGATTTGTCAAGTCTATGAGGCTTGGCCTGGTCCAGGATGATCGACGCCACTGTTGGTGCATGAGCGCCACTGCAGGCAGCTGAAATTGACGAGGAGGACCTCTGCTGGTCGTTCGCGGTTGGTGCCGACCAACATGGCCGCTCCCATAGGTCGCACGTGGGTGATGGCGCCAAACTCCGCGACCCCTCGTGGTCACACACCTCCGACTCCGTCGACCGTAATGGCGTTGTCCTGGCCTCGCACGTGAACGAACCCCTCGATGATTTCGACGACGAAGAGCCGAGCTCTGAAGAATCGCTGGTCGCACTGCTGTTCCTAGATTTAGATCGGCACACTTTCGAATAGTGCCCTTTCTTACCGCAGGTGGAGCACAACACAGCCTTAGCGGGACACCGTTGCCGAGTATGCTTCGCTCCCCCACAGAAGTAACACCGCGGGCCGCCCGGAGCTGCTGCTGTCGTCTGGCCCGAGTGTGAGCACGCCATTACGCAGCATTTCGAACCCGAGGGACGAGGAGGGATAGGCGACTGCTCCTGCCACGTTGTCTCCACGTGGTCTTCCGGGTACAATACTAAGCTTTTGGAGGCCGTCTCCAGCATCTCCGCTAGCTCGATTGCCTGGGTAAGGTCAAGGTTACCTTTCTCCAATAATTTAAGTCGAATGTACGACGATCCGACTCCCGCCACAAAGGCATCTCGGGCGAGGTCGTTCATGCTCTGCTCAGCCGACACAGCTTTGCAGTTACAGCCCCTGGCTAGCTGTAGGACCTCGATCGCATATTCCTCCATCGTTTCGCCAGACTGCCGTCGTCGAGTGGCTAAGAGGTAACGAGCATGTATTTCATTGGGCGGTTTGATATAATGCTTCTTCAGAAGCTCGAGGACCTTTGTGTAATCGGTGGCCGCACGAATCGCGAGGTAGACAGTGTCGCTTACCCTCGCATGGAGGACCCGGAGTCTGTCATCATCTGTGGTGACCGCTGCGGAGGCTGCCAGGTAGTCTTCGAAGCACTTCAGCCAGTGGTCGAAGGTGTTAGAGGCGCCCACCACACGTGGATCTAGTGTAAGGCGTTCCGGCTTCAGGATCTGCTCCATACTCTTTTTTTTTCCTCGACGAGAGTTTAACAACAGTAAATAAAATTGATGCGCGTTATCAAACACGAGGCTAGATGCTCGGGAAATAAAAGGCTTTTATTTACTGTAATGAAGCAGCCAACAATTATATACACAATCCCAGACTGAGGGGTCCCAGGCAGAGCAGGGACCTTTATACCTCTCCCAGGAGGCGGAGCCCGACTGGGATGTACCACAACACTACAGTACAAAGGTGTAACAACCCCACCCTAACCCCAACAGCAACAAGTAGCACAACCCAACAGTAACATATGTACATCCTTGTAGTACTGGCCAGACCCTGGCTCAGTACTATCCAGTGGGAACCAACGATGGTTCACCACACCGTCCTCATTAGTTGTCCTTAATTAGGGTCACAATTTCCTTACGTGTTCTAAAATGAGCCCCCTATAACCTCAGTCACATATCACATCACTTCCAATACCCATTACAGATGCTTTAACACTCTGAGCAAGTAACCATGTGATCTGACACATCAATTATTTACATCATCCTTTTTCTTGATGTGCGATTGTTTTAAATCTTGAGCGAGAGTTAGTTTCCGAAAGGCTTAATGGTTTTGAAGATTAAAGTCAGCTGCGTATCCTGTTTCCTTAATATTAATATTATTCATTCGGAATCATTCGAGTGAATAAACAAGGCACTTGGGGCCAATTACATGCAGTACCTTGCCGTCGCTGGAACCCGCAGGCTTGACCTACATGGAGAGTTCAGTGTTGCTGAGTGGAGCCAGAAAAGAATTACTACGTCCGGAGCCTGTTCCAGTTCCACCTTGCACACCAGGAGATCCAGGAAAAATGTACTCACGTATAGCGAACACCCCATTTTAAAATGGAGAAGGAAAAACTGCTAAAGGTGAAGCACTAAAAGCTGGAGACTACTCTGTAATTTTTTAGGCAGGGTGACGGGACGGGGTGTGGGGGGCGGCGGGCATTGTTGCCATTGTTGTAGATGTGGTCATGATCGGGGTGGCACGGTGGCACAGTGGTTAGCACTGCTGCCTCACAGCGCCAGGGACCCAGGTTCAACTCCGGCCTCGGGTCAGTGGCTGTATGGAGTCTGCACATTCTCCCCATGTCTGCGTGGATTTCCTGCGGGGGCTCCGGTTTCCTCCCAAGGTCCAAAGGTGTGCCGGTTATGTGGACTGGCCCTGGTAAATTGACCCTTAGTGACCCAAGATGTGTAGGTTGGGGGGAATTAGCAGGTTAACTACATGGGGTGATGGAGAAAGTATCTTGGTAAGATGCTCTATTGGAGAGTCGATGCAGACATGATGGATCGAATGGCCTCCTTCTGTACTGTAAGGATTCTATATCAAATACATAAATTTGATGCTCCGACCTCATCTCCATGACTGGAGCATAGGGACAAGTATTTGCTGCATTGCTGTTTTTCTCTTTGCTTAGCAAGGAGCCAAGAAATGGGCAGCAACAGCATGCGGAGCAGCCAGCCTTCCGCTCTTAAAGGAAGTCTGTCCCCTCTGAAAGCGGTGCTGTGCCATGTCAAAGGGATCTGCTGCCAAATACAGTCGCTGCAATTTTCAACAAGGAAAGGGGCAGCACGGTGGCACAGTGGTTAGCACTGCTGCCTCACAGCACCAGGGACCCGGTTCAATTCTGGCCTTGAATCACTGTCTGTGTGGAGTCTGCACACTCTCCCCATGTTTAAGAGGGATTCCTCCGGGTGCTCTGGTTTCCACCCACACTCCAAAAGAGTTAGGTGGATTGGCCATGCTAAATTGCCCCTTAGTGTCCAAAGGCACTCTTATTGTGCTTTGTTTTGTCCTGCAATGACACAGATTGAGTGTCAGCAGCAGTGTTGACCATTAAGATGGTGATGAGATGTGGCAGGCATGAGCCTTGAGTGGGAGCTGGAGTGTGAAGAGGATCACAGCGAGTCGGCGGGGGTGCGGGGGGGAGCGGGAGGTGGGGGGGGAGCGGAAGGAGTTGGGGGGGCGGAGGACCTCCTTGCATGTGTTGTGTTGTCCGGGGTATTTCTAATATCCTGCGGACTCACTCAACCAGCACTGTGTATAATGGATTTTACTCAAACACCTCTGCATATATCAGGCAAAAGGACTATGCACAAGAGCCAATAGTAAATCACCAAGTCGCAACTTTATTCCAAACAGTAAAAAAAATTAAGTTTTACAACTTTAACAATTCTCTCTCTCTCTCTCGCTAATCGTTCATTTAGAAATTCGTACAATACCCCAGATCCTCGTGATTCCTTCAGTACGTTGAACACTCAAGTCTCTCTCTCTGGTCTGGAGGCGAGCTGCTCTTATCGCTGCCATGTCCTGATGCACGCTTCTGCAGGAAGCTGGAGAGATGGGCTGTCTCGAACGTTGCTAGCATAGGTTTCTTGTTCCTGCCTGGCCACCTTCTGGAATCTTCCGAGGATTTGGCCTATCAGTGCTTAGGCCTGATTAGTTTCATGTCATTGTTGATGGATTTCGATGGGTGTTAATGAGTTTCAATGATGGACCCTTTGTGTTTGTGTGCTAGATGTCTAGTTTCAGCTTCTAATGTGCATCGAATCTTTTGTTTCCACTGATGGATGATTGTCCCGTGTATTTAGCGGTGATTTCTTTCGCAGGAAATGTATAACTGTCCTTTTACACATGCTAATGTGTCCTGGTGCATCTTTGGTTTTCAATTGTCTGAGCTCAAATCTTGCAAAGGGCCTGTCTCCAGTTTTGGACTGAGGTAATCCCAGCATGCCTGGCTTTTAGGCCAATTCCTATGTCAGTTTTTATGTCAGCTTGGTGTCCCTGCACCCCTGGCCTGATGTTTGTCTCTCAATGATTTCCTTTCTATGATTCCATTTTACACAAGCAGTCACAGGCTGCTACAGTTGGCGAAGGCCGAAGCCTGGGTGAGAGTTGAAGGTGGAGGTGGGAGGGGTGTGCGGAAGGATCCAGCTAAAAGTTGCATGAGGCTGCCTTACCCTGCCTGAGCACGGAAGATCATCCATCTACTTGCGGCACTGCTGCCCATGTCCTCTTCTGCAGCGAGCTTGCACTCACAGGGCTGGGTGAATGAGTGGGTTCAGCTGCTGATGAATCCCGCAGTTCAATAGCTGCCGCTCCTCCAACACCCTTAACTAAGCGACTTCTTCATCGTGTGACACTACCCATTGAGTACAAACCACAAGAAGGCATGGTGCCTGAGCATAGGCCTGGTATCCCCACACATTCAATTCAAAGCCACGGTGATTGAGTCCGGATCCTTGGATTCCATTTCCTCTTCCCTAACCCCACATACCAGGTCTGCAACTCCATCCCAAACATCGATCGCACTCTGAGGTGAGTGACACACATGGATCCTTCTTTGGGCTTCAGATTTTCTTGTATTAATTCATGGGACATGGGTCTCACTGGCTGACCAGCATTTATTGCCCATCCCTAGTTGCCCGAGGGCAGTTGAGTGGCTCTGGAGTCCCATGTCGGCCAGACCAGGTAAGGACGGCAGATTTCCTTCCCTGGAGGACATTAGTGAACCAAGATGGGTTTTTCCGACAATGGTTTCATGGCCATCAGTAGATTCTTAATTCCAGATATTTTTTTATTGAATTCAAATTCCACCAGCTGCCGTGGTGGGATTCAAACCGAGTCCCCAGAACATTCACTGAGTTTGTGGATTAATAGTCTCGCGATAATACCACTAGGCCATCGCTTCCCCAGATTTGCTGAGCATTTCCTTCCTGGTCAATAATTCTCCAGAACATCCTGGCTGCAGATTTATTCATTAAGCCAGCGCCAAGTGAATTGCTGTTTTAATATCTTTTTTGATAGACTACGGACTGCAACGCAGCATGAGAGAAATGCTTGACCTCTGTGTAAAGTTGCTAATAAAAGACAGTTCTTCCCTTTGTGGGTCTATTTATTGTGTTAAGTGGTACAGAATGGAATTCGGGTTCCTATGGCAGCACTAGACCTCGGCAGCAACATTTTATATTAAACCATCACTCACTCCCTCAACTGACTGTGTCTTTGGACCCATCAGGATATCAGTTGTCCCTTTCCAAAAGTGACACAGCGCCTCATTTCCTTCATTTAAAACTACAGCACCCTTAAATATATTTCCTTTAAAAGTCTTCAATTTATTTAGAAAGAGGGACAAAAAGTGAGGGAGAGAGAGATAGATAGAGAGAAAGAAACTGGGGGAGAAGTAAAAGAGACAAAGAGATTGAGAGAGACTCTCTCTCACAGACACAGAAAGAGGGAGAAAGAGATGCACAGAGGGGAAAAGAGAAAGGGACAAAGGGGGGAATTTTCCCCGTCCCGCCCGCCTCGGGAATCGTAGCGGGCGGGGGGCAGACCACGCAAAGGTACATTGACCTTGGGTGGGATTTTCCGGCTTTTGGGAGAGCGCGGCCGGAAAATCCTGCCCAAAAAGAGAGAGGGAGAGAGGAAGACAGAGAGAGAGAGAGAGAGAGACAGGGCGACACGGTAGCACAGTGGTTAGCACTGCTGCTTCACAGCTCCAGGGACCTGGGTTCGATTCCCAGCTTGGGTCACTGTCTGTGTGGAGCTTGCACATTCTCCTCGTGTCTGCGTGGGTTTCCTCCGGGTGCTCCGGTTTCCTCACACAATCCGAAAGATGTGCCGGTTAGGTTGATTGGCCATGCTAAAATTGCCCCTTAGTGTCCTGAGATGTGTAGGTTAGAGGGATTAGCGGGTAAATGTGGAGGGATATGGGGGTAGGGTCTGGGTGGGATTGTGGTCGGTGCAGATTCGATGGGCCGAGTGGCCTCTTTCTGCACTGTAGGGTTTCTATGATTCAATGAGAAACAGAAGGATGGAGAGATATAAATGAAAGAGAGAGAACAGAAGGTATAAGAGAAAAAAGGGAGTAAGTTACATTTATATAGCAACTTTCACAACCTTGCGACATCTCAATGTTCACAAGTGTTATTCATTTGCAGAATTTGCACATTATATACTCACCACTTGCTTCATAACCACAATTTAAGGTTTGCTTTACAGAATGACACTTTAGCCAATATCTTCCAGTCTCTGGAGAGTCGGAAACTGGACGCCCACAATCGTGCAATATTTTGGTTGGTGGACATCTGCGTGAGCTGAAAGCCCGCCCGCCCACTGCCAATCAAACGGGCAAGGTAGCCCACGAGGGGACCAATTGAACACAACTTTACACAGCCCGTACGGTTTTACGGTTGGCGGGCAGGCTGATTGGTCAGGCGGCCTTTACATTTTAGCATGAAGCTCAATCCAAGGCGTGATGAACTGTCCAGGCTGAAATAAAGTTCACAGATGTTCCAGGGGTCTCAGGTCTGATCTCGATGTACTGCCCAGACACTCACAGCATAGCTTTAATGTTGATATTTATTTTTCACGGGTCTGCAGCTCCCTGAGACAGCTTCGCAGCTCCCTGACCCCGGAGGGAGCTCGTTGGAAATGCCTGATTTGGATTTGATTTGATTTACTATTGCCACATGTATTAACATACAGTGAAAAGTATTGTTTCTTGCGCGCTACACAAAGCATATCGTTCATAGAGAAGGAAAGGAGAGAGTGCAGAATGTAGTGTTACCGCCATAGCTGGGGTGTAGAGAAAGATCAATTTTCAGCCCCCCTCCCTCCTCCCTTTTCTCAGTGCCTGCCCTCTTCCCGCCCTCCCCCAGCAGCACTCAGTCTGTCACAGAGTGTGTTTCTCACCGGATGGCCGTCACCTGACGGGCCAGTGTGAAATGGCGCTCCAGGCTCAGGGACCAGCTTCCAGGCCTCGGAATGCACGTGCCTGATGGGCGGAAAATTCTGGCTGAGGAGTATGTTTTTGACTCAATGTTCTGGAAGACCCTGTCTGAAAGGGAGATGGAAGCAGGCTCAATAATAACTTCCAAAAGGGAGTTGGAAAGGAGAAAACTGCAGAGCAGAGGTGGAAGAGCAGTGAGACTCTATCTAATTGGATAGCTCTTCCGGGAGTTAGTATAGGCTTGATGGGCCAAATGGCCTCAACCTGAGCTGTAAACTTATATGATAACCTAAATGTGGAAGGAATTGGTTCAATGGCCTGTTCTCATGTTGTGACTTTATGGATTAACTCCGTGAGTCTTATTTAGTTTTTTTAGAGGCTAGTTTTTTATTACCCCATTTTCGTACTGTAATCACTGGTATCTCATCATGATCACCAGGAACCTCCCTTTTCTTGTCCTTCACACCCACACTTGTGTAAGTATTTCACAAACTATGGCTATATTTATTGTTGAGATCCGAGTCACAGCAATAAGATTTGCACTATCTGGTCTGCTTGGGCGGCACGGTGCCACAGTGGTTAATACTGCTGCCTCACAGTGCCAGGGACCCGGGTTCAATTCCAGTCTTGGATGACTGTGAGTGCGGAGCCTGCATGTTCTCTCCGTGTCTGCGTGGGTTTCCTCCGGGTGCTCTGGTTTCCTCCCACAGCCCAAAGATGTGCGGGTTAGGTTGATTGGCCATGCTAAATTTACCCTAGTGTCAGGGGGATTAGCAGGCTAAATACGTGGGGATAGGGCCTGGGTGGAATTGTTGTCGGTGCAGGCTTGATGGGCTGAATGGCCTCCTTCTGCATTGTCGGAATTATGTTCTTTCAGTTATTTTATTGTTATCGGACATACTTCAAACATTGATGAGAAGACACTTCAGTTGGAAAACATGATTCCCTGGTTGGTTTTTATCAAGTCTGTCAACATCCTGTGCACTGCCTACAAAAACATCGGAAAAAATAATATCTTAACAGGAAAATTATTCTATCTTTGAAGTAACATGAGACGCTCGGTTGAGTCCACCTAATCACAGAATTGTTGCAGCGTAGAAGGCAGCCATTTGGCCCATCGTGTCTGTACTGGTAATATTCAAGAATAGTGACGAAGGTATAGTTGCCTGTTTCTGAGGCAATTCCACTGGAGGCCATTTTGTTAAAGGGTCAGTCAAAAGCACGCGTAGCCGCGGTGAATCAATGTGCAGGCTGATCTGACACCACCGCTGCCATTTTCGAGTTCTTCCCTCCAGCGTATTCCTAATGTGGTAACCCCCAGGACTGACATGGGGATCCCTGATTGACCGCTCAGTCAGACTTGTAGGCCGGAACCTTACTGTTCCACTCGCCTCGGGAATCAGAGCGGGTGAGGGGCCCACCTTCGAAAGGTCCGTTGACCTCAGGTGGGATTTTACGATTTCCGGACGAGCCAGCCCAGAAAATCCCACCTGTAGAATACGAGTTCCCGCGGTGATAGGTAATTACCTGAACAGGTGGAACTCGTATCCCGAGCCCTTTACAAAGCAGACCCCTGAGTGGGTCCTTTACTCTGGGGTGACCCGGTGGCACAGTGGTTAGCACTGCTGCCTCACAGCGCCAGCTGGACAGGCTGGGCTTGTATTCACCAGAGTTCAGAACAGGAAGAGACAACCTGATTGAAACATATAAGATGCAGAGGGGATCTTGACAGGGTGGATGTGGAGAGTATAGCCACGATTCTCCGGTTGCGGCCCGCCACTCTTCTGGCGGGTGCGCCCAAGAGACGCGCGTCTGCGGCCTTGAACGGGGATTTGCGGATGCGCTGGGAACGCACGCGCTTCTCCCAGAGCCGGCGAACAGTCGCCAGTTAGACCACGCTGGAAACCGGCGGGAAGGCAGGTAAGTTATTTGAATCTGTTTGTAATCTGTTTTAAATATGTAGATTAGTTCATTATGGGGACCTTTCAGGTCCCAATCGAATCTCCCATCCCGCCAGGAGTACTTCATTCCGGCGGGGTTTTGAGTGGCTCCCCACGTTTGAGGAGCTAGTGGGAGACCCCGCCGGAATGAAGGGGGGGCAACCGTGGCCCACCCAGGGGGTCGGGCCGTGGGGTGGTGGTGCCCCCTGGGCATGGGCACCCTGGCAGTGCCAGCCTGTGTCCCCTAGCACTGCATAAAGGGCAAAGTGCCCATGTCCAGCGGGCACCTTGGCACTGCCCATCAGGCATTGGGTAGTGCCAAAGGGACAGGGCCTATTGTGGGCAGGGCCTAGGGGTGATCGGTGGGGGTAGGAGTTCCCACTGCCACTCAACATTGGGATCAGTCTGGGATGGAGGGAGGCCAGCGATTGGGGTGGGCTGGGTTGGGGGGGTGTGCTTTGCCGGTGGTGGAGGGGGTGGGGGGGGCCTGCCTCCAGGGGGTGTCTGACCCCAGGGGGGGGGGTGGTCAGTGAGGGGGGGGTGTTTCTGCCAGGGTGAGGAGGGTGGGAGGATCACCACCGCTGAGGGATGGGGCCTGGACATCAGGGCACTCCGGGATGAGGGGGGAGTCAGGGCTGGCCCGGGAATTGTTGTGGGGGCCACGATCGGGCTGTTGGGGGAACTGGTGGGGCAGCACTGCAGGGGCCCCGGGCGGGCCAACGATCGGGGAGTCTGACAGATTGGGACCACTGCACATGCGCAGAGTTCCAGAACTGTCAGATTCCCACGTGAATAGGCCCCGCCATCCTGGGTTTTTAATGAGATTCACGACTGGGACCTCTTTAGTGTACAGAATGCGGAGATTCAGGTGAGAAGCTGAACTGGCAAAATAATTGGGATTTAGAACAGTTTTCCGGCCAGTTCAGCACTTTTGGGAGAATCGCCCCCGATGTTTCCTTTTGTGGGTGAATCTATAGAACTAAGGGTCACTGTTTAAAAATGAGGAGTCACTCATTTAAGACAGGGATGAGGAGAATTATTTTTCTCTCAGAGGGTCGTGAGTCTTTGGAACTCCCTTCCTCAAATGGCAATGGAAGCAACGTCGTCGAATATTTTTAAGGTAGAGCTTGATAGATTATTTGTTAACAAGACGGTGAAAGCTTATCAAGGGTAGGCAGGAATGTGGGGTTGAGATTACAATCAGATCAGCCATGGTCTTATTGAATGATAGAGCAGGTTCGAGGGGTTGAATGGCCTTTTCCTGCTCATAATTTGTATGTTTGTATGTGGATCGATATGGGGGGGTCAATTTAAATAAGAGCAGCACAGTGGCACAGTGGTTAGCACTGCTGCCTCACAGCGTCAGGGACCCGGGTTCAATTCCCGGCTTGGGTCACTGTCTGTACGGGGTCTGCATGTTCTCCCCGTGTCTGCGTGGGTTTCCCCCGGGTGCTCAGGTTTCCTCCCACAGTCCCAAAGACGTGCTGGTTAGGTTGATTGGCCATGCTGAATTCTCCCTCAGTGCACCCGAACAAGCGTCGCAATGTGGTGACTAGGGGTTCATAGAATCCATAGAATCCCTACAGTGCAGAAGGAGGCCATTTGGCTCATCGAGTCTGCTCCGACCACAATCCCACCCAGACCCTATTCCCGTAACCCCACGTATTTACCCTGCTAATCCCCTGACACTAGGGGCAATTTAGCATGGCCAATCATCTAACCTGCACATCTTTGGACTGTGGGAGGAAACTGGAGCACCCGGAGGAAACCTACGCAGACACGGGGGGAATGTGCAAACTCCACACAGACAGTGACCCGAGGCCAGTATCGAACCCTGGGTCCCTGGTGCTGTGAGGCAGCAGTGCTAACCACTGTGCCAACATGCCGAGTTTCACAGTAATTTCATTGCAGTGTTAATGTAAGCCTACTTGTGACACAAATAAGTAAATAAAGATTTGATGATATATTGAATATTGTGAAAAATGACATTTAAAGTGAGACAGAGAGTGGGATATTCCGGCCACGCTCGCCCCAAAGCTGGAAAATCCCACTCAAGGTGAACGGACCTTTGCATGGTCTGCCCCCACCCCCTGCCCACTACAATTGCCGTGGCGGGCAGGATGGGAAAATCCCACCCACACAGTTTAATTCACACCAGACATAAAATGCATGTTTGTCAGATGATGTTCTGGTGGAAGCACTATGGGCTATTGTACAATGTGAGATGTGATATAAATTCAAGTTATTGATGGCATTACAGTTGGTTATTCTAAAGTTTATATATTAGTGTCACAAGTAGCCTTACATTAACACTGCAATGAAGTTACTGTGAAAATCCCCAGGTCGCCACACTCCGGCGCCTGTCCGGATACACTGAGGGAGAATTGAGCATGGCCAATGCACCTAACCAGCACGTCTTTCAGGGGGAGGAAACCGGAGCACCCGGAGGAAACCCATGCAGACATGGGGAGAACGTGCAAACTCCACACAGACAGTGACCCAAGGCCAGGAATCGAACCCAGGTCCCTGGCGCTGTGAGGCAGCAGTGCTAACCACTGTGCCACCGTGCCGCCCTCTGGCATCTTGGTCAGAAATATTCACATTACTGACGCTACAAAGCGGAGTTTGGAACCGCCAATTATCCCCATTTTTTTAAACACTTGCGCTCGCTTTGACTGCCTGTTGGTAATTTTGATTCTGTAGTTAAGACGTGTGACCGGCCCGGAAGGTCTTCAAACTGCCTGAAGAGCGGATTACATTCCTGGAACATCTAAAAACAGACTTTCCAGCAATGTGTCTGCAGTAATCGTGGCTCCCCACCACTCGACTGCTCCAGCTGCCTGCACCTGGAGAGTAAAGTGTTGGTTGTGTGGGAACAGCAGTAGCCAAGTGGATGACAAGCCTCTTGTCAGAATGGCAGGACACTCCACGCATCACCCTAGCAGAAAACCTGATGAAAGCTTCTGCACACACACAACACTTGAGCTCCAAGTGCAGCTGCTGTTGAACCTGTAACCATAGCAGTGTGAAATGAGCACCTTCACTGAGCTTTGAACTAAATTTCATGCTTAATGAACCAACTTCGGAAAATTGAAAAGCGGGGGCAAACTTTGTTTTTAAGCCGAGATCCTCTTAGCTCTGCAGTCCCGCAGCGCTTACCAATTAGTTGCGACATAATTCTTGCCAACTTTTTCTTTAATCTTCTCTCTTGACTATTCTGCTAACTGCACTGATGCACGGTTCCAGGTGTATCTTCTCTGAACCTCCCGTAAGTGGCCCTCTGTTAAACAGACTCCAGCATAGAAGCTGGGCCGCTGTGTGAGTGCAGCAGGGTCACTGTCTGTGCGGAGTTTGTATGTTCTCCCCGTATCTGCGTGGGTTTCCTTCGGGTGCTCTGGTTTCCTCCCACAGTCCAAAGCTGTGCAGGTTAGGTTGATTGGCCGTGCTAAATTGCCCCTTAGTATCAGGGGGATTAGTTAGGGTAAATACATGGGGTTACAGGAATCGGGCCTGGGTGGGATTGTTGTCGGTGCAGACTCAATGGGCCAAATGGCCTCCTTCTGCACTGTAAGGATTCTATGATTCTATGAGAGGCTGCCTTTCGAACGAAATGCTGAACTGAGACCTCATCTGCACCCTCATGGCTGTCCAAGATATCACAACGTTCTTCTGAGAATGAGCAAGGGAGTTCCCCCGGAACCCTGGCCAATATTTATCTATAGAATCCATAGAATTCCTACAGTGCAGAAGGAGGCTATTCGGCCAATTGAGCCTGCCCTGACTCTTAAAAAGAGCATCCCACCCAAACCCACCCCCTCCATCCTATTCCTGTAACCCTGTGCATTTAACATGGCCAATTCCCCTAGCCTACACATCCTTGCACACCAAGGGGCAATTTAGCATGGCCAATCCACCTAAGCTTCACATTTTGGACTGTGGGAGGAAACCGGAGCACCCGGAGGAAACCGACGCAGACACGGGGAGAATGTGCAGACTCCACACAGTCATTCGAGGCCAGAGTCGAACCCGGGTCCCGGGTGCTGTGGGGCAGCAGTGTTAACCACTGTGTCACCAAGCTGCTCTCAACCAAGACCATAAAAACAGATGATCGACTCCTCATAACATTGCTGTTTGTGAGAGCTTACTGTGTACAAATTGGTTGTCCCTTTTTCTACATTACAACAGTGACTGCACGTGAAAGCGTCAAGATCATAAGAGCGCTTTGGATTGTCATGAAGAATGCTGTATAAACTCACGCCTCTTCAACGTGAGGGGAAGAGTGTGGTTGCGGTGGGGCAAAGAAAAGCAGTGTGGGTAATCTACACAAAGTGCTTTCTAATTCTGGGCATAGTGGCAATGGGAGGAGAAGATGGTATGGGATGGCATTGGGGGGCCGACATGGCGTAGGAGCGGGCTGAGGGTGTGGGATGGGGTTGATCTGAGAGGAGTGACATGGAAAGGATGGAATTGTGGGAGAGGAAGAGAATGATGAGGCGCAAGAGTGGGGGCGAGGGAATGGGAGGCTCCGGTGTAGCAATTGCTTAATGAAGTCTGCGATTAAAGAATAACCAGAGATCCTGTAATTAAAGAGGTACTGTTGCAATAAAGACATTAATTTAATCGCAAAGTGAGTCTGTGCTGGTGTTGTGAGAGGGCAAGTTCAGAGGGGAGAGGTTCAGATTAGTGACAGGTCAATTTAAGACTGAAATCAAAAAGTTATTTGACAAATGGGAGAGATTTCTGATAGGGTATGGGGGGGGTAGGGAGAAGGGCTTGGAATCATTTACAAATAATTAATATTTCTTGGGGGATGGTGGCTTAGTGGTAATGTCAATGGACTAGTGGTCCAGAGGCCCAGGCGAATGCTCTTGGGACACGGGTTCAAATCCTATCATAGCACGGTGGCACAGTGGTTAGCACTGCTGCCTCACAGCGTCAGGGACCTGGTTCGATTCCGGCCTCGGGTCAATGTCAGTGCGGAATTTGCACATTCTCCCCGTGTCTGCGTGGGTTTCCTCCGGATTCTCTGGTTTCCTCCCACTGTCCAAAAATGTGCGGGTTAGGTTGATTGGCCATGCCAAATTGCCCCTTAGTGTCCCGGGATGTGTAGGTTAGCGGGATTAGCAGGGTAAATGTGTGGGGTTGTGGGGATAGGGTCTGGGGTGGGATTGTTGTCGGTGCAGGCTCGATGGGCTGAATGGCCTCCTTCTGCACTGTAGGGATTCTATGATTCTATGGCAGCTGGTGGAATTTAAATTCAGTTAATGGGCTGACTTTTCCCTTCCCGCCCACCATGGGAATCGTGGCAGCTGGGACAGGACCGATGCAAAGCTCCGTTAACCGAGGGCGAGATTTTCTGGTCTTGGGAAGAGTGCGGCCAGAAAATCCCGCCCAATAAATCTGGTAACAATGATGGTCTCAGTTATGGTGACCATGAAACTATCACTGATCGTTGTTAAATTGATTGTTGGTTCACGAATGTCCTCTCGGGAAGGAAATCTGCTGTCCTTACCTGGCCTGGCCTACACATGACTCCAGACACACAACTGGCGGTCGATGCTTAACGGCCTTCGAAATGGTTTAGCGAACCGCAGTTCAAGAGATGAGCAACAAATGCTGACCTTTGCCAACGATCCCCACATCCCATGAAAGTACAAAACAATTTCTTGCTGCAAAGTTAGTTAAGGACGTGGCTCAATGGATGAACTTAGTTCCGAAGAGCCTTCTTCATCCATAACCATGATGTTGACCTTGCCGTGTGTGAGTCCATTTGGAACGTCGTTACGGCTACAATGGGAAGAGCGCACTCCACGACTCCATGTGTCAAATCATGGGCGTGATTTTTCCGGCCCACTACTCTGCTCGACCAGTCAGGAGATTGGCGCATGCACAGTGGCCCCCCCCCCCCTCAGTTGGATGATGCCGGCCTGTCCGGCAGGATTACGGCCCCCCACCACCACCGGCGCAAATCCCCTCTCCCCGTTTTCCCACCCGTTGGGCACTTCGTTTTTTTGGGGGGGGAAATCGCGCCCTGTGTATTTAAATCATTTCTCCAGTGAACCGTACGGCCAAATCTGTGCTTTACCCATTAAACACCATGACGAGCTGCTCAAAGCCCAGGTTACTTCGATAAACAGCAGTGTTATTAGTTTATTATCAAACCGGACTGGTCAAGTGGAAAGGCAAAGCTTATGAAAATTGTATAATATAAGAAAGTATCATCATTATTCTGTCCACGTAAATAGAAGAAGATAAAAGAGAAATTCTGCCCAAACTATAAAAGTGAATGGTTGGAGGGAAAGCGATGGATGATGGAGTGTGCATGTTTACAGTTCTGCACTGGTCTGTGAAACACTTCACCATCCTTGCATTGCTTTTCAGCTGGATTCTGTGTAAAACTGGCAGTCTGTCAATTTCACAATGCTGTGTGATTTTGGAGGGATTTCATAGAATCATAGAACTCTACAGAGCAGAAAGAGGCCATTCGGCCCATCGAGTCTGCACCGACCACAATCCTACCCAGACCCTACCCCTATATCCCTACATATTTTATCCACTAATCCCTCTAACCTAAGCATCTTCAGGCAATTTTTTTATCATGGCCAATCAACCTAACCTGCACATCTTTGGACTGTGGGAGGAAACCGGAGCATCCGGAGGAAACCGACGCAGACACGAGGAGAATGTGCAAACTCCACACAGACAGTGACCCGAGCCGGGAATCGAACTCAGGTCCCTGGAGCTGTGAAGCAGCAGTGCTAACCACTGTGCTACCGTGCCGTGAATTTCCATTCATGTTTTGCTTTGGATTGTGTCCGGAGCTTCCGGAGCCGTCGGCTTCTTCATCCGAGCAGTTGTTCCTTCTTATTTTCCTGGATTTCAACAGTTTTCCAAAGCTTGCTTTTATTCCCCCCCTCCAAAGCCGTCAGTCGTCAGGTGACCCTTTTCTGTAAAGAGTCCACCAAGAGGTCTGCAGCTTCTTTATAATGACTAGATTCACTTTCCTCGTCCACCTCTGTCCATTCCAGGGACAGAAACAACCAGAGTCCCTTGCCTTAACTCTGTCAAGGGCAAGGGGCAGGATTCTCCAGCCACAACAGACGGCCAACGGGAATTCCCGTGCCCCCGCTGAATGGCGCGTCAGCCACAAATCAACATTCCCGATGGGCATCAAGGGAATCAGGATTCGCCCGCACCGTCCCAATCGGGTTCCCGCAATTAGTGGGTTTGACAGCCTATTTATCCACCAGCCCCCTTCCAGGCATCTGATCCTGACCCCTCCCCCCACAGCACGGCACTGGGTGGGTTTTGGTGTTGCTAATCACAAGCGTGGTGCTCCAGCGAGCATTGCCAACACCTCAGAAAAGCGGGCATCCTTTCCTGCTCCCGCCACTCAATTCGTGAGTTCTTGCCCCTCCATTCACCGCACTATGCAGGCATGAGAATGACCCAACCCCCACCACCCCCCCCCCCCCGCCCCCTCAGATCCCGTTCCCCCCACTCAACGGCATTTAGCCTGAAAATGGGAGAATTCCACCCAGCGCCCTTTCAAAACATAAATTCTTCCAAAATGTTCTTCGTCCTTGTACAAGAATGATTTTCGGTGATTAAATCGTTGATGACAATGCCAACTTGATGCTCTTATTTAAACTTTGCTGTGGAAAATTGTCTTATTTTCCAGATTGTTGCTCAGAAGGCAGTGAAAAGATTTACTGTGTGAAAGAATGGATTGGAAGGGGAGACTGAATGCCCCATTAAAAATCTGTTAACTATGAAGTATAAATGTACTCAGGATCACCAGTAATGTTTAGCTCAAATTAGGTCACAGCAAACATCTATAGATCAAAACGACAATGCCCGTGTAGCTTCTTGTTCTTGCTGGCCAAGGCCATCCATGGATTGTCAGGGTTTTTGGGGGCTTTAGAGAGGTGGGGGAGTTGACTGTTTTTGGAATCTCCTGGCTAGCTATCCCCCCTCAACTATTCTGAACAGAGATGGCGCACTGTCACGGTGACAGGAAACTGTGACTGAGTGAGAGCTACCTACAACTTCAGCAGCTAATCACAGACACAGTGAACTGTTTAAAGTACATACGTTTAAAAAAAACAC
This sequence comes from Mustelus asterias, assembly GCF_964213995.1. Classification (NCBI taxonomy): domain Eukaryota; kingdom Metazoa; phylum Chordata; class Chondrichthyes; order Carcharhiniformes; family Triakidae; genus Mustelus; species Mustelus asterias. The sequence goes on from NC_135822.1 coordinate 35,445,405, forward strand.
AAAAAAAGACACTGATCATAAAATGGCTGCCACACGTCACCTGATAACTGATACAGCTAAGTTCAGCACTTCTCTTATAAGTCTACATGAATTGCACTGCAGACCTGTGATCTGGGGGGCGCGGGGGGGGGGGGGAGGGGGGGGGGTGCGGTGGTCAAAGTCCAATTCAATTCACTCTTGAAAGGAATGTATTAAAGATGCAAAGTTCTGGGATTTGTCAGATACTCATCAGATATTCAAGACCCCTGTGGAGGATGAAATAACACCCATCTCCTGTTGATTTTTTATCTTGAATTGTGTCAAAGGTTTTGAAGATTGAAAGATCAAAAATTGTATTAATTGGTCTGCAACAATGAATACAGGACATGTTAATTGAATTCCCTTCTGGGAATATTCAGACAGGAGTTTTAAAACTTGATCCTGCCAAGAAAAATCATAAAGAAGAGAAAGAACAGACAGAAGTAGAAAGAAACATGTTAATCATCTAAAATACAGATAGAAAAGAGCAAGAAATGTTTTCCCCCTCCCACTCTCTCTCTCTCGAAGCTAAAGGGTGTCTTCAACAAAATGTAAATTTGAACAAAGAAAAATAATTCTCAGGAAACCACCTAACTTCAACAATCAAAGACAAGCAAGGGACTGTATCTTATATTCTTGTGACTTTTATTAGACTGTAAATTCCATACTTGTGATATGTATGAGTGTGTGTGTGCGCTTGCATTTGTGTGTGCGTGTGCACTTGCGTATGTATGTGTGTGTATGCATGTGTGCATGTGTGCGTGTTTATGTGCCTGCATGTGTGTGCGTGCATTTGTGTGTGGCATTGTTCATTATTTTTTTCTCAGGATTAGTAACAAATGAGCCTACTATTTCTTTGACTCAAGAAAACCTGGCTCCTTATTAACTACTAAATATGTTTGGATTGGAAAAGACACGTACGGGGAAAATACATTTTAAGAACCTTTGTTGCAACTGAAGGGGCCTGAAAAAAAAGGGAGTCAGCTCACTCCCCTCACCCGATCAGAACAACACTCCTCTGCCCCTCAGTTGAAGATTAGTTTTAAGGTTCTGCAGGACCTGCCATTCATTATAATTTGGATGATATTACTGTAGGAATTAGAATCGACTGTCTATATTTTTTCAGAGGTGAATACATGCGATACGTCCTGTGGGCAACGTTGTGTCTTGGGGAATTGACACTAGGAAGCATGGAGGATTATAAACCAGCTGGGTAAATATAATTCACGACACTCTACTTCTTCACTCTGGCAGCTTCCCCACGTTAGCGACCTGTAACATCACTCCTTGTGATGACAAGCTCTACGATTTGGTCATACGTGCCTGGCTTCTGCGGTTGCACTCAACTCCTGAGGCGATTAAACCTTACCCCCTCCATCACGACCAGGAACTTGGGAGCCGTGGTATCTTCGACTGCTCTGTTTGCCTGCGCAAAATAGTCAAAATGCTCAGCACCGAAGCCCCATCACCCCACATTTACAGTGAGGGGGTTCCACGGTGCCGACAATTCATACCATTTTCCTCCGAATGGAGATTCCCTGGATGCAACATGTTTCCAGCAGCCATCTTGTTTCTCCCGACGGCAACCCGAGATTCAGCCTCTATTTTTAAACACCCCCAACTCTGTAATTGCTTTGCGGAGGATCGTTATTCACATCCACCTCACTCGTGATGTCCGGAACACTTGCGAGGACATTTTCTCTTCTAGATTGTAGGGTCCATTCATTCCTTTGAATAGACGGGGACAGCACTGGTACGGAGTTTTAAATGAATTTCTTTTATTGAGCGGAACTTAAAGACAATTAAATCATTACGGAAACAGAAAGAAAGAGGAAAGTTGGAGAGACTGGCTTTTTTTGCCAGCCTCTGTACTGATCACACTGAACTGAGCTCAAAAACAAACTGCCAAACTTAACACACAGTTCTCGCAGCTGTTATCAAAACTTGTTTTGCTTGCTATGTGTTTTTCAGGAAGGCAGTCAATTTTCAGCTCACCCAGCATGCCTTCTGAGTTTTAAAATGTAATCAATTTAACTTTAAAAGTTAACAGGGTTAGTTAACCCCTAGAGTCTAGCATTTAAATGTCATTGCATCGGCAGAAATATCTTAAAATGAAGTCTTGACAAAAATGAAGTCCTTCCATAGACAGAAGCAAACAGAGCTCAGCGTACATAGGATCACTCACAAGTCTTCTTTTCCAACTTTATTGTGAATTTTCTTTCCTGCCGGGAGGGTCGCAAGCGCCGGTCGAAGTCCTCGTCGCCAGTTTTTCTGTCATGTATTGGAGAATTGACTCCAGGAAGCACGGAAGTTAAAAACTGATGGAGTTTTATTTACAGGGTGTGTTCACTACCGGGCAGCTTCTTCACTCTGACAATTTCTCCACATTAACAACCACAAGCGTCACTTCCTGTGAGGAAATGAATATATATCTGGGGGAAGTTTTTCACGCAGAGAGTGGTGGATGCCTGGAACGCGCTGCCAGAGGAGGTGGTGGAAGCAGACACATTAGCAACCTTTAAGAGACATCTGGATAGGCACATGAATAGGGAGGGAATAAAGTGATACAGACCGAGTAAGGGCAGATGATTATTTTGAGTTTAGTTAGGGCATTATGATCAGCACAAGCTTAGAGGGCCGAAGGGCCTGTTCCTGTGTTGTACTTTTCTTTGTTCTCTGTTTTCAATACACAGTGTTTACTGCAGCTACAAAGACCCAAGGTAAATATATACCAGGCAATAGCTCATACTAAAGGGAAACGGATTTTAAAAGAATAGTGTGGCACCTTTTTGCCACATTATTAGCTGCAGTCCTGTACCACGGGGTCATAGTTTGAGGATAAGGACTTTTAGGACTGAGGTGAGGAGAGTGGTGAATGTGTGGAATTCACTACCACAGAAAGTAGGTGGCATGATGGCACAATGGTTAGCACTGCTGCCTCACAACGCCAGACATCCTTGTTCAATTCCTGGCTTGGGTCACTGTCTGTGCGCAGTCTGCACGTTCTCCCCGTGTCTGCGTGGGTTTCCTCTGGGTACTCCGGTTTCCTCCCACGGTCTGAAAGACGTCCTTGTTAGGTGCATTGGCCGTGTGTAAATTCTCCCTCAGTGTACCCGAACAGGTGCCGGAGTGCGGCGACTAGGGGATTTTCACAGTAACTTCATTGCAGTGTTAATGTAAGCCTCACTTGTGACACCAATAAATAAACTTTAAAGAAAAACATTTTATTTGAGGCCAAGAAGAAATTAGGTATAGTTCTTGGGGCTAAAGGGATCAAGGGATATGGGGGGGATATGGGGGGGAAGGGGGATCAGGACGCTATATTTGATGATCAGCCATGCTCATAATGAATGGCGGAGCAGGCTCGAAGGGCTGAATGGCCTGGTCCTTCTCTTTTCAAATCACTTATTAAGTTGACCCAATTTAATTCTTCTTTTTGGTCTTCAGAGGCTCATTAAGATGCTTCCCAACTCCCACTGACTCTTCCCTTCTGTATGCTCATTGATTTGATCTGTCTTAATCAAAATTTCATTATTACTTTGACCCAAATTATACGAAAGAGTGACTGGACATGAACCCACATCAAATTAGCAGTCAGCTCAGACACTGGAATTTAGACCTAACCTCTCCAATTATACTTGCTAATTAGGCTTTAATTGCCAGTCACTAGACAATGTACTATTAATCAAATCCACTACTTCACGAGATGTCAACATTATTGAAAAGGATGTCATGGCTCTTACTGGTAGCGCACTTAATGACATTTCTTCAGGTTCTGATCCAACTGCGGAGAAGCTACCCGGGTCAGATATTGAGTAAAGCGAGAAGCATGTGTATGTGTGTGGAATGTCCTGGGAAACCTTTGGCTAATTGAAGGATTACAAGGTAGGTTGAGTCCTCCTATCGACTGGTCTCTCTTGAGCTCCAGTTACAACACACATGCAAGTACACCAGAACTATCTCTCCACACCCTCAACAGGCTCCGAAGCAGCAACTCCCCACTTCAATAGGTTTAACTCCAGTGTGGTTTCATTCAGAATTGCATCCATTGAAGAAAGGTGACAATCTGACCAGGGAGAGGACCCCAAGGGTGGTCAAGGGACAAGGATTGTTTTCACTGGAAAGACTGGAGGTTGAGGGGGAGACCTGATAGAGGTCCATAAAATTATGAGAGGCATAGATAGGGTGAATAGTCAGAGGCTTTTTCCCAGGGTGAAAGTGTCAATTACAAGAAGGCAAAGGTTCAAGGTGAGAGCGGGAAAGTTTAAGGGAGATGTGCGGGGGACAATGTTTTTCGTGCAGAGAGTGGAACGCGCTGCCAGAGGAGGTGGTGGAAGCAGGTACATTAGCAACATTTAGGAGGCATCTGGGTGGGTACATGAATAGGGAGGGAATAGAGGGATACAGACCGAGTAAGGGCAGAGGGATTTTGTTTTAGTTCAGTTAGGGCATCACAATCGGCACAGCTTGCAGGGCCAAAGGGCCTGTTCCTGTGCTGTACTTTTCTTTGTTTTCTTTGTTCTTTGTTGTATTAATGGGCATCAATTTTAATCACTTTTGCTGTGTCTATTTTGTAGAATGATACAGTGAAGAAGAGGCCCTTTGGCTCACCAAGTCTGCACAGATGCACCTGACCTGCCACCTAATCCCATTTACCAGCACGTGGCCCATAGCCTTGAATGTTATGATGTGCCAAGTGCTCATTTAGATACTTTTTAAAGGATGTGAGGCAACCCGCCTCCACCACCCTCCCGGGCAGCGCATTCCAGACCGTCACCACCCTCTGAGTAAAAAGGTTTTTCCTCACATCCCCCCCCTAAACCTCCTGCCCCTTGCCTTGAACCTATGTCCCCTCGTGACTGACCCTTCAACGAAGGGGAACAGCTGCTCCTTATCCACTCTGTCCATGCCCCTCATAATCTTGTAGACCTCACTCAGGTTGCTCCTCAGTCTTCTCTGCTCCAACGAAAACAACCCAAGCCTACCCAACCTCTGTTTATAGAGGGAATCAAGGCAGGCCGGGGGGCAGGGGGTTCGAGGCTGGCCCGGAATTGTTCAGGGAGCCAGCAATTGGGCCGTGGCAGGTTCAGAGGGCCAGCAATGCAGGGGTCTCGGAGCTGGCCAATGATTGAGTTGGCCAGCGATCGGGAGGCCGGCAGTGCGGGTCCACTGCGCATGCGCTGATCTCCACTAAGACAGATCAGCGCATGCGCAGCGGCCCGGCCAGCTCTATGCTGCCGGCCTCTCCAGCGGGAATAGGCCCCGCTCCCTGATTCACCCTGAGGCACTCTGCAGTGCAGAGTGTGGGAGGTTCATTTGGAAAATCCCGCTGAAAAAACAAGCAGGATTTACTCTAGTTTTTATGCAAATTCGACAATTCAAATTTTTGGGGGGAAAATCGCCCCCATGATATTACAACGTTTCAGAAAAACTGTTCAAAAGGTTGCCGTTTTTAAAAAAGAAATATCCTTGTATAATAACTCCAGGAGTCGGCTGTAACGGAACAGCGCTTTAATGGCACAAAATAAAGTAAATTAAAAACCACAAGCCTGTGATGAACTTAAACAGGTCCCAACCCAGGGACAAAACAATAATGGACCCACTCAGGGGCCTGCTTTATAAAAGGCTCAGTATACGAGCTCCCCCTGGGGAGGTAATTGCCAATCCCCAGGGAGCTCATATTCCACGTGTCCTATAGGGAGGTCAATCAGTGATTCCCCATGCAAGTCCTGGGGGTTATCACACCTTGGATTGAGTTTAAAGATTGTTTCAAAATGGCTCCAAGCTTCCAGACAGAATTATGGATCTCAAACCGAATCTCGACTTCCAAAAAGAAGGAAAAGATAATGCTTAATTCATTTATGGTTCAGTCCCATCCAGGGCTTAACAATGTTTTGTTGCTGTCTCGTTATAAAAAGGTAAACTGTGTCTTGGCCAGGACAACAGCTCAGAGCAAAAAACAGAAAATGCTGGAAAATCTCAGCAGGTCTGACAGCATCTGTGGGGCAGCATGATGGCACAGTGGTTGGCACTGCTGCCTCACAGCGCCAGAGACGCGGGTTCAATTCCCGGCTTGGGTCACTGTCTGCGTGGAGTTTGCACGTTGTCCCCGTGTCTGCGTGGGTTTCCTCCGGATGCTCCGGTTTCCTCCCACAGTCCGAAAGACATGCTGGTTAGGTGCAGAGGTGCCAGAGTGTGTCAACCAGGGGAATTTCACAGTAACTTCATTGCAGTGTTACTATAAGCCTTACTTGTGACGAATAAACTTTAACTTTAGCAGCTGTGGAGAGAGAATAGAGCCAACGTTTCGAGCCTAGATGACTCTTCATCAGAGGTGAAGACAATAGATAATAGGCTAAGAATTACAGAAGGGATATCTGAAGTCCATACCTTATTTGGTAGATGACTCAACATTTTGTACAGGTCACATGATACCACCTTAGCTTACCCACAAAAAGCATTGGAAAGAACAGGACATGTCAGATGGAGACACACAGAAAGATGTTCGGAAACAGCCACAGCTCTCCTGCCATTTAAAAGAAAGTACAGAATTAGAAGGATGGAAATTAAGTTGTAATTCCAGCTATGGCCAAATATTTAATTTGTTTTGTTCTGCAAGATTAAGGATGCCCACTTCAAATAAAGCACAATGGGATTGCTGGGACTTGTGAAACTATAGTTAAAAGCAGTTAAAAACTGCAGATGCTGATGTGGAAATAAGTTACAACAACAAAGGTAGGCAACTCTGTCAGCAAATATGGAAACAAGGCCTTCAGTGATAAACGACTAATCTAAACCTTGTGTCAGTTTCATTAACACTGTGTTCTCAGCCTTGGCCACAGGATGAAATTAAGACCCTCTTCAATAACAAAATTCCAAAGAGCAAGATACGATGAACTATAGCTGCTACATTGTCTCTATGAATCAGGAGAACACTTTGCAGTGCATCACGCTGATTGTGGGTTCTCCTTGCTAGCAAGTGATTAAAGCTTGTAAGTTTGAGTACTCACAGTGCCCAGTGTTGTTTGTACCCAGATAGTCGACAGAAGAAAGTAACCTTCTAACCTCCCTGCAAGTCCTGATTCTACCTACGAAGCTGACCTGTTAAAACAAATTCTGGCAATTCCACTGTGGAAGCCATCGCGGCTGTAAAAAACAACTTCAAAAACTACACTTCAAACATCACAACATCTCAGCTTCATAAATATTTCACCCATGCTGAATACAGACTAAACTGGTCCAACTTTTATAAGTATCATTTGATCTTCATTTGTAACTAATCTTTATGTGTCTGTATATGTTAGTAACGTAACTTCCAGAACAATAGTGTGAAATAAATTAACCTTTTACTTTTTGAAATAAAAAAGGCTTTGCTACTGGATTATTTGAAACTGAATTTCTCACTTCATGGGTAAGAAAATGCACATACACAAAGAAATACATTTTTCACGGGCCGCTTTAGGGAAACACCTTTTAAAGTGTCTGCAATAAATGTCTGCTTAGACATTGGAGTTGACTCCAACGCAACATACGTGGCGAGGGAGGTTGAAACAAGGCAATTGCTGGCTTCCAGAACATTCTTAATCCAAAATCTTGAAGCAGATAGGTTCACCAGGACAATGAGGGGAATTGGTCACTTAACCTGGCTGGGTGATGGGACCTGGGTGCATTGATCACTCACTTGAGATGCTGATTCTTCACACTAGCCCACAGAGAACCAGACAAACCAATGTGTAAGAAGGTAGGCTGGCTCAAATAAAGGGAATCCTCCTCCTCTCTGGAAACAGGTGACTTTAGACAGTTAAAGTCCAGGAGTACTCCTACACACTCCTGGCTTTACAACGGCCTTGTTGTATTTGAGGCCTGCAGGGTGGCACGGTGGCATCGTGGTTAGCACTGCCGCCACACAGCTGCAGGGACCCAGGTTCAATTCTAGCTTTGGGTCGCTGTCTGTGTGGAGTTTGTACATTCTCCCCATGTCTGTGTGGGCTTCCTCTGGGTGCTCCGGTCTCCTCCCACAGTCCAAAGATATGCCATGCTAAATTGCCCCTTAGTGTCAGGGGGACGAGCAGGGTAAATAAGTGGGGTCATGGGGATAGGGCCTGGGTGGGATTGTGGTCAGCACAGACTCAATGGGCCAAATGGCCTCCTTCTATGAGATGCACCAAAGCTTCAGAGTTCTATAACAACAATGGCGAATTTTTAATTTGGTGTCGTTACACAAACTGAAGCCCGCAGGTGGGATTTTCCAGTCCTGCCAGTGGCAGGTATCATGGCGGACTGAACTGGAAAAAGTTTCAGAGCTCTATAACATATGATGAGGAGTTCCATGCAGGTGGTTATTACAAGAGTTTATAATGGATACCATTAAGCCTGTGGATACGATTGTAAACATGTAAAACTGAAGGGAGAAATGGAATGCGATATAGCAATAATCCTTTGGCCATCTAATATTGAATAAAAGACTCAGTGGTGTCGAATTTTCCCTTTATCACATTCAAACATACAAATTAGGAGAATGAGTGGGCTAGTCAGCCCCTGGAGCCTGCTCCAATAAGACTGGAGCCTACTCCTCTAAGATGCAATGAGATGAATGATCTGATTGTAACTGCAGCCCACATTCCCACCTACCCCCAATAACCTTTCACTTCCTTCCATCTCAAGAATCTATCTCCCTCTGCCTTAAAAATATTGAAAGACTCTGCGTCTGTCGCCTTTTCAGGAAGAGTTATAAAGACTCACGACCCTCTGAAAGAGAAAGATTCTCTTCATCTCTGTCTTAACTGGGCGGCCTCCTATTTTCAAACAGTGATCCCCTTGATCTAGAATCTAGGTTCTCCCATAAGAGGAAACATCCTCTTCACACCCAGCCTGTCACGACCTCCTCAGGATCTGATAAGTTTCAATCGAGTTGCCTCTTACTCTTCGAACCTGCAGTGAATACAAGCCTAGCCTGTCCAATCTTTCCTCATAAGATAACCTGCCCATTCCAGGTATTGGTCTCGCAAAACCTTCTCTGAACTGCTTCCAAAACATTTACATCTTCCTTAAATAAGGAGGTCAATACTGTACACAGCACTCCAGGTACGGTCTCTACAACGTCCTGTAGAAACGAAGAATAACATTTTGATTTGATTTGATTTGATTTGATTTAATTTATTATTGTTACATGGATTAGCATACAGTGAAAAGTATTGTTTCTTGCGTGCTATACAGACAAAGCATACCATTCGCAGAGAAGGAAACGAGAGAGTGCAGAATGTAGTGTTATGCTCAAAACTAGGGTGTAGAGAAAGATCAACTTAATGTGAGGTAGGTCCATTCAAAAGTCTGATGGCAGCAGGGAAGAAGCTGTTCTTGAGTCGGTTGGTACGTGTCCTCAGACTTTTGTATCTTTTTCCAGACGGAAGAAGGTAGAAGAGAGTATGTCTGGCATGCGTGGGGTCCTTGATTATGGTGGCTGCTTTTCCGAGACAGCGGGAAGAGTAGACAGAGTCAATGGATGGGAGGCTGGTTTGAGTGAGGGACTGGGCTTCATTCACGATCCTTTGTAGTTTCTGGTGGTCTTAGACAGAGCAGGAGCCATACCAAGCTGTGATACAACCAGAAAGAATGCTTTCTATCGTGCATCTGTAAAAGTTGGTTGGAGTCGTAGTGGACATACCAATTTTCTTTAGTCTTCTGAGAAAATAGAGGTGTTGGTGCTGACCTCCCTACTCTTCGAATCAATTTCCCTTGCAAATAACAATAACATTCCACTGGCTTTGCGAATTACTTGTTACCCCTGCTTACTAACTTTTGGCGATTCATTCACTCAAACCCCTAGATCCCTCTGCAATCTCTCACAATTTAAACAACATGCTTCCGTGATAATGGATTTTTAGAAAGTATTTTGTTATCCTTTGAAGAAGTATGTGTGTAAATAATTTAAATAAGATGGGGAAAGGATAATGGAGTCAGCTTGCCTGAAATAATTGAGAAATGGGCTGGAATCCCCGACCTCATCCGCGGCTGGGATTATCCAGTCCCGCTGCTGTGAATGGAGATTTGGCTGAGCGCCGAATTCTCTGTTCTCATTGGCAGCAGTAGCGGGGAGTGCAAGACTGGAGAATTCTGGTCATGAAAAGAAATGAGGGCGTTAAATATGTTCATTTCCAATGAAACTACAGTCTTTCATAACTCAATAAGTAAAAGGTTTTTACAACTTGCAAAGGTTTCACAAGGAAACAAGGGAAGAAAAAACATTTTATTTGATCCCAAAAGTGGGGGGAATTGGACAGACATGAAAGTATTTGAAACTTTGGAAAAGTAAAGTGCTGAGAACATTGGAATCTAATATGAAAAGGCACAGGGATATTTAAGGAGAGACGCTGAGCTGATTTGGTGTTGGCTGTGTGGGATAGATCTCCTGGAAAACAGCTCTGGACTAGGAGAAAGTAATGTTTGAATCAACCATCCAGTGAAGCCAGAAAAGTCTTGGGTTGCAAAAGGCAATCTTGTTCTGAAGTTTCTTGGATTTCCATAGCAGAGTGAGAGTGAGTTTGAGAGATTGTATGACTTGCCTTTATTAAACCTACAGCAGGTTGCCTTGGGTAATATTGGCTTTTATAGTTAAAAGTCTATCAGGGAGTGTCGCCCGGAAGGTGTTTACTTGTGGGTCTGACCAAGTAGGGAATCTTCTTAAGGGACAATTGGGGCTCTTTCTGGGGTAGGTGGGACCTCTACAAACAGGATGGTCTGCACTTGAACCAGAGGGGTACCAATATCTTGGGGGGGAAATTTGCTAATGCACTTCGGGAGGGTTTAAACTAATTCAGCAGGGGGGTGGGTACCTGAATTGTAGCTCCGGTGTACAGGAGGTTGAGAGCAGTGAGGTCATGGATGAGGTTTCAGAGTCGCAGGAGTATACTGGCAGGCAGGAAGATGGTTTGAAGTGTGTATACTTCAACGCCAGGAGCATCCGGAATAAGGTGGGTGAGCTTGCAGCATGGGTTGGTACCTGGGATTTCGATGTTGTGGCCATCTCGGAGACATGGATAGAGCAGGGACAGGAATGGTTGTTGCAGGTTCCGGGGTTTAGATGTTTCAGTAAGTGCAGGGAAGGTGGTAAAAGAGGGGGAGGTGTGGCATTGTTAGTCAAGGACAGTATTACGGTGGCAGAAAGGACATTTGATGAGGACTCATCTACTGAGGTAGTATGGGCTGAGGTTAGAAACAGGAAAGGAGAGGTCACCCTGTTGGGAGTTTTTTATAGACCTGTGTGAGGTGATTCACTTTGGAAGGAGTAACAGGAATACAGAGTACTGGGCTAATGGTAAGATACTTGGTAGTGTGGATGAACAGAGGGATCTGGGTGTCCACGTGCATAGATCCCTGAAAGTTGGCACCCAGGTTGATAGGGTTGTTAAGAAGGCGTACGGTGTGTTAGCTTTTATTGGTAGGGGGATTGAGTTTCGGAGCCAGGAGGTCATGCTACAACTGTACAAAACTCTGGTGCGGCCGCATTTGGAGTATTGTGTACAGTTCTGGTCGCCGTATTATAGGAAAGATGTGGAAGTGTTGGAAAGGGTGCAGAGGAGATTTACCAGGATGTTGCCTGGTATGGTGGGAAAATCGTATGAGGAAAGGCTGAGGGGCTTGAGGTTGTTTTCGTTAGAGAGAAGAAGGTTAAGAGGTGACTTAATAGAGGCATACAAGATGATCAGAGGATTAGATAGGGTGGATAGTGAGAGCCTTTTTCCTCGGATGGTGTTGGCTAGCACGAGGGGACATAGCGTTAAATTGAGGTGTGAGAGATATAGGACAGATGTTAGAGGTAGGTTCTTTACTCAGAGAGTAGTAAGGGCGTGGAATGCCCTGCCTGCAGCAGTGGTGGACTCGTCAACGTTGAGAGCATTCAAGTGGTTATTGGATAAACATATGGATGATACTGGAATAGTGTAGATTAGAGGGGCTTTAGATTGGTACCACTGGTCGGCGCAACATCGAGGGCCGAAGGGCCTGTACTGCGCTGTAATGTTCTATGTTCTATGAATGTTTTGTAAGGCTAATTTTAACTGTGCAACTGTAATTTTGTGTGCTTAAGTTTTCTTCTTGGTAACCTTTTACCTGTAATTTTAAAAATCCGCAAAGTGTCACTGGACTTCTTGCCGCTGGGATCAGTCTTTTTCTTCTCATTTTTGGAACACTAAACAAAGGCACGGCCCAATCAGCCCAGCTTCCCACTGGGATTTGATTTGATCAGTGATTAACATCTGCTGTGATCAGAACACTTCTCCCTTATCGTCCTGCCAAAATGGACAATTTCACATTTACCCACATTGTATTCCATTTGCCAGATCTTTGCCCAGATCTTTACATCCCTTTGTACCCTCCTTACATCCTCTTCACAATTTACTTTCCTACCTATCTTTGTGTCACCAGGAGATTTAGCAACTATACCTTGGTCCCTTCATCCAATCCATTTATACCCCATTAATACCCATTTGTACCAATTCCATTAGCTCGCCAATCTTCTATCCATGCCAATATGCTACCCCTTACACCAATAGATTTTATTTTTCACAAGAAACTTTGATGTGGTACTTCATCACCTTCTGGAAATCTAAGTACGGTACATCCACTGGTTCCCCTTTATCCACGGCATATCTTACTTCTTCAAAAAACTGCGATAAATTGGCTAAACATGACTTCCCTTTCACAAAACAATGTTAAAAGTTTATTTATTAGTCACAAGCAGGCTTACATTAACACTGCAATTAAGTTACTGTGAAATTCCCCAACTCGCCTCACTCCGGCACTTGTTCGGATCAATGCACCTAACCAGCATGTCTTTCAGACTGTGGAAGGAAACCGGAGCACCCAAAGGAAACCCACGCAGACACGGGGAGAACGTGCAAACTCCACTCGGACACAAGCCGGGAATCAAACCTGGGTCCCTGGCGCTGTGAGGCAGCAGTGCTGACCACTGTGCCACCGTGCCGCCCATGTTGACTCTGATTACCTTGAAATTTTCTAAGCTCCTGCTTTAACATCTTTAATAACAGTTTCTAACATTTTCCCTCTGACAGATGTTAAGCGAACTGGCCTGTAGTTTCATGCTTTCTGTCTCCCTCCCTTTTTGAATTAGAGAGTTACATTCTCTATTCTCTATAGTCCAATTGAATGGAACCTCTCCTGAATCTGGGGAATTTTGGAAAATTTAAACCAATGCATCAACTATCTCACGAGTCACTTCTTTTAAGACCCTAGGGATGAAGTCCATCAGGACCCAGGGACTTGTCAGTCCACAGCCCCAACAACTTGCTCAGTACCTCTTCACTGGTGATTGTACTTTTCTTGAGTTCCTCCGTCCCTTCCATTTCCTGTTTCACAGCGATTGCTGGCATGTTACTCGTATCCCTCTATAGTGAAGATGATGCTTCAATTAATCTGCCAAATCCTATTTTCTATTATTAATTCCCCAGACTCACTTTCTATAGGACCAAACCTCACTTTAACTCTTTTCCTACTTAATTAGTGACATAAACTCTTACTATCTGTCTTTGTGGTTCTAGATTACTCTAACTTTCCTCCTTAGCAATCGTCACTTTTTGCTGTTTTTCATATTCTGTCCAATCTTCTGACCTGCCACCCATCTTCGCTGTCAAGTGTGATACTATCATTACCTTTTTCAGTTAATCGCTGATGGTGGGTCATCCGTTTGGAAGCTTTCTTTCTCATTGAAATGTATCTATTCTATGTTTTCTGAAATATCCTTTTAACTGTTTGCTACTGCATCTCTATTGACCTATCCCTTTACCTAATTGGCCAGTTCGCTTTAGTTAGCTCTGCTCTCACTTGCCTCATTTGAGTTGAAAATATTAGTCTTAGACCCATTCTTCTCCTCCTCAAAGTGAATGTAACTTCCCATTATATTATGAATGCTGCTACCTAGGGGCTCCTACGCTATGAGGTTTATCTCAATTGGCTGGATGGCTGGTTCATGATGCAGAGCAATGCCAACAACACAGGTTCAGTTCCTGTACCGGCTAAGGTTATTCATGCAGGATTACCTTTTCAACCCTCACCTGAGGTGTGGTGATCCTCAGGTTAAACCACCACCAGTCAGCTCTCTCCCTCAAAGGGGAGGGCAGCCTGTGGTCATCTCGGACTATGGGGTCTTTTTTCCTTTTAACTTAAGTACACAATGAGGGTACTAATTAAACCTATCCCATTGCAAAGCTGGTATATAGCCTTATCCCTGGTTGCCTCCAGAATCTGCTGTTCTATGAAGGAAACATTCTTTGAATTTCTTATCTAAGTTACCTTTGCCCATTCCAGTCTCCATTTAAATTGAAATTCCCCGTGGTGGCCTTTCTGACAAATTTCTATTATTTCCTCCTTTATGGGACGGCATGGTGGCACAGTGTTTAGCGCTGCTGCCTCACAGCGCCAGCAACCCGGAGGCAATTCCGGCCTCAGGTCACTGTCTGTGTGAAGTTTGCACGTTCTCCCATGTCTGCGTGGGTTTCCTCTGGGTTCTCTGGTTTCCCCCCACACTCCAAAGATGTGCAGGTTAGGTTGACTGGCAATGCTAAATTGACCCTGAGTGTCAGGGGGACTAGCAGGGTGAATACGTGGGGTTGCGAGGATAGGGCCTGGATGGGATTGTGGTCGGTGCAGGCTCAATGGGCTGAATGGCCTCTTTGTGCACTGTAGGGATTCTATGATATCCTGTCCTACCACCTGGTTAGTGCTGAAGGGCTTGTCCAGTGTTCCACAAGCTAATTCTTACCTTTATCCTTTTGCATCTCGACCCAAGCCGCTTCTACATCCTGGATTCTTGAATTTAGGTCATCCCTCTCTGATATGCTAATGGATTTTTAGTTTCCAACTCTGGCTACACGATGTTCATCACCCACCCCAGAGAGTGTCAACATGTTAATTCAGATCAACCTCTAATATGTGAAGTCAATAACAAGGAGGTCAAGACTGCTCTGGGAGCTGTGGGAATGGTTGGAACTGTTCGTTCAAGTGTCTCCGTATTTCCTTCAGCAATGTGAGTGGCTGCATCGGCAGATGTGAAATATTGCGATGTTAACTCAGAATCCCTACACTGCAGAAGGAGGCCATTTGGCCCATTAGGTCTGCACCAACTCTCCAATAGAGCATCCCATCCAGGCCCTATCTCTGTAACCCCACGCATTTAGTCCACTAATCCCCCTAACCTACACATTTTGGGTCACTAAGGGGCAATTTAGCATGGCCAATCCACCCAACCTGCACATCTCTGGATGAGCTAAGTGAGCTCTCCAAATTTCCCAGAGTGCCAACATTGCTGTACAGAAGGAAGAGCGACTGTTGTTAAGTGGTACATAATATAGCAGTAATTGGACAGAGACTTCTCATCAGAACAGCTTTAAAGAGATGGTCAGTAGTCAGCAGTCAAGCACACATTAAATGGACTTAAGTATTAAGTGTTTAAGAGAGATTGCCAAGTCCCACTGAGGGGTGAATGTTCATTGAAATCATTCTCAAACTCTCTGTGTGGGGATCTCAGCCAATCTTGGCCTCATAGCAAAACTCAATGATGGCCAAGGGAAATGGTGTTAACATTGCTGATTTTTCTAAAATTAGTTTACAGCGACAATGATCATGCGCCAGTGAGTCACCTAATGCAGAATAAACACAGAATAAGGAATTCCCAAGACAACCTGCCTCCAAAACTCACAAGCACAACCCCGCTGGAGCTCCAGTGGAACAGGACCTCTGACCGCCAACTTCACAACACAGTGATCTCAACTGTCCGAGACTGTAGACCTTTGATGGGGGTAGTGCGAGTCTGGTGACTCTAGAAGTATCGTTCCGATCGATTTCTGGAGAATTGGAGCGCTGCCCAACGACTCAAATGGAAGGCATTGGAGATCATTAAAGGGCGAACAATTAAAGAGTGCTCACCCTTGAATTTCCTGCAGGTAGCCATTAGTCAGCAGTTAACCACCTGAGGGATAATTTATCTTTCCTCTCTGGGATGGTTTGGGGCCTTTTTAAGTACCATGAGGAATCCACACTGACTCTGAACGGACATGAGTTTGACTGAAGCTGTTGGGGACTAGCCAGAATTCTCAAGGGAACCTGGGGATGTTCCCAGCAGAGGCCCCAAAGTCTTAACCGGGCATGGGGGGGCGGGGGGGGGGGGGGGGGGGGTGAGCAAGGTGAGCTGTTTACCCTGCCAGCACTCCTGACAAGGCATGTGAGCTGAGGATGTATGTAAATGCACTTACCACAGTCCAGCTTCTGCTACATGGAGCCCAAAGTAATTTGATTTATTATTGTCACATGTATTTAAGGGCGGCACGGTAGCACAGTGGTTTGCACTGCTGCTTCACAGCTCCAGGGTCCCGGGTTCGATTCCCGGCTCGGGTCACTGTCTGTGTGGAGTTTGCACATTCTCCTCGTGTCTGCGTGGGTTTCCTCCGGGTGCTCCGGTTTCCTCCCACAGTCCAAAGATGTGCGGGTTAGGTTGATTGGCCAGGTTAAAAATTGCCCCTTAGAGTCCTGAGATGCGTAGGTTAGAGGGATTAGCGGGTAAATATGTGGGGGTAGGGCCTGGGTAGGATTGTGGTCGGTGCAGACTCGATGGGCCGAATGGCCTCCTTCTGCACTGTAGGGTTTCTATGATTCTATGTATTGGGATACAGTGAAAAGTATTGTTTCTTGCGCGCTATACACACGAAACATACTGTTCATAGAGTACATAGGGGAGAAGGAAAGGAGAGGGTGTAGGAGGTAGTGTTACAGTCATAGCTGGAGTATAAAGATCAGTTTAATATATGGGAGGTCCATTCAAAAGTCTGATGGCAGCAGGGAAGAACTGTTCTTGAGTCAGTTGGTACATGACCTCAGGCTTTTGTATCCTTATCCTGATGGAAGAAGATGGAACAGAGTATGTCTGGGGTGCATGGGGCCCTTGATTATGCTGGCTGCATTGCTAAGGCAGCGGGAAGTCTAAGCAGAGTCAATGGATGGAAGGCTGGTTGGCATCATGGACTGGGCTTCGTTCGCAGCCCTTCCTGACAACCTGGCACTCCACCCAGTGGGTCCAGTGCAAAACATGATTTTTAAATTAGAAGAGTGAGATTGGTGGCCTGGGTGGTCACCATGTATAAGGATGCCTTATCCCTGGATTGTGTTACATGGTCTGTATTGTCTACATCAAACACCACCTCATGAAAGACTTCAATGAAAGGCCAAACACAACAGGGCAAAAGACGTCTCTCTCCGTAACTGAAATCAGATGGCCAACGTGAAAGCAAAAGAGAAAACACTGGAAAACCTCAGCAGGTCTGGCAGCATCTGTAAGGAGAGAAAAGAGCTGACATTTTGAGTCCAGATGACCCTTTGCCAAAGCCTTTGTTTTTATCATTGGTCAATGTGATAGAATGAGCTGCAGAAGTCGGTGTGTGTGTCTGTATGTGTGTGTCTATGTATGTGTGTGTCTGTGTGTGTGTGCCTGTGTGTGTGTGTGTTTCTGTGCGTCTGTATGTGTGTGTCTATGTATGTGTGTGTCTCTGTGTGTGCATATGTGTTTGCGTATGCGTGTGTGTGTGAATACCTTTAAATAGTATGAAGAAGAGAAGGATTGTGTTTCCGGTGCATAGATTCAGCAAACAGCCCACAATAATTATATTCCCAACTGTTAACTTTGTTAAATAATCGGAATAGGTCCCCTGACTTCCACTGAACAAGGTCATTAGACTATACTTGGTTACTGCTTTCTAGTACAGGAATGGAAAAGTTGCAGTGCAGTCTGTTAAACTTCATGAAACAATTTCTACTTTCAGAAATGTGGTGAAGGCCATTAAACAGTGAGAAAATAATTAAATCTCCAGCCTGCTTCAGATTCTTCAGATCCTGGATTCTTTCCACCACAAAAGAATGATTGTGTAAAAGAAAGACTCGCGTTCAGATAGCTACTTTTGGAGGTCACATGTCATCTTAAAGTGTTTTATATGCAATGAAGTGCTTCTGAAATGTAACCATTGTTGTGATGTGTTTACGCAGTAAAATGGTAGGTAATGGTAGACAGCATGGCGGCACAGTGGTTAGCATTGCTGCCTCACAGCGTCAGGTAACCGGGTTCAATCCTGGCTTAGCGGAGTCTGCACGTTCTCCCCTTGTCTTTGTGGGTTTCCTCCGGGTGCTCCAGTTCCCTCCCACAGTCCAAAGACGCGCTGGTTAGCTGCATTGGCCATGCTAAATTCTCCCTCAGTGTACCTGAACAGGCGCCGGAGTGTGGCGACTAGGGGACTTTCACAGTGGCTTCATTGCAGTGTTAATGTAAGCCTACTTGAGACTAATAAATCAACTTAATTGAATAAGAATTTGAATTAATTATTCCAAATTGCACTTGTGCTTACTGTGAGATGTCTAACTGTGTTGTGTAGAGGGCAGGAATTTCCTGGCTTCACCAGTGATGGGCATCATTGTGGGTGGGACAGGGAAATTTGGAGATTAGACTTTTGGTCACCCGCCAGATTTTCCTACCCGCAACCAGGCCTGTGGCTGAAAAACCCAGCCTGTGTTTCCAGGCCTGATGATCAATTGCAATGTACCTGACCCTGGGGCTAAAGCAGTAAGCATGGGGTGAGATTCCACTGGAAACAGTGAGCAGTGTTTTCAGACGAGACTGTCTGGGGATTGATTCTGCTGACTAGAAATTTCCAAGGTGTAACCTGAACCAGATACAGCTCAGGCTTACTTGAACGAATCATAAATCAATTCAAATTCCCTGTGAAAGTACAACACTAAAGAAGCTCGACATCATCCAAGGTAAAGCAGCTCGATTAATCGGCACCCTATCTACCACCTTCATCATTCACTCCCTCCACCACCGCTGCACAATGGCAGCAGACGCACTGTAGCAACTTACCAAGGTTCCTTTGGCAGCATCTTCCAAACCCACAACCACTACCATCCAGAAGGATAGGGGTGATAACTCCCAGGACTTGCGTGGGAAATCACTGATTGACCTCCCTGTCGGACTCGTAGAATAACAGCTCCCTGGGGATTGGTAATTAACCAACCACATGGAGCTCGTATACCAAGCCCTATATAAAGCAGGCCCTTGAGTGGGTCCATTATTGCATTGTCCTGGTTAGGACCTGTTTGCATTCACCACAGTCTTGTGGTTTTTGCTTTATTTTATTTTGTACAACAAAGCACTGTTCCTTTACAGCCAACTCCTGGAGTTATTATAATAGGCCCTGCATCACCACCTGAAAGTTCCCCTCCAAGTCACTCACCATCCTGACTTGGAAATACTATTCCCGCACTGTCGCTGAGTTAAGATCCTGGAACTCCCTTCCTAACAGCACCACGGGTATACCCAAGCAACATGGACTGCAGTGGCTCAGGGAGGCAGCTCACCCCCACCTTCCCAAGGGCAATTAGGAATGGGCAACAAATGGTGGCCCAGGCATTTTATGAATAAGAAAAAGAGAATTATTGAAAATAAAGGTCGTGAACGAAGCTCAGTCCTTCACACAAACAGCATCCCATCCATTGACCCTGTCTACACTTCCCGCTGCCTCAGAAAAGTAGCCAGCATAATTAAGGACCCCACACACCCCGGACATTCTCTCTTCCACCTTCTTCCATTAGGAATATGATACAGAAGTCTGAGGTCACGCACCAACCGACTCAAGAACAACTTCTTCATTGCTGCCATCAGACCTTTGAATGGACCTACCTGGACAGCATAACAGTGGGTTAGCACTGCTGCCTCACAGCACCAGGGGCCTGGATTCGATTCCCAGCTTGGGTCACTGTCTGTGTGGAGTTTGCATGTTCTTCCGTGTCTGTGTGGCTTTCCTCCGGGTGCTCCGGTTTACTCCCACAGTCTGAAAGACGTGCTGGTTAGGTGGATTGACCTGAACAGGTGCTGGAGTGTGGCGAATTTCACAGTAACTTCATTGCAGTGTTAATGTAAGCCTTACTTGCGACTAATCAACAAACTTTAACTTATATTAAGTTGATCTTTCTCCACACCCTATCATTGACTGTAACACCACATTCTGCACCCTCTCCTTTCCTTCTCTATGAACGGTATGCTTTGTCTGTATAGCGCGCAAGAAACAATACTTTTCACTGTTTGCTTATACATGTGACAATAATAAATCAAATCAAAGATGTCATTTCTTCAATCGCTTTGTTGACATGGAAACATTAATTATTTCTGACTGTTAACCATTTCCTCAACAAATGGCAGATGTGAAGTTGTTAGAAGAGGAATTATTTAAAATTTACTCATCAAATCAGTAAGAGAATATCAGGTTTATTCAATATATAGACTGTGTAATAGCACTTAAATGTTAATATTTACAATTAGACCTTGTGATGACTGGTTGATATTTAAATACACTACAGCTTTAAGTTCAGTTTTGTTAGCCTTGATAAATCCAAGCATTCATTGCAAACTACAGGGTTTTAGCCATTTCCCCCACTCATTCCTCAGGAGAACCCACATTATTACATTATTGTATAGCTCCCTGGAAGGCAATTGAATTGACTGGAGTCGTGTAACCAGGTTTCATTTTACCTGCTTAAATCCTGTCTCTGTAAATTGGTACGACTACCTCATTTTGCTATCTTATCGAAAGGTTTCAGAGAAGAAACCTTTCATAGAATCATAGAATCCTGTAGTGAAGAAGGAGGCCACTCAGCCCATCGAGTCTGCACTGACCACAATCCCACCCAGGGCCCTATCCCCGTAACCCCATGTAGTTACCCTAGCTAGTCTCCCTGACACTAAGGCGTAACGTTAGCATGGCTAATCCACCTAACCTGCACATCTTTGGAGTGTGGAAGGAAACCGGAGCACCCGGAGGAAAGCCACGCAGACACGGGGAGAATGTGCAAACTCCACACAGGCAGTGACCCAAGCCGGGAATCGAACCCTGGTCCCTGGCGCTATGAGGCACCAGTGCTAACCACTGTGCCCCCGTGCTGCCCCCTTTCAATAAGATAGCACTCTTGTTCCATGTAATCACTATTCTGTCAAGTCAGTCCATCTTTGATGCAGCACCGGTTCATCCCATTGAACCTTCTGCTTTTACATAAACCCCAGTTATATAGGATGACAGATAGACTCAGAATCTCTCCTTTTACAGAACTCATTGTTTTTTTCTTGCACTTGCAATCAGAGGATTAATGTCCCTCGCTGCAATAAATGAATCTGTCTGCACTGGCATGTCTCTTAATTAGCTGCATTGGAGTGACGGGACTGACCATTGCATTCTTCCCAGTCTGACACACTAGCCCAATGGTGCTTTAAATAGTGTTTAACATCTCTGTTTAACAGGGAAAGGCGAGAGGTTACCATTGCTACAGAATAACGAGGGAAATAATAGCAGTATAATATTGGCAGAGTTCTGAGGCAGCCTAATTCTCATCCTGATTTGGAAATATATCGCCATTCCTTCACTGTCGCCTGGTCAAAATCATAGAAACTCTACAGTGCGGAAGGAGGTTATTCAGACCATCCAGTCTGCACTGACTATTATCCAATCTTATCCCATAACCCCACTAACCTAAGATGCAATTTAGCATGGCCAATCCACCTAACCCACACACCTCTGGACTGCGGGAGGAAACCGGAGGAAACCCATGCAGACATGGGGAGAATGTGCAAACTTCACACAGACAGTGACCCGAGGCCCGAATCGAACCCGGGTCCCTGGCGCTATGAGGCAGCAGTGCTAACCACTGTGCCATTGTGCCGCCCTGGAAATCCTGGAACTCTCTTTCTAACAGCACTGTTGGTGTACCTACACCTCAGAGACTACAATGGTTCAAGCAGACAGTTCACCATCACCTTCTCCAGGGCAATTAAGGATGGGCAATAAATTCTCTATTAGCCAGTGGCGCCCATATCCTGAATATTAATTTTTAAAAACCCTCTCTTATGAATCTACAATCCCACTCCATGTCCTGCCACATCCTGATAAGTGTCCCTTCTTGGCAAGGGATAGGGAAGAAAGGCTTCAGAGCATACTATCACTATACTCGGAGACATCTTAAGATGTTGACAAACCAGCAACCACTTTGATACGGAGACATTGCTTCCATAATGAGGGCAGTCTGTAGGATATCATGCTCAGTTTGCAGATTGCCATTCAGTTTCACAGGAAATAGTTCTTCATTGGAACGGGCTGTATTGTGCTTGTGTTAGTGATGCCCCATCTCCCTGGGGAAACCAGCTGTTGACCAGTGGCACAGCCAAAGCACCAGGCATGTCTGGCGGGCAGCCCTTGGCAATTTGAAAGCATAAATGTACAGGGACAGGGTGAGGCTTAGGGAAGGAGGTTTGGGGCCGAAAGCAAGAAGTTCATGGTCAATCCTATCAGCAATTTATACATCACACTAGGTTGAAGGATGGCAGATTTGAATGAGTGCATGATGCAAAAGGCATGAGGCCTGGGTGGCACGGTAGTTAGAACTGCTGCCTCACAGTGCCAGAGAACCGGGTTCAATTCCGGCCTCAGGTCACTGTCTGGGTAGATCATAGATCATAGAATCCTACAGCGCAGAAGGAGGCCATTCAGCCCATTGGGTCTGCACCGACCACAATCCAGGCTCTATCCCCACAACCTTAGCTAGTCTCCCTGACGGGAAGGGGCAATTTTAGCACAGCTAATCAAACTAACTAGCACATCTTTGGAGTGTGGGAGGAAACCGGAGCACCCGGAGGAAACCCACGCAGACACGGGGAGAATGTGCAAACTCCACACAGACAGTGACCCAAGCCAGGAATCAAACCCGTGTCCCTGGAGTTGTGATGCAGCAGTGCTAACCACTGTGCTACCGTGCCGCCCCAGGGTGGCATAGTGCTTTGCATGTTCTCCCTGTGTCTGCGTGTGTTTCCTCCGGGTGTTCCAGCTTCCTCCCACAATCTAAAGATGTGCAGATTAGGTTGATTGGCCATGCTAAATTGCCCCTTAGTGTCAGGGGAATTAGCAAGGTAAATACGTGGGTGATAGGGTCTGGGTGGGATTGTTGTCGGTGCCCGATGTGCTGAGTGGCTTCCTCCTGCACTGTAGATCCCTGGGGGGATCAGAGTCAAACTTGCCGTGAACCCCGTGATGGCTTAGCCAAAAACCATCTGGTGGTTGAAGATACACAGCCTGTCTAACCACGCCAGTTTGTTACAGGCCAACCTGCCCACCTAGGAAGAGGGAAGAATGTCAGTGAGTGTGCTGGACTTTGTGGCATAGCTGAACAGCTGACAGCAAGTGCAGGTTGTGATTGATGAGTGTGTAGCTTGCGGTAGTGATAAGGGTGCGGAAGTTACTGGCGTGAACTTGAGTCCTGACCGAGAATAATTTTAAGTTGAAGGTTTATTTATTAGTGTCACAAGTAAGGCTTACATTAACACTGCAATGAACTTACTGTGAAATTCTCCTAGTTGCCACAGTCCGGTGCCTGTTCGGGTCACTGCACCTAACCAGCACGTCTTTCGGACTGTGGGAGGAGACAGGAGCAGCCGGAGGAAATCCACGCAGACACGGGGAGAACGTGCAGACTCCGCACAGACAGTGATCCAAGCCGGGAATCAAATCCGGGTCCCTGGCACTGTGAGGCAGCAGTGCTGACCATTGTGCCACAGATGAGTGATATAGAGGGTGTGGTGCACTGAGCACAGAGTGAGGTGAGTGATATGGAGGATGTGGTGTATTGAGTAGTGAGGTGAGTGATATGAAGCGTGTGGTATATTGAGCAGAGAGTGGAATTATTTATGCAGTTACTTGTGACATTTGACTTTACTTGGAGGTCTCTGAACTTTTTTGTCACTATGTTTAAGTGGTGGGGAAAGCTGTATTCTGCCTTTGACATCTGTGACTATCTGCTGCCACTGTCTTGGCCATGCCTGTCTGACAGTTCGCCCTCCTATCTCCCTTTGACCTCCTACACTAAGGACTCCTGAGAAGCTCGGAACTCTGTCTTTGGTCTGGGATACCTATCCTCTCTACCTTGCTGCTACTGAAGTCTTTCTCGGCTCACTGAAGCTGCAGCCAGAGATCAGCTCCTTTTTAAGAAGCACAGGTTGGCTTTAATTGGTGCCTATTTAGCCAAGTACCAAATTTTATTCACTGTCTATTAACTCTGAACAAACACCAAGAGGATCATACATCACAGCCCTTACATCTGGTAATGAGCTTATTAATATGTCATCTATTTTTACTTATTAGTGCTTTCATTCATTTATCTTTATGGTATAGGGCTATTTGTCTTTATCTTCTGCCTTTATGTCTCGTTGTTGAAGAGTAATTTCCAATTCCTTCAGCCTTTTAATTCTTTTGTTACTTTCCCCGCTGGCCTCCAGGCACTGTTGCACATTCAGACATCATTTACATTTCGGTCTGATAAAGAGGGAGACAACTTGCAAGGTGCACACAGTCCGATAGTAACCAGCAAAGTATCCTCAGAGTGAACTGTCATTCTCAGACCACAGAAGGTAATTCATCTCTGGGAGAAGTTTGGCTGGCTTCAGCTGGCAAAGTGAGCGGATCTTTGAAGGCAGCTAACTCAGACTGGCTCCAATTTTCACCCACCTCGTGTTCAAAATGAGCTTCCCGGCGCAAATGTCTCTCTGCCCCTCTTCGCAAAAAGCAATTGACCCTCTTTACAGCCAGTTCACTGAGACTCTGCCTTTCATCCGCCTCCAATCCCTGTACCGAGAGAGGAGTTTAAGAGAATCTGACAGCTTTCACTTTTCATAAAGAAAGGTCACAGTTTCCTTCTTTTCCAATTGTACCTTTTCTCTGAAAGGGGAGACGCCTTTAAGTTGAAGAATAGATCTTGGCAAGTCCTGTCGTTCTCATCTGAGAACGAGGAAGGGCTGTTTATTGTCATCAGCGCCTCTCTGTGTATGAGTGACAGGGCACTTCACTGCCGTGTGACTGCATAGTCTCAGGAAAGAAAGATGTCGCTCAGCAGACTTTCATGATGATGATGCCTGTTTGCAGAATGTGCGAACATATTAGTCAGCAGCAATAACCGGGGTGTCTGAGCAGCTCAATGGGGGGAGTTTCCCCATCCCACCCACCACGGGAATTGTACTGGGCTGGGGGGCGGACCATGCAAAGGTCCGTTGACCTCAGGCATGTTTCTTTCCAGTTTTGGGGTGAGCGCGGCTGGAAGATCCTACCCAGTGCGTTTTTTCCTACAACGCAAGAAAAAAATAGAACAACCTCACCAGAATTGCATTGGTAAGAGAGTGCTTCATATTTCTCTTAACCATCCAATTTTAATCCCAGCACTGCACAAACTTCACCCCCTTGCCGATATCCCATGCCACTTTTCCAATCTAACAGGAAACTTGAATACAGGTGGACAGAGTGGTGAAGAAGGCATTTGGCATGCTTGGTTTCATTAGTCAGAACATTGAATACAGGAGTTGGGACGTCTTGTTGAAGTTGTATAAGACGTTGGTGAGGCCACATTTGGAATACTGTGTACAGTTCTGGTCACCCTATTATAGAAAGGGTATTATTAAACTAGAAAGAGTGCAGAAAAGATTTACTAGGATGCTACCGGGACTTGATGATTTGAGTTACAAGGAGAGGCTGGATAGACTGGGACTTTTTCCCTGGAGCGCAGGAAGCTTAGGGATGATCTTATAGAGGTCTATAAAATAATGAGGGGCACAGATCAGCTAGATAGTCAATACCTTTTCCCAAAGGTAGAGGAGTCTAAAACTAGAGGGCATAGGTTTAAGGTGAGAGGGAAGGGATACAAAAGGGTCCAGAGGAGCAACTTTTTCACACAGAGGGTGGTGAGTGTCTGGAACAAGCTGCCCGAGGTAGTAGTAGAGGCGGGTACAATTTTGTCTTTTAAAAAGCATTTTGACAGTTACATGGATAAGATGGGTATTGACAGATATGGACCAAACGCGGGCAATTGGGACTAGTTTAGTGGTTAAAAAAAAGGATGGCATGGACAAGTAGGACCAAAGGGCCTGTTTCCATGCTGTAAACCTCTATGACTTTGCTACACTCCCTCATGCTTGTACTCACTGACTGAATGCCTGCCGTCATTCCCACAATGATTCCCCTCTCCTGCCAACATTTGATGCTCCTGCCACTCACCATGCCCGGCATGCCCACACATTTTCAAAATGCACCGTCCTTTCCTCCTGCAGGAGAAGTTGTGACTAAAGAGAAGAAAGAATGCAAGGGCTGCAGGAGGTCCAGCTACACTGTAAACTCTGACCCCAGGAGAGGAAGAGTTTGTGGCATTGTTAGCAAAGAGAAGGCTGCATGAGAGGTGACGAGGCTTAGTGCCACCCACAGCAGGGGGAGGCCCGTTTATCGTCCTTTTATCTTTGGCTTAACTATCTCTGAGACATGCATACACACACACACATGCACACACACATATACCCACTCACATGTATACACATATGCACATACACTTATATAGGGCAGCATGGTGGCACAGTGGTTAGCACTGGGAAAAGGGGAAGGGGATCGCAATCGGTCTGGGTAGTGGGGGAGGGGGGGGGGCGGGGTGGGTGGATAAGGGGGACAGTTGTGTTGTGGGGGTCAGGCGAAATCTGTGGGGGCCATCGCTCCCGGGCCGCTTTATCTGCTTTTTGCGGCCTGAGAGCGATGTGACAGGGGAGCCTTTTTCAAATTTGTTTACTGCGGATGTGCAGTTGAAGCCTCCGGTCGGAGCTGCAGCGTTTCGGGCGCGATAAGCCCTGCCCACAGCACGATTCAGACTTGCAATTTTTTTTCAGGCTGAGTGGGTATGGGGGCGCCTGAGAACAGGTTTCCAAGTCGGATCTGAATTACGCCCAGATTCAGCACTTAAGAATCAAAATGGTAAAATCGCCCCCTTAGTGTTAGGGGGATTAGCAGGGTAAATACGTGGGATTACGGGGATAGGGTCTGGCTGGGATTGTTGTGTGCAGACTCGATGGGCCAAATGGCCTCCTTCTGCACGGTAGGATTCTATGATTCTTCACAGACACACATGTGCACACAACCACACATTCACACACAGATACATATGTTCACACATGCACACATACGCACACATACGCACACATACGCACACACACAAAACCACTCACATGTGAACACATGTGTGCACACACAATCATGCTCATGTGAGCTGCCACCTTGCTCTTGAAGGGGGCGACCTTTATGCTTAAGACGACTTTTATGCTTAATATCATGGACATTTTTACACGTGTATATCAAATTTATTTTAAAATATTGTCAGCAGCTCACAGCAATGCGATGACTCATGGGCACCCCTTAATCACTTCAGACTGCCTAATCACTTTAGACACCAAGCAGGGAAAACATAGACAATAGTTCAACTGATTAGATTATGCAAGAAGCTCAAAACACAATGGGAACCCTCCAGAACGAGATCAGCCCAGGGAAATGGGTTCACATCATCATCAGCCACAGATCAATTCCACCTATCTATAATGACTTTTTAATATCTTGCTATTGTGCCACTGCTTTGTGTTATTAGCAGGCACTGATCATGTAACTGGCAGTAAATGATGAGCCTATTACCATATGTTTGGCGTGAAGTTCAAAACCTTATAAATTGTAAAGTGCACAATGGCCAGGCAGAGCAGTTGACTTGCAGCTGTCTCTCCCCAGGCCTGCAGTTTTTGTTATTTTAAACAGAGAATAAAGTTTGTGTTGCCTTTTTGGACTGTACTCATGCCTGCTTGTCTTTTATGCTGGTAGGAAGCGAGAAACTTCCCCTTGCACTACACAGCTTGCTTTTTGGTATTATATGCTAATCCTTGTCAGCCAGTTATTCAGATAGCTCAGGCACACAGACTGAGGGAGGATTCACCATTATTCACTCGTACCTTTTCCAAGTATCAACAGGGAGTTTGGCACCCAGTGTGGCACAGAGAATGTACCTGAGGGATCTTCACTGGCTGGCTGACTGAGTATAATTGGAGCAGGTTACAGGAAGTGGCACCACCCTGGGAAACAGCCGGGCAGAGGGCAGCGCCGCAGGATTGATTGGCTCCCCCTATCAAATGGCAACACCAGAAATTTCTCAATGACTGAACAGCCCAGCGGGAGAAGTGATCGGACACTGCAGATGGTGAAGGAACACTTTGTGTGGGGTTCGGATTCACAGGGCGAGATTCTCAGGTCTTCCTTCAGCGTTACTGTCGGTGGCGGGAGGTGGCGCGCTGTTCGCTGGCGGTGGGATCCTCTGATCCCGCCTCTGTCAATGGGAATTCCCAGTGAAACCACCCCTGCCACTGGGAAACCACGGCAGGCGGGTTGCACTGTGATGCGCTATCAATAAGGCGAAAGACTACCGATATGCCAATATAAGTGTAGGCTTTTATTCACAACAGAATCAGGAGCAGATCCCAACATATAACCAACCTGGACTAAACAAGGGGGAGGAGAAAGCCACCTTTATACGAGGTGCCGAGGGGAGGAACCAAACTGGAAGGAGATGTGTCCAGGTATGACAAACACACACAACGGTGGTCCATATAGGACAAAGGCACAACTGAGTTCCACCACATTCACCCCTTCCTTTAAAAAACAACACGAGGGTGAAGCGGAAACAATATTACAAGTCCAGACGAACTGGTGGCTTGATCCGCCGTCGTGATCGTCGTAGTGCAGGTCGCAGAGTCGTCCGAGCAGGGAGCGATGTTGGCCCAGGCTCCGTACAGTGAGCGTCGAGAGAAGGCGCTAGGTGGTGTGAAGCGGGCCGATCCGTCGTTCCGTCCAGTCGTCGGGTACTGCGTGGCGACGGCTCCGGCGATTCAAGCGAGCTGTACACAGGGGCGAGAGGAGTGAGCAGTGGCCCTGGTGGCGTATGGGGAACAGTGGAAACAGGAGCTGGGGGGTGGGGGGCCGCAACAGGCTCTGGGCGGACTACATTGGGAACAGGGACTGAGGGAGGAAGGCGTAGCAGTCTCCGAATGAACGACACCAGGGACCGTGGGGCGGAAGGACGTGGTGACCCCCGGGGCACCCGCGGGTGCCAAGTCACGGACAGAAACCGTGTCCTCCCGCCCATCAGGGTACGCTACGTAAGCATATTGGGGATTAGCGTGGAGCAATTGGACCTCCTCGACCAAGGGATCTGCCTTTTGGGTCCAGACATGCTTCCGAAGCAGGACGGGTCCCGGGGACATCAGCCAATCCGGGAGCGAAGTACCCGAGGAGGACTTCCTGGGAAACGAAAACATCCGCTCGTGAGGGGTCGTATTGGTCGCTGTGCACAAGAGTGACCTAATGGAATGTAATGCGTCCGGAAGGACGTCTTGCCAACGGCTGACTGGAAGGCCCCTAGACCGTAACGCTAATAGAACGGCCTTCCAGACGGTTGCGTTCTCCCGCTCTACTTGACCATTGCCCCTGGGGTTATAGCTAGTGGTGCAGCTGGAGGCAATGCCTTTGGCGAGCAGGTACTGCCTCAGCTCGTCACTCATGAAAGAGGACCCACGGTCGCTATGAATATAGGCTGGGAAGCCGAACAGGGTGAAGAGCTTGTTCAGGGTCCGAATCACTGTAGCCGTGGTCATGTCCGAGCAGGGGAAGGCAAAAGGGAAACGTGAGTATTCGTCAATGATATTCAGGAAATAAACATTGCGGTTAGAGGAGGGGAGGGGGCCTTTAAAATCAACGCTAAGGCGCTCGAACGTGCGAGTGGCCTTTACAAGGTGCGCCCTACCTGGCCGGTAGAACTGCGGTTTGCACTCAGCGCAGACCCTGCATTGCCTGGTAATCGTCCGGACTTCCTCAAGGGAGAAGGGCAGGTTACGGGACTTGACAAAATGGAAAAATCTGGTGACACCCGGGTGACAGAGGTCGTTATGGAGGGACTGTAGCTGGTCTAGTTGGGCGCTGGCACATGATCCACGGGACAGGGCGTCTGGGGGCTCATTGAGCTTCCCGGGCCGGTACATGATGTCATATCTGTAGGTGGAGAGCTCAATCCTCCACCGCAAGATCTTGTCATTCTTAATCTTGCCCTTTTGCCTGGTGTTAAACAGGAAGGCAACTGACCGCTGGTCCATAATTAAGGTGAATCGTTGGCCCACGAGATAATGGCGCCAGTGCCGGACGGCTTCCACGATGGCCTGGGCCTCCTTCTCGACTGAGGAGTGTCGAATCTCAGGGCCTTGTAAGGTCCGGGAAAAGAAGGCCACCGGACGGCCCCTCTGGTTAAGGGTGGCAGCTAGGGCAAAGTCAGACGCATCACTTTCCACTTGGAATGGGATGGATTCGTCCACAGCGTGCATCGCGGCCTTCGCGATGTCCGCTTTGATGTCGTCGAAGGCCCGACGGGCCTCCTCCGCCAGGGGAAAAGAGGTCGATTTTAGGAGCGGACGGGCTTTATCTGCGTGACGGGGAACCCACTGGGCATAATAGGAGAAGAAGCCCAGGCATCTCCTCAGTGCTTTGAGGGTAGTAGGGAGGGGAAGCTGCATAAGGGGACGCATACGGGCTGGGTCGGGGCCAAGGACACCATTTTCTATCACGTACCCAAGGATGGCGAGGCGGCGTGTCCGGAAAACACACTTCGCCTCATTATATGTGAGGTTCAGGAGAGCGGCCGTACGAAGGAATTTTTGTAGGTTGGCATCATGATCCTGCAGGTCATGGCCGCAGATGGTGACGTTATCCAGATACGGGAAAGTGGCCCGTAGTCCGTGCTGGTCTACCATTTGATCCATGGCCCGTTGGAAGACTGAGACCCCATTGGTGACACCAAAGGGGACTCGGAGGAACTGGTAGAGGCGGCCATCCGCCTCAAAGGCGGTATAAGGGCGATCCTCCAAGCGGATAGGGAGCTGGTGGTAAGCCGATTTCAAATCGGCACGGTAGCACAGTGGTTAGCACTGCTGCTTCACAGCTCCAGGGTCCCGGGTTCGATTCCCGGCTCGGGTCACTGTCTGTGTGGAGTTTGCACATTCTCCTCGTGTCTGCGTGGGTTTCCTCCGGGTGCTCCGGTTTCCTCCCACAGTCCAAAGATGTGCGGGTTAGGTTGATTGGCCAGGTTAAAAAATTGCCCCTTAGAGTCCTGGGATGTGTAGGTTAGAGGGATTAGCGGGTAAAATATGTGGGGGTAGGGCCTGGGTGGGATTGTGGTCGGTGCAGACTCGATGGGCCGAATGGCCTCCTTCTGCACTGTAGGGTTTCTATGATTTCTATGATTTCTATGAAATCGATCATCGAGAAAACCCTATAGTGCGCGATGCGGTTGACTATGTCTGCGATATGGGGAAGAGTATGCGCATCTAGTTGAGTATACCTGTTTATGGTCTGGCTGTAGTCAATCACCATGCGGTGTTTCTCCCCCGATTTAACTACGACCACTTGCACCCTCCAGGGGCTGGTGCTGGCCTGGATAATCCCTTCCCGGAGCAGACGTTGTACCTCGGACCGAATGAAGGCCCGGTCATCCGCACTATAGCGCCTACCCTTGGTGGCTATAGGCCTACAATCCGGGGTGAGGTTATCAAATAACGGGGGGGGGGTGATCTTGAGGGTCGAGAGACTGCAGGTGGTGCGCGAGGGGCGCTGCCGTGACGGCGCCTTGCAGACGGAGAGCGGGGGATAAGGGCCATCATACTGCAGGGTGACGCTCCTATGATGGCTGAGGAAATCTAACCCCAGCAGAACAGCTGCGCAGAGTCGCGGCAGCACGAGGAGCCGAAAACGCTCGTAGACTGTGCCCTGTACCGTCAGCGTCACCAAGCAGCACCCGAGGACCTCCACCGAGTGGGAATTCGAGGCCATGGAGATGGTCTGACACACTGTGCGAGGGTGTATAAAACTTTCTGTGCTCCCACAGTCAAACAGGCAGTTTTCTGCATAACCATTTACCTTGATCTCCATTATTGACTTGGAGAGTTGGTGAGGCTGCGACTGGTCCAGGCAAATCGATGCCACCGTTGAATTAAAGAAGAATCCATCTTCATCGCCGTCTGATGACGTCACGGATGAAGCTTCCTGCTCAGCTCGCCTTGATGCCAGTCTCAAAGATGGCGACTTCCGCACTTCCGGTGACTGCATCAAAGATGGCGATTCCTGCACTTCCGGCGACCGCATCAAATATGGCGATTCGCGTGCAGCCGCCGCCTGCATCAAAGATGGCTGCGCCCTCGGCGCACACATGGCTCCACGAGGCTTCGGAAGCGGCTTTGCTCGGCAGACTTTAACAAAGTGGCCTAGCTTACCGCATCCGGAGCAAATCGCGTCCTTTGCCGGGCAGCGACGCCGAGGGTGCTTAGGTAGGCCACAAAAGTAACATTTGGGCCCCGCCGGAACAGCCGTCGCGGTGGAGCCGTCGGTGGAATGGGATGAAAGGTAAGACCCGAGATTATGGGAGGCCGCTTCTAACGTTTCAGCCATCATGGCCGTTTTCCGGAGATCTAGGTCATCTTGTTCCAGCAGACGCTGCTGGATGTATGTAGACTCAATGCCCGCAACGTAGGTGTCGCGGATCAGATCCTCCATGTTCTGAGCTGCTGTAACAGCCTTACAGTCACAAGCTCGAGCTAGGACCCGCAGGGCGCGCAGAAATTGGGCGCACGATTCTCCTGGCTGCTGCTTGCGGGTAGTTAGGAGATGTCTGGCGTAGACCACGTTAGGGCTCTTTCGGAACTGCCCTTTTAGGAGTTCAATAGCGTCCGCGTAAGTAGCAGCGTCCCGGAAGATTCCATAGACAGCTTCGCTTACCCGGGCGCGGAGCACGTGGAGTTTATCAGCATCGGTGTCGATGGCCGTAGCGGTGTCGACGAATGCTTCGAAGCAGTCCAACCAATGATCAAATTTATCAGAGGCTCCAACCTCTTGAGGGTCTAATGCTAACTTGTCGGGTTTTAGAAACTGCTCCATACTAGTAACTGTTGTGAATAAAATTGATGCGCTATCAATAAGGCGAAAGACTACCAATATGCCAATATAAGTGTAGGCTTTTATTCACAACAGAATCAGGAGCAGATCCCAACATATAACCAACCTGGACTAAACAAGGGGGAGGAGACAGCCACCTTTATACAAGGTGCCGAGGGGAGGAACCAAACTGGAAGGGGATGTGTCCAGGTATGACAAGCACACACAACGGTGGTCCATATAGGACAAAGGCACAACTGAGGTCCACCACACACTGTCTGTGGGTCTATAGAATCCCATTGGTGTAAATGGTCAGAGAATTCTGGCCAGGGTATTAACAATCTGCAGTCAACCATGGAAAGCATGATTACATGCCTTTTGGTAGATCGAATCGGGGCAGGACCTACTCAGTTAATGCTAGGGCATTGGGGAGAATTACAGAGCCAAGAAATCTAGGGGTACAGGTTCATGGCTCCTTGAAAGTGGAGTCACAGGTGGACAGTGTGATGAAGAAGGCATTCAGCATGCTTGGTTTCATTGGTCAGAACATTGAATACAGGAGTTGCAACGTCTTGTTGAAGTTGTACAAGACATTGGTAAGGCCACACTTGGAATACTGTATACAGTTCTGATCACCCTATTATAGAAAGGATATTATTAAACTAGAAAGAGTGCAGACAAGATTTAGTAGGATGCCACCGGGACTTGATGGTTTGAGTTATAAGGAGATTCTGGATAGACTGGGACATTTTTCCCTGGAGCGCAGGAAGCTTAGGGATGATCTCATAGAGGTCTATAAGATCATGAGAGGTATAGATCAGTTAGATAGTCAATATCTTTTCCCAAAGGTAGGGGAATTTAAATCTAGAGGGCATAGGTTTAAGGTGAGAGGGAAGAGATACAAAAGGGTCCAGAGATATTATAGAAAGGATATTATTAAAAAGGAAAGAGTATAGAAAAGATTTATTAGGATGCTACCGGGACTTGATGGTTTGAGTTATAAGAAGAGGCCGGTTACAATTTTGTCTTTTAAAAAGCATTTAGACAGTTACATGGGTAAGATGGGTATAGAGGGATATGGGCCAAATGCAGACAATTGAGACTGGCTTCATGGTAAAAACTGGGCAGCATGGACAAGTTGGGCCAAAGGGCCTGTTTCCATGCTGTAAACCTTTATGACTCTAATAAAGGTCATTGCAGCTTTCCTCCAGGAGTCTAGGGCTCAAGTACCATTGGGGCAATGGTGGTGGAGAGGTAATGTCATTGGGCCGGTCATGCACAGAGCCAGCCTAATGCTTTGGGGACACGAGTTCAAATCCCGTCCTGCCAGCTGTTCACTTAAACACTTCTAGAAATAGAAGCTAGTCTCAGCAATGGTGATCATGATTTCTATCATTGATTGTTGTAAAAAGAACCCATCTGGTTAACTCATGTCCTTTAGGAAAGGAAATCTGCCATCCTTACCCGGTCTGGCCTACATGAGGCTCTAGATCCACAGAAATGTGGTTAACTCTTAATCGCCCTCTGAAATGGCGCGGCAAGACATTTGATTCAAGGTCAAGTCGAGATGGGCAACAGACACTGGCTCAGCCAGCAAGGCCCATAAAATAATTTTTCAAAACAGTTTATTTGAGGGAGTCTTGTAGTCTCTGGATTTCACCATCTTGGAGAGGTTTGGAGAACAAATTGGCTCCAGAACTTCCTATTTTCCCAGAGGTCAGCACAAGGACTGAGTTGGAGCCTAGTGGCAGGTTGGTGGTGGAACTGGAATTGCAGGAATACCCTCAACCGATGTCATTCCCAATGCCAAAAAGCCAACTGGATCAGATTTCCCTAACTGGTTTCAACTGATCCTTCTCAGGCTGAGTTCCCAGAAAACACAAGAATCCTCGTCTGAGCACCAACATCTTCCATCTCCCACGCTGGTACCACCTCAAGGAAGCTTCAGTCCAGGTAAGAGAGCATTTACGTGAATCGCGTTGTCAGTTAATGTCTAGACGTGAGTGGGATCATGGATCTTTGTGTGTGGAACATGTTCCTTTGGCTGCTGCATCAATGGTTTTGAGGTGTCTGCAGTTTAAGGATTGGAGGACATGGACAGACGTTGGGCAATGCATGGAGCAAGAAACTGGCTTGAGATGAAGTATTAGTGGATAATAATCCAAGGGCTTGCCTTTGAGCAGAGTGCACATGACATGGCCAAAGACATCTTCCCACTCTCTTCCCAGGAATGCCAGGGGATGTGTGGCATCTGTATGTCCAGTTGAGCGGGCAGACAGAGCGTCGGATTGACGTCCTATCTGAAGGACAGCATCATTGATTGTGCAGCACTCCCTCAGTACTGCCTTGGATTTTCATCCTGGGCTATGTGTACTGCAGTCCTTGGAGCAAGATTGGACCTCACAAACGTTGGGTTCCAAAATTAAGACGGAGGATGAGGGGCGACCTAATAGAGGTGTATAAAATTGTGAAGGGCATAGATAGAGTGAACAGTAGGAAGCTTTTTCCCAGGTCGGAGGTGACAAACACAAGGGGTCATGGGTTCAAGGTGAGGGGGGCAAGGTTCAACACAGATGTCAGGGGGACGTATTTTACACAGAGGGTGGTGGGGGCCTGGAATGCACTGTCAAGCAAGGTGATTGAGGTGGACTCGCTGGTATCGTTTAAGACTTATCTAGCTAACCACATGAACAGACTGGGAATAGAGGGATACAAACTAATGGTCTAGTTGGGCACATGAGCGGCGCAGGCTTGGAGGGCCGAAGGGCCTGTTCCTGTGCTGTATTGTTCTTTGTTCTTTGAAATGAGAATGCCATCCCTGAACTGTGGCTGCCACAGTCGAGTCCATTTATCCTGAGCTATAATTGCACTCGCTACTGACAACACAGCAGAAAATAAATAACTGTTCCATTCCCCAGAACTTGTCGTATCTTTTCTCATTGATAAGTATCTGCAAAAATAACAATTTAAACCGTGGTTTTCTATAATAGAAATCACCAGTTACAGAGCAATTCTTTTCATTCTAACAGAACTGCTAAAGGTTTGTGAATGTTTAGCTTAGTTTCCATTTCGAGGTTACTCAAGAAATAAAGATATTGTGAAATATATTGAATTATGTCTGTGGGTAAACATGAAGCCTTTCTAATCTGTCAATGTTTGGCTTTTCTGTTCTGACCAAGGAACTATCATTGGCAAAAAGAAAACAGCCCTGGGTGAAACAGCAGAGATAATGAGATAAAGAGAAGTTAACAATAAAAGGGGATGTTAAAGATGAGAGGAACGTAGGATGTTGAAAATGTGGGAAATGAGATTGATAACGTATTAGAAATTTTCAAACTATAATGGTGGGCGAACAACAATTTATACTGTATGCAAAGAGAGAGCTGAATCGTTGTTAAGTTGACTCTGATTGGTGGAGGCGTTGCCATGGAGAATGCACCAGGGAACAGTTAACTGCATAGCTTTGTTCAAATTTGAGCTGGGCAGGTCAACTCGGATTGGTCAAGGAATCACCCTGGAGAATAAACCAGAGAATGCTGTTTCCCTAAACTTATGTTTAGATGAAAAAGGTGAATGTGTGCACATGCTCCTTCTGTCTATAAAGGACAGGGCCCTATGTGTGAATATATGTGGCTTCCAGCATGTGTATGTGAGCCACACTGTGAGCCTAACTCACAATATGAGATTGGTTTTCAATGTAATTCTTAACACAATCAGGATGGTTTAGATTGTTTGAAGAAGAGTCGTACAGACTCGAAACTCGTTAACTCTGTTTCTCTCTCCGCTCTTGCTGGCAGCCCTGCTGAGCTTTTCCAGCATTTTCTGTTTTTTAATTCTGATTAAGAGGGAGGTAATGGCCTAGTGGTATTATCACTAGACTATTAATCCAGAAATTCAGCTAATGCTCTGGGGACCTGGGTTCGAATCCCGCCACGGCAGATGGTGGAATTTTAATTCAATAAAAAAAATCTGGAATTAAGAACCTGCTGATGACTGTGAAACCATTGTCAATTGTCAGAAAAACCCATCTGGTTCACTAATGTCCTTCAGGGAAGGAAGCCTGCCGTCCTTACGTGGTGCAGCCTACATGTAACTCCAGAGCCACAGCAATGTTACTGACTCGCAACTGCCCTCTGAAATGGCTTAGCAAGCCAGTTAGTTGTATCATTGTTTCAGGAAAGCAGTCCACCACCACCTTCTCAAGTGCAAAACTCAGGATGGGCAATAAATGCTGGCCAGCCAGCGACGCCCATGCCCCACAAATGAATAAAACAAAATGAATAAATTTCCAACATCCACAGTATTTTAAAAACAAGTTACTGCGGATGCTGGAATCTGAAACCATCAGAGAAAACGCTGGAAAATCTCAGCAAGTCTGGCAGCATCTGGAAGGAGAAAAAAGAGCTGACGTTTCGAGTCCAGATGACCCTTTGTCAAAGCAAAGACCCTTTAACAAAAGGTCATCTGGACTCGAAGCGTCAGCTCTTTTCTCTCCTTCCAGATGCTGTCAGACCTGCTGAGATTTTCCAGCATTTTCTCTTTTGGATCTACAGTATTTTGCTTTGTTTAGCAGCTATTGCCCAATCACATCTATTGTTGGATGCTATGTTTCTGTGGCTTTTCGCAACATGCAACATGCTGATCGTGCCAAACCGGCCCGTGCTCGCAAAACCTAAAAAATAGGGTGGAATTCCCAGCCCGCCCCATGCGTGTTTTGCAGTGGCAGAGGCAGCCCACCATCGGCAGGCAGCAGAATTCATCAATCCTGCCGCTGTTAATGGCTTTTCCCGCTGTTTGTACCCCCAGCTGCAGGAAACGCATCGGAAGCTGGTCGGTGACGGCGGGACCAAAAGATCCTGGGAACGGCTGGAAAGTTCTGGCCGTAATGTTGAATAGGTTTCTCTAAGTTTCAACGCTGGACAGTTAACTGCTCCATGCTGCACTCTGCATGGCAAGACCTCCATCGATTGGAATCAACTTGCCAATCAAGCCCCACTCTCTTTTCACGTGGTACGAATTGTTGTTTGCCTGTTACGTTTTGGTCATTTCTTGCAAGATGTCCTGAAAAGCGCAAGAAGAAACATTTAGATTATAGACTCTCTCTTTTGCCATGACTCTACTGCCAAATGACAATCTGAATTGATGTGATAGGTTGACGTTGAGATGAAGGAGGGGTGTTGGAGATGAGGGGGGGAAAAAAGCATGAGAGATAAAGAGGGAGGGATAAGGGAGATGCGGGGGGCAAGGAGAGATGTTAATGATGAGATTGAGAACATTGCAACATTTAGCGTTTATTGCTTTGGACATTAGAAGGAAACTTTCTCCCCGCAGATTAGATACGCTGATAGAGTTCATAATGGAGAGGTCTATATTAACTGCAACATCAACGATGTGTAGATTAGTTCCAGTTTGTTACAAATGTAACTCCACCAAGCAATTAATTTAACTTAGATCCTGATTAATTTATGAGCCAGTCTTTGAAATAATGATCCAGCCACACTTGAGAATACCTGGTTACCTCGGACTACTAATCTTCATCACCCAAAGCCAAGATCCAACTGCTTCATTTGATATATTAAAGCTACAAGTGCGGTTCTCAACTGAGAGTTGAGCCATTGCAAGGAATAATTAACATGCCAACTTGTCAAGACTCACTACAGAAAGTATTATTTTTAATAACGCTCTGTGTTAAATAATGCTGAGCCAGGGTGGGAAGCCGCAGCTATATAAACATCCCAGGCATAAACAACTCTGCTGGCTATGGCCTGTACATGTCAATGAAGCACTTTATTTTCAACCTCCCATTTCCAATTGCTATCTTCCCCTCATCTTCAACACTCACCTTATCCTCACTGAGTGCCACCATTTCCCAACCAAAGGCCATTCACCTTTGA
Source organism: Mustelus asterias (assembly GCF_964213995.1). Classification (NCBI taxonomy): domain Eukaryota; kingdom Metazoa; phylum Chordata; class Chondrichthyes; order Carcharhiniformes; family Triakidae; genus Mustelus; species Mustelus asterias. Next base: position 35,484,214 of record NC_135822.1, read on the forward strand.
CCCGAGAACCACCATGGCTCCATTTTAATGGTCCTGCTCCCAAGTCTTGATACTTGTGGTGCCAGCAATTGCCCTCTACACAAGACCAGAGTGGCAACTAGAAATGATGCTTCCAAGCAATGGCCACCTCCAATAAGAGAAAGACTAACCACCACGCATTGGCATTCAATGGCATTAACATCAACGATCTAGATGATACAATGTTGATACAAAGATAGGCGGAAGGACAGGTAATATTGAAGAGGTGGAGAGAATGCAGAAGGACGTGAACAGGTAAGGAGAGTGGGCGAAGAAGTGGCAGATGGAATACAATGTGGGAAGGTATGAGGTTATGCACTTTGGTAGGAAGAATAGAAGCGTAAACTATTTTCCAAATGGGGAGTGAATTCAGAAATCGAGAGCGCAAAGTGACGTGGGAATCCTAGTTCAGGATTCTCTTAAGGTTAACTTGCAGGTTGAGTTGGTAGTTAGGAAGACAAAAGCAACGTTAGCATTCATTTTGAGAGGACTAGAATACTAAAGCAGGGATGTACTGCTGAGGCTTTATAAGACTCTGATCAGACCACATTGAAATATTGTGAACAATTTTGGGCCCCGTATCTAAGGAAGGATGTGTTGACCTTGGAGAGGGTCCAGAGGAGATTCACGAGAATGATTCTGGGAATTAAAAGCTTGATATACGAAGAGCGTTGGAGGGCTCTGGGTCTGGACTCAATGGGGTTTGACCAGAGTGGGGTTTCACTGAAACTTACAGAATACTGAAAGGCCTGGGTAGAGTGGATGTGGAGAAGATGTTTCCATTAGTAGCAGAGACTAGGATTCGAAGGCACAGCCTCACAGTAAAGGGATGACCCCTCAGAACTGAGATGAAGAGGGATTTCTTCAGCCAGAGAGTGGTGAATCTGTGGAATTCATTGCTCCAGAAGGCTGTGGAGACCAAGTCATTGAGTGTATTTAAGACAGACATAGTTAGGTTCTTGACTGGTATGGAGATCAAAGGTTATGTAGAAAAGGTGGGGGAATGGGATTGAGAAATATATCAGCCACAAGCGAATGGCAGAGCAGACTCGATGGACCAAATGGTCTAATTCTGCTCCTATATCTTATGGTCTTATGGTCTAACATCACTGGTTTCTCCAACGTCAACAGCCTGGGGGTTTTCATTGACCATTGCACTGTAATCATCATCATGGACCAGTTGATTCAAATAGTCTGTTCCTGCATTGTGCTCTCTGTGTACAGAGCCACAGTCAGAGGCTGCACATCTTCCTGATTCCACAAAACATCTCCACCTCCTACAAGGCACAAGTCAAAAGTGCGATGGAATCCTACCGAATCGCCTGAATGGGTGCAGAAACTCAACAGCACCCAGGATGAATCCAACACCTTATCCATTTGCCAATGTATCCCCCACTATGTCTGCTGAGGGTAGTATCTACAGGACACATTGCAACAATTTAGGAACAGAGGGATTAGGAGTGGAAGTCGGCAATTCAGCCCTTCGATCTGCTCCCTCTTTCTATCAGATCATGGCTGATCCCTTCCTGGTCTCAAATCCACCTCCCCACCTGTTCCACATATTTCTTCAGTCGAACCTCCCAAACCTGTAACTTCCACATGAAGGACAAGGGCAGTAGATGTGCACAAGAAACAACATCTCTCAATCACACACTGAACAGCAGGTCAGAATACGGACACTCCTTATCACACAACATTGAGCAGGGTTGGGGAATGGTGGGGGTGAGGTGGGGGAGTGGGGGGAGCGGTGGTATCCTCCCCAATATAGACTGCAGTGGTTCAAGGGTGATGTTAGTGTACCTTTAAGAGATTTTTAAAAAAATCATGCTCACAGCCTTTGGTGATGTCATTGTTGGGAGGAAGAAAAATCTGTGGGCAGGTCAGGTGACGGGGATTCCATTTTCAGTTTCAGTTTGGGGAGTTGGAGTGTTAGCAACATCAAGCTGAAAGAGAAGTCTCTCTCTCTCTCCCTGTTTTTGTTCCTTTGGAAATTCTCTTGCTTTTCTGAAGGGTGCAAACCTGCTGTTGTTGGGGGCTGGACCAGAGTTTCTCTGGTGCTTTGGGAAGCTGTCTTGTCTTCAAACTGTTCTGAGTCTCGAGAGATTTGACTGCAGAATTCAACTAACTGCCTCAATCCCCATTATCACGTGAGCTGTAGATTTTGCTGTATTGAACCTGTTTAAAGGGCTTTGTCTATGGAAAGGGTTTAGGTTTAATTGGAACACATTAGAGATATTCATTAAGGGTTGTGCATTATAGTGGTTGTTTTCTTTTTCCTTTCTTTCTTGTTTGTAATTGATAAAAGTTGTTGCTAATTTTCTTACTATACATGTTAACTATATTCTTAAATAAACTTTGTTTGATAAAAACTCCCTACTGGGTCATTTGAATCACACCTGAAGTGGAACATCTCATGCTTATAGAAATCATAGAAACCCTACAGTACAGAAAGAGGCCATTCGGCCCATTGAGTCTGCACCGACCACAATCCCACCCAAGCCCTACCACCATATCCCTACATATTTTACCCACTAATCCCTCTAACCTACGCATCTCAGGACACTAAGGGCAATTTTTAGCATGGCCAATCAACCTAACCCGCACATCTTTGGACTGTGGGAGGAAACTGGAGCACCCGAAGGAAAGCCATGCAGACACGAGGAGAATGTGCAAACTCCACACAGACAGTGACCCAAGCCGGGAATCGAACCCAGGTCCCTGGAGCTGTGAAGCAGCAGTGCTAACCACTGTGCTACCGTGCCGCCCTGGCAACCACTGTGCTACCGTGCCGCCCTGGCAACCACTGTGCTACCGTGCCGCCCTGGCAACCACTGTGCTACCGTGCCGCCCTGGCAACCACTGTGCTACCGTGCCGCCCTGGCAACCACTGTGCTACCGTGCCGCCCTGGCAACCACTGTGCTACCGTGCCGCCCAAATCCTAGCCAAATTCAAGATGCAAAACTTATGATTTCAGGCGGGCTTCCTAAAACACTTTGGATTTTCTAACCTGAACCATAACACATGCAAAAGGCTCAACGCAGCCGACTGATGGGTAATTAGGGACGGTAATAAATAGCAGTCTTGCCAATGACATCACACCCTGAGAATGATTTTGTTTTAAATAAATGACAACGAGAACCAACTAACAATACAAGAAAACATTAAAACAACCAGGAATATTCATCAAAATATTCATCACAACCAGAGTTAAAAGAAAGAGAAATAATTACGCTAAACATTTTGTGAATCCATTTGGAATGTAACTCATTGAGTATATTGCCCTCTCACAACACATGGGTGGCACAGTGGTTAGTACTCCTGCCTCACAGCACGGACCTGGGTTCGATTCCCAACTTGGGTCATTGTCTGTGCGGAGTCAGCATGTTCTCCCCGTGTCTGCGTGGGTTTTCTCCGGGTGCTCTGATTTACTCCCACAGTCTGAAAGATGTGCTGGCTAGCGTGCATTGGCCATGATAAATTCTCTCTGAGTACTCGAACAGGGCCAGATTGTGGCGACTAGGGAATTTTCACAGTAACTTCATTGCAGTGTTAATGTAAGCCTACTTGTGACACTAATTAATAAACATTCTGACACTTCTCAGAAGACTAAGGCAATTTGGCATGTCAGCTTTGACTCTCAACAACTTTTACAGATGCACCATAAAAAGCATTCTTTCTGGTTGCATCACAGCTTGGTATGGCTCCTGCTCTGCCCAAGACTGCAAGGAAATGCAAAAGGTTGTGAATGTAGCCCAATCCATCACGCAAACCAACCTCCCATCCATTGACTCTGTCTACTCTTCCCGCTGTCTCGGCAAAGCAGCCAGCATAATTAAGGACCCCACGCACCCCGGACATTCTCTCTTCCATCTTCTTCCTTCGGGAAAAAGATACAAAAGTCCGAGGTGACGTACCAACTGACTCAAGAACAGCTTCTTCCCTGCTGCTGTCAGACCTTTGAATGGATTTACCTTGCATTAAGTTGATCTTTCTCTACACCCTAACTATGACTGTAACACTACATTCTGCACTCTCTCGTTTCCTTCTCTATGAATAGTATGCTTTGTCTGTATAGCGTGCAAGAAACAATACTTTTCACTGTATACTAATCCATGTGACAATAATAAATCAAATCAAATCAAATTAAAAACTTGGAGCTTTTCTTCAAAAGTATGAAAACACAAAGGTTTGTAAACCGAATTGCGCGACTTTGTATCAAGGATTGTCATTGTGTACTTGAAACATAGACATAGAAACATAGAAACCCTACAGTGCAGAAGGAGGCCATTCGGCCCATCGAGTCTGCACCGACCACAATCCCACCCAGGCCCTACCCCCACATATGTACCCGCTAATCCCGCTAACCTACGCATCTCAGGACTCTAAGGGGCAATTTTTAACCTGGCCAATCAACCTAACCCGCACATCTTTGGACTGAATGAATGAATGCTTGTACTTAAAATCTACAATGATAGCGGGGACAATAGCTGTAAAGGATGACTGTTTCATTAAGTTTGATCGTGTGACATCTTTACGTGCTACGGGGTTAATGGGCTGGACCAAAGGTACTCTGGTGCTTTTGAACACAGATAAAGTCAATTTTCTGGGAAAGTCAGAGAGAATAAAGTAAGCTCGAGGACGCCCAGACCTTGTACTGGTCCAAGGTATGTCTTATTTGCTGAGAGCTAGTGAGGGGGTTGTCACAGATGACTGACCAAAGTTAATTTCTATTCTTCAACTCCCTCAAGCAGATGGTGTGTTTGTTTTAGGAACCAGTTGGAACTGGCTGAGCTCGAATTTAACACCAATGACAGGAAGTTCGAAAAACTTTCCTATCCCTGGCTCAGTGGCCGGGGTATATATTCCTCGGGGAGAATTCTTTTTTTTAAATGTGAAATCTATGCTCGCGGGGGTGAGAAACAGTTCTAGTGTCTTGGCACGAAGCATGGTTAAATGCTAAATAAAGCTCTACTTGTTCTGCGTCCCCAATTCGTTCCAGCCTTAACCTCAAATGAAAATCTACTCGGACAACAACTTTGATTTAGATAGCGTTTTTAACGCGCTTAACCATCACTGGATGCTTGCTGGCACGGTGGCACAGTGGTTAGCACTGCTACCTCACAGCGCCAGGGATCCGGGTTTGATTCCGGCCTTGGGTAACTGTCTGTGCGGAGTCTGCACGTTCTCCCCGTGTCTGCGTGGGTTTCCTCCGGGTGCTCTGGTTCCCTCCCACAGTCTGAAAGATGTGCGGGCTAGGTGGATTGGCCGTGCTAAATTGCTCCTTAGTGTCAGGGGGGCTAGCTAGGGTAAATGCATGAGGTTATGGGGGGACTAGCTACAGCCTGGGTGGGATTGTGGTTGGTGCAGTCTCAGTGGGCCAAATGGCCTCCTTCTGCACTGTAGGATTCTATAATTCCATGAAAGACATGCTGGGTTAGGTGCATTGGCCATGTTAAATTCTCCCTCAGTGTACCCAAACAGGCGCCGGAGTGTGGCGAATGGGGGATTTTCACAGTAATTTCATTGCAGTGTTAATGTAACCCGACTTGTGACCCTAATAAATAAACTTAAGAAACATCACAAGATTGGGCACCAAGGTACATAAGACAATCTGTGGGCAGATGGCCTAAAGTTTAGTCAAGGAGCAGGATTTTAAGGAATACTATAAAGGAAGATAAATAAATAGTCAGAGACGATTATGCAGAGATTCCCCGAGCATAGGGCCTTGGCAGCTGATAGTGAGGCCACCAGTTAAAATTGGGGATGTTCAAGAGGTCAGAATTGCATAAGAATCATAGAATCCTACAGTGCAGAATGAGGCCATTCGGCCCATCGAGTCTACACCGAACACAATCCTACCCAGGCCCTATCCCCATAACCCCAGCTAGTCCCCCTGACACTAAGGGGCAATTTAGCATGGCCAATCCACCTAGCCCGCACTTCTTTGGACTTTGGGAGGAAACCCACGCAGACACGGGGAGGATGTGCGGACTCTACACAGAGAGTGATCCAAGCTGGGAATTGAACCCAGGTCCCTGGCACTGTGAGGTAGTAGTGCTAACCACTGTGCCACCATGCACAGAGATCTCGGAGAGTTGTGGGGTTGGAGGAGGTTCCAGAGATCAGGAGGGGCAAGGCCATGGAGGGAATTGAAATCAAGGATTGCAATTTTTAAAATGAAGGCTTTTCTCGATCGGGAACCAGTGCAAGTCAATGAGCACAATTGTGCTACATGAACAGGACTTGGTGTCAGTCAACATACAAATTAGGAGCAGGAGTAGGCCATTCGGCCCCTTGAGCCTGCTCCTTCACTTAAGGTCACAGGCAGCAGAGTTCTGGATGAGCTCAAGTATGTGGAGGGTAGAATGTGGAAAGTCAATTGGGAGTGTGTTGAAATAGTCAAGTCTAGATTCAACCCAGGCATGGCTGAGGGTTTCAGCAGCAGTTAAGCAGAGGCAGGGTCCACTTGGATAACGTTGCAGAGATGGAAACAGATTGTCTTAGTGCCAGTGTGAATATATCGATGAGAGATCATCTCCTGGTCGAATATGACAACAAGGTTATGAGCAGTCCGGTTTAGTCTCAGGTTGTTGTCAGAGATGAATGGATTTGGCATTTCGGGATCGGACGTCAAAGACAATGGACAGGGTTTTCCACTCCGTCCATCCTCGGACCAAAAATCCCTGCCTGAGGATAACAGACCTTTCAATAGTCCGTCAAATTGTCCATCCCGCCCTCAACGATTCCTACGGTGGGCTGGATTGGAAGATCTACCCCTGTGGCTCAGTCTTCCCAACATCGAGTTGGAGGAACTTCCCAATCATTCAGTACAGAACGTTGGACAAGCAATCTGGCAATTTAGCGACTGCGGAGGAGTCGAGAGCGGTGATGTTGAGGTGGCGCTGGGTGCCGTTAGACAGATGATAGACACATGAACAGGAGGAGAGCAGAGGGATAGAAACCACGCATTAGCACAAGCTTGATGGGCCAAAGTGCCTGTTCCTGTGACGTATTGTTCTTTGTTCTAGTGTAGTATCAGGCTGTGATGAGATAGAAGGTGAAAATGTAACTAGGCAAGTACAGTCCCAGGAAGCTGGAGGACAGTGGCTATGTGTTGGAGGAGGATGTCGTGGCCAAAGGTTGCAGACAAATGAGGAGAGAGCGTTTACCTTTGTCACCGACACTTGTGTTATTGGGTCCTTCGAACAATCTTACCAATCGCACACTGTTAAATGGTAACAAATACTTGGGGTTCTTCGTAATGAACACTCACAATGCTACCACAAATTACAATGGAACTCTACATGCACATCTGACCAAGGGAATCAACACAACACCTATTGCTTTATTGTCAGGCATTGGAGAGAAAAGGGAGGTGGGAGATGAGGTAATAGTTTGCAAGGATGTTTGCATTATTACATTCTTCAAGCCCCCACTCTGCTACCATCCTCTAGCCCTAAGATATTTAATTAGTGTCAAATTAGAACACTTTAGTTTGGCTCTATATCCGGCAGAACTGAACTGAGAGTAACATTTCAGGCCAAAAGAGGAAACACTGGAAAATCTCAGCAGGTCTGGCAGAATCTGTAAGGATGGAAAAGAGCTGACGTTTCGAGTCCAGATGACCCTTTGTCAAGTAACATTAAAGGGTAGGATGCCCACAGTCAATAAACTGACCATCAGTGAACGATAGTTTGACACTGATGTTAACAATCCATTCAACACCTTTATCTGAGGCAGTATGGTCTCATAGAATCATAGAATCCTACAGTGCAGAAAGGGGCCATTTGGCCCATCGAGCCTGCACTGACAACAATCCTACCCAGGCTCTATCCCCATAACCCCATGTATTTACCCTGCTAAACCCCCTGACACTAAGGGGCAATTTAGCATGGCCAATCCACCTAACCCGCATATCTTTCAGACTGTGGGAGGAAACCAGAGCACCCGGAGCAAACCCACGCAGACACTGGGAGAATGTGCAAACTCTGCGCTGAAAGTCGCGGAATTGAACACGGGTCCCTGGTGCTCTGAAGCAGCAGTGGTAACCATTGTGCCACTGTGCCGCCCATGATTGGTTGTGATACTGCCAGGAATGGATCTCTCTCAAGGCAGGTGGCGTGACATGGATGGAGAGAGGCACAACCTGAGTTGATCCTCCTTTTCCACTTGTGGGACAAGTGACCACATCTTCTCTGCCCCCCCCTCAAGCGGGCGAAGCTTATCCAGATTTTCTGTGGAAAATGTGGCCGTTAGCAACTGGCCAGGAAGTTCCAGGCCTGTCTGGTCTTGACGGGATTGTCCAAACCCTGTCTACATGTCTGTTCCAGCTCTGCAGGTTCTGAATTGCAGAGTCCAGCTCAGTTTAAACTTGGCTTCCACATTTCGAGTTTTTAGCCATGCTCATGAAAAAATATCAATATTTCTGTAACAATCCGGGAGTTCATGGGTCACCTGACCACAAAGCCCATTCCAATCCCAAGATTTGTCCATTTCCATTAGACCATTGATATTTATTCAATACTTCAAACTGTCAAGCAGACACACCCTCTGATTTCCAACACCAATCCCCCACAACCCCAATCCAGGAACCTGTTAACCAAAGCCCCCACACAAGTCTTCTACAAGTCAAACATCGCTATGTGTGGCATAATATGAGGCCCGAATTTCCACTCATAACCTTTTAACTATTGCACACCATTAAATGAAAGCAGGCCCCAGGCTTCAACGCATCATATCATAGAATCTCTACAGTGCAGAAGGAGGCCATTCGGCCCATCGAGTCTGCATCGACCACAATCGCACCAAGGCCCAATCCCCATAGCCCCATGCATTTACCCTAGCTAGTCCCCTGACACTAAGGTTCAATTTAGCATGGCCAATCAACCTAACCCACACATCTTTGGACTGTGGGAGGAAACCGGAGCACCCGGAGGAAACCCACGCAGACACGGGGAGAACGTGCAGACTCCACACAAACAGTGGCCCAAGGCTGGAATCGAACCCAGGTCCCTGGCGCTGTGGGGCAGCAGTGCTAACCACTGTGCCACCGTGCCACCCTAAATCCCCAATAGAGATTGCAGATTGTTCAACAGATGAAATCAGTGAATTAACAGAGTTATGGAAAGAGTTAAAGGATTTTTTATGCTGGGAAATGAAGATAAAGAGGAAGGGCATCAATTGAATTAGCAAAGTTTCCAGCATATAGTTAATACATTTCAAGCAACGCCTTTGTAAACTGGCAAATAGCACCATTTGCTCAAGATACACAACTGTAAATGAGCACAGATAGTATAAGTGGTGAACTTAATATTCATCATGGGGAGGCAGTGGCATAGTGGTATTGTCACTGGACTGATCATCCAGAGACCCAGCAGGATGAGTGGAGCAATGGTCTGGAGGCAATGCAGAGAGCTCTGCAGATGGAGAAGAATGTGAACTAGAGTCTGCTGGATCTGCACAAGCTCTCCCCTGGGAACACTGACCCTCATCTGTGTGACTTCCTGGAGTCTCACTACTTGGATGAACAAGTGAAGATGATCAAGAAGCTTGGAGATCACATCACCAACCTGGAGAGACTGGGAGCCCCCGAGAATGGCATGGGAGAGTATCTGCTTGACAGGCTCACCCTGGGGAAGAGTGACTGAACTGAGTGCAGGGGATAAGCCTATTGTTACAGGGAACCTGGGTTCGAATCCCACCACAGCAGATAGTGAAAGTTAAATTCAATAAAAATCTGGGATGAAAGGTGATCTGATGATGATCATGAAACCATTGTCGATTGTTGTAAAAAATCCCATTTGGTTCTCTGAGGAAATCTGGCCTACATGTGACTCCAGATCCACAGCAATGTGGTTGACTCTTAAATGCCCCCTCCTGGGCAATTAGGGAATGGCATTAAAAAAAACAAAATGGAGGGCATGCTTGTTGTTTTTCCCGTCAGTTTGTACCTTTTCCTGTCTCCAGAGCAGTGGTGAAGAGGGAAAAATCTTTGATTAGTAAAACGAGGGTTCAAATTTTTCATCTGACAGAGAAAGATCACCTGAAATTTATGCATTAGCTTAATTAATTACAGAACATCAGGAGAGAGTTTCTGTCTCTTTCTCAGAAACTTTTCACTCATCTCTCTCTGGGTGACATCATTATGACATACATTCATATATGGTATTTGCTACCAAATAAACCTGTTGGACTTTAACCTGGTGTTGTTAGACTCCTTACATAGATTCATATACACATGCTCATGAGCTGTCGTTAGTGCTAAATGTAACACTTCGCCCGACATCTTCCCTCCCCCAAGTCTTGAATTCTCCAGTCCCGTTTGCCCTGCCGTCGCTGCCAGTGAGAATGGAGAATTTGGCACTCAGCCAAAATGCCATTCACTGCAGCGGGACTGGAGAATACCAGCCGCGAATGAGGTCGGATAATCCTGGCCCAAGTCTTTATTTCTACTTTCTGTACCTCCCAGCTGCACTCAGCAATTTTCTGCTCTTGGAAAATACTGCCCAATATGTCAAAGCTGTCCACCTCTCTTGACCCAGATAGAGCAACTTGTCCAAAATCCACTGAACATCCAGACAGACTCTGGACCAACTCATGCACCCATCCAGACATTTTGAGAGCAGTGATCCATCAGGGAGGGCTAAGCCACCCATCTCCAGACTGTATCTGTCCTGATTGAGATGTGGCAATGTGCTAAACATTTTTATCCCAAAACATTTGTCGTGAAAAGAGCCCTTTGTCTGAGGGTCATTCCAAGAGTGGCTGAACCATCATAGAATCATAAGACCATAAGACCATAAGACATAGGAGCGGAAGTAAGGCCATTCGGCCCATCGAGTCCACTCCACCATTCAATCATGGTTGATTTCAACTCCATTTACCCGCTCTCTCCCCATAGCCCTTAATTCCTCGAGAAATCAAGAATTTATCAATTTCTGTCTTGAAGACGCTCAACGTCTCGGCCTCCACAGCCCTCTGTGGCAATGAATTCCACAGACCCACCACTCTCTGGCTGAAGAAATTTCTCCTCATCTCTGTTCTAAAGTGACTCCCTTTTATTCTAAGGCTGTGCCCCCGCGTCCTAGTCTCCCCTGTTAATGGAAACAACTTCCCTACGTCCATCCTATCTAAGCCGTTCATTATCTTGTAAGTTTCTATCAGATCTCCCCTCAACCTCCTAAACTCCAATGAATATAATCCCACGATCCTCAGACGTTCATCGTATGTCAGGCCTACCATTCCTGGGATCATCCGTGTGAATCTCCGCTGGACCCGCTCCAGTGCTAGTATGTCCTTCCTGAGGTGTGGGGCCCAAAATTGCTCACAGTACTCCAAATGGGGCCTAACCAGTGCTTTATAAAGCCTCAGAAGTACATCCCTGCTTTTGTATTCCAAGCCTCTTGAGATAAATGACAACATTACATTTGCCCAAGCCTCTTGAGATAAATGACAACATTACATTTGCATGAATCATAAAATCCCTACAGCGCAGAAGAAGGCCATTCAGCCCATCGAGTCTGCACCGAGCACAATTCCACATAGGCCCTATCCCTGTAACCCCTCATATTTACCCTGCTAATCTCCCTGGCACTAGCATTAATTTAGCATGGCCAATCAACCGAACCCACACATCTTTGGACTGTGGGAGGAAGTTGAGCACCCGGAGGAAACCCACACAGACACGGGGAGAAGGTGCAAACTCCACACAGACAGGGACCCAAGGCCGGAATTGAACCCGGGTCAGGGTTCCCTGGCGCAGTGAGGCAGGAGTGCTAACCACTGTGCCGCCCCCAGCTAGCTCAATCAGAAACAAATAGTCAGAGGCACTTTCTTGGAAGCCCATTTCACTCTTTCTGTTCCACAAACACGGCCTTTCTCCCCAACTCAGCTCACAAAAGCCCAAATCCCAAAACATACAAATGGCAATGATCTGCCCCGGCGAGATAACCTCTCCTTTCAGACTTGGGCCTCAACACAATTCAACCTTGCTCCGTCAACAGGAAGCGAACCCTGTTCCTTCCTACCCACCAGACCACTCTCTCAGCGTGTACAACCAGGTCAACCACCGCGCCGTACCGATTTTCCCACGAGTACCAGCCGCAAGCTGTGCCGTGATTTCCCACAGTTTATGCAATTTGTAGTGGATTAATTTATTTTCGGATGGGACTGTGAGGCCTCCCCGTGGAAGAGAACACCATCAGGTGAGTTCAGAGAGGAATGATGTCTCTGCTCCGACCTTAAGTCAGTGAGGTCCAGGATAAAATTAATAGCTTTGTGCTGTACCAGAGTGATTTTGCTAGCTTTGACAGGTGACTGACTTTTCACCAGACCCGGTTGGATTTTTTAAATTGCTCCAGTTTGGGGTGGCAGCCAATTGCAAAGCGGCCATCTTTGAACATCAATCGATCTCTCGAGGACTTGAACCTGTTAAGTCAGAAAGTATGCTTAATCTCTCAGCAATCTCTGATGTCTTTGTGTTGCTGTTTCTCTGTCTCTTCCCAGTGTTGCTGCCTCTCTCTTTATCATTCCTCACTCTCCTCACAGACGTTTATTTTTGTGCCCTGCCGTCTCCCTTTCTCCCTCTATCTGTAGCTTTCTCCTTCCTCTCTTCATTTTAGATGCAAGGCTAGGGCGGCAGGGGGGTGTGGGGGGGTGGAGTGAGGGGGGGGCGGTGACAAGTTAAAGTGTAACAGAATTTGAGGTGGAGTGGGTGAAATGTGGCCCAGAGTGGCTTGCTCCCCTTTCCATCCGCCCTGGGGTGGCACAGTCATTAGCACTGCTGCCTCACAGCGCCAGGGACCCGGGTTCGATTCCCGACTTGGGTCACTGTTTGTGTGGAGTCTGCACATTCTCCCTGTGTCTGCGTGGGTTTCCTCCAGGTGGCCCAGTTTCCTCCCACAGTCTGAAAGACGTGCTAGTTAGGTGCATTGGCCATGCTAAATTCTCCCTCAGTGTACCTGAACAGGCGCCAGAGTGTGGCAACTGGGGGATTTTCACAGTAACTTCATTGCGGTGTTAATGTAAGCCTACTTGTGACACTAATAAATAAATTAATGCATATTTGTCTTATTCCTATTGTTTTTCTAACCTTTCACCTCTTTGTGACCTCGTCCTTCCAATTACCCCTAATCCTATCCTTGATTCTTCCCCATCTGAAATATCCACTTATCCATCATGTATGCTTCAGTCACCATAGTCAGTCACATCACCTTTAACCCTCCACGGATTGTGGTAAGAAGCCAGTTCATGGGCGTCCCTGGCTGGCCAGCATTTATTGCCCATCCTTAATTGTCTTTGAGGAGGTGGTGGTGAGCTGACTTCCTGAACTGCTGCTGTCTGTGTGGTGTAGGCACACCATCAGTGCTGTAAAGGAGGAACTTCCAAGATTTTGACCCAGTGACAGTGAAGGAATGATGATATATTTCCAGGTCAGGATGGTGAGTGACCTGGAGAGGAACTTGTAGATGGTGGTGTTCCCATGTATCTACCAGCCTTGTCCTTCAAGGTGGTAGAGGTCACAGGTTTGGAAGGAGGCTTAGTGAGCTGCTCCAATGCATCTTTTAGATGGTACACACTGTTGCAGTCATGCAGTGAGTGGAGGACGGGGTGAATGTTGACTATCATCGATGGGGTGCCAATCAAATTGGCTGTTTTGTCAATGATGATGTCAAGCTTCATGAGTGTTGTTGGAGCTGCACTCATCCGGGTAAGTGGAGAGTATTCCATCACAATCCTGACTTGTGCCTTGTAGATGGTTGGGTTTTGGGGAGTCAGGATTCACTGCAGAGTTCCCAGCCTCTGGCCTGCTCTTGTAGCCTCAGTATTTATATGGCTGGGTCCAGTTCAGTTTCTGGTTAATGGTAACCCCTAGGATGTTGATAGTGGGGGATTCAGCGATGGTTATACCATTGAATGCCAAGGAGTGATGGTTAGATTCTGTCTTGTTGGAGATGCTCACTGTCTGACACTTGTTCGGCCAAATGTTACTTGTCACTCATCAGTTCAACCAGGATCTTGTCCAGGACGTGTTTTTGGACATGGACTGCTTCAGTACCTGAGGAGTGGCGAATGGTGCTGAACATTGTGCAATCATCACCGAACATCTCCACTTCTGACCTTACGATGGAGGAAAGGTCATTGATGAAGATGGTCAGGCTGGGGACACCTCCTGGTGATGTCTCCAACAATAACCATTTTCCTCTGTATGATCCCAAGTGGTGAACAGGTTCCCTCTGCTCAGAATGGTCTTTGAGCTGTGTTTATGTGTGTATGTGTATGTGTGTGTGTGTGTGTGCATTTGTGTGTGTGTCTATGTGTGTGGTGTGTGTGTGTGAGTGTGTGTGCATGTGCGTGTGTGTGTGAGTGTGTGTGTATGTATATGTGTGTGTGTATGTATATGTGTGTGCATCTGTGTGTGTGTGCGTCTGTGTGTGTGCGTGCATTTGCGTGTGTCTGTATGCGTGTGTGCAAGAGTGAGTGTGAGTTTGTGTGTGTGCGAAAGCGTGTGTGTGCTATGTCTGAGAGTGTGTGTGCATGTGTTGTATGTGTGTGTCTTTGTGTGCCTGAGTGTATGCAGAGTGTGTGTGTGAGAGAGAGAGAGAGTGTGTGTGTACGTGTGTGTGAGAGTAAGTGTGTGTGTGTGTGTACATGTGTTGTGTGTGTGCGTGTATTGTGTATGTCTGTCTGTGTGAGAGTGTGTGCGCATGTGCTGTGTGTCTAAATATGTGATAGTGTGAGCGTGTGCTGTGTGTGTCTATGTGTGTGAGAGTGTGAGCGTGTGCTATGTGTGTGTATGTGTGTGAGAGTAAGTGTGTGGGTTTGTGTATACATGTGTTGTGTGTGTGTGTGTGTGTGTGAGAGTGTGTGTGCTGTGTGTATCTTGTGTTTCCTCCGTGTCTGCGTGGGTTTGCTCCGGGTGCTCTGATTTCCTCCCACAGCCCAAAGATGTACAGGTTAGGTTGATTGGCCATGCTAAATTGACCCTAGTGTCAGGGAATTCACAGGGCAAATATGTGGGGTTACGGGAATAGGGCCTAGATGAGATTGTGGTTGGTGCAGGCTCGATGGACCGAATGGCCTCTTTCTGCACTGCAGGGATTCTATGATCTCTGTGTGAGAGTGTGTGCGCGTGTGCTGTGTGTGTCTACGTGTGTGTGTGTGTGTGTGGAGCACTCTTTTAATTTACAAGTGGTTCAGTTTAAGTGGTTCAGTTATAGGTAGGCCTAGAATGTAGGGATATGTTCGGCACAACTTGTGGGGCCGAAGGGCCTGTTTTGTGCTGTAATTTTTCTATGTTTCTATGTTCTTCTTTCTAAGTTTTGAACAACATAAATATTGGTCTATTACAAAACTGCTGCTGAAAGTGACTGAAGTAAAAGTGATAAATTTCTGACTAAAATAAAGATACAGGGATTAAAATGCAGATCAAGAAAAAAGATATTCAAAGGTCAGATTTCCAATCAGTCTCTGTCAGTTATTATTTCAGGCCCATTACATGAGTTGTTTTTTGTGATGTTGAAATGAAAGGTTTGATTCAGCAGCTGTGATGTCTTTTGCAGTCGATTAGTTGGTGTTTGCCTTTTTTCAGGTGAATCAGCAGAGGAAGCAGGTCCTGGGAGAGAGAGAGAGAAGGTTTATTCTCCTTCACTAGTTCTGCAGTTACAACAGTTGAAGCTGCCCTAAATTCTTCTCAACAACACTTGATTTTTGGATATCTTTCTCCTTTGACTCCCGGCAGCAGGGAAAAAACCCCTCAAGAGTTCCTCCTTGGGGGTTCTGCCCACATGGCTTTTCATAGAAATCATAGAAACCCTACAGTGCAGAAAGAGGCCATTTGGCCCATCGAGTCTGTACCGACCACAATCCCACCCAAGCCCTACCCCCATATCCCTACATATTTACCCGCTAATCCCTCTAACCTGCGCATCTCAGGACACTAAGGGGCAATTTTAGCACGGCCAATCAACCTAACCCGTACATCTTTGGACTGTGGGAGGAAACCGGAGCACCCGGAGGAAACCCACGCAGACACGGGGAGAATGTGCAGATCCCACACAGACAGTGACCCAAGTCGGGAATCGAACCCGGGTCCCTGGCACTGTGAGGCAGCAGTGCTAACCACAGTGCTGCCGTGCCGCCCCAGGACTTCCATTTTGAACAAGGTTTTTAAACTTGGTATAAAGGTTTGAAAATAGGAAAGTGCCTTTCAAACACTTGCCTTGAAAACCTGTAATATTATAACCACACATTCATGACACCTTCAATTTCTACTGAGCTCAATTTTACCAGGGCTCTTGATTCTTACCCCTGGGTTTGTGTAGCAGCATTCTGGAGATTAATCTTCCATTTCTGGAGCCTTCTTGTCTAGTCCTGGAGGGAAAATAACTCAATGACAAAGGAGTAAAGTTTATTGAGGAAGCTGACTCAACTGAAAAACGCACAGTACTATCTTATACGGAAATAAAGGAAGATATATCCAGTGGTATTATCACTAGACTATTAATCCAGAAACTCAGCTAATGTTCTGGGGAACCCGGGTTCGAATCCCGCCACGGCAGATGGTGGAATTTGAATTCAATAAAAAATATCTGGAATTAAGAATCTACTGATGACCATGAAGCCATTGTCGATTGTCGGAAAAACCCATCTGGTTCACTAATGTCCTTTAGAGAAGGAAGTCTGCCGTCCTTACCTGGTCTGGCCGACATGTGGCTCCAGAGCCAATGCAATGTGGTTGATTCTCAACTGCCTTCTGAAATGGACTAGAAAGCCATCAGTTCAAGGGCGACTAGGGATGGGCAATAAATGCTGGTCCAGCCAGCAACGCCCATGTCCCACAAATGAGTGAAAAGAATATAAAGCAACTTGCACAACTTTAGGATAACGCAATGCAATTTTCACTCAATGAGGTACTTTTAAAATGTCTAATTTTGTTCGATGATGGTCTCGTGGAGGGGGGATGGTGGGAGGCGGGGAGGGGGGGTCATTTTCAGTTCACCTGAGATGGCCTCAACTGTGCCATCTCGTTCAAGCTATATTATGTTCTGACAAGGCAGCAGCACCATATCCCCATGCCCCCTCCCATCCACCCCCCCCCTCCCCCACCAGCTCTCAATACTGACTGACATGTGTGTGTATATATGTGTTAGAGTGAGTGTGAGTTTGTGTGTGTGTTTGTGTGACTGGCTGGCATGGTGGCACAGTGATTAGCACTGCTGCCTCACAACTCCTGGGACCTGGGTTTGATTCCCAGCTTGGGTCGCTGTCCATGTGGAGTTTGCACATTCTCCCCGTGTCTGCGTGGGTTTCTTCCGGGTGCTCCGGTTTCCTCCCACATTGCAAAGATATGCAGGTTAGGTGGATTGGCCATGCTAAATTGTCCCTGAGTGTCAGGGGGACTAGTTAGGGTAAATGCATGGGATTATGGGGATTATGGGTGGGATTGTGGTTGGTGCAGACTCGATGGCCTCTTTCTGCACTGTAGGATTCTATGATTCGATGATCTTGGGTTATGCACCCATATGACAGGTCTGAGACTCGAATCCACACTCGTGATTAAGAGGCGAGAGTGCATGACATGTGGAACAAAAGCAGGGGCTACAGCCTTGCATTAACTATCTATGGATTTTGGTGCTGCTATTCTATGCTTTGATTCAATAGAAGAAGATGATTAATGGTCCGTTCTGTAATAATATCAAGGATATTGGAGAATGCATTCAATTCTAGCTCGAGGCAAGTGGAGTAAAAAGATTATGGGCATTGCATCTTTAAACAGAAAGGCTTGGGAACAGAAGTGTGAATATTGTATGAGACTGGGAAATAGCATGTATTTAAAGGACATCATAAATGTTTAATACTGGGAGTTAACAGCTGTAGCTATGATCCCTGCGAGTTTAATGTGTCAATAGGTTTATAAATGTATTATTTGGGGGTGGGTTTATGAATTTTTTTATTTGCAATGTCATATCCATAGAGGGATTGGTGAACATTTCAGAACACCTAAAGTAAAAATAAAGTACTGCAGATGCTGGATATCGGAAATAAAACTCTGCAGGTCTGGCAGCATCTGTGGAGATAGAAACAGAGTTAATATTTCGTGTCTGTATGACTTTTTGAGAATATTTCATTCTGAGGAAAAGCCAAACTGACTCGAAACGTTTACTGTTTTTCTTTGACTTCACTTATGGGATGTGGGCGGTGCTGGTCAGGCCCGTATTTATTGGCCATCCCGACTTGCTCTTGGGAAGGTGGTGGTGAGTTGCCTTCTTGAACCGCTGTAGTCCATGTGCTGTTAGGGAGGGAGTTCCAGGATTTTGACTCAACGACAGTGAAGGAACGGCGAGGAGAGGCCAGAAACAATATTCTTGCTGATGAGATCTTGCAGTGCGATCATCCCTGACACCATGATGTCCACCCCCACCCCCCCAACCCCCCCCCCAACCCCCCCACCCCCCCCCCAACCCCCCCACCCCCCCCAACCCCCCCACCCCCCCCCCCCAACCCCCCCACCCCCCCCACCCCCCCCCAACCCCCCCACCCCCCCCCAACCCCCCCACCCCCCCCAACCCCCCCACCCCCCCCCCCCCAACCCCCCCACCACCACCATTGACTTGATGTAACTTGGGAACCACATTTAAGTACATTTCAATATCATTAGCGGACTTCCCCGCTGTATCATTCAGACTCCACCCCCCACCTCACCGACATAACGTTACATCGACGAGGTTTACAACAGGTCTGCAGCAACGTGAGCCAGATAAAGGGACGTCCAGGGGTCTGTCCCGAGGGAGGAGAGGGTTAAGCCCCGATATCAACCTGGCAGTGCCCTGGTAGTGCATCCGGCACTGCCTCCATAGAATTATAGGATTCCTACAGTGCAGAAGGAGGTCATTCGGCCCATCCAGTCTGTATCAACCACAATCCCACCCAGGCCCTAATTCCGTAACCCCACACATTTACCCTGCTAATCCCCCTGACACTAGGGTCAATTTAGCATGGCCAATCAATCTAACCCGCACATCGTTGGAGTGTGGGAGGAAACTGGCGCACCCGGAGGAAACCCACGCAGACACAGGGAGAATGTGCAAAGTCCACACAGACAGTGACCCGAGGCCTGAATTGAACCTGGGTCCCTGGCGCTTTGAGGCAGCAGTGCTAACCACTGTGCCACCGTGCCACTGTTCCCCCAGCATTCCTGTGAACAAAGCCACTGATCTGAAGCAGTAATAGTTAGTGAGGAGGTGCATGAGGGGGCTGGGGAATGGAGGGGGCTGCTGCATGGAGGTTTTGGCGGGTTTGTGTGAGTGAGCAATTATTCACCACATTTACTCTTGTATACATATTGTGGCCTTTCCAGCTCCAGTGAAGATTCTGCTGGTTAATCACATTCAACAGACCCTGTAGCTGTTACTAATAATGTGAGGGTCCTGGGTTTATCTAGTGTAAATCTATATTGGATGGGGCCAGTGTTAGGGGAATTGACGGAAAAGTTGGGAAGTTTGAAATTCCCAGGAAAGTTCCATGTAGCATCGGGACTTGTGTGTCCCGCGTGTAACAGGGTCAAACATCTGGAAGATTGACCATTGAGGATCTGGATTGTATGAACACAGGCAATTGCAACTGGTCAGTGCAGGGATCGAACCCTTAACCTTGGCGTTATTTTTACCCCACCCGCTCCAACCAACTGAGCTAAGCAGACAACAGTAAACAATAGAGGATTGTAAAATAGCAGAGGTGTGGGACTCATTGGGTTAACCAATTCAATTCAATTGCCACAATTGCTGTGCTAGCTGGGGTTCAAAATAAACACAAAGGGTGGAATTTTCCTGTCTCCCCACCACGGGAATTGTAGTGGACGGGACACGGACCATGCAAAGGTCCATTGACCTCGGGTTGGAATTTCTGGTCTTGGGCCGAAAAATCCTGCCCGAATTATCAGCTTGGTTGCCTATATTAAGAAAGCCAGTTTTAAAATTATTTCACACAATGTGGGCGCTGCTTGGCCAGTATTCATTGACCATCCTTAATTACCCTTGAGAAGGTGGTGTCAGGGAGGGAGTTCCAGAGTTTTAACTCAGTGGCAGTAAAGGAACGGTGATATAGTTACAAGTCAGAGTGGTGTGTGACTCACAGGGGAACCTGCAGTCGGTGCTCCCATGTGTCTATTGTCCTTGTCCTTCAAGGTAATAGACGTCATGAGTTTGGAAGGTGCTGGCTAAGGAGGTTTGGGGTTGAGTTGTGAAGAAGGCATGTGGTATGCTTATAGGACGGGGTATAAAGTATAAAAGCTGGAGTCTGATGTTGCAGCTGTATAGAACGCTGGTTAGGCCACATTTGGAGTACTGCATCCAGTTCTAGTCGCCGCACTACCAGAAGGATGTGAAGGCTTTAGAGAGAGTGGCACGGTAGCACAGTGGTTAGCACTGCTGCTTCACAGCTCCAGGGACCTGGGTTTGATTCCCGACTTGGGTCACTGTCTGTGTGGAGTTTGCACATTCTCCTCATGTTTGCGTGGGTTTCCTCCGGGTGCTCCGGTTTCCTCCCACAGTCCAAAGATGCGCGGGTTAGGTTGATTGGCCATGCTAAAATTGCCCTTAGTGTCCTGGGATGCGTAGGTTAGAGGGATTAGTGGGTAAATATGTAGGGATATGGGGGTAGGGCCTGGGTGGGATTGTGGTCTGTGCAGACTCGATGGGCCGAATGGCCTCTTTCCGTGCTGTAGGGTTTCTAAGATTTCTAAGAGTGCAGAGAACGTTTACCAGGATGTTGCCTGGTATGGAGGGTCTTAGCTATGAGGAGAAATTGGGTAAACTGGGCTTGTTCTCCCTGGAAAGACAGAGAATGAGGGGAGACCTAATAGAGGTGTACAAAATTATGAAGGGTATAGATAGGGTGAACAGTGGGAAGCTTTTTCCCAGGTTGGAGGTGACGATCACGAGGGATCACGGGCTCAAGGTGAGAGGGCCAAGGTATAACTCAGATATCAGAGGGACGTTTTTTACAGAGAGTGGTGGGGGCCTGGAATGCGCTGCCAAGTAGGGTGGTGGAGGCAGACACGCTGGCATCGTTTAAGACTTACCTGGATAGTCACATGAGCAATCTGGGAATGGAGGGATACAAACGATTGGTCTAGTTGGACCAATGAGCGGCACAGGCTTGGAGGGCCGAAGGACCTGTTTTCTGTGTTGTACTGTTCTTTGTTCTTTGTTCTTTGCTGCAGTGCATCTTGTAGATGATACATGCTGCTGCCACTGCGTGTCGGTGGTGGAGGGAGTGAATGTTTAAGGTGGTGGCTGGGGTGCCATTCAAGTGGGCTGCTTTGTCCTGGGTGATTTTGAGATTGTTGAGTGTTGCTGGAACTGTCATTAAGAAGATGAGCTAACATCAATAAGGGAGACCATAAGTTGAAAGTTTATTTATTTATTAGGCACAAGCAGGCTTACATTAACTCTGCAATGAAGTTACTGTGAAAATCCCCGAGTCACCACACTCCAGCGCCTGTTCGGGTACACTGAGGGAGAATTTAGCATGGCCAATGCACCCTAACCAGCACGTCTTTCGGACTGTGGGAGGAAACCGGAGCACCCGGAGAAAACCCACGCAGACACGGGGAGAATATGCAGACTCCGTACAGACAGTGACCCAAGCCAGGAATTGAACTCTGTGAGGCAGCAATGCTAACTACTGTGCCATGATGTGGAGATGCCGACGTTGGACTGGGGTAAACACAGTAAGAAGTTTAACAACACCAGGTTAAAGTCCAACAGGTTTATTTGGTAGCAAAAGCCACACAAGCTTTCGGAGCCCCAACCCCTTCTTCAGGTGAGTGGGAATTCTGTTCACAAACAGGGCATATAAAGACACAAACTCAATTTACATGAATAATGGTTGTAATGCGAATACTTACAATTAATTTGCTGTAAGCTACAAACTGTAGCTGTAATAGCTACAAACATTGTTTGTATCTTAAAGACTTGATTAGCTGTAAGTATTCGCATTCCAACCATTATTCATGTAAATTGAGTTTGTGTCTTTATATGCCCTGTTTGTGAACAGAATTCCCACTCACCTGAAGAAGGGGCTTGGGGCTCCGAAAGCTTGTGTGGCTTTTGCTGCCAAATAAACCTGTTGGACTTTAACCTGGTGTTGTTAAACTTTTTACTGTAACTACTGTGTCACCATGGCAAGTGCCAATTTGACTTTCTCAGTCTTTGAAGATTATTATTCAAGTGAAGAGTGACTTTCTGGTGTAATCACAGTACGGTCAATGTAATCCTATCTCCCAACAGGTCCATTGTCTCTGCAGTGCTGAAGGACAATGAGTTGGTGACCTTGGGTGGGATTTTCTGGCCGCACTAGCCCTAAAACTGGAAAATCCCGTCCGAGATCAACGGACCTTTGTATGGTCCGCCCCTGGGAATCGTGCAATACAGAAAAATTCCCCCCTTGTGTATAATTCTAAATCTTGAGGCGCTAAATTCATCACTGAGGAACGATGGTGATGGGACCATGATCTCTTCACCATTCCCCAGTCAAGCTCAATCATTCTACAATCTGCCCATTGAATGAAATCAGGGTCTGGGTGTATTGCCATGAGCTAATTCCATGCTTGCTTCTACACAGGTCTCTGTCCAATCCACAAAGCATTACAGATATTATCATATCAGATATTACAGATATGATAATATCTGTAATGCTTTCAGCTTCTGACAACAGGGGCGAAACATTCACTTTTCTGGATCTGCCCTTGCGTTGTTGACTGGTTACAGGCAACTGACCAGTACTCCAGGCTCCAGTTATGTGTAAAGAGGTAAGCACTTTTATTAGCCAGTCTTGTCACCTGTACGTTTAAGGAGAGACCACAAAACCCAGCAGCCCCAACAGGAAATAATATTTTCTGCAAAGTTTAGCAACTACTGGGATTATGCATCGCATAATCAATTTCTATTTATATAACACACCCTTGATGTAATAAAACATCACAAGATATTTCACAGGAGTGCAATTAGGCAAAAAAAAGACATGCAGAACCAGTTGGGACAGCTGCACAAATCTGTGATCAAAGAGTTAGTTTTTAAATGGTGTCTTAAACAAGGAGAGTGAGTCGGAGAGGTTCAGGGAGAGAGCTCTAAAGCATAGAATATAGGCAGCTAGGCACAGCCACCAATGTGGGAGTGAAGGTACACGACCATAATGTTGTTGTGTTGTACTTTCCTTATACTACCCTTGTTTGACATTATTATAAACCCCATCCAGTCATTTGCAGTTTTAGGTGTCAGAGGCTGTTTCCACAGATGGAGATGACTGGTTAGTGTTATCCAAATGGTCATCAAAGCAATACTGGAGTTCCATGATAAGGATTATCAGTGGATGTTACCCACAGAGAAATCAGATACTCTGAATTGGTTACCCTCCATTCTGAAGCATGATTGTTATTGTTACATGTGTATTTGCACAGTAGGTTCACAATGAAGTTCTGAGTCTTGTATGATTGAACATTAAGTATTTATTGATAATGCATAAGTATTTACATATTATACAGGGTACAGCCCAAGCTATGAGCTAATTCCATGCTTGCTTCTACACAGGTCTCTGTCCAATCCACAACTGGCCCTAGCCTAAGGTCATGTGTCTCTTTATATCACACTGTGGGTGGTATTGTTTCCCAATCTCACATTAACCCTTTCCTGTGTTGGAAAATCTTATACGGTTTATTACCTTCAAGTCATTGCCCAATATACTCACATTACAATCATGCTACCCCTGCTTGCTGTCCTCCCAAATCTCTGACTTTATAAATTATGATGGTCTGGAGCTGGATAATTTTTTTAGATCACGTTCTTGTCACATTCGGAGGAATGATATAGTCAATTGGTTTAGAAACATAGAAACTAGAAGCAGGAGGAGGCCACTCCGCCCCTTGAGCCTGCTCCGCCATTTATTTTGATCATGGCTGATCGTGAAATTCAATATCCTGATGCCCCCTTCCTCTTATTTCCCTTCATCCCTTTAGCCCCAAGAGCGAGATCTAATTTCTTCTTGAAATCCTTGTTGATTCAGAGTTTGATTTACAATTTATGGGCGGAATTGTCCCAAAAGAATTCTGTGTTGAATTTGTGGGAAAACTGGCGCAATTCACGTTGATGTTTTCAGTGGGAGTTCAGACTTAAATATCATTTAAATGCTAGCCCCGCCTCCCCGCCGATTTCTGGCGCGGAGCAGACTGTTCTGGAAATCCGGCGCTGGGAGACACTAGTGGCGCGCAAACCCGAGTGTAAATCTGCCGCATCGGCCCCAGCACGATTCTCCCGGACCGCTGAGTTAACAAATTAGTGCAGTGGGATGGGGGAATCATGGCCTATGTTTCCGGCAATTGATTGTCTTCTCCTGAAATGCTTTTTTGGTGCCCTGAAATTGAACTTCTATTTGTCAATGGTCCACCTGTACCACTGGCTTGTCCTGATCTTTCCAGAGAAGTGTTTACTCTGTTCAATCATGGCACAATCCCGGTTTATGGTGTGGTCCACCTTGGTCTTTGTGGGAGTTGAAAGTGTCTGTCCCTGTCGTTTAAATGTTTCTCAACAGTGGGCGTTCACTGGTTTTTATCATCGCACCGTGTTTTTCCGTGTGTCTCCCTGCCTCACTGAAGTGTGCCCTGGTGAGTTGATGGTCACTAGTTCCTTGCGGTGGCATCGTCAGGTAGTTTTGTGTGCTGGCTGGAGGTTACAGTGTCCATGCCGCCACTGTGTGACAGCCACCACTGGAGCCTGAGATTGGGGCTCATGCTTCTATAGAATCCATAGAATCCCTACAGTACAGAAGGTGGCCATTCGGTCCATCGAGTATATACCGACCACAATCCCACTCAGGCCCTATTCCCGTAACCCGATGGCACGATGGCATTTACCCTGCTAATCCCCCTGACACTAAGGGGCAATGTATCATGGCAAATCAACCTAACCCGCACATCTTTGGAAAGTGGAAGGAGACCAGAGCACCCGGAGGAAACCTACGCAGACATGTGGAGTATATGCAAACTCCACACAGACAGTGTCACGAGGCCAGAATTGAACCCGGTCCCTGGTGCTGTGAGGCAGCAGTGCTAACCACTGTGCCACCGTGCCACCCCATTCTGTTGCTGGTCATTTTCCTGTGTGTCTTCCACTCGAGATACAGTGGTAATTATCTGAAGGTTGGGCTGGTCTGCCCAAAGAGGAGCTTCTACCACCTGCAAAGAAATTGGACAAACCAGCTCTCCAAAGCGCAAAGACAGTTCAGAGCTGAAGACCCAGTCAAGAGTCTCTTTACTGGTGGGCCTCCCAGGAATGTGCAGTTTTATGTAGTTGCCGACAAAAGTTTTCTTGACACCTTCTGCTAAGAGAAACACTGGGAACTCCGCTCACGAGGGAAAAAAATTGGTTTCAGATGGCGTACCTGATTTTGAATGTTGGTTTGTCCCCATACCATATGGGCAGCACGGCGGCACAGTGGTTAGCACTGCTGCTTTATAGCGTCAGGGACCCAGATTGACTCCCATAGCCAATTCTAAATTGATGAGGTGACCTTACGCTCAGATGTTTGCACCCACAGGCATCAGGCTACACTGCCCATAATGCCATTATATATCTCTGCTTCAGCCATCTTCTTTACATGTGAAAACTAGGGTCATCCCGAAGAAAAAGTCCCATTGCTGTTTCATTATTGGAAGTACTAAACTGTTGGCCATTGATGTCCAAAATTGTAGCTTCCTCATCACCTACACCAGTCCGATCCAAGAATGTATGCAGTATCTTTATCACTACCATCATTGCATACATACATTTAAGTGTGCCTGCTATAGGTATGTGTACCTGTCAAAGATGTACATCATACATGTTTATCTTTTATCTAAGTGTCTTAGGTCTGCATAACTTTCTGTAGTGTCCCGGTTGGTTGCAGTTGAGACACTGTACTGAAATATTGGGCATTGCTCTTGCATGTGTAGTTATTTGGTTCCACAACACTGAAATGGTTTCCCACCTCTTTGTCTTTAGTTTTGAGGTGGAGATGCCGGTTTTGGAGTGGGGTGGGCTCAGTAAGGACTCTCACAACATCAGGTTAAAGTCAAACAGGTTTATTTGGAATCACGAGCTTTCAGAGCGCTGCTCCTTCATCAGGTGAGTGGTGAGTTGAGTTCACAAACACGGCCTATTTAGACAGAGATGCAATTGCCTGTCTATATATGCCCTGTCTGTGAACCCAACTCTCTACTCACCTGATGACGGAGCGGCGCTCCAATAGCTCGTGATTCCAAATAAACCTGTTGGACTTTAACCTAGTGTTGTGAGACTTCTTACTGTGTCTTTAGTTTTGTGCAGTGACTTATTCAATCAACCATTCAGGGCCTTCCCTGTGATATTGTCGGACTTTTGGGTATTTTACAATCATTTTGCTGAGGTTTTTAAACCTGTTTCTTTTATGTTCTTACAATGAGCTCAGCCACCATGAGGTATGGCACTGATTCTGAATGTGGAGATGCCGGCGTTGGACTGGGGTAAACACAGTAAGAAGTCTCACAACGCCAGGTTAAAGTCCAACAAGATTATTTGGTAGCACAAGCCACTAGCTTTCGGAGCGCTGCTCCTTCATCAGGTAAGTGGGAGATCTGTTCACAAACAGGGCATATAAAGACACAAACTCAATTTACAAAATAATGGTTGGAATGTGACATGAACCCAAGATCCCGGTTGAGGCCGTCCTCATGTGTGCGGAACTTGGCTATCAGTCTCTGCTCAGCGACTCTGTGTTGTCGTGTGTCGTGAAGGCCACCTTGGAGAACGCTTACCCGAAGATCAGAGGTTGAATGCCCGTGACCGCTGAAGTGTTCCCCAACAGGAAGAGAACACATGAGGACGGCCTCAACCGGGATCTTGGGTTCATGTCACACTATCTGTAACCCCCACGACTTGCCTGGGCTTGCAAAATCTCACTAACTGTCCTGGCTTGGAGACAATACACATCTCTTTAACCTGTGCTTAACCCTCTCTCCACTCACATTGTCTGTACCTTTAAGACTTGATTACCTATAAAGACTCGCATTCCAACCATTATTTTGTAAATTGTTATTGTGCTACCAAATAAAGCTGTTGGACTTTAACCTGGTGTTGTGAGACTTTTTACACTGATTCTGAATCCAGGCTGGCCGTGCTACTTTTAGAAATGGGCTGCTCTGACTTTCCTACAGCACTGAAACTTTTTACGCTCGAGTTGAATTGTTTTTGCCTGCCTCTGCTGGGTCCTTTGACTCTGTGCTCTCTGGGCATTCAAAATGGACATCTACAAGAGGTTGTGGAGCCCTCAGCTGCCCAGTCGGGTTTTGTCTTCTGCCTTTCTGTGTCTAATTCTGCAATGGAACCTTCTTCAGGTGACCTCCATCTGTGTCCTCACTTCAGCGGATTTTAATCTGGTCAGAAGTCAGTTCCTTTACTTTTCCAGCATTTGAATTTCCGCTCCAGCTTCTCTGAGCTTCTGGGTTTTTCCATTCGCTGCCACCATGTTGTATGTTTTACGTTCAGTAAGTCTAACACAGAAGTTCTGAATCTTGTGTGTTGAACATTAAGCGCAGGACTTTCCGGGCATGCTAACTGCAAAAGCGGAAAAACCCACCTGAGGTCAAGGGACGGGAAAATTCCCCACCAAGTGTTTATTGATAACACATAACTAGGTACATACATATAGGGTAGGTAGAGTTTATCGGGGAGAGATGGAAATGTGGAATTAGAACCACAAGCAGATCAGTCATGATCTTAATGAATAGTGGAACAAACTCAAGGGGCCAAATGGTCTACATCTGCTCCTATTTTGTATGTTTGTATCGGTTACAACCCAAGCTATGAATTAATCCAGAAACTCAGCTAATGTTTTGGGGACCCGCGTTCGAATCCCACCACGACAGATGGTGGAATTTGATTTCAGTAACAAAATATCTGGAATTAAGAATCTACTGATGACCATGAAGCCATTGTCGATTGTTGGATAAACCCATCTGGTTCACTAATGTCCTTTAGGGAAGGAAATCTGCCGTCCTTACCCAGTCTGGCCTGTTCACCCGGCAATAGGGATACTTCAGCTGCAAGCAATGAAATAACGAACTTCAGAAAGTAAATCAAAGAAAAAGGTTTATTAAAGAAACTTAATTATTCCAACACTTGGGGCCAGACCCTGGGCCATAAAAGCCTCGGCACAATTCCCATCTGCTTTTTAGTTATGCCGGGTCAGCTGACCACCACATCATTTTGCCATTGGTTAATTTGACTACCTGGTCAGCTGATCAGCTGACCCTCACAACATGTTACCATTGGTTACATTATAACAGATCCAATGTCATCATTGGTTACATTATAACATGGTCTACATGTGACTCCAGAGCCACAGCAATGTGATTGACTCTCAACTGCCCTCAGCCACCAGGGGTGGGCAACAAATGCTGGCCCAGCCAGCGACGCCCATGCCCCACGAGTGAATAAACAAAATCTGAGCAATACCTTAACGAGATGGAGACCAACAATGGTAAGCGTTAGAAAGTAAAGCAATCTTAACCACACACCTCTTCGTTTTAGACAGAGAAGGAAGTGGTGTCATGACTTTCGGCTATTATAGCCTAAAGTTTTTCCGAGGACTTACTGAAGCTGGATTCAATAGCCACTGAGCTACCTGTTCCCTGGTGCCAGCACGACTCACCTTCAATCAGGTATGAGCAGCCCTATCTGTATCGGAACTTCAAATTGCAATGTAAGGCACACTTGACGCAAACATGAGGTGTTGGCTTAAGCAGGGGCTACTCCCATTAGTCTCCCAGGGCATTTTCACCCAGCCACATCCTTTGCAAGTCAAAGTGGATAGAGTTTGGCTAGATAGAGATAGATATCGTTTGTGGCCTTATGGAACAGCCACTGCACTCCAAAAGCTACTTACTGAATATCAGCTCTCCTGGAGACAAGACATGCCTCATTTAAAATAAAAATCCTCAGCATAATTCTGATTAAATCAAATAACTCATTAGAGAGGTCAGAATTGATCATAAAATTACCTGGTAGATATAAATATCTCCAAGTTATAACAGGATGTATACATATAGCTTACTGTGGCCTGCGTCCATTCATTCAGTGAGGGTGGAGAGAGCACCATTTAGTCACTGTGGAAGCTATTGCTGCTTTTGGTGATCGCTGTGCATACTAAAACAAAATTGTGCCCTGAATTTTCATAAAAACAGAGCGTGTCTGGGCGACACGGTAGCACAGTGGTTAACACTGCTGCTTCACAGCTCCAGGGACCTGGGTTCGATTCCTGGCTCGGGTCACTGTCTGTGTGGAGTTTGCACATTCTCCTCGTGTCTGCGTGGGTTTCCTCCGGGTGCTCCGGTTTCCTCCCACAGTCCAAAGATGTGCAGGTTAGGTTGATTGGCCATGCTAAAATTGCCCCTTAGTGTCCTGAGATGTGTAGGTTAGAGGGATTAGTGGATAAATATGTAGGGATATGGGGGTAGGGCCTGGGTGGGAGTGTGATCGGTGCAGACTCGATGGGCCGAATGGCCTCTTTCTGTACTGTTGGGTTTCTATGTTTCTATGTGTCTCCGGTATCGCCAAAATGGCACCAAATACCGGACTCCAGAAGTCATGCAAACATGTGAATTAGGAGCAGGAGTAGGCCATTCGGCCCCTCGAGCCTGCTCTGCCATTCAATAAGATCATGGCTGTTCTGATTGTGATCTCAACCCCACATTCCCGCCTACCCCCTGATAACCTTTCACCCTCTTGCTTACCAAGAATATACGGGAATTTGCCTTAAAGACATTCAAAGATTCGGCTTCTACTGCCTTTTGAGGAAGAGAGTTCCAAAGACTCAAGACCCTCTGAGAGAAATGTATAAGAACGTAAGGAACAGGAGCAGAAGTGGGTCATTCGGCCCATCAACTCTGTTCCATTCAATATGTGGAGATGCCGGCGTTGGACTGGGGTAAGCACAGTAAGAAGTCACACAACACCAGGTTAAAATCCAACAGGTTTATTTGGTAGCACAAGCTTTTGGAGTGTCGCTCCTTCTTCAGGTGAGTGAAGAGTTGTGTTCACAAACAGGGCATACATAGATATAGACTCAATTTACAAGATAATGGTTGGAAAGCGAGTCTTTACAGGTAATCAAATCTTAAAGGTACAGACAATGTGAGTGGAGAGAAGGTTAAGCACAGGTTAAAGAGATGTGTGTTGTCTCCAGCCAGGACAGTTAGTGATTTTGCAAGGCCAGGCAAGTCGTGGGGGTTACAGATAGTGTGACATGTCACACTATCAAGTATAAGCCATCCAAATGGTACAGTCCTCACTTTTCCCAGCCCAGGTTTCAGTTCCAGATGGACCAGAACCCATTTCTCCCACACCAGTCTTCAAGCCACATTTTGTTTCTCTAATCTGATGTGAATTTGCAATTGGCTCAGGTAATAATCTGGAGATCATTACCTTTGAAGTTCAGCTTCTTAATTTGGTGCATAGCTCCTCATACTGCCTATGAAGAACTTCTTTCTTTTCTTGTCTATGTTATTGGTAACTACGTGGACCATGATGACTGGATCCTCCCCCTCCCACTGCAAGTTCCTCTTCAGCTCTGAACAAAAGTCATAAACCCTGGTACTGTGCAGGCAATATGGCTGTCTGACCTCTTGCTCTTTACTGCAGAGATTCTGAGGTCTGTCAATACCCCTTGCTATACTGTCCCCTATTACCATTGCACTCCTTTTTGGTCCCCCCCAGTTGAATGGTTTCCTGTACCACTGTGCCATGGTGGGTCAGCTCATCCACCCGGCAGCCCGCACACTCATTCAAACAAGCTGAAAGAATCTCAAAATAGCAAAAAAGTGAGGCTCTTGTTGTCCTGCCTTTTGGGCCCCCTTATCAGCCTCACTCGCAGTCACTCTCTTGTGTCTCTGATCACTGACTGAATCAAAAGCTTCAATCCTAAGGGATGTGACTGCCTCCTGGTACAAAGTGTCCCGGTAAGCTTCCCCCTCGCTGATGCATCACAGTGTCTGCAGCTCAGCCTCCAGCTCGATGACTCTGAGCCAAGGCTCCTCGAGTCATAAACACTTACTGCAGGTGTGTTTGCCTGGATCACAGTGGCATCCTAGAACTCCCAAATGCTGCAGCCTTGACACATCACCTGTGCTGCCATCCTTAACAGGATTTGATTAACCAGTTTGCTTTTTTATTAATTTTATTGACTTTACTATCAGTTTGTGTACTATTTTAAACCTTAGGAATAGAAGAGACCTTAACTACAAATCAAATATTAACCATACAGCTCGCTTCTTCCCCTGTAGTTGAGTCGGAACCTATTCTTACAGGATGAGAATGTTATAGAAGTAGCAAGGGCGTATTCCTTCCTCTCTTCCCCTAATTCCCAGCTCACCCAACTCTCCACACTTTTATTCAAAGTTGCACTCCTGTGCTCAGTTGCACTGAGCTATGTTCTGAAACAAGCCCGTCCCACGTACAGAAAAGAACAAGTTAAACTAGTTTCCTTAATGAGTTAATTTCAACTGCTCTCCAGCCCGGTGGATATGCCTGCTTAAACCTAGATGAAATTTGGAAATTAAACGGTAACTTCCAGTTCAGTGTTAAATGCTAAATACAAACAAAATGAGATTCTTACAACGAGATTAAGATTCCCTCACTCCTCCAACTCAAAATTCTTACGCAAAGTCACACTCCTGTCCCGCCCCCTAAGATGGCACCCACCATTTTCACCAAGGAGGTGTGGGTTGTAGTTTGTTCTTTCAAATCGTCCCTGCCTTCAAACAGATCCAATTTTCAAAACTTGACTTGTTGGCTTTAGACTATTAGGAGAAGGTCTGTAGCTGTTGGAGAGGTCTTTGGAGATGTAGAGTACCCTTTTGGCTATGTCTAGGGACCCTTTTGGGAAAAGCAATGTGCCCTTTGGAAGAGCTCACTCAATCTCTGGGATTGTTAAAAGTAGACGTGAACATGGATTGAAAAGTGGATAAACTCATGGGAACCATCAAACTGAAGGAAACTATCAAACTGTCAAGAGAACTGTCAAGTTGTCAAAGCATTCAAATCACCTCCCCTTTATTCTTTTAAAATAAAACATGCTGCAGTTTTTTTTTAAGTGTCTGTTATTTCACTCTGCTTATTGGCATCTGCTGGAGGATTTACAGGATTCACCTTGCATGATGTAACAACCTATCACTATCAAAGTGAGGCACCTGCCAGTCTGCACTTTGCTTGAGAGTGTTAATGGAGGGGGAGGGGGGCTATGAATACAAATGTTTAAGGGTTTAAGAGCTTGAATAAAATGTCTGTTTTTATAAGGGATGAAGGACTTGAATGAATGCTTGTTTTTATAAGGGATTATATAGCTGATGGAATGTAAATATAGTAAATGATCTTTTATAAGTGAGCATGTGTTTTTTTTGTAATTACAGTCTGTAATGGACACATAGAAATTTAATTTATTTCATCTCAGCATGGATCCTGAGGTCTGCCCTGGATGGATACTGTGTGCATTGGAAAGAAGGGCTTAACAGCAAAGAGTGGAGGTTGGGGGGTATTGGTTGGCATGAGTTGATACTAAGTTTGCATATGGGTTATAGCAGAACTTAAAAGTGGGTGGGGGGGGCATTGTTTGACATAGGGGCTTCAAAGGACTAGAGTGAGAGGATACAGGCATGGGTTGATGTGGAGATTATGTGGAGACATGGATTGTGGGTGGTGGGGGGGGGGGGGGGGGCATGAGGTGACATGGACTAGCATGGATGCAGCATAGAGAATGCGGGGTTGAGGAGTTGTGAGGGGCGAGGGCTGGAGTGTTGTTTTTGGTTTTATTATTTTAGTTAAACCTCAGCAGGGTCCCAGAACTCTGAGACAAGCCTCTCAGCTTCTGTACCTAGCAGCCCGTGAGGCTGCCTCCACACTCTTTCTGGGGGTGCCAGCTTGGCCACAGTTATCACCTGCCACACCCGCCCCACCCCCGGAACAAACATCCTACCATTCAGGACCCTCCCTCTCTAGTCAGATTCACGAAACGGGGAATTTACCCAACCCTGCATTCCCGACCCAGAAGCGATAATTTACACCTTTTGTCTTGCAGCATCGCAACCTGATGCGCGATTAATTCACTCGGGAGGCTGGATCGTACCCGGGAAATAAAGGCTTTTATTAGCAACAAGAATGGAGCATACTGCTTAACAATACAATCCCAGACTAAAGGGTCACTAGGAAGTGCAGTGACCTTTATACTCCTATAGGAAGGTGGAGCCAACCGGAGTGTACCACAGAACAATACCAACAGGTGGAACACCCCAACCCTAACCCCAACAGTAACAAGAGTAACATATGTACAAGTACCCATAGTGATAACCATCTATGGTTCAGTACCCATAGTGGTAACCATCTATGGTTCACCACACAACCTGATTTCCAATTTATCGTAAAGTGACAGGAAAGCTTCTCCTCCACATCTGACAAGTGTGGTCAGATGTTCCTGAGAGAAGAAACCATGTAGCGATAACACGGTGTGAAACTGTGATAGTTTACATTCAGATCGTAAACTCACAGAAAGGAATGTGTATGTTACATCCCTTTTGTGGAACTGCCCATTGCATGAAATGGCCGGTCAGATTCCCATATCTTGACATGGGTATCCAGCCAACGCAATTAATGGAACAGGCAGTTTGACCACCCAACTGATGAAATGGGCACTGATAATCTTGCCCAGTTGATGAAATGGGCAACTTTAATGAATGACAAATAAAATTCCATTCACAGATGTGTATCTGCTTCATTCTGTTTGCTGTTCTCTTATTCTGCTTTTATTCCTTATACATTTCAGATTCATTGGTTTCCGTTCTGTTATAGTTCATCCAGGATCACACACAGCCCAAACAATTCAGACAGCTTCTACATCAATATTTACAAAAACAGAACAAATACAATTCATACATATTTAACATGGCGGCACTGGTCAGTGTTGCCACGGGACTTGTGGATGTGACAGGCGCTGTTGCTGTGGAGACCTAGTTTCAAACAGGAACATGGTTTTTCGCACGTACACTGTATTGTTCCCTTTGGGGAATACGAGGGGAATTGGTGGAAGGATTCCTGAGCTATTATCAGCCTGTTGAACCGCATTGACTGCTCCTTCTGTGCAAGTCTTGGCATTGAACTTGAATCTGGAACTTTCTGCTCCAGAGATAGGAGCACGACCACTGCACCACAAGACCTCCAGGAACATTGGGCGGAACTCTCCGGCCACGCTGGTCTAAAAGCCGGAAATTCCCACCCGGCCGTCAATGGGGTTCCACATTCTCCGCAACCCACCTGCTAAAATTCCAGTGGCGGACAGAATGGGAGAATTCTGGCCATTGTTTTAATAAGCAGTTACTTCTACAGTGACATCTCTAGAGGCCTTGCCAACCACAAACACAATGAGCACCTCCAATCTCACCAAGGCCAAGTTGTTCTGGTGGAGTACCTTCTGTGCTCAGTCCCCTGTGCTGCACAGATTCAAACTGACTCCTGGCAAGTTTGCCCATTGCAATCCCCTGGGCTGTTCCAGTGGTGTAGCCAGTCCCATCTATTGCCAGCACCACACCGAGAACATTTGGTGAGTCATCTTTGCTGTGGTCAAATGCTGACATTGGGACGACCATATTGTCTCCGACACCAACAGCTCAAAGTGCCCTTGTGATGATGCATGCCATTGTCCGCTTGGCTTGCTGTGTAATGCCCTGGTGTGTCACCTTCCTTGCATGTCTGGCAGGACGAAGATCTTCATCAGATTTGAGGTCACAGTGGTCAGCACTGCTGCCTCACAGTGCCAAGGACCCAGGTTCAATTCCTGGCTTGGGTCACTGTCTGTTTGGAGTTTGCACATTCTCCCCGTGTCTGCGAGGGTTTCCTCTGGGTGTTCCGATTTCCTCCCACAATCCAAAGATATATGGGTTAGGTTGATTGACCATGCTAAATTGCCCCTTAGTATCAGGGGGATTAGCAGGGTAAATTGTGTGGTTATAGGAATAGGGCCTGGGCCGGATTGTTGTCGGGTCGATGGACCCAATTGCCTCCTTCTTCACTGTAGGGATTCTATGATTCTATTATTCTATGATCTTCAGTGGATGATCCAGAGGCCTGCTCAGGAGATATCCTTGGGGAGAGTAGTCCCGAGTATATCTCTGCATCATCCACATTGAATGACCTGGGGGCTGTCTCAGGGTTCTCCATGTTGGATGGTTCAGGGGCTAACTCAGGGTCAACTATGTTGGATGGTTCTGGAATTCAGTAGAGATTCTCCACGTTGGATGATCCAGAAGCTGATTCGGACAGGTCTGTGCTGGATGGTTCTGGGGCCAGTTCAGGATCTGGCTTTTCCATGTTCTCCTCAAGATTGCCTTCTTTGACAATCTTCTTTGACAATTCTTGACAATCTTCCCGGATTGTCTTCTTCAATGGATGAGGAGATTCTGTTGAGGAACTAATCTGGCAACTTTGATCTGAGGCCACACTATGGTTTGTTTCCAGTGAATGCTTGGTAAGGAGCCACCTCTATGGTGTCATGGTAACTGCTGTTCACTGCTCAATGGCCTAAAAGACATCAAAGCTCCACTGAGGATTGTTGTTGTCACACTAACTGCAGCTTCATAGAATCAGAGAATCATAAATTCATAGAATGATAGCTGGAGTCTTCCCTCAGGCAGAATCATCTAGAAGCCATGTTGTAAGCACATAAAGACTGGAGCTGGTGCTTCAGGGCAGCCAAGGGTTAGAATCATAGAATCATAGAAACCCTACAGTGCAGAAGGAGGCCATTCGGCCCATCGAGTCTGCACCGACAACAATCCCACCCAGGCCCTATCCCCATCACCCCACATATTTAACCTCCCTATTCCCTCTAACCTACACATCCCAGGACACTAAGGGGCAATTTAGCATGGCCAATCAACCTAACCTGCACATCTTTGGACTGTGGGAGGAAACTGGAGCACCCGGAGGAAACCCACGCAGACACGGGGAGAACGTGCAAATTCCACACAGGCAGTGACCCAAGCCGGGAATCAAACCCGGGT
This sequence comes from Mustelus asterias, assembly GCF_964213995.1. Classification (NCBI taxonomy): domain Eukaryota; kingdom Metazoa; phylum Chordata; class Chondrichthyes; order Carcharhiniformes; family Triakidae; genus Mustelus; species Mustelus asterias. The sequence continues at coordinate 35,520,345 of NC_135822.1, forward strand.
CCCTGGAGCTGTGAGGCAGCAGTGCTGACCACAGTGCCACCGTGCCACTCAAACTGCTGTACCAAGTTTCTCTTATCCTCTTGTCAACGTTATAAGAACAAAAGAAATAAGAACATAAGAAATAGGAGCAGGAGTAGGCCATCTAGCCCCTCGAGCCTGCCCCGCCATTCAATAAGATCATGGCTGATCTGACGTGGATCAGTACCACTTACCCGCCTGATCCCCATAACCCTTAATTCCCTTACCGATCAGGAATCCATCCATCCGCGCTTTAAACATATTCAGCGAGGTAGCCTCCACCACCTCAGTGGGCAGAGAATTCCAGAGATTCACCACCCTCTGGGAGAAGAAGTTCCTCCTCAACTCTGTCTTAAACCGACCCCCCTTTATTTTGAGGCTGTGTCCTCTAGTTTTAACTTCCTTACTAAGTGGAAAGAATCTCTCCGCCTCCACCCTATCTAGCCCCCGCATTATCTTATAAGTCTCCATAAGATCCCCCCTCATCCTTCTAAACTCCAACGAGTACAAACCCAATCTCCTCAGCCTCTCCTCATAATCCAAACCCCTCATCTCCGGTATCAACCTGGTGAACCTTCTCTGCACTCCCTCCAATGCCAATATATCCCTCCTCATATAAGGGGACCAATACTGCACACAGTATTCCAGCTGCGGCCTCACCAATGCCCTGTACAGGTGCATCAAGACATCCCTGCTTTTATATTCTATCCCCCTCGCGATATAGGCCAACATCCCATTTGCCTTCCTGACAGACTTATAACAGACTTCTTTTCACCACCCATGGCCACTTTCATTGTGGGCTTGTCCCATGATGTCTCCACCTGCCTCTTTTGTCGCCATGTATTTACCATTGCTCTTGGCCACATCACCCAGACACATAAGCACAAAAGTTTTCAGAATATCATATTCATCTCTCGGGAGTTTCTGTCCAGTTTCCTCCATGCTTGAGGACAGCACTGACCCTCTGTTCACATTCAGCAGACCACAACACTGCGGCAGGTTTGAGCGATAATTCCGCGAGTAAGATTCTAAAGTTCTCACATAGCAATGTCCATGTCATGAGATGAGAAGTCAAGCTTCCTATTTCGAGATCCATGCGTTGGGCTTCCCAGCTCATAGAGTCATAGAGGTTTACAGCATGGAATTACAGCATGGAAACAGGCCCAACTTGTCCATGCCACCCCTTTTTTAAAACCCTAAACTAATCCCAATTGCCCGCGTTTGGCCCATATCCCTCCATAGCCATGAAATGGGCAATTTCAGATTGGCTGTAAAATGTACACAATTCTATGATGGATAACAGGGAAAGGCCATAAATGTGCTGGTCAATGACACTCAGGACCCATCCAAATGAGGGAAGGACCATTTCACCTCTACAAGATTATGTGATAGTAATTCCAACCTGAAGATATAACCTCACGCACCATTGCAAAGGAAGAGTTCCTTGAAGAAAAGCCAAAATGCCTGTTAATGTTGCCCTGATTTCTTCACCGTCAATTTTGACTGATTAACCTTGCCAAATAAAGGAAATGATTAAACTGTCAACTGCCATAACCCGTGCCTGTCTTCATTAGTTTTCTGCTGTCAGTCTATTCCAGTACAATGTCTCCTGATGAGAAGGATTTATTAAAAAGTCCAAATATTTAATTAGTTTCCTCATCACCACTGCATTCAATGTCTCCCCTTTGAAAGCGTTCCCTTACAACACGGCGGTAATTGTGTGGCTAATAAGCACTATAAGTTCAGGTACAATAAACTTCCCGCACATTCAATTTGCAACTTCATGCTAATAATCTCCATCCATCACATCTCCTGATCTACAGAGGAAAATCATTTTAATCAAATATTGGGGTGTGTAAGTGGAACAATGTAAATGGAAGATTAATCCAACAGCAAATATTGAACCAGTACGCACTGAGCTGATTAGGAACTGTTACCTCAGCCTCTAACTTACACTCTGTTTCAATTGTAAATTTAAGACGAATTAAAGCAAAGTCCTGAATACACTGTCAACTTGGGAAGGACTGGAATGCAATCCAATCTCGACCCGAACTTCCATCTCTCTCTCTCCATTGTACCCTCGCCTGTGTGACTCTCTCTATTTTTGTCATAGCTGCCATGGGCAATACTACTTTGAATGTTCCTCTTCCGTTCCTTATAAACTGCAAACATAATGGGCGAGATTCTCCGGCCTCCCAGCCAGTTTCCCACCGGCGGGAGGTGGTGCGTTGTTTGCTCGCGGCGGGATTCTCTGGTTCCACTGCGGTCAATGGGAATTCCCATTGATGTCACCCCACAGTGGCAGGAAACCTGCGAGCAACAACCTGGGAGAATCCCACTGGCATGAACGGCTGGAGAATTCCAACATAACTTTCTACACATCCTTACTCTTCCCTGGATTCTTATTTATTGTAATTGAGATATTTATCGCTTTACAAGAGAATATGTCGATGAGTAATTAGCCAGGATGCAATCTACATGGACAGCAGACATTCTTCAGAGGAGCTTTGAGTTTAGCTGTTTCCCTGTTAACAATAACTGTTGAATCTTTATAGTAAATGGGTCTGTTGAGCAATCCTGCACTATATCTTCAAATAAACACAATCCATGTTTACCAGTCCTTTGTGAGATTGGTAAGTTTATATTAAGCAGAAGTAGAAATACAACTCAGAGGCACAGTGGTTAGTATTGCTGCCTCATAGTGCCAGGGACCCAGGTTCAATTCCTTGGCTGACTGTCTCTGTGGAGCTCTGGCAGTTGACAGTTTAATCATTTCCTTTATTTGGTTAATCAGTCAAAATTTCCGGTGAAGAAACCAGGTTAAACATTTACAGCCTTAATGGCTTTTCTTCAAGAAACTCTTCTTTTGCAATGATGTGTGAGGTTATATCTTCAGGTTGGAATTACTAACACGTAATCTTGTAGAGGTGAAATGGTTCTTTGTGCATTGGTCCTGAGTGTCGTTGGCTAGCACTTTCTCCTGGTGTCTGCGTGGGTTTCCTCCAAGTGCTTCGGTTTCCTCTCACACTCCAAAGATTTGGAGGTTAGAGGGATTGGTCATGTTAAATTATCCCTGATTTTCCGATTGCATTCAATCCAAGGCCGGAAAATCCTGCCCGAGGTCAACGGACCTTTGCATGGCCTGTGTCGCACCCGCTACGATTCCCGTGAAGGGCAGGATGGGAAACTTCCGCCCTTAGTGTCTCGAGATGTGTAGGTTAGGGGGATTAGCAGGGTTAATACATGGGGTTACAGGGATAGGACCTGGGTGGGATGCTCTGTCGGAGAGTCAGTGCATACTCAATGGGCCAATGGCCTCCTTGTGCACTGTAGGAACTCTATAATTCTGTGAAAAGATGAGGATCTAGAAAATAATAGTAGCCCAAGACATTGGAGCTCGATTCTTCCCTCAGTCATTACTTTGGCTGTTAAGTATTAAAGCTAGTTGTCACCTGACCATTGTTTTGTGATTTATCTTCCCTCTGATTTTGTTGAACCCTGGGGCTCTCGGCCTCAATAGACCCTGACCCTTTGAATAGATTTTTCACCAAATTCAAAACAAAATCCTGAAATAATAAAGCAAAGATAGCTCTTTCTGATAGATGAACTTGACAGGTAACATCAATCAGCAGTTCTGGATGCTTCATTTGAATTCACGGTGTGATACTTGTAAAGCTTCATTCCAGGCCTGCTTAGTTCTATAGATCTCACAGGTTATCTCTTAACATTTATTTGTGGTGTATTCTATATCTCACATCACACCATATGTTTCAAAGGCAGTAAATCGTAAAGAAACTATTCACAGGAAAGCTATAGTTTGTTTCTTGAATGTACCTTGGCCCAGATTCAGACAGGATTCCAGCAACATTAAAGTGACATTTGTTTTTCAAAACCTGCCACCTTCTTGCAATAAAATCATCTTTTCTTTACAGAATTTGGGTGTTTGCTGTGGTAGGCCCCACTCCCACCAGGAGTTAAGTTGCTGGCTGGGCAATAAGAGTTGGTCACATCCTAACTTAACACGACATTCTTGCAAACATTCGTAGAATCTCTACAGTGCAGAAGGAGGCCATTTGGTCCATCAAGTTGGCGCCAACTTTCTGACAGACCATCCTATCCAGGCCCTATTCCGTAACCCCATGTATTTGCCCTGCTAATTCCCCTAACCTACACATCTTGGGACACTAAGGGACAATTTACCATGGCCAATCAACCGGATCCAGCACATCTTTGGACTGTGGGAGGAAACCGGAGCACCCGGAGGAAACCCATGCAGACATGAGGAGAATGTTCAAAATCCACACAGACAGCGACCCGAGGCCGAAATTGAACCTGATTCCCTGGTGCTGTGAGGCAGCAGTGCTAACCACTGTGCAACCATGAAGGACTGCTTGATTGGTTGTGAAGAGATGTGGACATCCTGAGATTGCGAAAGGTGCTATATAAATGCAAATCCTTTCTTTCCTTCCATTGTAGCCAATGACAGGGATTCAGTGTAGTGGTGTTGCGTGCCATCCTCCTCATGCCCACCTGAGACATGGCATGGCTATCAACAACCTAATATGTGGTCAGTTTGCCAGGCAGCTCTATCATTTTCCTTCAACCACATGCTTACATTTTGGAGTTACTGTCACTTCTTTGATGTTCTAAATCTTGATTTGATTTATTATTGTCACATGTATTAGCATACAGTGAAAAGTATTGTTTCTTGCGCGCTATACAGACAAAGCATACCATTCATAGAGTACATGGTGGAAATGGAAAAGCCCAGGGTGCAGAATATACTGTTGCAGTTACAGGTAGGGTGAAGAGAAAGATCAACTGAATGCATGATAGGTCCATTCAAAAGTCTGATGGCAGCAGGGAAGAAGCTGTTGTTCAGTCGGTTGGTACATGACCTCAGACTTTTGTATCTTTTTCCCGATGGAAGAAGGTGGAAGAGAGAATGTCCGGGGTGCGTGGGGTCCTTGATTATGCTGGCTGCTTTTCCAGGGCAGCAGGAAGTGTAGACAGAGTCAATGGGTGGGAGGCTGGTTTGCGTGATGGACTGGGCCACGTTCAGAACCCTTTGTAATTTCTTACGGTCTTGGGCAGAGCAGGAGCCATACCAAGCTGTGATACAGCCAGAAAGGATGCTTTCTGTGGTGCATCTGTAAAAATTGGTCAGAGTCATAGTGGACAAGTCGAATTTCCTAAGCCTCCTGAGAAAGTAAAGGCATCTTGTCATGTTAGTCACCGGCTACTTGACTGAGATGGCCTTTGGGCCTTTGCAAAGGCTTCCGAATATTATCACTGAACATTTCCTTAAAATCCACTTACAGACTTACAGAGACAGAGTACAGGCATGAGATAGAGAATCTGGGCAACTGGTGCAGCAACAATAATCTCTCCCTCAATGCCAACAAAATGAAGGAGATTGTCATCGACTTCAAGAAGCGTAAAGGAGAACGTGCCCCTGTCTACATCAACGGGGACAAAGTAGAAAGGGTCGAGAGCTTCAAGTTTTCAGGTGTCCAGATCACCAACAACCTGTCCTGGTCCCACCATGCCGACACTATAGTTAAGAAAGCCCACTAATGCCTCTACTTTCTCAGAAGACTAAGGAAATTTGGATGTCAGCTACGACTCTCACCAACGTTTACAGATCATAGAAATCATAGAAACCCTACAGTGCAGAAGGAGGCCATTCGGCCCATCGAGTCTGCACCGACCACAATCCCACCCAGGCCCTACCCCCACATATTTACCCGCTAATCCCTCTAACCTACACATCCCAGGACTCTAAGGGGCAATTTTTAACCTGGCCAATCAACCTAACCCGCACATCTTTGGACTGTGGGAGGAAACCGGAGCACCCGGAGGAAACCCACGCAGACACGAGGAGAATGTGCAAACTCCACACAGACAGTGACCCGAGCCGAGAATCGAACCCGGGACCCTGGAGCTGTGAAGCAGCAGTGCTAACCACTGTGCTACCGTGCCGCCCGATGCACCATAGAAAGTATTCTTTCTGGCTGTATCACAGCTTGGTATGGCTCCTGCTCTGTCCAAAACCGCAACTACAAAAGGTCGTGAATATAGCCCAATCCATCACGCAAACCAGCCTCCCATCCATTGACTCTGTCTACACTTTCCGCTGCCTCAGCAAAGCAGCCAGCGTAACCAAGGACCCCACACATCCCGGACATTCTCTCTTCCACCTTCTTCCGTCGGGAAAAAGATACAAAATTCTGAGGTCACGTACCAACAGATTCAAGAACAGCTTCTTCCCTGCTGCTCTCAGATTTTTGAATGGACTGACCTCATATTAAGTTGATCTTTCTCTACACCCTAGCTATGACTGTGACACTACATTCTGCACTCTCTCCTTTCCTTCCCTATGAACGGCATGTTTTGTCTGCATAGCGCGCAAGAAATAATATTTTTCACTATATGTTAATACATGTGACAATAATAAATCAAATCAAAAATCATTTACTGTTCCTCTTGCTGCACTAGTGCAGTCCCTCCACTCCGTGACGTCGGCACTCGGAGATACATGTACTGCTAATAAAATCAGCCTGGAAATTCAGATACAAATAACTCTTTCCCTGTCAACACAAAACAGATTTCAAACCAATTTGGTACGAGCTGAAAAATCGAGGATTTTAGTTCAATGATTGTTAATGAGGCTCCTCGATCATGTATAATGGTTCTTCCTCTGAGACTGGAGGGTCGGATGCAATCTAATGATATCTTATAATCATAAGCTGTATCAGTCTCGCAGGAAGCATCCCAAAATCCTGCAACATGAAACCAATAAAGAGAAACCAATAAAAAGGCAGCATGGTGGCACAGTGGTTAGCACTGCTGCCTCACAACGCCAGGGACCCGGGTTCGATTCTCGGCTTGGGTCACTGTCTGTGTGGAGTTTGCACGTTCTCCCTGTGTCTCTGTAGGTCTCCACCGGGTGTTCCGGTTTCCTCCCACACTCCAAAGATATGCAGGTTAGGTGGATTGGCCATGCTAAATTGCCTCTTAGTGTCAGGGAGATTAGCTGGGTAAATATTGGGGATAGGGTCTGGGTGGGATTGCACTGTGGGGATTCTATGATTCCATGAAATCAGTGCAGGAAGTATCAGAGCTGCAAACTGGAACTTGTGGTCAGAAAGAATTGTGTGGCGTCTTAGCACGCCACATAGAAACAAGTTGAAAGAATTTCTGTCCAACTGGTGTCACAGGACGGCACGGTGGCACAGTGCTTAGCACTGTTGCCTCACAGCGCCAGGGTTCAATTCGGGCCTCGGGTCACTTTGTGTGGAGTTTGCATGTTCTCCCCGTGTCTGCGTGGGTTTCCTCCGGGTGCTCTGGTTTCCTCCCACAGTTCAAAGATACGCAGGTTAGGTTGATTGGCCATGCTAAATTGCCCCTTAGTGTCAGGAGGTCAGCAGGGTAAATATGTGGGGTTACGGTTATAGAGCTTGGGTGGGATTGCGGTTGGTGCAGGCTCGATGGGCCTAATGGCCTCCTTCGGCACTGTAGAGATTGTATATAACTTTGCTTTTGTGTACTGCAGTAAGATGGATTGATTAGCCTCTATCTGATGGTGTTGGCTAAGGCATTGGACAGCACTCAAATCCCCTTCAGGAAGTGCCTGAGAATCTGATGGAAATAATGAGATTTTTGCTGCCTGGGCCTTCCTGGTGGAGTTTGCAGTACACAATCATGCCCCCCTCTCCCGCCCCTCCAACCTTGAGGGATATCACCCCCCCCCCCCGCCCCCAAACTTGAGGGATATACAGAAAGAGAGAAATTGCACAAAAGTTTTTCTTCATGGGATTTGGATGGAGCCACCATTTGTCACCCATCACTAATTGCCCATAAACTGAGTGCTTTGCTTGGCCATTTCAGAGGACATTTATGTGTCAAGTCTACCTGTGAATCTACTGTGGATCTGGAGTCACATGTAGGCCAGACTGGTTAAGGTTGGCAGATTTCCTTCCCTAAAAAGACAGAAGTGAACCAGATGGGTTTTTACAACAATCAGCAATAGTTCTCTATTACGGAGGCCAGCTTTTAATTCAAGATTTATCAATTGAAGTTAAATTCCACCACTGCCGTGATGGGATTTGAACCCGTGTCCCCAGAGGTGTAGCTTGGGCCTCTCGATTACTCGTTCAGTGACATTATCACTACACTACTGCCGTCTGCCCAGTTCCATTTGGTGGCTTAGGGATAGATTTTGTGTACCTGTCGATCATTGGCTTAAATGGTACAAAATCTCATGAGAGGCCAATAATCAGTTTGGCGTGGGGGAGATCTGGCGATGTGATTGTCCCCAACCCCCTCCAGTGATGTAACAGAGTTCACACCATGCCATAACGGGAACACCATTTAAATCCATTTTAATATCATGCACTGTATCCTAACCCCACATTCAGATTCCGCCCCCTCCCCCCTCCCTTGCCGACATGACCTCACACTGGCGAGGTTTGCAACAGGTCTGGACCAACATGAACCCAGAAGAGAGAGCGCGCTGAGGCTGCATAGGTAAGGACAGACCCGGGGGGGGGGGCAGAGGGACATGCCTCCCCTGCCAGGGGCAGTGCCAGGTGTGGGGCCTCCTCTGGAAGGTCCACAAGGGAGGGGAGGAGGGGGATCTCCCTGTGTCAGGGGAGGAGAATTTCCTGCGTGGGGGCAGGGGGGGATGGTCCCCATATGCATGGAGTGGGGATCTCTGCACCCATGGGTGAGGGGAAGTGTTTAGTTTTTCTTCTGTTAGACCGGGGCACCCTTTAAAAATGGTGTCCCAAACTCCAGAAAGCAGGGAGGCAGCACATATTTTCCATCAAGTGCTTGACAATTCAACGTGTAAAGCTGGCAGCACAGCCAGCGGCCTACACAGGCTTTCTCCCTCCTGAGACAACCTCTTGGGAAGAAACTGGAAAATTCCACCCTTTGTTTAATTTCCAGGCAGACACAGCGGAAAATAATTGATTGATACTTTCTTTGTACAGTCAGAAACAGGTCGATCAATGGATGTAAAAACGAAGGAAATAGCAACGATAGAATTACTTCTGGCATGTTTACACCAGTATTTCATCACACTCGCCTGCGCCAATGATAAAACATTTCCAAAAAAAATCACTCAGTGATAGCTCAGAGGTAATCAATGGAATGGAGTGAGTTGTCACTGGATTGAAGTCCGTTCTGTTTCAAGTGCTAAAATATGTGAAGCTTCCACCAAAACAGACAAACCGGTGACCCCTAACTGTTCGCACAAGAGCAGAATTCTCTGCATGTTGGAAATCTGAAACAAACTGAGCTTTGATGAAAGATCATCGTTGGGGCAGCATGGTGGCACAGTGGTTAGCATTGCTGCCTCACAGCACAGGGACCCGGGTTCGATCCCGCCCTTGGGTCACTGTCTGTATAGAGTTTGCATGTTCTCCCTGTGTCTGCGTGGGTTTGCTCTGGTTTCCTCCCACAGACTAAAGATGTGCAGATTAGGTGGATTGGCCATGGTAAATGCGCACGTGTACTGGGATAGGGCGGAGGGTGGGTCTGGAAGGGGTGCTCTTTCTGAGAGCCGGTACAGACTTGATGAGCCGGATGGCCTCTTTCTTCACTGCAGGGACTGAATGGTTCTGTGAAAAGGTTGGAGAGGTTAGTTTGTATTCAGAAGAGTAAGAGGCGAATTGATCCAAATCTTTCAGATCCTAAGAGGATGTGGATGTGGAAATCCACATTCATCTTTCCTCTCATCAGAAAGGCTAAAACTGGGAGTCACTATTTAAAAATAAGGGGTCGCTCATTGAAGACAGCGATGAGGATTTTTTTTTCTCTCAGAGAGTCTTTTGAACTCTCTTCCTCAAAAGTCAATGGAAGCAGAGTCTTTGAATATTTTTAAGTCAGAGCTAGATAGATTCTTGATTGGAGTCACAGATAGTCACAGACATATACAGCACAGAAACAGGACTTTGTCCCAACTCATCCATGCTGACCAGGTTTCCTAAACCATCTACTTTTGCAGCTTCTTCCATACACGCACCACCCTCTGTGTGAAAAAGATATCCCTCGGGGCCCTTTTAAATCTTTCCCCTCTCACTTTAAGTTGATGCCCTCTAGTTTTATACTCCCCTACCCTGTGGGAAAGACCTTGGCTTTTCACCTTATCTCTGCCCCTTATGATTTTATAAACCTCTATAAGGTCACCCCTCATTCTTCTACGCTCCAAGGAAAAATGTCCCAGCCTATCCAGTCTCTCCTTGTAATTTATACATTCCAGTCCCAGTAACATAATTGTAAATTATTTTTGCAATGTTTCCAGTTTAATAACATCCTCCCAATACCAGAATTGTATGCAGTACTCCAAATGTGGCCTTACCAATGTCTTGTACACTTGTAACATAACGTCCCAACTCCTGTACTCAATGCTCTGACTGATAAAGGTAAGTGTGCCAAACGCCTTCTTCACTGCCCTGAACATCTGTGGCGCCGCTTTCAAGGAACTATGTACCTGCGCCCTAGTCTGAAAAGCAACCCTCTGTCACCATCCTCTGTCTCCTACTGGCAAGCCAATTTTGCATCCAGTTGTCTAGTTCTCCCTGGATGCCATGTGATCTAACCTTACTGACCAGTCTACCATGCGGTACCTTGTCTAAGGCCTTGCTAAAGTCCATGTGGGCAATGTCTGCTGCACTGGCCTCATCTATTTTCTTGGTCACCCCTTCAAAAAACTCTATCAAATGTGTAAGACACAATTTTCCATGCACACAGCCATGCTGACAATCTAATTAGTCTTGCCTTTCCAAATGCATGTAGATCCTGTCTCTCAGAATCCTCTCCAACAACTTACCCACCACTGACATTAGGCTCACGGTCTATAATTCCCTGACTTTTCCCTGCACCCTTTCTTAAACAGCGGCACAGCATTCACCTCCCTCTGGTCCTCCAGCAGCTCACCCGTGGTTGTCGATTAAGAAGGGGGCAAAATGTTACTGGGGGGTAGGCAAGAAAGTGGAATTAAAGTTACAATCAGACAAGCCATGCTGGAATAGTGGTGCAGGTTCGAGGGGCTGAGTGGCCTCCTCCTGTTCCTAATTCATATGCCAGTCTGTAATCTGAACTGTCTGCTGCGTACAGGACTGAGGGAATGTTACATTGTCAGCGCTGCCATCCTCTGCAGATTTTCACTCCATCTGACGAAGGAGCAGCGCTCCGAAAGCTAGAGGCGTTTGCTACCAAATAAACCTGTTGTACTTTAACCCTGGTGTTGTTAGACTCCTTACTCTATATAGTTTCACAGCCTGGCTGGACTATAGGCGACACAGAGCTCTCATCAAGGAGGCACACAGTCAATCCTCTCACTCACATATTGAGTAGATGTGGACAGGTCAGGAGAACGGGGGAAAATTCAGAGACAAAAATCAAATAGCCTCTAAAACGAGGATGAACAGGAGTAGCTGATGTTTGAAACCGTTCTATTATTAGAGTAAAATCCCTGACGAGATTCACCCAAGGGCCATATTTCTGTATTCCTGAAACCACGGCAAATTCTATGAATATGTAATGACTGACAAATAGTGTGTTCATGAACTGCTGACCCTCAGTGCAGATAATGCAGAGAATGGTGTGAGTGTAAACTCCATGCATTAATAGGTCACATTGTTGGATTCAGAATGAGCTCAGACCCCAGTGATTGCCTTTCTTTCCTGATTCCCAAGCATCGAGAAGAAGAGCTTCCTTGACGCAACCTCTGCCCAGAAAGAAACACAAACATTTTTACCTCCAGATATGTCCCAAAGCGCATTGCCAGCCAATTCTGTACTTTGTATTTGGAAGTGTAGTCACTGCTGTAATGTCAAAAACACATCAGCCAATATCTCCCTGCAGGAAAGCTCATCTTTCAACCTTCCCAATTCCTTGGAATAAAAGGCTAGTCTATGTGATCTCTCCTCATAATCTAACCCTTGGAGCCTTGGTACAATTTGCTGCACTACATACAAGGCCAATAAATTTATTCCATACTTATTCTAAAATGTGATGCCAGAACCATACACAGCTGTCCAATGTGGTCTAACTAGGTCTTTGCATCATTTTGACAAACATTTCTTCCCTTTTATATTCTATCCCTCTGGATAGGGGTGGCACAACGGTTAGCACTGCTGCCTCACAGCTCCAGGGACCTGGATTAGATTTCCACCTTGGGTCACTGTCTGTGTGGAGCTTGCACATTCTCACCATGTCTGCGTGGGTTTCGTCCGGGTGCTCCGATTTCCTCTCACGGTCCAAAGGTGTGCAGGATAGGTTGATTGACCATGCCCGGGATGTGTAGGTTAGAGGGATTAGCGGGGTAAATGTGTGGGGTTTTGGGGATAGGGTCTGGAGTGGGATTGTTGTGGGTGCAGACTCGATGGGCCAAATGGCCTCCTTCTGCACTATAAGGTTTCTATGGTTTCTATATAAAAGGTGGAGTTCTCCAGCCTGCGCCACCAGCGTCATCTTCCAGTCCCAGTGAAGCTGAACCCTGCCATTGGTTCCCCAACAGCGGCACGGGCGAGGGATAAAAATCACTGTTGACTCCGGCTGGACTGGAAGGTCACACCGGGACCCAACGGTGAGTCCCCTTCGTCATGGGAAAACCCACTGGGGGTTGACCTCATATTAAGCTGATCTTTCTCTACACTCCCGCTATGACAGTAACATTACATTCTGCACTCTCTCCTTTCCTTCTCTCCTATGTACTCTATGAACAGTATGCTTTGTATGACGTGCAAGAAACAATGCTTTTCACTGCATCCCACAATACATGTAACAATAATAAATCAAATCAAAGAATTCCACCCCAAGTCTAATGATCTGTTATTGCATTAGTCCTTCCAATTCCATTTTAACAATCTGTAAACACGAACCCTCACATCTCTTTGGACCTCCACTGGTTCTAGCTTTTGACCAGTTTCATAATACTTGGATCTATCCTTTTGCTGGTCCAAAATGAATGGCCTCACACTTAGCTGCTTTGAAATTCATCCACCAATGGTTTCATCCAAGTAATTCAATCATCACTGTCTACTCTGCTTCCTCTGGCACCAATCATTGCGCCACCAGCAAACGTGGCTATATGGCTCTCTATTTTACCTAAGTCATTAATAAATATGGAGATTGGCACCTGGTGTTTGGCATCCTCCCACCTGCAAGGGATGATGGGAATGCAGCCTCTGAACTTCGGTGAGATCTGATGAGGTCACCGGCTGCCCCGAGCCGATTCTGGAATGGAAGTGTCTGCCACACGTATGGAACGTGATGTTGTCCGTTGTCGGTGAGGTGGGATGATCTCTGCTGGTGCCTTGTTTGCAGGGTTGGCATCTGCTTTGGAGCTTCTGAAACCACATGTCGTCGTGGTGGCAAACTCCTGTCCACAGCTGGCATCACCATTTGTATCGATCGTCAGCTAGAGTTCCCCAATGTCATGGTTAATGTTGAGGGATATGTCTCTTTTCACATTGGGAATCTTCTTGGGAATCAAAGTTTTGGCCACCCTGCTGGTCTCTCGGTACAAGCTACCACCCTATAAGGCATATCCTTGGGCATGCGGCCATCTTCCATCCTGTACCCATGTTGAAGTTAGCATCATTTTCTTTGCTCCTTTTGCAGTAGCATGCTTGGTCTGTTTACCCTAGGAAGGGCTGTTTTATTGCCTTCTTTGGTCGGAATTTAACCACCCCACGGACATCGAAGCGGGCGAGGGCCGGACAATGGAAAGATCCGTTGACCTCGGGTGGGATTTTACGGTTTTGGGACAAGCGAGGTTGGAAAACCTCGCCCTCTGGGATTCTTGCGACCCACTGTGCTGCTCGAGTAGCGCGGGAGTATTCTCTGGGCTCGCTAATGTCTCCCCCCACCTGCCAGGAGAGGTTCCCACCAGCGGGGAATAAAGCTGGTCCCCATCAAATTCTCCTTGGGGGGAAGGTTGAAGGCTGGCCATGGGGACTGGTGATGGGGGGCTGGCCCGGTGAGGCGGGCGGGTGGCGGGGGGGGGGGTTGCATGAGGGGGGGAATGCTGGAAAATCGCAGCAGGTCTGACAGCATTTGTGGAGAGAGAACAGACTTGAAATGTTGGCTCTATTCTCTCTCCACAGATGCTGTCAGACCTGCTGAGATTTTCCAGCATATTTTGAAGATTAATATTTTCTCTGGTCTCACTTTAGAGTCTGTAGCAGAATTTTACTGCCCTGGAATCAGGGCAGACGTGGCTCGCAGACCGGAATTCTCCATAGGTCTCGGACGGGGTTTTACGAGCCTTGCCCGAACGAGGTGGTAAGATATTGGCCCCAGACTGGGGACTGAGTGAATCCATTTAATCGAGCACATTGTGTGACAGTTGACAAATAAGACCACACTTCCACCATCTTAGTGCTAACCACGTGCCTTTTCATTGTCTTGGCTTGATGGAGTTATTTCTATGCAATCCATCTCACTCCTTCACATGATGGCAAGGGGATCGCGGGGGGCCTGGGTGGGATGCACTTTCGGAGAGTTGGTGCAGACTCGAGGGGCTGAATGGCTCCTCCTGCACTGTAGGGATTCTATGGCTCTATGGCATGAAAGGACAGAAGGTCTGGAAGGGTGACGCAGCGAAGGGGTCGAGAAAGGGGGACAAGTTTGGTATCGAACACGCTGCCCTGTCCAATATTCCAGTTGCATCTACATTTGGTGCTGCCTTCAATGCATCAGTGAGGCAAAAAAAACCCAGCCCCAGAACAGATTAAGGTGCACAAAATAAATGATGGCTCGGAGAACAGAGAACGCCAAAGGGGCGTAGATAACAGAGAAAAGAATCATGAATTATTTGTTATCCCTCTAGCGAGTATATTAGAAGTTTAAATTAGGTCAGTGGTTCCACTGGAATTTGACCTTGCTATGTTTTTTTCCTTCACAACCATACCTCAAAATATTAAAAATGTTTTTGCTTATTGGTTTAGAAAGTTTAATTATTAAAGGGATGTTGATCATGATTTAGCTTTGCTTTGATAAATAACAATGTGATTACAGAGTGCTATTCTGTAGTTCCAGTACAATTTCACGGTGCTAATTTATCAGCGCCCCTTAGGTCGCAGTGCCTAAACATTCTGAAGAGCAGATGTGATCGGGATTTAAATCCAGCCTGAAACTAATCCAAACAGATCTCCTCTGGCTGTTGTCCGCAGTGGAACATGTTGAGATTTTGGCCTTGGCTCACTGCTAGCTCTTCTGCCTTTGAGTCAGCAGACTGTAGTTTCACTCCTGATGTTTCATAGCAGTACACAGGGAATTCTGCATCCCTGAAGGCACTACCTTTTACTACAGTTGTACAGGGCATTGGTGAGGCCACACCTGGAGTATTGTGTGCAGCTTTGGTGTCCTTATCTGAAGAAGGATGTCCTTGCTATAGAGGGAGCATAGCGGGGGCAGCATGGTGGCACAGTGGTCAGCACTGCTGCCTGCCAGGGACCCGGGTTCAATTCCAGCCTCGGGTCACTGTCTGTGTACAGTCTGCATGTTCTCCCCAGGTCTGCGTGGGTTTCCTCTGGGTGCTCCTGTTTCCTCCCACAGTCCGGAAGACGTGCTGGTTAGGTGCATTGGCTATGCTAAATTCTCCCGCTGTGTACCCAAACAGGTGCCAGAATGTGGCAACTAGGGGATTTTCACAGTAACTTCATTGCAGTATTAATGTAAGCCTACTTATGACACCAATAAATAAAACTTTAACCTTTAGAGGACAGCTAAGGTTTGCCAGACTGATTCCTGGGATGGCAGCTCTGTCACATGACGAGAGACTAAGTCGGTTACGGTTATATTCGCTCGAGTTTAGAAGAGTGAGAGGGGATCTTATAGTAACTTATAAAATTCTAACAGGGTTAGACAGGGTAGATTCAGAAAAAATGTTCCCAATGATGGGGGAGTTCAGAACGAGGGGTCTTAGTTTGAGGAAAAGGGGTAAATCCTTTAGAACTGAGGTGAGGAGAAATTTCTTCACCCAGAGGGTGGTGAATGTGTGGAATTTACTACCACAGAAAGTAGTTGAGGCCGAAACGTTGTGTGATTTTAAGAAGAAATTAGATATAGCTCTCGGGGCTAAAGGGATCAAGGGATATGGGAGAAGCAGAGATCACAAAATTGAATTTGATAATCAGCCATGATCAAAATGAATGGTGGAGCATGTTCAAAGGGCCAAATGGCCTCCTTCTGCTTCTAGTTTCTACGTTTACCTTCTGGACAAGAAGTTAAGAAGCCCATGGCTAGCACGCAAGTGGATGCAGAAGATCCCATGGCACTATGTCAAACAAGAGATGGCACAATGGTTAGCACGGCTGCCTCAAAGCCCCAGGTACCTGGATTCAATTCTGGCCTCGGGTGACTCTTTGTGTGGAGTTTGTACATTCTCCCCGTGTCTGCATGGGTTTCCTCCGGGTGCTCGGGTTTCCTCACACACTCCAAAGATGTACAGGTTAGGTTGATTGGCCATGCTAAATTGCCCCTTAGTGTCAGGGGGACTAGTAAGGTAAATACATGGAGTTACGGGGATAGGGCCTGGGTGGGATTGTTGTTGGTGCAGACTTGATGGGCTGAATGGCCTCCTTCTGCACTGTAGGGATTCTATGATTCTATGAAGAGCAGGGGAGTTAGCCATGGAATTGTGGTAAATGTTTATCCCTCAGCCAACAACATCGAAGCTGATGATCTGGTCATTATCATGTTGCTAATTGTGGGATCTTGCTGTGTGAAAATTGGTTCCTGCTTTTCCCAACAACAATGGCTACATTTCAAAACCCTCTATGGCCCATAAAACTCTTTGCAATGTGAGAGAGTCTATTCTAAATACAAATTATTGCTTCTTCTTCCTCTGTGTTTGAGCTTTTTTGATCAGGACCAGTAGTACCCCCCAAGAGGCGTCACGGTCAACTCTGAAACAGAGAATGCTGGGAAAACTCAGCAGGTCTGGCAGCATCTGTTGGGCGAGGAGCCCAGGCTAACATTCCGAGTCCGGAATGAGTCCAAGACTCATCACGAGAACTAAAGCGAGGGAGAATGCATTCGATATTAAGCTGTAGGTGGGAGAGATTGCACCAAGATGTAGCAACCTTAAGAACAAGAGACAGATGGCCCGGTGTGGTGGGGGGTAAAAGGAAGGTTTTTGCATTGAGACACTATATGTATGGGATATTTTAAAAACGGGTTTCAAATGGAGGGGAAAGGTCACAGTATAAAGTTGTTGAACTCAGCGTTGAATCCTATAATGTGTCCAATCAGATGATGAGATGCTGCATCTCCAGTTTGCATTGGGCATCACTGGGACATTGCAGCAAGCCAAGGATAGACATGTGAGAATGAAACATAGAACATAGAAACCCTACAGTGCAGAAGGAGGCTATTCGGCCCATCGAGTCTGCACCGACCACAATCCCACCCAGGCCCCACCCCCACATATTTTACCCGCTAATCCCTCTAACCTACGCATCCCAGGACTCTAAGGGACAATTTTTAACCTGGCCAATCAACCTAACCCGCACATCTTTGGACTGTGGGAGGAAACCGGAGCACCCGGAGGAAACCCACGCAGACACGAGGAGAATGTGCAAACTCCACACAGACAGTGACCCGAGGCGGGAATCGAACCCGGGACCCTGGAGCTGTGAAGCAGCAGTGCTAACCACTGTGCTACCGTGCTGAATGAGAGCAAGGTGCTGAGTTAAAATGGCAAACGGCCCCAAGTTTGGGGTCAGGCTTGTGAACTGAGTGAAGGCGTTCCACAAAGCAAACGCCCAGTCTGTTCTTAGTCTCCCCAATGTACAGGAGTCTGCATTGGGAGCAGCGAATACAATAGATCAAGCATACAGTATACGGTCAAATCCAATCCGGATTGAGTCCAGACTCCGCACGCACACCTTTCAGCTCAGGTTCACCTTTCCAAATGATGGCGAATGTCCAGAATGTCACCACAACAGCACCTCAATCTGTGGTGATCCCGCTTGGACTGAAATCCAGAACTTGGGAAGCATCTCAATGGCGAGATCCCACTATTTGATCATTGTGATTCCCCTTCTAATAAAGTGTTGTTTCCGAAATCAGTGAGACTGAGGAGCAGGGGGATATTGGTCATGGCGGGATGGGAGGGGCGTGGGTGGATAGAGACGGGAGCTTAGGGGGGGGGTCCTTGGGAGGGTTGCTGGGGTGGACTGGGCGAAAGGATAGCCAGGATGCCTGGATGGGAAGTGGCCAAAGCCATGAAAACCTATGTGTGTGTGAAGGGCCGAGGGGGTGGGGGGGGGGGGGGGGGGGGTAGCGGGGGTGTTGGGGAGAGGAGCAGCATGCAACTGATATCTGAGGAACTGATCCTAGCAGATGGGGAGTATGGGGAAAGCCCCAAGAGGATCATCTCAGGACACTCCCATATCTGCCTCTCTCTGCATCTGTCTCCCTCTCTCAATATGCCTCCCATTCTCTTTCCGTTTTAGCATCTAAAAGTTGATAAACATTTGGGAACTATTTTTTTTCAATTCGTCCATGGAATGTGGGCATTGTTGGCTGGGCCAGCATTTATTGCCCATCCCTGAGGGCATTTAAGAGTCAACTACACTGAATCATAGAATAATAGAATCCCGACAGTGCAGAAGAAGGCCATTCAGCCCATCAAGTCTGCACTGACCATAATCCCACCCAGGCCCTATCCCACGTATTTACTCTGCTAATCCCCCTGACACTAAGGGGCAATTTTACATGGACAATCTGCCTAACCTGCACATTTTTGGAGTGTGGGAGGAAACCGGAGCACCCGGAGGAAGCCAATGCAGACACGGGAAGAATGTGCAAATTCCACACAGGCAATGACCCAAGCCGGGAATTGAACCCGGGTCCCTGGCACTGTGAGGCTGCAGTGCTAACCACTGTGCCACCATGCTGCCCATCTGGAGTCACATGTCGGCCAGACCAGGTAAGGACGGCAGATTTCCTTCCCAACAGGGCATTAGTGAACCAGCTTTTACAACAATCAACAATGGTTTCATGGTCATCAGTTGATTCTTAATTCTAGATGTTTATTGAATTCAAATTTCACCATTTGCTGTGGTGGGATTTGAACCCAGATCCACAGAGCATCACCATGGGTCTCTGAATGACTAGTTCAGCACCAATACCACCGCGCCACTGCCTCCCCCAAGTGTGATAAATTATAAAAGTGTGAAAAGTATTTACAAGTTCATAACAGCTTTTGAAAAGTTGCTAAAACAGGAAATGCTGGATAAACTCAGCAGGTCTGGCAATTCCTGTGGAGGGAGAAAGAGATTAAATATTTTGGATCTGTGTGAGTCTTCTTCAGATCTGAAGAGGGGTGGAGACGTGATGGATTATACAGACGGAGAGGTGGTGGAGGAGGTGGGGCAGGATAGAAAGGCAGGGATAGGTCAGAGTGAAGAAGTGTTATCATCGGCATCAGATGATTCAGCCAATCCATTGCTTCAAAGGGTATCGGTTCTGCCACAAGTGTCACACAGAGGGTGGTGATCAGGTTGTTGTTCCTGGTGTTGGCACCTGTTGCCATGCCACAGTACCCACTGATCACCGCGGTGATGCACACTGGCTCAATGAGAAGTGATATGATTGAAACACGTGGACCAGAATTCTCCAGCCATTTACATCGACGGGATTTTCCGGTCCTGTCTTCAGCTCATCCCCACCCGTGGGTTTCCCGCCGGCGTGAGGTGACATCACTGGGAACTCCCATTGATAGCGGCTGAACCAGAGAATCCCGCCGCTAGCAAACAACACACCACCTCCCACTGGCAGGAAACACGCGATTGGGAGGCCGGAGAATCTTGCCCATAGAATTCTCAGAGAGTTAGACAGGGTAAATGTTGGGAGGATGTTTCCACTCATGGGAGAGAGTGTGGGACCAGAGGGCACAGTCGCAGAAAAGGGGGCACTCATGTAAGATGGATTTGGGGAAGAATTTATTTTCTCAAAGAGTGGTGAATCTTTGGAATTCTTTACCCCAGGAAGCTGAGGAAGGTCGAGTCTTGAACATTTTCAAAGCTGAGATGGATAGGTTTTTAATCGGGGGGAAATTAAAGGTTACAGAGAGAAGGCAGGAAAGTGAGTGTTAGATCAACCTTTGTCTTATTAAATGGCGGAATAGGCTGAAGGGCCTATTCCTGTTCCTATTTCTTATGCTCTTAACATCACCATTTCCATCTGCCATTGGCTGGTATCTCCCAGGTGTGAAAATCGATGCCATAACTGAATCACAGAATATTACAGTACAGAAGAGGCCCTTCAGCCCATCAAGTCTGCCCTGAAGCATGGAAGGCCCTGACTTGCCTACCTGTTTTTAAATATTTGAACTCATTGAAAACTTTGACCTCAAGGGGCACATTTTCAGCCTGTAAGGACTAGGAGATGTGGACTGGCACTGTGCCACGCTGGAAGACCTCAATGTTTGAATAAGAGGAAACTCAGCACTGGGAACCTCCTTGTCTCAGTAGCTCGGGTTCACTGAGAAATCAGAGAGTGAAGCCACAGCATAGCCATGCCAGACCTCCACAGAGAGCGCCCCCTTGCATACACTGAAGACTTCAGACCGCAAACTATCCCTCCCCTTGTGAGCCCAGTTGACCACAGATTAGAGTGGAATGCCAAATTAGAAACTGACTTCGATTGGCTCTGGCTGCCTGTTTCCGTTCCAATGTCTATTCTGCACCCAATAGACTCTGGGGAAGGAACATGTATTGTCCAATGGTACACTTATGGCCATCAGTGACTGTTTAAACAACAGCATGTACAGGGATGACAAGATTCTTTAGTTTTGTAAGTTTTTGTGTTACAATGTAGTCTCGTATTAGCTGTCCAAATTTCAAAAGGGGGCACTTCTGTTACGTTAGTTTTTTTTATTTAAGCAGAGTATCCTAGTGTCTCCTTACAGCTCAATTAAAGTTTAAAGTTAAAGTTTATTTATTAGTGTCACAAGTAGGCTTACATTAACACTGCAATGAAGTTTCTGTGAAAATTCCCTAGTCGTCACACTCCGGTGCCTGTTTGGGTACACTGAGGGAGAATTTAGCATGGCTAATGCACCTAACCAGCACGTCTTTTGGACTGTGGGAGGAAACTGGAGCAGCCGGAGGAAACCCACACGGACACAGGGAGAACGTGCAGACTCCACTCACAGACAGTGACCCAAGCCAGGAATTGAACCTGGGTCCTTGGCGCTGTGAGGCAGCAATGCTGACCACTGTAAAGGTGTGTTAAGAAACAGAACTGTCCCCTCATTGAGGCCCTGTGCAAAGGGGAGCCATTATCACCAGTAACTTACCTCGATTTAAATCCGAGTTTTGACAATGGGTATTGAGTGGTGGGAAGCCCCACAGTCGACCCAAGTCCTGCCCTAATCTGCGAGGGACACACAGAATCACTTATAGAAATAACACTGGGCTCAGTATGAGTGTTAGTGAAGTAATAGATTCAGAACCGAGAGAGTCCACAGCCCAACACATACTCCAAACCAATCATCTCTAAAATGTCAGTAAACACGAAGTTAATGACTGGATTTGATTGAGTCCGACAGTAAACTTATATACAATTTACAAGTACCTTTCTCTCATTGGTTCCAATGATTTACCGCTAGACTGGGCCACTTCCACTCACCTGGAATGATTGTAGGGCAGCTGAGGACCTGTGACTGATAACTGTATAGCAACCAGTCTGATTGTGTGTGTGTGAGTGCACAGTGTGTGTAAGTGTTTCGAGTGTGTAATCACTCAGGAAGACCGACTGGAAAGGAACGGCATTTATTGTTAAACACAAAATTAAGCCACTGCTCCGTGGCGTACATACGCCAGTCTCAACTTTCTTTTCATTGAAACAATCCATCCAAATGCATTATAATTTCACAATGAATAAAACAACAAGTTGATGTAATTACAACAGCAAATATACCTTCCTTAATACAGCAGCAAACAGCCTCCCTTCCAATAAAAATGGAGTCCATTGGAAGTTGTTATCTGTCAGTATTTGGGGTTACGCCTTCTGGGGTTTTGCCATCCAGGATTTCACCGTCCAGAATGCACCAGTCCCAAACGGGACAATAGGTCTGCAGACAAAAACAGAAAATGTTGGAAAATCTCAGCAGGTCTGACAGCATCTGTGGAGAGAGAATAGAGCCAACGTTTCCAGTCTAGATCACCCTTTGTCAGACCCTTCCCGGTGTTTGGCTTAGAGGGCTCGGATGCTGAGTTCCACCTGGGCAGGCCATTGCCTGTTACCAAGGGAACTTGTATTCAATGAGCCCCACAGGAAGACCAAAGAACAAAGAACAGTACAGCACAGGAAACAGGTCCTTCACCCTCCAACCCTGTGCCGCTCATTGGTCCAACTAGACCATTCGTTTGTATCCCTCCATTCCCAGACTGCTCATGTGACTATCCAGGTAAGTCTTAAACGATGCCAGCATGTCTGCCTCCACCACCCTACTTGGCAGCGCATTCCAGGCCCCCACCACTCTGTGTAAAAAACATCCCTCTGATATCTGAGTTATACCTCACCCCTCTCACCTTGAGCCCGTGACCCCTCGTGATCGTCACCTCCGACCTGGGAAAAAGCTTCCCACTGTTCACCCTATCTATACCCTTCATAATTTTGTATACCTCTATTAGGTCTCCCCTCATTCTCCGTCTTTCCAGGGAGAACAAGCCCAGTTTACCCAATCTCTCCTCATAGCTAAGACTCTTCATACCAGGCAACATCCTGGTAAACCTTCTCTGCACTCTCTCTAAAGCCGCCACATCCTTCTGGTAGTGCGGCGACCAGAACTGGACGCAGTACTCCAAATGTGGCCTAACCAGCGTTCTATACAGCTGCAACATCAGACTCCAGCTTTTATACTCTATACCCCATCCTATAAAGGCAAGCATACCATGTGCCTTCTTCACCACCTTCTCCACCTGTGCTGCCACCTTCAAGGATTTGTGGACTTGCACACCTAGGTCCCTCTGTGTTTCTATACTCTTGATGGCTCTGCCATTTATTGTATAACTCCTCCCTACATTAGTTCTTCCAAAATGCATCACTTCGCATTTATCTGGATTAAATTCCATCTGCCATTTCTCCGCCCAATTTTCCAGCCTATCTATATCCTGCTGTATTGCCCGACAATGTTCATCGCTATCCGCAAGTCCAGCCATCTTCGTGTCATCCGCAAACTTGCTGATTACACAGTTACACCTTCTTCCAAATCATTTATATATATCACAAATAGCAGAGGTCCCAGTACAGAGCCCTGCGGAACACCACTGGTCACAGACCTCCAGCCAGAAAAAGACCCTTCGACTGCTACCCTCTGTCTCCTGGGCCAAGCCAGTTCTCTACCCATCTAGCCACCTCTCCTTGTATCCCATGAGCCTTAACCTTTTTAACCAACCTGCCATGAGGGACTTTGTCAAATGCCTTACTGAAATCCATATCGACGACATCCACGGCCCTTCCTTCGTCAACCGTTTTAGTCACTTCCTCAAAAAACTCCACCAAATTTGTAAGGCACGACCTCCCTCTTACAAAACCATGCTGTCTGTCACTAATGAGATTGTTCCGTTCTAAATGCGCATACATTCTGTCTCTAAGAATCCTCTCCAACAACTTCCCTACCACGGACGTCAAGCTCACTGGCCTATAATTACCCGGATTATCCCTGCTACCCGTCTTAAATAATGGTACCACATTCACTATCCTCCAATCCTCAGGGACCTCACATGTGTCCAACAAAGAGACAAAGATTTCCGTCAGAGGCCCAGCAGTTACATCTCTTGTCTCCCCGAGCAGTCTAGGATAGATGCCATCAGGCCCTGGGGATTTGTCAGTTTTAATGTTACCTAAAACACCTAACACTTCCTCCCTTGTAATGGAGATTCTCTCTAACGGGTCAACACCTCCCTCAGACACTCCCAGTCAACAAGTCCCTCTCCTTTGTGAATACCGATGCAAAGTATTCATTTAGGATCTCCCCTATTCCCTTGGGTTCTTAGCATAATTCCCTCCTTTGTCCCTGAGAGGTCCGACTTTTTCCCTGACAACTCTTTTGTTCCTAACATATGAATAAAATGCCTTAGGATTCTCCTTAATCCTGTCTGCCAAGAACATTTTGTGACCTCTTTTTGCCCTTCTAACTCCCCGTTTGAGTTCTTTCCTACTCTGTATTCCTCCAGATCTACATCTGTTTTCAGTTGCCTGGACCCAACGTACGCCTCTTTTCTTTTTGATCAGATCCTCAATTTCCCTGGTTATCCACGGCTCTCGAATCCTCCCTTTCCTATCTTTCCTTTTTACAGGCACATGCCTATCCTGCAGCCTGATCAACTGTTCCTTAAAAGACTCCCACATGCCAGACGCGGACTTATCCCCGAACAGCCTCTCCCAATCAACGGCCACCAATTCCTGCCTAATCTGGCTATAGTTAGCCTTCCCCCAATTTAGCACCCGACCCTTAGGACAACACTCGTCCTTATCCATTACTATCCTAAAGTTAACAAAAAGTTGTGGTCACTATTTGCCACATGTCCCCCTACTGAAACTTTGACAACCTGACCGGGCTCATTTCCCAGAATTAGATCCAGTATAGCCCCCTCTCTAATTGAGCTATCTACATACTGTTCCAAAGAACCTTCCAGTACGCATTTTACAAATCCGTCCCCGTCCAGACCCCCAGCCCCAAGCACTTTCCAGTCTATACCAAGTCTCCCACTACAATAACCCTATTTTTTCTGCACATATCCAGAATCTCCTGACATATCCGTTCCTCCACTTCCCGTGGGCTGTTGGGGGGCCTGTAGTATACCCCCAGCATAGTGAATGCACCTTTCCTGTTTCTGAGCTCCACCCACAGTGACTCATTACATGACCCCTCTAAATTGTCCACCCTCTGCACCGCTGTAACATGCTCTCTAACTAATACCGCTACTCCCCCACCTTTTTTAGCCCCTCCTCTGTCTCGCCTAAAACATTTATACCCCGGAATATTCAGCTGCCAGTCCTGTCCTTCTTTTAACCATGTCTCCGTCACCGCAACCACATCCAAATTCCGCGTAAGCATTAAGGCCCTAAGTTTGTCTGTCTTACCCGTTACGCTCCTCGCATTGAAGCAGATGCACTCCAGACCTCCAGGCCCACTCAGGTCATCCTGCTCCAGAATGCTCTTATTCTTATCTAGCCTTGCCCTGGCCCCCAGCTCGACCCCAGCCTCAGTACTTACTGACCTATTGTTTTGTCTGTGTGGAGTCTGTACGTTCTCCCAGTGTCTGCATGAGTTTCCTCCGGGTGCTCCGGTTTCCTTCCACAGTCCAAAAGACGTGCTGGTTAGGTGCATTGGCCATGCTAAATTCTCCCTCAGTGTACCTAAACAGGAGTGTGGCGACTAGGGGGTTTTCACAGTAACTTCATTGCAGTGTTAATGCAAGCCTACTTGTGACAATAAATAAATAAAAATCCTTCTCTTTGAGGGATTTGGCTATAAATCTGAACTGGGTGGTAATTCAAAATGAACAATAGTGAATTGGCACGCTGCCCAATTTTCTGTTCTGTTGACCTGGGAGCAGAGACAATGCAACATGATTCAAGATGGCTGCAGTTGTTCATAGTCAGAATCATTTGGACTATTTAAAGCGCAGTCAGATGTCAGGCAGGGTGCTGGATGGCTGATCTATAGCTCTTGATATTTGCTCTTCTCTCCCTCCCCATTTGCCATTCTCATCCAGTACACACACGTCAGGACTTCCAGAGCGGAGTGGCTGTCACAACATGCCCTAATTCATTAGCACTGAGCCATTATCCGATTTGATGTTCGAATTACTCAGGAAATGGATACGCGGAGCTAAAAGTTGCAAATGAAACCCGGCCCTCCTGAGGGAAAACCTCCATCATTGCAGAATGCGCCTGCACCGGAGAACATTCGAAAGTTAACAAGGCCCTCCCTTTGTCACAATATCACATCCCAAATTGCAACCCCATTGTCAGAATCTTCCACTCTTGAGGTCTAAGTCCAGTGGAATGCGTGGAATTGGGAATGATTGAACACATGTAATCTTGCGCCGTTCAGCTTCCACGGGAAGTGTAGAGAATCACGTGGTGGGACGGATAGAAAATCGCTATCCCCGCCATTACCACGTATGGTCAAAGGTTGGAGCACCGTACTTAAAGGGTGGCCATTCACTGACTGCGGGCGAGGAACTCCAGTCTGGCTCTCATGCACACCGAAGAATCCACTCCAACTTCATTTTCAAGTTTGCTGATGACACCACCGTAGTGGGTCGGATCTCAAACAAACAATAATGAGACAGAGTACAGGAATGAGATAGAGAATCTGATGAACTGGTGGCATGACAATAATCGCTCCCTCAAATGTCAGTAAAATGAAAGATACTCATCGACTTCAGGAAGCATAGTGGAGGACATGCCTCTGTCTATATCAACGAGGATGAAGTGGAAATGTTCGAGAACTTCATGTTTAAGTGTTCAGATCACCAACAACCTGTCCTGGTCCCTCCCTCCACACCGATGCTATAGCTAAGAAAGCCCAACAACACCTCTACTTTCTCAGGAAGCAAAGGAAAATCAGCATGTCTGCTACGACTCTCACCAATTTTTCCAGATGCACCATAGAAAGCATTCTTTCTGGATGTATCACAGTTCGGTATGGCTCCTGCTCTGTCCAAGACCGCAAGAAACTCCAAAAGGTTGTGAACATAGGCAGTCCATCATGCAAACCAGCCTCCCATCCATTGACTCTGTCTACACTTCCCGCTGCCTCGGAAAAGCATCCAGCAGAATCAAGGACCCCACACATCCCAGACACTCTCTTCCACCTCTTTCCGTTAGGCAAAAAATACAAAAGTCTGAGGTCACGTAGCAACCGACTCAAAAACAGCTTCTTCCCTGATGCCATCAGACTTTTGAATGGACCCATCATATATTTTGCCGATCTTTCTCTATACCCCAACTTTGACTGGAACACGACATTCTACACCCTCTCCTTTCCTTCTCCCTTATGTACTCAATAAACAGTACGCTTTGTCTGTATAGCGTGCAAGAAACAATACTTTTCACTGTATCCCAATATATGTGGGAATAATAAATCAAATCAAAGGGATGTCAAAGAGGAAAAAGGCCCCGTGGTACTGCGATGACCCCCCCTAGGTTCTCCTCAGAGAGGTCCAGGAAAGGCGAAAGGTGTTGTTCCCCCACAAGGGCACAGGGGGCACTCTTATCTAACCATAAAGGCCTGGGAGGAGGTGAGTACCCATGGGACCCAAAAGAGAATGGACTGTGGCACCCGAAAATGAACAATCTGTTGCTCTCTAACAGGCTGAGTGTCCCAAACACTCACTGCCAACTGACAGTCTCAGAAGGGCATTGGGCAGTCTAAAGACTGGCATGCACATGGACACTATACATGACCAGCTGATGGGCACCGGTTGTGTGCCAGCCACTTTGAGTTCTTAATCTCATATTTGTTGCTGTGCAGATGGCTTCTTAATCACTTACTGTGAAGCGATCAGTGGTGACAATAGGTGCACATGCTCCTGTGTTCATTCACCCAATGGGATCACAATCAATCCTTCTGCAGGACAAGAGCAGCCTCGGCAAGTGTGAGCAGGCCAAGACCAGAGGGGGCACAGCCCAGATTAGAGCCTGAACCACTTTTGAGGAGTAGGCCACAGAGTGCAATAAATCGAAGATGGCTCGACCTGGCTCAGAGTAAATAAGTATTTGCAACAAAAAGTCAGACAGAATCAACATTGCGACTAAACAACTCTCCTCCCAGACACTAACTGTGGGACCTCCTCGACCCAGGATACACATCCTTCCTCCTGATTGGCTCAACTTCCCGCCTTGATAATCCATAGCGTCCTGCCCAATCGTGTGGCCCTCAAGTAATGCCCTCTTAAAGGGTAAAACTACTCCAGAGGGCCAGGGAGAAACATGACCATATCTGTCTGGAAGGCCAGATTGGACTCCCCTCAGAATCCAGTGATTTCCTTCCCTCAAGGACATTAATGAACCAGATATTTTTTTCTGACAATGGTTTCATGATCACCAGTAGATTCTTAATTCCAGATAATTTTGATTGAATTCAAATTCCACCATCTACCGTGGCGGGATTCGAACCTGGGTCCCCAGAACATCAGCTGAGTTTCTGGATTAATAGTCTAGCGATAATATTACTAGGCCATTGCCCCCTCC
Source organism: Mustelus asterias (assembly GCF_964213995.1). Taxonomy (NCBI): domain Eukaryota; kingdom Metazoa; phylum Chordata; class Chondrichthyes; order Carcharhiniformes; family Triakidae; genus Mustelus; species Mustelus asterias. The sequence continues at coordinate 35,548,602 of NC_135822.1, forward strand.
CCCCCGGGGGCAGCATACACATCATGGGAATCTGTATTCTACACATTGCTTTACTTGCAGTGGAACAAAGTGTGATCTCTTGGCTCAGTTGGCATTGCCTCCATCTGGGAGAGTTTTTGGATTAATAGTCTGGCGATTAAACCACAAGGCCATCGCCTCCCCATACATGTCTATGCGCTGGACCATCTTAGGGATTGTGAGGCTAACCATGAAATGCTTCACCAGCTCCAAAAGGAGTCTGCAGGTATCAATGGAGGAAAGATTTCTAGCTTGGCTGGTGTGTCCACAATGATGAAACACGGTCTCTCAGTAATGCTAAGGAATATGGGGTTATGATGTGAGTGTTGATCGGCAGGGTGGGGGGGGTGGTGGGGGGGTGGCCGGGGGCTGGGGGGGGGGTGGGGGCGGTGGTGCGGTCAGGAGCTCCATCAATCCTTCGTCACCCTGCATTGAGGAGCGATCCCTAGGGGGCAGATTTTGCTGCTCCTCTGTTGACCCACCTCTGATTCGGCCAGAAAGATTTCTCTGCTTGGCCAATCCTCCTTTGGGAGTCAGCGTCAGGGTGACAGGAGTGCGTCGTGGCTGGTTAAGGTGTGAAACATCCTACACGCTCACAGGGTGGAATCTTTCCACCATTCGCGCCAGTGGGATTTTCCCATCCCGCTGCAGTGAATGAAGATTCGGCTGGCCGCCACATTCTGCAACCTCGCTGCAGTGGGAGCGTGGTGTGAACAGCTGGTAGGATCGTGCCCACTGACATTGTGTGGGTGAAATCAATATTCTAAGTGAGGTTGCCTCAGGGCATGGGAGAAGCTTGTTAGATTTTACCATGGCCATTTACCATCAGGTCTCTGCACTTAACTGTTATTTACAGCATAATCAAATGATCAAAGCAACATCAGGCAGATGGTGAATAGTGCTAAGTAATGAAGCTCAGAAAATATGGAGCATTGGAAAAAAATAAGTCTGGTCTGTGAACAAAATGGAGCCCAGACCTTTTAGTCAGCAATGGAAGGGAAGCCAACAAGCAACCAGCAGAATTAAGGACCCCCAAGCACCCCCGACATTCTCTCTTCCAACTTCTTCCGTCGGGAAAAAGATACAAAAGTCTGAGGCCACGTACCAACGAACTCAAGAACAGCTTCTTCCCTGCTGCCATCAGACTTTTGAACAGACCTACCTCGCATTAAACTGATCTTTCTCTACACCCAAGCTATGACTGTAACACTACATTCTGCACCCTCTCCTTTCCTTCTCTATGAACAGCATGTTTTGTCTGTATAGCGCGCAAGAAACAATACTTTTTACTACATCCCAATACACGTAACAATAATAAATCAAATCAAAAGCTCAACAAATCTGTCAGCAGCTTAGTCTGACTGGAATCTGGTAGCTATCAGATTGGTCAACATTCCCGTGACATTCTGTTGACCCTACTATGGCCTCTTCATGTGACTTGCCAATAGCCTGGCCCTCATCAGCTCCATTCCCTCCAACATCCACCTCTTTGGAAGAGACATCTCACTCCTCTCTGTCTCCCTCAGGCACGACATCTCCCCCATCGCAGAGCAAGGATATGCAGAATGCAGCTAACAATGATGATCTGACACATTCTTTGTGGTGAGTAAGAGAGAGGACTGCCAGAGTGGTCCAAACATCTGAACCTCATCTTCTAGAGGCCCATCGTCTGCTCCATCGCAGACCATGGGGGCACTTGCATCTTTGTACCTCTCCTCAGCAGCACTCCATGGATGGCAAACTCTCCTCAGCAGACATCTCTCCTGGATGTATCCCATGTTCCTGGGGAGCCATCCATAGATCTGTGGCACTTACCAGAGGCTCAAAATTTAAGAGCCATCAGAGCTCCCTGGGTACTGAGCACAAACATGCTGTATTTACCTTCTGTGGTCACCAAATAATTTGATGTTCAATGAGTGAAATCCTTTGAATTTCACAGGCTGCTGTTGGAAGTTCTCAAGGTCACATCAGTGCAGCCGATGGCACCTGCAGGAAATCCCACATTGGTGCAAAGCCCCTTCTCAGACAACCTGGCTTCTGTCATCCATGTGAAACTGGACATATTGGTGATTCTAATGACAGGATGTCTGACACCTCCTGCATGCACCCGTCTGACATTCATTTTATGGGGTGTGGCGTCGCTGGCTAGGGCAGCATTTATTGCCCATCCGTAGTTGCCCTTGAGAAGGTGGTGGTGAGCTGCCTTCTTGAACCACCGCAGTCCTTGAGGTGTAGGTACACCTATAGTGCTGTTAGGATGGGAGTTCCAGGATTTTGATCCAGCAACAGTGAGGTATGGCCGATACATTTCTAATTCAGGATGGTGAGTGGCTTGGAGGGGAACTTGCATTTGGTGGTGTTCCCAGGTATCTGCTGCCCTTGTCCTTCTAGATGGTAGTGGTCATGGGTTTGGAAGGTGCTGCCTAAGGAAGCTGGGTGAATTTCTGCAGTGCATCTTGTAGACAATACACACTGCTGCTAATTAATGTCGGGGGGGGGGGGTTTTAAAGTTTGAAAAAAAGTTTATTTATTAGTGTCACAAGTAGATTTACATTAATACTGCAATGAAGTTATTGTGAAAATCCCCTAGTTGCCACATTCCTGTTTGGGTACACCGAGCGAGAATTTAGCATGACTAACGCACCTAACCAACACGTCTTTTGAACTGTGGGAGCAAAGCAGAGCATGCAGAGGAAACCCACGCAGGCACAGGGCAAACATACAGACTCCGCACAGACAGTGACCCAAGCCGGAAATTGAACCCAGGTCCCCAGCACTGTGAGGCAGCAGTGCTAACCACTGTGCCTCCCTCAGAGAATGAATTGCTGTGGAAGGGGTAGTAATCTAATGGGCTGTTTTGTCCTGGATGGTGTCGAGCTTCTTGAGTGTTGTTGCAGCTGTATCCATCCAGGCAAGTGGAGAGTATTCCATCAACTCCCGAGTTGTGCCTTGCAGATAGCGGGCAGGCTTTGGCGGGTCAGGTGGTGAGTTACTCGCCACAGGATTCCCAGCCTCTGAACTACTCAGATAGCCACAGTATTTATATGGATCGTCCAGTTCAGTTTCTGCCCTTCAATGAATGGCCCTGGTGTGAAGAACCTTCATTGTTCTGGATATAATTGTTGTGAGGTACTCGGTTGTCTGGTATTCCCACACTGAATGGAAGCTGCCAGATCCTCAGGAGAACTGGTGACGCTGTTGAATTTATGGTTTAATAAACTGCTTCCCAACAGATTTGCTGAAGTTGCGATCAAACCGCAGCTTATTAATCAAAAGCTGTGCTGACTTCATGTTCCCTGTTCTGTCATAAGGGAGGTAACTTAATCTTCAACATGACTGTCCAGAAATCTCCACTGCATTAATCTTAGGGGATTGTAGCAGGTTGCTAATCAAAATATTATTTTGTAGATTAATAGTGAGAAGCTCCACATTGTTAAAAATTGAAATGTCACCAAAGCCAATATAAGCTCCCTTTAAAATGTAACAATCAGCAGCGATGGTGACTATATCCCCCATTAATAAAAATCCTTTTATTCTATAGTTAATGGTATTTTTGTATGTGGTGATTAAGATGCACGAGTACAATTAGGATGTGTTTTTAAATAGGACCACAAGGCCAATGGACTTCAGCTTTCAGCTGGATTTCTTTATTGATTCGTGGGACATGGGCATCGCTGGCCGGCCAGCATTTATTGCCTATGCCTAGTTGCCTGAGGCAAGGAGAGTCAACCACATTGCTGTGGCTCTGGAGTCACATGTAGGCCAGACCAGGCAAGGACGGCAGATTTCCTTCTCTAAAGGACATTAGTGAACCAGATGGGTTTTTCCAACAATTGACAATAGTTTCAAGGTCATCAGTAGATTCTTAATTCCAGATATATTTTTATCGAATTCAAATTCCACTATTTGCTATAGAAGGATTTGAACCCGAGTCTCCAGAACATTAGCTGAGTTTCTGGATTAATAGTCTAGTGATAATACCACTAGGCCATTGCCCCTCCTCCTTCTGGGGGCAGCATAGTGTCACAAGAGTCTGTATTCTACCACACTCCTTTACTTGCTATTGAACAAAGTGTGATCTCTTGGCTCAGTTGACATTGCTCCCATCTCTGAGAGAAATATGATGTGGAGATGCCGGCATTGGACTGGGGTGGGCACAGTAAGAAGTCTTACAACACCAGGTTAAAGTCCAACAGGTTTATTTGGTAGCATGAGCTTTCGAAGCGCTGCTCCTTCATCAGGTGAGTGACTCACCTGATGAAGGGGCAGCGCTCCAAAAGCTCTGGCTACCAAATAAACCTGTTGGACTTTAACCTGGTGTTGTAAGACTTCCTACTGAGAGAGATAGTTGATGCTTCAGTGCAGTAATCAGGAGGCTCCGCACTGACGAAGGTGCCATCTTCCAGTTGAGAGATTAAACTGAGATCCTGTTGGCTCTCAGGTGGGCATAAAAATCCCATGACAGGACTTGAAGATTGTAAATTTCCTGCCCGTTCTCTGATTTGCTGGATTGGCTGTTGTGCTGTGTAGAGATATGCCATTGGGTTTGCCGATTTGTAAGAACAACAGCACTTAATTCAAGCAGATTTAATTTTAATTCATTTTTGGGTCATGGGCATCAATGTCTAGGCCAACGTTTATTGCCCATCCCTAATTGCCCTCCAGAGGGTGGTGGTGAACTGCCTAGTTTCCTTGCCAACATATGTGCTCCACTGTCTGTGTGGAGTCTGCACGTTCTCCCCGCGTCTGCGTGGGTTTCCTCCTGGTGCTGCGGTTTCCTCCCAGTCTGAAAGACATGCTGGTTAGGTGCATTGGCCATGTTAAATTCTCCCTCAGTGTACCCGGACAGGCGCCAGAGTGTGGCGACTAGGGGATTTTCAGTAACTTCATTGCAGTGTTAATGTAAGCCTACTTGTGACAATAATAAATAAACTTTAAACTTAACATAAATAAAAAAAAGTAATCTGTTTTAGTTATGGGACATGGGGGTTGCTGGCTGGGCCAGCATTTATTGCCCATCCCGAGTTGCCCTTGTTCAGAGGGTAGCTGAGAGTTAACCACATTGCTGTGGCTCTGGAGTCACATGTCGGCCAGACCGGGTAAGGCTGACAGATTTCTTTCCTTAAAAAAAGGACATTAGTGAACCAGATGGGTTTTTCTGACAGTCGACAACGGTTTCATGGTCATCAGTAGATTCTTAATTCTAGATATTGTTTCCCCGAGGTGGTGGGATTCAAACCTGGGCCTCCAGGGCTGATGGGCCGAGTGTCTGGATTAATAGTCTAGCGCTAATAACACTAGATCATCACCTCCCCTGGTCATTATTACATTGCTCGCGGGATCCTGTTGTACACCTATTGGCTGCCATGCTTGCTAATTACAGCAGGAACAGGGGGAGGCCATTTTGCCCCTCAAACCTGTTTTGACCAATGAGTCCAAAGATGTGCACATTAGGTAGATTGGCTATGCTAAATTACCCCTTAGTGTCAGGGAGATTAGTGGGGTAAATACATGGGGTTACGAGGGTATGGCGTGTGCAGGATTGTTGTTAGTGCAGGTCTGATGGCCAAATGGCCTCCTTCTGCACTGTATAGATTCTATGATTCACATTCTAAGTATTTATCTTTTCATGTTCACAAAGGCCATTCAGCTTGCAAAGATTCCCTGCAATCAGATGCACCTCTTAGAATTCTAACATTTGTATTATATATCGGATAAGGTTACAACACAGCTGGTAAATAACCAGGAAGCTTAAAAGCACTGTGGATGCTGGAATCTGAAACAGAAACTGCTGGAAAATCTCAGCAGGTCTGACAGCATTTGAGGAGAGAGAATAGAGCCAACGTTCTGAATGACCCTTCAGAGCTGAAAGCTTTCCTTACACAGCTGCTTTTGCTCTGTTACATCACTACAGACAGGCAAGTATCTCTTCTGGCAAGACAGGAGTCGCTGGTTGGGATTTTCCATGTCTTCCATTACCACAGCTGCCATTTTCTATCGATTGAACTGAATGGGCAGAGATTCTATGGCTGGGAATCACACGAGTGGGAAGCTTTGCCCTGTTCCTCATTCAGAAGCACTGACGGTTACGTTGAGAGCTTCTGCATGGTTGGTAAGCTCACCATTGAGCTTGGAACTGAACAAGATGCCCAAAGTCTGGACTGCGATGGAATTTACTACCAACTAATGCCGGACCAATATTATCCAGGGGAGACACAGATGGCCCCCTTGGAGCTGTACCAGAGAGAGAGAGAGGAGAGGGGAGATATTAGGAAAGAAAGACAAAAAAAAGAACGTGTTTGGACTGCCTGTGTGTTGCCAACCATCTGGTGGATGCAAAAAGCCAAATGTGTGTGAAATCATTCTGTTAAAGTTGTTTCTCTTGCATTTTTAGATCAATTGGTTGGTCCCAGCCCACTTGGCCATCGATATCACAAGACTTTCTGTCCTTGTTCCTCCTCCTTTTGGACCGCTGTTGGTTTTCCTTCTATTCATTTCTTTTCAAACATGGGCTTGTTATGTGTCTCCAGCTGGTCTGTTCCACTCCTGGCTAGGAATACTGATATAAAGCCAATGGCATACATGTCCTGCCCATCACAACCTTCTCTCTGAAACACACAGGCCAGTCTTCATCCCTTCAGTTTAGTAACCCCCCACACAACTCAAACTGGCAGCATCCCTGCACACCACTGTTGCAATGTTAGGAAATAGAAACTAGAAGGATTAGGCCATTCAGCCTGCGCCACCATTCATTTTGATCATCAAATACAATCTCCTGACGACCCGCCCCCCTCCTTCCCACCTATCCTTTGAGCCCCAAGGAGCTATATCTAATTTCTTCTTAACCAGACAACGCTTTGGCCTCAACTGCTTTCTGTGGTAGTGAATTCCACACATTCACCACCCTCTGGGCGAAAAAATTTCTCCTCACCTCAGTCCAGAGAAATTTCTTCACCCAGGAGGAGGAAACTTCAAATCACAATGCTGATTTATTAAAAAACAGCCACAGAAAGACCCCAGTACGGATATAGTCCCACCCATTCCTGGGCTCTCACTGTGGGCTCCACCTACCCAGAGCCATGCCCCAACACTCAATAGGCTAATGTTCGCACATTCAATTCCAATAGACCCTGGAAGGGTCAGGTGACCCACAAACACTCAGCCCTCTTAAAAAGGGACCATGCTACCACAACCACTTCAAGCAGCCAACCTTCACTTCAGTGTCTCATTTGATTTGGGTTTGCAGATCTTTCCTGAAATGTGGACTGAATTCTTGTCCCATACATCCTGCATTTCACATTGGATCACACCCCTTCCTCCCATCGCGCCACAATAGTTTCTGCTGGCCTCTCTATGAATCTCTCTCTCTTTCCTCCTTCCATCAGAGAGATTGATGCCTTTCTACCAGGTCTCAACCAGTGCCAGTTTGCCAGCTATCCTGGTTGGCTCGGACTCTGCCTTTCCCTCATTAGATGCCCAAAACAGGAAAAATGGAGCTCATACAGGAACTGGGAGCCCAGTCCATCTACACTTGTTCAGGAATGCTGAGTTCAACAATGTTAATTTGAGACCAGCCACCTCAGTCTGGAGGTATAGCCTGAGGCCCAAGGCCTGGTCTGCATTGCCAAGGTTACCAACTGGTCAAACATACTGAGCATTGGGAGGAGCAGTCCAATCACATTACCTGGATGGTTACCACTGTGCATCCCTGCTCTTAATTTCGAAGATCAGTTTTAAAGCCATGTTTTGTTGTTTCAGCAGCCTCGAGAGAAGCAGGCAGCCAAGAACAGACATTTCTCTTTATAATCATCCCTGCTGTGCAAGAATTGGTCATGGCCTTCTTGTCAATGAAAGGCAACATCCTGTTCAAGTGAAAAAAAACAGACTAATCCTGTTAGTTCCACAGTGGAACCGCGGGGAATCCAGACATTGTGAAAATACTGAGAGCAATAAATAATCAAAACATCACATGACCTGGATGGTGCCACTGTATGATGTGAAGGCAAGTTTGGTGGAGTCGTTTGTGAAATAAGCAAACCACATAATGGAAGAGGGAGAGAGAGAGAGAATGAAACAGGTTAAAGCAAAATATTTCTATTTACTGCTACCAATGGGCAGAATACTATATGATAACTCCAAGAGTCGGCTGTAAAGGAACGGTGCTTTATTGCACAAGATAAAGGAAAACCACAAGCCTGTGATGAACACAAACAGGTCCCAATAGGGACAATACAATAATGGACCTACTCAGGGGCCTGCTTTATACAGGGCTCAGTATATAAGTGCTCCCTGGTCAGGTATTTACCAATCAGGGAGCTTGTCGTATTCGATGGGCCCTACAAGGAGGTCAATCAGGGATTCCCCATACAAGTTCTGGGGGCTATCACATGCGAATGTTTTGTTGAAAGTGTTAGAATGCCTTTGTAATACTGTGGTAGCGTGGCCCCTTTAAGGATGATTCTTCACAGGACATGTGACCAGGCTGGAACCAATGGAGCGCGAGCGCGCAAACCTCAGCCAATCGGGAGCAAGGGCGCACATGTCCGGGGCTGGAAGTTGGCAGAGCGAGTTGGGAAAGTTGTCAGGAGTAGATCGATGTTATTGTGTTGCAAACCAATAAATTTTCTTGTTTTATACCTGCTCTTCTGAGTAGCCTCAAGTCATCACAAACAGATATAGTTATTGCGATAGTGATGCTGTCCAAAAACCATTCCTGGGGGGTTTCTGCAATTACATTCTGGTTTTTCTTTTATTTTGCAGAATCTTTCACCCGTTCCTTGAAACTCTGTTTGTTTTCTGAGACTGACTCTCCCTCCAATTCCTCATTGTCCTCGTGCAGCCTCAGCAAGGCCATTCGACCATGAGAACCATCACAGCTCAATCTGATTCCGTGCATTCCCAACAAGTCAAATAAAGAGCTAACTGGAGGAACAGGAGAAAGTCTGGAATGAGGAAATCAAATCTGCTTCATACTCAAACCAGGTGGAATTCAAGAACAGTCCAAAGATGTGTAGGTGAGGTGGATTGGCCATGGTACATGTAGAGTTAAGAGGAAAAGGCAGAGGGGAGCACCTATGAGGGATGCTCTTTTGGAGAGTCTGTGCAGACTCGATGGGTCGAATGGCCTCTTTCTGGACTGTAGGGATTCTCTGGAATCCAAAAGTTAATGTAAAAAGTTCATTTGTCACAAGTAGGCTTACAGTAACACTGCAATGAAGTTACTGTGAAAATCCACTAGCCACAACACTCCGGCACCTGTTCAGATACACTGAGGGAGAATTTAGCATGGCCAGTGCATCTAACCTTTAGAATGTGGGAAGAAACCGGAGCACCCAGAGGAAACCCACGCAGACACGAGGAGAACGTGCAGACTCCGCACAGACAGTGACCCAAGCTGGGAATCGAACCTGGGTTCCTGGCGTTGTGAGGTAGCAGTGCTAACCACTGTGCCACCATGCCAACCATCAATTGAATTCACATCAACATGGAATTTATTCAGGTCAATCCATACCCTAACAGACCAAAAAACACAGATGTCTTTCAGGGGGGAACTAGATAAGTACATGAGGGAAAAAGGAATAGGAAGGATATACAGGCAAGCTGATGGTGGGAGAAGGGTCATGTGGAACAGGAACATTGGCACAGACCAGTTTGATTGAAGGACCTGTTTCATAACTAAAGCTGACAATAGCATGAATAGTGACATAAAGAGGATGTTTGCTCCAGATAAAGGATGATTCAAACATGTCAGAGGTTACTTTGGCCAAAGGATGAATTGAGATGCTAAATAAGCATTCCACTCTGCCCAAAGGTCATCCAGACTCAAAACGCTGGCTCTATTCTCTCGCCACAGGTGCTGTCAGACTTGCTGAGATTTTCCAGGATTTTCTGTTTTTGTTGCTAAACAAGTGTTACAACAGTAAGATCTACCTGTTTAAACACACAAATTTGAGACCAATTGCAGATTACTGTAATTTTGAACTTGGCGGGAGGGACTGAAGCAGCAGGTTGCCGGTTAGGAACGGCCTGGATGGAATTTTTCATAGAATTCCCTACAGTACAGAAAGAGGCCATTCGCCAATCGAGTCTGTACCGACCGCAATCCTTCCGAGGCCCCATTCCCGTAACCCCACACACACGTTTACCCTGTTAACCCCCCTGACACTAAGGGGCAATTTAGCATGGCCAATTCACCTAACCCGTACATCTTTGGAATGTGGGAGGAAACTGGAGCACCCAGAGGAAACCCACGCAGACATGGGAGAATATGCAAACTCCACACATATTTTGACCCTAGGACGGAATTGAACCCGGGTCCCTGGTGCTGTGAGGCGCTCCTCGTCACAATGGATGTCTCGGCACTCTACACCAGCATCCCCCATGACGATGGCATTGCTGCAACGGCCTCAGTGCTCAGCGCCAACAACTGCCAGTTTCCAGATGCAATTTTACATCTCATCCGCTTCATCCTGGACCACAATATCTTCACCGTCAACAACCAGTTCTTCATCCAGACACACGGAACAGCCATGGGGACCAAATTCGCACCTCAATATGCCAACATCTTCATGCACAGGTTCGAACAAGACTTCTTCACCGCACGGGACCTTCAACCGATGCTATACACTAGATACATCGATGACATTTTCTTCCTTTGGACTCATGGTGAACAATCACTGAAACAACTCTATGATGACATCAACATGTTCCATCCCACCATCAGACTCACCATAGACTACTCTCCGGAATCGGTTGCATTCTTGGACACACGCATCTCCATTAAGGACGGTCACCTCAGCACCTCACTGTACCGCAAGCCCACGGATAACCTCACGATGCTCCACTTCTCCAGCTTCCACCCTAAACACGTTAAAGAAGCCATCCCCTACGGACAAGCCCTCCATATACACAGGATCTGCTCAGATGAGGAGGATCGCAACAGACACCTCCAGACGCTGAAAGATGCCCTCATAAGAACAGGATATGGCGCTCGACTCATTGATCAACAGTTCCAACGCGCCACAGCGAAAAACCGCACCGACCTCCTCAGAAGACAAACACGGGACACAGTGGACAGAGTACCCTTCGTTGTCCAGTACTTCCCCGGAGCGGAGAAGCTACGGCATCTCCTCCGGAGCCTTCAACATGTCATTGATGAAGACGAACATCTCGCCAAGGCCATCGCCACACCCCCACTTCTTGCCTTCAAACAACCACACAACCTCAAACAGACCATTGTCCGCAGCAAACTACCCAGCCTTCAGGAGAACAGTGACCATGACACCACACAACCCTGCCACAGCAACCTCTGCAAGACGTGCCGGATCATCGACGTGGATGCCATCATCTCACGTGAGAACACCATCCACCAGGTACACGGTACATACTCTTGCAATTCGGCCAACGTTGTCTACCTGATACGCTGCAAGAAAGGATGTCCCGAGGCATGGTACATTGGGGAAACTATGCAGACGCTGCGACAACGGATGAATGAACACCGCTCGACAATCACCAGGCAAGACTGTTCTCTTCCTGTTGGGGAGCACTTCAGCGGTCACGGGCATTCGGCCTCTGATATTCGGGGAAGCGTTCTCCAAGGCGGCCTTCGCGACACACGACAGTGCAGAGTCGCTGAGCAGAAACTGATAGCCAAGTTCCGCACACACGAGGACGGCCTCAACCGGGATATTGGGTTCATGTCACACTATTTGTAACCCCCACAGTTGCCTAGAACTGCCGAGTTTCACTGGCTGTCTTGTCTGGAGACAATACACATCTGTTTAGCCTGTCTTGATGCTCTCTCCACTCACATTGTTTTGTTTCTTAAAGACTTGATTAGTTGTAAGTATTCGCATTCCAACCATTATTCATGTAAATTGAGTTTGTGTCTTTATATGCTCTGTTTGTGAACAGAATTCCCACTCACCTGAAGAAGGGGCTTAGAGCTCCGAAAGCTTGTGTGGCTTTTGCTACCAAATAAACCTGTTGGACTTTAACCTGGTGTTGTTAAACTTCTTGCTGTGAGGCAGCAGTGCTAACCAATGTGCCACCTGTTAAATACAAGTGTGCTGAGGGAAGGAATCTAATTGACTTATAGCAATGAGGTGGGATGCCTTGGGGACTGAGGGGGGAGTTAGCATGGAGGTCTTGGATTGTGAGGTCCTGGAGGAAGTGGTCCAAAGGAGGAGAGATGTCCTGTGCTGAGAAGGGAAAAAGGAGTCCACCTCAAACCTCCTACCCTTCCCTCTCCCCTGCAGGAACTTGTGCTGCTCTAAGTGGGCCTCTAGGCCAAGGCTGGAGCCTGTAGCAAGATGCCAATAACCATAATCTCCCTCACTACTGTTACTCCTGTGCATCTTATATTGGGTTTCTTCATTCTTTCATTGGATATGGGCAAGGCCAGCACTTGCTGCCCATCCCTAGTTGCGCCTGAACTTAGTAGCTTGCTAGGCCATGTCAGAGGGCATTTAAGAGTCAACCACCACATTGCTGTGGATCTGGAATTACATGTTGGCTAGGTCAGGTAAGAATGGCAGATTTCCTTCCCTAAAGGGCACTTAGAACCAGATAGGCTTTTACAACAATCAATGATAGTTTCACTGATGCTTTATAATTCCAGATTTATTAATTAAATTCCACCAGTTGCTATGGTGAGATTTGGACCCTCAGAACATTAGCCTGGGCCTCTGGATTATTAGTCCAGTGACATTACCACTACCTCCTATAATGTGGCATAATACAGCACTCTTTAGGTGAAGTCCTCAAAGAATTTCTGGAACAAACATTGCTAGAGTGGTGAAGTCATGACAAAGTGTTCCAGAAAGTCTCCTATTGAGTTTCACAACAACAATGACAATGGAATGGTGAGTATACCTTTAAGAAACACTTGAAATCAACTTTACCGTGACGTATACCACAAATACCTGGCTTCCGTTTTGGGGAGGGCATTTGTTTGACTCTAAAAAGTGAGGCGGTGGAGGATATACTCTTAAGCTTTTACAGAGAAAAACATTACAAAATGCATCTTCTCATTCAACAACCAGAGATTCAGTCTGTTCCTATTTTAGGTCAAACCAATTAAACTAAATTAAGCAAACTAAGGGGCAAATCAGGAGAGCAGCCCCCTTAAAGGATTACTGCATAAAAGTTAAGTTTATTCATTAGTGTCACAAGTAGGCTTACATTAACTCCAATGAAGTTACTGAGAAAATCCCCGAGTCGCCACACTCCGGTGCCTGTTCGGGTACACCGAGGGAGAATTTATCATGGCCAATGCAGTGGGTGGAAACCGGAGCACCCAGAGAAAACCCACAGACATGGGGAGAATGTGCAAACTCCACCCAGACAGTGACCCAAGCCCCTGTGAGGCAGCAATGCTAACCACTGCGCCACCCCAAAGGAACCTTAAAACATTAAATGGGTCAATAAAACAAACCCAGTCCCTGTGGTGCCCACTGGATATGGAAGCTGTTCCTATTTATAGGAACACAAGTGAAGCCCCAATTAATGCCCACCCTCTAATTGCAATTAGAGTTAGTTGAAGCAACAACCAAAATATAACATCTTCAATGAGTACTAACATGTATTGTAAGTGATATTCAGTGGCCATTTCTTGCACCACCTTCAACTCCTTTACCAAGATGGTGTCTTATACCAAATGAGGTGATCTGGTGTTTAGAAGATCTTGGCCACTTCAGTTGTGAAAGTACAGATTAAAAACCAGCAATGGAATGCTTCACCAGAAGTTCTGATGGCGATTGTCAAATCATTTAAGAGGGAATCAGATAGAGTTTCAAAAGGAAGAATTTCAAAGGTTGTGGCGAGAAGGAAGAAGAAATAAAATTCGAGTATTTCCCACAGGTGGAGCTTTCTACCTCCAATTTCCTGATCTACTTCTGCCAGAGAATGAGATTCTCCATCTGGAATGATGAGGAATATTGCCACACTCCGCCAGTGGATAGTAGTAAAAATTTGCATTGATATAGGACATTAAATAAACATTTCACAGCGAATGAGACACTGCTGAAGTCCACACGCACTTGTTATTGCGGAGTATTAACCAGACAAGGCATGGTGAGTACTCGATCTCCTAAGCTTTATTACTTGCACATTAGGAGGACAGACAGTGAATGTCACAATGATGTTCTAACAGAGTTCCACAAAATAGCATCAGTTATAGCACTTTTTAGCCAATGACAGAACATGCCAGTTAAAGCACCAATAGCCTTACAGTTTGGTGTGTACTTTCAACCAATAGAATTCAGTGTCATTTCAATCCTTCATTTGCATCCTTATCATCTATACACAGCTGTACAGAATCCTTGACATTTTTAGCAAACAATGTTCAGTAAACATCCTGATCCCCTCTAACTACAGTCAGCATTTGGAACATACTGTAGTTTCTCAAGGGCCCACTCATGCTCCAAAACATACTCAGACCCTTCACCTGCTAACAGCTGGTTCCAACTTCCACATTATGGTGGGGGCAGGGGGGTAAAATGGCAGTCACATTGCACACAGCAATAAGATACATGGTGACCATAGGAGCAGAAGTAGGCCATTCAGCCCATCGAATCTGCTCCACCGTTCAATAAGTTCATGACTGATCTGATAATCCTTAAGACCACTTGCCTGCCTTATCCTGTGATGTCACAAGAGGCTGCAAATTGTGATGGGTGGGGTGGAGTTCACTCAGTTCAATAGCTCATGTAGTTGTCAAAATACAAAAAGTTTATTTGAAGGTCTTCAGACACTCCGCAAAGAGGAGAAAGGAAATAAACTGTTCTTTGAGGCTAACTTTATACACAGTGGACAGGTTTTACAGCCTCACTCAAAGACCAGAAAGCCCCACCAAAGGTCAACAGACATTTCCATTGTCCACCCCTCACCCACTCCAAATCCTTGGCAGTACAATTCTGGCAAAAATGTCCCTATTTAAACCTAGATGGCAAAACCCTTTCCCAGGGCAAACTCAACACAGTATAGAACAGCAACAGTCCTGCAGGAGGGCAAGGCAGAAACAGCAAGGCCACAACACAACAATGAAGGTCAGATTACCAGAACAAGTTCTAACACAGGCCAAAGTCCAACTCAAATCAGGGCCTGATACAGTCCACGGTCAACAGTAGGGGACACACACACAAAAAAAATTCTTGCACCTCCTCACATTGACCAAGATGGCTTCTCCTCTAACCAGACTCAGTGCTCTGCTCATATTGTCTAGCAAGGCTACACAGCTGATCCCATTCGCGCTGATTCCCAATAGGGGTTTTCATCAGTCTGCCATGTCACATCCGGGTTGAATTCCTGTGGCCATCTTAGACAGGGGAAACCTCCCTGTCAAGAAACTGAAGAATATGATGAGAAAAGTACCACCCTTCAGCACACAGCTCCTGGTGACACCACAATCTCCATCACCCTTGATTCCCTTACTTATTAAAAATCTATCTCAGCCTTGAACACACTTAATGACCCAGTCTCTACAGCCCTCTGCGGTACAGAATTCCACAGATTCACTCCTCTCTGAGAAGAAAGTCCTCCTCATCAAATTATTCTCCCCTTTACCCAAAGTCCTAGATATGGTCCGGCGGCACAGTGGTTAGAACTGCTGCCTCACAGCGCCAGGGACCCGGGTACGATTCCCGGCTTGGGTCACGTCTGTGCGGGGTCTGCACGTTCTCCCCATGTCTGCGTGGGTTTCCTCCGGGTACTCCGGTTTCCTCCCACAGTCAGAAAGACGTGCTGGTTCGGGTGCATTGGCCATGCTAAATTCTCCCTCAGTGTACCCGAACAGGCGCCAGAGTGTGGCGACTCGGGGATTTTCAAGTAGCGTCATTGCAGTGTTAATATAATCCTACTTGTGACTAATAAATAAACTTTAAACTAATTGTCGGCTTTGCTCACTGCTAAGGCAATGGGTTGAAGCCCCACTCCAGGATCTGGAGCCCACCACCAAAGCCACGTTGCAAAGTTGGAAATGTTGGGCGAGATTCTCTGGCCTCCCAGTAGTGTGTTTCCCGCTGGCGGGAGGTGGCGCGTTGTTTGCTAGCGACGGGATTCTCTGATCCTGCCACTGTCAATGGGAATTCACTCCACGCCCAAGCGGGTAACCCGTTGGCAGGAATGCGTTGCCAGTGGGATGGGAGAATCCCGCCGGCATGATTGGCTGGAATATTTTGGCCGTTTTCTTTTGAATGGGCTGTTTGACTGAATATTCAGGTCCCATGTCATTACAGAAACATGGGCAGGTGAGTTCCCTGCCAAAGTTGCCAGAGTAAGGTGGTGCAGTGGTAATGTTACTGGATTCAAAATCCAGTGACCCCACGCTGGTGCCCCAGAGACATGGATTCAAATCCCACCACAGCAGCTGGAGAGATCGAAATCTAATTAATAAAAGCTAGTCTTGTGAATAATGTTAACAAAACACAGCAATCAGTGCCAGATTGTCATTAAAAACTCATCTGGTTCACTAATACCCTTTAGAGAAAGAGGAAAATCATTCATCAGTCACAGGTCTGGCCTACATGTGACTCCAGATCTACAGCAATGGGGCTCACTCGTAACTGTCCTTTAAAATGGCCAACTCAATCGGAATCATAGGACGGAATTTCCCCATCCCGCCCATTGATCTCGGGCAGGATTTTCCAATCTTGAGGCGAGTGTGGCCGGAAAATCCCACTCATAGACACTCTACAGTGCAGAAGGAGACCATTTGGCCCATCGAGCCTACACTGACAACAATCCCACCCAAACACTATCCCCACAACCCAACCTACTCACCCTACTAATCGCCCTGACACTAAGGGTCAATTTAGCATGGCCAATCAACCTGACCCACACATCTTTGGACTGTGGGAGGAAACCGGAGCACCTGGAGGAAACCCACGCAGACATGTGGAGAATGTGCAAACTCCACACAAACAGTGACCCGAGGCCAGAATTGAACCTGGCTCCCTGGTGCTGTGAGGCAGCTGTGCTAACCACTGTGCCACCATGCTGCCCAACTTGTATTGAACCTCCACAGTCTCGTTAATACTACAGCGATTCAAGACGGGCGGGAGGGACTTTCCAGCCACGCTGGTCCCAAAAGCAGAAAATCCCACCCAAGGTCAACGAACCTTTGCATGGCCCGTGTCCCGCCCGCTACGATTCCCGTGGTGGGTGGGACGGTGCAATGCCGCCCAATGATGCACTCCCACCTTCCCATGGGCGGCACGGTGGCACAGTGGTTAGCACTGCTGCTTCACAGCTCCAGGGTCCTGGGTTCGATTCCCGGCTCGGGTCACTGTCTGTGTGGAGTTTGCACATTCTCCTCGTGTCTGCATGGGTTTCCTCCGGGTGCTCCGGTTTCCTCCCACAGTCCAAAGATGTGCAGGTTAGGTTGATTGGCCAGGTTAAAAATTGCCCCTTAGAGTCCTGAGATGCGTACGTTAGAGGGATTAGCGGGTAAATATGTGGGTGTAGGGCCTGGGTGGGATTGTGGTCAGTGCAGACTCGATGGGCCGAATGGCCTCCTTCTGCACTGTAGGGTTTCTATGATTTCTATGATGATCATATTCCCAAGAATAAAGAGGATCATCAGTGTCATTCGCTGTTGGTGAGATCTTGCTGTGAGATCTTGCTGTGCACCGAATGCCCGTTGGTGGGCTGTCCCGAGGATCCAAAAGGTGCTCTAATCACGAGACACCCTCCTGCCTTTTCTGATAGATCTGAATTTCCGCTGTCCTCTCCTCTCCAGTCCTGCTTTCTCATGTCTGTCTGAAAAAAGGAGTAGGAATTCAAAGTGCAATAATGGAGATTTCTTTCCATGGTGAGTGCTTCCAGGAATTAAATAATTACCAATTAATGGTGGTGTTTAAACACAAGATCCTGCAGGCTAGATTTGTATCTCTGAGAGTTCTATTTGTTTACAAAGAAACAAAACTTGCTTCACAAAAAGCAGTCTCCATAGACATGTCAGCATGATCCGAGTATTAGATTATTTGACTTAAAACTGGTTGTAAGTACTTTAATTACACATTAAGGGATTGTTCAGCTCAAGGGCCGTCTATGAAAGGCAATGTTAGTGCAAATGCACAGTCGCCATTAGCAAGATGCCAGCTGACTTTGCCCATTGATTTCAAACCAGCTCAGCGATTTTCACTTAATTAAATGTGAAGTTTCAGAGGTTGAGGGACCGGAATGAAAAAGACTCCTTGAATTCAGAGAGCACCTTGAAAGTGGAAAATGCCCCCACAGCATTTCACAGATTGGAGATGGGAATTGGTGCCAAACCGTCAATTAGAACATGGGATTGGAAAGGCTGATTCAAAGAGGTGAATGCTCAAAGGGGGGAAAGAAAGTGTGGAAAGATTAAACAATGGGTGGGATTATACCGCCTCGCTTGGGCGAGACTGTAAGGGCCTGCCCGAGGCCAATGGAGATTTCTGTTGTGGGACCCTCGCCCATGTCGATTCCGCGGCGGGCAAGGTGATAGAGTTCATACATATAGAGAGAGAGAGAGAGTGAGATAGAGAGAATGGGTGAAAAGCCAAAGGAGTCAAAAGAGAATGAGAGAGAGAGAAAGAGAGAGAGAATGTGTGGAAAGCCAAAAAGATCAAGAGACAGAGAGAGAGAGAGAATGTGTGAAAAGCCAAGGGAATCAAGAGAGAGAGAGAGATAGAGAGACAGAGAGAGAGGTGTGGAAAGCCAAAACAATCGATAGAGAGAGAGAGAATGTCTGGAAAACCAAAAGGATCGAGAGAGAGAGAAAGAGAGAGAGTGGAAAGCCAAAAAGATCAAGAGAGAGAGAGAATGTGTGCAAAGCCAAAAGAATTGCGAGAGAGAGAGAGAAAGAGTGGAAAGTGTAATGATATTAGTGCAATTGATATAAATTTTGTTTATGTTTGAGGAGAAATGTTTGAAAATTCAGCTTTATTCTACAGGCAGTCAGTATGTCTGGCAGGAATGCAACTCAGATGTTGGGAGAGCAGGATAATTACTCATTTTAGCCATGCAAGTGGTTAAGTTAAGTAGAGTTAATGGACTTCAGTTTACTTAAGTTTCCCAGGGATTTCTGATCAGAGTGATTGACAGGGTCATGTGATGATGTGGTTTATGAGCAGAGCTGTGTCTGTAGCAAAAAGCAAAAAGCTTTTGCAGAAAGCATTTAGTTCTGCGTGAAAATTGTTTGAAGATAGAAGTTTCTGCAAGTTGCTGTGAAAGTCATTTTCTCTCTGAAAGCCTACAGACTGTCTACACTAATTATAGCAGGTATATTTATGGTTGCTAACTGTATTTAAAGTAGTATTTAAGTCTTTCAGAGGAATGTTGCTTATTTGGAATGGAAACAGTGATGAGTTAGAAATAAAAGAAGTTTCCTTTCAGTTTTAAATGTTGTTCAACTATTAATGGTTAAGCTGCTTCATTTGTTAGAGTTATAGTTAAACTGTGTTATTAAATGAAGTATGTTTCACTCTAGAAGATCTCTAATTGGTCAGTGGAATTACTCCTGGTGTGAAACATCCTGTCTTCACATTTGTGCCAAAATAGAAAAATTGTTGGGGTGTCTTCTGGCTTCATAATATACCTTGAGGTTCTGGTGCAGCACCCCAACAAAAGGCAAAAACATTGAGGGCAAGTGTGGAAGGCAAAAACATTGGGTGGCAGAGAGAGACAGAGAGAGAGAGGAAAGGCAAAAAGATCAAGAAAGAAAGAGAGAGAGTGGAAAGGCAAAAACATTGAGAGAAAGAACACCAGAGAGTAGGGCCCATGTGACATAAAGATTGGCCGTTAATGATAGGGTGAAGGGAGTGAGGAAAAGTGCAGAAGGTTAGAATCACAGGAGCAGAACGTGTGGCTGGGGTTAAAGTGCTGAACTGGCTAAATCATAGAATGTCTCAAAGCAGTCAATTTTCTCCCAGGTCAACTCAAGATCAGATGATTTTCTTTTCAAATATTGGAATCTTTCTAACGTACAAGCATTCTGTGTGAAAAAGCTGCCCCTCGGGTCCCTTTTACATCTTTCCCCTCTCACCTTAAACCTGTGCCCTGTAGTTTTGGATTCCCCTACCCTGGGGAAAAGACATTGACTTTTCACCTTATCTTTGCCCCTCATTTTACAAACCTCTATAAGGTCACCCCTCATCCTCCTATGCTCCAGGGAAAGAAGTCCCAGCCTAAACAGCCTCCCCTTATAATTCGAACCTTCCAGTCCCGGTAACTTCCTTGTAAATCTTTTTTGCACCTTTTCCAGTTTAATAGCATCCTTCCTATAGCAAGGCGACCAGAATTGTGCGCAGTCCTCCGAATGTGACCTTACCAATGTTTCGTAGAGTTGTAACATAACATCCCAACTCCTGTACTCAATGTTCTGCTCCTGTCAAAGACAAGAGAGCAATGTCCTTTGGAGAAATCTGCCAATATAAGATCAACATTTGCTGGAAATACTCAGCAGGTCTGGCAGCATCTCTGGAGAGAGAAACAGAGTTAACGGGCCGAATTTTGATGAGGTGTTCGAGGTCCCGCCGGCCAGCTGGAGAGCCAATGGGAGACCATCCTTTGGTTAAGTTCTGCCAAACCATGAGCCAATCAACTAATGGAGAGGTCAACCGTGGGCCTACCCCTAAAATCAGATCTGGGGGCGGAGGTCTGCCTACAGGAAGCTGCCAGCCAATCAGAAGTTCATAGAATCCCTACATTGCAGAAGGAGGCCATTCGGCCCATCGAGTCTGCACTGTCAACAATCCCACCCAGGCACTATCCTTGAAACCCCACGTAATCCCCCTGACACAAAAGGGGCAATTCTGCCCAAACCTGTTCCCCGTAACCCCAAGTATTTGCCCTGCTAATCCCCCTAACCTACACATCTTGGGACACTAAGGGACAATTTAGCATGGCCAATCTACCTACCCTGCACATCTTGGGACACTAAGGGACAAATTTAGCATGGCCAATCCACCTAACCTACACACCTTGGAGTGTGGGAGGAAACCGGAGCACCAAGAGGAAACCCACACAGACATGGGGGGAACGTGCAAACTCCACACAGACAGTGACCCGAGGCCAGAATTGAACCCAGGTCCCTGGCGCTGTAAGGCAGCAGTGCTAAACACTGTGCCACCGTGCTGCCACGCGGTTGGCAGTGACTGCTGTAGGAAAGATGTCCACGGCAGACTGAGGATCACAGAGCAACCCAGGCCAAAGATTAGTAATGGCTGCAAGGGTTTTGCGGGGTAGGGGGGCGGGGTGTCAAGGGGAAATGGGGGAAGGGGATTGTTATCAAGGGCAGGGGGCAACTCTCACCAGGCCTCCACAAAGAAGAAGCTGCAGAGTTTATAAAAAAAGAGACCTGCAGATTTTAAGAAAGAAAGTTTAAACAAACACTCCTGCTGAAACTTCTGAAGCTCATGTGGTTCAAACCAAAAGAGCAGTGTTCCCTCAGAGTAAAGTAAAAAGAATTGCTCAGAAAATAAATGCTCCTACCTTGGAAGTTTAACACAATAGAAGACCCACAATTGCTTGGATCCTCTCATGCTCAAAAAAGCATGGGAAAATGCTCCTGTCTACATCAATGGAGGTGAAGTGGAGATGGTCAACAGCTTCAAGTTTTTAAGTGTTCAAATCACCACAATCTGTCCTGGTCCCTCCGTGCCAACGCTATAGTTAAGAAAGCCCACCAACACCTCTACTTTCTCAGGTGACTAAGAAAATCCAGCATGTCAACTACGACTCTAAACAAGTTTTACAGATGCATCACAGAAAGCAACCTTTCCGGATGTACCACAGTTTGGTATGGCTCCTACTCTGACCAAGACTGCAAACAATTACAAAGGGCTGTGAACGTAGCCCAGTCCACCACGCAAACTAACCCCCCATCACATTGACTCCACTCCACTTCCCACTACCTCATAAAAGCAGCCAGCATAATCAAGGATCCCACGTACCCCAGACATTCTCGCTTCCACCTTCTTCCGTCGGGAAAAAGATACAGAAGTCTGAGGTCACGTACCAACCGACTCAAGAACAGCTTCTTCCCTGCTGCCGTCAGACTTTTGAAAGGTCCTACTACACAGTAAGCTGATCTTTCTCTTCACCCTATCTGAAACTGCAACACTACATTCTGCACCCTCCCTTTACTTCTCTCCTATGTACTCTATGAATGGTATGCTTTGTATAGCGCGCAAGAAACAATACTTTTCACTGTATCCCAATACACGTGACAATAATAAATCAAATCAAACCAAAATTATTGTGAGGCTGCCATCAGCTCCTGGAAGTTCAACTTAAACAGGACCTGCAGAGCTCAAGAAATGGTAAAGGAAGGAGAAAGCTCTGGAATTTTAAAAAGTTTTTTGAAAGAAAATCAGCAACAACCACCAGTGAGCCGATCAAAATCCAGAGAAAAATAGGAGACAGAACCAATGTCTACAGAGTCAGCCTCGTGTGGAAATAAACCAGTTACTGCGCTCATGGTCTTAAAGCAATGACATTTAAAGCTGTGACTACAAGAAAACACAAACATAGGCAGAGAATTAGAAGAGCCAGTCATATTTTGGATAACAATAAGTGGCCCCAGAAAGTGGGCAATTCCCAATAAAGTGAGGGCAACAAGACACCTCAGAGTGGGGGCAACAGAAGACCCCAGATTGAGGGAGCCAAAAGACCCCAGAACAAGGGAGTCAGAAGACCCCCCCACCGCCCCAGAGCAAGGGAGACGATATCCAAGATGGTTTCAGTGCATGACGTATAGTCACATGGCAGTAAGCAGAGAGAACAGTTTGGTGTGACTCTACTGTGCCTTTAAGAAATATATTTTAATCATGTTTCTCTGCACAAGTTTTCTCTGATTAGGCCTTGCCTTTAGTTTTGATGCCATGCTATCTGTACCAGTATCTTTTATTGTTGCTGAAGCATTATAATGGGCATCTTGGTTATTATTAATCTGGGCCTAATGTAGCTTCCTGGTTATTTATGACCCTTTTGGGAATGGTTGATTTGCGATCGTTTGGAAGGTCAGGTGCCTTTGGACAATTTTTTTTTCTCACAGGAGAAATCCAAAGGGTTTCAGTTTCAGTTTGGCAGAAACTGTTTGGACTGCAGGCTGAAAGAAATGGATGGGATTTTCCAGCTGCGCTCGCCCCGAGACCAGAAAATCCCACCTGAGGAAAATTCAGCCCAGTGTGCTTGTCTCTCTCCCTGGTATTGGAATTCGGCTGTCAGTGGCTGGCTCGCTTGAAGCTAAAGGCAAGTAGTGTTTCTGTCTGCCGAAGTGTGCTGGAAGTTCCAGGAATGCCTCAGAGTTTCAATTCCATATCCAAAGCATTAACTCACAGCAGGTATTGCAAAACCGCAAAGTGCAGCATCACGTGAGCACACTTGCTTTCTGTGTTAAGCCTAGAACTAGGTATGCGTTTGTGGGAGTTGTTTATCTTGAAACAATACTTAGGTTTATACAATGTGTTTTTGTAACTGGTAAAAGTTATTGCTGATTTTTTTCTTATTATAGTTCAATTGTGTTCTCAAATTAACATTGTTTGATAAAGCTCCCTCGTGGGTCACTTGAATCATACCTGGAGTGAAATATCTTATGCCCAGCCATGCCGAATTCAAAGTGCGAAACCTATGGGCTGGAATTCTACCGCCCCGCCCACCACGGGAATCAGAGCGGGCTAGGGGCGGACAATGGGAAGGTCCGTTGACCTTCGGTGGAATTTTCCGGTCTCGGGTCGAGCGAGGCCATAAAATCCCGCCCACGGTCTAGGCTGACTTCATAAAACACCTTGGGCTTTCTGACGTGGGTCATAACACTGGAGAGAACTCTCTAGAAACAGCCTACGTGCATGACAGCAGCATGCATGCGGATTCCAAGTAGTTAAAGACGAACAATGTTCAAATATACAAGTCTCAAGATCTCATTACTGAGAAGCCATGTCACCACAGGATTCCGACAGAGAAGTGTTTCAGCATCAGACATGATCTTATTGAATGGTGGAGGTGGCTCAAAGCTTCTTGCTTCCATTTCTTAAGTTGCCCTGCGTCATCAGAAAAATTTGAAATCTTGCCCACTCCTCATTAACACATATGAAGAAAATCAGCCCTGTAATCTATTGTATGGTTAAATATTAAAGCATGAATAAATAATTGAACACTCAGCTTTCAGACCTCAGTCCATTCCTTCCAATGTGTTGTTTATTTTTCTCCATACTTCCAATATTTTTCTAATATTAAAGGAAAATGTTCAAATAAAATTAAAACAAGCACTTTTTTCATGCCCGTATGTATGTTTTCTCTCCTGGTCTCCTGCAGCAGTGGCCAGGAGATTAATTTTTTTACTCTAGGGTAATGCTAGAACATTGACAATCTACAGTAAGAAGTCTCACGACACCAGGTTAAAGTCCAACAGGTTTATTTGGTCGCACAAGCTTTCGGAGCGCTGCTCCTTCATCAGGTGAGTGTAGAGTTGGGTTCACAAACAGGGTATATATAGACACAGACTCAATTGCAAGATAATGGTTGGAATGCGAGTCTTAACAGGTAATCAAGTCTTTACGAGTGCAGACAATGCGAGTGGAGAGAGGGATAAGCACAGGTTAAAGAGATGTGTATTGTCTCCAGCCAGGACAGTTAGTAAGATTTTGCAAGCCCAGGCAAGTCGTGGGGGTTACAGATAGTGTGACATGAACCCAAGATCCCGGTTGAGGCCGTCCTCATGTGTGCGGAACTTGGCTATCAGTTTCTGCTCAGCAATTCTGCGTTGTCGTGTGTCGAGAAGGCCACCTTGGAGGACACTTACCCGAAGATCAGAGGCTGAATGCCCGTGACTGCTGAAGTGTTCCCCGACTGGAAGGGAACACTCCCACCTGGTGAGTGTCGAGCGGTGTTCATTCATCTGTTGTCATAGCATCTGCATGGTTTCCCCAATGTGCCATGCCTCGGGACATCCTTTCCTGCAGCGCATCAGGTAGACAACATTGGCTGTATCGCAAGAGTATGTACCGTGTACCTGGTGGATGGTGTTCTTACGTGAGATGATGGCATCCACGTCGATGATCCGGCCCGTCTTGCAGAGGCTGCTGTGGCAGGGTTGTGTGGAGTCGTGGTCACTGTTCTCCTGAAGGCTGTGAACAATGATCTTTTTGAGGTTGCGCAGTTATTTGAAGGCAAGTAGTGGGGGAGTGGGGACGGCCTTAGCAAGATGTTCATCTTCATCGATAACATGTTGAAGGCTCTGAAGAAAATGTCGTAGCTTGTCCGCTCTGGGGAAGTACTGGATGATGAAGGGTACTCTGTCCGTCGTGTCCCATGTTTGTCTTCTGAGGAGGTTGGTGCGGTTTTATGCAGTGGCACGTCGGAACTGTCAATCGATGAGTCGAGCGCCATATCTTGTTCTTATGAGGCCATCTTTCAGTGTCTGGAGGTGTCTGTTGCGATCCTCCTCATCTGAGCAGATCCTGTGTATACGGAGGGCTTGTCCGTAGGGGATGGCTTCTTTAACGTGTTTAGGGTGGAAGCTGTAGAAGTGGAGCATCGTGAGGTTATCTGTGGGCTTGCGGTACAGTGAGGTGCTGAGGTGACCGTCCTTGATGGAGACGCGTGTGTCCAAGAAGGCAACCGATTCCAGAGAGTAGTCCATGGTGAGCCAGATGGTGGGATGGAACTTCTTAATGTCATCAGGCAGTTGTTTCAGTGATTGTTCACCATGAGTCCAAAAGAAGAAAATGTCATCGTTATATCTGGTGTATAGCATCGGTTGAAGGTCCTGTGTGGTGCACCTGTAAAGACTTGATTACCTGTTAAGACTCACATTCCAACCATTATCTTGTAATGGAGTTTGGGTCTATATATGCCCTGTTTGTGAATCCAACTCTACGCTCACCTGATGAAGGGGCAGCGCTCCGAAAGCTCGTGCTACCAATTAAACCTATTGGACTTTAACCTGGTGTTGTGAGACTTCTTACTGTGCTCACCCCAATCCAATGCCGACATCTCCACATCATTGACAATCTAGAAATAGC
This sequence comes from Mustelus asterias, assembly GCF_964213995.1. NCBI lineage: Eukaryota > Metazoa > Chordata > Chondrichthyes > Carcharhiniformes > Triakidae > Mustelus > Mustelus asterias. The sequence continues at coordinate 35,574,614 of NC_135822.1, forward strand.
CCCTATCAAATATACCCCAGACACAGCATTCTCATGCAGGCTGTACTGAGGCTGCTTTTAGATTGCATTTCTGAAACCATTTGTTGCATCAGAGCAGTAAGATGCATTTCACAAGCAAGGGCTGAGTTTCCATGGGTTTTTTACTCAAGGTTTCGATCGCTGATGAGTGGGAAAGGCCTCTGAAAATTCACTCTAATTCCCCAAGATTCACTTCATATCGGTTCCATCAGAGACCATGAAGATCTGACCCCAGGTTTCCTTCCCTGAAGAGCATTAATGAACCAGTTGCGATTTTATAGCAATCCAACAGCATCATTATCAGTATCACTGATCTCATCATTTTACTTCCAGGTTTTTACAGACTGAATTCACAATTTCAAGTTGCTATGGTGGGATTTGAACTTGGGCATCTGATAACATAAGTCATAAAACATAACTACTGCACGAGCGTATCCCATTGGCTTTGACAATAGTATTACTGAGATCAAAATTTTTGCTTCTAAGGGGACGGCAGGGCGGCACAGTGGTTAGCACTGCTGCCTCGCAGCGCCACCAGGGACCCGGGTTCAATTCTGGCCTCGGGTCACTGTCTGTGTGGAGTTTGCACATTCTCCCCATGTCTGCGTGGGTCTCCTCCGGGTGCTTCAGTTTCCTCCCACAGTCCAAAGATGTGTGGGTTCAGTTGATGCTAAATTGACCCTGGTGTCAGGAGGATTAGCAGGGTAAATATGTGGGGCTACGGGGATAGGGCCTGGGTGGGACTGTGGTCGGTGCAGGCTCGATGGGCAGAATGGCCTCCTTCTGCACTGTAGGGATTCTATGATTCTCGAGCTGAGGATTGCTGGTTACCTCTGTCCTGACACCACTTTTGGGCATCTTCTTATACTTGGCTAGTGGGGAGAATGATCACAAGCGCATGTGGGAAGATTAGGCAATGACACCTCCTCCACGATTATCCTCAACACCGGTGCTCTGCAAGGCTGTATCCTTTACTATACTCCTTATACACTTAGGACTGCATGGCCAAATTCTGCACCTACTCCATTTTCAAGTCTGTTGATGACACCTAAAATTTAAAAAACTGAACAAATACCTGTTGAAATGGTTGGATTGATGTCTGTGATCTCTCGAACTAAAGGAGCTGCCTAATACTGTTTGCAAACTCACCCATTGTTATCTCTGAGGAGATGCTAACAATACACAATGTGGGCTGCACAGGGCAAATTCAAATCGAACTATTCAAAGCCCATCTACATTTCATAACCCAGGTTGGCTAAAAAGAGTCTGCTCATCTGCTAAAACAAAGTGTCCCGCAACCTTCCTTTCAATTCTCAATGGTTGATACATTTAACAGAATGAAAGCAAATCATTGTGGAATCTGAAACAAAAACAGAAAATGCTGTATCAGACTGGAAACGTTGGCTCTATTCACTCTCCATAGATGCTGCCAGACTTGCTGAGATTTTCCAGCATGTTCTGTTTCCGTGTGAGACACTTAACAATCTCGGGGACTGAGGCAAGGGATGCACATCCTTTATCAGAGTGAGGAGAATCATGAGACATGGGCCTCTGGCTTTTGGAACCAGTAATATTTTCTTGCTGAACTGCAAGGCGCAGTCTACTGTTTATAAGAACATAAGAACATAAGAACTAGGAGCAGGAGTAGGCCATCTAGCCCCTCAAGCCTGCTCCGCCATTCAATAAGATCATGGCTGATCTGATAGTGGGTTCAGTTCCACTTACCCGCCCGCTCCCCATAACCCTTAATTCCCTTAATGGTTAAAAATCTGTCGATCTGTGACTTAAACACATTTAACGAGGTAGCCTCTACTGCTTCATTGGGCAGAGAATTCCAAAGATTCACTTCCCTCTGGGAGAAGAAGTTCCTCCTCAACTCTGTTCTAAATTGACTCCCCCGTATTTTGAGGCTATGCCCCCTAGTTCTTGTTCCCATTGTAAGTGGAACTAGGAGCAGGAGTAGGCCATCTAGCCCATCGAGCCTGCACCGACCACGATCCCACCCAGGCCCTATCCCCGTTTTAGCAGATGAGCAGACTCTTTTTAGCCAACCTGGGTTATGAAATGTAGATGGGCTTTGAATAGTTCGATTTGAATTTGCCCTGTGTAGCCCACATTGTGTATTGTTAGCATCTCCTCAGAGATAACAATGGGTGAGTTTGCAAACAGTATTAGGCAGTTCCTTTAGTTCGAGAGATCACAGACATCAATCCAACCATTTCAACAGGTATTTGTTCAGTTTTTTAAATTTTAGGTGTCATCAACAGACTTGAAAATGGAGTAGGTGCAGAATTTGGCCATGCAGTCCTAAGTGTATAAGGAGTATAGTAAGGGATACAGCCTTGCAGAGCACCGGTGTTGAGGATAATCGTGGAGGAGGTGTCATTGCCTAACCTTCCCACATGCGCTTGTGATCATTCTCCCCACTAGCCAAGTATAAGAAGATGCCCAAAAGTGGTGTCAGGACAGAGGTAACCAGCAATCCTCAGCTCGAGAATCATAGAATCCCTACAGTGCAGAAGGAGGCCATTCTGCCCATCGAGCCTGCACCGACCACGATCCCACCCAGGCCCTATCCCCGTAGCCCCACATATTTACCCTGCTAATCCCCCTGACACCAGGGTCAATTTAGCATCAACTGAACCCACACATCTTTGGACTGTGGGAGGAAACTGAAGCACCCGGAGGAGACCCACGCAGACATGGGGAGAATGTGCAAACTCCACATAGACGGTGCCCCTTCATTATCTTATATGTCTCTATAAGATCTCCCCTCAACCTTCTAAACTCCAATGAGTACAGGCCCAGTCTACTCAATCTCTCCTCATAAGCTAACCCCCTCATCTCCAGAATCAACCTGGTGAACCTTCTCTGTACCCCCTCCAAAGCTAATATATCCTTTCTTAAATAAGGGGACCAAAATTGTACACAGTACTCTAGGTGTGGCCTCACCAGTACCCTGTACAGTTGCAGCATGACCTCCCTGCTTTTATACTCCATCCCTCTCACGATAAAGGCCAACATTCCATTTGCCTTCTTGATTACCCGCTGCACCTGCAAACTGAGTTTTTGTGATTCATGCACAAGGACCCCCAGGTCCCTCTGCACAGTAGCATGTTGTAATTTTTCACTGTCTACCATCCAACTGGCAACTGGGAAAGGAGCTTTGCCCAAGTTGAACACCTGGCCCCATCTACACTACTTCTGTACATCACCAGCATGACTGATTCATCTCTGCAAAGCCTATCTCATTATGTGAAGTCAATACCACCAGAAAAAATAACTATCCAGCAATTGATTTTCATGCCTCATTGGACTTTGATTCTGGACCCTGGTACCCATGTGAAACAATATTTCTTTCCTCTGTGGTCCTGGTACTGTAAATATATCTTTACGCTAATTCTCTCTTCACTGTCTGAAGGTGAGGGAGATGTTGTAAACCCTTTCTCATATTTTCAATGTGTGCAAATAAACACTGTTCGCTGCGGGGTTATTGATAGAAAATTGGATTGTACCAAAAGCTAAGGGTTGGGAAATACACCACTGCTTATAAAGGGGGAAACAAATCAAAAACTCCTTTCTATTTATGGACGGATAGTGAGATTAGTGCTGTTTAAATTAACCCTCTCCTGTCCGTAACAAATGTCACCCCCAGGAAGTGCCACCACTCAGAATGAAACAGCACATTCAACCCATGGTGTCAAGGTAGACTCTTAAACTCAACACAATTTTAGACAATAATCACCTGTTTCCTTTGCTTTGCATGTTTGCTGAATCTTTGTTCTCTTTTGATTTTACCTTCAGACGGAACTGTTCATCATTCTGCCATTCACACCTCCTCGAAACACACCTGCTGTTTCATTTCCTATCCCATGGCCTTCCACCAAAAACCCTTTTGCTTTTTCATCTCTCCGGGCTTCATTCTCTCAGATCTTTCTTCTTGTGTCTTTTCTCCCCCTCCACAACCCACCCCAACCCCCATCCTGCCCCTCCCCCACCTCCCACTTCACTGGCTTAAAACCTGTTAAACTTCTAACTTTTAAAGTTTGATGGTGGGTCATTGACCTAAAACTTTTGGTGAGACCTTCCGGCTGTTCCAAGGCGGTGGAATCTTCCAGTCCTGCTGACGGAATACCCCCGCCATAGGTCTCCCGATGTCAAGGGGTGCATTCAACGGGAAACCCCGTTGACAAAGGTGGGACTCGAAGATCCCTTGCTGCCTGATGGCGGGCTGCCCTCTGCTGCATGGTGGATTAAGGGGAAAATCCCACCCTCTGTTTCTCTCTTCACAGAGGCTGCCTGACCTGCTGAGTATTTGCAGCATTTTCTGGTTCTATTTCAGACTCATGGCATCCATGGTGCAGAGCAAGGGGTCACGTGATGACACGACTGCTGAAAGGGTCACGTGACGCAAGCGCAGGAGTTCTCCCCAGAACTCGGGCAGAGTAGAAGCATGTAAGAGCTAATCAGAATACAGAACAAACTATTGTTTTTATTTGTCCTCACAGCTGGTGCCATAAAAAGGGGGTATGTCTTTCTTCTCTGCGCCAACAAGACTCAAAAAGCTTAACACCATCCAGGACGAAACAGCCCGCTTGATTGGCACCACATCTACAAACATCCACTCCCTCCACCACCGACGCTCAGTAGCAGCAGTGTGTACTATCTACAAGATGCACTGCAGCAATTCACCAAAGATCCTTAGACAGCACCTTCCAAACCCACGACCACTTCCATCGAGAAGGACAAGGGCAGCAGATACATGGGAACACCACCACCTGCAAGTTCCCCTTCAAGCCACTCACCATCCTGACTTGGAAATATATCATGATATGGAGATGCCGGCGTTGGACTGGGGTGAACACGGTAAGAAGTCTCACAACACCAGGTTAAAGTCCAACAGGTTTATTTGGTAGCAAATACCATAAGCTTTCGGAGCGCTGCTCCTTCGTCAGATGGAGTGGAAATGTCCACTGTTTGAGAGCACATTTCCACTCCATCTGACGAAGGAGCAGCGCTCCGAAAGCTTATGGTATTTGCTACCAAATAAACCTGTTGGACTTTAACCTGGTGTTGTGAGACTTCTTACCTTGGAAATATATCGCCATTCCTTCGCAGTCGCTGGGTCAAAATTCTGGAATTCCCTCCCTAACGGCATTGTGGGTCAACCCACAGCGCGTGGACTGCAGCGATTCAAGAAGGCAGCTCACCACCACCTTCCCAAGGGCAACTAGGGATGGGCAATAAATGCTGGCCAGCCAGCGATGCCCATGAATAAAAAAGAAGATACTCTGAGCTAATGCTGGGGGTGCGCTTCACTGCTCCCTGCCTCGCCCAGCCTTAAGGAGGAAGATTGGACAAGACAGGGCTTTGGGATATCAGCAAGGATAAGTCCATCCAGAGTGGCAATCTGCTGGAGATTACCTCTCCTGAGGAAGTTACAGGCCATTGAGTTTTACCCTTTCATCTAATTAGTGGCACACCCTGCCCCCTCGCCCCTGACTGGCCCTCCATCCCCCCCTTCCTTTGCCACCCAACCTCCCCCTTTGCAGCCCAAATCCCACTCCCTGCCAACCTTCCACTCAATGGGCAGAATTTTCCCATCCTGTCCACCATGAGAATCGTAGCGGGCGGGACAGGACCGTGCAAAGGTCCGTTGACCTTGGCTCTTGAGCTTGGCCGGAGGATCCCACCCGATGTCACGAGCAGCACATCCCTGACTGGGAAGTGTTGTGGGTTGAGAGGTCACTGGAAAGTACCATCGCTGCATGGTATGGTCACCTCTGTTTACAAAGTGCTGCCAATTGGAATGATCTAACTGAGAGACGGTGAAAAGGGGCTGGAAATGCTCCATTCAGCTGAGAATTTCCACCATTAATTAGGAACAGTATTGGCCAATACCACTGTTGACATGTGTCTGGCATTGGTAATGTTGGCTAGGTTTCCTTAATGTGTCACCCTGCCTCTCACAGGCGGAAGTGTTTATTTTAGAATATTGTACATCGGTTTACTCAATATGTAACAGGTTCTTTGATTTTTGGCTGGCAATTCAAGGACTATTGATCCAGCTGGTCTATTACAGCATTTATCTAAGCTCAGTTCACAAATCCTACTTTGGCACAGGCAGATAGTGGCTGAATTTACACAAAAGACCAGGACTAATGACATATCCAATTACTCGGCAAGGAGCCTGATGTGATAATACCTTGCCTTCAAAAGCCAAATTTCACAGCACATCACATCAAAATGATTAAAGGTGTGACAACTATTTTCTGATCAAACCAGACAAATGCTGATTGATATCAAATGCGCACTTGTTACAAGAACTGCACCTTGTAAGAGCGAGACATCAGTGGGAGTCAGAGCCAAGAGATATTTCCATTGTTTATGAGTTATGCACACATCAGTAAGATCTCACCGCTGAGTTTTAACCCTTGTGACCTCTGTTCCATTTGACGATTTATTAACAGTTTAGGGGCGGCACGGTGGCCCAGTGGTTGGCACTGCTGCCTCACAGCGCCAGGGATCCGTGTTCAATTCTGACCTTGGGTGACTGTGTTGGAGTCTGCACGTTCTCCCCGTGTCTGCGTGGGTTTCCTCCGGGTGCTCCGGTTTCCTCCCACAGTCCAAAGATGTGCAGGTTAGGTGGATTGGCCATGCTAAATTGCCTCTTAGTGTCAGGGGGCGTTAGTGGGGTAAATAGGTGGGGTTAAGGGGATAGGGTCTGGGTGGGATTGTGGTCGGTGCAGGCTTGATGGGTCGAATGGTCTCCTTTTGCACTGTAGGGATTCTATGATTCCATGAATTGATTGACAAAAAAAGCAAGGACAACATGAGGAAAAGATGTATTTTTTTTACTGGGTGTGTGATTAGGATTTGGAACGCAGCGTGTGAGAATGTGGCAGCGGCCTAGCCAATCATTGCTTCCAAAATAGCCTTGGATAATTATCTGGAGGGAGAAATAAATTGCGGGGCTGCGGGGAAAAGGCACAGAAGTGGGTCTTAGATGGGTTGCTCTTGCAGGGACCCAGCATGGACATGACAGGCCGAATGGACTCCTTCATGCTGCAACCGCTCTGTGATTCTCTCAGCCTCTTGGTCCAAGTGAGGAGTTGTTACCACGAAAATACTCACCAGATGTTCGGGCCGACCCGTGTGCTCAAACTTCTGAACAAAATGGTTCCGCACAGCGCGCACCCAAATGTTCAGCTTGCTCTCTCTGTGAGTCACACAAAAACTAGGAGCAGGAGTAGACTAATCGGACCCTCGGGTCAAAAGGTCATGGCTGCTCTGATTGTGACCTTAACAGCTGAGCACCCCACCCCTCAAATCTAATGAATCTTCCATTCACTCTGTTATAAATATAAACACTAACACTGATGCACCATCAATCGAGCAAAGACTAGTTTCTATACAAGAACAAATAGGCTTTTATTAGCAAAAGACTTGGAGCACACCCATGCCGATGAATTGGTCCAGACTGAGGCAGGGGGGTGGGGAGCAGTCGCCTTCATACCTGGACCAAGGGGGGGAGGAGTCTCGGGTAGGGCCGGCAGGGATGTGTCCAGGCATGTCACATATACAGGTAATAAGCTAACAGTGGTTTACCACAAACACCAAATCCCAAACACAAAAAAATGTATTCCATTCTTCAAGGCCAATGGATTACTTTTAAAAGCGTAACCCCTGTGGTCAGATCCTTAGTGATGATGTTTGAGGGATGAATCTTGGTCAGGGAGAGAACTTCTTACATCTTCTTCAAAATATTGCCATTGGATCTTTGATGTTCACCTAACAGGCCAGATTGGCCAAGGTTTAATGTCTCACCCCGAAGATGGCACCTCGGGCAGTGCAGCACTCCCTCAGTTATTGCACTGGAGCGTCCGCCAAGGTCTTTCAGGACGGGAAGAAATGTGTTGCTTGGTTTTGCGTCCGTGAGCTGTCATTCCCTTCCTTGTCCTTACGCAGGGATTGAGTTTTTATGTAAGTGGAAACGGCATTACACCGTGCACCATCTGTGTCAACAGCTGACTGATTTCAATTTTTTAAATCCCCTGAATTAGAACTTAAGGGGAAATGGAAATCAATGACTTATTCTGCTTGCTGTCCCTGGCATGTTTGATAAAAGCGTTCTATTTGTCTCATGACACTCTGACACATGTACTATGGCAGCTTGTCCGACAAGTAGCAATGTAAGTAGATTTTCAAAATTAAAACGCATTTCAGTTTTTAAGCGTCCCCTGTCACACGATGCATCAACTCTCTGCTGACTCCCAGTGTTCCTTTATTTCGCTTTAACTCAGCATATTTCTGGACTTTTCTTTGCTCAATTTAAATGCAAATGAGGGGGAATAAAAGCTTTCGCGGGGACGAGCGAAAGCCACCTGAGCGCAGCGGCAGGCAAACACTCACCAGGAGGACAGCCTCACCTGCCTCTGTGCTCTTCAGGGAGCAGCTGCGGGCTTCTTTCTTTCTCACCTCAGAGGACTGACCTAGTCGAGTCCTCGAGGCAGCCACTGACATTGGAACAAATAAAAACAGAAAATGCTGGATAAACTCAGCAGCACCTGTAGAGGGGGAAGACAAGAGTATAGAAGGATCATTTAGATCCAAAATGTTTCTCTCTCATAGTCTGCATGTTCTACCCGTGTCTGCATGGGTTTCCTCTGGCTGCTCCGGTTTCCTCCCACAGTGCGAAAGACGTGCTGGTTAGGTGCATTGGCCGTGCTAAATTCTCCCTCAGTGTACCCGAACAGGCGCTGGAGTGTGGCGACTAGGGGGCTTTCACAGTAACTTCACTGCAGTGTTGATGTAAGCCTACTTGTGACACTAATAAATAAACTTTAAACTTTAACTTTTTAAAGAACAAAGAACAATACAGCACAGGAACAGGCCCTTCGGCCCTCCAAGCCTGCGCCGCTTATGTGCCCAACTAGACCATTTGTTTGTATCCCTCTATTCCCAGTCTGTTCATGTGGCTATCTAGATAAGTCTTAAATGACCCCAGCGAGTCCACCTCAATCACCTTGCTTGGCAGTGCATTCCAGGCCCCCACCACCCTCTGGGTAAAATACGTCCCCCTGACATCAGTGTTGAACCTTGCCCCCCTCACCTTGAACCCGTGACCCCTTGTGTTCATCACCTCCGACCGGGGAAAAAGCTTCCCACTGTTCACCCTATCCATGCCCTTCATAATTTTATACACCTCTATTAGGTCGCCCCTCATCCTCCGTCTTTCCAGGGAGAACAACCCCAGTTTACCCAATCTCTCCTCATAGCTAAGACCCTCCATACCAGGCAACATCCTGGTAAACCTTTTCTGTACTCTCTCCAAAGCCTCCACGTCCATCTGGTAGTGTGGCGACCAGAACTGGACGCAGTATTCCAAATGTGGCCTAACCAACATTCTATACAGCTGCAACATCATATGCCAACTTTTATATTCCATGCCCCATCCAATAAAGGCAAGCATGCCATATGCCTTCTTGACCACCCTCTCCACCTGTGCTGCCACCTTTAAGGATCTGTGGACTTGTACACCCAGGTCCCTCTGTGTGTCTATATTCCTGATGGTTCTGCCATTTATTGTATAGCTCCCCCTTACATTAGATCTACCGAAATGCATCACTTCGCATTTATCTGGATTAAATTCCATCTGCCATTTCTCCACCCAATGTTCCAGCCTATCTATATCCTGCTGTATTCTCTGACAATGTTCATCACTATCTGCAACTCCAGCAATCTTTGTGTCGTCCGCAAACTTACTGATCACACCAGCTACATCTTCCTCCAAATCATTTATATATATCACAAACAGCAGAGGTCCCAGTACAGAGCCCTGTGGAACACCACTAGCCATGATGTGGAGATGCCGGCATTGGACTGGGGTGAACACAGTAAGAGTTTTAACAACACCAGGTTAAAGTCCAACAGGTTTATTTGGTAGCAAATACCATAAGCTTTTGGAGCGCTGCTCCTTCGTCAGATGGAGTGGAAATGTGCTCTCAAACAAAACACCACTAGTCACAGACCTCCAACCGGAAAAAGACCCCTCCATTGTTACCCTCTGTCTTCTCTGGCTAAGCCAGTTCTCCACCCATCTGGCTAGCTCACCTTTTATCCCGTGAGATTGAACCTTTTGCACCACCCTGCCATGAGGGACCTTGTCAAATGCTTTACTAAAATCCATATAGACGACATCCACGGCCCTTCCCTCGTCAATCGTTTTTGTCACCTCCTCAAAAAAGTCAACCAAATTTGTGAGGCATGACCTCCCTCATACAAAACCATGCTGTTTATCGCTAATGAGATTATTCAGTTCTAAATGCGCATATATCCTATCTCTAAGAATCTTCTCCAACAAGTTCCCTACCACGGACGTCAAGCTCAGCGGCCTATAATTACCCGGGTTAACCTTGCTACCCTTCTTAAATAACGGGACCACATTTGCTATCCTCCAATCCTCTGGGACCTCACCTGTGTCCAGTGAAGAGACAAAGATTTCTGTCAGAGACCCAGCAATTTCATCTCTTGCCTCCCTGAGGAGTCTAGGATAGATGCCAGCTGGCCCTGGGGATTTGTCTGTCTTAATGTTTCCTAAAAAACCTAACACTTCCTCCCTTGTAATTGAGATTTTTTCTAACGGGTCAACACATGTCTCTGAGACAATACCAGTCAACATGTCCCTCTCCTTTGTGAATACTGATGCAAAGTATTCGTTTACGATCTCTCTTACTTCCTTTGGTTCTAAGCATAATTCCCCTCCTTTGTCCCTGAGAGATCCGATTCTTTCCCTAACAACCCTCTTGTTCCTATCGTATGTATAAAATGCCTTAGGATTCTCTTTAATCCTGTCTGTCAAGGACATTTCGTGACCCCTTTTTGCTCTTCTAACGTCCTGTTTGAGTTATTTTCTACTTTCTCTGTATTCCTCCAGTGCTCCATCTGTTTTTAGCTGCCTGGACCTCATGTATGCCACTTTTTTCTTTTTGATTAGACCCACAATTTCACTGGTATTCCATGGCTCCCGAATCTTACCTTTCCTATCCTTCCTCTTTACAGGCACATGCCTGTCCTGCAGTCCTATCAACTGCTCCTTAAAAGACTCCCACATGCCAGATGTGGATTTACCCTCGGACAGCCTCTCCCAATCAACAGCCACCAAATCTTGCCTATTCCGGCTGTAGTTAGCCTTTCCCCAATTCAGCACCTTACTCATAGGACAACACTCATCTTTTTCCATTACCATCCTAATGTTTACAGAATTGTGGTCACTATTTGCCACATGTTCCCCTACTGAAACTTTGATGACCTGGCCGGGCTCATTCCCCAATACTCGGTCCAGTATAGCCCCTTCTCTGTCAACTTGTTGGACTGTCAACATATTGTTCCAAAGAACCTTCCTGTAGGCATTTTATAAATTCTTCCCCATCCAGGCCCCCAGCCCTAAGCGATTTCCATTCTATGTGAGGGAAATTAAAATCTCCCACTACAACAACCCTATTCTAAGATTCTTCTAAGATTCTAAGATTCTATTTTTTCTGCACCTGTCCAGAATCTCCTTACATATCCGTTCCTCAACTTCCCGTGGGCTGTTGGGAGGCCTGTAGTATACCCCCAGTATAGTGACTTGCGCCCTTCCTGTTTCTGAGCTCCACCCACAGTGACTCTAACTCTTTAAACTTTAACTCTTTAAACTTTAAACTCTAAACTTTAAACTTTAAATTTTAATCTTTAAACTTTAAACTCCACAGATGCTGCCAGACCTGCTAAGTTTATCCAGCATTATCTGTTTTTGTTTCAGATTTCCAGCATCCACAGTATTTTGCTTATTTTTGACTTAGGAAGAAGCCGTGTTCAAACATTATTGTCTCTCTCCTCTGAGCAAGATGGCAAAAGGTCCCAGTCCTCCTGCAGAATAGCAGTACATCTTCTAAGCAGCCACTTGAGTGTGGTATATGAAGGCCCTGTCACCCTGACTGGGGCCAGGCCATCCCTGAGGCTGGTGACTGAGGGCTGGATACAGTGTGGTGTTTGCTCTACAGGAAATCTGGAATTTGGATTATTTTTGTAGCAATGGTCGTGGCCTCAGTACGTTCCAAAATTGCATGACAGCCAAAGAAATATTTTTGAAGTATTGTATCGGCACTGTTGTAACCAACTTTGTAAAAATTTATTTTTGGGATATGGGCGTCGCTGGCTGGCCAGCATTTATTGCCCATCCCTTGTTGCCCTTGGAGTCAACCACATTGAGAGTCAACCACATTGCTGTGGCTCTAGAGTCACATGTAGGCCAGACCAGGTAAAGATGGCAGATTTCCTTCCCAAAAGAACATTACTGAACCAGATGGGTTTTTCCGACAATCAACAATGCTTTCATGGTCATCAGTAGATTCTTAATTCCAGATATTTTTTATTGAATTCAAATTCCACCATCGGCTGTGGTGGGATTCGAACCCGGGTCCCCCAGAATATTAGCTGAGCTTCTGAATTAATAGCCTAGCAATAATACCACAAAGTCATTGTCTCCTCGTGCACAGCAAGATCCTACAAAAAGCAACATGATGGGTTCAGCCCAGCGCCGGAAAAACATTTCTAAGCGATGGATATGATTTTTTTATTTCCCCACACCACTCTGCTTCTGCAGGCTTGCACTGAGGTGTCCCTTCTAAAACTCAACTTTAACTTGCAGCTCCAAACTGAAACTGAAAATGAAATCCCTGTCACCTGACCTGCTCAGTTTTTTTTTTCTCCTCCAAACAATGGCACGGTGGCACAGTGGTTAGCACCGCTGCCTCACAGCACCAGGGACCCGGGTTCAATTCTGGCCTCGGGTCACTGTTTGTGTAGAGTTTGCACATTCTCCTCGTGTCTGCGCGGATTTCTCTCCGGGTGCTCCGGTTTCCTCCCACAGTTCAAAGATGTGCGGGTTAGGTGGATTGACCATGATAAATTAACCCTAGTGTCAGGAGGTTTAGCAGGGTAAATATGAGGGGTTACGGGAATAGGGACTGGGTGGGATTGTGGTCGGTGCAGACTCGATGGGCCGAATGGCTTCCTTCTGCACTGGAGGGATTCTATTCTATTCTGTGAAAATGACACCACCTAAGACTGTGAGCATGAATTTAAAAAAACTCTTAAAGATACACTAACATCACAGAAGTCTTTGAGCTCCTAAGTATGTTAACAGCAAGTCTTTGTTAACTACTTGCCACCATATGCACATATTCAGGAAAGGGAACAGCCTAGGCGTTTTTTTCCATGTCTAGACTGATATATGTTTCTGCTCAACACCACACTGACCCTTGGGTTTGGGTCACGTGCCTGCTTTAATCATTGCATGGTGGATACTGTACACAGTCCCACATTAACCCTGTACCTGCCAGACCCTTACTCTTGCATCAGTTGATGTTGGCGGAAGATGGTTGCAATTCTATCACCCTTTATGTAACTTTTTTGAAAGAATCACCCTCAAATCAAATCAAGCCGCTCCAACGCTGTGGGCTAAAAATAGAATGGAGTCACCTATCACTGACCGTTCCAGTAATTCCATCAATTGACCCGAGCAAACATTAATACGAGGAGACTAACCGAACCAGTGCAGCTATCTGAAATAGACTGGCAAAGGCACAATGCCAACTCATTCTCCGCAAGACAACAAACAATCAGTGCACAGCAGGCTTCCTGATTGCTGAGTTCATAACTCTCCTGTGTGTATTTAAATTCATTTCAAACCCCATCGCAACGTTCACTGATCTGCATTGGCTCCGTTCCACCATCACTTTGAATTTAAAATGTCCATCCTTGTGTTCAAATTGCTCCGTAACCTTGCCATGCCCTAACGCAAACCTTATCCAGCCCTGCAGCCCTCCGAGAGCTGCGAGCTCCCCCCCAGTTCTGACTACCTGTGTATTCTGATTCCCTTTCATGACTGCCTGGGACCTAACTTCTCGAATTCCTTCCCTTAACATCTCTGCCTCTCTATCTCTCTCTCCTCCTTTAAGACGCTCCTTAAAATCAACTCCTTTGATGAAGTTGCTGGAGCTGCCGTAATGTCTCCTTTGTCTTTGTGTCAATTAAATGATTTGATTTATTATTGTCCATGTATTAGTATACAGTGTAAAGTATTGTTTCTTGCGCGCTATACAGACAAAGTATACCGTTCATAGAGAAGCAAAGGAGAGAGTGCAGAATGTCATGTTACAGTCATACTAGGGTGTAGAGAAAGATCAACTTCGTGCGAGGTAGGTCCATTCAAAAGTCTGATGGCATCAGGGAAAAAGGTGGAATGGACCAACTTCTTGAGTAGGTTGGTACGTGACCTCAGACTTTTGTATCTTTTTCCAACAGAAGAAGGTGGAAGAGAGTGTGTCCGAGCTGTGTGGGGTCCTTGATTATGCTGGCTGCTTTTCCGAGGCAGCGGGAAGCGGGAAATTGAACCATAGAAAAATTCAAGATGCAAAATTTATGATTCAGGTGGGCTCTATTAAAATACTTTGGAGTTTCGAACCTGAATCATAACACTTCTTCAGAGGCATATTTCTGTCATCAACATTGTCCCAGTGTGGTCGGAAACTCAGGATCAGAAACTTTCAACCTATCCAAAATGCAAAAGGATTAAGAAAAGGAAAAAAAAACTTGAACAGATAGTCTGACCTGAGAACAGCTCCCAGCTGAACACACTGAGATGATTTGTCAGAAAACACTCCAAAAACGAGAGCCTGGAATCTGAAGGTGAGGATTTTTACTGCAGCAGAACATGCCTTTGAATCTCTCTTGGAACTCCAGCTCCAGAATGCAGGGTGGGATTTTGCAGCCGCCCTCATCCCAGGACCAGAAAACCCTGCCCGAGGTCAACGGGCCTTTGCATGGTTCGTGTCCTGCCTGCTACGATTACCGTGGCGGGCAGGACAGGAAAGTTCCGCCCGCAGAGTCCACAGAACCTGTTGGGGTGAGCTAAATCTTTTCAAGTTCCAGGCTGCAGCTATTCCTAAGAGGCCTCTCACTAATCTAGTATCAGAAAACTTTTCACATCATAATCTAGTGTCAGAAATGCCATATGAATGAAACCCGTTGTTCAAATCCGATCCCCGACTCGGAGCCTCGACACGTGACCCACGAGCTCATAAAAAGAACCCAGCGCAATTAAATACCTTGGAAACGTCATGACTGTCCAACTTGGAAAGCATTAAGCTTACATTTAAATTTGAACATCTTGTTACTTGGCAATGCAAACCACTGAACCTAAGCAGTTGGCAGACAGCCGACCCAAGCAGCCATTGTTGGAAATGTTCATTCAGGAAGTGTACCATCACTATTTTGTGGAGCCCATCAAAAGTGCCAAGTGCAGGCAATCCATTGTATTGCTGCGAACAGTGACACCATCTGTCAAACTTGTATAACCCTAATACTGTAGTCACGCTTTAAAAATCTTTAACATGGATCACAATTAAAACTTCCAACTCCACTTGCACCAACCCAATGGCAGAATTCAACAGGAAATGTGACATTCTTGGGAAGCAACTTTTCACTGAGTACACCAAGTCTCCATGAAAAAGCGGAAGGACACCAAATGATCACCTTTTTTTGACTGGTTTGTTGCTTTTGCGAATCAACATCATCCTAGCTTAATAGAAGCTCAAGATCAAAAACTTTCAACCTCTCTAAAATACAAGGCATTCCGATGCAAGGCATTGATGAATCCTTGACCAGCCTTGTGGAACTTTGAATAGCCTTTGATGAGTATTTTAATCTTCAGGCTAAGGAGGGCACAGAGCTTAAAAAGAGGCATAGGAACCCCCAGTACAGTGATGAAAGGGTAAAAATCGCATCACCCGAACAAACCACAAGAGGCCGACAGAAAGGCACAGAACTTTCTGGAAGTCCCATGAATATATTTTTTGGGGAAGCCTGAGACAGAAATCCCAAATGAACATCATTTCAAAGACCCAGACGTGTTTTCAGAACTGTACCTGCAGCTGACAATAAACTAGGAAACAGCTCTGCAGCCGACAGAGCAGGAAAAAGCAGAGGTAAGATCAGAAAAAGTTTGTATCAAAGCTGAACAGGAAGATTTGATGCACAGGATACAAACTGAGTATCTATATCTTTGAAAATGCAAAATAAACTAAAGTCTTCTACGAACATAACTGCTGGAGATCTGAGCCAACAAATCTCAGAGATAGCACAAAGGTCCCAGGAGGAAATAACCACTCAAATTCCACAGTTGGCAAATCAAAGGGGGAGTTGAGAAAATTCAACCAGTTAGAATCATAGAATCCCTACAGTGATGAAGGAGGCTATTCTGCCCATTGAGTCTGCACCGACCACAATCCCACCCAGGCCCCACTCCCACAACCCTCCATATTTACCCCGCCAATCCCCCTGACACCAGGGTCAATTTAGCATGGCCAATCAACCTAACCCACACATCTTTGGACTGTGGGAGGAAACCGGAGCACCTGGAGGAAACCCACGCAGACACGGGGGAGAATGTGCAAACTCCACACAGACAGTGATCCAAGCCGGGAATTGAACCCGGGTCCCCTGGCATTGTGAGGCAGCGGCGCTAACCACTGTGCCACCAACGTCAGACAGACAAGGCACTCAAAAAAGTGGCGACTTTGAAGAACTCTTTGAAGAATGAATAAGCACCCTTGGGGAAAGTCAAGGAGTTAATAAAAGACATTGAATACCACCTAAGAAAAAGCTGCATTGGAACTATCAGTAGTGAGAAAACAATACTCTGATACGCAGAGTGAGAAGACCAGAGCAGAACAAGAATATACACAGTTGAAAGAACAGTTAATTGTTCTTCAGGATTAAATTCAAAAACAGTACAAACTCCTTTAGCAGCATGATGGAATAAAGAATATCTTGAGCCACAGAATAGCAGAACGAACCTATAAGACACATTCTCCTCGTGTCTGCGTGGGTTTCCTCCGGGTGCTCCGGCTTCCTCCCACAGTCCAAAGATGTGCGGGTTAGGTTCATTGGCCATGCTAAAATTGCCCCTTAGTGTCATGGGATGCGTGGATTAGCGGATAAAATATGTAGGGATATGGGGGTAGGGCCTGGGTGGGATTGTGGTTGGTGCAGACTCGACGGGCCGAATGGCCTCTTTCTGTACTGTAGGGTTTCTATGATTTCTATGAAGACTCTGGTACATTACAGCAAAACTCAAGTTGAATTAACTGAGGTTCGCAACAAAAGGAAAAAAAACGTCAAATCACACATGACAAGCATCCCTCAGGTGGGAATCTGTTCCTTTGGATTATTACAAAATGAAACAAAATGAACTGGGTGGCACTGCTACCTCACAGCGCCAGGGATCCGGATTCGATTCCAATCTTGGGTCACTGTCTGTGTGGAGTTTGCACATTCTCCCCATGTCTGCGTGGGTTTCCTCCGGGTGCTCCGGTTTCCTCCCACACTCCAAAGATGTGTAGCTTAGGTGGACTGGCCATGCTAAATTGCCCCTTAGTATGCAAAGATATGTAGGTTAGGGGGATTGGCAGGGTAAATGTATGGGGTTATGGGAATCGGGCAGGGGTAGAGGGCCTGGATAAGATACTCTGTCAGAGATTCGATGGGCAGAATGGCCTCTTCTGCACTGTAGGGATTCGATGATTCTACGTATTCAATGCCACTCTGAAAGACAAACAGACCGATTTTCAGAGAAGTCTCAGGGATCCTGTGGGGAAGGTAAAGGTCCAAGAAAGAGATTGCAGCACTGAAGGAAGCATTTTCACATCGGGAAGAAAAGATGGAAAAACATTACATTTCTGAAGAGATGAAAGTGAAGAACATGGAACATGGGCAGCACGGTGGCACAGTGGTTAGCACTGCTGCCTCACAGCGCTAGGGATCCATGTTCAATTCTGGCCTCGGGTGACTGTGTGGAGTCTGCATGTTCTCCCCGTGTCTGCGTGGGTTTCCTCCGGGTGCTCCGGTTTCCTCCCACAGTCCAAAGATGTGCGGGTTAGGTGGATTGGCCATGCTAAATTGCCCCTTAGTGTCAGGAGGATTAGCAGGGTCAATATGTGGGGCTACGGGGATAGGGTCTGGGCCTGTGGTCAGTGCAGACCCGATGGGCCGAATGGCCACTGTAGGGATTCTATGATTCTATGAATGGCAAGCACAGGTAGAAGATCTCATTAAAGAATGTGAGGTATTTCAAAAACAATTGGCCGGAGTGCAGTTACAGAACATGAGCTTAAAGGATAGCATAGAAGAATTACGCTGTGTTAAAGACAAACTTATCAGCGTAGATAAATAATTTTCATGCACAGAAGTAAGATTTGATGAGGAAAAATGGGAACTGATGAGAACATTTGAGTGTTCCTCACAGCAAGGAGAACACTCGAAATAGGACTTGAACCACTTCAATCATGAACTTGTACAAACAAATTTAACAAAGATAGAACTTCAGCTGAGACTTGAGGGAGTTCAAGCATGAGTTGTCTCCAGCAAACATCACGGGAAATGCTGGGAATGAGGGAGGAAGCTGCTGAAGAATCAGAACAGGAGCTTGAATGCGGAATGAATAACCAAATCTTACAAAATTGTTGATCCAACCTGAACAACATGATGTATGATTTGTCCGTGGGGAAAAGCAAATCCAGACTTTGAAAACATTGCGTGCAGTTCTGGAATCCACATCGAATAGAATCATAGAATCCCTACAGTGCAGAAGGAGGCCATTCGGCCCATCGAGCCTGCACCGACTCTACAACAAAGCATCTTATCCAGGCCCTTTCTTGCAACTCCACATATATAACCCGCTAATCCCCCTAACCTACACATCTTGAGACACAAAGGGGCAATTTAACATGGCCAATCCACCGAACCTGCACATCTTTGGACTATGGAAGGAATGATGTGGAGATGCCGACGTTGGACTGGGGTGAACACAGTAAGAGTTTTAACAATACCAGGTTAAAGTCCAACAGGTTTATTTGGTAGCAAATACCATAAGCTTTCGGAGCGCTGCTCCTTCATCAGATGGAGTGGAAATGTGCTCTCAAACAGTGCATAGAGACACAAAATCAAGTTACAGAATACTGATTACAATGCGAATCCCTGCAGCCAGCCAGGTCTTAAAGATACAGACACTTCAGCAGTCATGGGCATTCAGCCTCGGATCTTCAGGTAAGCGTTCTCCAAGGCGGCCTTCACGACACACGACAGCGCAGAGTCGCTGAGCAGAAACTGATAGCCAAGTTCCGCACACATGAGGACGGCCTAAACCGGGATGTTGGATTTATGTCACATTATCAGTAACCCCCACAGCTTGCCTCCTGGACTTGCGGGCTGTCCTGTCTGGAGACAATACACATCTCTTTAACCTGTGCTTAATGCTCCCTCCACCCACATTGTCTGTATCTTTAAGACCTGGCTGGTTGTGGGGATTCGCATTCTAATCAGTATTCTGTAACTTGATTTTGTGTCTCTGTGCACTGTTTGAGAGCACATTTCCACTCCATCTGACGATGGAGCAGTGCTCCGAAAGCTTATGGTATTTGCTACCAAATAAACCTGTTGGACTTTAACCTGGTGTTGTTAAAACTCTTACTGTGGAAGAAAACCAGAGCACCCGGAAGAGACACGGGGAGAACATGCAGACTCCGTACAGGTCTGGGGTGAATGTGCAGACTCCACACAGACAGTCACCCAAGGCGGAATTGAACCTGTGTCCCTGGTGCCATGAGGCAGCAGTGCTAACCATTGTACGACCGTGCCACCCCTTTTTAGGAGGGATGTGACAATACTGGAAAGGGTGCAGAGGAGGTTTACCAGGATGTCGCCTGGGCTGGAGAGTTTTAATTACAAAGAGAGATTGGATAGTCTGGGGCTGTTTTCCTTGGAGCAGAGGAGACTGAGGGGGGGACATGATTTTCACCCAGAGGGTGGTGGGAGTCTGGAACTCACTGCCTGAAAGGGTGGTGGAGGCAAAGACCCTCATATCACTTAAGAAGTACTTAGGTGTGCACTCGTGATGCCAAGACACACAAGGATATGAACAAAGTGTTGGAAAATGGGATTAGAATAGTTAGGTGGCTGTTTTTGACCAGTGCAGATGTGATGGACTGAAGGGCCTTTTCTGTGCTGTGGGCCTGTATGGCTCTATGACTTTAACTCTAAGAAACACACTGTGGATCGAATGAACACATTGAAAGAGGCCAAAGAACAGTGAGTGACCAGGCAGGAAACATTCCAAACAGAAGCAGACGCTCAGATTAAGCTGTCAAGCTTATATAAGAGTTCTACAGATAGCTGAGGCAAAGACGTCACAGCTTACCAGACTAGCTGCTGAGCTGAATGCAAAGTCTCGTCAGCTTGAAAAACAACAGGGAAAGAAGGAAATGATCAAAAGACTGGTTAAAATCGAGAAACGGGTGAGAATAGAGGTTCCATTGTTGAAACTTGAATGTCCATGCACATCGAGGCTGCCCACATGATGAAGGAAGAAGAGAAAAAGCGGCAAGGAGACAAATCCAATGTTCATCTACCCCAGCAGAATAACAGTAACCATCGATCAATGCAACAGCCAAACCAAGCGTTTCATCATGAAGGAATGGATGCGGAGGATGGAAGCATGCTCCAATGTCAGTCCAACCTCCAAACCAACACCGAGAACCAACAACCACCAGCACCTAGCACTCCTCTGACAGAATGACCAACAAGATACGGATAAGGTCTATCCAGACCGACTGATCCTCCAAATTCAAGGACCTGGGGTGGTGGAGGGGGGTAACGATGGGGTAGTGACAATATTGTAGTAGAGATTATGTAGTGGTGGCAATAATGTGGTAACAATAATAGAACTGCAGGAGACTGATAGCAATGTTGGAGATAAAGTAAACTTCAGTAACTTCATAGACATTGGATATAGACTTGGGGGAGGTGTAGTAAAAGGGTCTGGCACATTCAGAGTTAAAGTGGCACTGAGTACAGTACTGCCCACACAGTGATGTAAGTAGGCACATGACCCAGACCCAAGGTTCAGTGTGACATTGAATAGAGATTTGTTTAAAACCTTGACATGGAGATAACTCCTTATTGTATCCTTTCCTGTACATATGCATATAGTTATACGTAGTTAATAAACCTACTGAAGGCTACGAAGATGTCTTAAGAGGCAACATTCTGTAACAAACAATCTCTCAACAGTCTTCTTTATTTTCTCACACTTCTCCCATGTTTAAGAGCTCATACTGAGAATTCATTCCTATTGCAATGGCCACTCATGTCAACAATAACACCTTGTACATATCTAGCCACTTTAGCACAGTAAGGCGTCTCAATCCAAAAGAGAAAACGCTGGAAAATCTCAGCAGGTCTGGCAGCATCTGTAAGGAGAGAAAAGAGCTGACGTTTCGAGTCCAGATGACCCTTTGGCAAAGCTAAAAGGCATAGAAAATGAGAGATATTTATACTGCAGGGTGAGGGAATGAAAGATGAGTCATAGCCACAGAAACCAGGGGAAAAGGCAGCGAATGGCAGTCCATAGAGAGAATAAAGGGTGTGAATGGCCAAACAGCAAGACTTCTCAATGGGTGCACAGAGGTGCGGATGGACAACAACTGACGCAGACACAAAAAAAAGGAAACATTGGGCACCTGACCAACCGATTCAGCAAAGAGGTAGGTAGGTTTTAAGGAGCATCTTAAAGGAAGAGGAGAGACAGATAGATCGGAAATGTACCGTCCCGCCTGCCACAGGAATTGGAGTGGGCGAAGGGCGGACCATGGAAAGGTCCGTTGACCTCGGGTGGAATTTTACGGTTACGGGATGAGCCAGGCCATAAAATGCCGCCCATAGCGAGGCAGAGATGTCAAGGGTAGGAATTCCAGCGCTTTGATCCCAGACAGTCGGGCTGTGAATGGTGGGGAAAGGGAATCGGAATACACAGTGGTGGTCAGAACCGGGGGGGGGGAGCTCGGAGCTCTCGGAGGGTTGCAGGGCTGGATAAGGTTTGCGTTAGGGCATGGCAAGGTTACGGAGGGATTTGAACACAAGGATGGACATTTTGAATTCAAGGTGATGATGGAACGGAGCCAATGCAGATCAGTGAATGTTGCGATGAGGCTTGAAATGAGTTTAAATACACACAGGAGAGTTATGAACTCAGCAATCAGGAGGCCTGCAGTGCACTGATTGTTTGTTGTCTTGCGGAGAATGAGTTGGCATTGTGCCTTTGCCAGTCCATTTCAGATAGCTGCACTGGTTCGGTTAGTGTTCTTGTATTCATGTTTAATCAGGTCAATTGATGGAATTACTGGAACGGTCAGTGATAGGTGACTCCATTCTATTTTTAGCCCACAGCATTGGCGCGGCTTGATTTGATTTGAAGGTGATTCTGTAAAAAGAATTCAAGTCACACAAAGTGTGGTAGAAGTTTGGAAGCACCTTCCGCCAACAGCGATCGATGCAAGATCAATTGTTAATTTTAAAACTAAGACTGAGAGATTTTTGGAAACATGAAGGCAGAAAGTGATATGGGGCAATGACAGGTGTATGAAGTTCAGTGGCAGGTCAGCCAAGATCTCACTGAACGACTCCAGAATAGTCTCCAGGGCCAACGTTCTTGAGGGCAATTTTGCCCTCCGAGTAAAGAAATCCCCTGGGAACCCCGTTTAAAAGTTATGCTCACACTGGCTGGGATTTTCTATTATGATATATGGACAGCAAACAGCAGGAAGTTGGCACCTGTCTCCTCATGTTGCCCTTTACCCATTGAATGAATCTTGGCAGGGTAGATGCTGAGAGCTTGCTTCCTCTGTGGGAGATTTTTGATTTGATTTTAATTTGATTTGTTATTTTCAGATGTATTAGTATACAGTGAAAAGTATTGTTTCTTGAACACTGTACAGACAAAGCATACCGTTCATAGAGCAGCTAAGGAGAGAGTGCAGAATGTAGTGTTACAGTCAAAGCTACAGTGTAGAGAAAGATCAATCTAGTGCAAGGTAGGTCCATTCAAAAGTCTGATGGCAGCAGGGAAGAAGCTGTTCTTGAGTCGGTTGGTACGTCACCTCAGACTTTTGTACCTTTTTTTTAAAGTAAAGTTCTTAAAGTTTATTTATTAGTCACAAGTAAGGCCGACATTAACACTGCAATGAAGTTACTGTGAAATTCCCCTAGTCGCCACGGTCCGGGTCAATGCATCTAGCCAGCACGTCTTTCAGAATGTGGGAGGAAACCTGAGCACCCGGAGGAAACCCACGCAGACACGGGGAGAATGTGCAAACTCCACAAAGGCAGTGACCCAAGCCGGGAATCGAACCCGGGTCCCTGGCACTATGAAGCAGCAGTGCTAACCACTGTGCTACCATGCCGCCCCTGGAAGGTGCCACCCCAATAGTGGGTTTTCCCAACAGAAGAAGGTGGAAAAGATAATGTCTGGGGTGCGTGGGGTCCTTGGTTATGCTGGTTGTTTTTCCGAGGCAGTGGGAAGTGAAGACGGAGTCAATGGAAGGGAGGCTGGTTTGCGTGATGGACTGGGCTACGTTCACGTCCCTTGGTAGTTTCTTGCGGTCTTGGTCAGAGCAGGAGCCATACTAAGCTGTGGTACATCAGAAAGAATGCTTTCTATGGTGCATCGGATTCTCAGGCGAAAAAACTCACCGGTATGAAACCTGTTTGAAACAAGATGGCGTGCAGGTGTTGGGCCTCAGCTGAACAATGCCTGGGGCTGCCTCCAGAGTTCAAGATAGAGGCCACCACCAACCGTGAACCCTGGAACACCACAGCAGAGTGGTCAGGGGAGCATCCACCATTGGACCTTCCTGGAAGTCCATCTTCCAGAATGTTCCTGAAGATCCTTCTTCATTTTCAGGAGATCCAGCTTCTTTCTTCAATAGCAGGTCAGTGTTGTTGGGGGTCTTTTCAATATGGCATCCGGACACGATGGCGGTCTATGCGCCATCAGGCCTGCCCCACCATGGAAAACAGTGTAAAACACACGGGTGCATAATTCATAAGTTCAGCTCTGGAAGGTTTGCTGTGTTTTCCTGCCGGCCTCCGCAGTGGAAAGCATTTCATGTTCCCGCCACAGGACCTATTCCCAAATAGGGAGAATTCACAGAATCCCTACAGTGCAGAAGGAGGTCATTCAGCCCATCGAGCCTGCACCAATTCTCTGTCACAGTATCTGATCTAGGTCCTTTCCCCCGCCCTATCCCTGTAATCCCACACATTTCTCATGGACAATCCACCTAACCTGCACATCTTTGGGCTGTGGGAAGAAACCGGATAACCGGAGGAAGCCCACGTAGGCACGGGGAGTACGTGCAAACTCCACACAGACAGTGACCCAAGCCGGGAATTGAATCCAAGTCCCTAGCGCTGCACACTGTGCCAACCATAGTCTTCAGGATGGAAGATTCTGCTCAGTGTCTCAGGGCAATGGCCTTGCACTAGAACTGGAAGAAGTTGGCAATGGAACAGGCTTTAGGCAAATCCAGTGTAAGGGAAAGTGATGGGGCACAGGAGACAGCATGGTGGCACAGTGGTTAGCATTGCAGCCTCACAGCGCCAGCGACCTGGGTTTGATTCTGGCCTTGGGTCGCTGTCTGTGTGGCATTTGCACATTCTCCCCGTGTCTGCGTGGGTTTCCTCCGGGTGCTCCGGTTTCCCCCTAAACTCCAAAGATGTGCGGGTTAGGTGGATTGGCCATGCTAAATTGCCCCTTAGTGTCCAGAGATGTGTAGGTTCAGGGGATTAGCGGGGTAAGTTGTGGGGATGAGGTGGGAGGAGGGCCTGGGTAAGATGCTGCGGTGTAGACTCGATGGGCCAAAGGGCCTCCTTCTGCCGTGTGGAGATTCTATGATTCAAAGGGAAGGTCTGTAAATGGGTGAAGGGTGGGAAAGATCGCATGACAAAACAGATGCGCAAAGTGATCAAGTAGTCCAAACTTGCCAACCTGCGGCATTCAGCGTATTTACTCTTTCAATCATCCATAGAAACCAGAACATGTGCTTCTGTAGAGAGAGCTAACAATTTGAACCAACTCTGCCCCAGTCAGAGTTACTGAAAGGCAGAAATTGATTGCTGAAAAAAAGCTTTTTCAATGTGATAAATCATTTAAGTGGGTCACGCATCCTGATCGTAAACCGCAGATTAGTGAAAATACATTAGAGTTTATTTGTAGCGACGTATTGGCTTGCTGCCATGTCTGTGAGGAGCAAGATTATATCTTGGGTTTCGCAAAGAAAGAAACAGGACTGAGAGGTCAGTCTGGAGAAGGACATTTGAAAGATTGAGTTCTTGCTCGAGTCTTATTGTGAGAGCGTAAAGCTGACGGGGAACATAGAGATTGGGCCCATTCACAAGTAGGGATTTAATTCAAGTGGGCTGACACAGGGAGGAAGCAGCTTACTCGGCAATAATTAGATCCAAGGAAGAAAGGAATATTTTAGATACCCAGCAAAAATAAATGAAGCTTTTCATTGTTTTTTCATTCAAGGGCAGCATGGTGGCACAGTGGTTAGCACTGCTGCCTCACAGCCAGGATGTGGAAATGCCGGCGTTGGATTGGGGCAAGCACAGTAGGAAGTCTCACAACGCCAGGTTAAAGTCCAACAGGTCTATTTGGCAGCGCAAGCTTTCGGAGTCTCGCTCCTTCTTCAGGGAAGTGAGGAGTTGTGTTACACACAGACAGTGACCCAAGGCCAGAATCAAACCCAGGTCGCTGGCGCTGTGAGGCTGCAATGCTAACCACTGTGCCACCATGCTGTCTCCTGTGCCCCATCACTTTCCCTTACACTGGATTTGCCTAAAGCCTGTTCCATTGCCAACTTCTTCCAGTTCTAGTGCAAGGCCATTGCCCTGAGACACTGAGCAGAATCTTCCATCCTGAAGACTATGGTTGGCATGGTGGTACAGTGGTTAGCACTGCTGCCTCACAACTCCTGCCTCACAGCACCAGGGACCTGGGTTCAATTCCCATCATGGGTGACTGTCTGTGTGGAGTTTGCACGTTCTCCCCGTGTCTGCGTGGGTTTCCTCTGGGTACTCCGGTTTCCTCTCACGACGTGTGAGTTCGGTGGTTTGGCCATGCTAAGTTGCCCTTTAGTGTCGGGGGTTTAGCAGGGTAAATATATGGAGTTACAGAGATAGGTCCTGGGTGGGATCGTTGTCGGTATAGGCTTGCTGGGTTGAATGGCCTCTTTCTGCACTATAGGGATTCTATGATTCTTTCATGGGATGTGGGCGTCACTACCTGGACTGGCATTTCTTGCCCATCTGTAATTGCCCTTGAACTGAGTGACTTGCTAGGCCATTTCAGAGAGCAGTTGAAAATCAACCACATTGCTGGAATCACATGTCGGTCAGACCAGGTAAAGACGGCAGATTTCCTTCCCTGAAGAACATTAGTGAACCAGTTGGGTTTTTCAGACAATCGACAACGGTTTCAGGTTCACCAGTGGATTCTTGATTCCAGATATTTTTTATTGAATTCAAATTCCACCATCTGCTGAGGCAGGATTAAGACCTGGATCCTCAGAACATTAGCTGAGTTTCTGGATTAAAAGTTGAACGATAATACCACAAGGACATCACTTCCACTATGGTGAGGTAAGGAATGAAATGGCCCCTTCTCCAAATCTCCTACAATTGAAAGCTAAATTCGGGGCCAATTGGATCAATTTTCTGTCAAACACAATGGGAAAACTCAATGACAATGGTCTGTCAGTGAGGAAGCCATTTTGGAAAGATGGTCAATGGTGGCACCGTGTATAGCAATTCACTGTTGAAGAGGAGTGCAAAAAGATGCTCAAAGGTAAAGTGAGAGGAATTGGCATGGAATTATTGTTTGGGATAACAATTGAGAAGGATATCAGGATGACACAGGCCAAGTTAGTAGGCTGGAGAAAAGTTATTTTTTTGCAAGGCTGATGCACGATATAACTCACGAGGCTAGAGGTACTCGAGGAAATAAAGGCTTTTATTGACTACAATAGAGCTACCATATATAATACACGATCCCAGACTAAAGGGTCCCAGACAGAGCAGTGACCTTTATACCTCTCCCAGGAGGCGGAGCCCGACTGGGATGTACCATAAGAACTATATTACAGGTAGAACAGCCCAACCCTAACCCCAACAGTAACATATATACAGACTCATAGTACTGGCCAGACCCTGGCTCAGCACTACCTGGTGGGAACCAACGATGGTTCACCACAAAGGCTCAGAAAATGGGGGACTAAAATCGTCAACAGCGATTTAGAACAGCAATGGGTAACGCTTAAAGTGACGTTCAACGAAATCCGGGGCTGGCAGAAAACAAGAAGAAACCAAATACTAATGAGACATCTTAGCTGAACAAAGACGTAAGGGAAAATCGTAAGTAAGAAAAATTGAACATTGTGTACATGGGTAGGGAGAGCATGGCAAGGGAACAAGGAGAATAGAAATTTAAAAAATTAGACAGGCAAAGAGCAACTCTGAAATTAAATGATCAAGTAACATGAAACAAAATTGTAAAATACTGTATAGTTACTGAGTGCGATTCGGGTTGTAAGGAATGAACAGAATAAAATCACAGGCAAATATATTAAATCATTGTTCCGCCAGAATATTTTTCAGGGAAATGGATCAGATGAAAGAAGAGATTAGAAATGATGGATACGGAATCCATAGAATCCCTACAGTGCAGAATGAGGCCACTCAGCCCATGGAGTCTGCACCTACTCTCTGACAGAGCATCTTACACAGGTCCACTCCCCACTCCCCCACCCTATCCCTGGGCGGCACGATGGCACAGTGGTTAGCACTGCCGCCTCACAGCGCCAGGGACCCAGGTTCAATTCCCAGCTTGGATCACAGAGTTTGTACGTTCTCCCCGTGTCTGCGTGGGTTTCCTGCGGGTGCTCCAGTTTCCTCCCACAGTCTAAAAGATGTGCTAGTTAGGTGCATTGGCCATGCTAAATTCTCCCTCAGTGTACCCGAACAGGCGCCGGAGTGTGGTGACTAGGGGATTTTCACAGTAACTTCATTGCAGTGTTAATGTAAGCCTACTTGTGGCACTAATAAAGAAACTTTAAACTTCAACTTTAAACTTTAACCTCGCACACATTTGCCATGGCCAATCCATCCAACCTACATATCTCTTTGGACACAATGGTGAGGAATTCTCCGACCTTCCAGCCAGGTGTTTCCCGGTGGTGGGAGGTGGTTTGCTGTTGGCTGGTGGGTGCAATTCTCTGGTCCCGTTGCTGTCAATGGGATTTTCCATTGATGTAACCCCACACACGCCGTGAAACCCGCAGGCGGGGGTAGGGTGTCAGCGGGACCAGAAAATCCCACCCGCGTAAACAGCCGGAAAATTCCCTCCCAAGGGGCAATTTAGCCTGGCCAATCCACCTGCACATCTTTGAAATCTTCTGGTCCAGCCAGCAGCAGGATGCGTGGTGGCCCATCAGGGAATGTAACTTAGCGTCAGGCCAAAAATAAGATTCCCAATTGTTGTGTCTGCCGCAGTCTGTTTTAACGGTGGACAAAAAATTGCGAGTAGACTTCTTGTTAGTACAACAATATTTATTTAAATACACAATCAACAATAAGTTATCTTGCAGAAATACTAAAGTTCAAGTCCAATACTAGACCTTGGCTTAACTTTGCATGACTGGCAAGTACCCAGGCAGATATTGGCCTTTATCTGTGCGTTGGTCTCCGTAGTCCTTTGCGTAGTCTGGTCCTTTGGTCTGGTCTGACACTCTGGCTCTGGTCTTCCTTCCTTCTTGGGTGTAGTGGCTCTCCTCGTGTTGGTTGTTGTTGCCGATGGTCACCGTTATTGTAACTCGTTCGTGGGGTCAGAGAGAGAGAGAGATTCTTGGTTGTGCAGCACCCTTTATACCCCATTGTTTTCGTGCCCCTTTTGGCCATTGCCAATCAATCGATCAGAACTTGATCACCCTGATCGATGAAGTCCAATCGGGTGCTGCCTCACCAATCTCTGGCTGTGTCCTCAATGGCCATGTCTATAGGTGCTAGGGGCATGTAGGACACACACCTTCCCTCCCAAATAAGGGGTTAGGGTGCTCCTATGTCTGGTAAACAACCCAGTTTGACCAGAAAGTCCCCTTTGTCCTGGAGATGGCCCATATCCTGTGTGTTCAGTGCTCTGGGACAATTGAGCAAGAGCTAAAACAGCAGGCTGCAGCCTGTTTATCTCTGTCCTTTAGGCGGCAGCCTGCTGTTTTAGCTCTTGCCCAATTGTCCCAGAGTGCTTTATAAATCGCCATTTTTGGTGGCCCGATTGGCCACACAATGTCAGGATGAACTGTCAGAATTCAGTTCTCAGGACTTTAAAGATTTAAAGGGTTAAAGGTGGGTCACATTTCCCAATAAACAGGGTCGGGAAGCCCTATTCCATGTGTTAGCAGATCATGCATGCTCATCGAGAAAGCTGTTTCACTGGAATTAAAGTCCTCGCCAGTCAGAAATTTGAACATTCAGTTTTATGGCTGCACATAAATGGTGTGCCCCTGGCCAGGGAGAATTCTTCGATTTGATTTGATTTATTATTGTCACGTGTATGCAGTGAAAAGTATTGTTTCTTGCACGCTATACAGACAAAGCATACCATTCATAGAGTACATAGAGGCGGAGGAAAGGAGAAGGTGCAGAATATAATGTTATCCAAGGTAAGCAAGATAACTTACAATGAACTCTATTGTTACTAATAATAGATTCTATTGTAGCGAAGGAACTGTTTGTTTCTGTATTATTAGTTTTTGGTACTGTTAGTTTGTTGGTTATTACTTTTTTTTATTTTGAATAATTTTAGCCCTCCAGGGATTATATTAAGATCAACTTAATAAAAGGTAGGTCCATTCAAAAGGCTGGTGGCAGCAGTGAGTTACTGCTTCATTGTCCTCTGTGGCAAGTGTCTGTAAATGGCAGTATATCCTTGTGACCAGGTGGTGGCATTGCAAGTGGTATGGAGAGGACCGAGGGAGGCATGGGAGGTTGGAGCAGTGTTCGGGCAAAGATGTAAGGGATAGTGCAAGTTGTCCGGGTGCCCTTTCAATATGGCATCCGGACCTTCAGCTCCTTGGGGGTAACAGGGGGGAGGTCAACTTCCAGCCCGCCCCTGGTAGCTGATGCAATTTACATTCAGTTAATACATCTGAAATATAAAGCTGGTCTCAGTAATGGTGAGCATGAAAGTAACTGCGATTGTCATTCAAAACCTATCTGGTTCACTAATGTTCTTTAAGGAAGGGAATCTGCCGTCCTTACCTGGTCTGGCCTCCATGTGACTCCAGAGCCACAGCAATGTGGTTGACTCTTTACTGCCCTCTGAAATGGTCCATCAAGCCACTCAGTTCAAGGGCAATTAGGGACGGGCAATAAATGCCACCGACACCCACACCCCATGAAAGACTGGAGAAAAAAATGCTTGAAATCCTGGACATTATTGACCACTCCACGGTCTCCAAACTGGTCAATATAACATCACAGCGACATTGCTGCCAAGTCACTGATCTTGAACATGGGCATTACTTATCCTATTGGGATCACATTTCCAGTGAGGGGGAAAGAAGGGGAAGGAGAGCGAGGATCCAGGAATGCATGGAGGTTGCTGAGGAGCCGGTGATGGCAGTGTGTAGCATCCACAGAGGCTCAGGCAGAAGTCACATGTAATAAATCTACAGGGACAGAAGTCCCTTCACCAAAATCCCTTTATTTACAATTCCAACAGCAGAACACAGAGAGCTATCACTCAGCAGTCTACTGTGAAGTTGTATGAACTCAGTAGTGGCATGATGGGAAAATTGGTCAACTCTCTGGTACAATGTAAGAACGCTGACCAAGCTATTTCAAAATGCCAGACCCCTGTAAGACCTGATAAGGCTGACTCCGCATAACTTAGGACATGAATAAGAACAGAGAAGGTCAAGCTATTCCAACATGCCTAACCTCTGAAAGGCCTGATAAGATTAACTCATAAACTAGGCCAGTATGACCAAGACAAGATAAGGTCAGAGATGAAGGAGTCACCAACCTTTTTCTGTAACATCAAAGGACAAGATAAGGGTATGAATAATGAGACAAAGAGTTCCAGGAGGTCAGCAAGTTATGACATCATTAACGACATTGCTTATGATTCTATTACTAATCGAATTCCTGAATATGGTCTGGTCACGCAAACTGATAATGATTATGTATAAATACTGAACTGATTCTTTGTGTAAATGCGGACTTGAGGAGGAATTAGCAAGTTGTACCAACTGCTCTCTCAACTCAAGTTTTCAGCCAAAACTGCATTCAGTCTTTCGTAAATAAAGCCTAGTTATTTTATCAGAACGAGCTTTGTTGAGTCTTTCTATCACAGTCAAGAAGCAGGAAAGTTTCCACTTCAACACTACCTTCGGGAGTGCCAGAGGAACTGACACTCCCGGTTAGATACAAGGAAAAGACTCCCTGATTAGCCCATCAGTTGACTCCTTAATCAAGAAGTTCATACTCCAATAGGCCAACCTCAAAGGCCTGACTGAAGTCATTACACCACCCTCTGGCAATCCCATGTACAGGGAACACATGATTTACCTGTAGATGACAAAGAAACAGAGTACGTGAGGAGATGACGAGACTTTGCCTTTCGAGAGCATCATAACGCTTTACGCTTTTGGACAGTGGGGGACAAATGGAGCTGACCCAGAAGGCAAAACTGGTAAGACAACGAGTACTGGCAATGTTTAACTGAAAATGGAGCTCCAGTTTGGACCAGTCATTTCTGACCTTTACTAGTTTTTCCTTCTGGGTTCTCAAATCCTTGCATGTACGTAATGTAGCCACACTCACCGTGACAGACCTCCAAAGGTCAGTGAGGTTTTCTCGATATTGAACCCGGGTTTTGTGGACGACCCCAAGGCCACTGTGGCCTCTGTCCAGGCTGTTTTTTGGCAGGCTGCGAGGCCTCCACACCTTCATTTTGACCATGGCTGACCCTCAAATTCAATATCCTGATACCCCCTCCCCCCATATCCCTCAATCCCTTTAGCCTCAAGAGCTATATCTAATTCTTTCTTGAAATCTTACAACATTTTGGCCTCAACTATATTCTGTGGTAGTGAATTCCACACATTCACCACTCTCTGGGTGAAGAAATATCTCCTCACCTCAGTCCTGAAAGGTTTACCCCTTATCCTCAAACTATGACCCCTCGCTCTGGACTTCCCCACGATCAGGATCATTCTTTCTGAATCTATCCTGTCTAACCCTGTTAGAATTGTATACACTTCTATGAGATCCCCTCTCATGCTTCTAAACTCCAATGAATATAATCCTAACTGACTTAAACTCTTCTCATAT
Source organism: Mustelus asterias (assembly GCF_964213995.1). Classification (NCBI taxonomy): domain Eukaryota; kingdom Metazoa; phylum Chordata; class Chondrichthyes; order Carcharhiniformes; family Triakidae; genus Mustelus; species Mustelus asterias. The sequence goes on from NC_135822.1 coordinate 35,606,960, forward strand.
GACAGACCTGCATCCCAGGAATCAGCCTGGTAAACCTTCTCTGCACTCCCTCCACAGCAAGATCATCTTTCCTCAGATAAGGAGACCACATAGGTGTTAAAGGCTAAAATACAGCATCACATGAGCATTTTGTTTAGTGCTAACTTAGTCTGAAGAAGTGTGCATGGGGTTGCTTTACATTGGAACATTAGAGATAGCTAAGTGTTAAGGATTATACTATGTCAAGTTTAAGTCTTGTAATTGGTAAAAGTTATGCTAATTCTTTATGTTATAATTTAACCATGTTCTTAAATAAACTTTGCTTGATAAAAGCTTCCTGATAGATCACTTGAATCACCTGAGTGAAACATCTTATGCTCACCAATGCCAAAATCAAATGCAAAACTTAGGGTCTAGACTAACTTCACGTATCACCTTGGAGTTTCTGGCCTGAGTCTTAACAGGAAATTTTTATGGCTTGCCTACCCCTGCACCAGGGAACCTACTGTTGGCACAAGGAGATCACCCTTGACGAAACCGGAAGTTCTCACCGGTGGGAAGGACTGGAAAACCCTGTCCTGTGTCTGTTTGCCCTTGAATAAACAAGGCTGAGGGGTGAGTTCGTTTTCTCCGTGTATGGCTGGGGACGCAGTTACCATCCAGTGTGGAGGTTAAAAATCCAGTCACTGGTTTCAGCTGGCGCTGTTCCAGTGTCACAGGGATGAAAGCCCCGAAAGTTGTCAATTTAGAGAGAATGTTTCAACTTGTGGAAAAGACCAAAACTGGAGGACATAAATATTAGATCATGACCAAGAAATCGAATGGATAATTCAGAAGAAATTCATTCCCCAGAGAGTGAGGAGAATATGGAATTTGTTGCTGGAGGGAGCAGTCAGAGAGAAGTGGCATAGATTCATTTAAAGGGACCCTTGGCCTTAACGATATCCAATGACCCTACTTCCACTGATCCCTGAGGAAGAGAGTTCCAAACACTCGTGATCCTCTGAGAGAGAAAAAAAATCTTCTCATCTCCGTCTTAAATGAACTGTGTCCCCGCCTCGTTCTATCACCATTAAAGATGTTAAAGCATTAACATCTGAGCGGATACATTCCAATTATACATCTGTGATTTGGGTATGATTGTGAGGTTTTGCAAATTATCCACAACATCCTGAAGATTACTGCAAAGCTGCTTTCAAAGAATAAACAAGACCGCTTGATACCTGTTAATTCCGACCTTGTACTGTTCCCTTCCGTTTTATAAACAGCAATCAAACCTCCATTGATTAGTAGCACTGCTTGCCCTGAATGAGACAGAGGCATGTATATAACACTGTTTCAAAACTCCTTGGAGTGTTACACTAATCCTGGCAGTGTACAATGATGAGTTTCCCAGAAAAGTGTGGCCTTGGATCAGTGCTAGAAGATCAGTTTTACTTAAACAAATCACTACTGATATTATCATGGCAGGAAATTCGACTCAAAGATAATGGGATACATTTCCATGCCAACAATCAGCATTTGATCACGGGTTGGTGTGATATTTCAATTTCAATTTACAAGCTGTGGGAGGATATCTGTCAACGTCCGGTAAGATGGTTTCTCTCCATTGCTACACAAGCAAATACTTGTAAACATAAGTGGGGCGGCACGGTGGCACAGTGGTTAGCACTGCTGCCTCACAGAGCCAGGGACCCGGGTTCAATTCCAGACTGGGTCACTGTCTGTGTGGAGTTTGCACATTGTCCCCGTGTCTGCGTGGGTTTCCTCCGGGTGCTCCGGTTTCCTCCCACAGTCCAGAGATGTGCCGGTTAGGTTGATTGGCCATGCTAAATTGACCATTAGTGTCAGGGGGATCAGCAGGGTAAATACATTGCAAAGATGGGGCCTGGGGAGGATTGTTGTTGGTGCAGGCTCGATGGGCCGAATGGCCTCCTTCTGCACTGTAGGGTTTCTTTGATTCTATGATAAAGGCCGGAATTCTCCAACCTCGCCCGTGGCTGTGAATGGAGATTTGTCTGAGTGCCAAATTCTCCATTCTCCCGAGCAGCGGAGTGTGACTCTTACTGTGTTCACCCCAGTCCAACGCCGGCATCTCCACATCAAAGAATTCCAGCCAGAGTGTTACTAACCGCGATGATACTTTCAAAATTGCGTTCCTCTAATCGGGTCAGAGGCTGATACACCCCTTGTACTTGTGTCAGCTGAATCCAGAATGATATAAAAACAGTAAAAACTCAGAAATAAGAATACTTTGTCCTCCAGTTACTCCAAGAGTCCCACATCCCCTGCTCATTCACAATGCCCTGAACATATCTTTAAAGTTTATATTTAATGTCACAAATAAGCTTACATTAACGTTGCAAGCAAGCTACTGTGAAAGTCCCCTAATCGCCACACTCCGGTACCTGTTCATTAGGGATCTTTTAGAGTGAAACAAACTTCATTTAATAACACAGTTTAAATGTAACTCTAACAAATGAAGCAGCTTATCCATTAACAGTTGAACAATTGGACATGTAAGGGCCGTTTCCCATCAACCTCAGTGTTGAGGGACCAGTGAGAGAATTTCCTGGGTAAAACCTGAAAATCATCAGTCTCTGGCTGTAAGCAGGAAGGGTGGGTGTGGGGAGGGGTGGGGGGTGGGTGCAGTTGCTTCCATCAGAAACCCCCTTATAATGTTAGATGCCCACCGTTAAGATCCGCTGCTGGAATGCTCTCCCACTCCCTCAGCCTCCCCTCCAACACCGCGATCACCCACTTCCCACACAGCTAGGCCTTCCCCACTCCAACCCCACCCTGGGACGCTGTAAACGTACCTTTATATCCAATCCCGGGTCTCAGGCACTGTCACCTTCAGGAACTTCCTCTTCCTCTGGCGGCACGGTAGTACAGTGGTTAGCACTGCGGCTTCACAGCTCCAGGGACCTGGGTTCGGTTCCCGGCTTGGGTCACTGTCTGTGCGGAGTTTGCACATTCTCCTCGTGTCTGTGTGGGTTTCCTCCGGGTGCTCCGGTTTCCTCCTACAGTCCAAAGATGGTTGGAAGGGAAACCCACCATCAGAAATACTCAGGCCCAGGGCTCGCAGGATGGGACATTCCGCCACACGGTGCATCGCAACTGTGTCCAAATTGAAGCAATCATGGCACTAGCAGAAGGCACAGAATAATAATCAGGCCAATAACGTTTTCCTCCAACTCAGGAATGCATCTCCTCACATGGTCCTAGCTGAGATCAGCTAACTCAGTTACAGATCAGGGGATGAATAAATCTACAGTCAATTCCTGTCATTCACAACCCCTTCTATTGTGAATTAGTTTGCCCACGTGCGTGTGTATGTGCATTCACTCGCGGTTCGGGATGCAGGGGTGGCGCAGTGGCACAGTGGGTTAGCACTGCTGCCTCACAGGACCAGGGACCCGGGTTCAATTCTCGACTCCAATCACTGTCTGTGCAGAGTCTGCATGTTCTCCTCGTGTCTGCGTGGGGGTTTCCTCCGGGTGCTCCGGTTTCCTCCCACAGTCCGAAAGACGTGCTGGTTGGGTGCGTTGGCCATTCTAAATTCTCCCTCAATGTACCCGAACAGGCGCCGGAGTGTGGCGACTAGGGGATTTTCACAGTAACTTCATTGCAGTGTTAATGTAAGCCTACTTGTGACACTGATAAATAAACTTAAAACTTAAACTTCAAAACAAATCTTCGCTTATCCACGATTTAGGCCCCCATGTTAGACGGTTAAACTCTCACCTTTCCCATGTCCTTTCCATGTAGAAAGCGTGCACCGCATGTGCGCCATCTCTGCTCACGCACAAGTTCACACTTCGCAAGATTTGACGGGAATGTATCCTCTGCTAAAAACAGGAGTTGACCTGTATATTAAATACAATAAAGACAGCAAGGGAGGAAGACTTGTGTTTATATAGCGCCTTTCAAGACCTCGAGATGTCCCTGGCCGCTTTGGAGTTGAGCCACTGTCGTACTGTGGGAAATGTGCCAGCCAATTAATGCACAGCAAGCTCCCACAAACAGCGTTTTAATAAATGAACAGATGATCAGTCTTAAAGACGATGGTTGAGGAATGAATGTTGGCCAATGCACGAAGGAGAACACCTTTACTCTTCTCCAAATAGTCATAGGAACGTGAGAATTAGGAGCAGAAGTCGGCAAGTCAGCTCTTCGATCTGCTCCGCCATTCAATCAGATCATGGCTGATCTCTCCCTGGTCTCAAATCCACCTCCCCACCTGTTCCCCATATCCCTTGAAACCATTTTTAAAAATCAGGAATACATATATTTATGTCCTTCTTGAAACCATTCAACGATTCAGACTCCACCGCGCTATGGGGCAGCGAGTTCCACAAATTCACCACCCTCTGCGAGAAGTAGTTCCTCCTCATAAGAACATAAGAACATAAGAAATAGGAGCAGGAATAGGCCATCTAGCCCCTCGAGCCTGCCCCGCCATTCAATAAGATCATGGCTGATCTGAAATGGATCAGTTCCACTTACCTGCCTGATCCCCATAACCCCTAATTCCCTTACCGATCAGGAATCCATCTGTCCGTGATTTAAACATATTCAACGAGGTAGCCTCCACCACTTCAGTGGGCAGAGAATTCCAGAGATTCACCACCCTCTGAGAGAAGAAGTTCCTCCTCAACTCTGTCCTAAACTGACCCCCCTTTATTTTGAGTCTGTGCCCTCTAGTTCTAAGTGGAAAGAATCTCTCCACCTCTACTCTATCCAGCCCCTTCATTATCTTATAGGTCTCTATAAGATCCCCCCTCAGCCTTCTAAATTCCAACGAGTACAAACCCAATCTGCTCAGTCTCTCCTCATAATCAACACCCCTCATCTCTGGTATCAACCTGGTGAACCTTCTCTGCACTCCCTCCAAGGCCAATATATCCTTCCGCAAATAAGGGGACCAATACTGCACACAGTATTCCAGCTGCGGCCTCACCAATGCCCTGTACAGATGCAGCAAGACATCTCTACTTTTATATTCTATCCCCCTTGCGATATAGGCCAACATCCCATTTGCCTTCTTGACCACCTGTTGCACCTGCAGACTGGGTTTTTGCGTCTCATGCACAAGGACCCCCAGTTCCCTCATCTCAGTATTAAATCTACGAGGCTGCGTATGATGGGGGATTCTTTTGTACTCAACAGAAAAGATTTAGTGTCTCATCTGAACAAATAATTCACTTTTTAATTCCAATCACAAAGCAAAAGATGAGAACACTCTTGAGACAATTTGTGCTCATTTCATTTCTTGCATTCACTGATTTAGTAATATTAACTCAAACAGCCAGGAGGCCTGAAGAGGTAATTACTTAGACGCTGATAGTATTCCATTACCAAACTCTAATCTCCTTCTGATTGCTCAGGAAATATTATACGTGTATCTTTGTAAACGTACTAAGCTGATGACAAACCACATCAGACGTTAATTCTTTGGGATGTAAGCAGAGAAATCAATGTAGGGGCTCCAGACTGATGCTCAAGAAAGCATTGTTTAAAGAACTAGCTACAAGCGGTAACAACAGGCCCAGTGGGCAGCCATTCAATTCAAGCGCCATTAATTACTGAGGCTTTTGCATTATGAGTAAGTATCAAAACGCTCATTGTTGCAGCAATAGCTTAGTTCCGAAACTTCTTCACCCAGAGTGTGCTGGGAATTGCAAAACTTACTGCCACCAGGATCATTGAAGTGACCGGAAAAAACGTATTTAAGGGGAAGGATGGTAAGCACACAAGAGAGAAAGGAATCGAAGTATATGCTGATAAGTTTTAAGGTTTTTTTAAGGGCACCATATTGAAGGAGGGCAGGGGAACTTTACCTGTATTCTCCGCAATGTATATTCCACAACTAACATCATTGGTCATGCATGTATCTGCTACTTGTTGGACCTGGCTGTGAGCACATTCGCTACCATGCCTACCTATGTAATAAAACCCACAGTTCAGTAATCTGCCGGTTACAAAAGCACTCTGCGACAACCCGGGGAAGTGACAATTTAAATGGAAGGCTATATGCTTTCTTCATTGCTATCCAGTGACCTCAGTTAGACAGTAAATATGTATAAATGTCAGGTGATGACAGCATCAGATTTCCCTGTGATGCCCCAGTGATTAAACAGCTTGCCAACAACCCACGTCCGTGCTCACGCACCAAGAATGGTGACTATAATGGAGTTAACATCTGAACAGGTCCCAGTGTGAGCTGGGAAAAGATTAGGCAGAGGGGAGGGCGGGTGCAGGTGTTGTTGAGGGGATAAGTCTATTAATGCAGTCATGTTCTTCCAGTGCACTCACTGGTGTTAGACTACAGGAAAGATAACTCACAACGTCAGGGCTAAAAGAGCTGCTTCTTTCAAATTAGCATGTAGGACTTCATTATAGAATCATAGAATCCCTCCAGTGCAGAAGGAGGCCATTCAGCCCATCAAGTCTGCAATGACCAAAATCCCACCCAGGCCCTATCCCTATAACCCCATGTATTTACTAGCTAGTCCCCCTGACACTAAATGGCAATTTAGCATGGCCAATCCACCTAATTTGCACATCTTTGGACTGTGGGAGGAAACCAGAGCACCCGGAGGAAACCCATGCAGACACGGGGAGAACGTGCAAACTCCACACAGACAGTGACCCAAGCCGGGAATCAGAACCCAGGTCCCTGGAGCTGTGAGGCAGCAGTGCTAACCACTGTGCCGCCCCGATTACTCCCACATGTTAGTGTGTTCCAGAACAATTAAGGATGTGGAAACTTGAGGAAACGCTGCAGGAACGACACTGCAAAGAAAGCTCGATGTCCTTGCTCTGGGAACCTCAAACAATATTTAAAGTCTGCAAAAAGTACAGGCCATGGAAGGTAAATCATGCTGCCCTGAAGAGGCTGCTATGCTGCTCAGATCTGAAGGGTGATTGTAGCTTTTGATCTAATGATTGGTATTCTTTTCAACCCATGCTGCCTGGTTACCTGGCACCCAAGGAGCTTCTGTGAAGTGAATTGAAGGATAATTTTGCTTGGCAAACATGGATACACGTTTCCAAACAGAACCACTTTGCACCTGCTTGCTGCATCAATCCCGATGGGTTGAACGGCTGCCACTCGAATTGGCAATGCCAGCTCGGACCGACGCCAAAACTCAGATAGCTGACTTTAGCCAAGGGAACTGGCCATGGCTATTCAGGTCTCCTATTCATGGCAATTCGATGGCAATTCGAGATGGGCATCAAACGCCGGGTTTGACAGTGATGCTTACATCCTGGGAAAGGAAAAGACTGCAGGAGGGATTCCGCACCCCCTATGCCATAACCCCCATCCCCCTTCACACCCCCAGCATCTACCCCACCACTCTCCAACCCAACCCCCACCACCACCCCTCCACCTCTACTCCACCACCCCTCCCCCTACATCCACCCTCCTCACCCCCCCACCTCCACCCCCGCACCCCCTCACCTCTACTCTATCACCCACCACCCCCCTCATCCCCCCATCACTACACCACCCACCACCCTCACATTCACCTCTGCACCCCCTCACCCCGACTCCACCACCCGTCACCCCTCCCCCCCACTTCCACCACCCCCCCTCCACCCCCTCAACGCCCACCTCTACTCCACCATCCACCACCCTTTCCCCCTACCTCCACCCCCACCCTCCTCAACCCCCCACTTCTACCCCACCACCCCTCCCCCCTAACTCCACCACCCCCACCTCCACCCCCTCACCTCCCCCACTTCTATCCCACCACCCCTCATCCCCACCTCCAACCACCCCACCTCCAACCGCGCCACCTCCACCCCCTCACCCTCCCCACTCCCACCTCCACTTTACCCGACCCTGATCCGCCAACCCACCCCGTGGTGTGTTTTCCAACAACAGGAATGGAAGATCCCGCCCCAGGATGTTCTGGAAAATCCAGCCCTACGTGCCAGTCCAGTACCACATTGTGCCAATAGCCCCTCTGGACAAACCAGGAACGGGCAACAAAAACGCTGTCGCCTTGGAGTGTCCCACATCCCAATGACCAAGAGGAAAAGGGAGGAGGAGGGAATGGATGAAGAGTTGCAACGTCTTAAACTCTCGTGAAGAAACCTGTTAAAGTTGGAGGCACTTTGATAGGTCTTAACGTCGGCACGATGAGGAGGAAAATTTGGAGGATTTGGGAAGAGTCATGAAAGCAAAAACAAACAATGGTGATTTTTTTTAAAGGATGAAATAGAGATGTGTGAAAAGGTCCCAGAAAGGGAGGCGAAGGGCTGGTACTTGGGAAAAAGCAGACCACATCTACAAAGGAGATTGGAATGTCAGCTGCTGACACACTCGAGCGCTCGCCGCTGCCTGTGATGTGACTGAACAATTGCCAACCTTTACAAATTTGAAATAAAACCAGATACATATTCCAGCTGTCAGAGCCATTTGTTGTGTCAGGGTTAGGCCTGGAAACAGAACACTTTCCGACTCCACATCAACATTAAAGGTTCCCAGTTTACTTACCGCCCAGTTTTGACAGAAGATAAAATTGTCTCTGCACTAACTCACCAATGTGCCTGTATCCCAGCCTCACAAACCCTGGCCGCTATCCACAGCAGACACTCCAAAGGCCTCTCCCATGGACAGTTTTGTGACGTGGAGATGCCGGCGTTGGACTGGGGTAAGCACAGTAAGAAGTCTCACAACACCAGGTTAAAGTCCAACAGGTTTATTTGGTAGCAAATACCATAAGCTTTCGGAGCACAGCTCCTTCGTCAAGCTGTGCTCCGAAAGCTTATGGTATTTGCTACCAAATAAACCTGTTGGACTTTAACCTGGTGTTGTGAGACTTCTTACTGAGTTTTGTGACACCAGGGGTGGAATTTTCCCGTCCCGTCCGCCATGGGAATTGTAGCAAGCGGGACGGGATCATGCAAAGGTCCGTTGACCAGCACGCCTTTCGGACTGTGGGAGGAAACCGGAGCACCCGGAGGAAACCCGCGCAGACACGAGGAGAATGTGCAGACTCCGCACAGACAGTGACCCAAGCTGGGAATCGAACCCGGGTCCCTGACGCTGTGAGGCAGCAGTGCTAACCACTGTGCCACCGTAAAGGCTCCAAATTGGGGGATGACAATTTTACAAAGCTGGGAGACAAGTTGGCGAAAGTGGACTGGGTGCAGCCGTGAGGGGAATAAACTGTGTCAAATCCAAATGCAAAGGTGAAATTCCACAGGCACAGTGTAGACATGTTCCCATAAAGTAAAAGGGTGGGATTGCCAAACCTAGAGCCCTTTGGTCATCCAGAAGCATACAGGCCAAGATAACGCAGATAGAGAAAGATTATGCCAGTCACAAAATACTGTAGAAAGACGAGAGGAGTATAGAAAGTACAGAATGAAGTAAAAATGGAAATTTGGAAAGCAAAGTGTGTATACAAGATATAACAGCAGGTAGAATCAAAGAAAATACAAAGATGTTTTAGCAGTGCATTAAAATCAAAGAGAATAAAAGTAAAATCACCATTGGCTGCTTTCCTCTTTGAGGGAGGTAGCTGACTGGATTTAACCTGAGGATCACCACATCTCAGGCAAGGGACAAAGGGTGAGAAGACGGGGCCTTCATGAATAACCTCAGCTGGTACGGGAATTGAACCCACACTGTTGGTGTTTCTCCACATCACTAACCAGCCATCCAACCAACTGAGCTAAACCAACCCAAATAATTAAGGAAAAGGTAAAGCCTATCAGAGGTGTGCATGGTAATTTGTGGGTTGATTCAGGAGATGCAGGCAGGGTTCTCAATGAGTACTCTGTCAGAGGGGATGATGCAGTCATTCTAGTTAAGGAGTGTGAAATATTAGATACAATAAGCATAGTGAGAGAGAAAGGACGGGAGGGACTGGCATCCTTGAAAGTAGATAAATAACCAGGGCCAGATGGATTGTATCTCAGGCTATTCAAGGAAGTGGAGATCTTGGATCTTGGATCTTCAGGTAAGCATTCTCCAAGGCAGCCTTCACAACACACGACAGCGCAGAGTCGCTGAGCAGAAACTGATAGCCAAGTTCCGCACACATGAGGATGGCCTAAACCGGGATGTTGGATTTATGTCACATTATCAGTAACCCCCACAGCTCGCCACAGCTTTCCCCCTGATCTTGCATAATATCACTAGCTGTTCTGTCTGGAGACAATACACATCTCTTTAACCTGTGTTTAATGTTCCCTCCACCCATATTATCTGTACCTTTTAAGACCCAGCTGGCTGTAGAGATTTGCATTCTAATTAGTATTCTGTAACTTGATTTCTGTGTCTGTGCACTGTTGGAGAACAGATAACTACTCCATCTGACGAAGGGGCATCGCTCCGAAAGCTTATGGTATTTGCTACCAAATAAACCTGTTGGACTTTAACCTGGTGTTGTGAGACTTCTTACTATTCAAGGAAGCCAGGGAGGAAATAATGGATGCTCTGAGGATCATTTTCCAATCCTCACTACATACAGATAAGGTCCCAGAGGATTGGGGGTCTGTGAATGTTGTGCCATTATTTAAGTAAGGTTCAAAAGGATAGGCCAGAAAACTATAGGCCGCTGAGTCTGACTTCAGTGGTGGACAGATTCTTGTAGTCAACTCTGAGAGATAGGATAAACTGCCACTTAGAAAGGCACAGATTGACCAGAGATAGTCAGCATGGTTTTGTTCGGGGAAGATCATGTCTTACTAACTTAATAGAAGTTTTTGAGGAAGTAACAAGCAGGATTAATGGGGGTAGGGCAGTAAATGTTGTCCACATAGATTTCAGTGAGGCATTTGACAAGGTCCCACATGACAGACTGGGCAGAAAAGTGAGATCCCATGGGATATGGTGAAAGGTAACAGGTTGGATCCAAATTTGGTTCAGTTACAACAAAGAAATGGTTGATGGATGTTTTTGTAAATGGAAATCGGTTTCCAGTGGTTTTCCACAGGACTCAGTGTTGGGGTCCTTGCTGTTGGTTGTATACATTAATGATTTGGACTTAAATGTGGGAGGCAAGATTGGGAAATTTGCAGATAACTCAAAAGTTAGCCATGTGGTTGATAGTGAAGTGGATGGCTGTCAACTCCAGAATGATTTCAATGGTTTGGTCGAGAACTGGCAGGTGGAATTCAATGCGGAAAAGTGTGAGGTAATGCATTTGAGAAAGGCAAAAAAAGCAAGGGAATGCTCAATAAACGGGAAGAGTGGAGTTGAGGAAGTGAGAGACCTTGGAGTGCATGTCCACAGGTTTCTGAAAGTGGCAGGGGAGGTGGACAAGGTGTTCAGGAAAACCATGTGAATGCTTTCCTTTATTGGGTGAGGTATTGGATACAAAAGCAGGGATGTAATGATGGAACTGTATCAAACACTGGTTAGGCCACAGCTGGAATTTTGTGTACAGTTCTGATCACCACACAACAGGAAGGGCAGAGAGAGAGTGCAGAGGAGATTAACAAGAATGTTACCAGGGCTTGAAAATTGCAGCTATGTGGGGAGAGTGGATAGGCTGGGGTTGGTTTCCTGAGAACAGAGGAGGCTGAGGGGGTGACCTCATTCAGGTGTACAAAATAATGCGGGGCCTGGACAGGGTAGAGAGGAAAGATCTGTGTCCTCCTCGTTGAGGGATCAATTATCAGGGGCATAAATCTAAGGTGATTAATTGAAGGATGAATCTGTATAAAAAATTGGTTAGGCTGCATTTGGACTATTGGGTGCAGTTCTGGTCACCACACTACCAGAAGGACATGGTAGCTTTGGAGAGAGTGCAAAGAAGTTTCACCGGGATGTTGCCGGGTCTCGAGGGCATTGCCTCTGAGGAGAGGTTGGATAAACTAGGATTGTTTTCACTGGAAAGACGGGGGCAGAGGGGAGACCTGATAGAGGTCTACAAAATTATGAGCGGCATCGACAGGGTGGAGAGTCAGAGGCTTTTTCCCAGGGTGGAAGTGTCAATTACAAGGGGCACAGGTTCAAGGTGAGAGGAGGAAAGTTTAAGGGAGCTGAGTGGGGGAAGCAGAGAGTGATGGGTGCCTGGAACGCGCTGCCAGAGGAAGTGGTGGAAGCAGACACATTAGCAACATTTAAGAGGCATCTGGATGGGTGCATGAATAGGAAGGGAATAGAGGGATGTGGACTGAGTAAGGGCGGAAGGTTTGTTTTAGTTTAGTTAGGGCATCATGATTGGCATGGGAAACCAAAAGGGAAATTGCTGGAAAATCTCAGCAGGTCTGGCAGCATCTGTAAGGAGAGAAAAGAGCTGACGTTTCGACTCCAGACGACCCTTTGTCAAAGCTAAAAGGCAAAGAAAGTGGGAGATATTTATACTGCAGGGGGAGGGAATGAAGGATAATAAAATTCTCTCCTTACAGATGCTGCCAGACCTGCTGAGATTTTCCAGCATTTTCTCTTTTGGTTTCAGATTCCAGCATCCGCAGTAATTTGCTTTTATTTATGGTTGGCATGGGTTGGGAGGGAAGGGCCTGTTCCTCTGTTATACTGATCTTTGTTCTTTGATGAGAGGGGACATGAGGAAAGCTTCTTCGCCGAGAGGGTGGATGAGCATCTGGAATTCACTGCCTGAATTGGTGATTGAGGCTGAAATGCTCAATCATTGAAAAGGTTCCTGTGTCTGAAGGTCTGTAACCTGCGAGGTGACGGAACAGGTGCTGGAAAGTGCGATTAAAATGAGTGGCGAGTTTCTTGTATCTTGTTTCTGGCCAGTGTGGACACGATGAGTTGAATAACCTCTTTCTGTGTCATAACCTTTCTATGGTTCTACATAGCTGATCCCTCCCTTCTACCACTGCTCCCTCTCCTGCCCCCTCTCTACCATCCCCCTGCCCTACTGCTCCCCCCATTCTGCCATCCCCCCGCCCTGCTGCTCCCCCCATTCTGCCATCCCCCTGCCCTGCTGCTCCCCCCACTCTGCCGTCCCCCCGCTCTGCTGCTCCCTCTCTGTGATTCCCCCCACCTTGCTGCTCCCCCCTCCACTCTGCCATTCCCCCCACCCTGCTGTTCCCCCCAGTTTGCTGTTCCCCCCACTCTGCCATTCCCCCCACTTTTCTGTTCCCCCCAACCTGCTGCTCCCCCCACCCTGCTGATTCCCCCCCTCTCTACCGTCCCCCCGCCCTGCTGTTCCCCCCTCTCTACCATCCCCCCGCCCTGCTGTACCCCCCTCTCTACCGTTTCCCCCCACTCTGCTGCTCCCCTCTCTGCAATTCCCCCCACCCTGCTGCTCCCCCCTCTCTGCCGCTCTCCCCACCCTGCTGTTCCCCCCTATCTACCATCCCCCTGCTCCGCTGTTCCCCCTCTCTACTGTTCCCCCGCCCTACTGCTCCCCTCTCTGCGATTCCCCCCACCCTACTGCTCACCTCACTCTGCCGTTCCTTCCGGCCTGCTGCTCTCCCCTCTGCCGTTGCCCCCGCCCTTCTGCTCCCCTCTCTGCCATTTCCCCCCTCTGCTGCCCCACCCCCCGCCCCCACCCCATGTTGAACACCAGTCTCCGCTGCTGCAGACCAAGCTCCAAAGTGAGGCAGCCCATGTGTCACCAATCCTGATATGAGCCTCAAAATCTCCTCAAGGCAGAAAGCAGCTGATTCATGGCTTGGGTCACTGTCTGTGTGGAGTTTGCACGTTCTCCCCGTGTCTGCGTGGGTTTGCTCCGGGTGCTCCGGTTTCCTCCCACAGTCCGAAAGACGAGCTGTTTAGGTGCATTGGCCGTGTACCCGAACAGGCGCCGGAGTGTGGTGACGAGGGGATTTTCACAGTAACTTCATTGCAGTGTGAATGTAAACCTACTTGTGACACTAATAAATAAACTTTAAACAGCTGCTCTGCACAAATTCCCTGACAAAGTCCTTTCCCGGTGGCAGTTAAGGAAGCAGCTGGGAGCACTGACTGTTGCTGTATTTACCTGGCTTCTAACAAGTCTCACGAAAGCTGTTCTCTCATCTTTGTATCTAATGGAGAGTTTCAAGATGCTCAGGCAAGCTGTGAACAGGCAGTTAAACCTGAATGCAAATGAAACAGAGTCACATCAGTAACCTGCCTCTCCAGCTGGTGGGCTGCACATCACCCACGGAACGTCCTCGGGTAAGCCCAGAAAGCAACACAGTGAGGCTGCTGTGCCAACAGACTTCCAGCAACTTTAACAGCACCGCCTGTACTCACTCCTCCAGGTCCCATCCCGTCCCCACTTACACTGAGTTGCCTCAGGTTATCCGGCTTTGGGAGGTAGTTTTATGACTGGCCCTGCGGAGGCCATCAGCTAAACAACAACAGATGGCCCCAGAAGCTCTGCTTAATGTGAGCATAAAACGTGGCTAATCTATCGTCATTGGCAATCCACTTCCAGAAGGCTGCTGATTTTGGAGCGACATTATAAAGGGAAACTTGTCAACTGATATATTCCCTTCCAATTCTCTCTGTACGATGTCCGTTCCTGCATGGGTTACTGTGGTAAGGGGTGCTTGGCGTTGCAGGGGTTAATGTGATATAGGGGTGCTTGACGTAGCAGGGGTTGATGTGGTATAGGGGTGCTTGACGTAGCAGGGGTTGATGTGGTATAGGGGTGCTTGGCATTGCAGGGGTTAATGTGGGACTGGGGTACAATACCACCCACAGTGTGATATAGAGAGAGGACAGACAAGAGACAGAATTGAATGGAGATGATCAATTAAAACCAACAGGAAGTTAGCTCTTAGTCTGGGCTTTGGGCCTGGATTTTCAGGATGAGGAGAACTCCGTTACCCAGAGAAACGGTGGGTAATGCGTCCCTGCATTACACTTAATGTGCTCTGATTGGCAGTCGATGGATCTTACGTCCATACACGGATGGAGGACCGGACTTGCAGAGCTGTCAGCCAATCTCCAGCCCATCCAGGCACAGCACTGCAGCGGCCGGAAGAGGTCCTGCAGCGCAGTGCCTGAGACTAAGCCCTGGGACTACACTTCCGGTAAGTGCCAGGGGTCCCGGGAAGAGGAAGGTAGGGGAAGCCCTGAGAAGGGGGTCAGAATGGGAGTGATTTTGGTGTGAGGAGGTAGGCCGGAGATGGAGGGCCAGAGCTCCCAGTCCCTGAGGAGAGTGCTCCTTGCCTCAACATACTTTCTGATTGATGCATACCCCCACCCCGCCCGACCCCCCCATCTCGCCCGAGCCCCCCCAACCCGCCGAGATCCCATCTGAGATAGAGGGTGAAAACCTTTTCAGTTTTCCATGCTCAGTCACAGGCACTTGTGGCGCAGTGGGTAGCACTGGGTAGAGTCCCCACCTCTGAGCCAGAAGCTCTGGGTTCGAGTCCCACCCCAGGACCTGATGGCCAAGGAAGGTGCGTTCATAACGCGGCCAAACACTGTAATGACTTCAATCAGGCCATTGAGGTTGGCCTATTGGAGTATGAGCTCCCTGATTAAGGATCCAATTGATGGGCCAATCAGGGAATCTTTGCCTTGTACTGATCCGTGGGTGTCAGTTCCTCTGGCAACCCCGGAGCTAGACTGCTGACTGTTAGCACGCTGCGTACTGCTGGTAGAATTTGTAAATAAAGGGATTTTGGTGAAGGGACTTCTGCCTCCAAAGACATATTACAAACAGGTTGAGTGTCAACCTGCAAATCCTCTCAAACATGCTAATGGCTGGCAGTAAGAGTGGGAGAGACTCCTGGTCAGCCACGCTTGATGTGGAGTGGCACCTGTCAAGCTAAAAGCCCCTGGTGACAGACTAGCCACCTGTTCCAGGCAAAACCTCGCTATGGGAACAAGTCGGCCTTGTGGACCACTTAGTGCGGGAAGACAGACAACAACATGCAAACAATTCAAGCAGCTGAAGATGAAGCAAAATCAGAAAAGTCTAAATATTTGGACTCAGAGAAGTAGCTTTCTTTTAACCTGAGGAGTGAGGTGGAATTTTTAAATTTTGTGTTTTAGTTTGCCAGAAAATTAATTATGCAGCCTCAAATATTACAGTCCAAAGACTAACATCCAATCAGAATGCTCTGGCAAGCTGACTAACTGGCAACCTTTGACATCTTTATTGTTCTACTTGTACAAGTTCAGGAAAGGTGGGACTCTCACGGAGAAGGGAGGCACGATGGCACGGTGCTTCACACGAGTGCCTTACAGCGTCAGGAATCCAGGTTCGATTCCCAGCTTGGGTCACTGTCTGTGGAGTCTGCACATTCTCCCCGTGTCCCCGTGGGTTTCCTCCGGGTGCTCCAGTTTCTTCCCACAGTCCGAAAGACGTGCTGGTTAGGTGCATTGGCCATGCTAAATTCTCCCTCAGTGTACCCAGACAGGCGCCGGAGTGTGGCGACTAGAGGATTTTCACAATAACTTCATTACAGTGTTAATGTAAGCCTACTTGTGACACGAATAAATAAAGTTTAAAGAGGGTGCTTTTTGTGTCTTGTGCATCAAGTTGGGGTTTTCTCAGCTGTTGTTCGCTCTCTTTGCTTTGATAATTACACAGAGCACAGCTGGCTGAAGGAAACTTTTCATTTTTATACTCGCTGAGTGATTTGCTTAGCTGTTAGAGAAATACTGCAGAAACATTATAACTGGTGTGTGCTGATAGTCTGCTGTTCATTAACAGTAAGGGAATCTTTTGCTGAAATCACATGTTCAATTCCTGCCTATTTCACAGTTTTATTTTGGGGTAACTGTTGGATTCTTATTTTCAGTAAAATATTAATTTTACCCTGGGAGTTTAAGAGGCAGTGACACATTGGATGGGATTTTTCAGCCACGCTCACCCCGAAACTGGAAAATCCCACCTATGGTCCGCCCCTTGCCGTGGCGGGCGGGATGGGAAAATCCACCCCATTGCGTTTGGATCATATTAAATGAGGGATTCTTCTGGCAAAGAAACAAATGTTCAGATTCAATAACAAAGGTTAGGAAGAGAAAGGATTATTCACTCTGAAACTGGTGAGGCCCGTACGGATTTTGCATTGAGATAAAAAGCGTATGGGGTATAAAGAAAAAGGGGTTAAGATGGAGGAGAAATGTCACAGTCTAAATTAGTTGAACTCAGCGTTGACTCCCGAAGGCTGTAACGTGCCCAATCAAGCAGTCTCGCCAGAATTCTACCACGGAATCAGAGCGGGCGAAGGGTGGACAACGGAAATGTCCGTTGACCTCGGGCGGGATTTTCCGGTTTCAGCTCCAGCGAGACCGGAAAGTCCCGCCCTCTCTGCTTTTGCGTCAGATTCCAGCGCCCACAGCATTTTGCTTCTATTCTCTTTCCTGTTCCTTTCCTCACAAAGAATATGAAAATTCTTACGCTTTTGCTTCCTATCATGAAGAACTCGCTGCAGGTGATTAGGGGCAGTGTTTTGGCCTGGGGGTGGGGGGAGGGGTGGGGGGTCTTCATCCCACTGACCTTCCAGGCAGCATCTACACCATCCAAAAATCACCATTTTGTTTTCTTAAAGGGGAACTGAGACCATTTTAGTGTAATTTTCCACAGAGAATTCCATGTTTCCATCATATGGGAATTTTCTTTTCATGATGTGGAGATGCCGGCGTTGGACTGGGGTAAGCACAGTAAGAGTTTTAACAACACCAGGTTAAAGTCCAACAGGTTTATTTGCTACCAAATAAACCTGTTGGACTTTAACCTGGTGTTGTTAAAACTCTTACTGAATTTTCTTTTCCCCAGATTCTTTGGAGGGATTGGAATACAATTTACGCTTGTTCAATTAAAAAAAGGGAAAGTGGAGTTCTCAGGTAAACATAGACCAGCTGGTTTTGCATCAGGATGAGGTGAACAGCTGGAGAATATGATGAGAGATAATGTTTGTGATCACTGTGTAACATTCAGGGATTGTCCACACAAGTTTAGAAAATACAGGCTGTTCTTGATGAATGTAATCAAGATCTTAGGTGCAGTTACAATGCATATATACAATGGCCTGGTATATTTAAACTCTCCAAATGGCATTTGCTGAAGTGTGACAAAAGAGGCTTATTGTGAACAGTTAGAATCATAGAATCCCTACAGTGCACAAGGAGGCCATTCGGCCCATCGAGTCTGCACCGACAACAATTCCCCCCAGCCTATTCCCCACATATTTACCCTACTAATCCCCCTGACATTAAGAGACAATTTAGCATGGCCAATCCACCTAAGCCGCACATCTTTGGACTGTGGGAGGAAACCGGAGCACCCGGAGGAAACCCACGCAGACACGGGGAGAACGTGCAGACTCCACACAGACAGACAGTCACCCAAGGCCAGAATCGAACCCGCGTTCCTGGCGCTGTAAAGCAGCGTGCCACCGTGCCACCCAGTTGGGCCCAGTTAGAAGTTGAAGGGACAGCATGGGTGGTGATATTGCTGAAGGGTCTCTCTCATACTAATTACGTGAAATTGTTTCCATTGCACAGAGTGACCGGATAAAGAGGTCCATCCAGGTGGCAAATGGGACACAACAACAAATTGCATTTATGTAGCAACCTTAAAGTTGTTAAATGTCTGATGCGCATCAATTGGACACGAGGCTCAAAGCTTCGGTAAAAGAAGGCTTTTATTAACTAACAATGGAACTATGAGAACTTTAACACACTATCCCTGACTGAAGGGGTCCCGTCCGAGCAGGGGGTCTTATACCTCTCCCAAGAGGCGGAGCCCGACTGGGATGTGCCACAACAGTAGCAACCACAGGTGTATCAATCCCACCCTAGCCCAACAACAACATTAGTACAATCCCACAGTAACTTATATACATTCCTATAGTGCTGGCCAGCCCTGGCCCAGTACTATCCAGTGGGAACCAACGATGGTTCACCACATTCACCCCTCCTTTGAGAACAAAGGCCGGCGGGGTACGAAAACAGACTAAAATGTCAACAGATTATAAGTTCAGGCGGTCTGGAGGACTGCACCGTCGTTGTGACCTCCTCAATACCGGCGGTGACACCGGAGTAGGCACTTGCGATGGCGTTCTCCCCAAAACAGCGTCCAGCTGTTCTCCCACGGACTCACAGGCCGGTTGACCCTGATGAAACGGTAGTGCAGGGGATCCCGATACATTCTGCGATGGCGACGATCTTCGGGGCTCAGGCAAGCTGTGCATTGGAGTAAAACTGTTAAGCACTGGTCCCGATGCTGTCCACGCTACGTCCGGGGGAGAAATAAGGGATAAGGGATTCGTCACTGGGGGTATGGGAGCGACAGGAGTTGCTACGTCCCCTGCGGGCGCCAGGTCTCGGATCGAGACTGTGTCCTCTCGCCCGTCAGGATATGCCACATAGGCATACTGAGGGTTGGCGTGGAGGAGGTGGACCTGTTCGACCAAGGGGTCGGACTTGCGGGCCCTTACATGTCGCCGCAGGAGGACGGGTCCTGGGTACGTCAACCAGGCTGGTAAAGATATCCCCGAGGAAGACTTCCGAGGGAATGAGAACATCCTCTCGTGGGGAGTAGCATTGGTTGCCGTACACAGGAGGGAGCGAATAGAGTGAAGCGCATCAGGGAGGACCTCCTGCCAACGGGAGACTGGAAGGCCTTTGGACTTCAACGCCAATAGGATAGCCTTCCAGACTGTAGCATTCTCTCGCTCCACCTGTCCATTACCCCGAGGGTTGTAACTCGTGGTCCTACTAGAGGCAATCCCGTATGAGAGCAGGAATTGCCTCAAGTCATTGCTCATGAACGACGAGCCCCTGTCGCTATGGATATAGCTGGGGTACCCGAACAGGGTAAAAACATCACGCAATGCCTTGATCACCGTGGCAGCCGACGTGTCCGCGCAAGGGACAACAAACGGGAACCAGCAGTACTCATCTATTATGTTCAGAAAGTACACGTTCCGATCTGTTGAGGGAAGGGGGCCCTTAAAATCCACACTCAGCCTCTCGAAGGGGCGAGTGGCCTTGACCAAATATGCCCGGTCAGGTCGGTAAAAGTGCGGTTTGCATTCCGCGCAAATCCGACAGCTCCTTGTCACCGACCTGACGTCCTCCACCGAGTAAGGCAGGTTGTGGGCTTTGACAAAGTGGTAGAGCCGAGTGACCCCAGGATGGCACAGGTCATTATGGAGGGCGTTCAAGCGATCCTCCTGAGTACTAGCGCATGTTCCGCGCGAGAGGGCATCCGAGGGCTCATTGAGTTTCCCTGGACGATACATGATATCGTAGTTATAGGTGGAGAGTTCAATTCTCCACCGCAAGATCTTGTCATTCTTGATCTTGCCCCTCTGCGAGTTGTTGAACATGAACGCCACGGACCGCTGGTCCGTGATCAGGGTGAACTGCTTTCCCGCCAGGTAATGGCGCCAGTGTCTGACGGCCTCCACAATGGCCTGGGCCTCCTTTTCCACCGCTGAATGCCGAATTTCGGGACCTTGGAGGGTGCGGGAAAAAAACGCGACGGGCCTGCCCGCCTGGTTAAGTGTGGCGGCCAGGGCGAAATCAGATGCATCGCTTTCCACCTGAAAAGGAATGGATTCGTCTACCGCGTGCATCGTGGCTTTCGCGATGTCGTCTTTCAATTCCTTGAAGGCCAATTGGGCCTCTGGCGTGAGTGGAAAAGTCGTGGACTTAATAAGCGGACGGGCTTTGTCCGCGTAGTTGGGGACCCACTGCGCATAATAGGAGAAGAAGCCTAGGCATCTTCTCAGTGCTTTTGCGCTAGCGGGCAAGGGAAGTTCAGCAAGGGGGCGCATACGGTCTGGATCAGGGCCAATGACCCCGTTTTCCACCACGTATCCCAGGATGGCTAACCGGCGCGTATGGAATACACACTTCTCCCTGTTGTAGGTCAAATTCAGGCGAGATGCAGTGCGTAAGAAGTTCTGGAGATTTGTGTCATGGTCCTGCTGATCACGGCCGCAGATGGTGACATTATCCAGGTACGGGAAGGTAGCCCGCAGCCTGTTCTGGTCCACCATTCGGTCCATAGCACGCTGGAAGACCGAGACCCCATTGGTGACACCAAATGGAACCCTAAGGAAATGATACAGACAACCATCCGCCTCAAAGGCCGTGTATTGTCGGTCCTCTGGGCGAATGGGGAGTTGGTGGTAGGCGGACTTAAGGTCTATGGTGGAGAACACCCGGTACTGCGTAATCTGATTGACCATATCAGATATGCGCGGGAGAGGATACGCATCCAGCTGCGTATATCGGTTAATGGTCTGACTGTAATCAATGACCATCCGGGCTTTGTTCCCGCTCTTGACCACCACAACCTGTGCTCTCCATGGACTAACGCTGGGCTGTATGATCCCTTCTTTGAGGAGTTGCTGAACCTCAGATCTGATGAAGATCCGATCCTCAGTGCTGTAACGCCTACTTTTAGTAGCGATGGGCTTGCAGCCTGGTACCAGATTCTGAAATAAAGAGGGTGTGGTGATCTTTAACGTAGAAAGATTGCAGGCGGGGCGCTTTGGACAATTTGGAGACTGCAGCTGTTCTCCCACTGTCAGCGAAGGGAGTGGCCCACCGTACTGTAGGATCACACTCTTCATGTGGACCATAAAGTTTAGTCCGAGGAGAATTGGTGCGCAAAGATACGGCAACACAAGGAGCCTGAAATGCTCGTAAATTGTGCCCTGTACTTTCAAAGTTACCACACAACGTCCTAGCACAGCGACAGACCGGGACCTTGATGCCATAGAGATTGTCTGTTTGGCAGGTTGAATCTGGAGTCCACACCTCTTCACAGTGTCAGGGTGGATAAAACTCTCAGTGCTCTCGCTGTCAAACAGACAATAAATCGCATGATTGTTTACCTGGATATCCATCATCGAACAATCAAGCCTGTGGTGCTTAGCCTGGTCCAAGGTGATCGACGCCACCGTTGGTCCGTGAACGTCACTGCAGGCAGCTGAGGTCGATGCTGAGGACCCCTGCTGGTCGCTCATGGTCATCGTCGACCAAAATGGCCACCCCCATGAATCGCACATGGGTGAGGGCGCCAAACTTAGCGACCCCTGGTGGTCATCCTCCTCTGACTCCGTCGACCGCAATGGCGTCGTCCTGGACTCGCACGTGGACGAACCCCGTGAGTACTTCGACGACGATGGTGATGATCCCCGTTCCGAAGGGTCACAGGCCGCACTGCCGTTCCTGGGCTTCGATCTGCACACCTTCGCATAATGCCCCTTTTTACCGCATGCGGTACAGACTACCGCTTTAGCGGGACACTTTTGTCGGGTATGTTTGGCTCCTCCGCAGAAGTAGCGCCGCGGGCCGCATGGGGCTGCAGCCGTCGTCTGGTCCACATGGGAGCACGCCATAACACTGCACTTCAAGCCCGAGGGGCGAGGAGGGATTTGCGACTGCTCCTGCCACGTTGTCTCCACGTGGTCCTCCGGATACAGGACTAAGCTCTTCGAAGCCGACTCGAGCATTTCAGCTAATTCGATGGCCTGGGTAAGGTTGAGATTACCCTTTTCTTGCAGCTTGAGATGGATGTATGAAGACCTGACCCCGGCCACAAACGCATCTCGGGCGAGGTCGTACATGCTCTGCTCAGCCGACACAGCTTTGCAGTCGCAGCCCCTGGCTAGCTGTAAGAGCTCATTGGCGTAGTCCTCCATGGTTTCGCCCGACTGCCGACGTCGTGTAGCGAGGAGGTAACGAGCGTGGATCTCGTTAGGAGGTTTCGTATAGCGCTTTTTTAGAAGCTCAAGGGCCCTCGGGTAAGTGGTGGCCGCACGGATCGCGAGGTAGACTGTGTCACTTACCCTCGCATGGAGGACCCGGAGTCTGTCATCATCTGTGGTGACCGCTGCGGAGACTGCTAGGTAATCTTCAAAACACTTCAGCCAGTGGTCGAAGGTGTTAGAAGCGCCCACCGCACGTGGATCTAGCGTCAGACGTTCTGGCTTGAGGATTTGCTCCATACTCTCCTTTCTTTTTTTTCTTCCGTCGAGAGTTTAATTTTAGTTAATAAAATTGATGCGCATCAATTGGACACGAGGCTCAAAGCTTCGGTAAAAGAAGGCTTTTATTAACTAACAATAGAACTATCAGAACTTTAACACACTATCCCAGACTGAAGGGGTCCCGTCCGATCAGGGGGTCTTATACCTCTCCCAAGAGGCGGAGCCCAACTGGGATGTGCCACAACAGTAGCAACCACAGGTGTATCAATCCCACCCTAGCCCAACAACAACATTAGTACAATCCCACAGTAACTTATATACATTCCTATAGTGCTGGCCAGCCCTGGCCCAGTACTATCCAGTGGGAACCAACGATGGTTCACCACAGTGTCCCAAGTGGCTTCAGAGAATTTGCAAAGTAAATTTGACACTGAGCCACATAAGGTCAAAGGTCTGATGAATGACATTCGCTTCAATGAGCATCTTGAATGAGTAGAGAGGGATAGAGAAAATAAGAGAGAATTCAAGAGCCTTATGCTTCATTACGTCTACCAGTGACAGAGCACTGAAAATCAGGAGTGCTCAAGAGGCCAGAATCTGGAGGAGCACAGATATCTCCTCCAATGGTGCCAGGGCTGGAGAAGATTGCGGACAGTAAGAGTTTTAACAACACCAGGTTAAAGTCCAACAGGTTTATTTGGTAGCAAATACCATTAGCTTTCGGAGCGCTGCTCCTTCGTCAGATGGAGTGGAAATCCACTCTCTCCTTGTTTCCACTTGGATTTGCACTCCATCTGATGAAGGAGCAGCGCTCCGAAAGCTAATGGTATTTGCTACCAAATAAACCTGTTGGACTTTAACCTGTGTTGTTAAAACTCTTACTGTGTTTACCCGAGTCCAACACCGGCATCTCCACATGAAGATTGCGGAGACAGAGGCCAAATTTTTCCAGACCTCCCACGACGAAGGTGGCTCACCATTGGCCACTGGCAAGAACTTGCCAAAATCTATGCAATTTTTGCATTGCTCACCCATCCTGCCCGCTGTGGGGGGGGAGGGGGGGGGCGGTGATAGGCTTAAAGTTTTTATTTGAAGTTTATTTTATTAGTGTCACAGGTCGGCTTACATTAACATTGCAATAAAGTTAATGTGAAAATCCCCCAGTCGCCACTCTCCGGCACCTGTTCGGGTACATTGAGGGAGAATTTAGCATGGCCAATGCACCTAACCAGCACATTTTTAGGACTGTGGGAGGAAACCGGAGCGCCCGGAGGAAACCCACGCAGACACGGGGAGAACGTGCAGACTCCACACAGACAGTCACTCAAGTCGGGAATCGAACCCGGGTCTCTGGTGCTGTGAGACAGCAGTGCTAACCACTATGCCACCATGCCCCCCCATGGACCTCAGTCCCGCCAGAGGGAATGGCCATAAAATCCCATCCCGGGTGAGGTGAGACAAGGCGGAATCAGAAAAACAAGGAGAATCTAAAACTGTGGTTCTGCCAAACTGGGAGGCAAGGTCGGATTGCAGGTGATGGAAGAACAGGCCTTGGTACAGGTTCGGATATGGGCAGCAGACACAGACACACCTTGAAATAACATTTGACCACTTTTACAGGTGCTGTCTAAATGCAAGTTGTTGTTATATACATGGGACAAATAGAGAATTGGATACTCCTCAAACAGATTTAAATACAGCAATGAGGTGATGACGAATCACCTCGAGAATCCGGTTAGACTGCAGTTGAAACATTGCAAATAGTTCCTGGGCATTCACTACAAAGAAAGCATTGGAAACAAGGAGAGAGACAACATTTCCTCCCACAGTCTAAAGATGTGCGGGTTAGGTGGATTGGCCATGCTAAATTGCCCCTTAGTGTCAGGGGGACTAGCTAGTGTAAATGCATGGGGTTATGGGATAGGGCCTGGGTGGGATTGTAGTCGGTACAGATTCGATGGGCCGAATGGCCTCCTTCTGTACTGTAGGGTTCTAACATTCTACGATCAATTCACTTGGCTGTTTACTCAGCATCAAAAGATCTAGGGTGGAACTTTCCTGTCCCGCCCACCACGGGAATCGTAGCGGGCAGGGCACAGACCATGCAAAGGT
The DNA here is from genome assembly GCF_964213995.1 of Mustelus asterias. Lineage (NCBI taxonomy): Eukaryota > Metazoa > Chordata > Chondrichthyes > Carcharhiniformes > Triakidae > Mustelus > Mustelus asterias. The sequence continues at coordinate 35,631,890 of NC_135822.1, forward strand.
CTGTTGACCTCGGGTGGGATTTTCCAGTCCTGGGGCAAGCGTGGCTGGAAAATCCCACCCTCAGTCATGATGGGAGAATGATATAAATTAATACCGCACTCATAGCTGCAAGGAAAGATAGGCCGGAATCTTACTACCATTCCTGATGGTGGGATTTTCCCATCCCGGGCCGCCAAAATCTCCGACCTCGCCGCAGGGAGAGCGTGGCGTGAACAGCCAGTAAGATCGCACCCCTAGAGTTTGAATAAATATGTCTCCTGACTCCAAATTGGGTAATCTTTCACTTCAAGGATCAGCCCAATGGGCAGCACTCGCCTTTGAGTCATTACGTTGTGGGTTAAAGTCGAACTCCAGGACCTGAGCTCTAAAATCGATGCTCATTGTCCACTGCACCACTAAGGGTGTGCTGCTCTGTTGGAGATGCCATCATTCAGATGAAATGTCAAACTGAAACTGCTCTCCCGGCTGGAAGTAGAAGATCCCATGGCACTAGTCTTGAAGAGGTATAGGGGAGTTCTCCCAGCTCTCCTGCCCAATATTTATTCCTTCATCAATATCATTAAAATAGCTCACCTGGTCATTGTTGCAATGTTGTTTGTGGCAGCTTGCTGTGCACAGATTGGCTGCCATGTTGCCTACATTGCAACAGTGATGACACTCCAAAAGCACAATGTCAACTGCAAAGCACTCTGGGACATCCAATGGTTGTCCTTGGGTCCATTCATTCATTTGAAGAGAGGAGAGGACAGCACTGGTACGAGCTATAAAATGCTTTTCTTTTATTGAAAGAACTTTAAAAAATTAACATGACAGAAACAAAAAAGTGAAATTGGAGACTGGCTTCTCAGCCAGTTCCTCTAATCTCAGAACTGAACTGAACTGAACTTGAACACCATAAGACCATAAGACATCGGAGCAGAATTAGGCCACTCGGCCCAATGAGTCTGCTCCGCCATTCGATCATGGCTGATATTTTTCTCATCCCCATTCTCCTGCCTTTTCCCCATAACCCCTGATCCCCTTATTAATCAACAACCTATCTCTGTCTTAAAGACACTCAATAACTGGCCTCCACAGCCTTCTGCGGCAAAGAGTTCCACAGATTCACCATGCTCCGGCTGAAGAAATTCCTCCTCATCTCTGCTTTACAGGGTCGTCCCTTCAGCCTGAGGTTGTGCCCTCTGGTTCTAGTTTTTCCTACTAGTGGAAACATCCTCTCCACATCCACTCTATCCAGGCCTCGTAGTATTCTGTAAGTTTCAATAAGATCCCCCCTCATCCTTCTAAACCCCAACGACTACAAACCCAGAGTCCTCAACCATTCCTCATACGACAAGCTCTTCATTCCAGGGATCATCCTTGTGAACCTCCTCTGGACCCTTTCCAAGGCCATCGTATTCTTCCTTAGATATGGAGCCCAAAACTGCTCATAATACTCCAAATGGGGTCTGACCAGAGCCTTATACAACTTCAGAAATACATCTCTGCTCTTGTATTCGAACACAAACACGAAAGTCAAAAATATATTTCAACCCTTATCTTGTTATTTGAAGTGTTTTTCACAGGCTGTCTCCATCTAGAAAAACAATCCTTGCAGCTGCTGTTGTCTGCCTGCATTGTGTACCCTTCAGGAATGCAGTCAATCTTTAGCTAACCCATCATGCCTTCTGATTCTACATGTAGTCAAGTTAGCTACAATCGTTCAGCTGAGCAGAGTTAGTTAATCCCTACAGTCTAGCATTTAAATGTCATTGTGCATGGGCAGAATTATCTTAAAATGAAGTCTTTGCATAGACTGAAGCAAACAGGGCTACGCAAACACAGGATCCCCAATTGTGAAAGGCGCTATATGATTTCAAGTTTTTTTCTTTATTCTTTCATTTTTCCTGTCATCTCTCCCACCCCCACCCCCAAAAGACTTTGCAGATGTTGACACATATTTAAAGTCTTGTTAAAAGAGTGTATCTCGAGTAGCCACATCCCTTTAAATTTGAGCTGCTGAGGAGATTTCCTGAATCTTGCACTTGGTGCGCTGCCTGGACAAGCTTGTTGAAATGAACAACTCAGGCAGCTTTTGACTAACTCTGAGCTGTCAGTTCAAACATTGCCAGCGCAAACGCTTCCGGGCGTGATATGTTATAAAACCAAAGCCCAAACAATCTCCTGAATAAATGTCACTTGTATTATTCTTACTTATTTCATTTGCGATTCGCTTATATTCAAAGCCTTGGTTGAAGCTGAGGTGCTATGCACACACTGGGCTGTGCAATGGTTCAGGCCAAGCGATGCACAGCAAAGAGATTTTGTTGCTTTGATTTTGATTTGATTTGATTTATTATTGTCACATGTATTAGCATACAGTGAAAAGTATTGTTTCTTGCGCACTATACAGACAAAGCATACCGTTCATAGAGACGGAAAGGAGAGAGTGCAGAATGTAGTGTTACAGTCACAGCTAGGGTGTCGAGAAAGATCAACTTCGTGCAATGTAGGTCCATTGAAAAGTTTGATGGCAGCAGGGAAGAAGCTGTTCTTGAGTCGGTTGATGCGTGTCCTCAGATTTTTATATATTTTTCTCGATGGAAGAAGGTGGAAGAGGGAATGTACAGGGTACGTGGGGTCCTTAATTATGCTGGCTGCTTTTCTGAGGCAACGAGGCAGTTGGGTTGCCTTTGTTGAATTCCAGTTACCTTGGTGACTGGATAAAGAGAAGGGGGAGCATTGAACCTGGAGGAGTCCTTGGGTTTGAGAGCAGGTTGGAGGGGGGGGGGGGGGGGGGGGGGGGGGGAAGGTTAAAACTGGCAAAAATGCCAGTATGCCAGCTGCCAATTTCTACCTGCCAAACTTCTACATCTAACTGGAGTATTTTAGGCTGCTTTTGTTTATCGTCAAGACATGCTTTGCGTATCAGCAAGAATAGGAGCAATATTTCAACTGATTGAAATTTAATGCCACATTAATAAGAAACAAGTTGAGGGAGTATTTAATGAATGGCAGGATTCTGTGAAGCTCAGAGGAACAGAGCGATCTTGGGGTAATTATTCACAGATCCCTGAAGTCAGCAGAGCAGGTGGATAGGATAGTTAAGAAGGAATGTGGGACCTTTGCTTTCATCAAGCGTGGCAGAGTATAAGAGCAGGGAGGTGATGTTGGAGTTGTACAGAGAATTGGTTAGGCCACAGCTGGAGTACTGTGTGCAGTTCTGGTCGCCTCACTATAGGAAGGATGTGATAGCACTGGAGGGGGTACAGAGGAGGTTCACCAGGATGTTGCCTGGGATGGAGCATTTGTGCTATAAGGAGAGACTAGATAGAGCAGAGATGGCTGAGGGGGGATATGATTGAGGTGTATAAGATTATGAGGGGTATGGACAGGGTGAGTAAGAAGCAGTTGTTCCCCTTGGTTGAGGGGTCAAACATGAGTGGACATAGTTTTAGGATAAGGGGATTTGAGAAAAATAAATCACTCAGATGGTCCTGGGAATCTGGAATGTGCTGCCTGGGAAGGTAGTGGAAGCCAGAAACCTTACAAGCTTTAAAAAATATTTGGATGAGCACTTGAAATATCATAATATTTAAGGATCTGGGACAAGTGCAGGAAAATGGGATTAGCGTGCCTTTAGTAGTAGTTATAGTCGGTGCCGACTCGGTGGGCAGAATGGTCTTTACTGCGCTGTTTGATTATATGATTTTTAAAAAGTCATTCATGGGACATGGGCGTCACTGGCTGGCCAGCATTTATTGCCCATCCCTTGTTGCCCTTGGAGGGCAGTTGAGAGTCAACCACATTGCTGTGGCTCTGGAGTCACGTGTAGGCCAGGTAAGGACGACAAATTTCCTTCCCTAAAGGACATTAGTGAACCAGATGGGGTTTCCGACAATGGGTTTCACAGTCATCAGTAGATTCTTAATTCCAGATTTTTTTTATTGAATTCAAATTCCACCATCTGCCGTGGCGGGATTCAAACCCGGGTCCCCAGAACATTAGCTGAGTTTCTGGATGAATAGTCTGGTGATAATACCACTGGGCCATCGCCTCCCCTTCTATAACATTCATGGGCTTGCTGGAGATTGCTCGTAAACAGAAGGGGCCTCCGAATTCATGGAGCTATTACATGGAAATCTCAGCACTCACAGCTGCTTTTTCTCCTTCAGTAGGGAAAGGCTTGTTCACAGTAACATAGCTGTCAGTTTCCTTTCTGCATCTTGAAGGTTTTCTGAACCACATTAACATGGCCAATGCTTTGATTGGAACTCGCTTGAGGACCGATATGATTGACACCAGCGCAGCACAGCTCCTGTGAGAGTTGGAGCTCTCCAGGGTTGATCCCACCACAGTGCACCGTCCCCGCTGTGGATACGTGCGGGTTCCTCCTCTTCCGAGGCTCTGTCAAACATTCTGATCTTGTCAATTCGCTAAACCTCAAAGGTTGAAAAAGAAAACAATGAACACGCAAAGGTCTCTCTGCCAATCATTTGTCAGAGTAAACTGAGACAGCAGCTGCGATAAGTGAGGTTTGATTCGGATGAGGGGCAGTGACAGGTTTAAACATCTACCTGAACTGCAGTTCAAACTACCACTGCTTCCCTGGTTAGCACAGTAAGAAGTCTCACAACACCAGGTTAAAGTCCAACAGGTTTATTTGGTAGCAAATCCAGACACCCATGCTGCTCACATTTACATTTGGAAGCAAGACATTACATTTGGAAGCAAGTTAAAAATAATTTTAAAAATACCTCATTCACCTCTCCTAAAGAAGTAATTTGTACCAATAGATGCCCGCCCGCATCTTAAAGTTAAAATTTTATTTATTAGTGTCACAAGTAGGTTTACATTAACTCTGCAATTAAGTTACTATGCCTGCCTGCATCTAGTTACACCACTCCAGATGCAATCATAAAACTCAGTGTGGAGTTTGCACATTCTCCCCGTGTCTGGGGCAGCACAGTGGCACAGTGGTTAGCACTGTTGCCTCACAGTGCCAGGGTTCGATTCCCGGCTTGGATCATTGTTTGTGTGGAGTTTGCACATTCTCCCCATGTTTGCGTGGGTTTCCTCCGGGTGCTCCCGTTTCCTCCCACTCTCCAAAGATGTGCGGGCTAGGTGGATTGGCTATGCTAAATTGCTCTTTAGTGTCAGGGGGACTAGCTAGTGTAAAATGCATCGGTTTATGGGGTTAGGATCTGGGTGGGATTGTGGTCGATGCAGATTCGATGGTCCAAGTGGCCTCCTTCTGCACTGTAGGATTCTATGATTCTAATTCAGAAGTGTTTGGATTAGGCTGTACTCACGCTTTAGAAATCAAACATTTTTAACCTCAACCCACCAATAAAATTCCTTCCGTTGTTTTACCTATTTGCAGTCGTGGTAACGAAGTGCTGTGTTCCCAATCTTCAACGCAATTCCATTTCCTTTATTTCACCAGGGGGATAAAATATACCATCGTGAAGTGTTTCATGTCATGGGCTTAATGTCTGCAGGTAATTAAGCAATAAATGCAGAAATCTCTGAATTACGGGACAATCAGTGTTTTGATTAAAGGCCAACAGACGAGGCTTCATGCTGAAGGTACACTTTTTAGGCACAACACGTTAACATGACTCCTGAGTCAGCTCTTCCATTCCGCAAACTACACCTTTCTGCTGTAAGGTTCAAACTGTGAAAATAAACGGTGCAGAATGGAGCCGCAAGATTAATTCCCATCTTGAAACACCTTTGTTACCAAAACAATAAACCTTATCGAGGTCTATAAACAAATGAGGGGCATAGATCAGCTAGATAGTCAACATCTGTTCCCAAAGGTAGGGGAATCTAAAACTAGAGGGCATAGGTTTAAGGTGAGAGGGGAGAGATACAAAAGGGTCCAGAGGGGCAAATGTTTCACACAGAGGGTGGTGAGTGTCTGGAACAAGCTGCCGGAGGTAGTAGTAGAGGTGGGTACAATTTTGTCTTTTAAAAGCGTTTAGACAGTTACATGGGTAAGATGGGTAGAGAGGGATATGGGCCAAATGTGGGCAATTGGGTCTCACTTAGTAGTACATACTGGGTGGCATGGACAAGTTGGACTGAAGGGCCTGGGTCCATGCTGTAAATTTCTTTGTTTAAGAAGGGTAGCAAGAAAAATCCAGGTAGCTACAGGCTGGTGAGCCTTACATCAGTGGTAGGGAAATTATTGGAAAGGATTCTTCGAGACAGGATTTATTCCCACTTGGAAATAAGTGGACGTATTAGTGAGAGGCAACATGGTTTTGTGAAGCGGAGGTCCTGTCTCACCAATTTGATTGCGTTTTTCGGGGAAGTGACGAAGATGATTGATGAGGGTAGGGCAGTGGATGTTGTCTATATGGACTTCAGTAAGGCCTTTGACAAGGTCCCTCATGGCAGACTGGTGCAGAAGGTGAAGTCGCATGGGATCAGAGGTGAGCTGGCAAGGTGGATAGAAAACTGGCTCGGTCAAAGAAGACAGAGGGTAGCAGTGGAAAGCTGCATTTCTGAATGGAAGCATTCCTCAGGGATCAGTGCTGGGACCTTTGCTGTTTGTAATAAATATAAATGATTTGGAGGAAAATGTAACTGGTTTAATTAGTTAGTTTGCGGACGACACAAAGGTTGGTGGATTTGCGGATAGCGATGAGGACCATCAGAGGATACAGCAGGGTATAGATCGGTTGGAGGCTTGGGCGAAGAGATGGCAGATGGAGTTTAATCCGGACAAATGTGAGGTAATGCATTTTGGAAGATCGAATACAGGTAGGAAATATACAGTAAATGGCAGAACCCTTAAGAGTATTGATAGGCAAAGGGATCTGGGTGTATAGGTACAGAGGTCACTGAAAGTGGCAATGCAGGTGGAGAAGGTAGTCAAGAAGGCATACGGCATACTTGCCTTCATCGGCCGGGGCCCTGAGTTTAAAAATTGGCAAGTCATGTTGCAGCTTTATAGAACCTTAGTTAGGCCGCACTTGGAATATAGTGTCCAATTTTGGTCGCGACACTACCAGAAGGATGTGGAGGCTTTGGAGAGGGTACAGAAAAGATTTACCAGGATGTTGCCTGGTATGGAGGGCATTAGCTATGAGGAGAGGTTGGAGAAACTTGGTTTGTTCTCACTGCAAAGACGGAGGTTGAGGGGTGACCTGATAGAAGTCTACAAGACTATGAGAGACATGGACAGAGTGGATAGTCAGAAGCTTTTTCCCAGGGTGGAAGAGTCAATTACTAGGGGGCACAGGTTTAAGGTGTGAGGGGCAAGGTTTAAAGGAGATGTACGAGGCAGATTTTTTACATGGAGGGTGGTGGGTGCCTGGAACTCGTTGCCAGGGGAGATGGTGGAAGCAGATACGGTAATTACTTTTAAGGGGCGTCTTGACAAATACATGAATTGGATGGGAATAGAGGGATATGATCCCAGGAAGGGTAGGGAATTTTAGTTAAGTCGGGCAGCATGGTCGGTGCAGGCTTGGAGGGCCAAAGGGCCTGTTCCTATGCTGTAATTTTCTTTGTTCTAAACCTCTATGATTCTAAACAAACATCTATACTGTTATAGAAACATAGAAGATAGGAGCAGGAGGAGGCCATTTGGCCCTTCGAGCCTGCTCCACCATTCATCACAATCACGGCTGATCATCCAACTCAATAGCCTATTCCTGCTTTCTCCCCATAACCTTTGATCCCATTCACCCCAAGTGCTATATCCAGCACCTCTTGAATACATTCAATGTTTTGGCATTAACTACTTCCTGTGGTAATGAATTCCACAGGCTCACCACTCTTTGGGTGAAGAAATGTCTCCTCACCTCCATCCTAAATGGTCTGAATCCTCAGACCGTGATCCCTGCTTCTGAACTCCCCCACCATTGGGAACATCTTCCCTGCATCTACCCTGTCTAGTCCTGTTCGAATTTTATAAGTCTCTATGAGATCCTCGCTCATTTGTCTGAACTCCAGCGAAATCAATCCTAACCTCGTCAATCTCTCCTCAAACATCAGTCCTGTCATTCCCGGAATCAGCCTGGTAAACCTTACTACATCCCTGCTCCTGTACTCAAAACCTCTCGCAATGAAGGCCAACATGCCATTTGCCTTCTTCACCGCCTGCTGTACCTGCATGCTTACGTTCAGCGACTGGTGCACAAGGACACCCAGGTCCCACTGCACACTCCTCTCTCCCAATTTACAGCCCTTCAGGTAGTAATCTGCCTTCTTGTTTTTGCTTCCAAAGTGAATAACCTCACATTTATCCAAATAATACTGCATCTTCCATTGATTTGCCCACTCACCCAACCTGTCCAGATCATGCTGAAGGATTTCTGCATCCTCATCACAGTTCACCCTCCCACCCAACTTGGGGTCTTCTACAAACTTTGAGATGTTACATTATTGTGTTTAATGCCTCGGAGATGTGCAGAGATGAACCAGCTTCTATTTGTGTAACCAAAGTTTTATTCAATGCTTTACAATGTCTGCTCTCTCACGCTTACAGCATCTCGCCTCAGTTTGGTTCCTTTCCTCTTCACCAGAAATGAGCTGCTCGAATACTCGCTGGCCTGATAAGATTTACCCCTTATCTTCAAACTATGACACCTAGTTCTGGACTCCCCCACCATTGGGAATATTCTTTCTGAATCGACCCTGTCTAACCCTGTTAGAATTTTATAAGTTTCTATGAGATCCCCCTCTCACTCTTCTAAACTCCAGTGAATATAATCCTAACCAACTTAGTCTCTCCTCATATAACAGACCTGCCATCCCAGGAATCAGCCTGGTAAACCTTCGCTGCACTCCCTCTATAACAAGGACATCCTTTCTCGGATAAGGAAACTAATACTGCACACAATACTCCGGGTGTGGCCTCAACAAATTCCCATATAATTGTCGTAAAACATCTTCCTGCCCGAGGTCAATGGAGAGATCCATGCCATTCTGTGCCAGTTGAGTGCATTGGCCATGCTGAGTTCTTCCTCAGTGTATCCAGACAGGCGCCAGAGTGTGGTGACTGGGGGATTTTCACAGTGACTTCATTACAGTGTTAATGTAAGCCTACTTGTGACACTAATAAATAAAGGTTAAAGAGGGGGCTTTTTGTGTCTGGTGCATCAATTTGGGGTTTTCTCAGCTGTTGTTCGCTCTCTTTGCTTTGATAATCACACAGATCACAGCTGGCTGAAGGAAATTTTTCATTTTTATATTCACCGAGTGATTTGCTTAGCTGTTAGAGAAATACTGCAGAAACATTATAACTGGTGTGTGCTGATAGTCTGCTGTTCATTAACACCAAGCGAATCCTTTGCTGAAATCACATGTTCAATTCCTACCTATTTCGTAGTTTTGTTTTGGAATAACTGTTGGATTCTTATTTTCAGCAAAATATTATAATTTTACCCCGGGATTTGAAGAGACAATGACACAATGGGCGGGATATTCAGGCCACCCTCGTCCCGAAACCGGAAAATCCCACCCGAGGTCAACAGACCTTTCCATGGTGCACCCCTTGCCTGCTCCGATTCCCGTGGCAGGCAGGACGGGAAAATTCACCCCAATGCGTTTTATCATAGAAATCATAGAAACCCTACAGCACAGAAAGAGGCCATTCGGCCCATCGAGTCTGCACCGACCACAATCCCACCCAGGCCCTACCCCCATATCCTGACATATTTACCCACTAATCCCTCCAACCTACGCATCTCAGGACACTAAGGGCAATTTTTAGCATGACCAATCAACCTAACCCGCACATCTTTGGACTGTGGGAGGAAACCGGAGCACCCGGAGGAAACCCACGCAGACATGAAGAGAATGTGCAAACTCCACACAGACAGTGACCCAAGCCGGGAATCGAACCCAGGTCCCTGGAGCTGTGAAGCAGCAGTGCTAACCCACTGTGCTACCGTGCCGCCCCTTTTACCAATGCATGGGTTTCTTCTGGGTGCACCGGTTTCCTCCCACAGTCCAAAGATGTGCTGGTTAGATGGATTGGTCATGCTAAAACTGGTTAGATGGATTGGTCATGCTAAAACTGTGTGGAGTTTGCACATTCTCCTCGTGTCTGCGTGGGTTTCCTCCGGGTGCTCCGGTTTCATCCCACAGTCCAAAGATGTGCGGGTTAGGTTGATTGGCCATGCTAAAATTGCCCCTTAGTGTCCTGGGATGCGTGGATTAGCGGGTAAAATATGTAGGGAATGTAGGGATATGGGGGTAGGGATATGGGGGTAGGGCCTGGGTGGGATTGTGGTCGGTGCAGACTCGATGGGCCGAATGGCCTCTTTCTGTACTGTCGGGTTTCTATGATTTCTATGATAAATTCTCTCTCAATGTACCCGAACAGGTGCCGGAGTGTGGCGACTGGGGCATTTTCACAGTAACTTCATTACAATGTTGATGTTGATGTAAGCTTACCTGTGATACTCATAAATAAACTTCAAACTTCAGGGAATGGAAAGAGGACACGAGAGTGCATGCAAACCTCGTCGTACTGGAGGCAAGATTCACTCCTCGTCCCCTTTGTGTCAGTCAATGGGACCACATCTCGAGAGTTGGAATCAGACCCTCGCCACAGTCAATTGATGGCAGAATCTCTTTTTCTTTTGTGTTGTATGGGAAGTCATTAAGATTTGAGATTGGATTTTGAAGGGTGGCAGACAGGCACATTAGAAGCAATTATGGCTGAAAGTGGGATGTATGGAGTTTCTCATGTGACACCACGGAAATGGATGTCAGTGACAGTTCGGGTGACAACCGCGGAAAATCATTTTCTCTGGCAAATCACTTCCACAAAAATAATGATAAATCTGAAGTAGTTCCTGTGTAATTTTGCTTCAGACTCCAAGAGGAAAAAACCTCAAAAAAAAGATTAGCTGCGTATCTAAAATGTCACGCTGAAGATAGTTAAAGGTTTCAGACACCTACACAAAGGAGGGAAGAATGAGAGTCTGCCCAGACCTCTCTCAATTTACTTTATCTGATTTGACTTTAATAGAATTATGGAGGAGATTCAAAAGTGCCTGGTCCCAGTGTTAAGTCAACTTAAAAGCTCACTGCCTCTATTACACTGGACTGGAGTGGATTATATATACTTTTTTGGAAATCGGTATTTGGGCCCAGTTAATAGATTGAGGCTTCGATTGACATCCAAACCCGGCAGATGGAGTGAAAGTCTCAAAGGCGGAAAGAAAAAGATTATAGAATTATAGTATCACTACAGTTCAGAATAAGGCCATTCGGCCCATCGAGTCTGCACCGACAACAATCCCACCCAGGCCCTATCCCCTCGACTCCACATATTACCCTGCTAATCCCCCTGACACTAAGGGACAATTTAGCATGGCCAATCAACCTGACCCGCTCACCTTTGGAATGTGGGAGGAAACCGGAGCACCCGGAGGAAACCCACACGCAGACACGGGGAGAATGTGCAGACCGTACACAGACAGTGACCCGAGGATGGAATTGAACCCGGGTCCCTGGCATTGTGAGGCAGCAGTGCTAACCACTGTGCCACCGTGCCGCCCCAAGATGGGACAAACATTTCAGAAATGGTATAAAAACATGACAATTCTGTACAATCATAGAATCATAAAATCTACAGAGCAGAAGGAGGCCATTTGGCCCATGGAGCCTACACCGATACCCAGGACCTATTCCCGTAACCCCATATATTTACCCTCCTAGTCCCCCTGACACTAAGGGGCAATTTAGCATGGCCAATCAACCTCACCAGCACATCTTTGGAGTGTGGGAGGAAACCGGAGCACCCGGAGGAAACCCACAGCGAGAATGTGCAGACTCCAATAGAAGCCTTGCTGAAATAAGAGATGTGTCAAAGCTTTTCATCTTGCACTCATCAGGACACTTGGCATGAATACTGATATGAGGGGAAAACAACAATTTATACTGTCTGAGAAGGAAGTGCTGATTGGTTGGCCAGCAGACTGATTGGTAGAGGCGTTGCCATGGAGAATGCACCAGGTGTCTGATGGTTACCTGCCAAGCATTGTTTTAAATTTAAACCAGGTAGTTTTGATTCTGATTGGTCAAGGCATTGCCCTGAGGAATGAGTCAGCGAATGGCTGTCACATGCTTTGTTTGAGTGCAACAGGTGCAATGTGTGTACCTGTCCTTTCTGTCTGCAAAGAACAGGGCCCTGTGTATTCATGTATATGGCTTCCAGTACACGCAAATGAGCCACATTGTGAGCCTAACTGACAATCTTAAATTGATTGTCAGTGTAATTTTTAGCACTCTGAGGATTGGGCGGCACGGTAGCACAGTGGTTAGCACTGCTGCTTCACAGCTCCAGGGACCTGGGTTCGATTCCCGGCTTGGGTCACTGTCTGTGTGGAGTTTGCACATTCTCCTCATGTCTGCGTGGGTTTCCTCCGGGTGCTCCGGTTTCCTCCCACAGTCCAAAGATGTGTGGGTTAGGTTGATTGGCCATGCTAAAATTGCCCCTTAGTGTCCTGGGATGCATAGATTAGAGGGATTAGTGGGTAAAATATGTAGGGATATGGGGGTAGGGCCTGGGTGGGATTGTGGTCGGTGCAGACTCGATGGGCCGAATGGCCTCTTTCTGTACTGTAGGGTTTCTATGATTTCTATGATTATTTAGCAAATGTTGCCCAATCGCGAAATCACTTCTAATGTTGGACACTGCGTTTTGAGTTTTGCAAGTTCAGGCTGGTTTGGGTACAGTCTGTACCTTGCCCATTGTGAAGACTGGCTGGGACATGCTGTTTGATACAATCTGCCAGTCTATGAGACGTATGGCCTACATACCGGGCATCACACTGGCACTGAAATTTACAGTGCTCATTTGTGTCATAGACAGAATGTCTTTTTGACCAGAAGTCTCTGTATTCCAATGGTTGTGAAGACTGGGCTGGTGTTGGTAATTAAACAGAGCAAACTCCATTGCTTTCTACTTGAAGATATCATTGGGACCATTGGACAGAACAACACAAATAGCAAGATGAGAATTTTCCATTCAACCAGCGACGGGAATAGTGATAGGCTGGGGAACAAAATTTGTCATGATGGCAAAGGGCTGGGGGTGATTTTGCACCTGTGTTCGTACGGCCATGCCAGAGGCCAGTGCCAAGGAGCAGTGCCAGGGGACAGTGCTGGGGATAGTGCCAAGACACTCCTCTGGGGAGCTCCGTTGAAGGGTTTCCCCTTATGTGTGGGGAGGTGATGCCCTGGTGCTTGTGTGGGGAAAGTGCCCCATTGCTTGTGTGTGGGGGGTTGCCATGATGCCTTTGTAGGGGGGGTGGGTTTCCCTGTATACTGGGGGCATGGGGTTTCAGTGCCCTTTATAAAGGCGGCCCCTGATCTCTGTGGAGGCAGCATTGCCAGCTCTATGAGGCTCCGCCCTGTCAGCGTGACAGCGAATACCACACCCCCAGATTTTCAGTGCACAGAGTGCTGGGATATCTGGAGAGAAAACTCAGCTGTGCAGCTGGAGAGCTGCACACGGTTTATTCACCTCGGCCTGCACTCTGTGTAGAAAATTCCGTCCTCTCTTTCCCAAAGGCAGGGGATTCATTGGGAATTTTATTCTCTGACTTTGACAGCAGGTTAAGGCAGCTTGAATTTCCTGCGAATCCACCTCGGGAACCACATGTCCATTTATTTACATCTCTCAAATGTTCATTCAAAGGTCAATTTACCAGGATTACGCTCTCCCTCCAAACTAAGTGCCCAATGATGGATAATAGGACGGTCTGTTTCCTTACTGTCTGCACGCAGTGTTTACCTGGAGAGCTTCACTCCATCTCGGGCTATGTAGGTGCTGCTTTTGCGAGGGGTGCTGCCAGACTTCCTGTATCACAAAGCTGTTTTGCAGCTGTAGAGGGGTTGCAGGCTTATGGGGGAAGGGGTTGGGGGGGGGGGGGGGGGGGGAGAGTGTTTTGGAGGGTGGGGTTAGTGGTGTCAATGATGGGGTCCTGGGGCCTGATGGAGGGTAAATTCAGGGTGCGGGTAGTAGCAGAGATAAGATACAGCTGAAGGGGAAGTGGGAGGCGGCAGTGTCATAGAGTCATAGAGATTTATAGCATGGAAACAGGCCCTTCGGCCCAACTTGTCCATGCCACCCAGTTTTTACCGCTAAGCTAGTCCCAATTGCCTGAGTTTGTCCCATATCCCTGTATACCCATCTTACCCATGTAACTGTTTAAATGCTTTTTAAATGACAAAATTGTACCTGCCTCTACTATTGAGTCTGGCAGCTTGTTCCAGACACTCACAACCCTGTGTGTGAAAAAATTGCCCCTCTGGATACTTTTGTATCTCTCCCCTCTCACCTTAAACCCATACCCTTTAGTTTTAGGCTCCCCTACCTTTGGGAAAAGATATTGACTATCTAGCTTATCTATGCCCCTCATTATTTTATAGACCTCTATAAGATCACCCCTCAGCCTCCTACACTCCAGAGAAAAAAGTCCCAGTCTATCCATCCTCTCCTTGTACCTCAATTCATCAAGTCCCAGTAAATCTTCCCTGCACTCTTTCTAGTTTAATAATATCCTTTCTATAATAGGGTGACTAGGAGGTCCAGGGTGAGAATTTGATAGGTGGAGGTCTCATCAGGTGGGTCAAGGAGGTTGACAAGACAGGTGGCTTGGATAATGGGCAGGGGAAAGGTCGGGGTGGGCATTGGGGTGGGAACAGGTTGGCACTGAGGGGAGGGAAGGCATGCGGAGGAGGATTGTGATAGAGTCTGGGGTAACAGGAGGTTCAAAGGTGACAGAGGGGAGAGAAGCGGTGATATTGGCTGTGTCTATGGTGATTATTGGAGACTGGTGGGTGACAGGAGGAGGGTGGAAGATGGTGTCGCCTGTCTGAAAAGTTACACACACCATTTTCTCGAGGCTGTTCTTGAAAACACAGTTGTTCTGCACGTGTGAATCCTCAAAGTGGGAGGAAAGTCTTTGCAGGTGGCTGGAGTTAAAGTCAGCGCAAATGGCTGACTAAAGAAATCCCCTAATAACTATGGGACAAGTGGATGTCGAAGATGCTCGGTTGTGTTTTCCTCCCTGTAGTGAAGCCGGCAGCAGGTTTGTTCCTGGAATTTTATGTCTCATAACATGGAGACCCCAGCAAGGTGTGGAACTGGTATTCGTCCAGTGCTATTTGCTTTCCAGTGCAGTCAGAGGCAGGGAGGGAGGGAGGAGGATGTGGGGATCATTTGTTTTTCATCTCTTCTCACACTCCAATATTCAGATCCATACAATAGAATCATAGAATTATAGAATCCCACAGTGCAGAAGGAGGCCATTCGGCCCATCGAGTCTGCACCAACTACAATCCCACCCAGGCCTTGTCCCCGTAACCCCACATATCTACCCTGCTAATCCCCCTGACACTGAGGGTCAATTTAGCATGGCCAATCAACCTAACCCGCACATCTTTGGACTGTGGGAGGAAACCGGAGCACCCGGAGGAAACCCATGCAGACACGGGGAGAACATGCAGACTCCGCACAGACAGTGATCTGAGACCACTGACAGCGTACTTTGACAAGACAGAAGAACTTTGAGAAACAGCATTAGCTGCAAACAGGAAGTGAGGGCATCATTTTCCCTGGACCAGGATGGCAGGAATGAACAAAGAACAAAGAACAGTACAGCACAGGAAACAGGCCCTTCGGCCCTCCAAGCCCGTGCTGCTCATTGGTCCAACTACACCATTCATTTGTATCCCTCCATTCCCAAACTGCTCATGTGACTATCCAGGTAAGTCTTAAACGATGCCAGCGTGTCTGCCTCCACCACCCTACTTGGCAGCGCATTCCAGACCCCCACCACTCTCTGTGTAAAAAACGTCCCTCTGATATCCGAGTTATACCTCGCCCCTCTCACCTTGAGCCCGTGACCCCTCGTGATCGTCACCTCCGACCTGGGAAAAAGTTTCCCACTGTTCACCCTATCTATACCCTTCATAATTTTGTACACCTCTATTAGGTCTCCCCTCATTCTCCGTCTTTCCAGGGAGAACAAGCCCAGTTTACCCAATCTCTCCTCAGAGCTAAGACCCTCCATACCAGGCAACATCCTGGTAAACCTTCTCTGCACTCTCTCTAACGCCTCCACGTCCTTCTGGTAGTGCGGCGACCAGAACTGGACGCAGTACTCCAAATGTGGGCTAACCAGCGTTCTATACAGCTGCAACATCAGACTCCAGCTTTTATACTCTATACCCCGTCCTATAAAGGCAAGCATACCGTATGCCTTCTTCACCACCTTCTCCACCTGTGCTGCCACCTTCAAGGATTTGTGGACTTGCACACCTAGGTCCCTCTGTGTTTCTATAATCTTGATGGCTCTGCCATTTATTGTATAACTCCCCGCTACATTAGTTCTTCCAAAATGCATCACTTCGCATTTATCTGGATTAAATTCCATCTGCCATTTCTCTGCCCAATTTTCCAGCCTATCTATATCCTGCTGTATTGTCCGACAATGTTCATTGCTATCCGCAAGTCCAGCCATCTTCATGTCATCCGCAAACTTGCTGATAACACCAGTTACACCTTCTTCGAAATGGAAGGGCGGGTGCCAGGAAAATAAACAGAGAGTCACACACGGTGAAGCTTTCCGGCCACTGGCCGGGGCAGGCAGGGATGTGGATCAAGTGTTGACTGTCAGCTGTAGGAGAGCAAATTTAAGTGATTAAGGCCCCACTTAGCGGTGATTCAGAGGGTTGACAATAGACAGGCCCCTGCTGTTTGTCGACCTCAATGGGTTCGAAGTTTAAGTTTTAAACTTTAAAGTTTATTTATTATTCACAAGTTGGCTTACATTAACACTGCAATGAAGTTACTGTGAAAATCCCACAGTCGCCACACTCCGGCGTCTGTCCGGGTACACTGAGGGATAACTTAGCATGGCCAATACACCTAACCAGCACGTGTTTCAGACTGTGGGAGGAAACCCACGCAGACACGGGGAGAACATGCAGACTCCACACAGACAGTGGCACAAGCTGGGAATCAAATCTGTGTCCCTGGCGCTGTGAGGCAGCAGTGCTAACCACTGTGCCACTGTGCTGCCCCAGGCACAGTGGCTCACTCTTAACCTCCCCCAGGACCCCACCTTTGACACAACTAACCCCACCCTCCAAAACACTCTCCCCTCCCTTCCACGCACACCCTCCCCACCAAGCCCCGCACCGAGGGCAGCCTATGTAGGGATTCTTGGGGAGTTGGGGGGAGGGGGGGAGGAGTCCTTCAGAGCTACAGAGTCCACCCCTTCAAAGAGGGGACTGCTGTCAACAAAGACTTCACCCCTGGCTCAAACACTGCTAGAGCTTTAACAACACCAGGTTAAAGTCCAACGAGTTTATTTGGTAGCAAAAGCCATTAGCATTCATGGGTTCATGTCACACTATCGGTAACCCCCACAGCTTGCCTGGACCTGCAGAATCTCACTGGCTGTCCTGTCTGGAGACAATACACATTTCTTTAACCTGTGCCTAATGCTCTCTCCACTCACATTGTCTGTATCTTTAACACTTGATTAGCTGTAAAGATTCACATTCTAATCAGTATTCTGTAGCTTGAGTTTGTGTCTCTGTATGCCCTGTTTGAGAGCAGATATCCACTCCATCTGACGAAGGAGCAGCGCTCCGAAAGCTAATGGCATTTGCTACCAAATAAACCTGTTGGACTTTAACCTGGTGTTGTTAAAACTCTTACTGTGTTTACCCCAGTCCAACGCCGGCATCTCCACATCAAACACTGCTGCCAGAGGAATCTCCTCAATTGCTCCATACAAATAGATTATTATTTTCACTCCTCCATTTTGAGGCATCCTTGTGTCTCCTACCTGTTTCAGAAGCACCTCCTTCTCCCAGTGAGAGCGCAGAGGCTCTGGAGGAGCTGGCCCTCTGACTGGTCCAGTAGCATCAGGAGCCCACCCGCTCCCCTTCATTGGACAGCGAGTGGGGAGGCGATGACCTAGTGGGCTAATAATCCAGAAACTCAGCTAATGCTCTGGGACCCGGATTCGAATCCCGCTATGACAGAATTTGGATTTGATTTCAATTTTAAAAATATCCGGACCTATGATGACCATGAAACCATTGCTGATTGTCGGAAAAACCCCATCTAGTTCACTCATGTCCTTTAGGGAAGGAAATCTGCCATCCTTACCCAGTCTGGCCTACATGTGACTCCATACCACAGCAATGTGGTTGACTCTCAACTGCAGTCCAAAAGGAATGAGGGATGGGTAATAAATACTGGCCAGCCAACGATGCCCATGTCCCACAAATGAATAAAAAAGTCAGAGGTGGCCAGTTAACAGTAAGAAGTCTCACAACACCAGGTTAAAGTCCAACAGGTTTATTTGGAATCATGAGCTTCTGGAGCGCTGCTCCTTCATCAGGAACAACGCTCAGAAAGCTTGTGATTCCAAATAAACCTGTTGGACTTTAAGCTGGTGTTGTGAGACTTCTTACTGTGCCCACTCCAGTCCAACACCGGCAACTCCACATCATGGCCAGTTAACGGGTTAGCCCCAGTAAAAACAGCTGACTCATTCCATTTGGGGTCTGGAAGCCTAAAGGAAAATCCTGCCCAAAATTTCCATTTACTCAAGGCTTGTGGACATGGGAGGCCAAGCTACAGCACCACCACTGGCTGGAGGATATAGTTACAGCATGATAAGTCTGCAAGGGCAGTCTCCCTGATGAAGGTTGACAAGGTAAGTATGGCTGGGCATTAGATTCTGAATGTATTCTGCTTTGACTTTTCTTGATTAGTTACTTTCTGTCATTCTCATATGAAAAATCCATCTGAATTGCGTTTCAGAAATCTCATTACACGACTGAAAATCTTTAAGTGGTGTCAGGTACGCAGACACATGCGACCTGGTGAGAATTGAACAAGTGGCTCTGTTAATGACCTTAGCTCATTTATACCATCCGGAAAGTGGCAAAAAAAAGATTGCTGGCTCTGTGGGGTTAAATTGAAAACACAACGGAAAAATCAATCAGCTAATTCAGCTGAATAGAGGTGTCTTGTTAATTAAAACAGTTTCTATTGAACAACTCTCAGTATTAACACTCTGTCACTTCATTCAGAAGCCACTCCCAATGTTCACGAGGGTGGTTACTAAGTGGAGTCCATCCCTAGAACAAGGCGACTAAGAGTCAAACACCTCAAGAAAGTTTGTGTGTGTGTCTGTGTGTGGGCATGTGTGTGTGTGGGCATGTGTGTGTGTGGGCATGTGTGTGAGAGTGTGTGTGTGTGTGTGGGCATGTGTGTGTGTGGGCATGTGTGTGAGAGTGTGTGGGCATGTGTGTGTGTGGGCATGTGAGTGAGAGTGTGTGTGTGTGGGCATGTGTGTGTGTGGGCATGTGTGTGAGAGTGTGTGTGTATGTGAGTGAGAGTGTGTGTGTGTGGGCATGTGTGTGTGTGGGCATGTGTGTGAGAGTGTGTGTGTGTGTGTGGGCATGTGTGTGAGAGTGTGTGTGTGTGGGCATGTGTGTGAGAGTGTGTGTGTGTGTGTGGGCATGTGTGTGAGAGTGTGTGTGTGTGGGCATGTGTGTGAGAGTGTGTGTGGGCATGTGTGTGAGGGCATATGTATGAGAGTGTGTGTGTGTGGGCATGTGTGTGAGAGCGTGTGTGTGAGAGCGTGTGTGTGTGGGCATATGTGTGAGAGTGTGTGTGTGTGTGTGGGCATGTGTGTGGGCATGTGTGTGAGAGTGTGTGTGTGTGGGCATGTGTGTGAGAGTGTGTGTGTGTGTAGGCATGTGTGTGAGAGTGTGTGTGGGCATGTGTATGAGAGTGTGTGTGTGTGGGCATGTGTGTGAGAGCGTGTGTGTATGTGGGCATGTGTGTGAGGGCATGTGTATGAGAGTGTGTGTGTGAGCGTGTGTGTGTGAGCATGTGTGTGTGGGCATGTGTATGTGTGTGAGAGCATGTGTGTGTATGAGCATGTGTGTGTGAGCACGTGTGTGTGTGTGTGTGTGAGAAAGAACATGTGTCTGAATCTCTGCAGGAGGAGTGTGGCTCCAAAGTCAGGCCAGGCGTGCACCCTTGAGTTCTCCAATAGAATCCAAGCTCCCGTAGCTTTTCAATGCATCAAAATTCCTAACCCCTCACCCCCCACTCCTCCGCCAGCCCCTAACCCTCAGATTGCCCATGCCGTCCCATGTCACTTTTATATCACCATGTGTCCTCCTTGCACCTTCAGATCACCCATGCTGCCCCATGTCACCTCCATGATCCCTGTGTCTACTCCATTGCCACTCACCTAGTCTTACAACCCTCCAATTCCATGCATACCAAAGGAAAATTTTTCCCAATTCTTGAGAAAAATAAATCTCTCGTCCAACAAGGGCCTCCATAAAACACGCTTTCAATAAGACAGCGAGAAAAAAAATGAATTCTGCCCTGTGAATGCAAAAATCCTTGTAGGATTTATAATCCCAGTCATACCCGGCACAAAGAAAGATGGTTGTGCTGCTTGGAGATCAATCATCTCAGTCCCAGGACATCACTGCAGGAGTTCCTCAGAGGAATGTCTTCAGCCCAACCATCTCTAGTTGCTGCTTCAATCACTTTCCCCCCATCATCTGGTCCAAAGACAGTATGTTTACTAACATTGCACAATGTTCAGCACCATTCACAACTGTATGTAGATACTGAAACAGCTTATGTCCATATTCAGCACAACTTGGGCAACATTCAGGTTTGAGATGACATGTGACAAGTAATCTTTGCATGACACAAGTGCCCAGGAAATGACCATCTCCAACAAGAAAGAATCTAACCATCTTCCCTTGAAATGTAGTGGCATTCCCATCACTGACTTCCCTACTATCAACATCCTGGGCGTTACCATTGACCAGAAACTGAACTGGATTTGCCATATAAATACCGAGGCTACAAGAGTGGGTAAGAGGCTGCAAATTTTGCGGAGAGTAACTCACTTCCTGACACCTTAAAGCCTAGCTGTCGCCATCGACAAGGCACAAGTCAGGATGGAATATTCACCATTTACTTCGGTAAGTGCGGCTGACACAATAACACTCAAGAAGATCGATGCCATCCAGAATATAGCAGCCCGCTTGATTGGCACCCCATCTCTGATGATTCTATGATTGGGCCAGAGACAGGGTGTGGTGGGGGGGTGGGGGGGGGGGGGGGGGAGCAGGGATGGGGAGGCCAGTCTGGGGAGGCAGTAGAATTCCCATCATTCCAAAGGAGTGCCAGGATTCTGCTCAGGTTGAAGCTCCCAGCTTGACTGTCTATACATGAACATGAGGACTGACCATTTGTGGTCATCATTGGAGAGTCATCGCCACTATGGCCCAGCAAGGATCGGGGTTTTGAAGAGGTGGGAGGAGAAAGGAAGCATTGCTGACAATTTGTCAGGGCTAACTTCCCAACTGCAAAAACCTTAGTCTTTCGGTGCGCAAATGACCCGCAGTACCCAAAGGAATAAGATTTCCTTGGAGTAGTCAGAGCTGCTTCACAGCATCAATAGTCCCCATTTTATCACAGCTGGATGGCTCTGAGACATCTGACAATAACATCTGCAACCTTATTAAACACCTGACATTCTTCGAAAAGGTACAGTTAACAGACTCTTCTTCAGGATACCCACTGCATTGATTCTGTGCCTAATGTTCCTGAGAATGTGCCCAAAGTCTCTTGATCATTAGTACATTCAGTTGCATCTCATCAAAACAGCTGCCCGCCAGTGTCCAGTCAGACTTTCCAATCTTGCGTCAGGCCAATGGCAAATCACATTGGCATCAAATCCAATTGCTAAAGAATGGGTTGCGCAAGATAGCTCTCAGTTCACAAGAGACTTCGAGGTGAGTGCAACACTACCATAGTGCAACGCTGCTTCTGCTGTTTACTGTTTATTTATTGGTGTCACAGGTAGGCTTACATTAACACTGCAATGAAGTTACTGTGAAAATCCCCTAGTCGCCACACCCCAGTGCCTGTTCGGGTACACTGAGGGAGAATTTAGCACGACCAATGCACCCTAACCAGCACGTCTTTCGGACTGTGGGAGGAAACCGGAGCACCCGGAGGAAACCCACACAGACACGGGGAGAATGTGCAAACTCCACACAGACAGTGACCCAAGAATCGAACCCAGCTCCTGGCGCTGTGAGGCAGCAGTGCTAATTGCTATGCCACCATGTCACCAGCAGAGTGATGTGCTGTGCATTACTCCGCCAGGGGCAGACTGGTTCCTGCCCTCCATCTCCAAGCTGAGCTTGTCTTCATGGACCCATTGACCTTCTGTGTCACCGAGTCAGTTCAGAACATAAGGCCTAGGAGCAGGAGTGGGTAATTCAGCCTCTGCTCCACCATTAAATTAGATCATGGCTGATCTCACCTTGGCGTGAATTCCACTTTCCTGCCCATTCTATATAACCCTTCAAACCATTACTAATTAAAAAATCTGTCCATCTTGTTGTAAAGTGAAAGGTGGGTCAGTGTACCCTGACTAACCTTGACCAGTTTGCAGTAACCCTTTTTAACTCAGGCATGTTACACGGTGAGGTAGACAAAGGAGACAAGAGTCAGGTGAAGGCCCAACACCACTTTATTGAACACTTTATCAAGGAGAAATAATATTCAATCTCTTCACAGGACTCTTCAGCAAACAGTCTTCAATCTCTCAGCAAACAGTCTCAAATTTACACTCAATATCTACTACTGGCAGGCACTTGCGAGGATTCGCGACACTCTATCCACATTTCCCTATCGCTGTATTTGAACTGTTTGTCTGAAAACTGGAGCCGGCACGGCAGCACAGTGGTTAGCACTCCTGCCTCACAGTGCCAGGGACCCAGGTTCAATTCCGGTCTCGGGTTACTGTCCATGTGGTGTTTGCACGTTCTCCCCGTGTCTGCATGAGTTTCCTCCGGGTGCTCCGGTTTCTTCTCGCGCTCCAAAGATGTATGGGTTAGGTTGATTGGCCCTCGTGTCAGGGGAATTAGCAGGTTAAATATGTGGGGGTTACGGGAATAGGGCCTGGGTGGGATTGTGTTTGGTACAGACTCGATGGGCCTCCTTCTGTACTGTAGGGGTTCTGTGATTCTATAAAAGACTGGTAATAGCTGTTCAATGAGGCTGGGACAGGCTGTTCCTTGGCCATTTGAGTGTTGGTTGATGTTTCAGGATCTGCAGGCTCCGACCTCGCCTACGGCTGGGATTCTCCAGTGCCGCTGCAGTGAATGGAGTTTTGGCTGAGCGCCAACTTCTCTGTTGTCGCTGGCAGCGGTGGCGGGGACAGACGAGATCAGAGAATCCCATCCCATGTTTGTCTCTGGCTGCTGATTGCGTACTAACCTGAGGCAGCATAGACTGAAGGTGATGTGATGTTTTCCACAACCCACTATTACCAGTCAATATTGGCTCCAAAGTAGTTGTAAATAATAAAAATGTACTCCTAAAAATACACAAAACTCGTTTGTGTTTTAACAAATAAGAGATAGGAAGGGGACAGGACCCTGTTGAGCCTGCTTTGCCTTTCAACGCAATTAAGGATGACCATTCACTTTAACTCCATTTCTCAGAGTTATCCTCATATACCTCGATCTCCTCGAAAATCCATCTCAGTCTTGAAGATATTCATCGACTGAGTATCCACAGCTCCCAGGAGCAGAGAATTCCAAAGGTTCACAACCTGCAAATTGAAGAAATGACTCCTTATCCCAATCCTAAATGGAAAATCCCTTATCCTGAAATGGTGCCTCCTCATTGTGGACCTTCCCAGCCCAGGGGTAATAACCCATCAGCATTTACTCTTGAATTTTATACATTCAAATCAAATGACTACTGTGCTAAACTACAAAACACACAGTTTTGAGTTTATTTATTAATTTTTAAAGTTTATTTATTCGTGACAAGAAGGCTTACATTAACACCGCAATTAAGTTACTTGGGCCAATAGGCCGAATGGCCTCCTGCTGCACTGTAGGGGTTCTATGATTCTATAATCTTGAGACACTAAGGGTCAATTTAGCACAGCCAATCCACCTAGCCTGCACACCTTTGGAGTGTGGGAGGAAACCGGAGCACCCGGAGGAAACCCACACAGATACAGGGAGAACATGCAAACTCCACACAAACAGTGACCCGAGGCCAGAATTGAACCCGACTCCCTTGATCTTGTTTGGTGAATTGTGAAGATTAATTGCAAACGGAGGGATGAATCTGCACTCAATCCGTATAGTTTGGAAACACTGAATGGTCTCTGGCCGAGATTTTACAGCTTCACTGTGGGGACCCACTGCGGGGATGAGGCAGGCCAGTCAACAGCCCATTGATTTTCGACGGGACTGGAATATTCAGTCCATGGGCGGGTGTGGAAAATCCCAGCCTTTGATTTGGCAGATCAGTCAGAAACGTGTGACTGTTCTGCGTTTTCTCATGAATCCATTGCTCGACAGAAAAAGAAACGTTTGATTTATGACCAAAGAGCATTAAAATACAGAAATGGATTCAGAATCTACTGCATCGACTGAGTTACAGATATTGCCAAATTTATCTTCTCCCTTGCTCTGAATTCTGAAAACCAATGATCAAGTGAGACACTTATTATTTTCTAACTTAAAAGAATTTAATTTGACACACAGGCACAACAGTTCTTGCCAGAGAGAAAATACCTTCTCAGACATCATTTTCCAGTCAGTGCACAAATCAAAAGATAAATCACATCTCTTTTTCTTGGGAGTAAATGTTCCGTTTCCTCCCCCGTCTTGTCCCAGTGGTTTTTTTTATTCATTCGTGGGACATGGGCATCGCTGGCTGGCCAACATTTATTGCCCATCCCTAGTTGCCCTTGAACTGAGTGGTTTGCTGGACCATTGCTGTGGTTTTGGAGTCACATGTAGGCCAGACCAGGTAAGGGCGGCAGATTTCCTTCCCGAAAGGGCATTAATGAACCAGATGGGTTTTCCAACAATCGGCAATGGTTTCATGGTCATCAGTAGATTCTTAATTCCAGATATTGTTCGTAAGTTCAAATTCCACTAACTGCCGTGGCGGGATTCGAACCCAGATCCCCAGAACATTAGCTGAGTTTCTGGATTAATTGTCCAGCGATAATACCACTAGGCCATCGCCTCCCCTTACATAGATGTGTAATGATTCCTGTACACCAGTTAGGTAAATAACAATGTTTAGAATCATAGAATCCTACAGTGCAGAGGGAGGCCATTCGACCCATCGGGTCTGCACTGACCACAGTCCCACCCAGGCCCTCTCCCCGTAACTCCAAGCTTTACCCTAGCTAGTCCCCCTGACACTAAGGGACAATTTACCATGGCCGATCCACCTAACCCGCACATCTTTGTGACGCAGGGAGAATGTGCAGGCTCCATACAGACAGTGACCCAAGCCAGGAAGTGAACGCAGGTCCCTGGCGCTGTGAGGCAGCAGTGCTAACCACTGTGCCACTGTGCTGCCCATTATTTACATACAACTATAATAGAGGCTTACAACCTCATGGCTACCAGTCAGTCCAAGATTGGACTGATACAGAAGCCCACACTTGCTAGGGTGAACCTCCTCCTCTGCCCTGATCTCTAATTGATTACCTGGGTCATAAGACCCTCTCAGCAGTTCATCCTATTAAGGGAACAAACACCACAAGGAGTCTTCTACAATGGGTTGTCTTTTTCTTTCCAAATCTGCTGCCAACTTTCACGCCAAACAAGGTTGGCATGGTGGCACAGTAGGCAACACTGTTGGCTCACAGCATCAGGGACTGGGTTCGATTCCGGCCTTGGGTGTCTGTGTGGTGTTTGCACATTCTCCCCGTGTCTGCGTGGGTTTCCTCCGGGAGCTCCGGTTTCCTCCCACACTCCAAAGGCGTGCAGGTTAGGTTGATTGGCCATGCTAAATTGACCATTAGGGCAGAACTTTCCAATCCAACCCGCCACAGGAATCGTAGCAGGCGGGGGCGCACTATGCAATGGTCCGTTGACCTCGGTGGGAATTTCCGGCCTTGGGGTGAGCGTGGCTGGAAAATCCTAGTCTCGGGGGTTTAGCAGGATAAAGAATTCCTTATCAAATTTCAGGCCTCGTTTTTCATCTCTACAACTGGCAGCATTGTTTCCTTTTATCAGTCACTCGGGTCTTGTAGTTTACTGTGGTCAGTCTGGTTGACACAGCCTCCTTTCCTGACAGTACATGGCCAGTATTGCAGCAAAAACAGAAATCCCATCATCCCTTTCCTGATACATCAATGACCTAATTTCCTGGCATGTTGATTCTGCCACACGGCGTCCTTTTACCAAATGAGCGACAGTTTCAATTCTGTTCTCTTAGTCTTCTTGACAAACAAGAACTTCCTGAGTGTGAAGAGACCATTGCCTCAAGTGTAGCCCATCGCATCCCAACCAATGAAACACAAATTTAGGGCCAATTTTAAGAGTTCCTTGAAGCAAGTGGGCTTCTGTGTTGAGTTAACACCTGGATCTTGTCATCAGGAGAGATTGGCAAAGGTCCAAACAGCCTTTCTCATCTTTTATGAGGGAGTGATTTAAAATAAGAAGAATTTGGCAGCAAATCTGTTTACTTCCACAATGTTGGAGGCTTGGAGGTAATCAAAGAACAAAGTACAGCATGGGAACAGGCCCTTCGGCCCTCCAAGCCTGTGCCGATCATGATGCCCTAACTAAACAAAGAGAAAACATTCTGCCCTTACTCAGTCCACATCCCTCTATTCCCTCCCTATTCATGTACCCATCCAGATGCCTCTTAAATTATTAATTTCCCTGCTTCCACCGCCTCCTCGCATTCCAGGCACCCACTACTCCTTGCATGAAAAACTTCCCCCGCATAAGTCCCTTAAACTTCCTCCCTCTCACCTCTCCCCCTTTCCACCTTGGGAGAAAACCTCCGACTATCACCCTGTGCGGGGCGGCACGGTAGCACAGTGGTTAGCACTGCTGCTTCACAGCTCCAGGGACCTGGATTCGATTCCCGGCTTAGGTCACTGTCTGTGTGGAGTTTGCACATTCTCCTCGTGTCCGCGTGGTTTTCCTCCGGGTGCACCGGTATCCTCCCACATTCCAAAGATGTGCGGGTTAGGTTGATTGGCCATGCTTAAATTGCCCCTTAGTGTCCTGAGATGTGTAGGTTAGAGGGATTAGTGGGTAAAATATGTAGGGATATGGAGGTAGGGGCTGGGGTGGGATTGTGGTCGGTGCAGACTCGATGGGCCGAATGGCCTCTTTCTGTACTGTAGGGTTTCTATGATTTCTGTCTATGCTTCTCATAATTTTGTAGACCTCTATCATGTCTCTCCTCATCCTCCGTCTTTCCAGTGAAAACAATCCTTGTTTATTCAACCTCTCCTCAGAGTCAACACCCCCGAGATCAGGCAACATCCTGGTGAATCTTCTTTGCACTCTCTCCAAAGTCCTTCTGGTAGTGTGGAGACCAGAACTGCACGCAATGCTCCAAATGCGGCCTAACCAAGGTTTTATATAGCTGCAACATGATTTGCCAACTCTTGTACTCAATGCCCTGGCTGATGAAGGCAAGCATGCTATATGCCTTCTTAATCACCTTGGCCACCTGTGTTACCTTTTTAGGGAACTGTGGACCTGCATGCCCAGATCTCTCTGTACATCAAACAAACATTCTGTTTCCCCTTACGGCAAATTCTTACCATGACCTTCATGACAAAACATTGAATAACAATACTTTAATCCCTATACATATAAGACTATTGCGTGATCTCTGTGTCCTTTCTTGTTGCTATTTTGATAAATGTCATTTAAGTTGCTGACATTTTTCTATCAATCTTTCTAACAGTAAGTGTAAGAAGCAAGCTAAGGAGCCTTTGCTTTGTTCATATAGATCCATAAAAAAATTACAGCACAGGAGGAGGCCATTCAGCCCATTTTGTCTATGCCAGCCTAAGATCATTCAGGTGCCCTTTCTAACCCCACCTTCCTGCACCTGACCCATAGCCCTGTAGCTTACAGCACTTAAGGTGCAGATCCAGGTACTTTAAAAAAGATTTTAGGGTCTCTCCCTCCACCACGAACTCCGGCAGCGAATTCCAGGCACCCGCTACACAGTGGCACAGTGGCTAGCGCTGCTACCTCATAGCGCCAAGGACCTGGGTTCAATTCCTGACTTAGATTGCTGCCTGTATGGAGTCTGCATGTTCTCCCCGTGTCTGCGTGGGTTTCCTCCGGGTGCTCTGGTTTCCTCCCACAGTCCGAAAGACGTGATGGTTAGGTGCATTGGCCGTGCTAAATTCTCCCTCAGTGTACCCGAACAGGCGCCGGAGTGTGTTACCTCAGGGATTTTCACAGCAACTTCATTGCAGTGTTAATCTAAGCCTACTCGTGATACTAATAAATTTTAAATAAAAAAACTTTAGAAGATGTCACGGCTTGTTCCCAAACAAAAGAAGTTGGTTGCAGACATTTTGGAGCCAGCATTTCATTGTATGGGCATTGGAATGTAGACTATATGCAGTAAGGCCTGAACATGATGGGGTCTGGAGGGTCCCAATCCTCATGTCTGGCTTTAACTGATTAGCCTAATCGAACAATGCCATCGGGTTCCTGATCCATTCATTGGCCATTTGTCAAGGAACTTTTGGGGTATAAGAATGCTAATACAAAGAGCTTGTGTTTAGTAAAAAACCTGGGATCAAAACTCACAGAAGAAGAGACATTGGGCGGGATTTTACAACCCCACTCGACCCGAGACCAGAAAATCCCTTCCGAGGTCAGCGGACCTCCCCATTCTACCGCCCTTCACCTGTTCCGATTCCCGTGGCGGACGGGGCAGTAGAATTTTGGCGAACATCTGGAAGAAGAGAAGGATGATATCCTTGCGGCAAAATCCTGGCCAGGTTTCATGTGCAAGTGGAAATCAAGTTAAGTAACGGACTGTGAGTGCTTGGTTTAAGCATTACAAGTGTTTACAATTGTCTGAGTAGCTGCAACATAAAGAAGATTGTGTTTAAATATTTGAAGTCGACTTAGTGGCTGGGCGATGGGGGGGACATCGGGCCTGGCCCAAAGCGGTCCGGTAGGCCAGCAATCACAGGGGGTCGGAGGGGGTCGGAAGGCCAGCGATCGGGAGGCCGGCAATGGGAGGGCCACTGCACATGTGTCGATCTCTGCTCTGACAAATCAGTGCATGCGCAATGGCCCGCTCAGCGCTATGGTGCCAGCCTCTCGGGTGGGAATAGGCCCCGTCCATCACTTACCAGTGTGAATCACGCTGAGAAACTCTGCAATGCTCAGAGTGTTGGAATTCACTCTGGTCAGTACTCCCAAAAAAGGGCAGCAAATACACATGTTTTCCCGTCTGTTGGGCACTTTATTTCTTTTTTTGGGAGAATCCCGGCCAGTGTCTTCATTCGCTATTCAAGGTTAAAACACACAGGTTTGGACAACAAAACGATCAATCCCTGATTGGTTAAATGGTGCATAATTGATCTTTGATGGAGGGTTATAGGTAGGTCTAAAAGGTAGGGATATGTTCGACACAGCTTGTGGGGTCGAAGGGTCTGTTTTGTGCTATAGTTTTTCTATGTTTCTATGTTTCTTAAGGGTGATGGCCGCCTTGCTAATATCACTTCCCATTTACCCCTGACTGGTTCCCAAGGATGTCAGTCACTTGGAGGGAACATCCTTCTCTTTATTGCTTTTCCGTGTTATTTTATTAAGTTTGTAGCTTTTCCACTAAGATAACAAGGCGGCGCAAGGTAATTTGTGTGTCTGCCGACTTGTAATAAGGGGATGTGTGGTGTGTCTGCCGAATGATTGATGTTTGGCAGGCTTATCACCCTAACTGATACTTCTGTAGGTTGTTATATGAAACTTCTCAGTAATGCCCCAGGCAATTTACTTAAAAACAAATAACTCGAAGTACCAGAGTTACACAAGCTTAAACTAATACAGCAATTACAAAATTACTGTAGTATCTACAAAATCAATGCGTGAAGACAATTAGTTGAGGCAACCATACACATGTCACAAAATTACATGAATACATCACAGGTTCATAAGAAATAAAAGTCATAAAAGCTCCATAATTACAACACTCTTACAGACACTGCTAATAAAAACCATTCTAATGCGCACTGTCTGTTGTACTCTTTGAAGGTAAATGACTATTTCTCTCCAAGGTATTTTAAGTTTAAAAGTAAGCTCATCCAATTTAAGGCACAGCATTTCTGCAACATTTGTTTTCACAATTAAATTACAAGAAACTTCACATGTATCCTCCATAAATTGTGAGAGTGATTCTCCTGTGTAACACAATAAAACACAACCCTACTTTGGCCTAAGACAATAAGGCACACATCACTTGTCAAGAATTCACTTAAAAAGACTCACGCAGAATGATGCCATATTGCGTTCATTGGTTAATCCACTTTGATTCCTTGATAATTGAACATGACTGAACTAAAATTATTAACATTATTAAACAAGGATTTTCCTACGCTGTGGCTCATGACCACAGTGGCACAGTGGTTAGCACTGCTGCTTCACAGTGCCAGGGATCCGGGTTCGATTCCTGACTCGGGTGACTGTCTGAATGGAGTCTGCACGTTCCCCCTGAGTCTGTGTGGGTTTCCTCTGGGTGCTCCAGTTTCTTCCCACAGACCGGTAGGTTAGGTGAACTGGTTGCACTAAATTGTCCCTTGGTGTCCCAAGATGTGCACGTTAGGGGGATTAGCAGGGTAAATATGTGGGGTTACAAGGATAGAGGGCAAAAATTACAGTTTTGGGCCCCCTGCTAATAAATGAACTCTGCAGAAATGATTATCAGCTTAGTGTGCGACCCGCATTTCAATCAAGGTGCCTGGGTTTATCACGTGTCCTGATTCCTGCTCTGGTTTTTGGGTGCTATCTGATTTAGCCCCCAGCCTGTCATTCTGTGATTTGCTTCAAGACGCTGAAGTGAAGTTTACTATTCGGGCGAAAAGGAAACAGTTCCACACTGATGCTAAACTTGCATCATTAAAATACTTTCCATCCATAATAAGTCTCAACATTGGCGAATAGCTGAGTGTATAGAGACATGCTTGAGACTTTTGCCTTAGGCATCAGTGTCTGCAATGAGACTATTATAATGGTTATTATGATGTGCAATTTAACATTATAGAATAGAATAAAAATCCCTACAGTGCAGAAGGAGTCCATTCGGCCCATCGGGTCTGCACCGACAACAATCCCACCAAGGTCCTACATCCGGATAACTCCACATATTTACCCCGCTAATCCGCTAACCTACGCATCCCGGGACTCTAAGGGGCAATTTAGCACGGCCAATGCACCGAACATGCACATCTTTGGACTGTTAGAGGAAACTGGAGCACCCGGAGGAAACCCATGCAGACACGCGGAGAACGTGCAAACTCCACACAGACAGTCAACCAAGCCAAGAATTGAACCCGGGTCTCTGGAGCTGTGAGGCAGCAGTGCTACCCACTGTGCCAATGCGATGCCCATTATCTAATGATTATTTTACCTGCAGTGGGGCATTGAATACACAAAAGACAATCTGTCAAACTTCCATATCTTTTGTGGAATCAGAACTTGTTTTTGTTTTGCGATGTATTCAAATCCAACCTGCACAGGCCCAGGCGGAGGCCACCAGGCCTGACAAGCCCCAGTTACTGATCATTTTCGGGACCTGATCACGCATTTCTGCTCCCGTTAGTTGAGGTGTGCCTCTGGATTAGAAAATGCTTCCACATTGAGGGCATTAGACCAATTAAGAACCAATTTTTGAAGCTTTACCTATCCCATCATTGAAATACTTTACAGCCTTTTCATAAAGATTTTAGTGACCTTAATTTGTCCACATAATATATATTCTGTTAACAACAATGAAGAAACAGCGCTTCTTCAACATCCGTGTTTCCAAATATTGCAGCAAGCAGGACAAAGAAAACCACTTTAGCCCCAGGCAGATCGCAACAGAGCAGAATCTGAGTTAAGGGAGCAGCAGAGAGAGAGAGAGGGTTCTAAGTTCTAAGGGGGTTCTAGAAAACTCTAAGTGTCAAATTCGCATGAAAACAGGAGTAAATCACGCTGTTTTTTCCAGTGGGGTTTTCAAAATGAATCTCCCGCACTCTGGGCACTGCAGAGGGCACTAGCGTGAATCACGTGAAAAATCCGGGGGCCGGGCCTATTCCCGCTGAAGAGGCTGAAATCAGTGCGCTGAGCGGCCCCCGCGCACGCGCTGAATCTGGGAGATCGCTGAACAAATGCTCCCAGCCATGAAATCACTGGCCTTAACCCCCCCCACGGACATTGCTGGCCTCATCGCTGGCCTCTCACTCACCCCCAGCCCACCCCCCACGGACATTACTCGCCTCTCAACCCCCTTCCCCCCCACAAGAAAATCACTGCCCTCTCGGTCTCCCCGTTTCCCACTGACCCCAATATCGCTGCCCTCCTCGGCCTCCCCATCCCCCACTGACCCCAATATCGCTGCCCTCCCCGGCCTCCCCATCTCCCACTGACCCCAATATCGCTGCCCTCCCCGGCCTCCCCATCCCCCACTGACCCCAATATCGCTGCCCTCCCACCTCCCCATCCCCCACTGACCCCAATATCGCTGCCCTCCCACCTCCCCATCCCCCACTGGCCCCAATATCGCTGCCCTCCCCGGACTCCCCATCCCCCACTGACCCCAATATCACTGACCCTCCCCGGCCTCCCCATCCCCCACTGACCCCAATATCACTGACCCTCCCCGGCCTCCCCATCCCCCACTGACCCCAATATTGCTGCCCTCCTCGGCCTCCCCATCTCCCACTGACCCCAATATCGCTGCCCTCCCCACCTCCCCATCCCCCACTGACCCCAATATCGCTGCCCTCCCACCTCCCCATCTCCCACTGACCCCAATATCGCTGCCCTCCTCGGCCTCCCCATCCCCCACTGACCCCAATATCGCTGCCCTCCCCGGCCTCCCCATCCCCCACTGACCCCAATATCGCTGCCCTCCTCAGCCTCCCCATCCCCCACTGACCCCAATATCGCTGCCCTCCTCGGCCTCCCCATCTCCCACTGACCCCAATATCGCTGCCCTCCTTGGCCTCCCCATCCCCCACTGACCCCAATATCACTGACCCTCCCCGGCCTCCCCATCTCCCACTGACCCCAATATCGCTGCCCTCCTCGGCCTCCCCATCTCCCACTGACCCCAATATCGCTGCCCTCCCCACCTCCCCATCCCCCACTGACCCCAATATCGCTGCCCTCCCCACCTCCCCATCTCCCACTGACCCAGATATCGCTGCCCTCCTCGGCCTCCCCATCCCCCACTGTCCCCAATATCGCTGCCCTCCCCACCTCCCCATCCCCCACTGACCCCGATATCACTGACCCCCCCCGGCCTCCCCATCCCCCACTGACCACCGTATATCGCTGCCCTCCCCACCTCCCCATCCCCCACTGACCCCAATATCGCTGCCCTCCTCGGCTTCCCCATCCCCCACTGACCCCAATATCGCTGCCCTCCTCGGCTTCCCCATCCCCCACTGACCCGGATATCGCTGGCCTCCCCGTCCCCTAGTGACCTGGACATTGCTGCCCTCTTGGCCTCCTCATCCCCCCCCACCCCCAACCCTTTACACACAGATTGCTGTCGTGCCATGCACACCCCCTGCCTGCGAGCATTCCCCTTCATTGAGTGAGAGCCTTGAGCACTGCACCCCCTCCCCCTGGACACAGTATCTTGTGGAGTTCACCCAATCAGTGCTTTTGGAGGTGGCTCAGCCTCTATTGAAACCAGGCTGCCTGTACATTATTCACAATGAAATTTAACTAACGGGCCCATGACTGGCCCAAACTGAATGCACCTGGACTCTCCTAACAAGCCTCACAACACCAGGTTAAAGTCCAACAGGTTTATTTGGTAGCAAATACCATAAGCTTTCGGAGCGCTGCTCCTTCGTCAGATCGAGTGGAAATGTGCTTCTTACTGTGTTCACCCAGTCCAACGCCGGCATCTCCACATCATCTCCCCTAACAAGCCAGAGCTGTATATAAGCTGCAATGACGGACGCACAAGCAGTCACGCCAGGAACATGGCCCCGAAGGAAAGTGCTCCCAGATTTTCGGAGACTGAGCAGGCCCGTCTTCTGGATACAGTAGAGGAGAGGCGCCATCTGCTGTACCCCACTCAGGGCCATCACCCAAAGGGTTGCGCAGCAAGCGTGTTATGGGAGGCAGCGGCAGTGAATGCCAGGACACTGACCCCTCGGTCTGAGAGCAGTGCCGCAAGAAAATGAACGACCTTCTTTGGGCAGCAAGGATGAGTGTGCATCCCATTCTGAAACCTGTACATGTGCTAACAATGTCAAACCATCCCCAGACACCCCAAGCCACCAACTGACCCCCCCTCAACCCTCCCCCCCCCGACCCCCCACCCGCCCCCAGTGCTGCCTCCAACCCCTTTGGCAACCCTCCAATCAGCACCTCCCCAATGGGGACGCATTTCCCCAAAACGGCCAACACAAGCTCCCCAACTCCGACACACACTGCACCCCATGCCCTTCCAAACGTCATTGCCCAGTCCCCCTTGTGTCCCCACAGGTGAAAACCCCACACAACCCCAGCGTGAGAGGGAGAAAACTGGCGGGGGTGTTCCTGAACTGCGGCTGCTGATGGGCT
The DNA here is from genome assembly GCF_964213995.1 of Mustelus asterias. Classification (NCBI taxonomy): domain Eukaryota; kingdom Metazoa; phylum Chordata; class Chondrichthyes; order Carcharhiniformes; family Triakidae; genus Mustelus; species Mustelus asterias. The sequence continues at coordinate 35,666,531 of NC_135822.1, forward strand.
CTGAGCGGTGTGCCCTGGAGCTGGTGGGGGGTGCGGTGGGGTGGGGCGGGGGCGGGGGGTGGGCTGGGGGGGGGGGGAGGTGGGGGGGGTGGGGAGGGGTCACACCTCGAATGATCACCGACAGCCAGGTCAGCGTCCGGCAGCCAAGTGAGTGTCAGCTGGACCCTATTCCTAAGTCTGCTTTGAAGTAAGTGCCTTGCTGCATGGACTGTTTTCCCTTCCTTCCGCTAATGTATGTACTTTCTTACAGTGCTGCACCCTGATGAACCAGGTCCTTCTGGTGTCGCCCCCCCCCCCCCTCCCCGCCCTCCCCCAACCCCCGCTGCTCCTGAACCAACTCCCATGGACATCTTGGTGGGAGGCCCTGAAGAATCCCCCGAGGACAGCACCATTGAATCAGCGCAGGCATCAACCACACAACACACCAGCACAGAGACTATCACCACAGTGGGTCATGTTAGTGCTGAGGCTTCCGGGTCACTAACTGGTGCTGATGCACATCGGGTGGAGGCGGGCACGTCCACGGGCTCAGGCACACGGAGGTCTGCCGGAGGCTAGGATTCAGCTGTTCCCAAGCCAGATGTCGGGCCTCGGGGTTCGTTCATCCTGAAGCTGGTGGAGATGCATCAGGAAACGCGGGGAGTTGTGGAAGGGCTGTCAGCAACCATGCTGCGGCTGCGAGGCTGTTTAGGGGAGTCAAACTGCTGCAGGAGGTGGGGCTGACAGAGCGTGAGACCCAGGCCAACACTGCAAGGGTGGCAGTGGAAGGTCTGGCACAGGGATCTGGCTTCATGCGTAACAGGGTCCAGGCCATCCTGGAGACACAACAGGCCATGGCAGAGACACAGCGGGCCACGGCCAAGGGTGTAGCCGGCATTCTGGAGGCACATTGGTCCATGGCCATGCGTGTCAGGGGCATGCTGGAGACACAGCAGGCCCTGGCTGTGAGCCTCGACAACTTAGCCTAGGCTCAGAGGGCTGCTGCTGAGGGGCTCCAGAGTTTGGCCCAGTCTCAGACGGCCAGGGCTGAGGGATAACAGACTATGGGGCAGACGCATCTGGGCCTCCGGGACTGACAGAGCCAGGTGACGCCGGAGCTCAGTCCAGTTACCCTGGCATCCCATGGAGTGTCCCCGGTACTTATGGGCTTGAGGGAGGAGGCAGGGCTAGAGCCCATGCCAGGGCCTTTCACCCAGGAGATTCCGGACACCCGAGACCTTCTGATGCCCTCCTTCCTCATACGGGGGCATCTTAGGGCCAGATGGATGAACAGAGTGGCACAGAAACATCAGTGTCATCCACAAGTCAGCCCGAGGCCTCCAGGTCTCGACCCCCGAGGGGACGGTCGCCAAGGGCATCACAGGCAACAGGGCGCGGATCACAGCTGGACCCTTCCACCTCCGATGGTGGAGCACCTAGACGAAGCAGTAGGCTGCAGAAGATTAGAAAGTTGTAGGTTCACTAAGAGGGCACGGGTGAAGGTCACCAGTAGTCATTTTTTTAACCAAACAAATAAACTAAATCAAATTAACTGAGGGAAAATTAAAAAAGGGCAGGCCCCCAAACAGAAGGGAAATGCCCGAAACAGAAAACAGAGTAGAAAGGAAACTTAAAACATCAAACTAAATGTGATTAAAGGGGTTGATAATACACCCCAGCCTCTGCGGTGCCCAATGGGCACAGAAGGCCTCAACGGTGCCCTCGGACACCACATGCTTCCTCTCCAGGGACACCCGGCTGCGAATATTGCCGTGGTAGAGGGGAAGACAGTCAGGTTGGACGACCCCCTCAGTCGCCCACTGCCTGGACCAGTTGATGGTCAGTTCGCCCAGGAGCAGGTTGACAAGGAGGTCCTCTGCCTTCCCCACGCCGGGTGCCTGTAGATCAGGGGCTGGGACTGAAGTGCAAACTAAACACCAGTAAAAGGTTTATAAGGTAACTGAAAAGGGAGTGCAGCCTCTGACATTGAAGGTAGACATGGTCCACGGATTCTGCAAGATCACAAAAAAGGGCAGGTCTCTTGGGAGCCGGTGAACCAGTGCAACCTGCGGTTGTTATGGAACTGCTGCATCCACCCCCCCTCCCCCCCACGGTCCCCAAGATAGTGGGGGGAGATCCCTCCATAGAGGGGCCTCTACTGGGGACCTCCGCTGCTGGATGGCAACAAGGCCTGCCAAGGTGTATCCAGGCGATGGGCGATGATGCGGCAGTAGAAGATGTGCAGCAGCAGCCTATAGAGTAAACTCTTCCATGCAGTGGAAAAGGGCACAGAGGGCATTTCCACAAGGCGGCTCAAGCTGTGGGGCACCTGACCCGGGAGGGAGGGTCTAGGTTTGGGGCCAATGTGAAATTCCGTCCAAGCAGGGGCACGCTCGGGCGGGATCCCACCGCACAGTTGCGCCTCCTCGAGACCATGTGTGGCCTCGGGCCCGAGCACGACCGTCCTGAGGTCTTGGATGGCTTTGGCCGCGTGCCGGGCGGCCACTGCCGCCACCCAGCACTTCCCTGTCTGCGAGCTCATGGGGCATTATGCAGCCCGCTCCTCCGCCACCCAGCACGTCCCCGATCCTGGTCACCCCGGCATCCATAGCCCTTCTCTCCGCCAGCCACCTGAAGTTATACGGCTGGAGGAGCGGATTCCTGAGCAGCGGCTCTCGCACGAGAGCCACTACTCCTGATCGGGGAGAATTGTGTCGCGAGGCAACCGTGTTCCAGACCATGAGAAGGTCCTGGTAAAAGACAGGCAAGGAGGTCGGAACACGCCCCGGATTTATGCACTGGAGCTACAGGTCATAGTTCAGGCCATGCTTCTGGCGGAAGAAATACATCGCCAGGGCACACCATCGTGGAGGGAACTCAATGTAATGGTATCTCTGCAGGGTCTGGAGGTGGAAGGTCGCCACCTGGGAGCGAAGGCTCACCAGCGCCTGACTGCCCTCTCCAAGTGGGAGATACAGAACCTCAGCAGGGACCCAGTGCATTGTATTGTCCCAGAAGAACCAGATGAGGGTTCTCTGGATGTTTGTGGCAAAGTCAGGGGGAGGGGTCACAGTCACTAGCAGGTACCACAACATGGAGGCGATCAGCTGGTTTATGACGAGAACTCGTAAGACAGCACTCGGAGCAGTTCTGTCCAGCTTTTCTTCTTTTAGAGAAAGAGAACAAGAGAGAGAGAGCAAGCTAATCAGGCCATCTAAAGGAGAGAACAAACCAATCAGAGATGGCTAGCCAATTGGGGCATTTGCGAGAGAAGGCGGGTCAACCAAGTGGGATTTTTGTGAGACAGGGCAAACCAACCTGTCCTGTCCCTCCACACCAACGCTATAGTTAAGAAAGCCCAACAATGCTTTCTCAGTCTTTCTCAGAAGACTAAGGAAATTTGTTATATCCACTGCGACTCTCACCAATTTTTGCAGATGCACCATAGAAAGCATTCTTTCTGATTGTATCACAGTTTGGTATGGCTCCTGCTCTGACCAAGACCACAAAAAACTACAAAGGGTTATGAATGTAGCCCAGTCCATCACGCAAACCAGCCTCCCACCCATTGACTCTGTCTACACTTCCCGCTGCCTCAGCCAAGCAGCCAGCATAATCAAGGACCCCACGCACCCCAGACATTCTCTCTTCCCCCTTCTTCCATCGGGAAAAACATACAAGAGTCTGAAAGCAAATACCAACCAACTCAAGAACAGCTTCTTCCCTGCTGCCATCAGACTTTTGAATGGTCCAATCACACATTAAGCTGATCTTTCTACACCCTAGCTATGACTGTAACTCTACATTCTGCACATTCTACTTTCCTTCTCCCCTATGTACTCAATGAATGGCATGCCTTGTCTGTATAGCGCGCAAAAAACAATACTTTTCACTGTATACTAATACATGTGACAATAATAAATCAAATTAAACAGAGGGTCAGATAGATAGATGGAGTAAACCATTGCGATGTAGTGTTTGACCATCATTACTACAGTGAAGATTAACAATGGAACATCAACCCTGTCTCAGATCTGGCTGCCCACTTATTTCTGGTTCAATACTCGCTCCCCCCCCCCGCCCAATTACACAGCTGAAGACGTCCACAGATCAACATTTCCAAGAACTGCCGACTCAAATATCCCCAGATTTCTCACAAGGCTAATCTTGGAATTGGAGGAGACGTACTTCGGAAGTTTGAGTCGAATTGGAATGAACACATGGCCCCTTCAGCAGGCTGTGTCGAATTTGAAACTTTCTGCTCCCTCTCGAGCATGCACATTCAAATTAACGTGGGCAAATTAAGATCACCAAAGCCTTTGGCCACAATTCCAATGACAAGGTAGTAAAAGCTGCAAAAAAGGAACCAAAATATTCGCTAATAAAGTTAATGACACACGAGGTTTATTCGATTGATTTCTGTAACACAAGCCGTGGATCTTTTGTCGAAGACAGCTTTAATTACTGATCACCTAATTCATCTTTCATGACCAACAGGACAAATTGAACAAAAGAGTTATTCATAATGTAAATCAATAGTAACAGTGGCTGGAATCAAGGAAACTCAACGGTTGGAACTATAACCAGTGCCCTTCTAAATGATTCCATTCATCAGTGCAACCCAAACTGCTTGGAATCAATATGTCAGCGGCAAGGGGATATATCTGGGATAATTTATGCTGGGCGGTGGTAATTAACTAGCTCGGAAAAATGAAATTGGGCAGCGTGCAGTTTCAGTGAGACTTTTCTCCATTCAACGCTTTGTGACTGAATCCTGTGGCTGCAGATCGTGGGAAAGCTTGAGTGGACTTCGCCAGGAATGTTTGAAAGCACCGGTGTGAAATTTGTCAGCTAGGAAGCTGTCTTGGAGAGTGATAGAAAATGATTGATATTGGTCTTAATCTTTTTTTATTTAAGCGATTCACAAATATATTACAATTTCGAATTACGAACCAGAATGCAATACAGTACAATACAGTCTCCTAATATATTATAAACCAACAACCAATATAGCACAATGTAGATTATCAGCAACCATCCGGGTCACAGCATCCGGACCTCTAGACTTACCAGGCTATTCTCTTGGGGCTGTGCCTACTGGGGCCAAGCCCCAGGGGTCACAAACAGTGCATTCAAAACATTACAGACAAAACACATGATAGTTTCATAACAGCAAATATATAAACAACAACCTAATAGAAGCACAATATCAGCCACTGGTATGCATTGTAAGTTATCCGTCATTTTCTAGGCTTTTGCTATCCGGGGTTTGGACTTACTGCCCCTAAGCCAACGGGGCATTGGCTTGCTGTTAATACCTGATTCAGTTCCACTGCCACAAACCGGATTAAATACTGGGCGCCATGTAGAAGGGACGGCTCATCCAATATCACCCATTCTGCACCAAAGGCTGAAAAAAAAATATTCACCCAGAAATTCTACTACATATTCATGACAATGATTGTATTTTGAGGAAGATTGAGTCCGAAGCTCGCCTGTAACTTAAAACAGGTTTATTTCCGACACAGCTGTGTAAAGTCACAGACTCTCCCAGTTCCTCCCAGGCACCCAGACTGAACTGGTTTATATTACAATAATCACCAAATCCAACCCCTGCTGCCGAGACAATGCTCCAGTTCTGTTTTTTGCAATTGACCTCCAACCCCGACATGGACGTTAACAGATCTCGTAGTGTGATTTGAAGAATTGCAGGGGAGATCTCCCAAGTATCCTTGTCATTGGACTCACCTCTAGGGCTAGGAGGCTGCAACCTTATGCCAGAGACTTGTGGCTGGCATATAATCTGGATCAGAAATGAGGCCAGTGAGTGGGCCGGATGAGTGGCCCTCCTTCATCTCAGTGGGCCATAAGATTGAAATCGGGCTTGTTCTCCAACCATGACCTTGTGAATAAGATAGAGTCATAGAGGTTTACAGCTTCGGCCCAACTTGTCCATGCCGCCCTTTTTTTTAAACCCCTAAACTAATCCCAATTGCCCGCATTTGGCCCATATCCCTCTATACCCATCTTACCCATGTAACTGTCTAAATGCTTTTTAAAAGACAAAATTGTACCCGCCTCTACTACTACCTCTGGCAGCTTGTTCCAGACACTCACCACCCTCTGTGTGAAAAAATTGACCCTCTGGACATTTTTGTATCTCTCCCCTCTCACCTTAAACCTATGCCCTCTAGTTTTAGACTCCCCTACCTTTGGGAAACGATATTGACTATCTAGCTGATCTGTGCCCCTCATTATTTTATAAACCTCTATAAGATCACCCCTCAGCCTTCTACGCTCCAGAGAAAAAAGTCCCAGTCTATCCAGCCTCTCCTTATAACTCAAACCATCAAGTCCCGGTAGCATCCTCGTAAATCTTTTCTGCACTCTTTCTAGTTTAATAATAAGATGAAATATATTTAATATGCACCAAATATTTCATAACAAGTTAACGTTTAAAGTTAAAGTTTATTTATTAGTGTCACAAGTAGACTCACATTAACACTGCAATGAAGTTACTGTGAAAATCCCCTAGTCGCCACATTTCGGCGCCTGTTCAGGTACACTGAGGGAGAATTTAGCACGGCCAATGCACCTAACCAACACGTCTTTCAGATTGTAGGAGGAAACCAGAGCACCTGGAGGGAACCTGTGCAGACAAGGGGAGAACGTGCTGACTCCGCACAGACAGTGACCCAAGCCGGGAATCGAATCTGGGTGTCTGGCACTGTGAGGCAGCAGTGCTAACCACTGTGCCACCATGCCAAAAAATGTTTAACCATTGATATAGTAAGAGAACTGTCAACAACTCCCTCACAGCGCCAGAGACCTGCGTTCAATTCCGGCCTGAGGCGACTGTGTGGAGTCTGCACGTTCTCCCCGTGTCTGCGTGGGTTTCCCCTGGGTGCTCCGGTTTCTTCCCACACTCCAAAGGTGTGCGGGTTGGGTTGATTGACCATGATAAATTGCCCCTTTGTGTCAGGGGGATGAACAGGGTAAATACGTGGAGTTAAGGGATAGGGCCTGGGTGGGATTGTTGTCGGTGTAAGCTCGATGGGCTGAATGGCCTCCTTCTGCACCGTAAGGATTCTATGATTTGTCTGCTCTCTAACCTAGGAACTCTTCAGCCCCTTGAGCACATTCCAGCATTTAATTAGATCATAGCTGATCTGTATCTTCACTCCATTTAGTCACCTTGGCCAGTGGCAACCTGGAAGATTGAGAAACTTTTCTGATCAACAAAGGGTCACTTAAAAAGTAATAAAAAGAGCAAAGATAAATTATGAAAGAAAACCATCACAAAAATATTTTTAAAAAGGAAAGCAAAAGCTTCTATAAGTATATAAAAGGGAAGAGAGTAGCTAAAGTGAATGTTGGTCCCTCGGAGGATGAGGGCGGTGGGTGGGGGCTGGGGGAAGGGGGGTGTATTAATAGCGGAGAACACTAAATCAATATTTAGCCTCCATTTTCACAGTGGAAAACACTTATTCCATCCCAATAGTAACGGGGAGTGCAGAGGGAATAGAAAGGATGGAACTCAGAACAATCATCATCAATAGGGAAATAGTACTCAACAAACTATTGGGATTGAAGGCAGACAAGTCCCCAGGGCCTGATGGCCTACATCCAAGGGTATTGAAGGAAGTGGCAGCAGAGATAGTGGATCCACTGGTTATAATATTCTAAAATTCCCTGGGTGCGGGTAAGGTTCCAGTGGATTGGAAAATGCTAATATAACGCCCTTATTCAGAAAGGGAGGGAGGCAGAAAGTAGGAAACTATAAACCAGTTATTTAAACATCTGTTGTATGAAATTGTTAGAATCTATAGTAAGGAGGTACTATAGAATGTCTATAAAATACTATAGAATGTATTATATATGTCTATATAATACTATAGATGTCTATAGAATACTATAGAAGTACTATAAAATAAAAGAATGACAATCTGTGTGGAGTTTGCACATTCTTGTGTCTGCGTGGGTTTCCTCCGGGTGCTCCGGTTTCCTCCCACAGTCCAAAGATGTGCGGGTTAGGTTGATTGGCCAAGCTAAAATTGCCCCTTAGTGTCCTGAGATGCGTAGGTTGGAGGGATTAGCGGGCAAATATGTAGGGATATGGGGGTAGGGCCTGGGTGGGATTGTGGTCGGTGCAGACTCGATGGGCCGAATGGCCTCCTTCTGCACTGTAGGGTTTCTATGAAGTAATAACAGGGTACTTGGAAAGTCAAAATGCAATCCATCAGAATCAGTATGTTGTTGCTACTGTACAAGGCATTGGTGAGACCACACCTGGAATACTGTGTACAGTTTTAATCCCCTTATTTGAGGAAGAATGTTGTGGCATTAGAGGCAGTTCAGAGGAAGTTCACTAGGTTGATTCTAGAGATGAGGAGTTTGTCTTATGAAGAGGACTTGTGCAGTTTAGGCCTATGCTCTCTCGAGTTAAGAAGAATAAGAGATCTAATTGAGATATAAAAGATGATAAAAGATATTGACAAAATGGACATAGAGCAGATGCTAGTGGGACAAACCAGAACAAGAGGTCATAGCTTTAGGATAAGGGGTGGCAGATTTAAAACAGAAATGAGAAGAAACTACTTCTCTCAAAGGGTCATGAACCTGTGGAATTTACTACCCCAGAGTGTGGTGGATGCTGGGACATTAAGTAAATGGAAGGAGGAGATAGACACATTTTTAATTAGTTATGGATTGAAGAGTTATGTAAAACAGGCAGGAAGGTGGGGTTGAGGCCAAGATGTGATCAACTATGATCATATTGAATGGCGGAGCAAGTTCGAGGGGCTGATTGGCCTACTCTTGCTCCTAGTCCTTATGTTCCTATGTTGGTTGCATAGGAGAGACAATGGCCTGGTGGTATTATCACTGACTATTAATCCAGAAACTCAGCTAATGTTCTGGGGATCTGGGTCCAAATCCCACCACGGCAGATGGTGGAATTTGAATTCAATTAAAAAAAATCTGGAATTAAGAATCTGCTGGTGACCATTGTTGAATGTTGGAAAAATTCACTAATGTCCTTTAGGGAAGGAAATCTGCTGGTCTGTCCTTACTCAGTCTGGCCTACATGTGACTCCAAAGCCACAGCAATGTGGTTAACTCTCAAATGCCCTTGGGCAACTAGGAATGGGCAATAAATGCTGGCCAGCCAATAATGTCCATGTCCCACAAATGAATTTTTAAAATCCTATTATGTAATAGGCTGACTGAACAGAAATCGATCAATCTCGGGTTTTGAAATTTTCATTTGACCCCTGACATCAACGTGAATGTAACAGATCTCATAGCATGATTTGAAGAACAGCAGGTGAGTGTTCACCGAGCCAATATCTATCCTTTGGACAAATATCAGTTGCCTGGTCATTCATCTCATTGTTGTTTGTGGGACCTTGCGTGCAATTTGAGTGTTTTCATATCTTAAATGGTTTTTAAAAGCAGTTTGGAAGAACAGATGAGCGTGACTGCAGGAAGGCCTAATTGGCTCTGGTTCTTGCCAAGAAGCCGAACAAAATCCGAATGATCCTAATTAACAACGCTTCCATAAAAAGAATGAAAAAAAAATGAAGATACTGGCACCCTACATTCTAAAAATGGGACAGATCCTCTCCGCAATTTAAACACGAATGCAATATTGAAAACAATTAAGGAAGCATCCATCAGATCACCTTGCACTAATTGGCTCTTGACAGCCATTCTTCTACATCCCATATACACTCATTAATCTGCTAACATCATGGATCATAGACTAGCTCATACATTCTACCAGGTACCATGTAAAACATGGCATGAATGAATCTATACCATCAATTGAAATGATTCAGTTACTAGCAGATACTAGACACAAAGGGTGGAATTTAATGTCTCTGCTCGGGTGGGTTTGATGGTATCGGGATGGGGAAGGTGGCATTTAATCGAATGGGAGTGCAATGAGGAGGGATCCCACCACCTTCTTGGCTCCACCTAGAATCATAGAATCATAGAAACCCGACAGTGCAGAAAGAGGCCAGCTGGCCCATCGAGTCTGCACCGATCACAATCCCACCCAGGCCCTACCCCCATATCCCTACACATTTACCCGCTAATCCCTCTAACCTACGCATCTCAGGACACTAAGGGGCAATTTAGCATGGCCAATCAACCTAACCCGCACATCTTTGGACTGTGGGAGGAAACCGGAGCACCCGGAGGAAACCCACGCAGACACGGGGAGAATGTGCAAACTCCACACAGACAGTGACCCAAGCCGGGAATCGAGCCCAGGTCCCTGGAGCTGTGAAGCAGCAGTGCTAACCACTGTGCTACCGTGCCACCTGATGAACTCCATGGCAGAAAGGCTGTAAATGGGCAATTGGGGCCCACCTAAGGGCCTTGCCCCATTGCAGTTGGTATTAAGATAGCCTCGCTGTGTAATCTGTGCACAGTTGCTTCCTGACTCCAAGAGAGAGGGGAGGAAGACACGATCAAAGGCACTCAGGCTGGAATTTTACAGCCCCACCTGCCACGGTAGTCGGAGCGGACAAGGAGCAGACAATTGACCTCGGGTGGAATTTTACGCTTTCAGGACAAGGGAGGCCATAAAATCCCACATCCAGTGTCTGAGTCCCTCCATGGCTGGGTGTAGTACCAGCAGTGGCCACCTCCCCCTGATGGCGCTGCTGTTCCATAGAGCTGTCAGCCTCTGATTGGCCTGCAGCTCTTAGCGAGTGGGACCTCCCCCACCCCTCCCAAGACCCTTGATCCTGGGGAAGGCCTGATGCTGGCCCGTGCAGTGGCATTTAATTTCAAAGGCCTTCCCTGAACATAAGAACATAAGAAATAGGGGCAGGAGTAGGCCATCCAGCCCCTCGAGCCTGCCCCGCCATTCAATAAGATCATGGCTGATCTGAAGTGGATCAGTTCCACTTACCCACCTGATCCCCATAACCCCTAATTCCCTTACCGATCAGGAATCCATCTATCCGTGATTTAAACATATTCAACGAGGTAGCCTCCACCACTTCAGTGGGCAGAGAATTCCAGAGATTCACCACCCTCTGAGAGAAGAAGTTCCTCCTCAACTCTCCTAAACTGACCCCCCTTTATTTTGAGGCTGTGCCCTCTAGTTCTAGCTTGCTTTCTAAGTGGAAAGAATCTCTCCACCTCTACCCTATCCAGCCCCTTCATTATCTTATAGGTCTCTAAAAGATCCCCCCTCAGCCTTCTAAATTCCAACGAGTACAAACCCAATCTGCTCAGTTTCTCCTCATAATCAACACCCCTCATCTCTGGTATCAACCTGGTGAACCTTCTCTGCACTCCCTCCAAGGCCAATAAATCCTTCAGCAAATAAGGGGACCAATACTGCACACAGTATTCCAGCTGCGGCCTCACCAATGCCCTGTACAGATGCAGCAAGACATCTCTGCTTTTATATATTTATAGTTGAATATATTTATAGTTGAATGAGGCAACAGGGTGCTCTCGCTGCCCCCCTTGCCACTCTGGTCACCTCCATTAAACAAAACTCCATGTTATGCTGCATATGGTATGGATGCACAGTGGTTACTGGACTGGTAATCCTGAGGGTCGGACTAATGATCCCAAGACACGAATTCAAACCACTGCAGCAGCTGAGGTATTGAAAAGAAATGTCTCTGGAGCGAAAGGCTATTTTTAGTAAGGGGAACCATGAAATGCCTGGATTGTTGTTTAAAAGCCCATCATATTCACAAATATCCCAACCAGTCTGGCCTATGGGCCCTCTGATGTAGCCTATCAAACCATTCCCTTGCATTCAACCTTCTGAAGGGTAATTAGGGATGGGCAATAAATGTTGCCCTTACAAGCAACACCTATATCCCGTGAATTAATAATTAGCAAAACACAGAATCGATCTGTAACTATCATCAATTGGATATTAAGTAACAGGAACCAGCTAGGTCTCCTATATAGATTGTGCTTATTAAGTGGAGGGGTTTATGGATATGGAATCATAGAATCATAGAATTCCCTGCAGTACAGAAGGAGGCCATTTGGCCCATTGAGTTTGCACCGATTCTCCAACTGGGCATTTTAACCAGGTCCTACCCCGTAACCCCACGCATTTACCCCACCCCAAACCTAACCTACAGGGGTGAAGAAGGGAAAGGGTTAATGTTTTTTTTGTACTCAATGTATTTTGTACCTAAAAGGTTGAACGTTGTACCTGGAATGTATCACAACCATAACCCTTCCTTATGGCTAGTCTCCCCTTTGTTTATATTGCTCCTGGTAGTAGTATAAGCCATTTGTTCATGGTTCCCTCGCTTGTTTATATCATTCTGATAAAACAGACAGTTAAATATAAATGTTGGATTGTAAGTCTTACTTTTCCCGTAGTCTTGTGTATGATTTAAACAAAGGAAGCAGCTACCAAATGGTAGAGTGCGAGAATGGCCGTTTAAAGGAGGACTCCCACTGGGACAGCTGCAATCGTACACAGTCACTTCAAAGGAAAAGCCGCGGGAAGAACAGGGGACCAGAGATTGCGTCTTGACTACAGCTACCAGGAGAATTGTGCTTTATGACCCAAGGATACCAGATAGTCTCTAACCATAAACCAGAGTGTATCAGAAGCTGTTAAAAGAACTATAATTTATGATCAAGGGCCGTTAACTGGACTTTACTTTATGGCTTGTATTGGGAACCCTGATGTATAAAGGTCCACGCTTCTTGTGTTCAGAGAGAACTCTGGCTTCCGCTTTCAAGGGGTCAGGTTCTCCCGCAAGCTTGTGAGAATAAAGCCTTACTGTATTTTGACTCAGACTAGCCTCAGAGGTATTTTTACCGACTTCAAGGGGCAAATTAGCATGGCCAATCAACCAACTTGCACATCTTTCCACTTTCCTAACCCTGGACTTGCATTCAAAGCTTAGGAAAAGCAAGGCCAGATGTTGATTAATATTCCCCGCAATCTGTCCCCGTTCTGCCCCTCACCTCAAGGAACCCAACTCTTACAAAGATGCATCTTTGTTTTGATTTCCAGGGTGGAATTTTCTCAAAGAGCGGGCGGGAAAACCAGTGTGGAAGCTGACTGTCCCAAAGGCAGCTTTCCTCGTGGCACTGTTTGGCAGAAAAGCTGGGAAAAATGAAGGGGTGGGTCCCAAGACATTGTTTAAAGTTTATTTATTAGTGTCAGAAGTAGGCTTACGGGGCAGGGCGAACTCTAAGTTCAGCACACCCCACCAGCAACTTTAGTTTTCGAAAATTGGGATGCCCTGACAGAAAGTGCTAAGGTACCACCCAGGCATAATCCTTTCCCCCCCCCTTGGCAGGAGGTTGTACTCACCTGCATGCCTCTGGCAGATCCTGCTTGCCAGTTGCACATCATGGGGAACCTGTCATGAGGGCATGTTGATGTGAATGGACAATCTAAGGGGGAAGCGGGAGATGTCAATCAGGTGTAAAGGCCTGATAATTATATGTAAATGTATTCAAATTAAGATCTTGATGTTATATCATTGCCGGCAGTGTTTTGGGGGGGGAGGGGGCGGGGGGGTGCAGGGGGGAAGGAACTCACACAATCAGAACAGGAAATCCCACCAGCATAAACCTGATTTTGGGACTCCCGCAAGACTACTCACTCCCGCTGTCCTTCCTATGCCCAGAAAGCAGGAGTGCAAAATCCCAAACCCTCACACACCCCACCCTTGTCCGTCAACTAGGCTGTTGGCAGATTTGAGATAAGATATCAATTGTTCTCTGCTGCTTTTGACTTGGGATATATTTCTTCAGATTCTCCAGGTACATCCCAAGTGTGTCCTCACCCCCAGATGACGCCTTTGCTTTTGTTCGCTTCGGTGGAAGGAAATCCTTCAGCTCGGCCAGTCCTGAATCTGAGGGAACCAGACACACTCGGCAGGGATTACGGGAAGGCCTCTCCCACCATCACTCACCCGCTGCCTATTCCGTTACCATTTTGCAGCTTTGCCAGTTTAAGGGCACTTTACGGACAGTTTTCAGTCATGGTTCATCCCCGGCAGGAATTAGAGCTGCCCCAACCTCATTTCACGAAGGACCTTTCATCCAGAAAGGCAGCTTTAATGCAACCTCTCTTCAATCTTCTTTGAATGTTAATGCTTTCGCAATCATTCATCTTTCTGAAGGACAGGCAGATTAAGAGCCTCAGGATATTGTGCGCAGCTTTGTATTATATGTGGACTGCAGCACAAATCAAGAAAGGAACACGGGCTATTTATTCTGACCCACTGACTCAAATTTTAAATCTTAAAAGGACAAAGCTTCAGAAGATGTTTCACTGTATCTTCAAAGATAACGAGAAGGCCTTGGCAGATAAGATTAAGGAAAACCCTAAAGCGTTCTATAAATATGTGAAGAGTAAAAGGATGAGATGTGAAGGAATAGGATCTATAAAATGTGAAGGTGAGAAAGTCTCTAGAGAAGTGGAAGAAATAGCAGAGGTGCTTAATGAATATTTTACCTCGGTATTCACGATAGAAAAAGACCTGGGTGGTTGTACTACAGGATTGAGGTGGACTGAAAAGATTGAGTATGTGGACATTAAGAAAGAGGATGCGTTGGAAATTTTGAACAGCATCAAGATAGATAAGTCGCCGGGGCTGGATGGGATGTACCCCAGGTTACTGTGGGAGGCGAGGGAAGAGATTGCAGAGCCTCTGGTGATGATCTTTGCATCGTCAATGGAGACGGGAGAGGTTCCGGAGGATTGGAGGATTGCGGATGTGGTTCCTATATTCAAGAAAGGGAATAGGGATAGCCAAGGAAATTACTGACCGGTGAGTCTAACCTCAGTGGTTGGTAAGTTGATGGAGAAGATCCTGAGGGACAGGATTTATGAACATTTAGAGAAGTTTAGTATGCTCAAAAGTAGTCAGCCCAGCTTTGTCAAAGGCAAATCGTGCCTTACGAGCCTGGTGGAGTTCTTTGAAAATGTGACTAAACACATTGACGAAGGAAAAGTGGTAGATGTAGTTTACATGGACTTCAGCAAGGTGTTCGATAAGGTCCCCCATGCAAGACTTCCCGAGAAAGTGAGAGGGCATGGGATCCAAGGGGCTGTTGCCTTGTGGATCCAGAACTGGCTTGCCTGCAGAAGGCAGAGAGTGGTTGTAGATGGGTCTTTTTCTGAATGGAGGTCGGTCACCAGTGGAGTGCCCCAGGGATCTGTTCTGGGACCGTTGCTGTTTGTCATTTTCATAAATGATCTGGATGAGGAAGTGGAGGGATGGGTTGGTAAGTTTGCCGATGACACGAAGGTTGGTGGTGGTGTGGATAGTTTGGAGGGATGTCAGAAGCTGCAGCGTGACATAGATAGGATGCAAGACTAGGCGGAGAAATGGCAGATGGACTTCAACCCTCATAAATGTGTAGTGGTCCATTTTGGCAGGTCAAATGGGATGAAGGAGTATAATATCAAGGGTAAGACTCTTAGCAGTGTAGAGGATCAGAAGGACCTTGGGGTCCAGGTCCATAGGACTCTTAAATCGGCCTCGCAGGTAGAGGAGGTGGTTAAGAAGGCGTATGGTGTGCTGGCCTTCATCAATCGAGGGATTGAGTTTAGGAGTCGGGAGATAATGATGCAGCTTTATAAGACCCTCGTCAGACCCCACTTAGAGTACTGTGCTCAGTTCTGGTCGCCTCATTACAGGAGGGATGTGGAAATTATTGAAAGGGTGCAGAGAAGATTTACAAGGATGTTGCCTGGATTGATTGGCATGCCTTATGCGGATAGGTTGAGGGAGCTCGGTCTTTTCTCCTTAGAGAGACGAAGGATGAGAGGTGACCTGATAGAGGTGTACAAGATGTTGAGAGGTATAGATCGGGTGGATTCTCGGAGGCTTTTTCCCAGGGCTGAAATGGCTGCTACGAGAGGAGACAGGGTTTAAGGTGCTGGAGAGTAGATACAGAGGAGATGTCAGGGGTAAGTTTTTCACTCAGAGAGTGGTGGGTGAGTGGAATCGGCTGCCGTCAGTGGTGGTGGAGGCAAACTCGATAGAGTCTTTTAAGAGACTTCTGGATGAGTACATGGAACTTAATAGGATTGAGGGTTATAGGTAAGCCTATACATAAGCCTAGGTAGGTAGGGACATGACCGGCGCAACTTGTGGGCCGAAGGGCCTGTTTGTGCTGTATTTTGTTCTATGTTCTAAGATGTGGTGTCATGTAAAAAGCTGAAGAAAAACTCGTATTTACAGAATGCCATTCATAACTTCAGATGTCCCAAAGCGCTTTCCAGCCTGTGAAGCAATCTTGAAGTGCTGTCATTGGTGTGGACAATTTGTGCACAGCAAGATCCCACAAACAAATGTGGCTGTAAAGATTGCCAACAACCTGTCCTAGTCTCTCCGTGCTGGTGCTATAGTTAAGAAAGCCCACCAACGCCTCGACTTTCTCAGGAGGCGAAGGAAATTTGGCATGTCCGCTAAACAATGACGATGTGGAGATGCCGACGTTGGACTGGGATAAACAATGACGTGACAGAGTACAGGAAAGAGATAGAGAATCTGTTGAGCTGCTGCAATGACAATAATCTCTCCCTCGATGTCAACAAAATGAAGGAGATTGTCATTGACTTCAGGAAGCGTAAAGGATAACATGCCCCTGTCTACATCAACGGGGATAAAGTAGAAAGTGTCGAGAGCTTCAAGTTTTTAGGTGTCCAGATCACCAAGAACCTGTCCTGGTCCCCCCCATGCCAACACTGTGAACTAAGAAAACAGGGGAGGCAATGGCCTCTGGTATTATCGCTAGACTGTTAATCCAGAAACTCAACTAATGTTCTGGGGACCCGGGTTCAAATCCCACCACGGCAGATGGTGGAATTTGAATTCAATAAAAAATATCTGGAATTAAGAATCTACTGATGACCATGAAGCCATTGTCGATTGTCGGAAAAACTCATCAGGTTCACTAATGTCCTTTCGGGAAGGAAATCTGCCATTCTTACGTGGTCTGGCCTACATGTGACTCCAGAGCCACAGCAATATGGTTGACTCTCTGGCAACTAGGGATGGGCAATAAATGCTGGCCAACCAGCGACACCCATGTCCTGCAAATTGATAAAAAAGCCCACCAACACCTCTACATTCTCAGAAGACTAAGGAAATTTGGCATGTCAGCTACAACTCTCACCAACTTTTACAGATGCACCATAGAAAGCATTCTTTCTGGTTGTATCACAGCTTGGTATGGCTCCTGCTCTGCCCAAGACCACAAGAAACTACAAAAGATCCTGAATGTAGCCCAATCCATCAGACAGCCCAGCCTCCCATCCATTGACTCTGTCTACACTTCCTGCTGCCTCGGCAAAGCAGCCAGCATAATTAAGGACCCCACACACCCCGGACATTCTCTCTTCCAACTTCTTCAGAAAAAAGATACAAAAGTTTGAGGTCATGTACCAACCGACTCAAGAACAGCTTCTTCCTTGCTGCCATTAGACAGTTGAATGAACCTACCTTATATTAAGTTGATCCTTCTCTACACCCTGGCAATGACTGTAACACTGCACTCTGCACTCTCTCCTTCCCTTCTCTATGAACGGTATGCTTTGTCTGTATAGCACGCAAGAAACAATACTTTTCACTGTATGTTAATCCACGTGATAATAATAAATCAAATCAAAACCGCC
The DNA here is from genome assembly GCF_964213995.1 of Mustelus asterias. Classification (NCBI taxonomy): domain Eukaryota; kingdom Metazoa; phylum Chordata; class Chondrichthyes; order Carcharhiniformes; family Triakidae; genus Mustelus; species Mustelus asterias. The sequence goes on from NC_135822.1 coordinate 35,684,157, forward strand.
ACTCCAGACTCTTAACTACAGGCAATCCCACGATCAGGTCTAGGATTTGCGCACTCTGGTCCAACTGGCCAAATGGGTCACATGAGGGCTTGGCCCTTAAAAGGGCATGCAACCACAGTTAATAGAGTTCCAAGTCAGGGTGATGAATGACTTGAAGAGGAACGTGCGATGGGGCTACTGCCATGTGTCTGCCCTTGCCTTTCTCGGTGGTTATGATCACCGGTTTAGAAGCTACAGTGGATGGAGTGTTCGTTGCCCCAGTGGTCAAGGGATTGAATGTTTAAGGTGATGGAAGGGATGTCATTCAAGTGAGTTGCTTCGTCCTGGACGGTATCAAGCTTCTTGAGCGTTGTTTTGGGTTGCCCTCATCCAGGCAAGTGGAGAGTAATCCATCACATTCCTGACTTGTAGATATTGGACAGGTTTTGGGGAGTCAAGAGGTGAGTTACTCTCTGCAGGATTCCCAGTCTCTGTCCCGATCTGGTAGCTACAGTATTTATATAGTTAATCATGTTCAGTTTCTGGTCAATGGTAACCCCCAGGAGGTTGAGAGTCAGGAATTCAGTGTTGGGAATGCCATTGAATGTCAAGGGAAGACATTTAACTTCTTTCTTGTTGGAGATGGCCATTGTCTGGCACTTGAGTGATGCAAATGTTACTTGCCACTTTTCAGCCCAGATCTGTATGATGTCCAGAGCTTACTGCATGCAGACATAGACTGCTTCGACAGCTGAAGAGTTGTAAAAACAAAAGAACAAAGAAAAGTACAGCTCAGGCACAGGCCCTTCGGCCCTCCAAGCCTGTGCCGATCATGATGCCCTAACTGAACTAAAGAAAAAACCTTATGCCTTTCCTCGGTCTGTATCCTTCTATTCCCTCCCTATTCATGTACCCATCTAGGTGCTTCTTACATGTTGCAATATGCCTGCTTCCACCATCTCCTTTGGCAGCGCGTTCCAGGCACCCGCTTCTCTCTGCATGAAAAACGGGATTCATTATTATGGGATAAGGTGAGAATTTGAATGGTACCTAACATAATGAGGCTTTTGTGTGTGGAATTTTTGGAATGTAATAAATAATTTTTGACATCAAAGGCAGGAAAAACAAAGTTTAGCATCTAACCTTATCTCGAAATGAGTTCAACATGCAGAATGTGATATTTATGCTTACCCAAGATAATTAAAGCTGGAAAAGAGAAAACAGACTGGAGCTGTTCCTGTAAACTTCCAACGTAATCTTAAAGAAGCCAGCGCAGACATCATGATGACACGCTTGTGGCCTCCTGATGGGTTTTTGACATTGTTATGATTTAGGTTAGAAACTCCAAAGTGTTTTATGGAGCCCGCCTGAATCATAAGTTTTGCATCTTGAATTTGGCTAGGATAAGCATGAGATGTTTCGCTTCAGGTGTGATTCAAAAGACCCACTAGCGAGCTTTTATCAAACAAAGTTCATTTAAGAATATAGTTAACATGTATAGTGAGAAAATTAGCAATAACCTTTATCAATTACAAGTGAAAACAAAATAACCACAATAATTTATAACCCTTAACCAATACATATATCATATGTTCCAATTTATATATAAACGATCTGGAAGAATCGTTTACTGGGGAGATCAATAGGTTTGCGGACGACACGACTTGCAGATAGTGAGGAACATTGTCAAAGGCTGCAGAAGGATATAGATAGGCTGGAAATTTGGGCAAAGAAATGGCAGATGGCGTTCAATCCAGATAAATGCCAAGTGATGCATTTTGGTAGAACTAACGTAGGGGGGAGCTATACGATAAATGGCAGAACCATAAAGGATGTAGATACGCAGAGGGACCTGGGTGTGCAAGTCCACAGATCCTTGAAGGTGACGTCGCAGGTGGAGAAGGTAGTGAATAAGGCATATGGCATGCTTGCCTTTATAGGACGGGGCATAGAGTATAAAAGTTGGGGTCTGATGTTGCAGTTGTATAGAACGTTGGTTCGGCCGCGTTTGGAATACTGCATCCAGTTCTGGTCGCCACACTACCAGAAAGACGTGGAGGCTTTAGAGAGAGTGCAGAGGAGGTTTACCAGGATGTTGCCTGGTATGGAAGGGCTTAGTTATGAGGAGAGATTGGGTAAACTGGGGTTGTTCTCACTGGAAAGACGGAGGATGAGGGGTGACCTAATAGAGGTATATAAAATTATGAAAGGCATAGATAGGGTGAACGGTGGGAAGCTTTTTCCCAGGTCGGTGGTGACGTTCACAAGGGGTCATAAGTTCAAGGTGAGGGCGGGGAGGTTTAACACGGATATCAGAAGGACGTATTTTACACAGAGGGTGGTGGGGGCCTGGAATGCGCTGCCAGGCAAGGTAGTGGAGGCGGACACACTGGGAACGTTTAAGACTTATCTAGATAGCCACATGAATGGAGTGGGAATGGAGGGATACAAAAGAATGGTCTAGTTTGGACCAGGGAGCGGCACGGGCTTGAAGGGCCAAAGGGCCTGTTCCTGTGCTGTATTGTTCTTTGTTCTTTGTTCAATTAAAACCAATATCCAATAAACAAAATCCTTTAAAACAGATTTATCACTGTACAGGCTAAAGCTCACTTGATACAGAAATCCAGTTCCCTGGGTTGAATGCTGATTTCAAATGATCTTGAAAACTCAGAGCAGTTTGCATTCAGATCAGCTCTCCAAAGCACAGATTCTTTATTGCAGCATGGCAACAAGCATTTCTTTCAGCTAACTGGCAAAATTTTCAAAGCAAAACAAAGAGAGAAAGACACTTCTTTTCCAGCTTGCTTCAAAGACTATTTCTAACACTGCAGCCAAAACAAAACTGAAAGCCCCATGACCAGAAATTCCCACCCGAGGTTAACAGACCTTTAAACGGTCTGCCAAATTTTCTGTCCTGCCGCAATGATTCCTGTGGCAGACAGAACCGGAAAATTTCCCCCATACTACTTTTCCCCCTTTGGGAATAACTGGGGAAGTGGTGAAAGGATTTCTGAGCTGGTTACCAGCCCGGTGATCTGTGTTGAACGCTCCTTCCATCGCAAACAAGTGCTGGCATTGGACTCAAACCTAGAGCTTCTGGACCAGCAGTAGGCGTACGACTCACTGTACCTCCTACGCAAGATTTTCTAAAAGGGACTAAAGGTATTATTGTAACAATGGGTTGCTTTTGGTCGATTCTGACCTCTGGTAAAGACCTACAAGGCACAGTTTGAGCAAAAGGGTTGGATGATACGCTTCAGCCTCCATTCCTTGCCACACATTCTGCACTGAAGCTGTGCTCCAGGTTAGAATTCCGCTCACTGGGATTCCCCAGTGAATGTCGGTCTATCAAATTAACATGCATTCCGATCAACAGCAGATACAGGCATCACATAATGAGCAGCACCAAGACATGTAAATCCATCAGGAAAACTGTGAGGGGGGTAAATGCAGCGACCAGCACTTTACAATTTAGGCTGTTGAGCACAAGATAAAATGTCAAAGAATGAAGTTACATATTACATTGAATTTATAGCACCATAAGTACTCCATGTTGAACATCACTTGGAGGAAACACTGAGGGCGGCCAGAACACTGATTGTACTCTGGGCAGGGACAACAATGTCCGTCTCCAAGAGTGGCTCCGTAACACCACGACTGACTGAGCTGCCTGAGTCCGAAAGGACATAGCTGCTCGACTGGATCTGCAGCAGATGGTGAAGTAACCAGTAAGAGGGAAATACCTACTTGACCTCATTCGCACCAATCTACCTGACGCACATGCATCTGTCCAGGATCAGGAGTGATCACAGTTCTTGTGAAGACAAAGTCCCATCTTCACACTGAGGATATCCTCCGGCATGTTGTGTGGCATTACCACCATGCTAAATGGAATAGATTTAGAACAGATCCAGCAAATCAAGGGTCTCAAGGGCAAGGGAAGCACGGTGGCACAGTGGTTAGCACTGCTGTCTCACAGCACCAGGGACCCAGGGTGGATTCCTGTTTTCGATCACTGTCTGTGCGGAGTCTGCACATTCTCCTCATGTCCGCTTGGGTTTCCTCCGGGTGCTCCGGTTTCCTCCCACAGTCCAAAAGACATGCTGGTTAGGTGCATTAACCATGCTAAATTCTCTCTCAGTGTACCCGAACAGGCACTGGAGTAATTTCACAGTGACTTCATTGCAGTGTTAATGTAAGTCTACTCGTGACACGAATAAATAAACTTCGAAACTCAATCCTGTGGGCCTTCACAGCAGCCGAATTGTATACATCCACAATCTGTAACAAGAGAGAATCCAACCATCTCCTCTGGATGGATGCAGCTCCAACAACACCCAAGAGGTTTGACATCATCCAGACAAAGCAGCTCGCTTGAATTGCTAACCCTTCCAGAACTGCCATGGTTCAAGAAGGTGATGCACCACCAGGATATTGAATTTGATGATCAGCCATGATCATAATGAATGATAGAACAGGCTCAGAGACCAAATGGCCTACTCCTGCTTTTAGTTTCCATGTATGCTTCCACAAACGTCCAATCCCTTCACTACCAACGAGCAGTAGCAGCATTGCGTACCATCTACAAGACACACTGCAGAAACTCACCAAGACTCCTGAGACAGAACCTTCCAAACCCACAACTGCTACCATCTAGAAGGAAACGTGCAGAAGACATTTGAGAACACCACTACCCGGAGGTTTCCCTCCAAGCCACATACCTTAACATGACTTAAAAATATATTGTTGTTCCCTCACTGACACTGGGTCAAAATCCTGGAGCTCCCTTCCTAACAGCATTGCGGGATGTACCTACACTACATGGACTACAGTGGTTCAAGAAGGTGATTCACCACCACCTCCTCAAGGAGATGGGCAGCAAATGTTGGAGGAGGTCGTATGGCACAGTGGGTAGCATCCCTGCCTCTGAGCCAGTAGCTCTGGATTCGAGTCCCACCCCAGGACTTGATGGTCAAGGTGGCGACAGGGTAGCAATCTGTCCCACAAAATTCAAACTATGGGAACAGACATGAGGACATGAGTAGTGATAATGGGTGGAATAAATACTGGCCTAGCCAGCAGTGCCCCCATCCTGCGAAAGACTAAAAAAGACCAAGTACAGATCATTTGACCTAACTGGTCTATACCAGTGCTTAAATTTGACACAAGCTTCTTACTTCAATTGGTTGCGAATTGATCGCAGAAATAAAAATTGGCCTTGGTGTAAAATATAGTCTGCCAATTCACTTCGAACATGTTCTAATTTTAGCCTCATTAATTATGAAGTGGGGGATCGATGGCCAAGGTAGCATTTGCCTCATGGGGTGAATGATTGCTAACATCCCAAGTCCATTCAGCTGCTTGTGTTGCTGGATGTTAGGCTGCAGTCAGGCAAGCCAAAGAGGAATAGGCTTGACTCAGCAACTTGGCTTTCAAGCAAATTTATAGCTTCATCCATAGGCCTTGAAGTAATATCCTGTTTTAGTCACATTAGGTAGAAATTTAAGGCCTCGCTCGTCCCGGAACCGTAAAGTCCCACCCGAGGTCATCGGACCTTCCCATTGCCCGCCTCCTCGCCCGCTCCGATTCCCGTGGCGGTGAAATTCCGGCCATGTTGCGAAGTTCCTCAGTCCCCTCTCGACGACAAGTATAGGCCGAAGCCTACTGGAGGAAGAGCGGTGGGGCTGCTACTTAAATGGTGCGTTTCTTTCCAAAATGGTCTTCTTTCCATCTGATTTTGTGACTGGAATATGTTATCGTATCGGTGAAACTCAACCCGTATTGTCAAGTGAGTGAAGAATTATTAACAATGTCAATCACAAGTTATGAATGTTATCCCTGGAATCCAGCATGAGCCGGTATCATTTCACATCAATTATTGATATATTTGTAATCTAAAAGGCTCTTGATTTTACCACCTGCTCATGTGGAAAATTATTGATACTGTCATTCATAAGATATTAATATTAGTGTGTAACTTGCACCACTGTTATGAGAATGTCATTTGGGAGATATTATGGATGCATTTATGCATTGTATTAAAATATTGCACATTGCACACACTGTTATATCCTGCTTTTTAATCATTCTCGGTTTCAATATCAATGTTAATATGTGCCAAAGCTTAAGCTGCCACGGTTCCTTTGTTGTGTCACCAAGTGGGATCCGATTATCTTCACCCTCACAAACTGCTTCGAGTCCCTTCTGAAAGGTCGGGAAGAAATGCCCCACCCCCCCGCCTCCCCCACTCCCCACGGAGGCAACATGTCATTGGTTGGAGGTGGGATCCCCTGGTCCCACCGTTGTCATGATGTGGAGATGCCGGCGTTGGAACTGGGGTAAACACAGTGAGAAGTTTAACAACACCAGGTTAAAGTCCAACAGGTTTATTTGGTAGCAAAAGCCACACAAGTTGTCAACAGGGTTTCCCATCTTTCACACACCGCTGAGGAAGCCATGGTCGGGGGTTGCCAGAAATTCCCGCCCGTAAATCTATCCCCCCCGCCATTTGTTTGCTGTTACTAAATTTCAGTGGCCTGTTGTTTTCTTGTCCAGCACTAGGATATCGAATTGTAGAATCCCTACAATGTAAAATGAGGCCATTCAGCCCATCCAACCTCCACCTACAACAATCCCACACAGGCCCTATCCGTGTAACCCCACGTATTTACCCTGCTAACCCCCTTCCCCCGACACTAAGGGGTAATTTAGTATGGCCAATCCACCTAACCTGTGCGTCTCTGGAGTGTGGAAGGAAACCACAGCGTCCGGAGGGAACCCTATGTTCTTGGCAATTTGGAAACGGTCTCTCTCCAAAAGTGGGTCAAGCTGTGTGTAATTCATTCATATCCTTTTGAGAGATGCAGGAATTGCTAGACTAGGGAAAGATCATTTGGTTCACCTTCCATAACCCTGAAAGTCCAATCATACAGCAATGGAGTTGGGTGATTAATTATGGCTATCAATCTCCACCAATTAATCTGCAACAGACACGACACAAGGAAAACCGCCAGCGAGGGAGAGCTCTGGGAACCATCGGTCCAAAGTCACCTATTTCGCCCAAGCAAGCTACACTTGTCACAGTCAGGTCTGAAATTATTCATTTACTCTGTCCTAAGCTGTTATTTACTGAAAGAAATTGGTCTAATTTGCATTTAACTGAATCAACGTCATTCCACCATCTCCCTCAGGATGCCATTAGTGGAGCAGATACTCCAGCTTTTATTACTCGTGAAGATGTATGTCACCACTGCAGAATGACCTACGGATTAAGCTCAGCACCTATCACATTCTAGAATCTCCCTTCTATTTTGGGCCCCATACCTAAGGAAAGATGTGCTGGCCTTGGAGGGGATCCAGAGGAGGTTCACAAGAATGATCCCAGGAATGAAGGGTTTGTCATATGAGGAGCAGTTGAGGAGTCTGGGTCTGTACTCCATGGAGTTTAGAAGGATAAGGGGGGATCTAATTGAAACCTACAGAATACTGAGAGTGGACGTGGAGAGGATGTTTCCATTAGTGGGAGAGACTAGAACTCGAGGGCACAACCTCAGAGTGAAGGGACGCTCCTTTAAAACTGAGATGAGGAGGGATTTCTTCAGCCAGAGGGTGGTGAATCTGTGGAACTCATTGCCACAGAGGGCTGTGGAGGCCAGGTCATTGAGTATCTTCAAGACAGAGATAGATAGGTTCTTGATTAATAAGGGGGTCAAGGGTTATGGGGAGAAGGCAGGAGAATGGAGTTGAGAAATATATCAGCTATGATTAAATGGCGGAGCAGACTCGATGGGCCGAAAGGCCTAATTCTGCTCCTATATCTTATGGTCCACTCTTGCCAGATGTTGAAGGAATGTATAACCTACTTGACGATGCCATTGTCTATCATGGGACAAAGCAGAACAGGCTGCTGGAGCTTGAACAGCTGGAGTAAAGCCGATATACAACAACCCCAAAGCTATTCCTGCGCTTCTCAACCTGTTGAAAGTGAAAGAGTTGGCATTGTTTCTCGGTACGACCAAACTCCTGCCGAGGTACGCACACATGGTAGAATCTCTTTGGAAGCTACTGCACCATGGGAACAGACATTCAAACAAAGCAAAGTTGGAATCTCCTACAGTCCTTGTGCTGGTCAACCCACACGTGCAAAGGTAAGTGATCTTGATACAATATGGCTTTAACTTTGATGAATTTCCTTCCTGATGAACCGGGCACTTCTCTGCTTGCGAATCCTCAGTCGACCAAAACACATTTCTTCCATCATGCCCAGGCAGGCGTGACTGGGTGATGGATCTGACACTTTGTATTTGACAGCATCGGACATCAGAGACAGTGTTGTTCTCTCCACCCTCCCCTGTCAAAGTCAAAGCTCTGGACACCACACCCACTTGAAACTCGTCTCTAACTCAATAATGCCATCACCTCTCAATCAGCATTGACAAGCAATCCGCAACTTGGCAGCGGAACTGCAATTATCTGATGCCAGTATGAAGCATTTCTTGCAATACCCATGATTGATATGTACAAAATTCTAAGGGGCATTGATAAGATAGACAGGAAAGACCTGTTTCCCCAGGGATCAATTGCTGGGGGTCATAGATTTAAGGTGATTGTTAGAAGGATTAGAGGAGACAGGTGGATAGACTTTTTCCCCCTTATCAGTTTCTTAAAAGCCTTTGTTTATGGCTTTGTTTGCACTTCAGTCCCATGATCCACGGGCACCGGGTGCAGACAGGGTTTGGGGAAGGAGGACGACCTCCTCGTGAATTTGTTCCTGGGCCTGGCCAAACTCCCCAACACCCTCCTCACTGATATCCCAACACCCACAGCACTTATCTCAATTACTTGGCGGCACGGTGGCACAGTGGTTAGCACTGCTGCCTCACAGCGCCAGAGACCCGGGTTCGATTCCCGGCTTGGGTCACTGTCTGTGTGGAGTCGGGACGTTCTCCCCGTGTCTGCGTGGGTTTCCTCCGGGTTCTCTAGTTTCCTCCCACAGTCCGAAAGATGTGCGGGTTAGGTGAATTGGCCGTGCTAAATTTACCCTTGGTGTCGGGGGGGACTAGCTAGAGTAAATGCATGGGGTTATGGAGATAGGGCCCGGATGTGATTGTGATCAGTGCAGACTAGATGGGCTGAATGGCCTCCTTCTCCACTGTAGGATTCTATGATTCAATTCCATAATTTATTGGCAACTTTTGTACTCATGCAGAGCATTTTAACTGCCTTAGCCTTCACATGAACTTTCTACCAGAGATCGTGAAGTGCTGAAATTCTTCCCTCTTCCTGCAGTAGCAAGGGTAATGAGTTATTGAATCAATACCGTACAGAAATTGTCCTCTGCCCCATCAGCTAACTCAATCCAGGTGACTTAACAACCATTCAGGTATCAAACTTCAATGTTCGGTCAATACACCTTCAGGAGAAATGAACTTTCTTTCAGCTGACTGCTCTGGTGTTTTGGTAGGTACAAAACAGAACAGAATAGAATAGAATCGCTACAGTGCAGAAGGAGGCCATTTGACCCATCAAATCTGCACTGACTCTCCAACAGAGCCAGGGCCCTATCCCCTTCACCCCCATGTATTTACCCCACTAATCCCCATAACCTACACATCTTTAGACACTAATTTACCATAGGCAATCCACCTAACCTGCACATCTTTCAACTGTGGGAGGAAACCGGAGCACCCGGAGTAAACCCACGCAGACACGGGGAGAATGTGCAGACTCCACACAGTGACCCAAGCCAGGAATCGAACCCAGGTCCCTGGCACTGTGAGGAAGCAGTGTTAATCACTGTGCCACCGTGCCAACCAGCACTGGTCATGCACTGTACTCTCGTGTCATAATAGTGGAGGAAAAACAACCAATTATGTCCAGGAATATTGAACTTTAACTAAGACCTTATGAGAGTTTTGTAAAATGGATGGTTGAAGATATAAAGCCAGTCACTGGTTAAACTGCTAGTGGAGTATACTCCAAGAGAGACGATGGACCCAAATCCTCTTTCCAGATAAGGATATCTTGAAAGCACATAGAAACTAATTGCCATCTCCAGTGGAGACAATGGGAGGTACTGGGTAGTGAGCATCATCTCAACAAGACATATCCTTTTATGTACTGTCCCAAACGGATTTGTGGATTTTGCCTCCCAGAAACACACACAGACTGGGATAAAAGCCGGTTGAAAAGCTGCCCCAGATTTGTGAATGTGAACTAGTGCTGGAGTGCCAAAGTGCACGTGACACAGGAGCAAAGCACCAGCTAGCAGCAGCGGCCCTGCAAAAGCTTTTGCAGGGATCTCTGTATCTGATTGTGGAAGTAAGCAAATAAGGACCACAGCTGCTGAAGAAACAGGGAGGTTTCTCAACCAAGCTGCAGAACACTGGAACCTCGAAACAGTCTGCTGAAGTCAGTGCTACTGGCATCACAATTTACAATGGCCACATTGCTCAAGCATCTACTCCTCAGGAGTTAAGGACTGTTTTGTATATTTCATTTTTACTTAGCCTGGTTAAATTGGCTTCTTTAATTGGGACTGGGAAGAGGTATCCACCAAGAAAGGGATCCTTTTTAGATCAATCTTGTTCATTCCCCCTCACCCTGGAGCAGAACAATTTGGGGATCTTTGCCCAGGGTAACAAGTTTGGGGGACCTTGGCTGGTGACCAACTGTAACACTAGCGAACACAGTGATCTGATTCATTATGGAGCGCAGGGAAGAGAAAAGACCCAATTTGAATGCATTAACGCGGGTGTTATCATCAGGAGAAGGTTGCTGCTAATTGGACCAGTGCTGATGACTATTTCCTCACTGCTGCTTTAACTCCAATTGAATTCAAAGCATCTGCAAGCTTCTTCACAAGTCATGTTCTTATGTTCATTGGCTTCTCAGAATGGGGGGGATCCGATCCGATTCATTTCTGATAAATTCATAACCATGTTTCCTAGAATCCTGGGCTTGCAGAATCTCACTAGCTGTTCTGTCTGGAGACAATACACATCTCTTTAACCTGTGTTTAATGCTCCCTCCATCCACATTGTCTGTACCTTTAAGACCTGGCTGACTGTAGGGATTCGCATTCTAATCAGTATTCTGTAACTTGATTTTATGTCTCTGTGCACTGTTTGAGAGCACATTTCCACTCCATCTGACGAAGGAGCAGCGCTCCGAAAGCTTATGGTATTTGCTACCAAATAAACCTGTTGGACTTTAACCTGGTGTTGTGAGACTTCTTACTGTGTCCTAGAATCCCTACAGTGCAGAAGGAAGTCATTCGGCCCATCGAGTCTGCACCGACTCTCCGATAGAGCATCTTATCCCCGTAACCCCATCTATTTACCCCGCTAATTCCTCTCACCTATATATCTTTGGACACTAATTTAGCATGACTAATCCACCTACCACCTACACACCTTGGGACACTAAGGGACAATTTAGCATGGCCAATGCTGAATGACTGTGGGAGGAAACTGGAGCACCCAGAGGAAACCCACGCAGACACGGGGAGAACAAGCAAACTCCACATAGATAGAAAGTCACCCAAGGTCAGAATTGAACCCGGGGTCCCTGGCGCTGTGAGGCAGCAGTGCTAACCACTGTGCCACCGTGCTACCCACATCTGGATTATGGTACAAACTGACAAGAAAGGAAATGGTTTGTGGCACCAGGGTTCTGCAGTAGCTGTGCGAGGTTGGCAGCGAGTGCGAATGGTTTACAATGTCTGTTGCTCGAGCCGAGCCATTGATTGTAAAGGCTTTTGTAATGAATCAGTTTATGAATAACACAATCACGTCGAATATACACAATGACCAATCTGTAATGTTTATGTCTCTCGGAGGATTTAATCAGTTGTGCAGCCATTGAATCGTAACACCAAGCACTTTGTTATATTGCTTGCAATCTTTTACAGAAGGTTTCTGGTGTCAGAAGCTAGAAGGCAGGTGGTGCTGACAATGTTTGTTCAACTGAACAACTACATGATGGAAGACTTGTTTCCCCCATGTCAGATAAGGAAAAATAACACTTGTGTTTTTATATTGGTTCCTGATTCAGGAGAAGGGGGAGCCTAAATGGGCAAACTGGTTCAAAGGCGATGGCCGAGTGGTATCATCACTAGACTATTAATCCCGAAACGCAACTAATGTTCTGGGGACCCGGGTTCAAATCCCACCACGGCAGATGGTGAAATTTGAGTTCCAGAAAAATATCTGGAATTAGGAATCTACTGATGACCATGAAACCATTGTCGATTGTCGGAAAAACCCATCTGGTTCACTCATGTCCTTGTGGGGAGGAAATCTGCCTTCCTGACCTGGTCTGGCCTACATGTGACTCCAGAGTCACAGCAATGTGGGTGACTCTCAACTGCCCTCTGAAATGGCCTAGCAAGCCACTCAGTTCAAAGGCAACTAGGGATGGGCAATAAATGCTGACCCAGCCAGCGACGCCCATGCCCCACAAATGAATTAAAAAAGAGAAAAAGGAAGAGCCTGTTTTCCAAAATGCCTTCCAGAATTTAAAGTTAAAGTTTCAAGTTTATTTATTAGTGTCACAAGTAGGCTTACATTAACGCTGCAATCTAGTTACTGTGAAAACCTCCTAGTCATCACACTCCGGCACCTGTTCGGGTACACTGAGGGAGAATTTAGCACGGCCAATGCACCTAACCAGCACATATTTCAGACAATGGGAGGAAACCGGAGCACCTGGAGGAAACCCACGCAGACACGGGGAGAATGTGCAAATTCCACACAGACCCGGGAATCGAACCCGGGTCCCTGGTGCTGTGAGGCAGCAGTGCAAATTTGGGGATGTCCCAACGCACTTTACATCCACCGATGTATTTTTGAAGTGCGGTGACTGTGATCACGTGGAAAATGTGGCAGTCAGGTTGCACACAGCAAGATCTCACAAACAGCAAAATGAGAAAGAGAGAAATATTGTCCAGAATACTGCAAGATCTGCCCTGCTGTCCACTAAATAGCACAACAGGGTTTTATACATTGAACCAAGTGGGTAGATGGGGCCTCACTCCAAAACCCAGCACCCCTGACAGCACAGCTCTCCCTCAGTAATGAATAAACCTGCACTCTATGCTTCGACTCCAATGTGGGGATTAAGCCCTTGACGTTCTGATTTAGAAATGATACCACTGTGCCAAGGTGGACACTCGCAATATTTTGTGGCTTTCTCAGGGGGTTTCAATCACTTCCACCTAAATGATTACTTTTGAGAGCTCACTATTATTCAACACAGGAAAATTTCCCAGTTCACTTGCACACAACCCCAAAACCATCTATTTGTGAATGTCTTGTGTTGGTTGAGGGAAGAATGTTGGCCAGGACACTGGGGAAAATTCTCCCTCTTCTTGAATGGTGCCAGTCAATTCTAAGTGTGTGTTTGAACCCCCAGAACAAAACCAAACATTTAATCCAAAATAACTGATAAAAATAAAAACAGAAAATGCTGCAAAGACTCGGCAGGTCTGTTGGCATCTTTGGAGAGAGAAACAGAGTTAAAGGGCCGAATTCTCCGACCTCACCCATGGCTGGGATTCTCCAGTCCCGCTGCAGTGAACAAAGACTTGGCTGAGTGTCAAATTCTCCATTTTTGCTGGCAGCGGTGGTGGGGCATGAATGGCCAATGTTTCGAGTCTGTATAGCTCTTTCTCAGAGCTCTGATATTGTGGTATTCCCCCTGAATAATAAGATTGTTAGCGAGATTATGTGCTCAGGCGAAACCACGACCTCTGGCCCAGAGCCAAACTGACACACCAGCCATGATATGGGAAAATGATCCGTCAATTTGAAAAGTACAGGCCAAAGGAATTGAATCCCCTCCGTTATCAGAATGGATGTTTGTGTAATTTTCAAAAAAGTTGCGGCAGGTCTGTTTTGTTGTCAGAGGCAACCCTTAGAGAAGAGGTTGCATAATCAGCCATGTTTTGCAAAGTGAGATTACATTATTCGTCTAAAACTCATTTGTCATTCATTTCACTTCATTTTCAAACACTGTCATATTCTGAGCTTGTGTGGAAATGTGGTAGGAATGGTCCGATAAGTATATCAGGAGTAGTACCTCATTAACAGAATGCAAGTCTTCTATATCGACGCACAGCAATCAATCAAAACTCAAGCCATGGTAGCTGCAGAGTTATTAGGATTCACTCAGAATTCATGGCTGCAAAATCCAATGAATAAACAGTAGACTGTAAGATATAGGAGCAGAATTAGGCCACTCGGCCCATCGAGTCTGCCCCGCCATTCGATCATGGCCGATATATTTCTCAACCCCATTCTCCTGCCTTTTCCCCATAACCCCCTTACCAATCAAAAGTAAAGTTTATTTATTAGTCACAAGTATGCTCACATTAACACTGCAACGAAGTTACTGTGAAAATCCCTGAGTCGCCACACTCCGGTGCCTGTTCGGGTACACTGAGGGAGAATTTAGCATGGCCAATGCACCTAACCAGCACATCTTTGGAGTGTGGGAGGAAACCGGAGCACCCGGAGGAAACCCACGCAGACATGGAGAGAACGTGCAAACTCCGCACAGACAGTGACCCAAGGCGGGAATCGAACCCGGGTCCCTGGCGCTGTGAAGCAGCAGCGCTAACTACTATGCCACTGTGTCACGCAAGAATCTATTTATCTCTGTCTCACATACACTCAATGACCTGGGCCACCACATCCATCTGTAGCAATGAGTTCCACAGATTCACCACCCTTTGGCTAAAGAAATTCTTCCACATCTCAGTTCTAAAGGGTCGCCTCTTTACTCCGAGGCTGTGCCCTCGGATACCAGTCTCTCCTACTAATGGAAACATCTTCCCCACGTCCACTCTGTCCAGGCCTTTCATTATTCTGTAAGTTTCAATGAGGTTCCCCCTCATCCTTCTAAACTCCATCGAGTACAGACCCAGAGCCCTCAAATGCTCCTCATATGTCAAGCTCTTCATTCCTACAATCATTCTTGTGAACCTCCTCTGGACCCTCTGCAAGACCAGCACATCCTTCCTTAGATACGGAGCCCAAAATTGCTCACAATATTCCAAATGTGGTCTGACCAGAGCCTTATACAGCCTCAGCAGTACATCCCTGCTTTTGTATTCTAGTCCACTCGAAATGAATGCTAACATTGCAGTTGCCTTCCTAACTGCCAACTTAACCTGCAAGTTAACCTTAAGAAAATCCTGAACAAGGACTCCCAAATCCCTTTGCTCTTCCAATTTCTGAGTTCTCTTCTCGTTTAGAGAATAGTCTACACCTCTATTCTTCCCTCCAAAGTGCATAACCTCACACTTTCCCACATTGTATTCCATCTGCCACTTCTTTGTCCACTCATCTAATCTGTCCAAGTCCTTCTGCAGTCTCCTACCTCCTCAATACTACCAGTAGAACTCTAATGATGTGCAGATTAGATGGATTGGCTATGTTAAATTGCCCCTTAGTGTCCCAAGATGTGTTGGTTAGGTGGATTAGTTATGGTAAATGTGTGGGTAGATCTGGTTAAGATTCTCTTCAAAGAATTGGTGCAGTCTCGATGGGCCGAATGGTCTCCTTCTACCCTGTAGGAATTTGATGATTTTATGAAACTAAGGTCTCTGAGCTTAATCCTAAACTCAGCATCATAGTAGATCCACATCTCAAATCATTCAGAAGTCATCCATTTATATCGTTGCAATGGTCTACCAATGATAACTTCTTTGATGTGTTTCAAATGTTGATGTAAATGACTTTGCAGAGAATAACTCCCACCAGCAAATACCCAAGCGGTCCTTATGTGTAAATCCAGAGCAAACAAGTAGCTTCATTAGATGACCGACTAAATCCGGAGTGGTTTTAATTTAATTACTATGTAGAATTACGTAGAACATACAGCAAAAGAAAAAGTCATTTGACTCAACTAGTCCAACGCAGATGTTTATGCTTCACATGTGTCTCCTCAACTTAGAATTATAGAGATATAGAGCATGGAAACAGGCCCTTTGGCCCAACTTGTCCATGCCGCCCAGATTTTACCACTGAGCTAGCTCCAATTGCCTGCATTTGGCCCATCTTACCCGTGTAACTGTCTAAATGTTTTATAAAAGACAAAATTGTATCCGCCTCCATTACTGCCTCTGGCAGCTCATTGCAGTCACTCACCACCCGCTGTGTGAAAAAAATGCCTCTCTGGACCCTTTTGTATCTCTCCCCTCTCACCTTAGATCTATGCCCTCTAGTTTTAGACTCCCCTACCTTTGGGAAAAGATGTTGACTATCGAGCTTGTCAATGCACCCCCAGCACAGCAGGGCACCCACAGTAAAAATGGAGCTGTCGGTGGCAGGCTGGGTTTTTGAAAAGAATCGGACTGTCAGTTCACTGACAGTTGCTGCAAGCGGCATATCTTTGTCCAGACAGAGTCACCGAGACCAACAATTTAATAATTTCAGTGTAGGAGCTGAGAACAACTTCTGTAGATTTACAATCTGCTGTTATGATTATTTTCTTTGTAAAGAATGCATCATGTGAAGATTGAAAATAACCGCCTTGAAAATAAAGTGGAACTGTCATAAATTCCGATTCCTCAAGAATTCTGGTTGGTTAAGTTCTTGTTAACACAATGTCTACTCTACATGGTTCAAAACTAAAAACAGCAAATACTCAGCAAGTCAGACGGCACATACGGAGAGAGAAACTGAGTTAATGCTTCAGGTCGATGGCCCTTCTGTTTCCCTCTTCCTCAGGCTTGCTGAGTATTCCCAACATTTTCTATCCCATTTCAGATTTCCAGCATCAACTTTTCTATTACGTCTTTTTATTCATAGAAATCCTACAGATTGATTACATCCACACAAGAAGACAGAAGAGTTTAAAGTCTCTTTCGCAAGGCAACACCACTACCATAGAATCATAGAATCCTTACGGTGTGTAAGGAGGCCATTCAGCCCATCGAATCTGTACCAACTACAATCCCACCCCAAGCACTATTCCCGTAACCTCATGTATCTACCCTGCTAGTTCCCCTAACACCAAGGGGGATCAATTTAGCATGGCCAACCCACTCAACCCGCACATCTTTGGACTGTGGGAGGAAACTGGAGCACCCGGAGGAAACCCACGCAGACACGAAGAGAATGTGCAAACTCCACACAGACAGTGACCCAAGGTTGGAATTGAACCCAGATCTCTGGCGCTGAGAGGCAGCAGTGCCCCACCGTGCTGCCCAAGCGTGGGTTTCCTCCGGGTGCTCCAGTTTCCTCCCACAGTCCAAAGATGTGCAGGTTACATGCATTGGCCATGCTAAATTGTCCCTTAGTGTCCCGGGATACGTAGATTAGGGGGACTAACAGGGTAAATATATGGGGTTACGGGGATAGAGCCTGGGTGAGATAATTGTCGGAGCAGACTCGATAGGCTGAGTGGCCTCCTTCTGCACTGTAGGGATTCTATGGTTTCCATCCTCTCACTTTTGTGTTTATCTAGCTTTCCCTTCAATGCACCTACCTTTTTGTTCCTGTGTTAAGGGAGTTCCACATTCTCATCTTTCTCTGGCTAAAGAGGTTTCCACAATTCCGTACTGGATTTATCCGTGACTATCTTATACTTCGGACCTCCGGATTTCAATTCCCCAACAGCTGTCATTTTCTTAATGTCACAAATATTTTCAAACTATCGAAGTAAATGGATGCCACCCTTTCCCAAGCTGAAGTGGGTATGAAGCTAATGTGAAGAACCTTCAAACTTCACTTTGCAATTTTGACTCGAGAATGAGAATAATTGTCCTCATGATCGCGTAATCATACTTCACAGTAATTGAAAGTTAAATCGAAAGCTTCATAATGAGAGAAGGATGTTGTGCATACATATTTCCTGCAAAATCCACTTCTTATTTTCTCTTACCTCACCAATTTGCTCTCTTGAATACTTTGAATGTAAATCTGCTGTTGTCTCATCCAGCTGGTTATTAGACATGCACCACAGTTAGTTGTGAGAAGTTTTTCAACATTTGAAATTCTCCTGTCCTCTTGGACTATCCGTGTATCTAAGGAGGATTGGAAGTTTATGATCAGTGCCTCTACAATTTCCACCCTTACTTCCCTCTCACTTCCGTAGGTGGCACGGTGGCATAGTGGTTAGCACTGCTGCCTCACAGGGCCAAGGACCCGGATCCGATTCCGGGCTTGGGTCACTGTCTGTGTGGAGTTTGCACATTCTCCCCATGTCTGCGTGGTTTTCCACCGGGTGCTCTGGTTTCCTCCCACACTCCAAAGATGTGCGTGTTAGGTGGATTGGCCATGCTAAATTTCCCCTTAGTGTCCAAAATAAGTTTAAAGTTTACTTATTCGTGTCATAAATAGACTTACACTAACACTGTAATGAAGTTATTGTGAAAATCTCCAAGTCACCACACTCTGGTGCCTGTTCGGGTACACTGAGGGAGAATTTAGCATGGCCAATGCACCCAACCAGCACGTCTTTCGGACTGAGACAGGAATCTGGAGCACCCGGAGGAAACCCACGCAGGCATAGGGAGTACGTGTGGACTCCAAAAAGACAATGACCCAAGCCAGGAATCAAACCCGGTCCCTGGCACTGTGAGGCAGCAGTGCTAACCACTGTTCCACCGTGCCGCCCTATGTGCAGGTTAGGTGGATTGGCCATGTTCAATTGCCCCTTAGTGTCCAAAGATGTGTAGTTTAGGTGGATTAGCCACGGTAAATGTCTGGGGTTACGGGGATAGGCGGGGGGAGGGTTCGGTTGGGATGCTGTTTCGCAGGTACAGAATTGCCAAGTTTACAGTAAGAGCTAATTTCCATCCAGGATCCCACAGAAGATATATGGAAACTAGCCAAGGTGGCAAGCATTTGTTGAGGAGAAATGTCCTATGAAGTCACTACACACAATGGAGCAATGTTGAGATATAACTGAGGATAAATCAGATCCATTCCAGTTCCTCCACCATTATATCATCCCATTGCATCTGGGACAAGATCCCAAATACAAACAAGAGCAATGTACAAGAATGAAATCCCCACAGATCACTGTGAGCAATTAAAGGATCCTCCAGACAAGGTTACCAGGACAAGATCTGGGAATATCAGCTGCTTACCTTTACACAGATTTCTCAGTTCTATACACTTATGCAATGGTAACTAAACATGAACACTACATGTTCTACATCTTTGGAAGGTTTTGGGTGGCATGGTGGCACTGTGGTTAGTGCTCCTACTTCACAGTGCCAGGGATCCAGTTCAATTCCAGCCTCGGGTGACTGTGTGGAGTTTGCACATTCCCCCTGTGTTTGCATGAGTTTCCTCCAGATGTTCCAGTTTCTTGCCATAGTCCAAAGATGTGCAGGTTTGGTGGATTGGCCATGTTAGATTGCCCGTTAGTGTCTCAAGATGTGTAGGTTAGGTGGATTGGCCATTATATATTGCCTCTTAGTGTCCAAAGCTGTATAGGTTAGGTGAATTAGTCATGGTAAATGTGTGAGGTTATGGGGATAGACAGGGGAATGGGTCTTGAGGTGGGCCTGGGTAAGATACTCTGTCAGAAAGTCGGTGCAGACTTGATGAGGCAAATGACCTCCTTCTGCAATGTAGAGATTCCATGATTCTATGATTCTTTGGAAGGTGTGAAAGTATCTTAAAAAGGAAAGGGGGATTTTGTAATATACATTCTGGGGATATCAGCCTGACAGCACTGGTAGGGAAATGTGTCATGTGATCCAGTCTTAGTTTCTCTCTTGCTTTGAGCAGAGCACGCACACACAGCTCTGATGCCTTCAAGCTGTGAACCCAATTGATTCAGAATGGTCAGCGCCTTGTATCTTATGCATTGAATAAGCCCACAGCGTGACATCAATATAATACCATGACAGAAGGCAGGAAAGATTCAATGTCGAAAGGGATGCTGAGATGAGGTAAAATAGGAGCGATAATGAGTTGAGCAAAGAGTGGATCGAGGGGAGATGAAAATGGCAAAATCAGCAGTGTAACCAGTGCCTCCTGGGAGCAGCGATTGCGATCGTCAATTATCATTGAGTTCTGGGTGAGTGGGTTTAGATCACTGGTCAGGAAACAGCTTCACGCCTTTGGACTGAAGAAATCGCAGGTGGATTTTTGTTTCAGACTCTGCACATCTCACTTAAAGGAACGAGACTGGCAACATCTGGTTGCTTTGGACATCTGCCAGTGCCAGCTGGTACTTGAAGCATCACGCAGCAGGCTTGCTGTTGTTCAGAATGTGCTACACAATCAAAATGTCAAGGTTGTCTATCCTTTTGTAGTCAGAATGCTTAGGAACAAAATCTTCTGTCAGAATTGTTTACCGCGGAGATGCTAAAGTTGCAGCTCTTAACTGCTTGAATTCGATAGGAAGTAAAATAAAAGTTGGATTTATTTAGTGCTTTTCATGACTTAAAAATGCCCAACGTGCTTTACAACCAATCATTATATTTAGAGTATGGTTGTAAGGTAGGAAATTCTGCACGCAATTTAAGGGCAGCCCGGTGGCACAGCACCAGGGACCCGGGGTCAATTCTGGCCTCAGATGACTGTCTGTGTGGAGTTTGCATGTTTTTTAAAGCTTATTTGTGTCACAAGTAGTCTTCCATTAACACTGCAATGAAGTTATTGTGAAAATCCCCTAGTCACCACACTCCGGTGCCTGTTCAGGTACACTGAGGGAGAATTTAGCACGGCTAATGCACCCTAACCAGCACGTCTTTCGGACTGTGGGAGGAAACCGGAGCACTCAGAGGAAACCCATGCAGACACGGGGAGAACGTGCAGACTCCACACAGACAGTGACCCAAGCCGGGAATCAGAACCCAGGTTCCTGGCGCTGTGAGGTAGCAGTGCTAACCACTGTGCCACCATGCCGCTCATTCTACTCTCCTCCCGTCCATTCCCCCCTAACAAACTCTTCCTCTCCTCGCAATCCCCACGCACACTTTCCCTTCCCCACAGCCCCCTCACAAACACTCCCTCCCCTCATAGCGTCCTCACACACTCATCCTCTACCCACAACCCCCTCATAAACTCTCCCTTCCCCAGCAATCCACTCACTCACTCTCGCCCCCTCACAACCCCCTCACTCACTCTCCCTCCCCCACAATCCCCTCACAAACTCTCCCTCCCCTCGCTGCCGCCTCACACACTCTCCCTCCCCTCAGAACCCCCTCAAAAACTCTCTCTCCCTTGTAACCCCCTCACAAACTCTCCCTCCTCTCGTAACTCCCTCACACACTCTCCCCCACTCCCCTCACACACTCTCCCCCACCCCCCTCACACACTCTCCCTCACCCCCCTCACACACTCTCCCCCACCCCCCTCACACACTCTACCTTCTCCGCATCCTCACAATTCCCCCCCCATCTCCTCACACTCTCTCATTCACACTTCACTGGTCTGGGGTCTTTGAGGCAGCCTGCCTCAGCCACACCGTGTCCTCACCATGATCTGCCCACCAAGCCTCTCCCCCACCTCATGGTCTCGTGCGTGCTGCCAACCGTTACTTACCTTCCACTCTTTGATTCTCATCCAATCGGAGTCTAATTCGGCTCTGCATTCGCTGTTGATTGGTTCACTAGTTTGAGCCTATCGGCAGCAAATGCCGGGAGCAATCAGCCTCTGATTGGATGCCCAGTTAACTGTTGGCCGTGTGTGCACTCTAGTGAACTGACTCGGAGTGTTCCAGTGTGGGGTGCGGTGGAAAAACATGGCGACTGGAGGCAGGGTCGCCTTACTTGAGAAAGGATATACTGGCACTGGAGCGGGTGCAGAGGAGATTCATTTGGCTGTTTCCGGAGTTGAGAGGGTTGACTTGTGAGGAGAGACTGAGTAAACTGGGGCTATACTCATTGGAATTCAGAAGAATGAGGGGAGATCTTCTAGAAACATATAAGATTAAGAAGGAAATAGATAAGGTAGAAGCAGGGAAGTTGTCTCCACTGGCAGGTGAAACTAGAACTAGGGGGCATGGCCTCAAAATAAGGGGAAGCAGATTTAGGACTGAGTTGAGGAGGAACTTCTTCACACAAAGGGTTGTGAATCTGTGGAATTCCCTGCCCAGTGAAGCAGTTGAGGCTACCTCATTGAATGTTTTTAAGGCAAGGATAGATACATTTTTGAACAGTAAAGGAATTAAGGATTATGGTGAGCGGGCGGGTAATTGGAGCTGAGTCCATGAAAAGATCAGCCATGATCTTATTGAATGGCGGAGCAGGCTCGAGGGGCCAGATGGCCTACTCCTGCTCCTAGATCTTATGTTCTTATGTTGATGGTCAGGACCCCGTGCCTCAGCACGATGTGTTTCTTTGTCAATCTGCCCCTGTCTTGTTTGAGTTTTGAGCCATGAGCTGGTTTCTTATTGGTTCACTTCATCCTCCCACACTCCTTTTCATTTCTTTAGCAACACTAAAGCCTCTTTTAACATTTTTATTGCACATTTCATCAAATCTTTCTTATAGACTGTATTCCTGTGTCCTGTGGCTCAGTTAGCAACGCTCTCATCTCTGTCTCAGAATGATCACAGAAACCCTACAGTACAGAAGGAGGTCATTCGGCCCCTTGAGTCTGCACCGACAACAATCCCACCCTATCCCCGTAACCCCTGCTATTTACCCTGCTAATCCTCCCCAAAACCAGGGTCAATTTAGCATGGCACATAACCAGCACATCTTTCCGACTGTGGGAAGAAAACGGAGCACCCGGAGGAAACCCACGCAGACACAGGGAGAACGTGCAGACTCTGCACAGAGAGTGACCCAAGCCGGGATTCGAACCTGGGCCTCTGGCGCTGTGAGGCAACAGTGCCGGGGGGTTCGAGTGCCACTCCAGAGACTCGAGCACTAGGATCAAGGCTGACACTCCATTGAAGTACTGTGGGAGCGCTGCACTGTTGGAGGTGCTGTCTTTCAGAGTACATGTTAAACTGAAGCTTCAGTTGCTCCCTCTGGTGAATGTAAAAGATCCCATGGCATTACTCCAAAGAACAGCAGTGCATTAATACTGAGCAAGACTTAGCTCTCAACAAGCATCCTGAAATTTCTGGCCGTTCCTCCCGGCGGGATCTTCTGTCCCACCAATAGCCCCCCCCCCCCCCCCCCCCCCCCAACCCCCGCACCCCCATCGTCAAGTGTTTTCTGGCAGCGGAGGGTGTGAACAATGGGAAAACCCATTGACTGCGGTGGGTCTGGAAGATCCCACCACTAGCCAATGGCAGGCCACCTCCGCAAAACACAACACGGTGGGTACGGAAAATCCTGCCCATTCTAGAGTCATAGAGGTTTCCAGCATGGAAACAGGCCCTTCGGCCTAATTTGTCCATGCCTCCCTTTTTTTTTTTACCACGAAGCTCGTCCCAGTTGCCCGCATTTGGCCCAGAGCCCTCTATATCCATCTTACCTATGTAACTGTCTAAATACTTTTTAAAAGACAAAATTGTACCCACCCCTACTACTACCTCTGGCAGCTTGTTCCAGACACTCACCATCCTCTGTGTGAAGAAATTGCCCCTCTGGACCTTTTTGTATCTCTCCCCTCTCACCTTAAACCTATGCCCTCTAGTTTTAGTGTCCTCCACCTTTGGGAAAAGATGTTGACTATCTATCTTATCTATGGCCCTCATTATTTTACAGACCTCTATAAGATCACCCCTAAACCTCCTACACTCCAGGGAAAAGAGTCTCAGTTTATCCAGCCTCTCCTTATAACTCAAACCATCAAGTCCCGGTAGCATCCTAGTAACATCCCCCCACACACTCGCAGAGCCCCTCTGGTCATTTATCATTTTGCTGCTTGTGGGATCTTGCTGTGCACTAATTGTCTTTCAAACAGTGATTATACTTCAAAAATATTCCATTAGCCGGAAACTGCTTTGAGACTTGCCCAGGTCACGAGAAGCACTTTCTAGCCAGAAGTCCATTTGCACGTTGAACTGTCTATTCTCTTTACAGATACTCAGAGACTCATTGTGCACCTCCAGCTCACCCTGGTGTAATTCTGGTTTCTTCTCTACACTTCGGGACTAACACTTATTAAGTTGTTCAGTGAACTAAATGCCAGAATCTATTAGATAACGTCAAACCATATTCTTCTGCTGATTCGCCCGTGGAGACCAAGTGCAGCACGTTAATCTAATTTCTTTACACATTAGAGGTGAAGTGAAATAAAAATTAAGCGTTTTAGTAACGAAGTTGTCTGTTAAATTGAAAGTCGGAAGATTTGCTGTAGATTCGTCAAGTGAATTTTAAATAGAGTACAGCCTGCGGTTACGTGCTGGATCTGCTCACTGACTGGCCTTGGGGCGAATGTATTCCCTGCCCTTTGATACTGAGCGTCTGAACTGAGCTCCGTGAGACTGGAAACCAAAACACAGGAATCCTAATGTGGGCAAAGGAGCTGGGGCTGTAGTTGGATGGGGGTGTGGGGGGTGAGCTGGGGTGGGGGGGGGGGGGGGGGGAGCAGGGAGGGGGGGATCGCATGGGAGGTGTGAATTGGGGAGATGGGAATGCAAAGGGATGAGTTGGGGAGATGGGAGCACAAGGGGTTTGTGCATGAGACGCAAAAACCCCAGTCTGCAGGTGCAACAGGTGATCAAGAAGGCAAATGGGATGTTGGCCTATATCGCAAGGGGGATAGAATATAAAAGCAGAGATGTCTTGCTGCATCTGTACAGGGCATTGGTGAGGCCGCAACTGGAATACTGTGTGCAGTATTGGTCCCCTTATTTGCAGAAGGATATATTGGCCTTGGAGGGAGTGCAGAGAAGGTTCACCATGTTGATACCAGAGATGAGGGGTGTTGATTATGAGGAGAGACTGAGCAGATTGGGTTTGTACTCGTTGGAATTTAGAAGACTGAGGGGGGATCTTATAGAGACCTATAAGATAATGAAGGGGCTGGATAGGGTAGAGGTGGAGAGATTCTTTCCACTTAGAAAGGAAGCTAGAACTAGAGGGCACAGCCTCAAAATAAAGGGGAGTCAGTTTAGGACAGAGTTGAGGAGGAACTTCTTCTCTCAGAGGGTGGTGAATCTCTGGAATTCTCTGCCCACTGAAGTGGTGGAGGCTACCTCGTTGAATATGTTTAAATCACAGATAGATGTATTCCTGATCGGTAAGGGAATTAGGGGTTATAGGGATCAGGCGGGTAAGTGGAACTGATCCACTTCAGATCAGCCATGATCTTATTGAATGGCGGGGCAGGCTCAAGGGGCTAGATGGCCTACTCCTGCTCTTATTTCTTATGTTCTTATGAGTTGGGGAGATAGGAGCACAAGGGGATGAGATGGGGAGATGGGAGGGCAAGGGATTGTTGGGGAGGTGGGAGCACAAGGGTTGAGTTGGGGAGATGGGAGCGCAAGGGGATGAGTTGGGGGAGATGGGGGAGCGAATGGGGGGAGCCAGTGGGGGATGAGCTGAGGGTGGGGGTTGAGATGGGGTGGTGGGGGGCATGTGGGGATGAGTTGGGGGAGATTGGGGGCTGGGTAGGGAGTGTGGGGGGTGAGGTGGGGTTGTGCTGGGTGCGCATGGAGGGTGAGTTGGTGTGGTATGTGGGGCTTGTGGGGGTGAGTTGGGGGCTGAGTTGGGAGGTGGGGGGCATGGTGGGTGAGTAGGGGGTTGGGTGGGGCATGTGGGAGCGAGTAGCGGGTGGGGGATGCATGGGGTGTGTGTAGAGCATGTGGGGGCTAAGTAGGAGGGTGGGGATGCATAGTGGTTGAGTTGGAGGGTGGGAGCAGCGGTGTTCTAGAAATTTAGAGAAGGTACTGCCCAAAAGGATGACAGAAAGAGACTAGAATTTGAAAGGGACTATTTGACAATAAAAATAATAAGGCAGAGCATTGGAATCACTTTTCAAAGAGCTGGCACCAGCACAATGGGTTGAATGGCCTCTTCCATTCAGATTTTATGGTTCGTTGTGAACCAAAAGATGTTGGGATGGTATCGGTTGAAGAGCGTGTCTGGTAAAGAAGTCTTTGTCAGCTCCTGCATGTTAACAGGCTGCCTCGGAAAAGCAGCCAGCATAATCAAAGACGGACGGTAAGATCGCGCCCTTACTCATTTTCCTCCTGATGTGTTATTCTACCATGTAGACATCGGGAGCGGGATTTTCCGGCTGCCTGCGTCCCAAGGCCAGGATTTCCTGCCTGAGACCTTTAAATGATTTGCCGAATTTTCTGTCCCTCCCGCTATGGTTCCCACGACAGGGAGGATGGGAAAATTCCAGCCCAGTGCTGAATTTGATCCTCTCTCCTGTCTCCCAATTCCCAGCATGTTTTCAAAGGATCCTGGTGGGATCGGCGTAACGCAAACCGAATCCGATATCTCAGTTCGCATCTTGACGGGTCAATCTGGGGGACATGGAATACAGAATAGTAACCATCACCAAGCTTTGAACTTAACTGGGGTTTGTGCCGAATCCCACTTTAGCCCATTGTGCCCTTCACCTTTCACACTGATTCCATGGTCCATTTGCCCAAAGTGGTGCCCACCCACAATACTACTCATGCCATCTGGGATAGAATGGCGCATTTCCACCGCATGGACCTGTTAAAGAACAAAGAAAATTACAGCACAGGAACAGGCCCTTCGGCACTCCAAGCCTGCACCGACCATGCAGCCCGACTGAACTAAAACCCTCTACCCTTCCAGGACCATATCCCTCTATTCCCATCCTATTCATGTATTTGTCCAGACGCCCCTTAAAAGTCACTATCGTATCCACTACCTCCCCCAGCAGCAAGTATCTTTATTGCATTGCAACCAAAACCTTATGGTAGAATCATAGAAACCCTACAGTGCAGAAGGAGGCCATTCGGCCCATCGAGTCTGCACCGACCACAATCCCACCCAGGCCCTATCCCCACATATTTACCCGCTAATCCCTCTAACCTACACATCTCAGGACTCCAAGGGGCAATTTTTAACCTGGCCAATCAACCTAACCCGCACATCTTTGGACTGTGGGAGGAAACCGGAGCACCCGGAGGAAACCCACGCAGACACGAGGAGAATGTGCAAACTCCACACAGACAGTAGGATTTGCCGGCTCCTCCAGCTGACGAGATCTTCCAGTCCCCCTGATGTCAACCCCTGCGGCGATGGGACGGGTAAGCCATGCGAAACAGCGTAGATTTTGGCGGGGCTGGAAGATTCCACTGGCAGCCAATGGCTAAAACACATTCCAGTGGCAGGGTGGGGTGGGGGGTGGGGGTGGAGCGGGTGGGGGGTGGTGGCGGTGGGGGGAATGAAAAATTCTGGCCTTATTCTCACAGGCACCCACGTGAATCCAGTGTGAACCACCTAATCCTGACCACCCGTGTGTAGACAACACACTTGTAGTTCTGTTGTCAGACACTCAGCTCTGCAAGTTGATCTCCCTGGCCACCTGCCCCACACTCAATTTTGAGCTCGCCAGTTGGAAACCGCTCCTCTTGTCCACACGCATCGCTCATGAGAGCATGCTGCACGCAAATTGGCTTCTGTGCCGACACTTCGGAGGTACCTCATTGGGCCTAAAGCACTTGGGACCTCTGTTGGCCATGAGTGCTGTTAAACAAATCCAACAATCAGGCTGCAATCAGGGAGGTGAGGTGGGAGTCCCAAATTGGCGAGAATTGTGCCAACAGAATTAGCACAGGGAGAGTATGAACCATGCCACCCCCTGCCCATTTCCCCCCCCCCCCCGCCCCGCCCCGTCCAAAAGAACAGGGAAGACCAATTTTTTTAGCCTATATGACCAGAGACCAGTAGTCAAATCAGTTGAATCCATCAAGAGTGCCCTGACCCGTTGCAGTAATTATTTCATTGAAAGCAGCAGTGACCAGGAGCGAACTGAAGCCAATAGAACGAGAGCATTACATTAGTCACTGGAAGAATGATTCAGTTCCTGGCGATCCGACTCCTCTTTGAGAAGCTGGAAAATATCACGTTCGGTCCAGAATCTATTATGATCAATTAGATTGCTTTATTGTGCTGATTTGTGACAGGTTTTAGTTTCAGGTTTCTGCTCATGAATTTTTGCAGGAAACTGCAGTGTGTCCATAATCTCGGCAAATCCCAGAGTGGACTCCAATGCATTCTGGGAGCATTTTGCCAATTGTGCCCTGGACAGAATTCCACGGCCCACAGGGATGTGGGATAAGTGTTGGAAAATGGGGTTAACGCAATTTTAATGGTAGTTATTAAGTAGAAATGGTCGAGAGCTTCAAGTTTTTAGCAGTCCAGATCGCCAACAACCTAACCTGGTCCCCCCATGCCGACACTATAGTTAAGAAAGCCCACCAACGCCTCTACTTTCTCAGAAAACTAAGGAAATTTGGCATGTCAGCTACGACTCTCGCCAACTTTTACAGATGCACCACAGAAAGCATTCTTTCTGGTTGTATCACAGCTTGGTATGGCTCCTGCTCTGCCCAAGACCGCAAGGAACTACAAAAGGTCATGAATGTAGCCCAATCCATCACGCAAACCAGCCTCCCATCCATTGACTCTGTCTACACTTCCCGCTGCCTCAGAAAAGCAACCAGCATAATTAAGGACCCCACGCACCCCAGACATTCTCTCTTCCACCTTCTTTCTTCTGGAAAAAGATACAAAAGTCTGAGGTCACGTACCAACCGACTCAAGAACAGCTTCTTCTCTGCTGCCATCAGGCTTTTGGATGAACTGACCTCGCACTAAGTCGCACTAGTGACTGTAACACTACATTCTGCACTCTCTCCTTTCCTTCTCTATGAACAGTATGCTTTGGCTGTATAGTGCGCAGGAAACAATACTTTCCACTGTATGTTAATACATGTGACAATAATTAATCAAATCAGCTATTGTTGATCGAGACTCAATGTGCTGAAGGTCCTTTTCTGCGCTCTACGACTCTGACTCTATGGGTGGAATTTTCCCGCCACGGGAATCGTAGCGGGCAGAACAGGGTCGTGCAAAGGTCCGTTGACCTTGGGCGGAATTTTCTGTTCTCAAGGCGAGTGCTGCCGGAAAATCCCGCCCATTGACTTTATTTACTCACCAGTAACTACGGAAAACCCCATGTGTCAGAGCTTAGAAAATGCCCATCAAGTTACTTCAGAGGATGCACCAGATGGTCAGAAAGAATCACTTAACCAATTCGATCTTATCTATTTACTGAAGGAATATCAACATCAGTGACAACTACAACCCAATGACCAACGCCAATTAAAATCAGAAGAATTTCCTCAGCAAATTCAGAGTCTGGAATTTTCCAGCTCTTCCATCCGGCTTGATCTTCCAGTCCCGCCAAAGTTGACCCTCTCTACCAAAGTCCCCCAGTGTGCAGGATGGGCGAGCCATGCAAATTGCCATTGCCTCTGGCAGGACAGGAAGAGCCCATTGATGACCAATGGTGAGCCACCTCCGCCGTGGGAATACCTAGTGTGGGCACGGGAGGAGAAGGGATTGCTGGAAAATTCCAGCCATAGTCTTAGAATGATTTCCAGCACAGAAGGAGGCCAAAATAAAAACAAATTACTGCGGATGCTGGAACCTGAAACCAAAAGAGAAAACGCTGGAAAATCTCAGCAGGTCTGGCGGCATCTGTAAGGAGAGAAAAGAGATCATCTGGACTCAAAACATCAGCTCTTTTCTCTCCTTACAAATGCTGCCAGACCTGCTGAGATTTTCCAGCGTTTTCTCTCACGGAAGGAGGCCATTCAGCCCATCGAATTCCATGCCAGTTTTTCCGTACAGCAATTCAGTCAGTCCCACTCCCTACTCTATCCCTATAGCCTGGGTAATCTAGTTCCTTCAATTTCCCATCCAAAATCCTTTTGAAATTATTGGTCATCTCTGCTTCCACCATCCACATAACAGCGAGTTCTAGTTACCATTCACCAAAAAACAGATTTTTCCTAACATTCCCTGTGCATCCCTTGCCCAAAACCATCCATCACAAATAAATATAAATGATAAACCATCAATCCGTGTTCGTTTATTGTTTTGTTGACAAATGGGAAGAGCTTTTCTTTGACTACCTTATCTAAGGCTCACGAACCCTGAACACAAGGTCATGAACGAAGTCCAGTCTATCATGCAAACCAGTCTCCCATTCATTGATTCCGCCTACACTTCCCGCTGCCTCAGAAAAGCAGCCAGCATAGTCAAGGACCCCACGCAGCCCGGGCATACTCTCTTCCACCTTCTTCTGTTGGGAAAAAGATTACAAAAGTCTGAGGTCACGCACCAACCGATTCAAGAACAGCTTCTTCCCTGCTGCCATCAGACTTTTAAATGGACCTACCTCGTATCAAATTGATCTTTCTCTGCACCCTAGCTATGATTGTAACACTACATTCTACACCCTCTCCTTTTCTTCTCTATGAATGGTATGCTTTGTCTCTGTATCACGCAAGAAACAATACTTTTCACTCTCTATCAATACATGTGACAATGATAAATCAAATCAAATCAGATCTAAACATGTCATAATCTTGTACACCGCTATCCAATCTTCCCTCAATCTCCTTCATTACATGGAGAATTCTTGAATCGAAAATGCTAGGTCTTCACATCAATTACAGTTCATTAATGGTGAGGTGAATAAAAAAGTAAAAACCTTGAGGAACTCTCCAGATCTCTTATTTCAGGAAGCTGACAGTTTCTTCCCAACAGGCATCAATCCGAACACTAACCATTCCTAGCACTTGGTTGGACAAGAGGGAGATGCCAGGAGCTAAGGTCTGCGGGCGGCCTAATAGTCTGTCTGTTCCAGTCACTTGGCAGCAATCGAAAAACACAATTCCGTCTGTCTCGTCACGGTAAGAAAGTCAAAGTGAGTCAGCGCTGGGGGGAAGAAGAGACTCCCAGCTGTGAATCACATCAAATGTTTCTCAACACTGAAACATGTTTCCTTTGTAAATCACCCACTTGGATTCCATCTTAACTTAACACAACGGGTGAGATTTTACAGCCATGCTCAAGCAAGACTGGAAAATCCCACCCGAGGTCAACAGACATTTCCATTGTCCGCCCCTCGCCCGCTCCGATTCCATGGCAGGCTAGGTGGTAGAATTCCAGCGAACATCAAGGTGCTATCTATAAAAGGAGCCACATGAGATTAATTAGTTATTCTCATAGAATCATAGAATCCCTACAATGCAGAAGCAGGGCATTCAGCCCATCTGCACTGACTCTCCGACGGAGCATCAGATCCTATCCCATAACCCCACGTATTTACCCTGCTAATACCCCCCTAACCTATAAATCTTGGGACAATAAGAGGCGATTTTGCATGACCAACCCACCTAACCTGCACATCTTTGAATTTTGGGAGGAAACCGGAGCACCAGGACGAAACCCATGCAGGCACAGGGAGAACATGCATACTCCAGAACGTGCAGACAATCATGCAAGGCCAGAATTGAACTCAATTGTCAGTCAGCTAGTGGGCTAAGAAAGGCAGTAGTCAATGGGATTGGCTTTGGAATATGTGCCAATGACGCTGGGTAGGTATGTGGTTCATGTGATCAGGACTGACTGTGTTGAACTGTCTCAGGATTCATTTTGATGAGAAGCTACTTACAGCCGTAGAGATATACAGCACAGAAAAAGGCCCTTCTGCCCTTCGTGACTGCTCCGGTCTACAATTCTAATCCCATTTTCCAGCACTTGGCCCATAGCTTTGTATGCCTTGGCATTGCAAGTACACATCTAAATACTTCTCAAATGCTATGAGGGTCTCTGCCTCCACCAGCCTTTGAGGCAGTGAGTTCCAGACTCCCATCACCCTCAGGCTGAAAAAGGTGTTCCTCACATCCCCTCTAAACCTCCTGCCCCTTACTTTAAAACTCTGCCCTTCTGGTTATTGATCGCTCTATCAAGGGGAAAGGTTTCTTCCTGTCTATTCCATCTACACCCCTCATTTCTATCATGTCTCCCCCTTCAGTGTCCTTGGCTCCAAGGAAAACAACCCAAGTCTATCCAATCTCTCCTCATGACTAAAACTCTCCAACCCGAGCAAGATCCTTTGTTTTTCTGATGAATGCTTAGCCCCCATGGATAAATGTATTTTAGTCCTATTCCAAAGTGGAATAATTAAGAGAATGCTAACTGTGGTCTAGGTCAAGGTGAGATCTATATCAAAACTTAAAGTGCCCATAACCAAACAAAGTAAATTGGAAAATAAATCACTAATGATTTGTTAAATCCTTTGGCGGCTTCTCAAGGTCTTTGCTTCTTTTGGAGGCCACTGATTGGCCATCCAGCTTCAAGAGCCCTAATTGGGCAGGGAATTTGGCTACATGCCAATTTAGGGGTCGCCTGAGTGAAAATTACAAGGAGTTACTGTTTCCCCCAGGGGTGAGTTCAAGACCCAGGAGCTATCCGGACATCTGTGCCCCGTCCTCAAAGTGAAAATGCAGCCCAGAGTGTTTGCAAGAAAGGAACTATCTTCATTGAGTTTGTCTGAAAACCTTGCCTGAGGCTGCAGCACATACATATTAGTGTCATTTTTAAATGAGTATGTTTGTGTTCCATTTTTCTGGAGAAACCTTTCATGTCATGTACGAACATACGGAATAGGAGCAGAAGTAGGCCATTTTGCCCCTCGAGCCAGGGATGGTCTTTTTGTGTGTTTCAAGTTCTACATTCCCATCTATCCCTGATAACTTTTGATTCCCTTTCCAAACAAGAATCCATCTACCATTGAAAAATATTCAATGACCTCAAACCCCATCGCCATCTGAGGTAGCAAGTCCCAAAGTCACACAACTCTGGGAGACAACAAAAAATCTCCTCATCTCTGTCCTAAAATGGTGACCTCTAATTTTACAACAGTGCCTCCTTGTTCTGTACTCATAAAATCATAGAATCCCTACAGTGCAGAAGGAGGCAATTTGGCCCATCGAGCCTGCACTGACAACAATCCCACCCAGATCCCATCCCTGTGACCCCACATATTTACCCTCCTAGTCCCCCTGACACTAAGGGGCAATTTATCAGGGCCAATCAATCTAACCTTCACATCTATGGACTGTGGGAGGAAACCGGAGTATCGGAGGAAACCCACGCAGACACGGGGAGAATGTGCAAACTCCACACAGTCACCCGAGGCCAGAATTGAACTTGGGTCCCTGGCACTGTGAGGCAGCAGTGCTAACCACTGTGTCACCGTGCCGTCCAACTCACCCACAAGACGAACAATCCTTTCCATGTGCACCTTGTCAATACTGCTCAGGGTCTTATATACTTCAATCACCACCTCCCCCCCCGCCCCCCCCCCATCATAGAGTCATAGAATGATAGAGTCATACAGCACAGGGAAGGCCCGTCAGCCCATCGAGTCCGCACCAACAATAACTACCACCAATGGTGCAAAAATCCCATTTTCCTGCACTTGTTCCATATCCTTTCATGTTATATTTCAAGTGCTCATCCAAATACTTTTTAAAGGTTGTAAGTTCTCTAAACTCCACTGGAAACAAGCCCAATCTGTCCATCCATCCTTCATTAGGGTGGCACAGTAGTTAGCACTGCTGCCTCACAGCGCCAGGGACCCGGGTTCAATTCCCAGCTTGGGCCACTGTGCAGACTCTGCACAGACATTCCCCCTGTGTCTGCACGGGTTTCCTCAGGGTGCTCCGGTTTCCTCCCAGAGTCCAAAAGACGCGCTGGTTAGGTGCATTGGCCATGCTAAATTCTCCCTCAGTGTCCCCAAACAGGCATCGGAGTATGGCGACTAAGGAATTTTCACAGTCAGTTCATTGCAGTGTTAATGTAAGTCTACTTGTGACCATAATATGTAAGCAAATGAATAAATAAAATAGACAGCCTGCTCATTCCAGGTATCAATCCAGCAAACATCCTCATAACTGCAAAGAAGATTCAGTCACCATTCACTGTTGTACTTTTTATATCTTGGATCTATGCAGAGATGACACCAGTTTGTATGTGTGCAACAGGTTGTATTCACAGTGCTGTCAAATGTCTACTCCATGCTTCAGTCCAGCTTTTCAGGTCTTTCGACGGTCTGTTTAATTTTTTTCTGTGTCCACACCCAGCCTTAACCAACCAAACACAGTGAGCACCGTTAAAAAACAGGCTCACATAATCAAGCCCAGAACAACTGAACACTACAGTTTTCACTCCGCAAAAGGTTATCAGATCATGGATGGAAGGAGAGAACATTCTTGAAGTAGCTTCACTTTGAATTACTGCATTTCAGAATGTGGTCGAACAACATTCAATCTTACATGGAAAAACAACAGGGAACATTCCAGAGGAGTCACGAATACCAATGAAGAAGATCAAATCATCAACTATCATTTTTCAAAAGATTGAACAGGCTGAGACTCTTTTTTTTCTAGAAAAGAGGAGCTTAAGAGTAATCTACTAGAGATCATTAAAATTATGACAGGTTTTGGTAGGGTATATGAGAAGGTACTAAATAGGAGCAGGGGTACCTCAAGCAGCCCTTCAAGCCTGCTCCACCATTCATAGAGTCAACAGTGCAGAAGGAGGCCATTCGGCCCATTGAGCCTGCATCGACAACAATCCCACCCAGGACCTATCTCCATAACCCCTCATATTTACCCTCCTAATCCCCCTGACACTAAGGGACAATTTATCATGGCCAATCAACCTAACCTGCACATCTTTTGGAGAATTCAACAAGATTATGGGTGATCTTCTACCTCAGTCCTGCTTTCCTGCTCCATCTCCGTATCAACTGATGCCCCTTAGTGTCCAAAGATCTATCACCCTCTGGCTTGAGTATACTCAATGACTGGACATGCAAGAACCCACTGGAGAATTCCAAAGCTTTCAGTGAAGAAAGGACAGATTTGGAAAAGATGTTTTGATTTGTGGAAAAGACCAAAACTAAAAATAATAAAGGTAAGATAGTCATGTATGAATCCAATAAGGATTTCAGGAGAAATCTTTTTCACCAGAAAGGGGCTTTCGTGTGTAATCACACCGGTAGGATTTTGTGCTTCCATTTGCATTGGGCATGAATGGTGATGCAAGCACAAAATCTCACGAGAGCCCAAATCGCGTTATACGTCGGCAGAAAATCCCGTGGCGATTGTCCCCAGCCCTGATCAGTGATGTAATGGGATTCCCAATGTTGAATGCAGGAGCCCCTTTATAATAAATTGAAATCACATTTTTAATCGAATGATTCCCCCAACCAGGCCCTCTGCCCTATCCCCATAACCCATGCATTTGCCATGGCTAATCCACCTAATGTACACATCTTTGGACACTAAGGGACAATTTAGCATGGCCAATCCACCTAATGTACACAACTTTGGACACTAAGGGGCAATTTAGCATGGCCAATCCACCTAACCTACACAACTTTGGACACTAAGGGGCAATTGAGCATGGCCAATCCACTTAACGTACACATCTTTGGACTGTGGGAGGAAACCGGAGCACCCGGAGGAAACCCACGCAGACAGAGGAGAATGTGCAGACTCCACACAGTCACCCAAGGTTGGAATTGAACCTGGATTCCTGGCACTGTGAGGCAGCAGTGCTAACCACTGTGTCACTGTGCTGCCATCACTTTGCTCTCATGCTGTCAACCACCAATAGATAAGTCTCAGGCCGTCAGTGGGAGCCCCAAAGTAAGGTCAGCTTCAAAGAAGATGTGCTTTTTGGTCATGCAGAATCATAAAACCATAGAATCTTGCAGCTCAGAGGGAGTTCACTTCAGCCACCATCCCTGTACTGGCTCTTGGGAAGAGCTATCTGATTAATCTGATACACCTGCAGTTTTTACCTGTACAAGTAATGCAGGAGTTGGGACATCTTGTTGAAGTTGTACAAGACATTGGTAAGGCCACACTTGGAATACTGTGTACAGTTCTGGTCACCCTATTATAGAAAGGATATTATTAAACTAGAAAGAGTGCAGAAAAGATTTACTAGGATGCTACCGGGACTTGATGGTCTGAGTTATAAGGAGAGGCTGGATAGACTGGGACTTTTTTTCTCTGGAGCGTAGGAGGCTTAGGGGTGATCTTATAGCGGTCTATAAAGTAATAAGTGGCATAGATCAGCTAGATGGTCAATTTCTTTTCCCAAAGGTAGGGGAGTCTAAAACTAGGGGGCATAGGTTTAAGGTGAGAGGGGAGAGATACATAAGGGTCCAGAGAGGCAATTTTTTCACACAGAGGGTGGTGAGTGTCTGGAACAAGCTGCTAGAGGCAGTAGAGGAAGGTATAATTTTGTCTTTTAAAAAGTATTTAGACAATTACATGGGTAAGATGGGTATAGAGGGATATGGGCCAAGTGTGGACAATTGGGACTAACTTAGTGGTTAAAAAAGGGGGCAGCATGGACAAGTTGGGCTGAAGGGCCTGTTTACATGCAGTAAACCCCAATGATTCTATGACTCTAAGTAGATGCCCAATTCCCTTTTGAAGGTTATCCTCGGATCTGGTTTCACTCTTCGTCAGTGCATCAGATCAGAACCCACTGCTCAAATAAATTCTCCATATTTCCCCTCAGTTCTTTTGCAATTGTCATAAATCTCCTGCCTGTGGAAACAGTTACTCACTGTCACATTCTCAAAACCCAGCATTATTCTGAGCATCTCTTCCATCTCCAATTATTTTTTTTCTGCTCGAAAGGAGAACAGTTACAGTTTCTAAAGCCCTCCCACGTAATGGAAGTCTCGTTCCATCCTTTGCCCAACAATATTTTATTCAATAAATGCTGTGCCTGCTGTGATCTGAAACAGAAACAAAAAAATGATGGAAAATTTCAGCAGGTCTGACAGCATCCGTGGAGAGAGAATAGAGCCAGCATTTCAACTCTGGATTGCTGCAAAGGGTTGTGAGTGAAGCCCAGTCCATCACCCAAACCAGCCTCCCATCCATTGATTCTGTCTACACTTCCTGCTGCCTCGGAAAAGCAGCCAGCATAATCAAGCACCCCGGAAATTCTCTCTTCTACCTTCTTCTGTTGGGAAAAAGATACAAAAGTCTGAGGTCACGTATCATCCGACTCAAGAACAGCTTCTTCCCAGCTGCCATCAGACTTTTGAATGGCCCTACCTTATATTAAGTTGATCTTTCTCTACACCCTAGCTATGACTGTAGCACTACATTCTGCACCCTCTCCTTTCCTTCTCTATGAATGGTATGCTTTGTCGGCATAGCGCGCAAGAAACAATACTTTTCAATGTCTCCCAATACACGTGACAATAATAAATCAAATCAAATGAATTTTGGGCGGCACGGTGGCACAGTGGTTGGCACTGCTGCCTCACAGTGCCAGGGACCCAGGTTCAATTCCTGGCTTGGGTCACTTATGAGTTTGCACATTCTCCCCGTATCTGCGTGGGTTTCCTCCGGGTGCAGATTAGGTTGGTTGGCAATGCTAAATTAAGCTTAATGTCAGGAGGATTAGCAGGGTAAATTTGAGGGGTTATGGAAATAGGGTCTGGGTGGAATTGTGGTCGGTGCAGACTGGATGGGCCGAATGGCCTCCTTCTGTACTGTAGGGATGATGAAATCAAAGACCCTTCATCAGAGCAGATTTTTTTAAATATTCACTCATAGAGAGGAGGGCGGGGCTGGAGAGAAGATTGGCAAATGGGGATGAAAGCAATCAAGGAAGGATCCAGTGTATGTCAGCGTGAGGACTTGTCTTTTGTTGGAACACAGGCTGGGAAGGGAAAGAGAGAGAGAGAAAACTGCACAAGGCTACTCCCGCTGCACTGTCAGTGAGATCTCTGCTGAATTTATACCAACGTTTTGGGCGCTCCGCAGGATTTAGCCGTCTTTGGTCACTATTTACAGTCCTATCAGCAGTCCCGTCTCCTTCACTTAGATTCAGGGTGAAGTAAAGGTAACTGCAGAATAAGCAGACTGCCTTATAGAGACGAATGTCCACACTGAATGCACACTGAATGCCTCTATTGATTTTTCTATACTTAACGGTTGAAGATCAATCGTTTTGCCATGCAAACAACCCAGTTTTATCTGCCCTGCCACTCACTGCAATCAAATAACTCATTTACCACTGTTGCTGCTATACTTTTCCCCAACTCACTCACACTGCAATCAGCAGAGATCCAGAAAAGAGCCACTACGATTGCGAACATTTTTCATTTTCCCTTATGCCTAAGTTTTAAATAAATAACAAAGTGCAAAGAGTTGATTAAATGCGAGTTGACTAATAATCTCCTGACACCAAGTCAGATTATAAATGTTTTAAACCTTCCAGCTGATCAGGGTGTCCTCTTTAATTTGATGGTTCTTATTGTATTAATCATCCCTGGTTTTGTGACCATGTGGATCATCAGATAAGCAGCGCTGGGTAAAACAATGATTAATACAATCTTCCAGTGAGCAGCACGGTGGCACAGAGGTTAGCACTGCTGCCTCACAGCGCCAAGGACCTGGGTTCGATTCCTGGTTCGGGTCTCTGCCTGCACATTCTCCCCGTGTCTGCGTGGGTTTCCTCCGGGTGCTCCGGTTTCTTCTCTCAGTCCAAAGATGTGCAGGTTAGGTTGATTGGCCATGCTAAATTGTCCCTTAGCATCCCAAGATATGTAGGTTAGGGGGATTAGTGGGATAAATATGCTAAGATTGCCCCTTAGTGTCCATCGGTGTGTAGGTTAAATGGATTAGCCATGGTACATTGCCCCATGGTGTCAGGGGGATTAGCAGAGTAAATGCGTGGGGGATAGGGCCTGGTTGGGATTGTTGTCGGTCCAAAGATGTGCAGGGGTCCTTGGCGCTGTGAGGCAGCAGTGCGAACCATTGTGCCAACATGCCATCCATAATGACTGGATCATAGAATCCCTACAGTACAGAAGGAAGCCATTCGGCTCATCAAGTCTGTACCAACCACAATCCCACCCAGGCCCTATTCCCCTAACCCCACATATTTACCCTGCAATTCCCCCCGACACTAAAGGGCATTTTAGCACGGCCAATCAACCTAACCCGCACATCCTTGAACTGAGAAAGGAAACTGGATGACCCGGAGGAAACCCATGCGGACACGGGGAGAATGTGCAAACTCCACACAGACAGTGATCCGAGGCCGGAATTGAACCTGGGACCCTGATGCAGTGACGCTGTAGTGCATCTTCCAAGACCATCAACGTTCAAAGGACTTGAACATTGGCCTCCTGGCCCACTGCACCAGAAGACCTCCATTATCCAACTCTTTTAATTGTTTAGCATTCCTTTCTTCTTATGATATCTTTTTGCTGCCTCAGTGATGATCTTTAAATCACCCAGAGTTTTCTATAAAGCAATCTGCACACTGAACCTATTCGCTGACGACCCTGCAGTTCTTGCTTTCTGCCCAGTCTCACTAAGCCCGTTTATTTTTCAGTTCTGTAGCGTCTCGTTCCTGCCCTGTTCACAATACAAAAGACTAAGAAACAAGCGAGGCATGAGATGTGTTCAAACAGCAAATAATTGCATTTGACTTCCAGACACCACAATTCCTTTTTTTTTTCTCCTAGGTAGAAACTAATAATATTTCATGCAATCACTCCTCATGAGTACAATTGAGGGAAAGATCATTGTTCAGTTTCTTTGTGCAGGAAGAGTGAAGGTTTCTCTCCTTTGCCATCTTGCCCTTCTTGTCTATGTTTCTCTTCTCAACTCCTGTAGCGTGGAATATTTTCCTTTCTGAAAGCCTCTCTCTGGGTGGCACGGTGGCGCAGTGGTTAGCACTGCTGCCTCACAGCGCCAGGGACCCAGGTTCAATTCCGGCCTCGGGTGAGGCAGCAGTTCTAACCACCGTGTCGCCCAATCATGACACTGGGCAACATGGTGGTTAGAATTGCTGCCTCACAGCGCCAGGGACACGGGTTCAAGTCCAGCCTTGGGTGACTGTCTGTGTGAAGTCTGCACATTCTCCCTGTGTCTGCGTGGGTTTCCTCCGAGTGCTCCGGTTTCCTCCCACAGTCCAAAGATGTGCGGGTTAGGTGGATTGGCCATGTTAAATTGCCCCTTAGTGTCAGGGGGATTAGCAGATTAAATACATGGGGATAGGGCCTGGGTGGGATTATTGTCGGTGCAGGCTCAATGGGTCGAATGGCCTCCTTCTGCACCATAGGGATTCTATGATTATCAAACCCTATGTAAGGCGTTTTGAATCTGAAATAATCATTTTTCAGTTTGCAGTTTTGGCAATCGCAAGCTGGGAACTTGAGTCCAGATGAGTTTAGCGGCCCAAAATTTACCCTCCCCCCCATCAAAATCCCATGTCACAACATGATTTTTTATCAGCAAAGGGCCTAATTTGGTGAGGGTGGGGGTGAATCTGGTGCCCAGGTGGCATTGCCGGTCACTGCCTGAAGACCGAAACTGGCTCTGGAGGGAGACTCTTACAAGCAGATGGCAGCCGCGACTGGGGTTGCCATTGGCACAAGGATTGGGGCAGGCAGGGAGCAGAGGGCCAGCTGGCTCCTGGTGCAAACATGGGGAGGCGATGGCCCAGTGGTATTATCGCTAGACTATTAATCCAGAAACTCAGTTAGTGTTCTGGGGACCCGGGTTCGAATCCCGCCACGGCAGATGGTGGAATTTGAATTCAATAAAAAATAGCTGGAATTTAGAATCTACTGATGACCATTGTCAATTGTCGGAAAAACCCATCCGGTTCACTGATATCCTTTAGGGAAATAAATCTGCCGTCCTTATCCGGTCTGGCCTACACACGTGACTCCAGAGCCACAGCAATGTGGTTGACTCTCAACTGCCCTCTGAAATGGCCTAGCAAGCCACTCAGTTCAAGGGTTACTTGGGATGGGCAATAAATGCTGGCCCGCTAGTGACGCCCACGTCCCATTAATAATTTTTTAAAAAGTATTGGAACACTCACACATCATTTAATGGCACTACATCCACGCACTGCTCGAGCAGCTTTGTGCCAACTCATCAGCATTTCAATTTGAATGTCCTTTTGCTTTCCAAGATTTGAAAGCAGCAGCCACAAAGAATAATGATTCCCGACCATGCTCCACTCAACGGCAGTCTAATGCACTCCAGATACTAGAATGAGGCGGGGACATAGTTCATTTAAGACGGAGATGAGAAGATTTTTTTTCCCTCTCAGAAGATCACGAGTGTTTGGAACTCTCTTCCTCAGGGATCAGTGGAAGTAGGGTCATTGGATATCGTTAAGGCCAAGGCCAAGGGCGGCACGGTAGCACAGTGGTTAGCACTGCTGCTTCACATCTCCAGGGACCTGGGTTCGATTCCCGGCTTGGGTCACTGTCTGTGTGGAGTTTGCACATTCTCCTCGTGTCTGCGTGGGTTTCCTCCGGGTGCTCCGGTTTCCTCCCACAGTCCAAAGATGTGCGGGTTAGGTTGATTGGCCATGCTAAAATTGCCGCTTAGTGTCCTGAGATGTGTAGGTTAGAGGGATTATCGGGTAAATATGTAGGGATATTGGGGTACGGCCTGGGTGGGATTGTGGTCGGTGCAGACTCGATGGGCCAAATGGCCTCGTTCTGCACTGTAGGGTTTCTATGATTTCAATGGGTCAAAGGTTATTGGGGGTAAGCGGAATATGGAGTTAAAGTCACAGTTGGATCAGTAGTGATCGTATTGGATAGTGGAGCAGGCTCGAGGGGCCCAGTAGCCTACTCCTGCTCCTAGTTTATTTGTTCCTGTTTGATTGTTCAATTTCCTTGTTCTTACCTTTGAAAATTTGGTTCTGACCCTTTCCAATCTGTTAATAAGTTCTTCAATGAACTTAACAGTCAGTACATTGGAGGCAAATAGGTTGCCATCTCCCAGCATCCCTTCTTCCATTTTAAAATTCCAGCACTTCACAGAGGCATTGGGATCCATCCCACATTGCTATTTCCAAAGTGGGTCTAACTAGCTAGTTCTTACAAAGAGCCAGTATCGACACAATGGGCAGAGTGGCACCTTTCTGTGCAGAATGGCCCTCAAGCCCTGTCTTTATTGGGGTGATGAGTTCCACCCTCCTGAATCCTTTTAACTCCACTGCGTGCATGTGTGCTTTTGGTCAACAGGCCCTGCCTGATTGGTGGGTTTGGGCTCCATGGCGGAATATTCTGGAGGAGACCAGCAGCCGGGAGCAGGTCGACTTCAGGCTCTTGGGGCAGAGATTGCAAGATGGGGATTAGGGAGTGATCCCTGGAGGGGGTTCAGGGACAGTCTGAGAGAAAGAGAGAAGGAGGAGGAGAACAGGGATGAAGTGATTGTGGGGATGGCCAGTGTTTGTAAGGGTTCAGTCATCTCAGGGAGAGAACCTGTGCCTGGAGAGAGTGTGATAGGTAAACAAGGAGGTATTGGTGAAATTGTGGGAGGGGTCTCATCGCAGGGAAGAATCCAATGATGGGGGTGGTATGATTATGGGGAAGAGAATCTGATTACTTTGGCATGCCTGGGGGGAGAACCCCAAATCCACTTAACCCACAAGCAGTGCTGGAAAAGCACTTCGCACACGCTTCACACTCTCTTCCTTGCGGAGCAGTGGATGCTGGGTCATTGGATATTATTAAGGCCAAGGTTGATGGGGCAAAGGTTATTTGGTGGGAAGCAAATGTGGAGTCAATCTTTTTGACCAAACAAATTAACTAAATCAAATAGACTGAGGGACAAATTAAAAGGGGCAGCCCCAGCAAAAGGAGGGGAACCGCCCGAAACAGAGAACAAAGCAGAAAGGAAACTTAAAACATCAAACTAAAATGTGGTTAAAGGGGTCAGTAACACACCCCACTCCCTGCGGAGCCCAACGAGCGCGGGAGGCCTCGATGGTGCCCTAGATCACCCCATGTCCCTCTCCAGGGACACCCGGCTGTGAATGTGGGCATGCTAGAGGGGCAGATAGTCGGGACGGATGACCCCCTCGGTGGCCCGCTGCCTGGTCCTGTTAATAGCTGATTTGGCCAGGCCCAGGAGCAGGTTCACGAGGAGGTCCTCCGCCTTCCCCGTCCCCCTCCACACTGGGTGCCTGTAGATAAGGAGCGTGGGACTGCAGTACAAACAAAACATCATCCGGATATTTTTGAGATAACTAAAAAGGGAGTGCAGTCTACGACATGTAAAGTAGACATGGTCCACGGTCTCCACAAGATCGTAAAAAGCGCATATTTCTGGGGAGCTGGTGAACCGGTGCAATTGTATGATTGTACCGAACTGCTGAATGCATTAGCCTCCAACCCAGGTCCCCAAGATAGTGGGGGAAGATCCCTTCATAGAGGGATCTCCACTGGGGACCTCCGCCACCGGATGGCAACAAGGCCTGCCAAGGTATATCTGGGCAATGGGCGAGGACGCGATAGTAGAAGGTGTGCAGCAGCAGACCATACAGTAAACTCCTCTATGCAGTGGCAAATGGCATGGAGGGCATTTCCGCGAGGTGGCTCAAACTGTGGGGCACCTGACCCAGGAGGGTGGGGTCTAGGCTTGGGGCCAATGTAACATTCCGTCT
This sequence comes from Mustelus asterias, assembly GCF_964213995.1. NCBI lineage: Eukaryota > Metazoa > Chordata > Chondrichthyes > Carcharhiniformes > Triakidae > Mustelus > Mustelus asterias. The sequence continues at coordinate 35,727,547 of NC_135822.1, forward strand.
GAGCTCAGACAGGATCCCAGCGCACAGTTGCGCCTCCTCAAGAGCATATGTGCCCTCTGGTCCGAGCACGACCATTCTAAGGTCATGGATGGCATTGCCTGTGAGCCGAATGCCCACCTCCATGCGCCTGGCAAGGCCCTGGGGTGTCATCCAGCCCACTCCTCCGCCACCCAGCACATCCCTGACCCTGGTCACCCCTATATATATATATAAACCTGTTGGACTTTATCCTGGTGTTGTTAGATTTCTTACTGTGTTTACCCCAGTCCAACACCGGCATCTCCACACCCTGGTCACCCCGGCAACCTTCCTCTCCGCCAGCCACCCGAAATGGTATTGGTGGAGGAGCAGATTCCTGAGCAGCGGCTCCCGAATGTCAGCCGCTACTCCAGACGGGGGAGAGCTGCAGCACGAGGCAACCGTGTCTCAGACTTTGAGTAGGTCCAAGTAAAAGATTGGCAATACTTGCAAGGAGGCCCGAAGGCCCTCCAGGTCTATGTACAGGAGCTGCACGCCATAGTTCAGGCCGTGCATCTGGCGGAAGAAATACATCACCAGGGCACACCATCGTGGAGGAGGCTCGACGTAAAGGTATCTCCGGAGGGTCTGGAGGCAAAAGGTCGCCACCTGGGTGCGAAGGCACACCAGCGCCTGACCGCCCTCCCTAAGCGGGAGATGCAGAACTTCAACGGCGACCCAGTGCAGTCTGTTGTCCCAGGAGAACTGAGCAAGAAGCAAGTGTGGATTCAAGGCCGCAATCAGATCATCAGTGATCCCTTTAATTACTGGAGTTCCCATGGCAACAGGAAATCCACCTAGCCTAGGTTTAAATCTGGAGACAGGAAAAAAAAATCAGAAGCACACAATCTTATTAACTTCCCTGCCCCTGCCATGCCATTCACCGCCCCCCCCCCCTTCCCCTTCCCCCCCTTCCCCACCCCCCACATCCTCACACTCCGTCTCTGACTCCATTAAAACCAGAAATATGAGCTGGTTGTGGTTGGATTTGAAATGTTTGGAATTTTAACATCACAACCAGCCTAAAGTCACCATTTTTGAGAGGTTGAAATTCTCTCTCAATTTCTGTGATTCACAGGTCGATATGATTCATCCAGGATTAACTTCCTAATAAAAGGAACTGCAGCTGGTAATGTCACATTAGATTCCGGACAAGCATTCCACTTTCACATCTAAAGTATTTGTAAACTCACCGGGATGGAATATTTTCAGCCTCGACACTTGCAGCAAGCTTCCAAATGCTGAGGAAAGTCTTTAGGGTTTAGATCACATCTTGGTGAGATCTAAACCTGCCACCACTCCACTGTGCTTCTGCATGTAAAGTATTTCATATCTTAGAATCATAGAATCCCTACAGTGCAGAAGGAGGCAGCACGGTGAACCTGCCATAATCTTGTACACCTCTATCAAAACCATTCAATCTCCTTCACTCCAAGGGAAACAACCCCAGCTTTTCCATCCTAACCTTGTAGCTAAAATCGTTAATTCCCGGAAGCACCAACTTCTCAGAGGCAAATAGGGACGGTGCAGGGTCAATGGGCCGAATGGCCTCCTTTTGCACTGTAGGGATTCTATGACTCTATGAGGCCATTCAGCCCATCGAGCCTGCACCGACAACGATCCCACCCAGGTCCTAACCCCGTAAACCCACATATTTACCCTAGCTAGTCCCCCCAGACACTATGGGTCAATTTAGCATGGCCAATCAACTTAACCCGCACATCTTTGGACTGTGAGGGGAACCGGAACACCTGGAGGAAACCCACACTGACACGGGGAGAATGTGCAGACTCCGCACAGAGTGACCCAAGCCGGGAATCGAACCTGGGTCTCTGGCGCTGTGATGCAGTAGTGCTAACCACTGTGCCAGCGTGCCACCCTGGATGAAAAAAGCTAAATGTTGGGTCAGATTGTGAGTTGAGTTATTTACTTCCAGTTTAGCGACAAAGAAGTTTGTTGTTAGCTGAACCCAGATCGACTTCAGGAAGCGTAAAGGAGAACATGCCGTGGTCTACATCAACAGGGAAGAAGTAGAAAGGGTCGAGAGCTTCAAGTTTTTAGGTGTCCAGATCACCAACAACCTGTCCTGGTCCACCCATGCCGACACTATAGTTAAGAAAGCCCACCAATGCCTCTACTTTCTCAGAAGACTAAGGAAATTTGGCATGTCAGCTACGACTCTCACCAACTGTTACAGATGCACCATAGAAAGCATTCTTTCTGGTTGTATCACACCTTGGTATGGCTCATGCTCTGCCCAAGACCGCAAGGAACTACAAAAGGTCATGAATGTAGCCCAATCCATCATGCAAAGCAGCCTCCCATCCATTGACTCTGTCTACACTTCCCGTTGCCTCGGCAAAGCAGCCAGCATAATCAAGAACCCCACACACCCCGGACATTCTCTCTTCCACCTTCTTCTGTTGGGAAAAAGATACAAAAGTCTGAGGTCACGTACCAACCGACTCAAGAACAGCTTCTTTCCTGCTGCCATCAGACTTTTGAATGGATCTACCTCGCATTAAGTTGATCTTTCTCGACACCCTAGCTATGACTGTAACGCTACATTCTGCACTCTCTCGTTTCCTTCTCTATGAACGGTATGTTTTGTCCATATAGCGCGCAAGAAACAATACTTTTCACTGTATGCTAATACATGTGACAATAATAAATCAATCTAAATCAAATGGTAGTTGGTATGAATCTGTAAACAGCCATAAGATGAATGCCAGTTTCTCAGAATGTTGGTTTAGGAATAAACCTTGACCAGGACATCTGGGGAAATCTGCCTCAAATGTTGGGGTGTAACTTCCGGCCCCAAATGCCGGGTTACGTTGAGATTAAGTGCCGGACATGGGCGTGGGGCTTCATGGAAGTCCCGGCGCAAGCGCACCGAAAGAGCGCCAATTTTAAACCTCCAATCGAGGTGTGGAAAGCTGCCGGTCCGGAAGCGCTGAGCTGTAATTGTGCCTAAACCTCCGCCGCTTGCGCTGGCGTTACGTGAGTTTTTGCCCTTATCTATTTGCACTTTTATTTTTTGATCCAGCTGCAGCGTGTGGAGACAGCAGACATTCTTTGGATTGGGTTGTTTTTTGTTGTACAAGTTTTAAATAGTCGTTAACATATAAATAAAGCAGAAAGTGAAAGAATGATTTATAAATTGTTTTTACAACTTTGTCATGACAACTAATTCCATTAAAATGTTCGTTCATATATAACAAAGTGGATGTCAGTGACTGGAATGAATTTCAGCATTTGGATTTTGCAATATATTTTAAGCAGTTTTTTTAGTATGTTCTAAGAGCTTCCCTGATGCAATGTTGATCCTTATGCATCTTGGCTAGTTCAAAAAAGTGTACCACTTAAGATGAATATGCAAGTCTCCTGTAAGCTGATGTGAACTCGGCATTACAGAATCCAGCGCACCTTCAACATCTGGAGTCATGTTCCCCAGTGCTGGAACGTCACGTTTTTTCAGGAAACGGAAGAATGAAATTTTTTTTCTATTTTTGGCGAACCGTACATTTCCACCGGCAATCGGAATTTACACGCCAATAAATGTCTTATAAAGTAAGGTTTATTTATTAGTCGCAAGTCAGCTTACATTCACACTGCAATGAAGTTACTGTGAAAATCCCCTGGTTGCCACACTCCGGCACCTGTTCGAATAATCTGAGGGAGAATTTAGCATGGCCAATGCACCTAACCAATACATCTTTCAGACTGTGGGGGGAAACCGGAGCACCCGGAGGAAACCCACGCAGATGTACGGGGAATGTGCAAACTCCACACAGACAGCAACCCAAGTCGGGAATCGAACCCAGGTCCCTGGCACTGTGAGGCAGCAGTGCTAACCACCATGCCCCCGTGCCGCCCTTTTGCTTAGAGTTATAGAGTCATTACAGTACTGGAGACCATTTGGTCCATCGAGTCAATGCCATCCCTCTGTAGAGCAATCCAGTCATTCACACTCCCCTGTTCTATCCCTCTAGCCTTGCAAGTTTATTTCCTACAAGTGCCCTAAAAGTTCCTTTTGAAATCTTTGATCATCCCGGGACGTGTCAGGGGGATTTGCTGAGTAAATGTGTGGGGTTACAGGAATAGGGCTGGGTGGGATTGCAGTCAGTACAGACTCAATGGGCAGAATGGCCTTTTTCTGTACTGTAGGGATTCTATGATTCCATCTACTTTGCTAACTACTCTCTTAATCTGCCCTGGTACCTTCAAAATCTATTGTTTTTATTCTTTCAAGGAATGTGGGTGTCCTTGGCTGGGCCAGCATCTATAACCCATCCCTGAAGGCATTTAAGAGTCAACCACATTCCCATGTCTCTGGAGCCACCTGTAGGCCAGACCAGGTAAGTATGGCAGATTTATTTCCTAAAGGACATTAGTGAAGTGAACCAGATGGGTTTTTCCGACAATTGTTTCATGGTCATCATTAGACTTTCAATTCCGGATATTTATTGAATTCGAATTTCACCATCAGTGGTGGTGGGATTCGAACCCCGGGTCCTCAGAGAATTACCCTGGATCTCTGGATTACCAGTCCAGCGACAATACCACTGCCTCCCCATAAAGAGTCTACACAGTGGCTGCAATGTAATGCAGGAAAACATTCCAAGATGCTTTTTTGGGGTGCAAACAAAAAGTTGACATCCACCAGAGAGGTCAAATTAAAACCTCAGTTTAACGTCACATTCAAAGGTTGGTGCTTCTGACAATGCAGCCCTCCCTCAGCACTGCAATCATAGTGTTGGAGCCTGAATTATGCATTCAACACTCTGGCGTGGGTCTTGACTCAGAGACATGCCACTACAGCTCAACTGACACTGGGCGCAATCTTACCGGCTGTTCACGCCACATTCCCGCTGCAGTGAAGTCGGACAAGTTGGCGGCCAGTTGATCGCATTGTACAGGAAGTTTTAAGTGCAGGAAGAGAAGATCAAATCTCCTAACCCAAAACAGAAAGAACCTTTCCGAAGGGAGTGACTCGCTGACGATCCGTAAATGGATAAAAGGGAGTGGAATGACTGGCAACAATTGATATGAAATAAAAACAGAAACTGCTGGATAAACCCAGCAGGTCTGGCAGCATCTGTGGAGAGAGAAACACAGTTAATGTTTGGAGTCCATTCTACCCTCTATAGGTAAAGAAGGTGCCACGTGCTCTAGTTATCGTTGTCTCCCAGAGGATGAGAATAATCAAATCGGAAAGCTCTTTATGTTTAACACTTCCCACATTACCTTGTAGAAAAGAAAGGTCAGTTTGAATTGGTTCTCTTATACCTCACCTGAGTCTCTGGTGCAGCTGTGAAAAGTGAGCCCCGGAACACTGACACATAACAATTAGTTCCTAGCTAATTAGCCCCTAGCCCTTGACAGATATTTACAGTTAGTCCAACAATGTATAACAGAAGGCACAGCAATTACTTTCAATGAGCAAGGGCAGGCGAGCATATGCCACGAATGTCGGGGGCAGCACAATCATACACAGACCCCAGTCCCCAGACACATCTGGTGATTTTCTCAGAGCCCTGACATTGCACCCCGCCCTGGATAGAGGTTGCAGATTAAATCGAAAGGCTGCCTTGCCAATCAGCCCGCCTGTCAGCAGGGAGGCGATGTAAAATTCCGGTCATTTGGTGTTTAATTAATTAAAGTTTGCTCCTTGATTGTCGCTGGGTGCCCTTCCAACTCTGGCAAGTGCCTGTCGACTGAAATATCGCGCCAGCGATTGATGATGTCGAGATGCACACCCGACGCCTCCATGCATATATTCACCCTCTCCTGCGTCAGGCTCTGTAAACTCATCCAAACTCTGTACCTAAAACCCTGGCCATGAATTCAACCTCCCCCATGACAGCTGGGGGAAGTTAAATTCAATGAATAACTGAATCTGGGATAAGATAGTCGTCATTAATAGTAATCATGAAATTGTTGTAAAAAACTCATCTGGTTCGCTCTTACTCTTTCAGGGGAAGAAACCTGACATCCTTACTTGGTCTGACTCCAGAACCATGCACAAATTCGAAGAATGAATAGAACGAAAATAGTCCAGAGAAGAAGGAGAATTATCACTTAGTCAATGATCTTTGATTCCCCTTTCCGATTGGAGAGGAGTAAGAAATCTGAATTCACTCACCTGATGAAGGAGCAGCGCTCCGAAAGTTCGTGCTACCAAATAAACCTGTTGGACTTTAACCTGGTGTTGTGAAACCTCTTACTGTGCCCACCCCAGTCCAGCGACGGCATCTTCACTATTGGAGGGGAGGTCATCTTACTTGCTGTGGTGAACCATCGTTGGTTCACCACTGGGGTTGTTATTGTGTTACTGTTGGGCTAGGGTGTTGTTGTTATGGGGGTTGTACTATGTTGTTGGGATAGGGTGTTTACCTGTCCTAAGTGTTATCATGGCACACTCCAGTGGGGTCCCGCCTCCGGTGGCAGGGTATAAGACCCCCTGCTCCGGCAGGACCCCTTCAGTCTGAACGGGTGAATTTGTGTTAGTAGTTTCATTGTTAATGTATTAAAGCCTTCAGTTCTAAAGCCTTGTTTCCGGGTGCTCATTGAGGTGCATCAATTTAATACATTAACTGAGAATATGGAACAGATCCTAAAACCGGATCGTCTGACACTGGACCCACGTGCGGTCGGTGCAGCTAACACGTTCGAACATTGGTGGAAGTGCTTCGAGGACTACCTGGCAGCCTCGGTAGCTATCACTACAGACAGTGATAGACTCCAGGTCCTCCACGCAAGGGTAAGCGACACGATTTACCTAGCCATTCGTGCAGCTTCCACTTACCAGGGTGCCGTCGAGCTCCTAAAGAATAGGTACATTACGCCACCCAACGAGATTCACGCTCGTTATCTCCTCGCTACACGACGTCGGCAGTCGGGCGAGACCATAGAAGACTACGCCAATGAACTCCTGCAGCTTGCCAGGGGTTGTGACTGTAAGGATGTCTCCGCCGAGCAGTACATGCAAGACCTCGCCCGAGACGCGTTCGTAGCAGGGGTAGGGTCCTCGTACATCAGACTTAAATTATTAGAAAAGGGGAAACTCAACTTGACCCAGGCAATGGGGATGGCCGTGAGGTTGGAGGCGGCGTCGAAGAGCTTGGCGCTGTACCCCGAGGACCACGTGCAGTCAACGTGGTTGGAGCAAGCTCTGCTCCCTCCTCGCCCCGCGAACCCGCGCTCCCAGATCGATTCGACGACGGCAGCAGCTCCAGGGGGCCAGCGATGCTATTTTTGCGGTGGGGCCAAGCATCCACGGCAACAGTGTCCGGCAAGAACGGCAATCTGCAGCCAGTGCGGTAAAAAAGGCCACTACGGCAAAGTCTGCAGGTCCAAACCTAAAAACGGCAGTGCAGCTTGTAACCCTCCAGAACGGAGACCATCTCTTTCGGCGCTGCAGTACCCACGAGGTCCGACCACGTGCGATCTCAGGACGGCGCCATCGTGGCAGACAGAGGAGGAGGAAGACCACCAGGAGTCGCTGCGCTTGGAGCCCTCGGCCACATGCGATTCATGGGGGCGGCCATCATGGTCCACGACGACTAGGAGCGACCAGCAGGGGTCCTCAGCATCCACATCGGCAGCATGCAGCAGCGACCAGCAGGGGTCCTCAGCATCCACATCGGCAGCATGCAGTGACGCCCAGGGGCCAACGGTGGCGTCGATCTCTCTGGATCAGACCAGGCATTACAGACTGGAACATTCCATGATGGAGGTAAAGGTTAGTGGCAGAACTGTGAATTGTCTGTTTGACAGTGGGAGCACCGAAAGTTTCATACACCCTGAAACTGCTAAAAGGTGTGGACTCCGGGTTCTCCCTGCCAAGCAGACAATTTCCATGGCATCACAGTCCCGGTCTGTACCGATCCAAGGACGATGTATGGTAACTCTTGAGGTACAGGGCACAGTTTACGAGCAATACAGGCTCCTTGTGCTACCTCACCTTTGCGCGCCAATTCTCCTCGGACTAAACTTTATGGTCCACATGAAGAGTGTGATCCTACAGTACGGTGGGCCACTCCCTTCACTGGCAGTAGGGAACCAGCCGCAGCCTCCAAATTGCCCAAAGCGCCCCGCGTGCAATCTATCCACCCTGAAGATCACGACACCATCCCTTTTTAAAAATCTGGTACCTGGCTGCAAGCCCATCGTTACTAAAAGTAGGCGTTACAGCGCTGAGGACCGGATCTTTATTAGATCTGAGGTTCAGCGGCTCCTCAAGGAAGGGATCATACAGGCCAGTGCTAGTCCGTGGAGAGCGCAGGTCGTGGTAGTCAAAAGCGGGAACAAACCTCGGATGGTCATCGACTATAGTCAGACCATTAATAGATACACGCAGCTGGATGCGTATCCTCTCCCGCGCATTTCTGATATGGTCAATCAGATTGCGCAGTACCGAGTGTTTTCTACCATAGACCTTAAGTCCGCCTACCATCAACTCCCCATCCGCCCAGAGGACCGACAATATACGGCTTTTGAGGCGGATGGTCGTCTATACCAATTCCTCAGGGTTCCATTTGGTGTCACCAATGGGGTCTCGGTCTTCCAGCGTGCTATGGACCGAATGGTGGACCAGAACGGGTTGCGGGCTACCTTCCCGTACCTGGATAACGTCACCATCTGCGGCCATGACCAGCAGGACCACGACACGAATCTCCAACACTTTCTACGCACTGCATCTCGCCTGAATCTGACCTATAACAGGGAGAAGTGCGTATTCCGTACGCATAGGTTAGCCATCCTCGGATACGTGGTGGAAAACGGGGTCATTGGCCCTGATCCAGACCGTATGCGCCCACTCACTGAACTTCCCTTGCCCGCTAGCACGAAAGCACTGAGGAGATGCCTCGGGTTCTTTTCGTATTATGCACAGTGGGTCCCCAACTACGCGGACAAAGCTCGTCCGCTCATTAAGTCCACGACCTTCCCACTTACGCCGGAGGCCCAATTGGCCTTCAAGGTTTTGAAAAGCGACATCTCGAAAGCCACGATGCACGCGGTGGATGAATCCATCCCTTTCCAGGTGGAGAGTGATGCATCGGACTTCGCCCTAGCCGCCACACTAAACCAGGCAGGCAGGCCCGTCGCGTTTTTTTCCCGCACCCTTCAAGGCCCAGAGATTCGGCACTCAGCGGTGGAAAAGGAGGCTCAGGCCATTGTGGAGGCAGTCAGACACTGGCGCCATTACCTGGCAGGTAAGCGGTTCACCCTGATCACGGATCAACGATCCGTGGCGTTTATGTTCAGTAACACGCAGAGGGGCAAGATCAAGAACGATAAGATCTTGCGGTGGAGAATTGAGCTCTCCACCTATAATTACGATATTATGTATCGTCCAGGGAAGCTCAATGAGCCCTCGGATGCCCTCTCGCGCGGAACATGCGCCATCATGCAGGAGGACCGCTTGAAGGCTCTCCACAATGATCTGTGTCATCCTGGAGTCACCAGACTCTACCACTTCATAAAAGCCCGCAACCTACCCTACTCGGTGGAGGAGGTCAGGTCAGTTACTAGAAGTTGTCGGATTTGCGCAGAATGCAAACCACACTTTTATCGACCAGACCGGGCACATTTGGTCAAGGCCACTCGCCCTTTTGAGAGGCTGAGTGTAGATTTTAAGGGCCCCCTTCCCTCAACGGATCGGAATGTCTATTTTCTTAACATAATAGACGAATTTTCCCGGTTTCCGTTTGTTTTCCCCTGTGCGGACACGTCGACTGCCACCGTCATCAAGGCATTCAGTGAGCTTTTTACCCTGTTCGGGTACCCCTGCTATATTCATAGCGACAGGGGCTCGTCGTTCATGAGCAACGACTTGAGGCAATTCCTGCTCTCATTCGGAATTGCCTCTAGTAGAACCACGAGCTACAACCCTAGGGGTAACGGACAGGTGGAAAGGGAGAATGCTACAGTCTGGAAGGCTGTCCTACTGGCACTGAAATCCAAGGGCCTTCCAGTCTCCCGGTGGCAGGAGGTCCTTCCAACTGCGCTCCATTCTATCCGCTCCCTCCTGTGTACGGCAACCAATGCTACTCCCCACGAGAGGATGTTCTCATTCCCTCGGAAGTCGTCCTCGGGGACCTCATTGCCAGCCTGGTTGACGTACCCAGGACCCGTCCTTCTGCGGCGCCATGTGAGGGCTCGCAAGTCCGACCCCTTGGTCGAACCGGTCCAACTCCTCCACGCCAACCCTCAGTATGCCTATGTGGCATATCCTGACGGGCGAGAGGACACTGTCTCCATTAGAGACCTGGCGCCCGCAGGGGACGTAGCAACTCCTGTCGCTCCTATTCCCCCAGTCACAGATCCACTACTCCTCATTACTTCCCCAGACGTGGCGCGGTCAGCACCGGGACCAGTGCATAACACTTTTACTCCCATGTACAGCTTGCCTGAGACTCGGAGATCGGCGCCACCATCATCACCACCACCACCACCACCAAACGTTCCAGGATCCCCTACACCATCGCCTCATCAGGGCCGGCCGGCCCGGGAGTCTTTGAGGGGACAGCCAGATGTTGCTTTGAGAGAGCCACCGCAAGCACCTGCTCCGGTTTCGCAACCGGTGTTGAGAAGATCGCAGCGTCGGTGTGGTCCTCCAGACCGTCTGGACTTGTGAATCCTGTTATTTTTTTTTGTCATTGTCTGTTTTCATCCACCCCGCCACCTTTGGTTCCTAAAGGAGGGGTGAATGTGGTGAACCATCGTTGGTTCACCACTGGGGTTGTTATTGTGTTACTGTTGGGCTAGGGTGTTGTTGTTATGGGGGTTGTACTATGTTGTTGGGATAGGGTGTTTACCTGTCCTAAGTGTTATCATGGCACACTCCAGTGGGGTCCCGCCTCCGGTGGCAGGGTATAAGACCCCCTGCTCCGGCAGGACCCCTTCAGTCTGAACGGGTGAATTTGTGTTAGTAGTTTCATTGTTAATGTATTAAAGCCTTCAGTTCTAAAGCCTTGTTTCCGGGTGCTCATTGAGGTGCATCACTTGCAATAGATGGCATAGAATCATAGAATCCCTACAGTGCAGAAGGAGGCCATTCGGCCCATCAAGTCTGCATCGACAACAATTCCACCCAGGCCCTATCCCTGTAATGCCACATATTTACCCTACCAATCTCCCTGACACTAAGGGGCAATTGAGCATGACCAATCAACCCAGCCCACACATGTTTGGGCTGTGGGAGGAAACCGGAGCACCCGGAGGAAATCCACGCAGACACAGTAAATGTGCAAACTCCACACAGACTGTGACCCAAGGCCGGAATCGAACCTGGATCCCTGGCACTCTGAGGCAGCAGTGCTAACCACTGTGCCACAGTATCGCCATTGTCATTATTATATATTCTATTATCAATAAACACCTGTAAAGAACTAGGAACTAACTAGTTAGGAACTAATTGCTATGTGTAGGTGTTGCAGAGGACCACATTTCATGGCTGGATTGGAGACTCATCCAACCCGTCCTACTTTTGTACAAGGCAGCATAGTTAGTATTAAACATAGAGAGCTCATATCTTTCCAAGCTTAAAGTGTGATTAAGGCAACAAGGACAGATAGCAGTGATAGCAGGTATATAAATGATGCTGGGTCGAACTTCGATTGACCTTACCATTGAAAGAGCAACTTGTGTGTCTATTCATTCCTCAGACAGAGAGAGACATTAAAGGTTGCTTTACAAGGGAATACGTACACGGCAAGGATGTAATAAGCTGCTGTCAGAAAACACATCCTCCACAACAGTGCATTACACCCTTCTCTATCAGTTAGAATACTGTCCACTTGGAATGAACCTTTGGGAACAAGGGTTGACCTATTGGGAAAAGAACATCATCAGGTTCAACCCTAACTTGATGAATAGGAAGAGAGAGAGATAATGGTCAGCATGCAAACCTGTCAATCCATCTAATCCCATCACTGAAATTTTCCAGCCATTTTTGTCAGTGGGATCTTCCTTTCCCACCGATGGCAAACTCCTGCCATGGGTTTCCCAAGGGCGGGGGTCCACAGGAAGAGAAACCCCATTGATAGCGGTGAGATTGAGGGGTCCTGCCACTGGCCAGTGGGAAATCACCTCCGCCGTGGCGAGACAAGTCGCGGAAAATCCCGCCTCAGTGAGCAGGTTAACATGACCCCCCACAACTCCACCTCCCCCTCCCTCCCATTTTGTATCCACGATTGCATTCCCATCATCAAACGGTTAAGGGTTTGCACTCTGTTCAGACATTCCTGATCGGAAGAGACCGGAAAACAACACGAGTTGACATCGAGCATGGGACTCCTGTACAAACAAAAAGCCATGGACACAGTGGTAGTATGCTGCCACAGAATGACAGGGTGTTATTTAAATGGTGGTAGATTGGGAAATGTTGATGTACAAAGGGACCTGAGTGACTTAGTACACCAGTCACTGAAAGCAAACATGGAGTTACAGAAAGACGTTAGGAAGGCAAATGGTATTTTGGCCTTCATTGTAAGAAGACTTGAATACAGGAGCAAGGATGTCTTACTGCAGTTGTACAGGGCCTTGGTGAGACCACATCTGGAGTATTGTATGTAGTTTTGGTCTCCTTACCTAAGAAAGGAAATACTTTCCATAGAGGAAGTGCAACAAAGGTTCACCAGACTGATTCCCGGGATGACAGGGTTGTCATATGAGGAGAAATTGCATCAACTAGTGGGTGTAAGCACTGGAATTCAGAGTAATGAGAGGGAATCTCATTAAAACATATAAAATGCTGACAGGGCTGAACAGATTGGATGCAGGGATGTTGGTTCCTCTGGCTGGGGGTTCTAGAATAAGGGGTCACAGTCTCGGGTTACGGGGTCAGCCATTTAGGACTGAGATGCAGAGAAAGTTCTTCACTCAGAGGGTGGTGAACCTGTGGAATTCTCTATTACGTAAGGCTGCAGAGGACAAATCACTGAATATGTTGAAGAAGGAAACAGGTTTTTGACTCTAAAGGTGTCAGGGGGTATGGGGAGAGCGCGGGAGTATGGCACTGGGATAGAGGATCAGCCATGACCATGTTGAATGGCAGAGCAAGCTCAAAGGGCTGAGTGGCCTACTCCAGCTCCTATTTTCTACGTGTCAATGTTGTGTGTGTTCCTGAATCACGGACAGCAAGGGCTCTCAACAAAGAATATTTTATTCACTGGCTTAGCAGCAACTTCAACACTTGTGCTCTGTACTCTCTCCCGGGGATAACTCCCCGTGCTCCCAGCATGTGGCCACTTATGTAGCTGTGTCTTCACATTCTCTCATGACCACTCAGGCTACTACTATGCTTCCATTCATAGATTCATACGATCCCTACAGTGCAGAAGGAGGCCACTCGGCCCATCGAGTCTGCGCCGACAACAATCCCGCCCAGACCCTATCCCCACAACCCCATGTACTTACCCTGCTAATCCCCCTGACACTGAGGAAGAATTTAGAATGACTAATGCACTTAACCTGCACATCTTTGGAGTCTGGGAGGAAACCGGAGCACACGGAGGAAACCCACGCAGACACGGGGGAGAATGTGAAAACGCCACACAGACAGCGACCCAAGCCAGGAATCAAACCCGGGTCCCTGATGCTGTGAGCAGTGTTAACCACTGTATTCCCACTTCTGTGTTCAATGGGTTGTGTTTATTTCCCACCAGAGGGATAGTCAGTCAGCAACTGATGAGCGTTAACCTGCAGGTTCATTCCCTGTCTCACAGCGCCAGTGAACCAGCTTGTGTCACTGTCTGTGTGGAGTTTGCATGTTCTCCCATTGTCTGCGTGGGTTTCCTCCGGGTGCTCCGGTTTCCTCCCACAGTCCGAAAGACTGAAATGCTGTAACCTGCGAGACTATGGACCAGGTGTTGGAAAATACGATTAAAATGAGTGGTCAGTTTCTTGTATCTCTTTTCTGGCTGGTGCAGAAACAGTGGGCAGTATTGCCCTTTTGTGTGTCATAACTTTTCTATGGTTCTACCAAGTTGCTCCCCACCCCCCCTCCCCGCCTTTACTACTGCTCCCTCTTCTGCCGCCTCTTTGCAATTCCCCCACTCTGCTGCTCCCCCCTCATCCATTCCCCCCCGCCCTGCAGTTCCCCTCTCTGCCGTTCCCCCGCCCTGCAGTTTCCCTCTCTGCCGTTTCCCCCACCCTGCTGCTCCCCCCTCATCCGTTCCCCCCGTCCTGCTGCTCCTCTCTGCTGCCCCTCCCCCTCCCCACCCTCCGCCCCCACCCCATGTTGAACACCAGTCTCCGCTGCTGCAGACCGAGCTCCAAAGTGAGGCAGCCACTGTGTCACCAATCCTGAAATGAGCCTCAAAATCTCCCAAAGGCAGAAAGCAGCTGATTCCCGGCTCGGGTCACTGTCTGTGTGGATTCTGCACGTTCTCCCCGTATCTGCGTGGGTTTGCTCCGGGTGCTCCGGTTTCCTCCCACAGTCCGAAAGACGTGCTGGTTAGGTGCATTGGCCGTGCTAAATTCTCCCTCAGTGTACCCGAACAGGTGCCGGAGTGTGGCAACTCGGGGATTTTCACAGGAACTTCATTGCAGTGTTAATGTAAGCCTACTTGTGACACTAATAAATAAACTTTTAAACCAATTTTTCTTTCAGAATCTCAGCCTATCTTTTCATCCTCATGAACAAATCTGAATTGTAGCTGCTTTTGCCTATTCTGCCTTTCCACGCTCTCATTGTAGGATTGATGTGGAAAGAGTGAATGGTCTCTACCCATTCTCAGTTGTGACTGTGTGAGGGGGCCATTCACTAGAAACAGTAAATATCTCTGAGATTATCTGGAAAGTGGCGAGTACTTCCTTGGCAAACCCACTCACACACGTCAATAGCCACATAATCCACCACTGATATCTCTGCTTCTCACTCTGGGCCCTCTCATGTTTACACCTCTGAACAACCCGTGTAATCTCCCAATTGTCAAATATAAGCTGTGCTGAGCAAGGTCAAGTTGGATCGTGTCTCTGAATGGGAGTGAGTTTAATTTGGACTCGAAAGGTTACGTTTTGGTAGGAATTTAACACATCTAGCTTAATTTTCTGCAGACTGCAAATTAAAACCATTTCTTCCTTATCCTCGCACTATTTCCCCTATGCTGCTGATTGTCCCCCCTCCTCCCCCAGAGTTACAATTACTTGGCAAACCCAGAAAAATGGACAGGTGACTGACTGAGCAACACAGCGAGAGGCGGGCAGCAGTTCCGCCTGCTTTAGTTTAGAATTTGCTTTGCTGACAATGGAACTTCATTGTGAATTTTAACAGCCTGGATTTTGTGGCATCGATGACGCGGAACTGTCGGCGTTCATTGCTGTGCCAGTGATGGCTCCGGAGCGAGGCGACTTCTTGCAAGCTGTGAACAAAGCTTTGACAAAGGGTGATCTGGACTCGAAACGTCAGCTCTTTTCTCTCCTTACAGACGCTGCCCGACCTGCTGAGATTTTCCAACATTTTCTCTTTTGGTTTCAGATTCCAGCATCCGCAGTAATTTACTTCTATTTTTTAAGAAGTCCCAAAATGCCAGGTTAAAGTCAAATAGGTTCATTGGTATCGCGAGCTTTTGGAGTCACCTAATGAAGGAGCAGCACTCCGAAAGCTCGTGATGCCAAATAAACCTGTTGACTTTAACCTGGTGTTGTCAGACTTCTTACTGTGCCCACCCCAATCCAACGCCGGCATCTCCACACCATCGCACTAAGTTGATCTTTCTCTACACCCTAGCTATGACTGCAACACTACATTCTGCACTCTCTCCTTTCCTTCTCTATGAACGGTATGCTTTGTCTGTATAGCGCGCAAGAAACAATACTTTTCACTGTATACTAATACATGCGACAATAATAAATCAAATCAAAGCCATGTCTCCACTGGAAACTGACAACAACTTCTGGAGTCCGGATATGTGCAGAATAATGTGGAAATTCTGAAGTTGTTGTGAGTCATTCCACACTTCAGCAGAGGGGGCGCTGCTGAGGAACCCGTCCATCCCAGCAATGGATAATGATTGAATTGACCAGAACGTTCCATTTCTGTGCTGCTATCTGGCAGTGGAAACACCTGAAAAAGTTCACCTCGTTGAATGGATCCTTAGCGACAGACTAACATCATAATTACTGCTAAACATATTAAACCCTGACCCAGAGTAATTAATTATACATTGGTCGAATGTCTGATTTTTCGATCATGATAAAAAAATCTGTATATCTTTAACAAACTTTTTAAGAAAGCTTTATTTTTAATTTAGCTTCTTTACTTATTCTTGATATGAGGTTCGCCGCCCAGAGGCCAGTTCCTGAGGGTGGGTGTTCAGACTAAATCGCCTGTTTCCTGTTGGCGCTATGGGATTGCTGTTTGTGATTGGGACGGTGTTGTTGGGAGTGGGCTGTCTGAAATAGGATGACAGGCCCAGCGACGGCCAGGTGATTGGCTACCACCTGTAAAACCTGTACCTGTGGGGAGGCGATGGCCCAGTGGTATTATCGCTAGACTATTAATCCAGAAACCCAGTTAGTGTTTTGGGGTCCTGGGTTCGAATCCCACCACGGCAGCCGGTAGAATTTGAACTCAATAAAAAATATATGGAATTAAGAATCTACCGATGATCATGAAACCATTGTCGATTGTCGGAAAAACCCATCTGATTCTCTAATGTCCTTTGGGGAAGGAAATCTGCCATCCTAACCCGGTCTGGCCTACATGCGACTCCAGAGCCACAGCAATGTCTCAACTGCCCTTGGGCAACTAGGGATGGGCAATAAATGCTGGCCAGCCAGTGATGCCCATGTACCACAAGTGAATGTTTTTTAAAATTGGCTCCGAATTTTGCCACTGGCCAAGGCTTTGTTGTCCCTCACTTACGGCCTCAGTGGTGAGATCTGTCCAGTAAATACCAGCTCAAGTGTTTGAACTTTCATCTTATTTTCAATGCATTCAAAGCTTTCCTGGAAAATATACCCCTGCTCCCCTTAAAATATACCTGCCAGTTTGGGCGGGAAGGGGAGGAGTGCTTGAACAGCAACATCCAACTCTTGGCCTGAAGGAGGAATGGGAGGAGGACATGAGACCAGGCAAAGCAGCACCAGCTATTGCAGGAGAGAGCAAGAACCAGGCAATATTCAGGCTTGGGCTAATGAGTGGTACCATTCATGCCACACCAGTGACAGGCAAGTACCATCTCCAACAAGAGAGGATCCAACCATCAGCCCTTGACATTCCACAGCATTACCATCGCTGAATCCCCCTCTATCAACATCCTGAGGGCTATCATTGACCAGAAACTGAACTAGACTCACCATAAAAATACTGTGGCTACAAGGACAGGTCAGATGCTTGGAATTATGCAATGACTAACTCACCTCCTGACTCCCCAAAGCCTGTCCACCATCTACAAGGCACACGTCAGGAGTGTGATGGAATACTCTCCATTTGCCTGGATGGGTGTGGCTCGAACAACACTCAAGAAGCTCAACACCATCCAGGACAAGGCAGCCCATCTGATGGCACCCCTTTCATCACCTTCAACATTCACTCTCTGCATTACCGACACATAGTGACAACAGTAGGTACCATCTCCAAGATGCACTGCAGCAACTCACTAAGGCTCCTTTGACAGCACCTTCCAAACCTCCAACCTCTACCACTCAAGAGATCAAGGGCAGCAGACATGTGAGAACACCACTGCCTGGAAGTTCCCCTCCAAGTCATTCACCATCCTGACTTGGAAATACATCGCTGTTCCTTCACTGTCGCTGGGTCAAAATCCTGGAATTCCATCCCTAACCGCACTGTGGGTATACCTACACCAAATGAACTACAGTGGATCAAGAAGGCAGCTCATCACCACCTTATCAGGGCAGTTAAAGATGGACAACAAATGTTGGCCCAGCCAGCGATGCCCACATCTCATGAAAGGATAAAAAGGAGAGTGTTAGGAGGGTGTTGTGGTGACCTTTCCCCCTGTGGGCACAGGACATCCACCTCTGGGGAATCCGTGCACCCTTTCCCTCAGACCCTGAGCTACCCTAAAACCCACTGCCATGTTTCATGCAGCCAGCTCAGTCCAAACATTTAGCAGAAGTGGATGAGAGAGCCTCAATGCAGTCCCTGAGTGCCAAACCTGCAGCTCTCTGTCTTGGAGCCTTCAAGCCAGTTCATTGGATAGTAATTAACACAAAGCACATTAACTACAGATTGGAACAGGCATAAAAACGGAAAATGCTGGAAAAGCTCAGCATCATCTGTGGAAAGAAACAGTGTTATCTCCTCTCTCCTCACCATCAAAGAGGGGCATGCCCCATTGTTATAGTTCCAGCTACAGTAAAGCAGGTATTTAAAGAGACTATTAAAAGGAAGAAGGTAGCTTTCAAAGGTAGTTGGGTGTGGGAGTTCAGTCTTTGGACCGGGGTGTGGGGAGTAGAGTCAGACTGGGAGGAGCATGTCTGGTGTCGGGTCAGGTTGTGGGGTCGGACTGGAGTGGGGGGGTGTTGTCAGGCTGCGGGGGAGCATTGTCTGGTCTAGGGGCATGCCAGGGTTGGACCAGGATGGTGGGGTTGGATGGTGGAGGGGTGGAAGGTGTCTGGTATTGGGTTGGGCAGAGATAGGATGGGGATGTGGTGGGGATGCATGTTTGGGGGTGTGATGGTGGGGGAGGTGGGGGGGTCCTCTGTGGGGTGGGTATGGTGTGGGGGAGGGAAAATCCCTTGCAGTGTTTGGTCTAGGTCTTTAGTTACTCTGAAGTTAGAAGTGATTTCCTTCCTTCTAGAATCATAGAATCCCTACCGTGCAGAAGGAGGCCATTTGGCCCATCGAATCTGCGCCGAAAACAATCCCACCCAGGCTCTATCCCTGCAACCCCACATATTTACCCTACTAATCCCCCTGACACTAATGGACAATTTAGCATGGCCAATCCATCTAACTCACAAACATTTGGACTGTGGGAGGAAACCGGAGCACCCGGAGAAAACACACACAGACATGGGGAGAATGTGCAAACTCCACACAGACAGTGACCCAAGCCGGGAATCAAACCCGGGTCCATGACGCTGTGAGGCAGCAGTGCTAACTACTGTGCTGCCCTTCTAACTATGAGGGTAGAATTGGCAGAACCATCCGAAGTCAGCAATTTAAATCAGTTAATTGGATGATCCCCAGAGCAGCGCAATTATCCAGGAGGAGTAAGCCCTTCTGGACAATTGCTGAGTAAACACGAACATGGGAACTTCCAAGAAGAATTTCCCAGTGCACATTTGGGATACCCCCCTCTTGCGACACCGGGAACCCAAGAAGTTATGACCCAAGGTCAACTTGCCATAGTATCATGATGGTCTCCCCCTCCAACCAGATTAGAAATGCAGTGGTCCTGAACAGCTACAGTAAAGAAGATGTTTAAAGAGACTATTAAAAGGAGAGGGTACGTTTCAAAGGTAACCCAGCAGCTATGTGATTGAAATTGGTTTTGGGGACTTCACCTTTCTTACCTCAGGACCCAGCAGATCCATCAGAACCATCAGTCATTGGGCAGTTTGAGAGCTAGACTCTGAAACCAGCTGCAGGTCTTCAATGAGCCGGAGCTTAACGAACTCCAGTTTCAAAGTGCATCTAATGACCAACCTCCGAGATATTTGACTACAAGAAAAGTCACAATCTGTTCTGAACCCTGTGCTTTATGAGACCTTCACTTCAACTTTTATTTATTGAACTCTTTTAAGAAGCCACAGGTCTTCCACATGGCAAATCGTGAATCAAAAACTGAATTAACTGTAATCTATAAAAATGCACTCTCTGTCTACATATACAGGTGCATGTGTGCACATGTGCATACGTGCATGTGTGGGTGCGTGCGTGCGTGTGTGCGTGCATGTGTGCGCACGTGTGTGCATGCGCGTGTGTTTGTGACATTAATTCAGGGTAAGTGTGTGAAAATAAATAACCTTCTTCATTTTAAACTCACAAAAGCCTGCTGCTGAATCATTTAATTTTAACACTCTAAGGGTAAGAAAAGGCAGACCTCCTTTCATGCAAAATACATTCATTATGGACAGAAGGAGCATTGTGTGTGTGGCAACTCATTTACATCCATCTAATCATGGTTACAGTCTCCATTTAACACTTCCTCTCAAACAAGATCTCCAACTCCCTTTGAACCACACTGAAGTGTCAGTTGAAATGGTGGGAGGATTTGAACTGAACCCAACTTGTGGGACACTGATGTTGCTGCTGGATTTAACTTCCGAATCTCTCTCGTCTCTTGGGCCCTATACGGCCAAGGCCTGGGATGGGGATGAAAGTCATCGGGATGAATTTTCCCGTTCTGCCCGCCACGGGAATCGTAGCAGGCGAGGGGCGGACCATGGAAAGGTCTGTTGGCGTCGGGCAAGAGTTTCCGGTTTCGGGGCGAGTGCAGCTGGAAAATCCTATCCATCATCTCTGAAACAAGAGCGTCACCATCTGAGGCAAATTGACCCTTATAAAGCAAAACTTAAGAACCAAAAAGTGCCAAAACTAGGTAGACAGGTATATCGGCTGGAATTTTCCAGCCGTTCACACTGGCGGGATCTTCCAATCCTGCCAACGACACGGGGGTGGCACGGTAGCTCAGCAGGTAGCACTGTTGCCTCACAGTGCCAGGGACTCGAGTTTAATTCCGGCCTCAGGTCACTGTCTGTGTGGAGTTTGCACATTCTCCCCCTGCCTCCATGGGTTTCCTCCAGGTGCTCTGGTTTTCTCCTAAAGCCCAAAGATGTGCGGGTTAGGTTGATTGGCCATGCTAATAGAACATAGAACATAGAAAAGCTACAGTACAACAGGCCCTTCGGCCCACAAGTTGCACCAAACATGTCCCTACCTACTAGGCTTACCTATAACCCTCTATCTTACTAACTTCCATGAACTTATCCAAAAATCTCTGAAAAGACCCTATCGAATCCGCCTCCAACATCACTACCGGCAGCCGATTCCACGCACCCACCACCCTCTGAGTGAAAAACTTACGCCTAACATCTCCTCTGTACCTACTCCCCAGCACCCTAAACCTGTGACCTCTTGTGGCAACCATTACAGCCCTGGGTAAAAGCCTCTGAGAATCCACTCTATCAATACCCCTCAACACCTTATACACCTCTATCAGATCACCCCTCATCCTTCGCCTCTCCAAGGAGAAAAGACCGAGCTCTCTCAACCTATCCTCATAAGGCATGCCACCTAATCCAGGCAACATCCTTGTAAATCTCCTCTGCACCCTTTCTATGGCTTCCACATCCTTTCTGTAATGAGGCGACCAGAACTGGGCACAGTACTCCAGGTGGGGTCTGACCAGGGTCCTATACAGCTGCAGCATTATCTCCCGATTTCTAAACTCAATTCCTCTATTGATGAAGGCCAGTATTCCAAAAGCCTTCTTAACTACAGCCTCCACCTGCGACGCTGCTTTGAGCGTCCTATGAACCCGGACCCCAAGATCCTTCTGATCTTCCACACTGCCAAGCGTCTTACCCTTAATATTATATTCTTTCATCCTATTCGGCCTGCCAAAATGAACCACCACACACTTATCTGGGTTGAAGTCCATCTGCCACATCTCCGCCCAGTCTTGCATCTTATCTATGTCTCGTTGCAACTGCTGACATCCCTCTACACTATCCACAACACCACTAACCTTTGTGTCATCAGCAAACTTGCCAACCCATCCTTCCACTTCCTCATCCAGGTCATTTATAAAAATCACAAAGAGCAAGGGTCCCAGAACAGATCCCTGGGGCATTCCACTGGTGACCAACCTCTGAAAAAGAACCATCTACAACCACTCTTTGCCTTCTGTGGGCAAGCCAGTTCTGAATCCACAAGGCAATGTCCCCTTGTATCCCATGCCCCTTCACTTTCTCAATGAGCCTTGCATGGGGCACCTTATCAAACGCCTTGCTGAAATCCATATAAACTACATCTACCGCTCTTCCCTCATCTATGTGTCTTGTTACATCTTCAAAAAATTCAATTAGGCTTGGAAGGCATGTTCTGCCTCGGACAAAGCCGTGCTGGCTATTTCTGATCATACTATTCCTCTCCAGATGTTCATAAATCCTGCCTCTCAGGATCTTCTCCATCAACTTACCAACCACTGAGGTTAGACTCACCGGTCTATAATTTCCCGGGCTATCTCTTCTCCCTTTCTTGAATAACGGAACCACATCCACAATCCTCCAATCCTCCAGAACCTCTCCCATCCCCATTGATGACACAAAGATCATCACCAGAGGCTCAGCAATCTCTTCCCTCGCCTCCCACAGTAACCTGGGGTGCATCCCATCCGGTCCCGGCGATTTATCTAACTTGATGCTTTTCAAAAGCTCCAACACATCCTCTTTCCTAATGTCCACATGCTCAATCTTCTCAGTCCACTGCAAGTCTGCACTGCAACTACCAAGATCCTTTTCCACTGTGAATACTGAAGCAAGGTATTCATTGAGTACCTCTGCCATTTCTACCGGATCTATACAGTCTTTCCCACCATCATATTTGATAGGTCCTACTCCTTCACATCTTATCCTCTTGCTCTTAACATACTTGTAGAATGCCTTGGGGTTTTCCTTTATCCTGTCTGCCAAGGCCTTCTCATGACCCCTTCTTGCTCTTCTAATTTCCCTCTTAAGTTCCTTCCTACTCGTCGTATACTCTTCAAGATTACTAACATTACCTAGCTCCCTGAACCTTTTGTAGGCTTTTCTTTTCTTCTTGACTAAATTCGTTACAGCTTTCATGCACCATGGTTCCTGTGACGTACCATAACTCCCCTGTCTCGTTGGAACGTTGCTGTGGAGAGCTCCAGACAAATTTTCCTTGAAAATCTGCCACATTTCTTCTGTACATGTCCCTGAGAAAACCTCCTTCCAATTTATACCTCTAATTTCCTGCCTAATAGCCTCATAATTGCCCTTACTCCAAATAAACACTTTCCTAGCTTGACTGGTCCTATCTCTCTCCAATGCTAATGTAAAGGAGATAGAGTTATGATCACTATCCCCAAAATGCTCTCCCACTGAGAGATCTGACACCTGCCCAGGTTCATTCCCTAATACCAAATCAAGTACAGCCTCTCCTCTTGTAGGCTTATCCACATACTGTGTCAGGAAGCCCTCCTGAACACACCTAACAAACTCCTCCCCATCTAAACCCCTTACCCTAGGGATATTCCAATCGATATTTGGGAAATTAAAATCTCCCATCACGACCACTCTGTTATTATCACATCTGTCCAGGATCTGCTTCCCAATCTGCTCCTCCACATCCCTGCTACTATTGGGCGGCCTATAGAAAACACCCAGTAAAGTTATTGACCCCTTCCTGTTGCGAACCTCCACCCACAGAGATTCCGTAGACAAACCCTCTGTGGCATCCATCTTTTCTACAGCTGTGACACTATCCCTGATCAACAGTGCCACTCCCCCACCTCTTTTGCCTCCTTCCCTGTCCCTCCTGAAACATCTGAAACCCGGCACTTGAAGTATCCAGTCCTGTCCCTGAGATAACCAAGTCTCTAGTGTCAAGGGGGGATTAGCAGGGTAAATATGTGGGGTTACGGGGATAGGAGCCTGGATGGGATTGTGGTCGGTGCAGACACGATGGGCCAAAAGGCCTCATTCTGCACTGTTGGGATTCTATGTTTCTGTGACACATCCGACTGTGGGTTACCCAGTGGCATGGGGGAGCAGTCAAGAGGAAATCCCATTGACAGTGGCGGGACCAGAAGATCTCACTGCCAGCACGCCGCCTTTTGCCATGTGAATCACGCCATGGGGGTGACCAGAAAATCCCCCCTCACCTCTATAGATTAGATTGATAGTTTATTCATTCTAGCTCATTACACAGTGACAATTTATGTGGATTTTCAAACACTAATCCCATTTTATTTTAACACAGCAGTTATTTATTTCTTTTCTATATAAAATAAATTCAATAATACATCCATTAAAGCCTTTAGAAAAGCTGCTTCATGCAAGATCATCCCCCGGTTACCACAGACAACAGGTTATTTATCAGCTAAATAGCATTGCATCAAAATGCTAACTGTTACAAAGACTTTAGCCTTAATAAAATCTGAACATTAACCTTCCCACCTGCCGTGTATGATAAGCTCACAAGAGAATCGCCTGATACATCTGTCATTGACTGAAGCTTGTTTCATGCTTCCTGCATATATACCAGTTCCCTGGACAGTCGCTCAACCAACGGATCTATTACTGTCTCTGTCTTCCTTGGATGGCTGAATCGGTTTTTGTTCGGTCCACTTTGAGACCTGTCAGCCTCTGCTAAAGGCCTGTTTCTTCCTGTCAGGAGTTGGATATCCAAAAAGGGAGGTGGTGACACTTGCAAAAGTACTTCTCCATAATCCCAGCTGTGCACTCACCCTGTTCATTAGCATGGATATGGGAGAGGGTGAGCCATTGCTATTCTGGTTATCACCATTCTAGATGGTGGTAGAACTAGCTCCCAATCACTGGGAGCATTAACCAGCTTTAACTTTGGTGATAATTCAGCAGTCACGGGCATTCAGCCTCTGATCTTCGGGTAAGCGTTCTCCAAGGCGGCCTTCACGACACACGACAATGCAGAATCGCTGAGCAGAAACTGATAGCCAAGTTCTGCACTCATGAGGACGGCCTCAACCGGGATCTTGGGTTCATGTCACACTATCTATAACCCCCACGACTTGCCTGGGCTTGCAAAATCTCACTAACTGTCTGTGGTGAACCATCGTTGGTTACCACTGTGGGATTATTCTAATGTTGCTGTTGGGTTAGGGTGTTGACACTGTGGGGTTGTTATAATGTTGTTGTTGGGCTAGGGTGTTTACACTGTGGGATTAATATACCTGTGGTTGTTGCTGTTATGGCACATCCCGGTCGGGCCCCGCCTCCTGGGAGAGGTATAAGACCCTCTGCTCAGGCGGGACCCCTCCAGTCTGGAATGGTGTACTCGTGTTTAAATAGTTCCATTGTTTGTCAATAAAAGCCTTCAATTACTGAAGCCTTGTACCTCGTGCTTGATTGTCGCGCATCAATTTTATTGACAAACACGAAACTCTCGACAGAAAAGAGAGTATGGAGCAAATGCTAAAACCAGAGCGTCTGATGCTGGATCCACGTGCGGTCGGCGCCTCTAACACCTTCGACCACTGGCTGAAGTGTTTCGAGGACTACCTGGCAGCCTCTGCAGCAGTTACTACGGATAACGACAGACTCCAGGTCCTCCATGCGAGCGCAAGCGACACTGTCTACCTCGCGATTCGTGCGGCCACCACTTACCCGAGGGCCCTCGAGCTCTTGAAAAAGCGATACACGAGACCACCCAACGAGATCCACGCTCGTTACCTCCTCGCTACACGACGTCGGCAGTCGGGCGAAACCATGGAGGACTACGCCAATGAGCTCTTGCAGCTTGCCAGGGGCTGCGACTGCAAAGCTGTGTCGGCTGAGCAGTACATGTACGACCTCGCCCGAGATGCGTTTGTGGCAGGGGTAGGGTCTTCGTACATCCGGCTCAAGCTGTTGGAGAAAGGGAATCTCAACCTGACCCAAGCGATGGAGATGGCTGAAATGCTGGAGGCGGCGTCGAAAAGCTTGGCCCTGTATCCAGAGGACCACGTGGAGACAACGTGGCAGGAGCAGGCACAAATCCCTCCTCGCCCCACGGGCTCGCGCTCCCATATCGACCCGACGACGGCGGCAGCCCCAGGCGGCCCGCGGTGCTATTTTTGCGGAGGAGCCAAGCATCCACGGCCACAGTGTCCAGCTAAAACGGTGATCTGCAATCAGTGCGGTAAAAAGGGGCACTACGCGAAAGTCTGCAGATCGAAGCCCAAGAACGGCCGTGCAGCCTGTGACCCTCCAGAACGGAGATCATCTCCATCGGCGTCGCAGTACCCACGAGGTCCGACCACGTGCGAGCCCAGGACGACGCCATTGTGGCTGGCGGAGGAGGAGGATGACCACCAGGAGTCGCTACGCTTGGCGCCCTCACCCATGTGCGATTCAAGGGGGCGGCCATCTTGGTCGACGACGACCAGGAGCGACCAGCAGGGGTCCTCAGCATCGACCTCGGCTGCCTGCAGTGACGTCCAAGGGCCAACGGTGGCGTCGATCACCCTGGACCAGGCTAAGCATCACAGGCTTGACTGTTCAATGATGAACATTAAGGTAAATGGTCGTACTGTGTATTGTCTGTTTGACAGCGGGAGCACTGAGAGTTTTATTCACCCTGACACTGCAAAGAGGTGTGGACTCCGGGTTCTACCTGCCAAACAGACAATTTCTATGGCATCACGGTCCCGGTCTGTACCGATCCAAGGACGTTGTGTGGTAACTCTGGAGGTGCAGGGCACAATTTACGAGCGATACAGGCTCCTTGTGTTGCCGCATCTTTGCGCGCCAATTCTCCTCGGACTAAACTTTATGGTCCACATGAAGAGTGTGATCCTACAGTACGGTGGGCCACTCCCTTCGCTGGCAGTAGGGAATCAGCCACAGCCTCCAAATCGTCCAAAGCGCCCCGCATGCAATCTTTCCACACTAAAGATCACCACACCCTCTTTATTTAAGAATCTGGTACCAGGCTGCAAGCCCATCGCTACTAAAAGTAGGCGTTACAGCGCTGAAGACCGGATCTTCATCAGATCTGAGGTTCAGCGGCTCCTCAAAGAAGGGATCATACAGTCCAGCGTTAGTCCGTGGAGAGCACAGGTCGTGGTGGTTAAGAGTGGGAACAAACCCCGGATGGTCATCGACTACAGTCAGACCATTAATCGTTATACGCAGCTGGATGCGTATCCTCTCCCGCGCATATCTGATATGGTCAATCAGATTGCGCAGTACCGGGTGTTCTCCACCATAGACCTTAAGTCCGCCTACCACCAACTCCCCATCCGCTCAGAGGACCGACAGTACACGGCTTTTGAGGCGGATGGTCGTCTGTATCAGTTCCTTAGGGTTCCATTTGGTGTCACCAATGGGGTCTCGGTCTTCCAGCGTGCTATGGACCGAATGGTGGACCAGAACGGGCTGCGGGCTACCTTCCCGTACCTGGATAATGTCACCATCTGCGGCCATGACCAGCAGGACCATGACACAAACCTCCAGAACTTTTTGCGCACTGCGTCTCGCCAGAACCTGACCTACAACAGGGAGAAGTGTGTATTCCGTACGCGCAGGTTAGCTATCCTGGGATACGTGGTGGAAAACGGGGTCATTGGCCCTAATCCAGACCGTATGCGCCCCCTTACTGAACTTCCCTTGCCCGCTAGCGCAAAAGCACTGAGGAGATGCCTCGGCTTCTTCTCTTATTATGCGCAGTGGGTCCCCAACTACGCGGACAAAGCCCGTCCGCTCATCAAGTCCACGACTTTCCCACTCACGCCAGAGGCCCAATTGGCCTTCAAGGCATTGAAAAGCGACATTGCGAAAGCCACGATGCACGCGGTGGATGAATCCATCCCTTTTCAGGTGGAAAGTGATGCATCTGATTTCGCCCTGGCCGCCACACTAAACCAGGCAGGCAGGCCCGTCGCGTTTTTTTCCCGCACCCTTCAAGGTCCCGAAATTTGGCATTCAGCGGTGGAAAAGGAGGCCCAGGCTATTGTGGAGGCCATCAGACACTGGCGCCATTACCTGGCGGGGAAGCGGTTCACCCTGATCACGGATCAGCGATCCATGGTGTTTATGTTCAATAATACGCAGAGGGGCAAGATCAAGAATGACAAGATCTTGCGGTGGAGAATTGAGCTCTCCACCTATAATTACGATATTATGTATCGTCCAGGGAAACTCAATGAGCCCTCGGATGCCCTCTCGCGCGGAACATGCGCTACCATGCAGGAGGACCGCTTGAACGCCCTCCATAATGATCTGTGCCATCCTGGGGTCACTCGGCTCTACCACTTCATCAAAGCCCGCAACCTGCCCTACTCGGTGGAGGATGTCAGGTCAGTAACAAGAAGCTGTCGGATTTGCGCGGAATGCAAACCGCACTTTTACCGACCTGACCGGGCACAATTGGTCAAAGCCACTCGCCCCTTCGAGAGGCTGAGTGTGGATTTTAAGGGCCCCCTTCCCTCAACAGACCGGAACGTGTACTTTCTTAACATCATAGATGAGTACTCCCGGTTCCCGTTTCTTGTCCCCTGTGCGGACACGTCGACTGCCACGGTGATCAAGGCATTCCGTGATCTTTTTACCCTGTTCGGGTACCCCTGCTATATACATAGCGACAGGGGCTCGTTGTTCATGAGTAACGACTTGAGGCAATTCCTGCTCTCATACGGGATTGCCTCTAGTAGAATCACGAGTTACAACCCTAGGGGCAACGGACAGGTGGAGAGAGAGAATGCTACAGTCTGGAAGGCTGTCCTATTGGCGCTGAAGTCCAAAGGCCTTCCAGTCTCCCATTGGCAGGAGGTCCTTCCAAATGCGCTTCACTCCATTCGCTCCCTCCTGTGTACGGCAACCAATGCTACTCCCCACGAGAGGATGTTCTCATTCCCTCGGAAGTCATCCTCGGGGATATCTTTACCAGCCTGGTTGACGTACCCAGGACCCGTCCTTCTGCGGCGACATGTAAGGGCCCGCAAGTCCGACCCCTTGATCGAACCGGTCCACCTCCTCCACGCCAACCCTCAGTATGCCTATGTGGCATATCCTGACGGGCGAGAGGACACAGTCTCGATCCGAGACCTGGCGCCCGCAGGGGACGTAGCAACTCCTGTCGCTCCCATACCCCCTGTCACGAATCCCCTATCGCTTATTTCTTCCCCGGACGTGGCGCGGTCAGCACCGGGACCAGTGCATAACAGTTATACTCCCATGTACAGCTTGCCTGAGACTCGGAGATCGGCGCCACCACAAAAGGTACCGGGATCCCCTGCACCACCGCTTCACCAGGGTCAACCGGCCCGTGAGTCCTCGAGGGGACAGCCGGACGCTGTTTTGGAGAGAACGCCACCGCAAGCACCTGCTCCGGTGTCACAACCGGTATTGAGGAGGTCACAACGACGGTGCGGTCCTCCAGACCGTCTGGACTTGTAGATTTTTTTGTATATATGTAGTCTGTTTTCGCACCCCGCCGGCCTTTGTTTTCAAAGGAGGGGTGAATGTGGTGAACCATCGTTGGTTACCACTGTGGGGTTATTCTAATGTTGCTGTTGGGTTAGGGTGTTGACACTGTGGGGTTGTTATAATGTTGTTGTTGGGCTAGGGTGTTTACACTGTGGGATTAATATACCTGTGGTGGATGCTGTTATGGCACATCCCGGTCGGGCCCCGCCTCCTGGGAGAGGTATAAGACCCTCTGCTCAGGCGGGACCCCTCCAGTCTGGAATGGTGTACTCGTGTTTAAATAGTTCCATTGTTTGTCAATAAAAGCCTTCAATTACTGAAGCCTTGTACCTCGTGCTTGATTGTCGCGCATCACTGTCCTGGCTGGAGACAATACACATCTCTTTAACCTGTGCTTAACCCTCTCTCTACTCATATTGTCTATACTTTTAAGACTTGATTACCTGTAAAGACTTGCATTCCAACCACTATCTTGTAAATTGAGTTTGTGTCTGTATGTGCCCTGTTTGTGAACACAGCTCCTCACTCACCTGATGAAGGAGCAAGATTCCGAAAGCTTGTGCTGCCAAATAAACCTGTTGGACTTTAACCTGGTGTTGTGAGACTTCTTACTGTGTTTACCCCAGTCCAACGCCGGCATCGCCACATGATGATTTATTGGCCATGCTGAATTGACCCTAATGTCAGGGCGATTAGCAGGGTAAATGAGGGTTATGGAATAGGGCTTTGGTGGGATTGTGGTTGGTACAGACTTGATGGGCCAAATGGCCTCCTTCTGTACTGTAGGGATTCTGTGATCTATGATGAAGGACCTCCAGTCCGCTGCCCCCCTCTCAGCCACTGAGAGTTTGGAAGAAGGAAAACGCTACCTCTCAATATTCAGCCAGAACTTCCCATCAGCATGTCATCCTGAAACGCTCCTTCATCTCACATTGGGATATCTCTCAGAAAATTCCTCTGTGTTATTCTATACTTTCTTGATGCCAACAGCCCAGGTTCAATTCCCCTAACGGCTGAGGTTATTCATGAAGACTCACCTTCTGAACCTGCATCTGAGGTATGGTGATCCTCAGGTTATGTCATCACCGGTCAGCTCTCCCCCTCAAAGGGTGGCACAGTTATTAGCACTGCTGCCACTCCAGAAATTCCTCCACTATTGTACTGTGACTAATTTGACTCTCCCAATTTATATGCAGATTAAAGTCGTCCATAATCACAGATGTTCCTTTAACACATGCATCTCTGATTTCCTGTCTAATGCTTTTCCCAACATTATCACTACAGTTTGGTGGTCTGTACCACCCCCACCAATGTTTTTGTCCCTTGTTGTTTCTTAACTCAACCCATACAGATTCCACATCACCTATGCTAATATCTTTCCTCAATATCGTATCAAAATCATCTTTAATCAACAATGTAACTCCATCACCATTTCCTTTCCGTCTGCCCTTCCTAAACACTGAATAGCCCTCAATGTTTAGTTCCCATCCTTGCTCACCTTGGAGCCACGTCTCCGTAATGCCAATTATATCATACACCTTCACATCTATCTGTGCAACTAATTCATCCATTTTGTTTCGAATGATCCGAGTATTCAGGTACAAAGCCTTAGTGTGAGCCCTTTTAACATTTATTTTCCCTTTCCTATATTTTACTCGGTCCTTATCTGACTCTAACCCTTGATTTCTCTGCCTATATCATTTTCCTTATTCGCCTTACCATCTTTCCCTCTTGTTCTTAATTCTCCCTGCTCTGAATCCTTGCAAAGATTCCCATCCACCAACGCCTCTACTCTCTCAGAAGACGAAGGAAATTTGGGATGTTCACTATGACTCTCACCAACTTTTACAGATGCACCATCGAGAGCATTCTTTCTGGTGAATCACAGCTTGGTCTGGCCCCTTCTCTGCCCAAGACCACAAGAAACTACAAAGGATAGTGAATGCAGCCCAATCCATCACTCAAACCATCCTCCACCCATTGACTCTGTCTACACTTCCCGCTGCCTCAGAAAAGCAGCCAGCGTAATTAAGGACCTCACGCACCCCGGACATTCTCTCTTCCAATTTTATCTGTCAGGAAAAAGATACAAAAGTCTGAGGACACGTACCAACCAACTTAAGAACAGCTTCTCCCCTGCTGCCATCAGACTTTTAAATCGACCTACCTCACAGTAAATTGATCTTTCTCTACACCCTAGCTATGTCTGTAACACCACATTCTGCACTCTCTCCTTTCTTTCTCTATGAACGGTATGCTTTGTCTGTGATGTGCGCAAGAAACAATACTTTTCACTGTACGCCAATACATGTGATAATAATAAACCAATTCAAATCAAATCCCCCTGCCATATGAATTTAAACCCTCCCCAACCACTCTAACAAGTACCCCCCCAAAGGACATCAGTCTCGAAACCACTCAAGTGTAACTCGTAGAGTTTGTACAGGTCTCACCTCCCCTAGAACTGGCCCCAATGCCCTAGGAATCTGAACCTCTCCCCCTCACACCATCTTCTCAATTAACTCCATTAACTTCTGATCTGACTTAGGGGTTTTAAAAAAAGGGCAGCATGGACCAGTTGGGCCGAAGGGCCTGTTTCCATGCTGTAAACCTCTATGACTCTATGACTTTTAAAAAGAATTGCTGCTGAGATTTCAAAATAAATCATTTGCGGCTTGTATTGTTTAAGCAGATAATTATATTGCGCATTTACTTCAAGCAACGGCTGAACATATTTCTATGTCTTGATTGAACCCTTTCTGACGGACAGTGACTGTGTAATTGGAAATGGCACTGGGTTCCTTGAGAAGTCTTTGTCACATTGACGGTTGACAATTAAGTGTTTCTGGCCAAACACATTCAGCATCTGCTCTTCGCCTATGGAAATATATCACATTGCCAGTCCATTACGATGCTCTCACTCTCAAGCTTCAGCAGGGACTCTGATCTTTCCCTCCAAATACTGTCCAGATTAATGAAACACCAATGTTCAGTCAGTCTATACATTGATCTATTTGTCCAGTGTGTCCCCATTAAAACTAAACACCTTTAGTTGGTCAATACCTTGTTGTTGGCAGTTCTATCTCTATTTTTGCCTTCTGTCAGCAGATAGAGCTCGCTTCTCTGATGAAGATGAATGTATATCATTTCAGAGGACAGATAAGATTGAAGAAAATGATGATGAAGGAGGGGGAAATAGAAATGCGAAACAAAACGTGAAGGGAATTTGAATGGAGTGTGTGAAAGCCCAGCGGTTATCCAAGGGACTCTGTACTCGAATACTCACCTGTAAAAGCTAAAGGCGGCAAATTCCGGCCATTCCCGCCTGAGGGATCTTCCTGTTCCAACTGATGGTGAGCCTCCCCATGGCGGGGTTGTCCAGCAATGAGACCGGCAAACAACGTAAAACACCATCGGCATCGTGGGGGCGGGGTGGGGGTTGGGGGGGGCAGGATTTTCTGCTGTAACGGCGGAGGTGGTTCGCTATTGGCCGCTGGGGGGATCTTCTGGAAAGCATGCTACAGGGGGCTGGAAACCTCCCCCCGCCCCCTCATGTTATGCACATTTACTTTATAAAAATAGAAATACGCCATAATGCAGGGGGTGGCACAGTGATTACACTGCTGCCTCACAGCGCCAGGGAGCTGAGTGTGATTCCTGGCTTAGGTCACTGTCTGTGTGGAGTTTGCACATTGTCCCCGTGAGTTTCCTCCGGGTGCTCCGGTTTCCTCCCACACTCCAAAGTTGTGCGGGGTATGTTGATTGGCCATTCTAAATTGACCCTTAGTGTATGGAGGTTAGGAGGATTAAGGGTTACAGGAATAGGGCCTGGTTGGGATTGTGGTCGGTGCAGACTCGATGGGTGTCACTGGCTGTCCAGCATTTATTGTGAGAGTTTTAACAACACCAGGTTAAAGTCCAACAGGTTTATTTGGTAGCAAATGCCATTAGCTTTCAGAGCGCTGCTCCTTCGTCAGATGGAGTGGATACCTGCATCAGCATTTATTGCCCATCCCTAGTTGCCCTTGTTCAGAGGACAGTTGAGAGTCAACCACATTGCTGTGGCTCCAGAGTCACATGGAGACCAGACCAGATAAGGACGGAAGATTTCCTTCCCCAAAGGACGTTAGTAAACCAGATGGGTTTTTTTGATAATCGACAATGGTTTCAAGGTCATCAGTAGATTCTTAATTCCAGATATATTTTATTGAGTTCAAATTCCACCATCTGCTGTGGTGGGAATCGAACCCAGGACCCCAGAGCATTAACTGAGTTTCTGGATTAATAGTCTAGCGATAATACCACTGGGCCATCACTTCCCCACAGGTACAGGTTTTACAGGTGGTAGCCAATTACCTGGCCGTCGCTGGGCCTGTCATCCTATGTCAGACAGCTCAATCTCAACAACACCGTCCCAATCACAAACAGCAATCCCATAGCGCCAACAGGAAACAGGCGATTTAGTCTGAACACCCACCGTCAGGAACTGGCCTCTGGGCGGCGAACCTCATATCAAGAATAAGTAAAGAAGCTAAATTAAAAGTAAACTTTCTTAAAAAGTTTGTTAAAGATATATGGATTTTTAAAATCATGATCGAAAAATCAAACATTCGACCAATGTATAATTAATTACTCAGGGTCAGAGTTTAATATGTTTAGCAGTAATTATGATGTTAGTCTGTCGCTAAGGATCCATTCAACTAGATGAACTTTTTCAGGTGTTTTCACTGCCAGATAGCAGCACAGAAATGGAACGTTCTGGTCAATTCAATCATTATCCATTGCTGGGGTGGATGGTGCCTCAGCAGCGCCCCCTCTGCTGAAGTGTGGAATCACTCACAACAACTTCAGAATTTCCACATTATTCTGCCTGTGCCCAGACTCCAGAAGTTCTGCGTGGGTTTCCTCTGGGTGCTCCGGTTTCCTCCCACAGTCCGAAAGACATGCTGGTTAGGTGCATTGGCCATGCTAAATTCTCCCTCAGTGTACCCGAACAGGCGCAGAGTGTGGCAACTAGGGGATTTTCACAGTAACTTCATTGCAGTGTTAATGTAAGCCCACTTGTGACACTAGTAAATAGAACCTAATGCTCCATACAAGCCTCCTCCAGCTCTAACCCTATCCACATATCCTTCTATTCCTTCCTCCTCATGCATTGTCTTAGCTTTTTCTAAATTGCATCTTTGCTATTTGCCTCTGCTGAATCCCCGTGGTATCAAGTTTCACATTCTAAACACTCTCTGGTAAAGAAATTTCTCCTGAAGTCTTTATTAAATCTATTATCGACCATCTTATATTAATAAGATGTATCTAAGTATTTAACCAATTGTTCTATCAATTCTATCTTATTGGAAATGAAAGAAAAGTAAATGAATTCTATTAATTTTAAAACAATTCCTTGATAAGGCAGACATTTGGAGACCAACATGTCCACTTTATACATCAATGCTGGATTCAAACTCAAGTCTGAACAAAGTTCTTTTTAAACATCAGAGGATACTGTCAGGCAGTGTTAAACAGAATCAAGTTTTATTCTGGGTGGCATGGTGGCACAGTGGTCAGCATTGCTGCCTCACAGCGCCAGGAACCCGGGTTCGATTCCAGCCTCCGGCGAACGTCTTGGGGGAGTTTGCGTGTTCTCCTCATGTCTGCCTGGGTTTCCTCTGGGTGCTCTGGTTTTTTCCCACAATCCAAACATGTGGAGGGTAGGTGGATTGGCCATGGTGGATTGCCAGTAGTGTCACAAGATGTGTAGGTTAGGTGGATTGGCCATTGCAAAATTATCCCTTAGTGTCCAAAAATGTGCAAGTTAGGTGGATTGACCATTCTAAATTGCCCCTTAGGGAGGGATTTTACAGCCTTGCTTGGGCGAGACTGGAAATTTCCGCTCGAGTTCAACAGAGATTTCCATTGTCGGACCCTCGCCCGCACCAATTTTGTGGTGTGTGAGGTGATAGAGTTCTGCCCTTGGTATCCAAAGATGTGCAGGTTAGGTGGATATGTGGGGATACAGGAATAGGGCAGAGAGGAGGGCTTGAGGAGTGGAGAGTCGGTGCAGACTCGATGAGCTGAATGGCCTCTTTCTGCACTGCAGCGATTCTATAATTCTATTCACTGGGCTTTCAGAAGCTTTGTATTTTTCAAAAGATCATACATTTCTCCTAACCTTTAAAGAACACTGGAGATACTTTGGATTAGGATCACAGTTTAAGAACATGACAAATAATGGAAAGGTCCTGGTTCTCTGTGAGTAGCTCAGTGCTTGAAAGGTTATCACCGCCCACGTAAGACAAAGAAGCGATGGTATCTCTTTAATCCATGATCCGTGGAAGATGTTTGAAGGTAAGGACTTTTGATGAGAATGACGTGTAGACGTTGAAGTAGAAATTCAGCAAAGGGCTATCTCTTTTAGATTGCAAAGTCAGACTTTCATTTTACAACATCCTGCCTGACCCCTTAACAAGTATGTTGCCTTGGTGTAAAGTGTACTTCAGTGAATGAGAAAGCATCCCCGTTCAGTTCCTATTGTAATCAGAGCTCTCCCCATTCCCTACCATTGCCTTTTACATCAATACAATGAACCTACAGAACAGAAAAATGAGTTCCTACAGCAGTGACATGGATGGTAATAGAGTTTCACCAAGAAAGAAATTGGGTGCCAAGAATGCCTTCCGATCAAAAGGCAATCTTTGTTCTAAAGTGGCATGGATATAAAACCTGTAAAGCTGCAAAGATTTCTACTAATATTTCAATACAAACACAGCCATATCCACTGGAAGGTACCACTGTCAGTGAAAGTTATTTTATATTATTTATTATTAGTGTCACAAGTAGGCTTACTTAGGTAACACTGCAATGAAGTTACTGTGAAAATCCTCTAGTCGCCACACTCCGGCCCCTGTTCGGGTACAGGGGGGGAGGCGGGGGGGAGGGGGGGGAGTGTGGGGGGGAGGAGAGAGTGTTGGGGGGCAGTGTGGGGGTGGAGTGTGGGGGGGGAGTGTGGGGGGAGAGTGTGGGGGGGAGAGAGTGTTGGGGGGAGTGAGGGGGGGGAGTGAGGGGGGGAAGAGTGTGGGGGGGAGAGAGTGTTGAGGGGCAGTGTGGGGGTGGACTGTGGGGGGGGTAGTGTGGGGGGGGAGTGTGGGGGGAGAGAGTGTTGGGGGAGAGTATGGGGGGAGTGTGGGGGGGGAGAGAGTGTTGGGGGGCAGTGTGGGGGTGGAGTGTGGGGGGGAGTGTGGGGGGGAGTGTGGGGGGAGAGAGTGCTGGGGGGGAGAGAGTGCTAGGGGGGAATGTGGGGGGGAGTGTGGGGGAGGGGGGAGTGTGGGGGGGAGAGAGTGTTGGGGGGAGTGTGGGGGGGAGTGAGGGGGGGGAAGAGTGTGGGGTGGAGAGAGTGTGGGGGGGGGGGGGTGGAGAGTGTGGGGGTGGGGTGGATGGCCAATGCACCTAACCAGCACGTCTTTCGGACTGTGGGAGAAAACCAGAGCACCCGGAGGAAACCCACGCAGAGACGGGGAGAATGTGCAAACTCCGCACAGACAGTGACCCAAGCTGGGAATTGAACCTGGGTCCCCGGCGCTGTGAGGCAGCAATGATCATCACCGTGCCGCCCCCAGACAAGCACAAAGAATTGGAAATTCCTAACGCTGAAATTCTGCCACCTTTTATCACAACTTGCTGCCACTTAAGACATAATCATACCGTTTTCAAACCTAGTCCTTCTTCTCTTACTGAGCATATCTGTCGCGTAGTGCGTATCGATTTCTGCTGCATCTTGGGATGAAGGGGCTCTAAAGAAGCTACCTGAGGTTTGTACAAGGTTATTGCGAACAAACCGCCTGAGAAACTACCAGATTATGCCAGAAGGTCATCTTGTGTTACTCATCCCAAACTGGTGCTGAAGTTCCAATCAGTCTTTCTCTGCAGTCACAGTTGGTTTAGATAGAAACTTCAGTAACTAGCATTAATCTGTGGCATTATTGACAGGATCTGACCATGTTGACTTCAGGGTCTGGGGCAGTTGTGAGACCTTCCTCTTCAAGAATTTGAGCAGAGTGAGAATCAAAGGTGGGAATCTGTCTGCCACCCGCAGAGGTATATTTTTTCTGTGATGCCAGTGATAGAGTGAATGTCAGACTGGGGGTAGATTGTACCAGGAATCTCTACTGCTGGGTTCAATTCCAATTCTCTTCCCACACCCAGTGATGCACTGAGGCAAACTTTTGGCTGTTTCCATAATTCCGGGAATGGGTCGCTAATTTGGCTCCAGGAGTTTGGAGCTTGAGGTGTGTCACTCCACACTGAGCGTGGCTGACCAGGAGCCTCTCCTGCTCTTACCGCTAGCCATTGGCGTGTTTGGAAGGATTTGCAGGTTGACCCTCAACCTGTTTGACCGCGTTGTGAATGCACCTTCCTTGGCCATCAAGTCCTGGGGTGGGACTCAAACCCGGAGCTTCTGGCTCAGAGGCAGGGACGCTAACCCACTGCGCCACCAGACCCCTACTGCTAGGTACCCGTCTATAAATTTGACACTTTTGCTGATAGAGCAAAAAGCATAACAGGGACCATAACAGAATGAGAGGAGATAGGTTCAAAGTTGAGATAGGGAGAAGTTACTCTCTCGGAGGGTTGTGAATCTGCAAAACTCACTGCCCCAGAGTGCAGTGGAGGCAGAATCAATCAACAGGTTCAAGAAAAAGATAGATATGTTCTTGATTTGATTTAACATTGTCACATGTATTAACATACAGTGAAAAGTATTATTTCTTGCGCTATACAGACAAAGCATACCATTCATAGAGAAGAAAATGAGAGAATGCAGAATGTAGTGTTACAGTCATAGCTAGGGTGTAGAGAAAGATCAACTTAATGCAAGGTAGGTCCATTCAAAAGTCTGACAGCAGCAGGGAAGAAGCTGTTCTTGGGTCGGTTGATACTTGACCTCAGGCTTTTGTATCTTTTTCCTGACGGAAGAAGGTGGAAAAGAGAACGTCCGGGGTGCATGGGGTCCTCAGTCATGCTGGCTGCTTTACCGAGGCAGCAGGAAGTGTAGACAGAGTCAATGGATGGGAGGCTGGTTTGCGTGATGGATTGGGCTACTTTCACGACCTTTGTAGTTCTGATGAAAGCCGGGATAAAGGGCGCTGGGGAGCAGGCCGGAAAGTGGAGTTGAGACCAGGATAAGATCAGGAATTAGCATGTTAAATGGCAGAGCAGGACGGAAGGGCTGAATTCCCTACTCCCGCTCCTAATCCCTATATACCTTCAGAGTTTTGGTGTCAGCGGTAATTCAGTCGGCGGTGATTTTCAGAAGTTTCAAGTTCCGCTCAGGAGATCAGAGTACAAAAATCTAAGCTAAAACTCAAATTCAGCACTGAGAGAGTGCTGCACTGTCAGCTGTGCGACCGACTGGGTAAGATTTTAAACCGAGTGCTTCAGTTTTCTCATTGGGCTTTAAAACATCCCCTGGAACTACCTCTCCCCCCTCTCCCCGCCCCCCTCCCCCTAGTGCCATATCCAGTGTTTCTTCCTCAGCCACGAATACGAACAAAATGGACGACCCAACCATGATCAGATTGCTGCTTGAGTGAGCTTGCAAAATGGCTGCCATCTTTCAACAATGATGACATTTCAAAAGTAGTTAATTCACAGTAAAATGTTTTGGTGCATCCTGTGGATGATAAATAGGCTCGACAAAGTAAACATTTTTTAAACTTGAGTGTTAATAATTACTCTGCTGTGATATGCGAGGTCCAACACCCTGATAGCCATGGGCAGTAGTTAGCACTGCTGCCTCATGGTGCCAGGGACCCGGGTTCGATTCTGGCCTTGGGTGACTTTCTGTATGAAGTTTGCACATTCTCCCCATATCTGCGTGGGTTTCCTCCGGGTTTCCTCCCAAAGATGTGCAGGTTAGTTGGATTGGCTATCATAAATTGCCCCTTAGTGTCCCAAGATGTCTAGGTTAGGGGGATTAGCAGGGTAGCTATGCGGGGTTACAGGGATGGGGCCTGGGTAAGATGCTCTGTCAGAGAGTCGGTGCAGACTTGATGGGCTGAGAGGTCTCTTTCTGCACTGTCGAGGTTCTGAGATATGATTCTATGAATTGACACATAGAAAGTTTTCCAGAGACTCTGTCAGGGTTTCACATGAAAGGAAGCACATCATGAGTCATGCATTGGATGATTGCACAAGATCCTGGGTGATAGACCAAGCAGTGTTAATTCCTTGCTGGCTGCAGCGCTCCACAGGCTAATGCTGCAACACTTACACCACGCAGTGAGCGCTTGTCTCTGTGCTTCACTGGGACTAATTGGCACAGACACATGGTTGCCATAGCAGCTGCCTTCGCTGTCACTGCCAGATCACTGAACCTTGAGAAGCATTGTGGGGATGTCCTTGGGGTTAGGGATTTCCCACTCATTGCCAGCACTATTCATTACCAAACATCTCCTGAGGCAGATTTGCAATTCTTGTTCCATTCTAACTCCAAGTAGGACATTCCGTCCTTAATCCTTACCTCATTTTTAGTGATTCTCCTTATCAATTTAACTAAAACCCTCTGCTCTCTTTTTACTCCCCCTTCTGCTCCCTTCACATCCTTGTTACCAAGAATAACTTTTAATGTGAGGCTGTCTCCACCATAGGACCATGAGACCATCAAGCCTGCTTCACCATTCAATCATGGCTGATGTGTTTCTCAGCCCCATTCTCCCTCCTTTTCCCCATAATCTTTGATTCCCATACCAATCAAGAACCTATCTATCTCTGTCTTAAATACACTCAATGACCTGGCCTCCACAGCCTTCTGTGACAATGAATTCCATAGATTCACCACCCTCTGGCTGAAGAAATTCCTCCTCATCTCGGTTCTAAAGGGTCGTCCCTTTATTCTGAGGTTGTACCCTCGGATCCTAGTCTTTCCTACCAATGGAAACATCTTCCCCACGTTCATTCTATCCAGGCCTTTCAATGAGCTTCAATGAGATCCCCCCTCATCCCTCTAAACTACCCACCCTCCTCTCTCTCTCTCTCTCCCTCCCCCACTTCTCCTCTCTAGTGAGTTTTCCACCCCTCCTGGAGATGCCTCGGGCTACATTGTACTTTCACCTCTGGCTTGTTTCATTGAAAGGAACTCTTCAAATGCAGACAATAAAAATAGAACAAAACTTACTCCAACTTGTAAGTCAAAGAAAGGGTTTAATAAAGAAACTTAATTACTCCAAACTTGAGGCCTCGCCCTGGGCCATTCCAAATTTCACACAATTCCGAACAGGTTTATTTATAGTGAGTCAGCTGGTCAGCTGACCATCACATCATTCTGTAATTGGTTCCATGGTTTACTGGGTCAGCTGATCTTTACAGCTTGTTACCATTGGTCACATTACATCCAATACAAAGCTGTCACCGGTTACATTTTAATATGTGTATTTATCCTGGGGAACGGTCTTTAGCTGTTACAAGAGGCCTGTTCCCACTGAAAAAAAACACTTAAGAGGAAAGTTGGTCAAGGCCTGATCTCACCCCATCAGTAACACACAGCATCACTGAAAGAAAACGTCCTGGGTGAAAGGTGGATTGATGCACAATTACCTCACGCCCAGTCCCATTGAGTTGGGCAGCGCACATACCTGACTGCTAGCTGGCTACATGCTCACCAGGGGATCACGCCAGCACACACGGCTTGCACATGCTTCAACAAGACTGCGGATCTTAAAGGCAGCCTGTCCCTCCTGAAGGGGAATTGCAACTGTTGTCCACACACAAAGCTGTAGACTCTCCAGGGAGGACTTGGCATGGGGCAAAAGCACAGAAAGAAGAGCAATAGGCAAGAGAGAGGCCTCCTGGGATTTCTGAAGGGACGCTGGAGGCTTCAATACTAATGCTGGAAAGGATGAGAGACAACGGCCGAGATTGCTGCCGAGTTGTTGAGACTCCAATGGCGTATCCAAAATGGTGAACAGATCCGGCATCTGGAAGTCTCACTCCCACGTCCAAGGGAAACGGTCTTGGCTGGGGGCTGTGGTGACCTGACTCCCACAAGCGGGAAAGACAAACTCAGCAGGGACCATGTGAACTCAATACTGAGTTTAAACGGAAACCAAAAGAGAAAATGCTGGAAAATCTCAGCAGGTCTGTCAGCATCTGTAAGGAGAGAAAAGAGCTGACGTTTCGAGTCGAGACAACCCTTTGTCAAAGCTAAAAGGCATAGAAAGTGGGAGATATTTATACTGTAGGGGGAGGGAATGAAAGATGAGTCGTAGCCATAGAAACCAGGGGAAAGACTGCTAATGGCTGTCCACAGAGAGAATAAAGGGTGTGAATGGCCAAATGGCAGAGAAGCTGTAAACTGTGACAGGTGAAGATGTTGGGGAAGTGGGGGGGAAAATGGGACAGAGGTGGAATGTAGAAAAGGGGAATCGGGGGGGGGGGAGAAAAGGGAAGGGAAGGGGGATGGAGTAGGGGGAAAGAGTGGGGGTGGGGGGAAGAAAAATGAAGAAAGACAATAAAGAAATAAAAGGTAGAGAACAGTAAAAAATTAAATAAAATAGAATGAAAACAAAGGGGTGGAGGTGGGGTGGAGCTAATCATCTGAAGTTGTTGAATTCGATGTTGAGACCGGAAGGCTGTAAAGTGCCTTGCCGGAAGATGAGATGCTGTTCCTCCAGTTTGGGTTGAGAAACAGGAATGGGAATATTGGCTGGGATTCTCCGGCCCCGCCGCAGTGGGTGGAGTTTTGGCTGAATGCCAAATTCTCCGTTCCCGCCAGCAGTGGGGTAGGGCGAACAAGACCGGAGAATCCCGACCAATATCTCCTCGAGTGGCATGGTGTGGTAGTTTGATAGTTAATGTTCCCATGAAGAACCTTTCATTCTGCTGAAGGCATTGTATCAACACAAATTGTTATTGAATGCACAATTCTGCTCCTTTCCAACTCCAACAGCCAGAGAAGATGCCAGGATAAACTCTGCAAATCTGTGCTGCAAAGGTGAAGCTCTCTGAGTGAGTGGGACGGTGAATCAGGCAGTCCACTCACAGCGCTCCCAGTTTTTCAGAGCCCGTGAGTGCATCCCCAAGTCCCCTGTGCCCTGTGGCACAGGGGTAACTCCCTCTGGCACCAGACTGCACTCTGCCAGGTTACCTTCTAAATGTCTGCTATCTCATGATGTGCTGGTGAAGAAATGGAACATGTCCTGCCTGCCATCTCTCTTTCCTTCTCTGCTGATGTGAATGTTGTTGCTCTTGCCTTTTCTTCACACAGAGAAATCATAGAATCCCTGCAGTGCAGAGGGAGGCCATCTGGTCCAGCGAGTCTGCACCGACCACATCCCACCCAGGCCCTATGCCCCTAACTTCACATATTTACCTTGCTAGTCCCCCTGGCACTGAGGGGCAGTCGAGCACGGCCAATCAACCTAACCCGCACATCTTTGGAGTGTGAGAGGAAACCGGAGCAGCCGGAGGAAACCCACGCAGACATGAGGAGAATGTGCAAACTCCATACAGACAGTGACCTGAGGCCGGAATTGAGCCCGGGTCCCTGGTGCTGTGAGGCAGCAGCGCTAACCACTGTGTCACCGTGCCGCCCTTTTCTAGTTGGAAAATGATGCTGAAATCTTGCTGCTGACACTCACTAAGTCTAAACAGCTGCTACAGCTGTTCTTGTCATGTAGTTATGCAACAGCACACGGGGCCTTGCAACGCCCACTGACCCACTCACCGACCTCCGACCCACTCACCGACCTCCGACCCACTCACTGACCTCCGACCCACTCACTCACCTCCAACCCACTCACCAACCTCCGACCCACTCACCGACCTCCGACCCACTCACCGACCTCTGACCCACTCACCAAACTCTGACCCACTCACCGACCTCCGACCCACTCACCGACCTCCGACCCGCTCACCGACCTCCGACCCACTCACCGACATCCGACCCACTCACCGACCTCTGACCCACTCACTGACCTCCGACCCACTCACCGACCTCCGACCCACTCACTGACCTCCAACCCACTCACTGACCTCCGACCCACTCACTGACCTCCAACCCACTCACCGACCTCCGACCCACTCACTGGCCTCCGACCCACTCACTGACCTCCGACCCACTCACCGACCTCCGACCCACTCACCGACCTCTGACCCACTCACTGACCTCCGACCCACTCACTGACCTCCGACCCACTCACCAACCTCCGACTCACTCACTCACCTCCGACCCACTCACCGACCTCCGACCCACTCACCGACCTCCGACCCACTCACCGACCTCCAACCCACTCACTGACCTCCAACCCACTCACCGACCTCCGACCCACTCACTGACCTCCGACCCACTCACTGACCTCCGACCCACTCACTGACCTCCGACCCACTCACCAACCTCCGACCCACTCACTGACCTCCGACCCACTCACTGACCTCCGACCCACTCACTGACCTCCGACCCACTCACCAACCTCCGACTCACTCACTCACCTCCGACCCACTCACCGACCTCCGACCCACTCACTGACCTCCAACCCACTCACCGACCTCCGACCCACTCACTGGCCTCTGACCCACTCACCGACATCCGACCCACTCACTGACCTCCGACCCACTCACTGACCTCCGACCCACTCACTGACCTCCAACCCACTCACCGACATCTGACCCACTCACTGACCTCCGACCCACTCACTGACCTCCGACCCACTCACTGACCTCTGACTCACTCACTGACCTCTGACCCAGTCACTAATCTTATTGGCCATTTAAGGGCCACTTGACGGCCTCATCCCACCACAGCTGGAATACCCTGGTGACCTTCCCGTGGGTTTGATATGCCCTGGGTGTCCTGTGCCTGTTTGAGAGCAGATTTCCACTCCATCTGACGAAGGAGCAGCGCTCCGAAAGCTAATGGTATTTGCTACCAAATAAACCTGTTGGACTTTAACCTGGTGTTGTTAAAACTTTTACTGTGTTTATCCCAGTCCAACGCCGGCATCTCCACATCCTGTGCCTCACAGAATTCCCCACCGATGGCAAAGGCCAATCCTGCTGAAGGATCTACCCATCCACCAGGTGTTTCATCTCCTGTGCTTGTGTGGGCAAGCGCAGTGGGGAGTGGGTGTTAGGCTGATTGAAAGGTGGTGGGGAAGCTGCAGGATTGGGATGCTGGAAGGAGAGAGCGAGGAAAACGTCCTTGATGGTGGCATCTCACAGGAGGTGGCAGGCGGAAAGGGTGACAGGAAGTGGTGATGGATGACACGTTGAATGCAGGAGCTGCTGGGCTGGAAGGTGAGCCAGGGTGAGGGAGGAAATGATAAGAGTAGAAGTGCGTGTCATGGGGTTAGCAAGGTTGGGGCACTGCCAGCCATGGTGAGGAGATGGTGTGCAATTCTTAGTTGAGGGAAAAGAAAGTTACATTGGAATCACAAAGATGGAAAGTTGCATTGTTATGAAGACAGAGAAACTGGGAGATTGAAAATGGAGTTCTGACAGGAAGTGTAGTGGGAGAGAATGTAATCAAGGATTCGTAGGGGTCAGTGCACTTCTAGTCAACATTATTTGACAGCTGATCCTCACAAATGAAGACAGTGAAGCCGAGAAAGGTAGAGTTAGCAAGAGACCACGAGGAGACAAAGTTGATGAAACTTTCCCTGTCGGAGTGAGAGCCGGAGACGGCACCAATACAGTCATCAATCAATGAAGGAAAAGGTGAGAGAAGGAATCATAGTCAGACTAGATGAAAGAATATTCCACACATCTCATGAATAAACAGGCATAGCTAGGACTTGCATGGGTTTCCATAGCAACACAACTTACTTGGAGCAAGTGAATGGAGTCAAAGGTGAAG
Source organism: Mustelus asterias (assembly GCF_964213995.1). NCBI lineage: Eukaryota > Metazoa > Chordata > Chondrichthyes > Carcharhiniformes > Triakidae > Mustelus > Mustelus asterias. Next base: position 35,772,524 of record NC_135822.1, read on the forward strand.
ATTTCTGTAGTGCCCTCACTGTTATAAGTAAGAATTGTAATATCATGATAAAGACTGAAAGATAAATATTTTTAATGCAGCAAGTTGTTACCATCTGGAATGCATGCTCGAAAGGGCAATGGAAGCAGATACAATGGCAACTTTCAAAAGGGAATTGGTTATTTATTTGATGATAAGACCCTCACTCTCTGAGTGGATAGTTTTTATTCAAACAGCCAGGTATATGAGGGGTCGAATGCGTTCCTCCTACAGTGAGACTCTCGAATTCTATGATGCGTAGACACTTTGCAACATCCGTTGTCGAATAGCAGTTGAAGTTCAGTGTGTTTCCCCTCGCTTGCCTCTGTAACACTGATGGCCATTGCAATGTCTCTACTGTCAACCAGACGCAGATAAGCGAATTCCTATTCCCACCTCCCTAACATCGCAGGCAGACCAGGCCCCTTCCTGTTTCTCACGTTGGAGTTACACCCTCCCAACTCAACCAACCGGGAGACTGAAGCAAATGGCACTCCGTGTGTCTGTGGGCAGGTTGCCTCACTGCCCTCATCCACACACCTGTCCACCCCTGCCAACCTGTCCACCCTCGCCAATCTGTCCACCCTCGTCAACCCGTCCACCCTCACCAACCAATCCACCCTCGTCAACCTGTCCACCCCCTGCTAACCCATTGGTAGAAGTTATATAAACACCGTCTCATTGATTCTCCCCGGCAAACACACTGCACTCCAGCAAAGCAAAAATAATGAATGCCTCGAACACAGTCCATGTTCCACAGCTCGGTATTTCCAATGACCTGCAAGAATTTCTGATGGAGAAAACCCACAATTGATGTTTCATCTCAGGGAATTACTTTGGATTCCATTTCCATCCTTTCATCTATATCAAAGAACAGGGTGACAGCTTTCTACAGACTCAGTGCCTCGCAGTATTCTGAACCTCATGAAATTTTTTTGCAACTATTGCTGTATCTATTATTTATGGCATGAACAACTCTTCAAGTTTCTTTCGATTCACTTTCTCATTAGTTTCCCAATTTTTGCCCCCCCACTCCCTCTTCTATTGAGACCTTTGATGTTTCCACTTCCTTTCCAGAATCTCTTCATTGCTGTGTCTCTCATGCTCCGACCCATCCCGTTCCATCTGTTTCCTGTCTAAGACCACTCTCCACCTCAGTGTCATACTTCACCCCAGGTTGAGCTTCCGACCACATATTTGTGGAATCGGGATTTCCCACCTATTCCCACCTCCCTAACATTGCCCAGCTCCACCCTCCTGTCCCAGCTCATCAGCCACTGAGACCCTCACTCACACCTTTTGTCACCTCGAGGCTTAACCGTTCCAATGGACCCCAATGGACCCCTGACCAATCCTGTACCCACCCACTCATCCAAAACACTGCAGCCTGTATCCTAACTCATGCCAAGTCCCATTACAACTATCATTTCTGAGCCTGCTGTCCTACACTGGTTCCTTGTTGGGCCACTGCTATATTTTCAAATCAGGTCACTCCATGGCCTTTTCTTCACTCTGTTCCCACCTCCAACCTCACAATCCTGCAGAATATCTAAAGCACGCATTCTAGGGACGGCCCGGTGGCACAGTGGGTAGCACTGTTGCCTCATAGTGCCACGGATCCGGGTTCGATTCCTACCCTGGGTCACTGTCTGTGCGGTGTCTGCACGTTCTCCCAGTCTCTGCATGGGTTTCCTCCGGGTGCTCCTGTTTCCTCCCACAGTCTAAAAGACGTGCTGATTAGGTGCATTGGCCATGCTAAATTCTCCCTCAGTGTATCTGAACAGGCGCCGGAGTGTGGCGACTAGGGGAATTTCACAGTAACTTAATTGCAGTAAACCTACTTGTGACAATAATAAAATAAACTTTAAAATTTTGATACTAATTCCTCTGCTATTGGCAGCTGTGCCTTCTGCTCCTCAAACCCACAGATCTGGAACTCCATTCCGAATGCTTCCTCTCTCTCTCTCTTTCTCCAACACAAAGGTGCTCCATAAAATCTACCTCTCTGACCAAGCTTAACCCATATTTCCCATTGCCTGAGAAATAATCTGCACAAATGCTTCGACCAGTTTATTACTCAATACACATTTACCCAGGTGCTTTTACTTTAGAGACTGTGGTTCACAGTAGCGACACGGTGGCGCAGTGGTTAGCGCTGTTGCCTCACAGTGCCAGGGACCTGAGTTCGATTCCCAGCCTTGGGTTACTGTCTGTGTGGAGTCTGCACGTTCTCTCTGCGTGGGTTTCCTCCGGGTGCTCCAGTTTCCTCCCACAATCTGAAAGACGAGTTGCTTAGGTGAATTGGCCATGCTAAATTCTCCCTCAGTGTACCCGAGTGTGGCAACTAGGGGAATTTCACTGTAACTTCACTGCAGTGTTAATGTAAACCTACTTGTGACTCTAATAAATAAACTAAACTTAGCTTTATTCGAACCCTCACAGGTTAAAGAAACAATTCTTATGCAATGAATTACGTTAAATTTCCCCAAACTAGGCTGATTGTCTGAGAAATCGATGCCACCCAGTTTGGTGAAATCAATTGGGCTGTCGGGTTCAATTCATTGAGCTCACGGCGACAAATGAACTCAGGGTCCTCTTAGCAAAGGTAGATCTCGCATGGCCTCTTGTGCCGTCCCAGGTCACCGCAGGCTGGTCGAGTCCAAGCTGGAATTTGACTGAGGATGGCTGCCTTCATCACCCCCCTCCGAGCCCTTCTTGAACGTTCTCTGGCTTCCAGCCAATGGGGTGGGAGGGCAAGGGGTCAGAGCACCCAATAAGCTCAGGCCAGGTCATCTTAGTTGTACATATCTCCTTTCAGGATATGGTTAATAGCAGGGAGTCTGGCTAAGTCTAGGAAATACAAAATCATAAATGGCTTTTCTATTCTTCTGGCTGAGTTGAGTACATTTTAATGGGTTTCAGGCCACAATGATTCGTCCATTGTTAAGTTTGAGCCTCTCTATTCAATATGTAAGAGGTCTGAATTCTGGTTTCAGCTTATAATAACTTCCCCATTGTTAAGGTGAAGTGCCTGTGTTCGATATACGAGACAGCTCCGGTATGTGGAATCATAGAATCCCTACAGTGCAGAAGGAGGCCATTTGGCCCATTGAGTCTGCACCGACCACAATCCCACCCAGACCCTATCCCCATAACCCCATGTATTTATCCTAGTTAATCCCCCTAAGGGTCAATTTAGCACGGCCAATCAACCTAACCCGCACGTAGAACCATAGAATCATAGAAACCCTACAGCACAGAAAGAGGCCATTCGACCCATCGAGTCTGCACCGACCACAATCCCACCCAGGCCCTACCTCCATATCTCTACATATTTACCCACTAATCCCTCTAACCTACACATCTCAGGACACCAAGGGCAATTTTTTAGCATGGCCAATCAACCTTAACCGCACATCTTTGGACTGTGGGAGGAAACTGGAGCACCCGGAGGAAACCCACGCAGACACGGGGAGAATGTGCAGACTCCACACAGACTGTGACCCGAGGCAGGAATTGAACCCGGGTCCCTGGCACAGTGGCAGCAGTGCTAGCCACTGTGCCACCGTGCCACTGTGTTGGCTTTTGACCTGTGGTAACCTTGTCTGCATTCCATCAGGCCTTGCTTGTAGAAGCAGTTCAACTGCATATTAATTTAAAGTGTCCGATTTAATGTTGGGTCTAATTGCTCAGACCATTGTCCATTTGATCACATTCCTTAATAGCTCCCTGCATAACTCAGTATCATATTTTGTTTGATTGCCCTACTATGAAGCGCTTTAGGATGTATTATTATGTTAACAGGGCCTTTTACACCTATTCTGTCATGGGATGTGGCCATTGCTGGCAAGGGTCAGCGTTTGCTGTTCATCCTTAATTGCCTTTGAACCAGATCAACCACATTGCTGTGGCTCTGGATTCACATGTAGGCCAGACCAGGTAAGGACAGCAGATTTCCTTCCCTAAAGGACATTAGTGAACCAGATAGTTTTGACAAGGATTGACAATGGTTTCATGGTCACTATTACTGAGACCGGCTTTTAATTCCAGATTTATTAACTGAATTTAAATTCTACTAGCTGCCATAGCGGGATTTGAACCCATGACCCAACATTAGCCTGGACTTCTGGGTTACTGGTGCAGTGACTCTCCACTGTCGCACTGTACAAATCCAAATTGTTATTGAAGTTCTTCAAAGAGCATGTTGGATTCTACTTATTGTCACACCATCCATGTCACAATCCTTGGGTGGAACTTTATGTAGGCGGCAGGGTGAAAATCCCTCTAGTCGCCGCACTCCGGCGCCTGTTCTGGTACACTGAGAATTTAGAGAATTTACACGGAGAATTTAGCTTGGCCAATGCGCCTAACCAGCACGTCTTTCGGACGGTGGGAGGAAACCAGAGCGCCCGGAGGAAACCCACGCAGACACGGGGAGAACGCGCAAACTCCACACAGACAGTGACCCAAGCCAGGAATCGAACCTGGGTCCCTGACACTGTGAGGCAGCAGTGCTAACCACTGTGCCACCGTGCCCGCCCTGGGCAGCAGTGAAGGAGGCTGAGGTATTTGAACAGGACATGATCAGTGAATTAACTTTCTTGTATGTGGTCCCTCTGTCAGGAACATGAGATTGTAAAATTAATCCCATGCTTTGTGTCTGCAGGGGGTATTGGCTGGTATCCATTTCACTGAGGTTGTGCCTGCCATGGTGTAACTCAGTGAAATTAGATCAACCATTGCCATAACACATTGCTTGAGCCCCAGTTGACAACAAAACGCACCGTCAGCTGTTCTGATCTTTGGCCTTCTTTGTGCTCCAGTAATATGTGAAATTTTCCACATAATGCAGCCTCTTCCCCTTCGATTACCATCCAGAGCTCAGATACAATGCCTGAAGTTGGCAGAATTTTACCAGGGGGTTTACTTGTCAAAGGCGATCATGTACATATTCCACGGGATATGATTCTCTAATAAAGCAGCGCGGTTTCTGTTCTACTCGGTTAATGTATTCCACTCTTACAAACAAGCCAACATCTAAGCCAAGAAGACAGACCAACTGCTTGGTACACTGCCTCAATGTCTGCACACTCCTGCTGTTCTTTCATTGGCGCTCAAAGTCACGCCAATTTTCTTATTTTGTCTTACCCAGCCTCAGCAAGACATTTTACCCCCCACCCCAAATCCACCAGTCCCCCTACCAGCCCCCAGTCCGCCACCAGCCCCCAGTCCGCCACCAGCCCCCAGTCCCCCACCAGCCCCCAGTCCCCCACCAGCCTTCAATCCCCCACCAGCTCCCAGTCCCCCACCAGCCCTCAGTCCCCCACCAGCCTTCAGTCCCCCACCAGCCCCCAGTCCCCCACCAGCCCTCAATCCCCCACCAGCTCCCAGTCCCCCACCAGCCTTCAATCCCCCACCAGCTCCCAGTCCCCCACCAGCCCTCAATCCCCCACCAGCTCCCAGTCCCCCACCAGCCTCAGTCCCCCACCAGCCCCCAGTCCCCCACCAGCCCCCAGTCCCCCACCAGCCCCCAGTCCCCCACCAGCCCCCAGTCCCCCACTAGCCCCCAGTCCCCCACCAGCCCCCAGTCCCCCAACAGCCCCCAGTTCCATACACACTGACACCCCCATGGTTAAATATAGAGTTAGAACAAAGAACAGCATAGCACAGGAACAGGCCCTTCGGCCCACCAAGTCTGTGCTGACACAGATGCCTCTCTACTGTAAACTTTTCTTGCCTCTATGTGGTCCATATCCCTCTATTCCCTCCTATTCATGTATCTTTCCAGATGCCTCTTAAACATTGTTATAGAATCTGCTTCCATCACCTCCTCCGGCAGCACGTTCCCGGCATTCATCACCCTATGTGTAAAAACTTGCCCCTTACATCTCTTTTAAACTTTCCCCCTCTCACTTTCCATCTATGCTCCTGAGCAATTGACCCTTTGATTCTGGGAAAAAGACTCTGACTATCCACTCTATCCAAGCCTGTTATAATCTTGTAAACCTCTATCAGATCCCCTCTCATCCTCCAATGCTCCAATGAAAACAATCCAAGTTTCTTCAACCTTTCTTCATAGCCCATATTCTCCAAACCAGGCAACATCCTGGTAAATCTCTTCTGCACCCTTTCCAATGCATCAACATCCTTCCAGTAGTGTGGTGACCAGAATTGTACACACTACTCCAAATGTGGCCTAACCAAAGTCTTATACAGCTGCAACATGATTTTCCAATTCTTATACTCAACGCCCTGACTGATGAAGGCCAGCATGCCATACGCCTTCTTGACCACCTTGTCCACCTGAGTTGCCACTTTCAGGGAACTGTGGATCTGCACACCTCGATCCCTCTATATGCGAATATTTCTAAGGGCCCTACCATTTACTGGATACTTTCCTTCTGCAGTAGACCTTCCAAGTCACATCACCTCCAGCTGACTTATGCCCTGCTGTATCCTCTGACAATCCTCCTCACTATCCGCTACTCCCCAAATATTTTTATTGAACCCTGTCATCTTCTGTGAATCTATTTGTACTCCAGTATCTAATGGTGTCTGGCAGAGGAATAAACCTTTCATTAACCTTCATAGGACGGGGCATAGAGTATAAAAGTTGGGGTCTGATGTTGCAGATGTATAGAACGTTGGTTCGGCCGCATCTGGAATACTGCGTCCAGTTCTGGTCGCCACACCACCAGAAGAACGTGGAGTCTTTGGAGAGAGTACAGAGGAGGTTTACCAGGATGTTACCTGGTATGGAGGGGCTTAGTTATGAGGAGAGATTGGGTAAACTGGGGTTGTTCTCCCTGGAAAGACGGAGGATGAGGGGAGACTTAATAGAGGTGTATAAAATTATGAAAGGCATAGATAGGGTGAACGGTGGGAAGCTTTTCCCCAGGTCGGTGGTGACGTTCACGAGGGGTCATAGGTTCAAGGTGAAGGGGGGGAGGTTTAACACAGATATCAGATGGACATATTTTACACAGAGGGTGGTGGGGGCCTGGAATGCGCTGCCAGGCAAGGTGGTGGAGGCGGACACACTGGGAACGTTTAAGACTTATCTAGACAGCCATATGAACGGAGTGGGAATGGAGGGATACAAAAGAATGGTCTAGTTTGGACCAGGGAGCGGCGCGGGCTTGGAGGGCCGAAGGGCCTGTTCCTGTGCTGTATTGTTCTTTGTTCTAACCTCAGAATGGAACTATCTACACCCATTACACCAGCTGGCCTTCAAAGTGATTTTCCATGGGGTGGCGGGTGGGGGGGGAGGTTGGGGCCGGGGTGGGGGGGGGGGGGGGGGGGGGGGGGGGGGAGGCGGCACGGAGATGGGCAGCTGGGAGTTTTGCGCCATTGGCTGGTGTGCCTATTCTCCAGCTTCATTACACCACCCCTCCCGCCCCACTCCCCTAAGGCCATTTTCCCCCAAACAACAGAGAGCCTGTTGACCTGGTTGAGTGTATTGCGGCCTGTTTCCTCAGGCAAGCTGGGATTTTCCATCTGGGCTCCAGGCTCCCACAGGCAGTGGGGCCAGTTTGAGGTGACGTCCTGTAGAGACCTCCTGTAGTAGTAGAGGCGGGTACAATTTTGTCTTTTAAAACGCATTTGAACAGTTACATGGGAAAGATTGGTATAAAGGGATATGGGTCAAATGTGGGCAATTGGGACTAGCTTAATGGTAAAATTGGGCGGCATGAGCAAGTTGGGCCGAAGGGCCTGTTTCCATGCTGTAAACCTCGATGACTCTATAAAATGCAAGTATTTTTTGTCTTCTAAAGGGGTCACGCTAGAGAATGGGATCAAGTGACTCTCATGCAGAAATTTGTGATAGTGACCTCCTGGGCCAAATGGCCTGTTTCCGTCCCCTAGCATTCAATGCAAATATCACCTAACAAAAGAAAAAAAGTGCATGTTACTGAGGCCGAAGAGTAATCGAAAGCCAACAACAAGCGGCAGCACGGTAGCACAGTGGTTAGCACTGCTACCTCACAGCGCCAGGGACCCGGGTTCAATTCCGGCATTGGGTTACTGTCTGTGCGGAGTTTACACGTTCTCTCCGTGTCTGCGTGGGTTTCCTCCGGGTGCTCTGGTTTCCTCCTATAGTCCGAAGATGTGCGGGTTAGGTGGATTGGCCATGCTAAATCGACCCTAATGTCAGGGGGATGAGCAGGATAAATATGTGGAATTATGGGGGTAGGGCCTGGGTGGGATTGTAGTCGGTGCAGACTCAATGGGCCGAATGGCCTCCCTCTGCACTGTCGGGTTTCTATGATTCTAACAGCAACAACTTACATACAATAAGAGGCAAGGAAAGATTCTTGAAACCATATAGAATTATCTATCGGGGAACCGATAGCCAAGTGGTATTATCGCTAGACTATGAATTCAGAAACTTTATGGTCGGCTTATGATGAAAGTGAGGAGGTGTGGGATAGAGGGAAAGTTGGCCGATTGGATAGGTAACTGGCTGTCTGATCGAAGACAGAGGGTGGTGGTGGTGGATGGAAAATTTTCGGATTGGAGGCAGGTTGCTAGCGGAGTGCCATAGGGATCGTGCTTGGTCCTCTGCTCTTTGTGATTTTTATTAATGACTTAGAGGAGGGGGCTGAAGGGTGGATCAGTAAATTTGCTGATGACACCAAGATTGGTGGAGTAGTGGATGAGGTGGAGGGCTGTTGTAGGCTGCAAAGAGACATAGATAGGATGCAAAGCTGGGCTGAAAAATGGCAAATGGAGTTTAACCCTGATAAATGTGAGGTGATTCATTTTGGTAGGACTAATTTAAATGTGGATTACAGGGTCAAAGGTAGGGTTCTGAAGACTGTGGAGGAACAGAGAGATCTTGGGGTTCATATCCACAGATCTCTAAAGGTTGCCACTCAAGTGGATAGAGCTGTGAAGAAGGCCTATAGTCTGTTAGCTTTTATTAACAGGGGGTTGGAGTTTAAGAGCTGTGGGGTTATGCTGCAACTGTACAGGACCTTGGTGAGACCACATTTGGAATATTGTGTGCAGTTCTGGTCACCTCACTATAAGAAGGATGTGGAAGCGCTGGAAAGAGTGCAGAGGAGATTTACCAGGATGCTGCCTGGTTTGGAGGGTAGTTCTTCATAGAATCATAGAATCATAGAAACCCTACAGTGCAGAAGGAGGCCATTCGGCCCATCGAGTCTGCACCGACCACAATCCCACCCAGGCCTTAGCCCCACATATTTACCCACTAATCCCTCTAACCTACGCATCTCAGGACTCTAAGGGGCAATTTTTAACCTGGCCAATCAACCTAACCCACACATCTTTGGACTGTGGGAGGAAACCGGAGCACCCGGAGGAAACCCACGCAGACACGAGGAGAATGTGCAAACTCCACACAGACAGTGACCCGAGCCGGGAATCGAACCCGGGACCCTGGAGCTGTGAAGCAGCAGGGCTAACCACTGTGCTACCGTGCCGCCGTCTTATGAGGAAAGGTTGAGGGAGCTAGGGCTGTTCTCTCTGGAGCGGACGAGGCTGAGGGGAGACTTAATAGTGGTTTATAAAATGATGAAGGGGATAGATAGAGTGAACGTTCAAAGACTATTTCCTCGGGTGGATGGAGCTATTACAAGGGGGCATAACTATAGGGTTCGTGGTGGGAGATATAGGAAGGATATCAGAGGTAGGTTCTTTACGCAAAGAGTGGTTGGGGTGTGGAATGGACTGCCTGCAGTGATAGTGGAGTCTGACACTTTAGGAACATTTAAGCGATTATTGGATAGGCACATGGAGCACACCAGGATGATAGGGAGTGGGATAGCTTGATCTTGGTTTCAGATAAAGCTCGGCACAACATCGTGGGCCGAAGAGCCTGTTCTGTGCTGTACTGTTCTATGTTCTATGTTCTAAACTCAGCTAATGTTCTGGGTACCTGGATTCAAATCCCGCCACAGCAGATGGTGGAATTTGAATTCAATAAAAAATATCTGGAATTAAGAATCTACTGATGACCATGAAACCATTGTCAATTCTCGGAAAAACCATCAGATTCTTTAATGTCCTTTAGGGAAGGAAATGTGCCATCCTTACCTGGTCTGGCCTACATGTGACTCCAGAGCCAGAGCAATGTGGTTGACTTTCAACTGTCTGCTGAAATGGGGTGGTCATGATGTGGAGATGCCGGCGTTGGACTGGGGTGAACACAGTAAGAAGTTTAACAACACCAGGTTAAAGTCCAACAGGTTTATTTGGTAGTGTGTGGCTTTTGCTACCAAATAAACCTGTTGGACTTTAACCTGGTGTTGTTAAACTTCTTACTGAAATGGGGTGGCACAGTGGTTAGCACTGCTGCCTCACAGCGCCAGGAACCCGGGTTCAATTCTGGCCTAAGATCACTGTCTGTGTGAAGTTTGCACGTTCTCTCCATGTCTGCGTGGGTTTCCTCCCACAGTCCAAAAATGTGTGGGTTAATTTGACTGACCATGCTAAATTGACCCTCATGTCAGGGGGATTAGCAGGGTAAATATGTGGGGTTATGGGAATAGGGCCTGGGTGGGATTGTGGTTGGTGCAGACTCGATGGGCCGAATGGCCTCCTTCTGCATGAGCAAATAAAAATAGCCTGGCAAAGCACTCAGTTCAAGGGAAACTAGGGATGGGTAATAAATGCTGGCCCAGCCAGCGACGCCATGTCCCACGAATGAATGAAGAAAAAAAGTGAGAAGCACAGCGGGAGAATCAGCACTTGAAGGAGTGAGATCGGCACGGTGTTCTGGATCTGGCCCAGAGTGGAGAGCTTTGTGTCTTATCAGAAGAGAATGAAGGACAATCCCATCATCCGTGTAATATACATGTACCAGGCCCCGTCTCCGGGAAACATCTACTGATCTGGGCATTTTCTGAATTGTGGGTTCGAGGCCGAGCATGTACGGATAGTATATAAAATAAAGTACAAAAAATAAAGGGCTTTATTCAAACTGCTTTCCCAGGTGCCAGCTTCAAATGTTGCCAGTTTTCAGGTCATTCTCCAATTAGGCCAATCCACCTAACCCGCACATCTTTGGACTGCGGGAGGAAGCTGGAGCACCTGGAGGAAACCCACGCAGACACGGGGAGAACGTGCAAACTCCATGCAGACAGACAGACCTAAGGCTGGAATCGAACCCTGGTACCTGGTGCTGAGAGGCAACAGTGGTAACAGTGCCCACCACCACCTTCTCAAGGAGCAATTAGGGATGGGCATTAAATGCTGGCCTGGCCAGCGATGCCCACATCCCGTGAATGAACAAAAAAAAGTGTGAATGAACTTCCAGATTTTTTTCAAGTGCCGCACACACATTGCAATCTAACCAATGTACATGATGAATCAGTATGTTCGAATTCTGGCCTTAACCAGAATCTCAGTCACACTCCCAGCTAGAGCAGGAATGAACATTTGAACATGGGGCGGCACGGCAGCACAGTGCTTAGCACTGCTGCCTCACAGTGCCAGGGACCTGGGTTCGATTCCCGGCTCGGGTCACTGTCTGTGCGGAGTCTGCACGTTCTCCCCGTGTCTGTGTGGGTTTCCTCCGGGTGCTCTGGTTTCCTCCCACAATCTGAAAGACATGCTGGTTAGGTGCATTGGCCATGCTAAATTTTCTCTCAGTGTACTCGAACAAGTGCCGGAATGTGGAGACTAGGGGATTTTTGCAGTAACTTCATTGCAGTGTTAATGGAAGCCTACTTGTGACACTGATAAATAAACTTTAAACTTCATTAATACTATGAGTAAGGTTGCCCAAATCCAGTTGGACATATTCCTGGAGGTTGCATCACATGAGCTCCCACATAGAGCTGCCCCACCCCCCACACTCCTGCTATTGGGTGTCCAACATGATGCCTGCGAGACACTCCTTCACCAATTGAAAAGCAAAGAGACTCTTCAATGGCCGACTGCATGACTTTTCACTGCCAGTTACACAGTCTTTTGTGCCACCTCCAATAATTCGAGAACAAGTAAGTAAAGAAAGTGAAGAAAACAATGTTGTTTATTGCCCCGAAGACCTCCAGGTTGTTGTTAGCCATGTTCGGGACAATCCTCCAGGGTTGGTAACTCTAATTACTGGCCAAAACGTGATACAAACTACTTTCTTAACAAAGCAATGCCAAGTTGTTTTCTGAACAACTCATTAAAACCCAAGGCGAGTCAAACAGTATTAAAATCTTATTTACCTGCTGCGGGAGGTGGCATTTGATTTGAAGATTTCAGAATGCTAAAATAGTAAGTATTCAATATTGTCTCTCTCTGAGTGACATGATAATCATTGTTTGAACCTGTGTCCGACGCACATGTTGCGTTGCTGAAATTGATGGTGGGTTTAACCAGGATAAAGAGCTTTTTGTGATTACTCGAGAGGACTTTAAGCTTCTTATCAATTTTGTACAGGCTATTAAAGAAATGACATTGCTGTTTGCACAATCAACAGTCACAGATGCTAAACAAAGACTGAACAAACAAGCACAGAAGGGACATCCACCCCTTATTGTCGGATCAATTATTAGGTTGGCGTTCAGTTCAGGAGTGGAATTAGGATGGGCAGTTACATTATCTATATGCAGCAACTGGCAACGTTTTCATGGGCAGAAGTGATATTTTATTTACGAGGGGCTGGAGATCAGCGTTTCAGAAATGCATGAAGCATCCAGACTGTGACAGAGTGGATGGATCCTTACTGGTGTCCTTTACTCTCCACTGCGCTTGATTCAATTATTTCCCTACATTTCACTCAAGAGATCAGTGTTCAAACCGAGGCCAACTAAAGTAGGCCGTGTGGAGGGAAGCTTGCACCTGTATTGTTTCAATGGATTTAATCCTGTAGGACATGGCTTGTCCCAGAGTGAGTAAGAAAATGGGGAGAGGGATGGTGTCATGATTTTGTCTCTAGTGTAATAAATCTGTGCTTTGAATTTGAATTCAATTAATACAAAAAAAAGCCAATCTCCCTAATGGTAACCATGACAACTATCATCGATTGTTGTAAAAACCCATCTGGTTCACTAATGTCCTTTAGGGAAGGAAATCTGCCATCCTTACCTGGTCTGGACTACACGTGACTCCAGATGCAGTGTAATGGGGATTATCTCTTCATTATTCATTCATCGGACATGGGTGGCACCGGCTGGCCAGCATTTATTGCCCATCCCTAGTTGCCCTTGAGAAGGTGGTGGTGAGCTGCTTTCTTGAATCGCTGCAGTCCACATGCTGTGGGTTGACTCACAATGCCGTTAGGGAGGGAATTCCAGGATTTTGACCCAGACTACAAGCGAAGGCGATACATTTCCAAGTCTTGATAGTGAGTGGCTTGGAGGGGAACTTGCAGGTGGTGGTGTTCTTTGTATCTGCTGCCATTGTCCTTCTAGATGGAAGTGGTTGTGGGTTTGGAAGGTCCTGTCTAAGGATCTTTGGTAAATTGCTGCAGTGCATCTTGTAGATAGTACACACTGCTGCTACTGAGTGTCGGTGGCGTAGGGAGTGGGTGTTCTACATGTGGTGCCAAACAAGTGGGCTGCTTTGTTCCTGCAATACTGTCAAGAAAACTAGAAGGGGTGATTTCTCAATGACACTTGAGGAAGAACATTTATTTTCTGTCAGCAGTGATAAGAGAGACACACTTCTCTCTGTGTACGAGGTTGGACCATGCTGGGTAATTGGAAGAATTGCTGTGGATATGGAGACAAGACAGCCTTATTTTTTGCAATGGAAGAAACTTCCTGTGGACAATCAACTCGGGGACAAGATTACTCTACAGGGTTCTGCAGGTTCAGTAGTGCTAAAGATTCCGCCGCAACTTCCGTGCTGACCTCCAGCTCTGAAGAGAAGACTTTCAGCTGGGAATTAAATGGGTCACAATCGACTTTCATGCTGCAAAGGTTCCAACTCTAGGGGGGTGTGATCCTCCGCAGACTCTGGCATGGACTCAGGCAAGGCATTCTCTCTGGAAGATTCTTCATGGACAACAGGTCATACATTGGTAGTTCAGTAGAGAGAGAAAGAGGAAAAGAGGAAGAGAGAGAGAGAGAGAAGAAGAGAGAAAGAGGGAGAGCGAGTAAGAGAGAAAGGGGGAGAGAGAGTAAGAGAGAAAGAGGGAGAGAGAGTAAGAGAGAAAGAGGGGAGGAAGAGACAGAGAAATGGAGAGAGGGGGAGGAGGGGAGAGAGAGGGGGAGAGAGAGAGAGAGACAGAGAAGGCAGAGAGAGAGAGAGAGTGAGGAAGAGTGAGGGTGAGAGAGAGGGAGAGAGAGTGGAGTGAGAGAAAGAGACAGAGAGAGAACGGGAAAGAGTGGGAGATGGAGAGAGAGGGCGAGAAGGGGAGAGAGAGTTTAACAAATGACTGATGTCAGTGGTTCATCATCATCTATGTCATCCATTTTAAATGTTATCTGTTAACTCTTTGTACCACACTCACTGTCCAGAGAAGGCAATGATGGGCCGCCTTCTTTCTGTCGCAACAGTTTAACAAAATTGAGCCATTTCAAATACCAGTTAAAAGTCAACCATGTTGGTATTGGGCTGGAGTTACATATGGACATCAGGTCTCCCCCCTAAAGAACATTCATGATCCGGTTGGACTTTTTCTTTCCCCACAATCCAACAGTTTCAAAGAAAAGAACAAAGTTTCACGGTCACTTTTACAGACCCAAGGACTGGATTCCAATTCTCAAACTGCCGCGGTGAAATGTGCGCTAAACCCATCAGATTGTAGCTCTCACTGTTCATTGAGGAGAGCAAACATGAGCTCTCTCTCTGACCTCGGGAAGCAGGAGTGTTTGTGTCGAGCTGAGCGGTTAGATAGCTTGACACACGCTGCCCTGAGTCTGCGAATAAAGTTGTTTCACTAAAATAACAGGAGCTACATGAGACAATCAACAAGAGGTCAATGTCTAAAATTGTGTAACACCATTCACCACTGATCAAGAGCACTTACTGCTGAGTGAATGAGCAAAATGGCCTCTTCTCCATCCCTGTCAGCTCTCATCCTCACTCTGCATATCAAGAGACTCATGGGAACATGCATGCAGGAGTGGGTCATTCACCCCTCCAGCCGGCTCCACTATTTAACTCAATCATGGCTGATCTGTGTTTCAACTTCAGCCACACACCTCGGTTCTAAAACCCATGAAACTCTGTCTGACAAAACTCCATCCATCACGGTTTTGAAATTCTCGATTAATCCCCAACCTCAACTGCTTTTCGGGTGAAAGTTTAAAGTTTATTTATTCGTGTCACAAGTACAGGCTTACATTAACACTGCAATGAAGTTACTGCGAAAGTCCCCACGTCGCTGCACTCCGGCACCTGTTCGGGTACACTGAGGGAGAATTTAGCATGACCAATGCACTTAACCAGCACATCTTTCGGACTGTGGGAGGAAACGGGAGCACCCGGAGGAAACCCACGCAGATATGGGGAGAATGTGCAGACTCCACACAGACAGTGACCCAAGCCGAAAATCGAACCCAGGTATCTGGCACTGTGAGGCAGCAGTGCTAACCACTGTGTTACCGTGCCATTGTGTTTTCCAACATCAGCCCTGAAGCTTTCATTGTAAAGTTGTGTCCCCTTGTTCTGGTCTCTCTCACCAGAGGAAGTACTTTCTCTCTCCATCCACCCTTTAATCACCTTAAACACACTGGGCGGGATTCTCTGGTCCCCTCTGTGGCGGGATCCATTGCGAGCAGAACTTGGCGTTCCCGCCAAAACTCCATTCAATCTCAGCGACACCGGAAAAATCCCAGCCGCGAACGAGGACAGAGGATTCAGCCACCAATTAGACCACCCGGTAATCTTCACTGCTCGAGGTCCTACCCTTTGCAACCTGTCATTCTAATTTAACCTTTTAGTGCTGGCATCACTTTTAACAAAGTCAAATTCTCCTTTTAGCCACGGATCTTCAAAACGGATTCATAACAGACGGAGATCATTTCAGAACCAATGGTTGAATAAGGAAAGAAAGATTCATCTGTTTCTCAGCATGGCCAATTCTTCAGTCTCACTGCCAATCTCTTCCCACTCAAGATTCCCAACAATGTCAGCAGAATAGTAAGGAAGAGAAAGGTGAATGACCCATCTGCAATCGTTAGTTATTGAATATGACATATTGCAAATATATTGAAAGCAACATTACAGCAAGTATTTTTTCATCGTAATTAAAAAAGTTATCTGAATACATACTGTAGTTAGAGTTGTAGAGACATAGAGCAATACAGCATGGAAACAGGCCCTTCGACCCAACCGGTCTATGCTGACCATGGTGCCCTCCCAGCTAGTCCCAATTGCCCACGTTTGGCCCATATCCCTCTCATCCTTTCCCATTCATGTACTTTTCCAAATGCTTTTTAAATGTTGCTGTTGTACCTGCCTCAACCACTTCCTCTGGCAGCTCATTCCATATATTCGCACCATCCTCTGTGTGAAGAAGTTGCCCCTCAGGCCTCTTTTAAATCTTTCCCCTCTCACCTTAAAACTATGCCCTCTAGTTTTCAATTCCCCTTCCCGGGAAAAGGACTAAGCGAGGAATTTTACAAGCGGGACCGGAAATTCCCGCCCGAGATCAACAGATATTTCTGTTGTCTGCCCCTTGCCCACTCTGATCCCATAGTGGATGGTGCGGTAGAATTCCGGCGTATGTATGTTCATCCGATCAATGCCCCTTATGATTTTATACACCTCAATAAGGTCATTCCTCATTCTCCTACCTTCCAAGGAATAAAGTCCTAGCCTGGCCAACCACTCCCTATAACTCTGGCCCACCAATCCTGGCAACATCATCATAAATCTTCTCTGAACTCTTTCCAGTTTATCAATGTCTTTCCCATTGCAACCTCACCAATTATTAAATAGATACAAAGAATATGTTCCTCCATCAATAGGATTCACTGGTTACCTTCTTCTGCTGGTGGAGTTGCTGAAGACAGCACCAAGCGAAACACTCAACCTTTGGTTGAGTTCATTGGTCACAGCTGAGGGTGGCTGTTAAGATGTTACAATCATCACCAGGGCTCCTGACCCTGATGAAGGATATGGGTGAGACTGCATCTCGAATACCATGTACAGTTTTGGTCTCATTATTGAAGGAAGGAGCTAAGTCTGTTGGAGGCGGCTCGCAGGATGTTGACTAGTTTGATACCTGGAATGAGTGTCTTATGAGGAAAGTGTTAGACAGACTGGATTTGTGTCCATTGGAGTTTAGAAGAGTAAGGGAGCTACTCAATTGAAGTATATAAGATCCTGAATAATATTGACAAGGTGGATGTGGAAAGGATGTTTCCCCTTGTGGATGAGTCCAGAAAGAGGGGGACTGTTTTAAAATTGGGATTTGCCGTTCTAGGGCAGAGATGAGGAGAATCATTTTCTTTGAGGGTTGTGCGACTTTGAACTCTCTGGCTCAGAAAGTTTAAAATGTATTTATTAGTGCCACAAGTAGGCTTACATTAACACTGCAATGAATTTACTGCGAAAATCCCCCTAGTCACCACACTCCAGCCAACACTGTAGTTAAGAGAGCCCACCTTTCTCAAAACACCAAGAAAATTCACCTTGTCCACTATGAATCTCACGAGCTTTTACAGATGCACCATTGAAAGCATTCTTTCTGGTTGTATCATAGCTTGGTATGGCTCCTGCTCTGTCCAAGACCGCAAGAAAGGTCGTGAATGTAGCCCAATCCATCACGCAAACCAGCCTCCCATTCACTGACTCTGTCTATGCTTCCCGCTGCTTCGGCAAAGCAGGCAGCATAATTAAGGAGCCCACGCATCCCGGACATTCTCTCTTCCACCTTCTTCCTTTGGGAAAAAGATAGAGAAGTCGGAGGTCACATACCAACTGACTCAAGAACAGCTTCTTCTCTGCTGCCGTCAGACTTTTGAATGGACCTACCTCTGCACAGACAGTAACCCAAGACGGGAATGGAACCCAGGTCCCTGGTGTTGAGGCTGCAGTGCTAACCACTGTGCCATTGTGCTGCGGTGGAGGTGGGGGTCACTGAATATCTTTAGGTAGATAGATTCCTGTTAGGCGAGGGAATCGCAGGTTGTCAGGGGTAGATGGTAATGGGGAATTTCATCAGGTCGCTCACCTGATGGAGGGGCAACACTCCGAAAACTCGTGCTACCAAATTGGACTTTAACTTGGTGCTGTGAGACTACTTACTAGGGGAGAGAAACCACAGCGCACAGGATGAGATTGGTTTTAGATGCTCTCAGCGGGCAAGCACCCTGCTGATGCTCACTCACGGTTTACACTGGAAGAACATCCATCTCGTGAGATCTCAGAGAGTTGTCATCACCCATGGAGCCGCATGCAAACAAGGCATTAGGGCCTTGCGAGGAGAGCGGAAATGTGAAACACAGCGCTGCTTAATGAGGAGAAACCACTTGTGAGGTTTGCTTCCTGCGTTTACTAATCTGCCACCGATGGATGCATGTGAAGACTCGTCTCTGTCACAGCATGCTCATTTACAAGACGGTCATGTTGAACAGAGGAAATCGGCTTCTAATCGAACAAGCCATTTTCTGTTATTAAGATGCTAAATCAGAGTCCAGATGCAGATATTTGTGAACAAGAATGAGTCTTAGCTTGCCAATCATGCGGAGGAACTGCCTCTGAATATTACAGTGAAGCGATGCACTTGTCTAAGAGAATCAGCCCCATATTTATTTTCTTCTGTTAAAGGTTATCATCCAGCAAGTGTTTTCTCAGGACAAGAAGATAAATGTTAAGGTGTTTTCAGTCTATTGAACAGCGGCAGAGGCGTTTTGCTTCTGTGCTCCGGTGGTTACAGAGATCTCTCTGTGCACTAATAGTCTGTCCATCCAAGCACAAATGGGAACTTAACCTAGATCCCATGAGCTTTGGAAAACATGTCAGCAGAGGGTAAAATGCCTATTAATAGGGCCAGTTAATTACCTCAATTGAGCACCCATCTCTGAGTGACATTCAGCTGAGTCACTGCCGCTCCCACCTTTTCATAGAATTCACTGCAGAAGGAGGCCATTTGGCCCATCGTGTCTGTACCGACTCTCTGACAGAGAGAGCATCCCCCCACTCTATCCTCGTAATCCCATGTATTCACCCCACTAATCCCCCAAACCTGCACATCTTTGGACACTAAGGGACAATTTAGCAAGATCAATCCACCTAACCTGCACATCTTTGGACTGTGGGAGGAAACCGGAGCACCCGGAGGAAACCCACACAGACACGGGGAGAACGTGCCTCACAGACATCACCCTAGTCCAGAATTGAATCCAGGTCGCTGGCGCTGTGAGGCAGCAGTGCGAACCACTGTGCCAGCGTGCCATCCCAGATGGGACAGTTCTTGCAATATTCCGTGGCAGGTTAGGTGATGCTAATCTTCCTTCCAGATGTCTTCCTCCATTTTACCTGCCCTCTCTCTTCCCAGAAGGCTGGTAAAACCCCATCCTCAAGCTCTTTGCAGCACCAATAGTTCCCCTCTCATCACAACAAAGGTCTCTATTCCTCCAAGATTGTCTGCAAGTCTCTAGAGATTAAAGATGAATCTCCTGGAGCTGTTCTGCTGAATAAAAGGCTGTTCAACATTTGTTTTTATTTATTCTTTGATGGGAATGTGTGCATCGTTGGCAAGGCCAGTATTTGTTTCCCATCCCTTTGAACAGAGTGGTTTGCTCGGCCATTTCAGAGTCAACCACCTTGCTGTGGCTCTGGAGACACATGTAGGCCAGACTGGGTAAGGATGGCAGATTTCCTTCCCTAAAGGACATTAGTGAATGGAATGGGTTTTTGGAACAAAAAATTAAAGCTGTCATGGTCACCATTACTCATAGAATCCCTACCATACAGAAGGAGGCCATTCAGCCCATCGAGTCTGCACTGACCACAGGTGAGACAGGTCTTCTAGGTTTGCTAATTGATTTAAAATTCCAACAGCTGTCACAGTGGGAGTTGAACCCACATCCCTGGAGCATTAATCTGGATTACCAGTCAGTGACATTATCAATACACCACTATCTTGATGATGAGCTAACTGATGTGAGGAGATGGTGTACACGGTGAGGATGAATGTGGCCATTGACCGATCGAAGGAGTGTAGGGTGGGGAATAGTTGCAGTTGCGCTTAACCTTGGCCAAGTCACAAAGCCTCCAGGGATACCTCTAACCAGAGAAGTCAACCATTTAGCCATGACCAACATGGCTGAATGGAGACTCTTTTAAAGTTTAAAAGTTTATTTATTAGTGTCACAAGTCAGCTTACATTACCCCTGCAATTAAGTTACTGTGAAAATCCCCTAGTCGCCAGACTCTGCTGCCTGTTTGGGTACACTGAGAGAGAATTTAGCATGGCCAATGCACCTAACCAGCACGCCTTTCGGAGGAAACTGGAGCACATGGAGGAAACCCACGCAGACACGGGGAGAACATGCAGATTCCCACATAGCCAATGACCCAAGCCGGGAATGGAACCCGGATCCCTCGCGCTGTGAGGCAGCAGCGCTAACCACTGTGCCACCGTGCCGCCCATTCCACCATGGCTGGAATTCTCTGGTCGTTCACGTCCCACCACCGACAGAGAATCTGGCGGTTAGCCAAACCTCTTGATCACCGCGGCGGGACGGGAGAATCCTGGCCGCCGGCGAGGTCGGAGAATCCGGCCCTGTGACCTAAGATGGATAAGTGACTGACTGTTATCGAGCAATGGCCGAAAGAAACTAAGCAAAGCGATGAAAGTGGAGTAGCAACAATAGATTTTCACTCCAATGGCTCGTAATTTTCTTCAGGGCAACGTCTGAAGTGAATCATTTGGCGGTGAAATCGCTGTTGAATGAATCAGTCACTTGTTTCACTTGCTGATAATGCGGTTTTTGTGGAGAATTTCATTATTCTGCCTGTTCATGGGACACTGCTACTAAATTTATCTGACTGCAAGGAACATGAAAATGATCAAGTGCTTCAGTCTATGATCTCTTTAGCAGTGATAGATTGTGACAATAGGTAGGCGTTTCAAATAAATAGTCGCATTGTTGGTTGGAAATAAATGGGAGCTACTGCAATGAATTGTGACTGTAAAAAAACCGGAGGGGTGATAAAAGATGACAATCAGCAAACAACTATTTATCTAATGAGGTACAAGTTGAGAAGTCCTTCAAATATTTGCAGTGAATTTTTGTTGACATGTTGAACAGCCTCTGGTTGTGTGCAGAAGCGATCTGAGGGAATGCTGTACAGTTTCTGATCTCTTACCACGGCTCATCCATGCACTAAAGGAGGCAGCAATTTACCCATGTCTCTAATGCAACAATAACCTGCATTTATATAGCATCTTCAACATGGTAAAATGTCCCAAAGTATTTAAAAAGCAGTCAGCAGCAATGGGGTTCGAACCCTTGTCCCTGAAGGGAATTAATCCAGGGCCTTTAACCAATCATAGCTTACTTGTAGAAATTCTTATGTTCATAGAGCAGTGCAGGAGGAGGCCATTGGGTCCATCGAGCCTGCACCGACAACTACCCCACCCAGCCCCTATCCCTGTAACCCCACATATTTACCTTGCTAATCCCTCTAATCTAAGGGCCAATTTATCATGGCCAATTAACCTAACCCGCATATCTTTGGATGGAAACCGGAGCACTCGGAGGAAACCCACACAGACATGGGGAGAACATGCAAAGTCCACACAGACAGTGACCCGAGGTCGGAATTGGACCGGGGTCCCTGGCGCTGTGAGGCAGCAGCGCTAACCACTGTGCCACCGTGCTGCCCACTATAGAAACCCTACCGTGCAGAAGGAGGCAACTCAGCCCATCAAGTCCGCACCGACTCTCTGACAGAGCACCTTACACAGTTCTTCTGCCCCACCCTATCCCTGTAATCCCACACATCTCACATGTCTAATCCCCGTAACCTACACGTCTTGGAACACTAAGGGGCAATTTAGCATGGCCAATCCACCTAACCCGCACATTTTTGGACTGTGGGAAGAAACCGGAGCACCCGGAGGAAACCCACGCAGACACGGGGAGAATGTGCAGACTCCACACAGTCACCCAAGGGTGGAATTGAACCAGGGTCCTTTGGTGCTGTGAGGCAGCAGTGCTAACCACTGTGCCACCGTGCCTCCCCTTGTCAATGGGAACATTGGCATGGACGTATCAAAACTCTAACTCCACTTTGAATGCATTCAATGACCCAGCCTTCACTATTTTCTCGGGAAGAGGATTCCACAGACAATGTTATCTTCTGAGAGAGAAAAATGTCCTTATCACCATCCTAAAAGGAAAACCTCTTATTCTGAAACTGTGACCCCCTATTCTAACATTCCCCACACCCTCCTGGTATCTACCCTGCCAAATCCCTTCAGGATTTTATATGTTACACACAATTGTGCAGCAAGTTAACTGAATCAATGCATCCCATGGGTGACCAGGAATGAATATATTACTGAACTAATTGATACAGAAAGACACAGAGTCAATGCAGTAAAGTCAAAGACAACTTGGCTTCAAGTAATAATTGATTTATTAACAATAATATATATACACAAGATGAGGGTCTGACAGAATCGCAATACTCTCCACTCTCTTCTCCTCCCTGGCTCCAGTTGAGTTCTTCCCCATCCCAGGACACGTGTCCTTGTTCCCGATTGGCTCGCCTTCCCACGCGACCTCTCCATACGTTCCTTCCCAATCATGCGGCCCACAAAGGATCGCTCCCTTAAAGGGGCCATGTTACCATAGTCAAGAGTCAGCTTAACAGCCAAATGCTGCCAAGCAACATCTATTTGAAATGTTGGTCTCATTTTTGGACCTGGAGTAGGCCCGGACTGTCCATAAGCAGTGTCCAAACTGGCTCACCTCATGGATCAGTACCCCTTTTGTTCGAAGGAAGATGGTTGTCCACCTGGTAACTGTCCTCACCCTCCATTTTCTGACCCGCTGTGAATTGTTTCCTGTGTCATAGGGTTTACAGGGTTCTCGTTTGCCTGGGGGCCGTTAGAATTGGACAGGTTGACGTGGCCATGGAGGCAGAGTCTGAGGCTTTTGGAATCTTTCTGGCATTGCCCGTCTATCCTGAAGGAAACCCATCCACTGTACATTCCTCAGAGGCACCCCCTTTGCTCCCTCTTAGCAGTTTTGCTGAACACTGTCCATCATTACACAACAAAAACAGAACTGCTGGAAAATCTCAGCAGGTCTGACAGCACCCGTGGAGAGAGAATAGAGCCAACATTTCGAGTCTAGATGACCGTACGTCAGAGCTAAGAGCAAAGAAAAGCAGACAAGATTAATACAGTGAGGGAGTCCATCATTATCCCAGTGCTTAGTTGCTTTATTAGTATCACAAGTAGGCTTACATTAACACTGCAATGAAGTTACTGTGAAAATCCCCGAGTCGCCACACTCTGGTGCCTGTTCGGGTACACAGAAGGAGAATTTAGCATGGCCAATACACCTCATCAGCACATCTTTTGGACTGTGGGAGGAAACCAGAGCACCCGAGGAAACCCACGCAGACACAGGGAGAATGTGCAGACTCCGCACAGACAGTGACCCGAGGCCGGAATCGAACCCGGGTCCCTGGTCCTGTGAGGCAGCAGTGCTAACCACTGTCACCATGCCGCCCTATCGTGTGGCCACACTCAGCAAATCCCTCCAGTGTGAGATCACAGCAATCTTCACCCAACCAATCAGTATTTCTGCACCTCTGAATCCTTTTCCGAAACCTCTCACATCCAGCCTCTCCCCAACCCACTTACCATCACCATTCTCACGTCCCCTTCCCTCCCTCATCCCCATCTTAACCTTCACTGTGAGAGGAAATCGGAGCACCCGGAGGAAACTCACGCAGACACGGGGAGAATGTACAAACTCCATACAGACAATCACTCAAGGCTGAACTCGGGTCCCTGGCGCTTTGAGGCAGCAGTGCTAACCCGTTTGGCCATACACCTTTCCACTTTGCACTGTGCTAAAGCCGTGACTGCCTCCGCTGATTTTTCTGCATCCATCTACCTGATTCTCATAAATAATTCACCTCCCTCAGCCTCATTCCCAAACAGCAGGACCACTCTCTCAACATGACCAATCCAGAGAGTCTTTCACCGACGCAGTACTGATAATAGAGACCTTGGGCGGGATATTCCGGCTGTAAAGTCCGGAAAATCCCTCCCGAAGTTAATGGACCTTTGCATGGCCCGCGTCCCACCCGCTACGATTCCTGTGGCAAGCAGGACAGGAAAATTCTGTCCCACTTCATCCCCACTCTAATCCCAAGCAGCCTCCTCTGTATCCTGGAATTTTAAATGTCGAAGACCAAGCTGACGTTTTCAAACATAAATAATTCTCAACAGCACTTTCCTTAGAAGAATGTAGATTGAAAACATGTAGAATCATAGAATCCTCTCAGTACAGAGGAGGCCATTTGGCCCATCGAGCCTGCACCGACCAGAATCCCACCCAGCCCTATCCCCATAACCCCACATATCATTCTCCACTTGTCTACGTGGGTTTCCTCCGGGTGCTCTGGTTTCCTCCCACAGTCCACGGGTTAGGTTGACTGGCCATGCTAAATTGACCCTAGTGTCAGGGGGATTAGCAGGGTGAAATGTGGGGTTACGAGAGTAGGGCCTGGGTGGGATTGTGGTCAGTGCAGATTCGATGGGCCGAATGGCCTCCTTCTGCACTGTAGGGATTCTACGATACCCTGTTAATCCCCTGAGTCATTGTTTTTGCAGACACACAGATCTTATGAAAAAATTCTAAGTCCAGAACGAATATGAAAACAGGACAGTTCAGATCTGTTTTTTGGGTGAGTCGGTATTTTATGCACTTAGTGCATGAAAAAAACTGAATTCAGCTTTCTGCCTGTAGGGAGGGGTGGGTGGGGCTTAAATTGCTAAAAGCTGGCTGATAACAGCAGAGGGCACAATTGTGCATGTGCAGGTCTCTCTGCTGTGAGAGCAACAGAGAGACCTGTCACACAGCCTCTGCTGTTTTCAGCTGGCCTCTGTGGCCTAAACCTGGCACCCCCACTGCCCTACTGCAGGGCCCCGTGGCTGATCATGAGCCACTCCCTCCCGCCCCAGCTGGACCGTTCGACTCCCACACTCCCACACCAATTGCAACGGCAGAGCACGCACCAGTCCACCCACCGCCTCCCTGGATTGACTTGCCCCGATTAGGCCCCTCCCCCAGTAGACCAAGTCCCCTCAGGCCCCACCCTCTTGGCACTGCACAGAGCCCAATGGGCAGTGCCAGGCTGACACTGCTCAAGGGGCAACCCCCTTGCCCCTGACCTCTCGGGGGGGGGGGGGGGGGCCTCAATAGCCTCCGGTTCGACTGGCAAGGCCATCACGATTAGTCCCCGTTGCGGGGATCCAGCTGTGATTCTCAGCAGAGAGAACCTCCCAGGGCAAGGTCACAGAGGCAGGTGAACCTGGACCATTGAGTCCTGGGCTCGCTAATTTCATTGACATGATATTTCAACTAAATTTATATAACTTATTCAGCCTCGTACAGGAAATGGGTTCGAGGCTGATCGCACCAGATACCGGGTAAGATCGGAAATTGGGCGCGAAGCTGATTTCTCGGCTCTCTTGCGATCTTACTGGCTCACCCTGCCCACCAGCTGGTGGGGTGTGATGAGAAGATCACCCCCACAGACTCTGCTGGCAAATATAGCCCATCAAATGCGAATGACCTACCAGTAGCTCCCTTTCAAGTTGGGATGTGCAGTCCCCAGCCGATCTGGGAGAAGCTCCTTAGCCATAATGAGCTGTGACACTCCCGAGAGTGAGGCGTGAATTCTCTTGTCCTGGGGCTGGATCGCTGATGATAACTCACACATAGAGGGTCAGCCAACTTCATCGCTTTCCCTGAGCCATGAAATCCAATTAAGAATAAGAAATAGCAATAAGGGTGACTTTTTAAAAATATATACCATGTTGGGTTCAGTTCTATAACAATAGGGTGGATATAAGGAGGCTATTTCCACTTGTAGAGGAGAGTAGCACAAGTGGACACAGTTTTAATAGCTGGTGGCTGGGCAGGGAAGCCTTTTATGGCAATTTGGCGGTTTCATGTCCAGAATTATACCGCCCGAGACTCACAGAACGACATTCTCCATTGGCCTTGGATGGGATCTTACGAGCCTCGGGCAGGCGGGATGGTAAAATTCCGGCAATGGTCTCCAAGAGTCTCATTTTTTAATTAGAACATTTAGAAAATCTGGTTGGGTTTTAACAAAACCTTGGCATACTCAGATCATTGGTGGATCCTTTAAAGGTCCTGCAGTATATCAGGGGAGGCAGTGTGGAAATTAAGTTACAACAACTACGGCAGGCAACTCTGTCAACAAGAATGGAAAAAGCTTATCATCAGACAAGGCCCCGTTGAGGTCAGCGGTTGCGTATTCAGGAAAGAGACTAATCAAACCTTGTGTCAATTTCATAAACACTGCACTCCCGGCCTTGGCCACAGGACGAAACAAAGACAAGTTACCATGACAAATACCAAAGAACAAGATATGTTGACATATTATGCTAATGATGGCGATAGCTTTCTATTTGATAAGAAAGGGCAAAAAGCTACACTGTGATTGGTGGGGCGATGTATGTAAATGAAATGGGCAATGCCAAAGCACCTCTAGGGCAGTGCCAAGGTGCCAGGCTGGTACTGCCAAACTGGTACTGCCCAAGGAATACCCCCACCCTTGTGCTCGACTT
Organism: Mustelus asterias; assembly: GCF_964213995.1. Classification (NCBI taxonomy): domain Eukaryota; kingdom Metazoa; phylum Chordata; class Chondrichthyes; order Carcharhiniformes; family Triakidae; genus Mustelus; species Mustelus asterias. The sequence continues at coordinate 35,799,252 of NC_135822.1, forward strand.
CCCCGGGCGGCCTCAATGGCCTCCAGTTCTACCAGCATCTCCACATCATCTTTCGACTTGATTCTCATTTGCTGTAATTAACTATAACTGTTAATTATCTGTATGAATCGACAGAACACCTAGCAGTGCATTGCGCTGAATTCGTGTTCTCCTTGCTAGCAAGTAATAAAGCTTGGGAGATTAAGTACTCATCGTGCATTGTCTGGTTAATCCTCAACAGCAGCGGTATTCCCTCTGGATTAGTAACCTAACAATCCAGGGTAATGTTCCGGGCACCGGGGTTCAAATCCCACCGTAGCAAAAGGCAAAATTTAATTCAGTAAAAAAATCCGGAATTATCAGCCTAATGATGACCATAAAACAATTGTCATAAAAAAAACATTAATTCCTTGAATGAATAAAGAAAACAATGGAAGGTCTAAGCTGGAGATCAGGGGAAATATTTCCTCCGAGGGTCATTAGAATGTGCAATTCTCCTCAGAAAGCAGTGAGTCAGTGCATTTATTCAAGGTTGAATTAGACAGAGTTTTGATAGACAAGGGAGTTGGGGATTATGTGGGGGCAGACAGCAGAGTGACATTGAGACACTGTCACATCAGCCATGATCTTATTGAACAGTAGAGTCGGCTCGATGACCTGCACGGGTGCATGGGACCTCGATGGGCGGCACGATGGCACGGTGGTTAGCACTGCTGCCTCCACAGCACCAGGGACCCAAGTTCAATTCCAGCCACAGGTCACTGTCTGTGCGGAGTTTGCACATTCTCCCCGTGTCTGCGTGGGTTTTCTCCCGGTGCCCCGGTTTCCTCCCACAGTCCAAAGGTGATGTGGAGATGCCGGCATTGGACTGGGTTGGGCACAGCAAGAAGTCTCACAGCACCAGGTTAAAGTTCTGCAGGTTTATTTGGAATCACGAGCTTTCGGAGCACTGCTCCTTCCTCAGGTAAGTGGTTCACCTGGTTCTATCCGGCGAGGATAAAAACCTGTTCCCAATTAACGGGGAACAGTCGTGTCGGTTTCACCGGTAGATCTGGAGGCCATTGAGGTTCCCCCAGCAAGGTCGAGCACAAGGGTGGGGCAGTGCCAGCTTGGCAGTGCCAGCCAGCACCTTGGCATTGCCCTAGGGGTGCTTGCCGACTTGCCTGAAGAGATCAGGGCCTGAAAGGAGTGGGCGCAGGCCAGTGCAATTGGTATGGGAAGAGAGGGGAGGGGGCCCCATTGCCACTCTGCTTATGATTGGCATGGGGAGAGAGGGGGGCCCACTGCCATCCTGCAGGAGATCGGGGGGGGGGGTGGGGGGGGGGGGTGGAGCAGAGTACATTCGGTCTGTGCAGCAGGGTCGAGGGGGGTCATGGGGGCAATATTTCCAAGTGGTGTGGGGCTCATGATTGGCAGTGGTAGCTGTGGGGGCTGCGTTGAAGGTGGCTGCAACAGCAGTGGCCTGACAGCTCTCTCTCTCTATCAGGCTTCTGCTGTTGCAATTGCGCATGTGCAGGCACAGTGGTCAGCACATGCACAATAGCGCCCTCTGCTGCTACAGCAGTGTTGCTGGCAAGCTAAGCCCTGCCCACCCCATCTAGTAGCTGGACTGTGGATAGCACCACACCTCAGGCAGGCTGGTGAAACGGACAGTCACATGGCGGAATAAAGACTTGCCCAAAAATTGGATCTGAAACTCTCCCATATTCACACTAGCTGGTCACTTCAAATTTCTCTCTTAAAATCGTCCCTGACTTATTTTAGTGCATTATAAATCAAAGGACCCTGCGTTCTTTCATAGAATCCCAAAAGTACAGAAGGAGGCCATTCGGCTCATCAAGTCTGCACCGACTCTGCGACAGAGTATCTTACCCGGGCCCACCCTCGTAACCCCACATATTTACCTCGCTGATCCCCCTAACCTACACATTTTTGGTCATTAAGGGATGATTTAGCATGGCCAATCCAGCTAACCTGCACATCTTTGGAGTGTGGGAGGAAATCGGGGCACCCGGAAGAAACCCACACAGACACAGAAAGAACAGGCAAACTCCACACAGACAGTGACCCAAGCGGGGAATCGAACCTGCGTTTCTGGCGCTGTAAGGCAGCAGTGCTAACCACCGTGTCACCATGTCGCCCCAAGTTATTGAGCAGCCTGAGCGACTATTCCTGCCATCTTCGAAGCGTTGCCTGTGTGAACCTCCTCAGGCCTCACTGTTCCTGCAAACATTCCAAAATTGTGCCACGTTGCATTTCTTCAATGGTCTTTTCAAAATGCATCACTTCACACTTCTCGGCATTAAAATTCATCCGTCATGTGATTGTCCGCTTCACCAGCCTGCCTGAGATATGGTGCAATCGCCTCACTATTTCCTACTTTTCCAAACTTCCTGTTGTCACTGATGCCTCCTCTATCCAAGTCCAGGTCATTCACATATATCAGAAAACATAGTGGTCCTCATATTGATCCCTGCTAGACACCACTTTACACTTCAGCACACTATACGGGGAGCCAATGGACTAGTGGTATTATCACGAGACTCTGAATCCAGAAACTCAGCTAATATTCTGGGGACCCGCGTTCGAATCCCACCACAGGTGATGGTGGAATTTGAATTCCATTATAAAAAATCTGAAATTAAGATTCTACTGACGACCATGAAACTATGGTCGATTGTCAGAAAAACCCACCTGTTTCAATAATGTCCTTTAGGGAAGGAAATCATAGAATCTACAGTGCAGAAAGAGGCCATTCAGCCCATCGGGCCTGCACCAACTACAATCCTACCCAGGTCCTATTCCCGTAGCCCCACATACCCTCCTAATCTCCCTGACACTAAGGGTCAATTTAGCACAGCCAATCAACCTAACCCGCACATCTTTGGAGTGTGGGAGGAAACCGGAGCACCCGGAGGAAACCCACGCAGACACGGGGAGAACGTACAAACTCCACACAGACAGTGACCTGAAGCCGGAATTGAACCCGGGTCCCTGGCACTGTGAGGCAGCAGTGTTAACCACTGTGCCACCGTGCCACCCTATCTGCCATCCTTACCCGGTCTGGCCTACGTGTGACTCCAGAGCCACAGCAATGTGGTTGACTCTCAACTGTCCTCGGGCAACTAGGGATGGGCAATAAATGCTGGCCCAGCCAGTGACGCCCATGTCCTATGAATGAATTAAAAAAACTTGTTTATGAACAATGAGGTAAAAAGAATCAAATTTACTCTTTTCAAACCAACAAATGAAAGGCAGCGACAGAGCAGGAGTTACACAAATCCTGTAATTTAATACATTCTGCTAATGAAATGCTTTAAATGAAAAAAACTTTTCTCATCTGAGACGAATCTACACTCTGAAACTTATTTCAAGGTAGATACACTTTCAACGATAATTTTCAATGACCTTTAGATTCTTTTTTCGATAAGATGAGATACTGTGAGCGTGGAAATTCCTATCAAAACCTTTGCTCAAATCTATAAATCCAATATCTGCTGGGTTTTATCGTCTTGAGAGAGCTTTCCAGTTAGACATCCCTTGTCGCTCCTAAATCTCTTTCTATTTCTCTTACTTTCTCTGCTTTTCTGTTTCCTTGACTTTCTTTCTGTTTCATTTCCCCTCTTGGGTCTTGACGTTAAGCTCCCACTGCACTGGGAAAGGGGTGGGTAGGACGTCAGAACAATGTGCCTGTCTGTGGTGAACCATAGATGGTTATCAGTATGGGTACTTGTACATATGTTACTCTTGTTACTGTTGGGGTTAGGGTTGGGGTGTTCCACCTGTTAGCATTGTTCTGTGGTACACTCCGGTTGGCTCCGCCTTCCTAGAGGAGTATAAAAGTCACTGCACTTCCTAGTGACCCTTTAGTCTGGGATTGTATTGTTAAGCAGTATGCTCTATTCTTGTTGCGAATAAAAGCCTTTATTCCCGGGTACGATCTAGCCTCCCGTGTGAATTAATCGCGCATCACTGTCATTGGTTATTCACCTAGCTCCTGTGGATCTCCCCCGTTCCCGAAAGATTACCATTAGTGGGTGTCAGAAAAACGTAAGAAATAGGAGCAGGAGTAGGGCCCTCGAGCCTTGTCAATAAGATCACGGCTAATCTGATGTGGCCTTACTTCCACTTTCCTGTCTGTCCCCCATGACCGCTGACCCCCTTTGTCCCTTGTGTGTGTATATATGGTGTGAGCATGTATTTGTGTCTGCATATGGTGTGAACTAGTATTTGTATGTGTATGTGGTGTGTGTATATGATATGAGCATGTATTTGTGTGTTTATACACTATCTGTATATGGTGTGAGTGTGTATACACAGAGTAGAGAAGGAGGAAGAGAAAACACTCACACGTTCAATTTGTTCAATATTTTTGATAATCAGTTGCTCTCCTTCAGCAAGAGTGAATGAAAAATCACACAATACTGGAAACATTTATGTTCATCCTGGTTAGATTTATAATTACTCAATGCTAAAGAATGTGACCTTGGCTATCAACCTCCGTAATGCATCAAGTGAGAGGAAAGAAAGGTAGTTTGAGCAGTGAAGTTATTCAGTGCTGTAATTATATACAGACCTCTGGCATGTCAGTCACATACAGATGCGCTGAATGAAAGTGGCTAATGAAGGGGCAATGCTTGATTCAACTACTTTGTTCCTCACTCCCAAGGGAAGCTCATTTGTGCCTCCGAATAAATAAGCTATGAGTTAATGGAGTCCGTGTGTGTGTGAGTAGCGACACTATTTGGTCAGAACATTGAATACAGGAGTTGGGACGTCTTATTGAAGTTGTACAAGACATTGGTAAGGCCACACTTGGAATACTGTGTGCAATTCTGGTCTCCCTATTATAGAAAGGATATTATTAAACTAGAAAGAGTGCAGAAAAGATTTACTAGGATGCTACCGGGACTTGATGGCTTGAATGATAAGGAGAGGCTGGGTAGACTGGGACTTTTTTCTCTGGAGCGTAGGAGGCTGAGGGGGTGACCTTATAGAGGTCTATAAAATAATGAGGGGCACAGATCAGCTAGATGGTCATTATCTTTTCGCAAAGGTAGGGGAGTCTAAAACTGGAGGGCATAGGTTTAAGGTGAGAGGGAGAGATACAAAAGTGTCCAGAGCGGGAATGTTTTTCACACAGAGGGTGGTGAGTGTCTGGAACAAGCTGCCAGAGGTAGTAGTAGAGGCGGGTACAGTTTTGTCTTTTAAAAAGCGTTTAAACAGTTACATAGGTAAGATGGGTATAGAGGGATATGGGCCAAATGCAGACAATTGGGACGCGCTTAGGGGTTTAAAAAGAAAGGGTGGCATGGACATATGACTCTATGACTATTTGATATATTAATTCTTTATATTTTCTAAATGAACAAAATACACCCAATTAAATATTGGGAAGGCCAAAACCTTTGCTCTGCGTCACAAATTTTGGCCAAGATTTTGCCAAGGAGGCCAGGAGGTCAGCTGGAAGATGGGGCAAATTTTCTATTCATTCGTGAGACATGGGCGTCGTTGGCTGGGCCAGCATTTATTGTCCATCCCTAGTTGTCCTTGGAGGGTAGTTGAGAGTCAACCACATTGCTGTGGCTCTGGAGTCACATGTAGGCCAGACCAGGTAAGGATGGCAGATTTCATTTCCTATCGGACATTAGTGAAGCAGATGGGCTTTTGACCTGATGAATCCAACACATCCCTGGCCAATCTCTCACATCCTCCCCTCAGTAAAATTGAGATCATCAAAACTCAGCTGCCTGTGTTTTAACTCTCACCAATTCCCAACCTCCAATCCTCCCATGTTGGCTGAACCCGATTGGTTCCTGTTTGATGCCTCAGGCTTAAAATTCTCATCCTTGTTTTTAACTTTCTCCGTGGCCTTGCCCTTCCCTATCTCCATACTCCCCTCCAACCCTCCCAAGTATCTGCACCCCTCCATTTCCAGCCTCTTCCAATGGTGGATCACGCCTTGTCAAGACCCTAGAAACTCCAGAATTCCTTCACTCAACCTCTCCACCTCTCCTTTCTTTCGTCTTTTAATTCGCTCCTTAAAGCCTACCTCTTGAATCAAACATTTGGTTTGGTAACACTCTTGAAAAACGACTTGTGACATGTTTTTTATTAGTGTCACAAGTAGGCTTACATTAACAATGCAGTGAAGTTACTGTGAAAGTCCCCTAGTTGCCGCACTCCGGCGCCTGTTCGGGTACACTGAGGGAGAATTTAGCATGGCCAATGCACCTAACCAGCACCTAATCAGACTGTGGGAGGAAATCGGAGCACCCGGAGGAAACCCATGCAGATACGGGGAGAACATGCAGACTCCTCACAGACTGGGAATTGAACATGGGTCCCTGACGCTGTGATGCAGCAGTGCTAACCACTGTGCCACTGTTCCGATGTTAAAAGGGTTTCATGAGTTATTGGTGGTCTTCTAACATTGCCCTTTTGATTATCAGTCTATTTCGCGTAATTTGATATGAATTCCACTCCATAGGTTAAGCCTCAGAGAGACATAGTTCCCCAAAATAATATAGGATAAGGGTAGCATGATGGTGCAGTGGTTAGCACTGCTGCCTCACAGCGCCAGGGACCCAGGTTCAATTCCGGTTTTGAGTGACTGTGTGGAGTTTGCACATTCTCCCTGTGTCTGCGTGGGTTTCTGTGTATCACCCACGTAGAGTGGGGTTGCATTAAAAAAGTTCAGCAAGAGCACATACGGAGCCGGGCATGACAGTATAACTTCTCTCTTTCTTTTGTTAATGTGATGTGGGCGTCGCTGACTGGGCCAACATTTATTACCCATCCCTGAGAGCAACTACAGTGGTTCAAGAAGGCAGCATATCACCACTTTGTCAAGAGCAACTAGGGACTGGCAATAAATGCTGGCCTAGCCAGCGATGCCGACATCCCATGAATTAATTTTTAAATAATCACTCTTGTAAAACTGTGCTATAATCCCTCTTCACCCCAATACATCCTTGTCAATGACACTGAGGGCGGCTCGGTGGCACAGTGGTTAACACTGCTGCCTCACAGCGCTAGGGACGCTGGTTCAATTTCAGCCTTGGGTCACTGTCTGTGTGGAGTCTGCACATTCTCCCCCTGTCTGCGTGGGTTTCCTCCGGGTGCTCCGGTTTCCTCCCACAGTCCGAAAGACGTGCTGGTGAGGTGCATTGGCCATGCTAAATTCTCACTCAGTGTATCCGAACAGGGGATTTTCACAGTAACTTCATTGCATTAATGTAAGACTACTTGTGACTAATAACTAAAAAATAAATAAACTGAAGTGAAGTGTGAGAGAAAAGCGCAGCCAATTCTCGATGAGATGGAAGAAATAATAGACAAACTTAGGAAAAGTGGATGGATGCATTGGAGGCTCAGGATGTGGTACGGTGCAATACTCGGAGTGTTATATCAAATGAAAGCAAATAGTAGAAATGACAAGTGAAGTGTTACATTATCGTTGCAGTTTAAGGTATTGGACTATGAATAGAACACTGCACATCAACCTGATGAATGAGATGAACGAGCTAATGGGTTCACCGCCAACTGCCAGCTCCTTCAAAGCACAGCATCAAACTACCAAACGACCCAACCAGCGTCAGGGTCAAGAATGGAAAGGCTACATTCAGAACATCTGCCTGAAAGAACTTCAACCATTATTTGCAGTCAAAAAGAAAACTGAAGGGGACCGAGTGCCGCCACGTTGATGTTGATAGACAATGAAAGGTAGGAATGAAGGTTTAATAACTTACATTCTGGCAATAAGGGACCTCAGAAAATTCTGACAACCAATATTGAAATGCTCCAAATTGAACAGCACTTTGGTCGCCTTGGGGGATAGTGGGAGCAAATCGCTCTGTCGATGCCAGGGGCGATTTATTGATTTATGAATATTCGCCTCAGGAATGTAATGTTTAAATATCTTCAAAATAATATGGCATTAGTAACTGCCAGCACACTCAATGTTGGGCGAGTTTTGGCTTTGGGGCTTCCAGTTGCAGTGTCTGTGCATGAGGTCTGACCCCAAAGAGGTGTTTTTTTCATGGGATGTGGGTCCCACTGGCAGAGCCAACACTCATTCTTGATTTCCCCTTGGCCAGGTGGTGGAGAACCACCTTCTTGAACCACCACCATCAGGGTGGTGAAGATACCCCCTCGGTGATGTTAGGAAGAGAGTTCCTGGATTTTGGCGCAGCAATGATGAGGAAACTGAAACACATTTCCATGTGGGGATGTGGTGTATGATTTAAAGGGGAGCTTGTAGGTTAGTGGCGTTCCCATGAACCCCCTAGTATTATCCTTCTAGGTGGTAGGGGTCACGGGTTTGGAAGGTGTTGCTGAAAGAGGATTAGTGGGCTGCTCCTGTCTATCTTGTAGGCGGTGCATAGGGCTACCACTGGTACAGGGGGAGTCAGTATTTGAATTGATGGCTAGAGAATTAATCAAGCTTTGATTTGCTTTGGCTTGAAGGGCGCCGCATTTCTCCAGTGCTGGGGGAGTCGCCCAGGCAAACGGAGTGTGAGAGTATTCCATCAAACTCCTGACTCCAAAGCCTTGGACATGCTTTGGAGAGTCAGGAGATGAATTACTCATTGCAGAATTCCCAGCCTTTGATCTGTCCTTGTATTTATGTGGCTCGTCCAGTTCGGTGTCAGGCCATTGACAATGTCCAGAATGTTGATGATATGGGGGGAGGGCTCAGTTCTTGTCACGCCATTGAATGTATGGGGAGCTGGTTAGATTCTTTCTTGTTGGAGATGGCCATTGCCTGACACTTGTCTGCTGCAGCCATGCCTGAACAGAGCCATGATCTTGCTATACGTGGGCATAGACTACTTCAGTATCCGCGAGCATCCTTCTTCTTTTATTCATTCATGGGACATGGGCGTCCAGCATTTATTGCCCATCCCAAGTTGCACGAGGGCAGTTGAGAGTCAACCACATTGCTGTGGCTCTGGAGTCACATGTAGGCCAGACCAGGTAAGGATGGCAGATTTCCTTCCACAAAGGACATTAGTGAACCAGATGGGTTTTTCCGACAATCGACAATGGTTTCATGGTCATCAGTAGATTCTCAATACCAGATTTTTTTTTATTGAATTCAAGTTCCACCATCTGCCGTGGTGGGATTCGGACCCAGGTACCCAGAGTATTAGCTGAGTTTTTGGATTAATAGTCTAGCCATAATACCACTAGGCCATCGCCTACCCTTCTGATTACCGTGTCAGAATGGTGAGCGCTGTTAGCCTCCTGCCTATTCACACTCGCCATTATTCTCAGCACAAAATTGGGCCCATTGTGTCTGGACTGGAAACAGGTCTACTTTTGATTTGCTTCACAACTGTGGAGAGTGAGCAGATTTGGTTAGAGAGTGTTGACAGAAGCAAAACAATTTGTCTTGTTGTCACAGTGTTGGCAATCTGGCCTCAGTGTGACAGAGGCCTAACAATTCCTAATCCCAAAGAGATCCACAGACATGGTTGATTTACAGGACTTGTATTCAGACTGCTGCTGAAATCAATAATGTCAGTAATTACCCAACTCCAGTCCAAGTCTGTTTGAGCCTTTCTTTGTTCTCAGTTTTGATTTGATTCCATTTTTACCTTTATTATTATCTTTCAATCATATCAACTTTGTTCCAGTTTCATTCTAAACACCTCCTGCTGCCTCCACTCTATTCCTGTTCACTGCCAGGATGGATACATAAATATTAATCCTTACTACATAACCAGACCACGCAACGCAAGTTCTCCCTGCCTCTCTTTGCTTGCACATTTTGGATGTCGCTCCAAACCATCTATTCAGGATCATAGATTCCGTACAGCGCAGAAAGAGGCCATTCAGCCCATCGAGCCTGCACCGACAATGATCCCATCCAGGGCCTATCGCCGTAACCCCACATATTTACCCTGCTAATCCCCCTGACACTAAGGGGCAATTTAGCATGGCCAATTAACCTAACTCACACATCTTTGGAGTGTGGGAGGAAACCGGAGCACCCGGAGGAAACCCACGCAGACACGGGGAGAACGTGTAAACTCCACACAGACAGTGACCTAAGATGGAAATCAAATCCAGGTCTGTGGTGCTGTGAGGCAGCAATGCTAACCACTGTGAAACCATTTTGTTTCTTTTTACCCTTTTTATTCACTTGTCACTCCTAGGCCCTGTCTCTCATCATCATGCCTCCTCTCCACTCAGGTACTCCACACTGCCCAATCTCTACCCCAACCCTTCAGTATTCCTCTACCTTCCAATTCCTCTGCCACTACGTCAGGCCTCACTCCTGCGTAGATAAATAACCTATAGCTTCTCTCTGTGCCTTGCTTGGCACCCTCTGAAGTTTCACTGAGGCACTCGACTTTGCCCCTTTACCCCAGCTGGTAATCTCACACCTGCCCAATTCTACCATCCCATTATTGACACTATGGGCTCTTCCAGTGGATCTGCTCTGACCGTCCCTCTCTGAATCACCCTCCAGAATGTTCACCTTGTGTCAAGAAGAAATTAGATACAGCTCTTGGAGATAAAGGGATCAAGAATTATGGGGAGAAGGGGGAATCAGGATATTGAATTTGATGATCAGCCATGATAATAATGAATGGCAGAGCAGGCTCGAAGGGCCGAATGGCCTACTCCTGCTTCTAGTTTCTATGTTTCTAAGACCCTTGTCGTTGTTTCTTGGTGTATTTGGGGTCTAGACATAGTTCTTCGAGGCCTATCTATTCTCCCAAAGTAAGCTGCTCATGACTGGGGTTGTTTAAAATCATAACTCTTTATCTACACTGACCATGTACAGATTAGGAACTACTCCCTCCAAATCTCTGTAACTCAGCCATGTGGTGTGACATCAGCATTACACCAGCATCATGTGCTTCTGATATTAACCCTTTACTCTTCCTCTCCCCCTTCCCCCATGTTTTTATTCCTATCATATTTACTTCCTCCAACATCTCCCCCCAAAGTCTCAGACATCTCAGGGTTGGTCCCTGGGGTGCCTTCACCAATCTCCCAGGTCTTGTTCTGATCTCTGAATTTGAGGATATTCCGTACTCTCCCCTCTGTCGGTGTGAGTGTTCATCTTGCGGGTGGTTGTAGAGCTTTGTCTGATGTCTTCTTTCTTTGCAGGATCTGAATGAAAAGCTCAAGTCTGTATTGGCTCTCTCTCTCCGAGGATTTTAAGGTGCTGCAGTTTCCCCTTCAGATACCCTGGTATTATTTACCTTCCCGAAGAAGTTTACTTCCTTTTCCTATGCTCTTCCACTTCTTGTATGTGGCTCTGTTTTAATCTATTTTTCCCTCCTTTTACCAATTATCAATGTTTCTGAGCAATGGACGGTTTTGAGTTGTCTATTTTTCCACATTTGTGGCACTGTGCTCCCTTTGCAGGTCATTAATGTCACTTGTGTGGTTTGTTCCTGCCACACCAAAGACATTTCAAGATGGCTGGATTAGGCTTCAGCATGTTTTCTCCCTTACGGCTGACAAATGGATGGTCTCACTTGGTACAGTATCACAGCTCAGCTTGGCTCCTGCTCTGCCCAAAACTACAAAAGGTCATGAATGTAGCCCAGTCCATCACACAAACCAGCCTCCCATCCATTGACTCTGTCTACATTTCCCACTGCCTCAGAAAAGCAGCCAGCATAATCAAGGACCCCACACATTCCAGTCTTCCTTGCTGCCATCAGACTTTTGAATGGACCTACCTTGCATTAAGTTGACCTTTCTCTCCACCCTAGCTATGACTGTAACACTACATTCTGCACTCTCTCCTTTCCTTCTCTATGAACGGCAAGCTTTGTCTGTATAGCGCGCAAGAAACAATACTTTTCAGTATATCCCAATATATGTGACAATAATAAATCAAATCAAATCAAAATCAAAATCAAAATTAATCTCCTTCTCGAGACCTCACCTTCTCCATGAACAATCATTCTATTTTGTTTTTTAAGATCAGTTTGCCTCACGATTTGTGCTGCCTCAACTCGTTTTAAATCTTCTCTTGTCTGTCAGAGATCTGAGAGAATTTCACCCAGGATCTCCGCCTACCGTTCAGTCACAAATAGATTCATCTCTGACAGTTCCCGAATCGCAGCTCCCTGCCAGGCTGTACAGCCAACACCACTAAAAAACAGGGGTGGGACTCTCCGGCTGCGCTCGCCCCAAAACCGGAGAATCCCGTCCGAGGTCAATGGACCTTTGCGTGCTCGGCACCCCTCGCCCGCTACGGGACGGGATAATTCCCCCACTGAATTTTGGGGCAAATTATCACATTGCTGTCGGAGCTCACTGTGTAGAAATTGGCTGCTGTGCTTCGTACATTGTAAGAGCAACTACACTTCAGGGCAACGTCGTCAGCCAAGTAACGCTTAGAGACCAGCAGAGATCATGAAAAACGTTGTATAAATGTAAGTTGTTTTTCAAGTTTCTCTTTTTCATCTCAGTCCTCGAGCCGTAATGCATCTGGGCTCAGATTCGGCAATTTCTGATTCCACTTTGCAACGCTGAGAATCCAGGAATAATGCTACATCACCTGGAAGAAACAGGCCCAATCTACAATGACTGCGTTGCTGGACAGCTCATTAGAAGGCAGCTCCATCCTGCTCTTCTCAATCCATGTTGCTGTCATTTTTCAACGTTAGAGCTCCCAGGCACGATTTTCAATCCTGATGGTCTCCTGTACGGAAACACACACTTCCACCCCCAGGAGAGGAGATCATCGCTTCCACAATGAGAGTTCTGGGACAGAACCATGGCAGTGGCCTTCTAATACCCTGTAGCCATATAGCTCACAGCAACACATTAATGCACAGCTCTGTAAATCGCTGTACCTGTGCAGCTTAGAATCAGCGAATCCAACAGTGCAGAAGGAAGTCATTCGGCCCATCAAGCCTTTTCACAATATACATTAACGATTTGGAGGAAGGAACTGAAGGCACTGTAGCTAAGTTTGCAGATGATACAAAGATATGTAGAGGGACAGGTAGCATTGAGGAAGCAGGGGGGCTGCAGAAGGACTTGGACAGGTTAGGAGAGTGAGCAAAGAAGAGGCAGATGGAATACAATGTGGAAAAGTGTGAGTGCACTTTGGAAGGAGGAATGGAGGAAGAGACTATTTTCTAAATGGGAAAATGCTTTGGAAATCAGAAACACAAAGAGACTTGGGAGTCATTGTTCAAGATTCTCTTAAGGTTAACGTGCAGGTTCAGTCGGCAGTTAGGAAGGCAAATGCAATGTTAGCATTCATGTCGAGAGGGCTAGAATACAAGAGCAGGGACGTACTTCTGAGGCTGTAAAGGCTCTGGTCAGACCCCATTTGGAGTATTGTGAGCGGTTTTGTGCCCCATTTCTAAGAAAGGATGTGCTGGCCTTGGAGAGGGTCCAGCGGAGGTTCACAAAAATGATCCCTGGAATGAAGAGCTTGTCGTATGAGGACCGGTTGAGGACTCTGGGTCTGTGTTCCTTGGAGTTTAGAAGGATGAGGGGGGATCTTATTGAAACTTACAGGATACTGCGAGGCCTGAATAGAGTGGACATGGAGAGGATGTTTCCACTAGTAGGAAAAATTAGAACCAGAGGGCACAACCTCAGGCTAAAGGGATGATCCTTTAAAACAGAGATGAGGAGGAATTTCTTCAGCCAGAGAGTGGTGAATCTGTGGAACTCTTTACCGCAGAAGGCTGTGGAGGCCAGGTCATTGAGTGTCTTTAAGACTGAGATACATTGGTTCTTGATTAATAAGGGGATCAGGGATTATGGGGAAAAGGCAGGAGAATGGGGATGAGAAAAATATCAGCCATGATTGAATGATGGAGCAGACTCGATGGGCCGAGTGGCCTAATTCTGCTCCTATGTCTTATGGTCTTATGGAGTCTGCACTGACCATAATCCCATCCAAGCCCTATCCCCATAACCCCATGCATTTACCCTAGCTAGTCCCCCGACACTAAGAGCAATTTAGCACGGCCAATCCACCTAACCCTCACATCTTCGGAGTGTGGGAGGAAACCCATGCAATCACGGGAAGAATGTGCAAACTCCACACAGACAGTGACCCAAGCCAGGAATCAAATCCGGGTCCCTGGCACTGTGAGGCAGCAATGCTAACCGTTGTACTATCGTGTTGCCCCCTGCCACCTCCATGAAGTGTACCTTTCTCTACAACCTCCTTGCAGCCACCCAGACCTTACTCACATAGACTGGGCAGATCTCTGAACAGAAGCTGGGTCTGTTCACTAAGGTGTGCAAATCACACCTCTGATTTAGCAGTGAGTGAAAAGCTTGTAATGGAACTGGATCAGGCAGATGCCAAATGTTGTCAAACAAGCTATCTTTAGCGGCGCCATACATTGTCCCAAGCTGTTGTAAATGCTTACAATGAACACACCTCTCCAGGACACTGCCCATTCTCCATAGTTTGCTCAGTCTATGCTTTAACTTTTTCAAACCTTCCATTCCTTTGACTAAATTAAGACCATAAGACCATAAGACCAACGATGTATCGGGTAGGTGGATTGGCCATGCTTAATTGCCCCTTCGTGTCAGGGTGTCAGGGGATAGGGCCTGGGTGGGATTGTTGTCAGTGCAGGCCCGATGGGCCAAATGCCCCCCTTCTGCACTGTCGGGATTCTATGATTCATAAGAAATAGAAACAGGATTAGGCCATTCAGCCCTTCAGGCCTGCCCCACCTTATAATATTATGGTTCAGGTCAGAAACCCCAAAGGGTTTTATGAAGCCCGCCCGGATCATAAGTTTTGCATTTTGACTTTGGCTCGGATAAGCATGAGATGGTTAACTTCAATTCTGATTCAAATGACCCACTAGGGAGCTTTTACCAAACAAAGTTTATTTGAGAATATAGTTAACATGTATAGTTAGAAAATCAGCAAGAACTTTTATCAATTACAAACAAGAAACAGAACAACAACAATAATGTATAACCCTTAATAAATATATCTAATGTGTTCCAATCAAAACCTTCCATAGACAAAAACCTTTAAACAAGTTCAACACAACAAAGTCTAATGCACACATGTTACTGGAAATTGAGTCCTTTGCTTGAAGTCTGCAGTCCTCTGGATTCATTCAGAACAAGTTGAAGACAATACAGCTCCTCAGAACCCCAGGGAGAGACCCTCTGGTCAAGGCACCAACTACAGAATCCCTACTGCAGGAGGGTAAGATCTTCCTGTCAGATAACCAGCAGAATTTCCAAAACAACAGGGAGAGAGAGAAAACATTTCTTTTTAGCTTGCTGTCCCTTCTAAAACTACAGCCAAACAGAAAGTGAAACCTTAAACTCCCTGAAAAAAACTGTCCAAAAACACATGACCATCCTCCTAACAATGCGGGATCCTAAAACTAATCCCAGAGTAAACACAAACAACCCCATTAAAGCCACTTAAGTAGTAAAAAAGGACAGCTCCAGTCAAGCGGCAACAATAATGACATCACTGAAGTTGTGAGAGCTGCAGAGATCATGATTAAATAAAAAATCTCTTCAAAGTATAACTATAGGGATAACTATAGGGTTCATGATGAGAGATATAGGAAGGATATCAGAGGTAGGTTCTTTACGCAGAGAGTGGTTGGGGTGTGGAATGGACTGCCTGCAGTGATAGTGGAGTCAGACACTTTAGGAACATTTAAGCGGTTATTGGATAGGCACATGGAGCACACCAGGATGATAGGGAGTGGGATAGCTTGATCTTGGTTTCAGATAAAGCTTGGCACAACATCGTGGGCCGAAGGGCCTGTTCTGTGCTGTACTGTTCTATGTTCTATGTTTAAAGTACACTAACATCACAATAATAAGATCATGGCTGATCAAACAGCCACTGCATCCATTTTCCTGCCTTCTCTATGTAACCCTTAATTCCCTGAATGATTAAAAACCTATCCCTCACAGCCTTGAAAATGCTCAAGGACTCGGTCTCTATATTCTCATTGTAAATCTGCTCTCAAAAGTATTAAAGGTGGAACGAATGCAGACAAGCTGATAGTCATTGACTACAGGCCATGAACTGCAGCTGACCAGTGACCCAGTGATTAACTGTTAGTCACCACATCCGAGGAAGATGATGATGACAATGGCTGTTGTGCTGGTATCGGTATCTGGCTGTGGATCCTCTGACTGGACTCCATCCCATTCTGATTTGGGGAGTTGGCTTTGCTGAATCACAGATTTATTAAGGATGTGTTCCAGTGGTTACAAAAGCACAAACAGGCGATATTGACTTAGTCCACACTGAAAGGCAGCCCATGAAGGAGGAGCCCTGGAGGCAACATTAATGCAATTGTTACAAGTTGGATTTCCCATGATGAGGACACACAGGCTCAGAGAAATTCAACAATGAGTGTTTCTTCTCTCAAAACTTTAAAGTTTAAAGGTCCACAGGGACCTAACGCGGTTAAGGAAGGCACCGCCATCTTCTCAAATTTGAAGTTTATTTATTAGTGTCACAAGTCGGCTGACATTAACACTGCAATGGAGTTACTGTGAAAACCCCCTAGTCGTCGGCGTCTGTTTGGGTACACTGAGGGAGACTTTAGCATGGCCAATGCACCTAACCAGCATGTCTTTTGTACTGTGGGAGGAAACTGGAGCTCCCGGGAGGAAACCCCATGCAGACATGGGGAGAATGTGCAAATTCCACACAGACAGTGACCCAAGCCAGGAATCGAACCCAGGTCCCTGGTGCTGTGAGGCAGCAGTGCTAATCAGTGTGCCACCATGCCGCCCTAAAGGTAAAGTCACCATTCTCTCAGATGACCATGGACTGACTGGTGGTGGTGTAACCTGAAGATCATCACACCTCAGGCAAGGGACAAGGTTGAGAAGGCGGGGCCTTCATGAATGATCTCAGCCAGAACGGGAATTGAATCCATGCTGTTGGCACGACTCTGCATCACATAGCAGCTGTCCAGCCCACTGAGCTAAACCAACTAGGTGAGAATAATGGCTTACCACATGGACTTGTAACAATCATTGAGCGCTATCTCATGAAAAGAGTTTTAAGTAATGAATGAGCGAGAAAATGGGAGTGAATGGCATTTGGATTTTGGTGAGCAGTGAGTCACAATCTTATGGCACTTCATGTAAGAAAAAAGCCAGGAGGCAATTCCCGCCAGTGGGGAAGGGGGGCGGGGGGCGATTTCACTGGCAGAACGGGGCTGGTAAGATCGGGTGAAGTGGGAAGCCAGGAACGGACCTCTCACCCAATCTCACCCAGTCTTACCACCTCGCCGAATGACGAGCAGGACAAGGTCATGAGGTCTCGCCCAATATTTTATTCACGAGGTGAGCTTTGCTTGTGCTCCAGAGGAACTCCCGTGCTCCCGAAACGTGACCCTATCTGTCGTCACATCATCATGTGATCATTCGGTTTACAAAATGGTCAACGACTACAGCTCTCTCGCTGATAGTATCTTACACCACTTAAGTTCAATCTTTAAATTGTGTAGTTTGTTTTATCCCCCCACTGGCTGGTAAAGTAGACATTTATAGACAAATCCTCCCTGAATAATTGTAAGTGATAACATGAGGACAGACATGCGCCATATGTATTTTATCTCCATATAAACCAGGCAATAGCCAAGAGCAATGAAAACTTGTACATTTATCTGTTAAAGTGACAGAATCTATCATATCTCTCCTGTAAACACTGTCACCGTCAATACAAAGTCATTAGAACATAGATGTCATTATAATGCTTTAGAATGCCTCCTTGCAATCGGAAAAGACAAAATAATATTTTTTGTTGACATTGCTTGCTTCTGTGTTAACAGTCTTAGCCCCCTATCCCTCACAGAACAGAACGGTGAAACAACTCTAACACACAAGCTTGCCTTCAGATGACAGAGCCATATCAAAAACCTACCACTGCAGTTGTAACACAGACAATCTACTTGACGTTCGTGGTGACATGGGACTCCATAGAGACACTGAATTCCAGAAGCCGAGGAATCTATCACAGTGTTATAAATCGTGACGATACGGAAGGTGACATCTGATGGCCTTATTGCCACATCAACACGATCTTATTCACAAGCTTCTTCTTCCGATATATGTCAAAGTTTTGTGTACTTTTTTATGAATTTGTCCTTTGACAAAGTCTTGCCTTCAGCTCCATTGACAGCTTTTCCCTTTCAGTGAAGTAACCACACGTACGCTGGTTTGACCTGTTCACAAGAGCTCCTGGAATATATTTCCCCAATGGGCATGGTTGTTTATTCTGTGTCTGGGTTCCTGGTTAGATTCCAGTCGTACATTCTATTATTCTTGGAAAGTCTTTACAACTCACCATGCCATATTGTGAGTCACTGGCCCAACTTGTTCTGAACATCCCCCCACTAACACACACACCGCGCCCCCCCCCCCCCCACCCCCCCACCCCCACTCAATCATTCAACATCGGGGAGACTAAACACAGACTGGGCGATCATTTTGCGGAACATCTTCACTCAGTCTGCAGCCTTCCAGTCGCTTGCCAGTTCAAATGAGCATCTTGTTCCCATGACCACATGTCTGTCCTTGGCCTGCTGCAATGTTCCAGTGAAGCTCAACGCAAACTGAAGAAGCATTGGAGGGCCAAAGGGCCTGTTTCCTGTGCTGTACTGTTCTAGCACCTCATCTTCCGATGAGGGCATGTTAAAGCCAGCAGGACTCAACATTGAGTTCAACAACTTCAGACTGTGAGCTTTCTCTCCCATCTAAATCCCCTTTTAAAAAAATATCCCATATGTGTATTGTCTCAGTGTAATCGCCCCGCCTCCCTCCACGCCACCGCCCCCCCACCCCCCGCCCCCAGCACTTCCTCCCACACCAGGCCATCTGTCCCTTGTTCTTAAGGTTGTTATATCTTCTTGCAATCTCTCCCAGCTACAGTTTAATATCCAACACATCTTCCCTCTCTTTAGTTCTGATGAAGAGTCAGACTGGAAGGGCGTGATCTTAGCAGTTCACCACACCGGTTGACAAACGAGGGGAGTCAGTAAGATAGGGCCAGAGGTGGAAAATCAGGTTCACCCGGTTTCTCACCTTTCCCGATTGTACCAGCACTGTTTTGCCGGCAAAATCAGTTTTGCGCAATATTAATTTAAATGCCATTAGCGAGTACCAGACATTATTGTCCAGGCTCACTTGTATTTAGACCCTCACCGGTTGAGGTCCTCACCAGTGGGAATCACAGATGGTCCCCACTAACAAAGACCTGACATGATGTCCTTGCCAATGAGACTGGAGGCCTTTGAAGACCCCCGAGTGGTCAGGGCAGGGCTAGACAGTGCCCATCGAGTACTGCCAGCTGAGCACCCTGGCACTGCCCACCAGGCACCCTGGCAGTGCCTGGAACAGTGCCAAGGGGGCATGGCCTGAGGGGGATTGGGGCCTGAGAAGGGATTGGAGCTGAGAAGGTGTTGAGCCATAATGGAGGATGCGGGGGGAGCTCAACAGGGGGGAGGGAAGGGGGGAACTCTGCAGAGCTAGGGTGTTGATCTGTGTGGGTAGCGATTGGGGGGTGGGAGAAATTCTGCACGGGTGATGATTGTTGGTGGGGGCAATGTCCAGGGCTGGGGGCGGTGGGGGGGGGGGGGGGGGGGGGAGGGCAAAGGCAAAATTGGCTAAATGCTGAGTAATTGGTGGATTTCCACTTTGGGACCTGCTTCCAGGATCATCCAATCCGTGCGCGTGCGTGCAGAGCTATGGACAGACCAGACGATGAACATGTTCCCATGAGTACATTCCTCCCTACTCCCCACTATACAACTGGGATCTTAATCATCCCTTCCTTCTAAGCTGTGCACGGAAGTGATTTACAAAGAGACAGGATGGAGGCTGTACAGTTAACTCCAAATCCAAGTTGCAGTGAGAATGTCGATTGCCTCTCTCAGACTCCAATTAAAAAAGAGCTGACACTGACCCACAGGTTAAACCATCTGACCCAGAAGCAGCCAGTTGACGTCCCAGTGTTATGTTGGTGCCTGGCCCACTTACTCTCTAATTTACATTCCAATGGAAAGATCACTCATGCTCAATGAACTTTATTCTTAATGTGTCTCTGCCAGAAATCTCATTAACACACTCGTTAGCACCAATCTCCAAACCAGGCTATTTTAAATTCTTTACTCCAGTCATCCCTTCCCTCCTCCCCGCAGTCTGGCTCTTCCTGAGGTACAGTTCCACTGGTGTGAAAAGCTCTGATGAGGATTCATGGGGGAAACTGTTTTCCACTGGCAATCAAAGCAAACTGATTTAAGATAATCAGCTGAATCATAGAATCCCGGCAGTGCAGAAGGAGGCCATTCAGCCCATCGTGCCTGCACTGACAACAATCCCACCCAGGCCCTATCCCCATAGCCCCACATATTTACCCTACTAACTCCCCTGACACTAAGGAGCAATTTAGCATTGGCCAATCCACCTAACCCGCATAGCTTGGGACTGTGGGAGGAAACTGGAGCACCCGGAGGAAACTCACGCAGACATGGTGAGAATGTACAAACTCCACACAGACAATGACCCGAGGCCGGGAATCAAACCCGGGTCCCTGGCGCTGTGAGGCAGCAGTGCTAACCACTGTGCCACCGTGCCGCCCTCTAATAAGCAGAGAGAAGATGACCTGTTTTTGGTTTTACACAGTGAGTTGTTGCAATTTGGAATCAACTGTCTGAGAGTTGAAAGCAGATACAACAGTAACTTCCAAAATTGAAATTGGATATATACTCCCCCTCCAGGTCCCATGGTGATATCTATGGACTTCAATTAGATTTGAAATAACTCCTCAAAGACCGGTGTCCCTTCACAGATTCCCTTTATTTACAAGTTCCATTCCTAGAGTGCTGTTTGTGATTTATATAAACGATCTGGAAGAAGGTGTAACTGGGGTAATCAGTAAGTTTGCGGACGACACAAAATTGGCAGGACTTGCAGATAGTGAGGAGCATTGTCAGAAGCTACAGAAGGATATAGATAGGCTGGAAATTTGGGCAAAGAAATGGCAGATGGGGTTCAATCCTGATAAATGTGAAGTGATGCATTTTGGTAGAAATAATGTAGGGAGGAGCTATACGATAAATGGCAGAACCATAAAGGGTGTAGATACGCAGAGGGACCTGGGTGTGCAAGTCCACAGATCCTTGAAGGTGACATCACAGGTGGAGAAGGTGGTGAAGAAGGCATATGGCATGCTTGCCTTTATAGGACGGGGCATAGAGTATAAAAGTTGGGGTCTGATGTTGCAGATGTATAGAACGTTGGTTCGGCCGCATTTGGAATACTGCGTCCAGTTCTGGTCGCCACACTACCAGAAGGACGTGGAGGCTTTGGAGAGAGTACAGAGGAGGTTTACCAGGATGTTGCCTGGTATGGAGGGGCTGAGTTATGAGGAGAGATTGGGTAAACTGGGGTTGTTCTCCCTGGAAAGACGGAGGATGAGGGGAGACCTAATAGAGGTGTATAAAATTATGAAAGGCATAGATAGGGTGAACGGTGGGAAGCTTTTCCCCAGGTCGGTGGTGATGTTCACGAGGGGTCATAGGTTCAAGGTGAAGGGGGGGGGGTTTAACACAGATATCAGAAGGACATATTTTACACAGAGGGTGGTGGGGGCCTGGAATGCGCTGCCAGGCAAGGTGGTGGAGGCGGACACACTGGGAACGTTTAAGACTTATCTCGATAGTCATATGAACGGAGTGGGAATGGAGGGATACAAAAGAATGGTCTAGTTTGGACCAGGGAGCGGCACGGGCTTGGAGGGCCGAAGGGCCTGTTCCTGTGCTGTATTGTTCTTTGTTCTTTATTGCTTCAGGTACACAGTCGGAATGGACCTGACTCTCCTATATTTATACACAGGTGAGGCTCCCTGATTGGGCTGGCAATTATGAGCTCAATCTGGAACATCTTTTGGTGTCCAACCAAATAAATGAAGTCAAACTAACTTAGGGACAGCTCAAACAGGGGCACCTCCCCAAAAGGAGGGGAAACAAAAGACAAAGCGGAAAGGAAACATAAAACATCAAACTAAAATGTGATTAAAGGGGGTCAATAGTGCGCCCCAGTCCCTGTGGTGCCCAGCGGGAACAGAAGGCATTAACGGTGCCCTCGGACACCACATGTTCCCTATCCAGGGACACCTGGCCGCGAATGTAGCCACGGTAAAGGGGCAGACAGTCAGGTTGGACGACCCCCTCGATCGCCCGCTGCCTGAACCTGTAGATGGGACCTCAATCAGGGAGCTCATACTCCAAGAGGCCAACCTCATGGGCCTCGCTGAAGTCATTACAGGATTGGTCCATGATTAAAGTACAGCAGTGGCCTTCTGCAGTAGAGCTGACCAGGAAATTCTCCCACTCGCATCAGGCAGACTTATAGACTGATAATCAACCCTTCTGGCCACTTTATGAATGCATTTACCTTGGCCTAGAGTGGGACTTTAACCAGAACATCTCTTCCAAGACTATCAACTGCACCACAAGACCACTGGGGCGCAGATTAGAACAAGTAAAAAGAACAGTGGAGTGTGCTCAATTGGATAGCTCCTTCAAAGAGTTAGCATCGATACAATAGGCTGAATGGCCTCCTTCTGTGTTGTATGACTTATTGGGGTCAAATTGGATTCAACCTGAAAGTAAATACTGTGTTGCAGATAGCGCAGTACATTTGTGTTGCTGGCTATTTTACATGAAAATTTCTGCACACAGGCAGCATTACTTGGCCTGTTTATGGACAGCACCCAGCTGCAAGGGAGCTGCCATTGTGAGTGGCATGTATTACTTAAAGGCAGCCTTAAAGGGGAAGTGCATCATAGTGGAATAGGTGGGGGAATAGGTGCTTTATGAACAGAACCTGGGTTGTAAGAGACTGAGCAGTTCTAGGTGAGAAAGACCATGTTTGAATCATATACTGGAAATCCTTGATGGAAGAGGTCGAAAGGGGAAGATGCCCTGTATCCATAGAGGACTAGAGGCATTGCTGCCATGTGTTCAGGACACAGCCAGAACAAATGGCGGTGAGGTCAGTGCCAGGAGTATTTGCTCCTCAAACTTTGAGCACTAAAAGGTTTAATGATCACACAAGAATATTCAAGGTAAGTGAGTTCATCTTCAAGTGCCATATCCTACCCACTGCACTATGAGCATCATCTACTTCTTAATTCACTAAACCCTCAACACTCAGCAATATCTAGCAATCAGCATTCCACCGTTCACACACTTCACATTGCTGCAAGCCTCCTAACGCTAACTTACGGCTCACGCATACACACCAACAACTACTCAGCCGTGACAACCGCATTACCAAATACTTCCCTCTTCCTTGCAACAGAAGGTGGCACGTAACAAGAGACAACGAGGAGATAGATAAGCCTGCCAGCATGTTTTAATCCCCAAAGATTAAATTAATTCCATCATGGGAAGGGGCATTACTGAAAGTGTAGCCACTGACGGTGCTAATGTAATCAATGATGAGGATATCTGCATAACTGATCCTCCTTCTCTCATCCCCCCTTCTCCCTCATCCCGAATCCAACCATGCCTGAGCTCATCTTCTGCTGAGACGCTGATCCGTGCCTTCTAGACTTCACCATTCCAAACCTCGCCCGGCCGAGCCCCACCTTCCAGCTGACCTGTATTTTCACTCATCCAAACTCCCTGTCCATATCTTAAGTCGCATCAAGCCCTGTTCAGCCACCGTTCCTGTGCCTGTGGACCTCCCAATCTGACCACAACTCCATTTGAAAAACTTTGTCGTTGTTTTCAAAACCAATCTACCATTAACTCCCCACCCCCATTGGTCTGCTCTCTGTTCTAAAACAAACATGAAAGTGATGAATCTCCCAGTTCTTCACAAAGTTTAAAGTTTATTTATTAGTGTCACAAGTAGGCTTACATTAACAATGCAATGAAGTTGCTGTGAAAATCCCCTAGTCGCCACACTCTGGCGCCTATTCGGGTACACTGAGGGAGAATTTAGCATGGCCAATGCACCTAACCAGCACGTCTTTCAGACTGTGGGAGGAAACCGGAGCACCTGGAGGAAACCCACGCAGACACGTGGAGAATGTGCAGACTCCGCACAGACTGTGACCCAAGCTAGGAATTGAACCTGGGTTTCTGGTGCTATGAGGCAGCAGTACTAACCACTGCGCCCAGAGTTGGTGAATACAGTAGCAGATAGTGACCACCCCGCTGGTCCCTGCTGGACCTGATGAGCACGTCCTAGAGAGTGATGAGGAAGAACCCCTCGCAGTTCTGAGTGATCTCTTGGATGTTGAGCTCTTAGAGAATCATTAATCTTTTTCATTGATGGATGCATCTGATGAAGTAGTTGGTCGTCTTTATAAAAGGATCAGCCATGTTTTTACTGGTTGAACAAATCTTGGTTCCACTGAATCTATTCATGGGAACCCATAGGAATTAGGAGCAGGAGTAGAGGATGGTGGGCATCTGGTGTTCACTGTCTGAATTGGTGATCGAGGCTGAAATGCTCGACTCATTTCGAAGGTACCTGGATCTGAATCTGAGTGCTGCAACCTGCGAGGCTATGAACCAGTTGCTGAAAAGTGGAATTAAAATGAGCAGTTAGTTTATTTTATCTCCTCTTTGGTCAGTGCAGACATGATGGGCTGAATGGCCTCTTTCCGTGCCATAAAGTTTTTATGGTTCTATGATTCTCTGTTTTTTTTTCCTTCTTGAGGAATCCAGTTTGCTTTGCTGAACTTTCTTCCGCCACTTAGGGTGACACGGTGGCACAGTGGTTAGCACTGCTGTCTCACACTTCCAGGGACCCGGGTTCAATTCCAGCCTTGGATCACTGTCTGTGTGGAGTTGGCACGTTCTCTCCGTGTCTGTGTCAGTTTCTTCTGGATGCTCCGGTTTTCTCCCACACTCCAAAAATGTGCAGATTCGGTGGATTGGCCATGCTAAATCAAGTTTCCAAAGATGCGTAGGTTAGGTGGAATAGCCATGGGAAATGTGTGGGGCTAATGGGAATATGGCAGGAGAGAGGGCCTTGGTGAGCTACTCTGTCAGAGAGTTAGTGCAGACTCAATGGGCCAAAGGGCCTCTTCAGCACTTTAGGATTCTATGGCTTCTCAATGTTCCTTTGCTCATCCAATAGTGTGTCACGGGTTAATTCTGACTGTCCTCATCTGGTATTTACTGGGCAGCAGCCTGGAAACGGTCTGGGTTAGAATTCCCACCCCATACCTAACAACAGTGCAGCATGCGCCATGAAATGGACCCCCTATCGGGTGTCCAGACAGCCTGCCTGATCAGGAGATGGGCTGTGTTTAATACTGAATCCTAGGAATTCCCTCTTGAAATTCAAAATTAATTTTGTCGAATGAAGCAGAAGTTAAAATATTTTGAGGAAATTGCTGCATTTATAAAATCTTTAAAATATACCCACCAGACACAGAGACTCATCCGAGGCTGGTACATCTGAATAATGACCTGATTGTTTGGCCAAATAAGAGTTGAACAGGGGTCAAAAGTTAGTGGAGCGACACCATGTGGTTTCGATATTCGGAAACCGTTAAAATTCAGTCACTTCCGCCTGAAGCAAACATATTTATTAGCTGTGCGAAAATTAAAAACCTTATTTGGAGATCTGCTGTGCATGGGAGTTAGATCTTAATTGTGTGAGAGTGTAAAATGGGTAATTGCCAATTAACAGCCCATTTTGCAGCTCTCTGACATTTATTTCTATTAAAGGGAAGGGAAATAATAATAGGTGGAAGAGACGGAAAATGGGCTCTTGGTTCACTAGCCCCTTCTACACCATGACGCAGAGTCGAAGTGAATCTCCCTCCTGTGGAAGGAACAGATTCTGTTTTTTTCATCATGAATGGGTGTCTGGGTTCATCGAGGCTAGCAACTTCCCTCCTCCATTGCCCAAGGGTGTGAACGTGGGACGTAAGACTTGCTCACTATTTGGCTGCAGAGGGCATCACGGCCCAACCTGAAACTGTTAAGTCTGCGGACACGCCCTTGTCAGCAAGGGACATAAAATCCTTGCAGAAGCAGGCCATTCGGCCCATCGAGATTGCACTGACTCTCTGACAGAGTACCTTACCCAGGTCCTCTCCCCCACCCTATCCCTGTAACCCCACACATTTACCATGGTCAATCCATCTAACCTGCACATCTTTGGACTATAAGGGGCAATTTAACTTGCCCAATCTTCCTAACCTGCACATCGTTGGGCACTAAGGGGCAATATGGCATGGCCAATGCACCTAACCTGCCCATCTTTGGACCGTGGGAGGAGCACCCGGAGGAAACCCACGCAGACCCAGGGAGAACATGTAGACTCCACACAGACAATCACCCGAGGCGGGAAACGAACTTGAGTCTCCAGTGCTGTGAGGTAGCAGTGCTAAACACTGTGCCACCGTGCCGCCCACACTGGATAGCAGTTAGCATTCAGAATAAGAGGGGCCAATGATTGTCCATTGCCCAAACACAGAGCATTGGCACCAGTAACTCTCCAGTCCCCGTGTTGGCTGATCCTAGTTAACGCTGTCGAATGAACCCACAGCAGAAATCAAAGCTGGGACCATTATTCAAACTGACTTAATAGCAGAATGACAAATGCCTCTTACCTACTAAACTAGTGGGTTAATCCCAAGTGACAAAAGGAACACTGGCAGGGAAGCTGTGTTTTGCCTTTCAACATCAGGCATCCCAAGGGAATATGTAACCTTTGGCCCTGAATAATGAGGCTTCTTCGCTAATTGGGATGATTTCCATTAGTAGCTTTTTCCGTTCCAAGGGAACAGTTGCTGAGTGGTCTGCCCACTTTGCCATGTCCTCCCTGAACAGCACTAATCACATTTTAATTAGTGAATGTGGTCATGTCATATACAGTCCCACTGCCAATGTTCCGCCAATGTTACTGTCAAGATGCCCTGAGGCAGCACTGGAGGTGGCAAGTGTGGAAAGTACATAGAGATGTTGCTTTGTGTGAATTCTCTCTCAGAGAATTATCAGAGCTGGACTAGCTCCAAATGTGTAATATGGATATCATTATCTCCTCACACCTCAAAGCTTCACCGGTGTCAGACAACAAGACAGACTCCAGGTCCTCAACTATCATCAAACACTTTCAGCAATGCATAAACCCTTGCATTTTAACCCATTACTGACTGAATGCTCTAACATGGTGTGTTTATAGAATAAAACTGAAGGAAAATCCTGTATAAACCGGCAGGGAAGGTGCCGTTAATTGGGACGTATGGGCCAGAGTGCATCTGGGTGTTTGCGAGTTCGGTAAAGGGGGAAGTTCGCTGAGTGAGGGGAGTTTGGTGAGTGAGGGAGTTCGATGAGGAAGGAGTTCGATGAGGAGAGAGTTCGATGAGAAGAGAGTTCGATGAGGAGAGAGTTTGGTGAGGGAGAGAGTTCAGTGAGGGAGGGAGTTTGGCGTGGGAGGGAGTTTGGTGAGTGAGGGGAGTTCAGTGAGGGAGTCAGTTCGGTGAGGGGGTAGTTTGGCGAGGGAGTGGAGTCCGGTGAGTGAGGGAGTTTGGTGACTGAGGGAGTTCAGTGAGGGAGGGAGTTCGGTGAGGAGGGAGTTCGATGAGGAGGGAGTTCGATGAGGGAGCGAGTTTGGTGAGGAAGGGAGGTGCCCTTTTCTTGCTTTTTTCTTTTCCTTTCTCAATCTCTCTCAGCCTCCAAGAGACCAGGAGTTGAAGAGCTGCACAAGAGGGCTAAATCTGAAAAAGATCCAAGAGCGGCCAAACAGGAGAAACATGGTTATTGGTTTGGTGAGAAACTGCTGTTAAGCGGGGGGTCTTCACCTAGCGTAAAATTAGAAAAACACACTCTTTTTAAAAGAAGCAGCTACTTAGATTTAAGCAAGTAAAACAAGCAATAGGAAAGAAAAGTTAAGTCAAGGCCAGGTAAAATAAAGTGGTATAAGAAACCCCAAGTAAAATAATGTTAACATCAGGGAAGTAAATTGAAGAGATGGCAGGACAGCTCAGTCATGAGGAATGTGTGTCCTGTTATGTGTGGGATATCATGGATGTTACAGGTGTCCTAGATGACTACATGACTACATGTGCAGGAAGTGTCACTAGCTGCAGAAACTTGAGCTCCGGGTTTCAGAGCTCGAGCAATGGCTGGAGTCACTGTGGCGCACCCACATGGCTGAGAGGGAAATGGCCAGGATGTTCAGAGACATGGTCACACCACAGTTCAGGAGCCTGGAGGCAGAAAGTGAATGGCTGACCATCACACAGTCCAATAAAACTGGGAGGGAATGCAGGATAAACAGGCACTCAGAAAGGCACTGATTGATCACAGATAGTCAGAGTGGTTTTGTTAGAGAAAGATCATGGGGGAATCCTCCCATTCTATCTGCCACGGGAATTGAGCGGGAAGGGGGGAGCAGACCACGCAAAGGTCCATTGACCTCGGGTGGGATTCTTCGATTTTGGGGAGAATGTGGCCAGAGAGTCCCAACCTACGTCTGAGTAACTTAATCAAATTTTTTGAGGGAGTATTAAAGAGGATTGATGAGGGTAGTGAGGTGGATGTTGTCTACATAGATTTCAGTAAGGCATTGACAAGGTCCCACATGGCAGACTGGTCGGAATAGTCAGATCCCATGGGATACAGGGGAAGGTGTCTGGCTGGATCGTAAATTGGTTCAGTCACAGGTAAGGAAGACCAATTGTGGATGGGTATTTCTGTGAATGGAAAATGTTTTCCAATGACATTACACAGGGGTTCAGTCTGGGCCCTTGTTGTATATGTTAATGATTGAAACTTATATGTGGGAGGTATGATCAGGAAATTTGCAATGACGTATGAATTGGCTGTGGTTGATAGTGAAGAGGATATCGGTAAACTCCAGAATGGTATCAATGTTTTGGTTGCAGAGAAGTAGCAAATGGAATTCAATTCAAAAAAGTGTGAGCAATGTATTTGGGAAGGGTAAACAATGCAAGGGAATTCTCAATAAACAGGAAAATATTGAGTGGGGTTGAGGAAGTGAGAGACCTTGGAGTTCATGTCCACAGATTTCTGAATGTGGCAGGATAGAGAGATGAAGCGGTAAAGAAAGTGAAGTAACTTCCACGAGACCGGTGTCCCTTCACCAAAATCCAGATTTATTTACCAGTGTTAGTGATACTCAGTCAGGTACTTCTCGGTACGGAGGATACACCCTGAGTGCCAGTAACCCGGACACTCCACCTTATATACCTCTGCAAGGCTCCCAGTATTAACTGCCTCAATAAGGGAGCTCATATTCTAACAGGTCCACCTAGTGGTCCTCATTAGAGTCATTACAGAAAGCATGTGAATGCTTTCCTTTATTGGGTGAGGTATTGAATACAAAAGCAGGGATGTAATGATGGAACTGTATCAAACACTGGTTAGGCCACAGCTGGAATTTTGTGTCAGTTCTGGTCACCGCATTACAGGAAGAGCAGCATTGATCTGGTGAGAGTGCAGAGGAGATTAACAAGAATGCGACCAGAGCTTGAAAATTGCAGCTCTGTGGACAGAGTGGATAGACTGGGGTTGGTTTCCTGAGAACGGAGGAGGCTGAGGGGGTGACCTCATTGAGTTGTACAAAATTCTAAGGGGCATTGATAAGATAGACAGGAAAGAGGGGTTTCCCCTCACTGAGGGGTCAATTAACAGAGGGCATAGATTGAAGGAGAATTAGAGGGGACATGAGGAAAAGTTTTTCACCCAGAAGGCGATGGGCGTCTGGAATTCACTGCCTCAGTTGGTGCTCGAGGCTGATACGTTCAACTCATAAAAGGTGTCTGAAATGCTGTACCCTGCAAGGCTGCGGACCAGATGGTGAAAAGTGGGATTAAAATGAGTGGCTAGTTTCTTTTTTCATCTCTTTTGGCTGGCACAGGCATGATGGGCTGAATGGCCTCTTTCTGTACCATAACCTTTTTATGGTTCGATGGTGCCTTTACTGTTCCTCTCTTGTGTGGATGCTCCACATACAGTGAGACTGAGGAATTGTTGGATAAAGGAAAACTAAAGTTTAACTAGCACTCTGGTAATTGCTATGATATGATGATCGTGGAGTTATTTATTACTCAGCGATCAATCTCTACCAATTAGTCTGCAGCAGAGCCAGGCATGACACAAGACATGGGAAGCGGTGGCCTCGTGGTATTGCCGCTAGACTAATTTTTAGAAAGACTAAAGCCTCTTCTCACTGATTTGAAATCCAAGATGTCTACGTATTTGCATCGCTAAACATTCTGCATTTTAACGCCACTAAGTGAAGCTGATCTGCCTGGAAAGCCTTGCCAGAAACAATCGCTAAGAAACAATATGAATGAGAACTATCTCCTTGGCTAAGCATCCAAACAATCACATGGATACTCAACAGACTGAAGACAAAGCATTCGATATATAGGGGTGGTAGGGTGGCACAGTGGTTAGCTCTGCTGCTTCACAATGCCAGGGATCTGTGTTCGATTCCTGGCTTGGGTCACTGTCGTTGCAGAGCCTGCATGTTCTCCCCATGTCTGTGTGGGTTTCTTCCGGCTGCTCCGGTTTCCTCCCACAGTCCAAAAAACGTGCTGGTTAGGTGCATTGGCCATGCTAAATTCTCCCTCAGTGTACCCGAACAGACGCCAGGGTGTGGTGACTAGGGGATTTTTCACAGTAACTTCATTGCAGTGTTAATATAAGCCTACTTGTGACACTAACAAATAATTCTAATGTAATCAGTTCAGAGACATTACTCTGCTTATGAAAGAAATTTTCCCAGATGTGGTCTAATCCTGTAAGCCAGGCACCTGGAATTTCCTGAATGGGTAAACTGGTCAGTTAGAGGGAGATAGAATTATGGGACCGGGCAAACTAACCCTCTTTTGTGTTTAAGAAACTGTTTTTTTTTTCAGAACACTGTGCGCAAACGCATGCAACAGTGAAGATGCAAGATCCCTGTGTGGGGTCTCTCTCTGTCTCTCCCTCTCCTGAAAACCTGCAAGTTTTGAGCCCTGTCTGCTGTGTTTTTGACGCTCGATGCGCTGCTGAGATTCTTAAAAAGGAGTTGCTACCTTCAGAAGGACAGACGAATTGTCCATTTCCATCTTAAACCACCTCAACACCGACCCAGAAGGACCCGGTCAGACGAGGAGCGGGAAAAGACAGGAGCTATTCGAACCTTCCTTACCAGATCTTAACAAGGTCATTCAAACCAAATGGTCCAAGCCAATATAAAAAAAAACAAGAAACTGCAGGTTCAGGAGATCTGAAATAGAAACAGAGAGTGCTGGAATTACTGAGCAGGTCAGGCAGCATCTGTGGAGAGAGAAACAGAGTTAATGGGCCATTTTGATTCTAAGTGCTAGGCGGACTTGAAGCTGAGTGTTTTAGATCTGACTTTTAGACCCGTTCCCAGGCGCCCCCATATGCACTCTGCCTGAAAAAATATCAGCGATTCCGAATCGCGCTGCAGAGACCTGTGGGCGGGGCTTAACGCGTCCGAAATCCTACAGATCCAATCAGCGCAGAAAAGAAAATGATAAAATGCTGCTCCCCTACCACATCCCTCCCGACCGGATAATGCCTCCCCCTGGTCCCCACAGACATTGCCCCATCCCCACAACATTACCGACCCCCTTATCCCCCCACCACCCAGACCGATCGTGGGCTCCTCCCCCCTTCCTCCCCACCCCCCCCCCCCCCCCACTGATCTCAGGCAGGGTGGCAGCAGACCCCCCTTCTCCACCCCCCCCACCGATCTCAAGCAGAGAGCCATCAGACGCTCGGCACTTACCTCCTCACCAACTGGAGCACCCGAATCGGACTTTTATGGACCATGTCTGTTTCACGCCGATTCTGGATGGGTGAACACGGTGGTAAAGGGGGAAGTGCTGGAAAGGTTGGGCGTGCAGCCCATTAAGTCAATTTAAAAGCAAGCAAATGAATTTAAATGGTCGTCGCGCCCATTTTGGGTGCGGTTCCGGTCGCAAGCATTTTCGGGCCTTGGTAAAGGGGGAACCAGCGCGGAGGCGGGCGCGGATCGCGCGATTCGCTTCACGCCTGACTTTACCAAGTTTTCGCACCCGGAAACGGGTGCAACTTGATGGTAAAATCAGGCCCAACGTTTCAAGTCCAAATAACTCTTCTTCACTTAGCTCTGTAGAAGAGTCAGACGGACCGAAAGTGTTAACTCTGTTTCTCTCTCCACAGACGCTGCTAGACCTGCTGAGCAATTCCAGCATTTCCTGCTTTTGGTCCATGCCAATGTTTATGTTCCACATCCACCTCCTCCCAGCCTGCTTCATCTCACTCTGTCAGCAAAGCCTTCTATTCTTTTCTTCCTCAGGTGTTTGTCTATCTTCCCCTAGAAAGCACCTCTACCATTTATCTCATCTTCTGTCCGGGGTAGCGTGTTCCACATCCTTACACTCCAAATAAATTTTGATTTGATTTATTATTGTCACACTTATTGGGATACAGTGAAAAGTATTGTTCCTTGTGTGCTATACAGACAAAGCACACTGTTCATAGAGTACATAGGGGAGAAGGAAAGGAGAGAGTGCAGAATGCAATGTTACAGTCATAGCAAGGGTGGAGAGAAAGATTAACTTAATGCAAAGGTCCATTCAGAAGTCTGCTGGCAGCAGGGAAGAAGCTGTTCTTGAGTCAGTTGGTACGTGACCTCAGACTTTTGTATCTTTTTCCCGACGGAAGAAGGTGGAAAAGAGCATGTCTGGGGTACCTGGGGTCTTGATTATGCTGGCTGCTTTTCCAAGACAGCGGGAAGTATAGATGGAGTCAATGGATGGGAGGCTGGTTTGCGTGATGGACTGGGATTCGTTCATGACCGTTTGTAGTTTCTTGCGGTCTTGGGCAGAGCAGGAGCTATGCCAAGCTGTCATGCAACTGGAAAGAATGCTTTCTCTGGTGCATCTGTAAAAATTGTTGAGAATCGTAGTCTCCCCAATTCCAGGTTCGATTTATTGGTGACTAGCATATAATTATGGCCCTGAGCTCTGGGGGACGATTCTCCCAAAAGTGCTGAATTGACAGGAAAACTGTTCTAGATCGCGACAGTTCTGACAGTTCAGTTTCTCACCTCAATCTCCACTCTCTGTGCGTTGAAGAGGTCCCAGTTGTGAATCTCATTAAAAACCCAGAGGGGTGGGGCCTATTCACACCAGAGTCTGACAGTTCTGGAACTCGGCGCATGCGCAATGGCCCCAAACTGTCAAACTCCCGTTTGCTGGCCAGCCCAATCACTGGCCAGCCCGATACCATGATGTGGAGACGCCGGCGTTGGACTGGGGTAAACACAGTAAGAAGTTTAACAACACCAGGTTAAAGTCCAACAGGTTTATTTGGTAGCAAAAGCCACACAAGCTTTCGGAACAGGCTGTTCCTTCATCAGGTGGGTGGGAGTTCTGATCCACCCATCTGACGAAGGAACAGCCTGTTCCAAACGTTAGTGGCTTTTGCTACCAAATAAACCTGTTGGCCCGATACCCCCACAGTGCTGCCCCTCCAGCACCCACTATGGCCCGATCGCGGCCCTCACAGCAATTCCCAGGCCAGCCCTGAACCCCCCCTCCCCGTCTTGGAGCGCCCCGATGTCCAGGCCCCACCCCCCAGCATTGGTGATCCCCCCCACCCCCCTCACCCCATCGCCCCCCCCCCCCCCCCGCCCGCTGAGCCCCCCAGGGTCAGACTCCCCCCCGCTGACCCCCTCCGGAGTCAGACCCCCTCCGGAGGCAGCCCCCAGCAGACCACCCCCTCAGCCCGCCCCAATCGCTGCCCTCCCTCCATCCCAGACTGATCCCAATGCAGAGTGGCAGCGGGACCCCCCACCCAGGCCCCCCCCCCACAATAGGCCCCGTCCACAAGAGGCCCTGGTCACTTGGCACTGCCCGATGCCCAATGGGCAGTGCCAAGGTGCCCCCTGGGAATGGGTACTTTGCCCCTTTGGCAGTGCCGGGGGCACAGGCTGGCACTGCCAGGGTGCCCATGCCCAGGGGGCACCAGCCCCCACCGTCCAACCGCCTGGGGGGCCCCGATTGCCTCCCGTTCATCATGTGGAGACATTGGGCGCAATTTTCTGCGCAACACACAAAGGCAGAGGCAGTCCGCCAATGGCCATCAGTGGGATCTTCTGGTCCCGCCGTTGTCAGCGGGGTTTCATGTTGAATGCGCCCCTCACCGCCGGGAAACCCGTGGTAGGAGTGTGGCATCGCCGGGGCTGGAAGATCCCGCCAGCGTAACTTCTTTACAAGTTTAACGTCACCTCTCTGCTTTTCAATTTCCTTCAAAATGAATCTCAATTGTTCTTTGCTTTTGCAGCTATGGGGTATGAGCCACAGCTCAGGGGTGTGCCAGGGTCACAAGGTTTCAGGTTCAAGGCCCATCCCAGGAGCTGAGCATAAAGGTGAAGGCTCTAGCGCAGCACTGAGGGAATTCTGCACTGTTCCAGGTGCTGTCTTTCAGCTCTTATGTTAAGGTTGGGTTTATTCCCACTGGGGTATAGAAAGAGAGGTGACTTTTTTTTGACATTCTGAGGGGGCTCAACGGGGGAGATACTGGAAGGATGTTTTCCCCCCTGGGAGAGTTAAGGACTACAGGGGGTGCAATTTCAAAGGAAGGGGGTCTCCCATTTAATATGGAAATGAGGGGGAGGAATTTTTTCAAATTCTTCTCTCAGAAGGTCACTAATCCTTGGAATTCTCTGTCTAAGAGAACAATTGAAGATGCATCATTGAATACATTCAAGGCTAAGTTAGACAGATGTTTAGAACGAGAAGGGTGTCAAGGGTTAGGGGGTAGGCAGGAGGATGGAGTTAAAGCTACTGTCCGATTAGCTATGAACTTGTTCTTCTATTCATTCATGGGACATGGGCGTTATTGGCTGGGCCAGCATTTATTGCCCACCCCTAGTAGCCCTTGAGAAGGTGATTCTGTACTGTCTTCTTAGAACGCTGCAGTCTACGTGCTGTGGGTTAGGGAGGGAATTCCAGGATTTTGACTCGGAGACAATGAAGGAACAGCGATATATTTCCAAGTCAGGATGGTGAGTGTCTTGTGGGGGAACTTGCAGATGTTGATGTTCCCATGTACCTGCTACCCTTGTCCTTCTAGATGGGAGGTGCCACCTAAGAATCTTTGATGAATTTCTGCAGTACATCTTGTAGATAGTATGGGGGAGCAGGCTCAGGGATCCAAATAGGCTAGTCCCACTCCTATGTCACAGATACCTCTGTGTTTTTTCAACTGTGGCCTCATCTGCCTGCTTAAGTAAATGGAAAAGATGGTAGCCCTATTTCAAAGAAGAGTAGGGGGGTTCTCTCCAGTGTCTTGACCAAGATTTACCCCTCAATCAGCATGACAATATATAGATTATCTGGTTATTATCAACTTGCTGTTAGTGGGATCTTGCTGTGTTAAAATTAACTGCCTCGTCTCCTACATTACAACAGTGACTGCACTTCAACAGCATTTCATTGGCCGTCAAGTGCTTCGAGAAGTCCATTGGTTCTGATAAATGCAATGTTTTGGTTTGATTTGATTCATTATTGTCACATGCATTGGGATACAATGAAAAGTATTGTTTCTTACCAGGTATACAAACAAAACATACTGTACATAGAGAACATAGGGGAGAAGGAAAGGAAAGGGTGCAGAATGTAATGTTACAGTCATAGCTCAGGTGTAGAAAAAGATCAACTTAATATAAGGTAGGTCCATTCAAAAGTCTGATGGCAGCAGGGAAGAAGCTGTTCTTGAGTCGGTTGGTACGTGATCTCAGACTTTTGTATCTTTTTCCCGACGGAAGAAGGTGGAAGAGAGAATGTCCGGGGTGCCAGGGGTGAGACTATGCTGGCTGCTTTTCCGAGGTAGCAGGAAGTGCAGACAGTCAATGGATGGTTGTCTTTCTTATTAATCTGCGACGCTCCTTTTGTCTCTGCGCCTCCCAGATACCTTTGTTCCTTGACCCCATTCAGACTCTTCCAAAAGGAAAGCAGCTTCCTTATTCTGCACATTCCACCAAAATGCACCACCTCACACTTAAGTACATTTTCATTTGCCAATTAAACACCCACGCTGCAAGTTTATTGATGCCTCCTTTTATCACATTGTGCCTTGATATTAACTACCTGTTCCAACTTGATGTCAATGGAGCAATTGTACTTTGCACGAACTTAGTAATTCTACTTCTGACTCCTGAGTCCAGTTTGTCAGCATGAATTGGGAACTCAATCTCTACCACAAATCTGGCACTTGTCATGAAATCAGACCTTAGGAGAGAGGATGTCACACACTGCTCGCTGCACTTAGATAGAGTCCAGGGAGAAATTAGAACCTCCAGTTACAAGAGAGACTTTTAATTCGGATGATTCTCACTCGTGATTAAACAAAAGTTTTTCTTGTGTTTTGATGGCCCACTCTGGATTCTGATGAAGTAAGTCGGTTCTATATTTCAGTGTGCTGCCTGAAGTGTTTCTTCCCTTGTTGCTATTCACAACTAGTCATAGCCACCAAGCAGGAGCTTCCAAGTTGATTGTTTTTTAAATTGCTTTTTGGCATCTTGGCATCTCCAGTCGTCCTGAGAAGGTGGTATTGATGGTAAACCATCTTCTTAGATCATAGAATCCCTACTGTGCAGAAAGAGACCATCCAGACCATTGGATCCATACTGACTCTCCAAGAGAGCATCCCACCCGGACCCTCCCCTCTGCCCTGTCTTCATACCCCCTGCATTTACCATGGCTAATCCATCTATGTACCTTTGGACACGAAGGGACAATTTATCATGGCCAATCCAACTAACCTGCACATCTTTGGACTGTGGGAGGAAACCGGAGCACCCGGAGGATTTTGATTTGATTTTTGATTTGATTTATTATTGTCACATGTATTAACGTACAGTGAAGATTATTGTTTCTTGCGCACTATACAGACAAAACATACCGTTCATAGAGAAGGAAACAAGAGAGTGCAGAATATAGTGTTACAGTCAAACTCCGCACAGACATCACCCAGGGCCAGAATCGAACCCGAGTCCCTTGCACTGTGAGGCAGCAGTGCTAACCAGTGTGGTACCATGGAGCGTAGAACATAGAACAGTACAGCACAGAACAGGCCCTTCGGCCCACGATGTTGTGCCGAGCTTTATCTGAAACCAAGATCAAGCTCTCCCACTCCCTATCATCCTGGTGTGCTCCATGTGCCTATCCAATAACCGCTTAAATGTTCCTAAAGTGTCTGACTCCACTATCACTGCAGGCAGTCCATTCCACACCCCAACCACTCTCTGCGTAAAGAACCTACCTCTGATATCCTTCCTATATCTCCCACCATGAACCATTTGGTGGAGTGGAAATCACTCCATCTGACGAAGGAGCAGCGCTCCGAAAGCTAATGGTATTTGCTACCAAAATAAACCTGTTGGACTTTAACCTGGTGTTGTTAAAACTCTTACTGTGTTCACCCCAGTCCAACGCCGGCATCTCCACATCATGGTCACATACAGGCCATAGCAGGTGTGAATGGCACATTTCCTTCCCTGAATTACATTAAAGTTTAAAGTTTATTTATTAGTCACAAGTAGGCTTACATTAACACTGCAATGAAGTTACTGTGAAAATCCCCTTCGTCACCACACGCTGGCACCTATTTGGGTACACTGAGGGAGAACTTAGCATGGGCAATGCACCTAACCAGCATTTTGGACTGTGGGAGGAAACCGGAGCACCCGGAGGAAACCCACAATTAGCAAGTTGGATTTTTAACACAATCCAACAGCCCTATTTTTAAAAACCTGAATTCAGATTCTCAAACTTTGATTTGGAATCTACATTCTCTGCATTATTAGTCCAGGCCTCAAGCCTAAGATCACTGGTCTGTAGGCAACCACTACACTACTGTATCCAGTGACAGGATGTCATCAGACTTTTGAATGGACCTATCATATATTAAGCTGATCTTTCTCTTCACCCCATCTGTAACTGTAACACTATATGCTGCACCCTATCCTTTCCTTCTCCCCTGTGTACTCTATGAACGGTATGCTTTGTCTGAATAGCTCGTAAGAAACAATACTTTTCACTGTATCCCAATACATGTGACAATAATAAATCAAATCAAATCAAATCAGGGGTTTAACAGTTTGGAGATATAAATTGATCAGTATCCTGACCCTGAGGAAAGTCTACAAGCAGAGAAGATTTGACGGTTGCTCTCCTCAGTAGGAGGGGTGTGGCTGAGAGGGGCAGCACCTCACAGGTGAATGGTTTTAACTCACAAATCTACCATGAGGAGCAAATTTGCTTTCCACTAAACCCCTTGGGCCTGAAATCCCAGGGTTCCTCTTCCAATAACAGATGAGTGGTCTTTTTAAAGCTTATTTGTTAGTCACAATTAGGCTTACGTTCACACTGCAATGAAGGTACTGTGAAAACCCCCTATTCACTGAGGAAAAACTTTTAGCGTGACCAATCCACCTAACCTGCACATCTTTGGACTGTGGGAGAAAACCAGAGCACCCAGAGGAAACCCACGCAGACACGAGGAGAATGTGCAAACTCCACACAGACAGTGACCCAAGCCGGGAATCGAACTCAGGTCCCTGGCGCTGTGAAGCAGCAGTGCTAACCACTGTGCCACCGCGCTGATCTGTGAATGTTTCTAAAGGTTTTGCAGCCATCCCCCAAGAGTTTATTCCAGGGATTCATCAAAAGTGTATCCTAAAGTCATGAAGTTGTCTTTGGCCAGTTTCTACCCAAGTCCTGTGGTCTTGGTTTAACCTGAAAAATTGCTTTTGACTTCTTCCTTCCAACTCTCCTATTTCCTGACACAAATTGCCAATATCGATCAACTCCTGAACAGTAAATATCCCGGCATTAGCCTCTGGGTTTCTCTGTTGACTGCAGCCCCCTGAATAGAGCAATCATTACCACTCAGTAATGTTCATTGATCCTGATATTATCTGAGCTATTTTGGGAATTATTGCTTCATAAACAACTTGAGCAGTCCTTATATTTATTACAGTCCCTCGCTTGTTTGATCTCAAGACTATCTGTCACTGCCGCCATCCTGTTGCAATGTTCTGCAGTAATGGTGCCTTCACTGCACTTCCTTCATTGTCCATCTCCCCCTTTGACTGTTATGGAGATGTTAATTTATATACTATGCTCTAAAAGTTATTAATGGCAGGGGGTAAGAGTTGGGCTGTATTTTGGTTTCAATTCTCATAACTGTAATCTCATCCAGCTTCATAGTTTATACTCTGAAATAAACCCCAAGGGCAAACTGCAGTTTACAAGTCACAAATGTCCTTGTTTGTGCAAGCATATTCGAGTCAATCCTGTATATTGTAACTCTGTTGTCTCAAAGATGTAGTTAACAATAAATCGAAGGAAATAACACTCTCTTTAACAAACTTCAATCCAATGGTTCATACAGTCATAAGTGGTTGGAGCAGTGAAGAGTTATGTAAGATATAGGAGCCGAATTATGCCATTCGGCCCATCGAGTCTGCTCCGCCATTCAATCATGCTTGATAAGTTTCTCAACCCCATTCTCCTGCCTTTCCCCCGTAACCTTTGATCCCCTTACCAATCAAGAACCTACCCATCTCTGTCTTAAATATACACAATGATCTGTCCTCCACAGCCTTCTGTGGCAATGAATTCCACAGATTCACCACCCTCTGGCTGAAGAAATTCCTCCTCATCTCGGTTCTAAAGGGCCATCCTTTTACTCTGAGTGTGTGCCCTCGAATCCTGGTCTCTCCCACTAATGGAAACATCTTCCCCATGTCCACCCTATCCAGGCCTTTCAGTATTCAGTATTTGGCTGGACAATCTCACACAACTCTATTGCTGGCTCAGCATCTATGTTGCCCTCAGGACTGGTAAGACAGAGTCATGTGATCAACTCAGCCAAGGAACCAACCAAGCATGAGTAAAATTTTAAAATTTAGGAAGGGCTAACAGATCAGCTCAATTGTTGCTAATGGGAAAGTACATTCAAAAATGAATTTTAGCTATGTTGTCCATCGAAAGATAGAAAATAGGAGCAGGAGGAGGTCATTTGGTCCTTCAAGCCTGCTCTGCCATTCATTATCATGGCTGATCATCCAACTCAATAGCTTGATCCCAACTTCCCACCATATCCTTTGACCCCCTTCACCCCAAGTACGATATCTAACTGCTTCTTGAAAACATGTAATGTTTTGGCCTCAACTACAGGAACTTGGTTCAATTCCGGCCTTGGGTCACTGTCTGTGTGAAGTTTGCACATTCTCCCCGTGTCTGCGTGAGTTTCCTCCGGGTGCTCCAGTTTCCTCCCACACTCCAAAGATGTGCGGGATAGGCAGATTGGCCGATGCTAAATTGCTCCTTAATGTCAGGGGATTAGCAGGATAAATACGTGGAGCTGTGGGGATAGGGCCTGGGTTTGATTATTGTCGGTGTAGGCTCGATGGTCAATGGGCCTCAGTCTGTTCTGTAGGGATTCTTTAATTCTATTCTATGATTCTATACTTCCTGTGGTAGCGAATTCCACAGGCTGACCACTCTCTGAGTGAAGAAATTCCACCTCATCTCTGTTCTAAATGGACTACCCTGTATCCTCAGACTGTGACCCCTAGTTCTGGACACCCCTTCATTGGGAACATTCTTCTTGCATCTACCCTGTCGAGTCTTGTTCGAATTGTACAGATTTCCATGAGATCCCCCCTCATTCTTCTGAACTCCAGCAAATACAATCCTCACCGACTCAATCTCTCCTCTTACGTCAGTCCCGCCTTCCCAGGAATCAGTCCGGCAAACCTTCTCTGCACTCCCTCTGGAGCAAGAACATCCTTCCTCAGAAAGGCCAACTTTTGCAAATTAAAGCTCAAGCCACATTTTTGTTGTCAAACTGAAAAGGGGGGTTGCAGGAGCCTCATTGGTTAAATTCAATCAAAGCAACAACACAAAGTCACCTCCATCAACATGAATGAGTTAAAGGTTTTACTCCACAATATCAGTAACAATAATAACATTTCCATTCATATAGCGCCTTTAAGTGGTAAATGTCCTGAAGTACAATTTACAGAGATTAAGTCAATTCTGCAAAGTCTTGGCAGATCAAAGGAAGATTTGCATTCATATAGCACCTTTTGAAACGACCAAAAGCACTTGAAAGCCAACCAATTACTTTGGAAAACGCAATGTAGGAAACGGTGCGATGTGTAAAATACTGGTGTCAGTATTTTTGAAAGATATTGGCTGACATGAAAGTTAGGTGGATTGGCCATGCTAGATTGATTTGTTTTGATTTGATTTATTATTGTCACATGTATTAGCATACAGTGAAAAGTATTGTTTTTTGCGCGCTATATAGACAGAGCATACCGTTCATAGAGAAGGAAGTGAGAGAGTGCAGAATGTGGTGTTACAGTCATAGCTAGGCTGTAGAGAAAGATCAACTTACTGCAAAGTAGGTCCATTCAAAAGGCTGACAGCAGCAGGGAAGAAGCTTTTCTTGAGTCAGTTGGTACGTGACCTCAGACTTTTGTATCTTTTTCCCGACGGAAGAAGGTGGAAGAGAGAATGTCCGGGGTGCGTGGGGTCCTTAGTTATGCTGCCTGCTTTGCCAAGGCAGCAGGAAGTGTAGACAGAGTCAATGGATGGGAGGCTGGTTTGCGTGATGGATTGGGCTACATTCACGACCTTTTGTAGTTTCTTGCGGTCTTGGACAGAGCAGGAGCCATACCAAGCTGTGATACAGCCAGAAAGGATGCTTTCTATGGTGCATCTGTAAAAGTTGGTGAGAGTCATTGCTGACAGGAGACTAGCTAGGGTAAATACATGGGGTTAGGGGGGTAGGGTCTGGGTGAGATTGTGGTTGGTGCAGTCTCGATGGGCCGAATGGCCTCCTTCTGCATTTGTAGGATTCTATGAGAGAGCCTTTTATCCTCTTCAAATCATACCTGCCTGGGTTTCCTCCTGGTGCTCCGATTTCCTCATATAGTCTGAAAGACGTGCAGGTTAGGTGGATTGGCTGTGTTAGATTGCCCCTTAGTGTCCCAAGATATGTCGGTAGTCGGACTGGCCATAATCAATGTGCGGGGTTACAGGGTTAGGGCGGGGCTTGGGTGGGCTGCGCTTTCTGAGAGCTGGTGCAGACTTGATGGGCCAAATGGCCTCTTCTGCACTGTAGGGATTCTATGAATCGAATTGTATGCAATGCTTTGGATGTAATGCAATGTTTTTCCAGAGAGGGCAGATGATGCTTCACTTACGACAACATGGGAAAAATAATACTTCTGACAGTGCGGCATGGTGGCACCGTGGTTAACAATGACGCCTCACAGCGCCAGGGACCCGGGTTCGATTCCTGGCTTGGGATCACCGTCTGTGTGGAATCTGCACATTCTCCCCGTATCTGTGTGGGTTTCCTCCGGGTGCTCCGGTTTCCTCCATTCTGAAAGACATGCTGGTTAGGTGCATTGACCCAAACAGGCGCCGGACTGTGGCGACTCGGGGAATTTCACAGTAACTTCATTGCGGTGTTAATGTAAGCCTTACTTGTGACTAATAAATACATTTTAAAAATGTGCAGTACTCCTTCAGTCCTGTTGCATCGTGTGGAGCTGGATTATGTACTGAAGTCGCTGGAGTGGGCTTTGAACCCATGAACCTTCTAATTGGGAGGTTCAGGCATGACCCAGTGAGCATTGGATCATGCCTGACACTCGGAAGGTGACCAAAAGCATGATTCAAGAGATAGATTTCAAAGCCAGGAGAGAGGTAACAAGACCAGAGGCAGGGGGGCAGGGCGGGGGCTTGGGGAAGGCGGGAATGTGGGCTGTAGAGGCAAGGGGGAGTGCGGAGGAGCGGGACGTGGGTGGAGAGGGGAGGGGGATGGGTGGGAGGGGGATGTGGGACAGTGGGATGTGGGTATGGAGGGGAGGTGGTGCGGGGGAGGGGTGCATGGTCTTTAGAGGGGGGGGTGGGTGCAGGGGGGAGGGGGGTGCAGGGGAGGGGAGTGTGGGTGTATAGGGGAGGGAATGCAGGGGAGGGGAGAGGGGGTATAGAAGGGAGGGGAGGGGAGTGTGGGTGCAGAGCGGTGGGGAGATGCAAGGGAGGGGGGCGTGTTTTATAGAGGGGAGGGGGTGTGCAAGGGAGGCGGGGGGGTGTGCGGGGGAGAGGGGCGTGGGCTGTAGAAGGGAGGGGGGTGATGGTAGAGACAGTTCCACAGTGCAAGACTGAGAAAGCCACACACGTCCAACTCCAACAATCAAAGAAGCTGAGAAACATGGTGCAGCGAAAAATCAGGTTGAATAAATACATCGGATCAAGGCCATTGCTTCAAGGTGACTGAATACATTAAATTCCTCGAGTTTATATTGGATCTGTGGATGCTTATTAATGTTTCAAAATCCCAGCCTGAGATACGGTTTGCTTTTCTATGGAAACTAAAGCCCAATCGTCTCACATAAGATTTGAAAAACAAATAGCTACAACAGGAATGCAGTGGGGTACGTACTCGTCACAAACAAGGTGCGTTTGGACTCAATATTCCTCTGTTGACTTTTAGAGGGTGTAAAGGACAGAGGTATACGGAAAGACATTTTCAGCAATATTGGATTTCGAATCTTTATGTCGGTGGAGATTTTAATCACTTGCATTTTTTGTGGGCTTATTTCCAACATTTTGAAGTGTAATGTAATTCCAAGGGCTCAGGGGAGGGATGGTGAGAGGGAGGAAGTGAGCGATGGAGCAAGAGGGGCTGTGAGTTAGAGGGTCAGGAAGGGAAAAGGTGAGTGGGAGGAGGAGGTGGCGAGGGGGCAGTGGCGAGGGGGAGGGAGAGTTGCCGCGGGTGAGAGTCAGCTGGGCTGGAGATCCAGCGGCAGTGAGGGATGGCGAGTGTGAGGCTCAGTGAGCGGGCTGCAGGACAAACCAAATGTGGCTGGAATGGACCCAAGGGTTGTGTGGTGAATCCCACTGCTATCGATAGGGCACAATGCTGCCACGGTGCGTCGGGGACGGTCAGAGTGAATATTTAATATGGTGGATGGGATGCTGATCAAGTGGGTGGATTTGCCCTGGATATTGTTGAACTTCTCGAGTGTTGTTGGAGCTGCGTTAATCCAAACAAATGAAGAGTATTCCATCACACTGCTAACTTGTACCTTGATACAATGGTTAGCACTGCTGCCTCACAGCACCAGAGACCCGGGTTCGATTCCCGACTTGGGTCACTGTCTGTGTGGAGTTTGCTTGTTCTCCCCGTGGCTACATGGGTTTCTTCCGGGTGCTCCGGTTTCCTCCCAACAGTCCAAAGATGTGCGGGTTCAGTTGATTGGCCATACTAAATTGACCCTAGTCTCAGGGGATTAGCAGGGTAAATATATGGGGTTATATATGGGGTGACAGGAATAGGGCCTGGGTGGGATTGTGGTCAGTGCAGACTTGATGGGCCGAATGGCCTCCTTCTGCACTGTCGAGATTCTATGATTCCATTAAACTTAGATGGTGAACATGCTTTGGGG
Source organism: Mustelus asterias (assembly GCF_964213995.1). Classification (NCBI taxonomy): domain Eukaryota; kingdom Metazoa; phylum Chordata; class Chondrichthyes; order Carcharhiniformes; family Triakidae; genus Mustelus; species Mustelus asterias. The sequence goes on from NC_135822.1 coordinate 35,843,733, forward strand.
AGTCAGGACGCGGATTCCTCATGTCTGACCTGCTCTTGTAACCACAGTATTTATATAGCTAGTTCAGTTCAGTTTGTGGTCAGTGATAATCCCCCAGGATGTTGATGGTGGGAGATTCCGTGATAGTAATGGCATTGAATGTGAAGGGACAATGGTTAGATTCTCTCTTGTTGGGGATAGTCATTGTCTAGCACTTGTGTGGCACGAATGCTTATCGTTTACCAGCCCAAACCTGGATGTTGTCCAGGTCTTGCTGCATTGGGACATGAACTGCTTCAGTACCTGAGGAGTTGCGAATGATGCTGAACATTATGCAGTCATCAACGGACATCCCCACTTCTCAGCAGCAGATCCAATGGGCCGAATGACCTACTTCTCCTCCTGCGCCATATGGTCTAATGATCTATGATCTTAGGGGAAGAATTGATGAGGCAGCTGAACATGGCTGAAGCTTAGGATACCACCCGGACGAACCCATGCAACAACGAACAAGATAAACTTTTAAAAATCAGTACAATCCAATCTGGGACAAAATAAACCACGTTCTGATCTTAAGAGAATAATACCATTAAAGAACAACCATTGAGAGAATTAGTGACTTGAATTAGTGACTGAGTCATTTTGTAATCCAGGAGGATGAAGGAGGGTTTTGTTTATGCTGCTGGATGTTCCGATCTGGAAGGCATTGCCTGAGAGGATGGGGGAAGCAGAATTTTCAAAAGGGAATTGGATGTAAACTTGGAAAAGAAAAAAAAAATTGCAGGGCTGTGAGTAAACGGACAGGGAGTGGAATTAATTGGATATCTCTTTCAAAAGGCTAGTACAGACATGGGTGGCTGAATGGCCTCCTGCTGCCTCTATATAACTCTATGAGTTAACTCAATTACGAATTTGTGGCTTTTATCTTCACTGCTGAATCTTTCCAGCTTCAATTTCTTTGCTCTTTTTGGCAGCCTCACGTTTTTAATAAAATAAGTTCATTTGCTGGCATTTTTCCACTGCATTTTCAATTTGAGTATCTGAAAATTAAACAAAGGCATCTCCACAAGTGTCCATGGAAGCCTGTGCTCAGACCCGAGATTGGCAATGGAGCTTATGTTATACTCAGTCAATAAAACGCCAACTGCAAGGAAACCATGCCCTCCTGAATCCTTCTTACATGTCCATATGTTCGTGAGAAATCTCCAACCTCGCCCACAGCTAGGATTCTCCAGTGCTGCTGCAGTGAATGGGGGTGGGGTTCTCCGAGTTTGACCAGTCCCGCCTGCCACTGCCAGCGAGAATTTGGTGCTGAGCCAAAACTCCATTCATGGCAGCGGCACCGGAGAATCCCAGCCACAGGTGAGGTCGGAGGCTTCCCTTGTGAAGTTTTGGCTGAGCGCCAAATTCTCCATTCTCGCTGGGAGTGGGGTAGAAACAGACGAGATTGGAGAATCCAGCCCATAATTTGTATTTTAGTTTCTGTATTTTGAAGCTTTGCGTATTTGTGTCACATCATGGGTGGGCACATGATATTTGAGGATTCCCTAGATTTAGAATCATAGAATCCCTACAGTGAGGAAGGAGGCCATTTGGCCCATCAAGCCTGCACCGATTACAATCCCACCCAAGCCCTATCCCCGTAACTCCACGTATTTACCCTGCTAATGCCCCTGACACTAAGGGGCAATTTTATAGTCTTAAAATGTAAAGTTTATTTATTAGTCACAAGTAGGCTTACATTAACACTGCAATGACGTTACTGTGAAAATCCCCAAGTCGCCACGTTCCGGCACCTGTTCGGGTACACTGAGGGAGAATTTAGCATGGCCAATGCACCAAACCAGCATGTCTTTCAGACTGTGGGAGGAAACCGGAACATCTGGAGGAAACCCACGCAGACACGGGGAGAATGTGCAGACTCCACACAGACAGTGATCCAAGCTGGGAATTGAACTTGGGTCCCTGGCGCTGAGAGGTAGCAGTGCTAACCCACTGTGCCACCATGCCGCCCACGCCATAGTTAAAGGACACAGGTAAAGATATGAAAATCACAGGTAAGTGTGAAGCTGATAGGCCATTCACCCTGTCTCTCACAATTGTGGGATCTTGCTCTTCACGTCCCACATCACTCAAAATGACACAATGGCCTGGGAAAGGTCAAAACAGCTAGAAACCCAGGCCAGCTCCAGAGAAAAACAAAGGATAATCTCCTCACCAAACCCCTTTATTGAAGCCAACCCAAGAGGTCACATTGACCCTCAGGTAAACAGTTTCTAATCCCTGTGTGAAGTGGTCTCCATCCCAGCCAGAAAGATTCCATTCTGGCTGGATGGAGTACAGGGTCTCTCACCTTTTCAATGTGTCCATTATTCTGGTGGACAAGCAACATTTTTATTTATTTATTAGTGTCACAAGTAGGCTTACCTTAACACTGCAATGAAGCTACTATGAAAATCCCCTAGTCGCCACACTCCGGCGCCTGCTTGGGTACACAAAGGGGAGAATTTAGCATGGCCAATGCACCTAACCAGCACTTCTTTCGGAAGCGTGGGAGGAAACCGGAGCACCCGGAGGAAACCCACGCAGACACGGGGAGAATGTGCAGACTCCACACAGACAGTGAACCAAACCGGGAATCGAACCCTGGTCCCTGGCGCTGTGAGGCAGCGGTGCTAACCACTGTGCCACCGTGCCTTGATGTCGTGTCACCGATCTCGGAATTCCCTGCTATCACTCAGGATATAATCGTCACTAGAAATCCAGCATGTTAAGATCTGCAACATTATCAGTCAGATTTTGCACAGGAGAATCCAAAAGCCCAGGCCAGAAATATAAAGATGGCCACTTGAAAACAAATTCAAGAGAAACATCTTCACCCAGAGAATGTGGAACTTGCTACCACGTGGAATCCTTGAGGCAGATGGTGCAGATACATTTAAAGGGAAGTTAAATAAATAAATGCGAGAGAAAGGAATAGAAGGACATACTGATAAGGTGAGATGAAGAAGGCTAGGAGGACATAAACTTTGGTCTGACCGGTTGGGCCAAATGGTCTGTTGTGGTGAAGTTACTTCAATGTAATCATTTCTCAGGCTGCTTTTTGAATCGTGCACTTGTGTCCTCATCATGCACATTTTTAAAAGATTTATTCATTCTTGGAGTGTGGCAGGCGAGGCTCACATTTATTACCCATCCCTAATTACCCTTGAGAAGATGCTGAAGAGACGCCTTCTGGAACAGCTACAGTTCATGTAGGTATACCCACTGTGCTGTTAGGGAGAGAGTTCCAGGATTTTGACCCAGCGACAGTGAGGGAACGGCGATATATTTCCAAGTCAGGATGGTGTGTGGCTTGGAGGTGAACTTGCAAGTGATGGTTTTCCCATGTGCAGGATCCTGTGTATGCATAGCCCTGTTTGCTTCAGAATATGCAAACACTTCATTTTAAGATATTTCTGCCTGCACACAATGACATTTAAAGGCTAGACCGTCAGGGTTAACCAACTCTGCTAAGCTGAACATTTGTAACTTAACCACATGTAGAATCAGAAGGCATGATGGGTTGGCTGAAAATTGACTGCATTCCTGAAGGGTACACAATGCAGGCAAACAACAGCAGCTGCAAGGGTTGTTTTTATAGACGGAGACAGCCTGTGAAAAACACTTCCAATAACGAGATAAGGGTTGAAATATAGTTTGGAGTTTAGAATGTTTCAGTTCAGGTGTTTAACTTCAATACAGGGCCTGGCAGTGAAGCCAGTCACCAGGTTCGCTTTTATTTGCTTCTGTCGTGATATTCTTTTTTTAAAGTTCTGTTCGATAAAAGAAAACCAGTATTAAACTCATAGCAAGTGCTGTCCCCTCGTCTGTTCAAACGAATGAATGGACCCAACACCATGTGTCTGATGCCCTTGTCCTTCTAGGTTGTAGAGGTCATGGACCTGGTCATGTGTTGTCGAAGGAGCCTTGGGGAGTTACATACTAATCAACCTTCATGTGGCGAGCGATTGAATAATGCCTTGCAATGCATTGTTGCTTTGTACATGCACAGTGTGTGAGTTGAAAGAGTTGTGTCACAGTTCTATACAGTCCCCAGGAACATGAACGACAGCAGCATCGTGTAAGTAACACAAGCGCATTTAGAAACAGATCATTTGGCAAGAATGACCTCATTGTTGAAGTTGTTGCCCTCTGGAACAGACTGCTGGCACACGTGGTGTTCATGGATTCACTTCAATCCTTCAGAAAGGGAACTTGTCAATCGCCTGAGGAAAGAGGAGATAGGAGAGGCAAGTCACTAATGAGCAGGGACTTTGAGAAGTTATGGCATGCTTATTATGGTTCGACTGAAGCATCTGTCAATTATTCAGCAAGTTTTGGACCACTCCCAGGGGTGAATTTTCCCATTCCTCCCGCCATGGGAATCGTAGCGGGCCAGGGACGGACCATGAAAAGGTCCATTGACTTCGGGCTACGATTCCCGTGGCAGGCGGGACGGGAAAAGGGATAGGAAAATTCCATCCTGTATCTTTTCAAGGAGGAGTTAGACAAAGCTGTTGGGGTGAACAGGGTCAAAGGATATGAGAGGAAGGCGGGATTAGGCTATTGAGTTCAATGATTAGCCGCGATCATAATGAATGGCGGTGCAGGCTTGAAGGGCCGAATGGCCTCCTCCTGCTTCTAGTTTCTGTGTTTCTAAGGTCACAGATTATCTTTTGACCAAACTCACTGCAGCCAATTATCTGACCATTATTTCTCTGCAGGTTTTGAGTCTGATCACATTCAAATTAGCTGCTGCATATCCGACAGCACAGCTGTGTGTCCAAGGAACTTACAAATCCAGTCATGAGGAGATATTTTGTGAATTGTGTTTTTTATGTGAGTTAATGATTGGATAGTGTGAATACTCACACAACAAAATGCTTCCAGTTTATGTTCAAGAAATATATCAAATCTCTTCAATATCCTGCCCTGCTGGTTACCTGTAGCAACCACTGGCTGAGGAAACAAGTGTCTGTACAACAATAATGGAGAACATTATTTAAGATGGTTTTGACAGGAGCTTTAAAGTGTTAGTATTGGACAGACATCACAGTGAAAGCTCATAGCAGCCCGGGCAGCCTGCGGGGGTTGGGAGGGGGATTGTAGGAATTATTTATAGAAACATAGAAACATCGAAAACTACAGCACAAAACAGGCCCTTCAGCCCCACAAGTTGTGCCAAACATATCCCTACCTTTTAGGCCTACCTATAACACTCCATCCTATTAAGTCCCATGTACTCATCCAGGAGTCTCTTAAAAGACCCTATTGAGTTTGCCTCCACCACCACTGACGGCAGCCGATTCCACTCGCCCACCCCCTCTGTGTGAAAAACTTCCCCCTAACATTTCCCCTGTACCTACACCCCAGCACCTTAAACCTGTGTCCTCTCGTAGCAGCCATTTCCACCCTGGGAAAAAGCCTCTGAGAGTCCACCCGATCTATGCCTCTCAACATCTTATATACCTCTATTAGGTCTCCTCTCATCCTACGTCTCTCCAAGGAGAAAAGACAGAGCTCCCTCAGCCTATCCTCATAAGGCATGCCACTCAATCCAGGCAACATCCTTGTAAATCTCCTCTGCACCCTTTCAATCTTTTCCACATCCTTCCTGTAATGAGGCGACCAGAACTGAGCACAGTACTCCAAGTGGGGTCTGACGAGGGTCTTATTTTGCTGCATCATTGTCCCTGGACTCCTAAACTCAATCCCTCGATTGATAAAGGCCAGCACACCATTCGCGTTCTTAACCACCTCCTCCACCTGCGGGGCCGATTTTAGAGTCCTATGGACCCGGACCCCAAGGTCCTTCTGATCCTCTACAGTACTAAGAGTCTTTCCCTTTATATTGTACTCCTTCATCCCATTTGACCTGCCAAAATGGACCACGACGCATTTATCTGGGTTGAAGTCCACCTGCCACTTCTCCGCCCAGTCTTGCATCCTATCTATGTCCCTCTGTAACTTCTGACATCCCTCCAGACTATCCACAACCCCACCAACCTTCGTGTCATCGGCAAACTTACCAACCCATCCCTCCACTTCCTCATCCAGGTCATTTATGAAAATGACAAACAGCAAGGGTCCCAGAACAGATCCCTGGGGCACACCACTGGTGACCGACCTCCATTTAGAAAAAGACCCATCTATACCCACTCTCTGCCTCCTTTGGGCAAGCCAGTTCTGGATCCACAGGGCAGCAGCCCCTTGGATCCCATACCCTCTCACTTTTTCTAGAAGCCTTGCATGGGGGACCTTATCGAACGCCTTACTAAAATCCATATATTCCACATCTACCGCTGTCCCTTCGTCAATGTGTTTAGTCACATTTTCGAAGAGCTCCACCAGGCTCGTAAGGCACGACCTGCCTTTGACAAAGCCATGCTGAGTATTCTTGAGCACACTAAACCTCTCTAAATGCTCATAAATCTTGTCCCTCAGGATCTTCTCCATCAGCTTACCAACCACTGAGGTTAGACTCACAGGTCGGTAATTTCTTGGGCTATCCCTATTCCCCTTCTTGAAAATAGGAACCACATCCGCAATCCTCCAATCCACCGGCACCTCTCCCGTCTCCGTCGACGACGCAAAGATCATCGCCAGAGGCTCTGCAATCTCTTCCCTCGCCTCCGACAGTAACCTGGGGTACATCCCATCCGGACCCGGTGACTTATCTATCTTGATGCCATTCAAAGATTCCAGCACAACCTCTTTGTTAAAGTCCACATACTCAATCTTTTCAGTCCACCGCAAGCCCACAGTACATCCACCCATGTCCTTCTCCTCTGTGAAAACCGAGGCAAAATATTCATTAAGCACCTCTGCCATTTCTACTGGTTCCGTACTGATTTTCCCGCATTCACCTTTTATAGGCCCTATTCCTTCACGGCTCATCCTTTTACTCTTCACATATTTATAGAACGCCTTAGGGTTTTCCTTAATTCTACTTGCCAAGGCCTTCTCGTGACCACTTCTGGCTCTCCTAATTTCCTTCTTTAGTCCCTTCCTACAAGCCGTATACTCACCTAGATCCCTATCTTTGCCAAGCTCTCTGAACCTTTTGTACGCTTTCCTTTTCTTCTCGACTAGGTCCCGCACAGCTTTCATGCACAACGGTTCCTTTAACCTATCAACTCCTCCCTGTCTGCTCGGAACATTGTCCTGTAGAACCCTAGACAGACATTCCTTGAAAAACTGCCACCTCTCTTCAGTAGATTTCCCCGAGAATACCTCCTTCCAATTTACTCCTCTAATTTGCTGCCTTATGTCTTCATATTTCCCCTTACTCCATATAAACGCTTTCCTAGCTTGCCTGATCCTCTCTTTTTCCAATGCAAGCATAAAGGAGATAGAGTTATGATCGCTATCCCCAAGATGCTCTTCCACTGAGAGATCTGACACCTGTCCAGGCTCATTGGTCAGTATCAGATCAAGTACAGCCTCTCCTCTTGTAGGCTTGGCCACATGCTGTGTCAGGAAACCCTCCTGAACATACCTAACAAACTCCTCCCCATCCAATCCCCTTACCCTAGGGATATTCCAATCTATGTTTGGGAAATTAAAGTCTCCCATCACAACAACTCTGCTATTATTGCAACTCTCCAGGATCTGTTTCCCTATCTGCTCCTCCACCTCTCTGTCATTATTGGGCGGCCTGTAGAAAACTCCCAGCAAAGTGATCGACCCCTTCCCACTCCGAACTTCCACCCACAGAGACTCTGTAGACAATCCCTCCACAGCATACACCTTCTCTACAGCTGTGAGACTATCCCTGATCAGCAGTGCCACTCCACCCCCTCTCTTGCCTCCCTCCCTGTCCTTCCTGAAACATCTGAATCCCGGCACCTGAAGTATCCAGTCCTGTCCCTGAGACACCCAAGTCTCAGTAATGGCCACCACATCACACTTCCAGGCATCGATCCACGCTCTGAGCTCATCCCCTTTATTCACTATACTCCTGGCATTAAAGTAAACACATCTCAATCCTTTGGTCTGAGCTCTCCCCTTCTCTATCCCCCGTCCATCCTCCCTCTTGCACCGTCTATAACCCTTCTCTGTTTGCGAGCTAACTTCCTCACTCCCAGTCACTTCGTCTTGGTCCCCTCCCCCCAACCTATCTAGTTTAAACTCTCCCCAGTAGCCTTAGCCAACCTTCCTGCCAGGATATTGGTCCCCTGGGATTCAAGCGCCACCCGTTTTTTGTGTACAGGTCACACCTGCCCCTAAAGAGGTCCCAATGGTCCAGGAACCTGAATCCCTGCCCCCTGCACCAGTCCCTCAGCCACACATTCATCCTCCACCTCACTCCATTCCTGCCCTCACCCTCCCGTGGCACAGGCAGCAATCCTGAGATTACTACCTTTGCTTTCCTCCTTCTCAGCTGTCTCCCTAATTCCCTATACTCTCTTTTCATGACCCCTTCCCCCTTCCTTCCCACATCAGCGGTACCAATATGTACCGCTACCTCTGGCTCCTCTCCCTCCCCCCTCAGGATTTCTGGGAGTTATACCCTCCACACTTTGCACATTGGGTTCTAGACAGGGCTTCATCGACCAGAATCCACCTGAACAGCAGCACACAACGACTCCAGGCGCGATCTTACCCGCCGTTCACGCAACACACTCCCGCTGCAGCAAAGTCGGAGGATTTGGTGGCCGGCCGAATCTCCGTTCACTGCAGCGGGATGGGAAAATCCCACCGGCATGAACGGTGGTAAGATTCCAGCCTCCATCTCTCACAGAAATCTTTCATTTATGACTAACACATGGATTAAATCAGAAACAGAACTTTTGAAGTTTTCGAATGCCCATTTGGCCAAACCAATGCTCGCTTGCATTCTGCTGAATATTTAGGTGTCTTCTCATCTTTAGATCAGAAAATGTCCATCTTGGACGACTGCAGTCAAGAAAGACCGATGTTGTATTAGTTAGTCATCCGCTAGGACAAAACTTGAATGTTTCTCAAAAAAGAGACAAGCTGTCAAAGCTTTTTGTCTTGCACTCATCAGGACACATGCAAGAATGCCAAATTTCAAAGGGAACAGCAATTTAAGTAATGTACTTCAAGTATTGTATTTATTCTTATAATCTGTGTGCCTCCGTCATGATTCTCACACAGGCCACTCATTTACTCGTTCCTTAAGCAGCAGGAACACCAATGTTCCTTTGACCTCCCACCAAGAGGCTACTGCCAAGGAGCTGCTGAGCTCAATGGGGCACCATGCCATGCTGGTATAGTAGGTTTGCTGTGCAAAAATGGCTCTTAACTGAGGCCTCTGTTGTCTCGATTACTTGTCTCCCTCTATCGTGTAGGCTGCTGACTCCAGGCAGCCGTCCTTGGGACTTTCAATCATAGAGTGTTAGTCCTGCTGCCCCACAGCGCCAGGAACCCAGGTTCAATTCCACCCATGGGTGACTGCCTGTGCGGAGTCTGCAGGTCTGGGTTTCCTCCAGGTGCTCCAGTTCCCTCCCACAGTCCAAAGATATGCAGGTTGGGTGGATTAGCAAGGCTTTGGGGATAGGGCCTGGGTGGGATTGTGGTCAGTGCAGACTCGATGGGCTGTATGGCCTTTTTCTGCACTGTAGGGATTCTATGTTTCAATGAGTCCATGAGAGGCGGAACAGCTTTGAAGAACCATCTTGGTGAGGTTTTCCACGAATGTTCCACAACCCCCAACCACCTCGCTGCCTCTAAGCCCACCCCTCCTGGGTCAGAGATGTTTCCTACCATAGTATCCGCTCAGCTTCCTTCATAATCCTGTTTGTCGGCTTGCATATTAATGTAACAGCAAAATACTACGGATGCTGGAATCTGAAACACAGACAGAAAATGCTGGAAAATCTCAGGAGGTCTGACAGCATCTGTGGAGAGAGAATAGAGCCAACGTTTCCAGTCTGGATGACACTTCGTCAGAGCTCAATGCAGGTTAATATGGTTCTGCCCTCATTAAAGTTATTTTCTGTATCAAAGTTGTGAGGGACATTTAAAAACAGCTTGTTTTGGTCAAAGCAGACTTTTCGATCATGATTGTCACATTCTGCTCTGTGGCACTGTCTGGCAGGTCTGCATTATGGCCTGTACGGGTGAGTTGGTTGCTTGGCGACAGGCAGTGGAGCAGCTATGTCAATGTAACCCAATGCTGCCCCCACTTCCACTCCCACAGGAGCAAACAGCCATGGCCTTTATGACATAGGAGGCAAGAGTGAAGAGACGAGAGAAAGTCAGCCAAACAGAAGGCTAAATTGTTATCCCATGCTGTACACAACCGCACAACAGCAGATTCGACCTCATGTCAATTTTTGTAGGCAAGTGAGGTGGAATGGAACAAAGAACAATAAGAACAACAATTTTAACATTAGTAGTGCGGCCGAGTGGCCTAAGGCTCCAGTCTCCTCGGAGGCGTGGGTTCGAATCTCACCACTGCCCAGGGTTTCCTGTCATTGCAACTTCTTCCGGGGCAGCACGGTGGCATAGTGGTTAGCACTGCTGCCTCACAGCGCCAGGAACCCGGGTTCAATTCCAGCCTCGGGTCACTGTCTGTGCGGAGTCTGCACGTTCTCCCCATGTCTGCGGTGGGTTTCCTCCGGGTGCTCCAGTTTCCTCCCACTGTCCAAAGATGTGCAAGTTAGGTGAATTAGCCATGCTAAATTGCCCCTCAGTGTTAGGGGGATTAGCAGGGTAAATATGTGGGGTTATGGGGATAGGGCCTGGTTGGGATTGTTATTGGTGCAGGCTCGATGGGCCAAATGGCAACCTTCTGCACTGTAGGGATTCTATGATTCTATCCTATGAATACAGCACAGGAACAGGCCCTTCAGCCTGCTGATACACGGTTTCAATCCCTCTGTTTGCCTCCCGTTCATGTGTTTATCAAGATATACCTTGAACATTGTTAATGTGCCTGCTTCCACCACCTCCATTGGCAGTGCGTTCCAGGCAGATTTCCACACCATCTGACGAAGGAGCTGCGCTCCGAAAGCTAGTGGCGTTTGCTACCAAATAAACCTGTTGGACTTTAACCTGGTGTTGTTAGACTCCTTACTGTGAAAAACTTTCCCCATACATCTCCCCTAAACTTACCCCATCTCACCTTAAATCTGTGCCCTCTTGTAGTCGACCCTTTCACCCTGGGAAAAAGCCTCCGACTATCCCCCCTATCTATGCCTCTCATAATTTTGTAGACTCCTATCAGGAAGCGGTGAATGTGGATGGCAGCATTGGCTGGGGAGATTTCCTGAGGTCATTTTGCTAACACCCGGAACCAAACACGGAGATAATGGACTGCTTGACTCTTTGTCGCGCTGAATAATGTCTTCACCTTTATAAACCCTCAAGCAAGCAGAGTTTGGAAGGAAAGGTTTTAAATTTGACTTACCGTGTCCTCAGCACTTCCCAAAGTGCTCAACCACCTATTAATTACTCCGGAAATGTAGGCACTGTTGTTCTGTGGGCAGACAAGGCAGTCAGTTTGTGAGGAGATAAACCATCAACTAATCTGTTTTGGTAATATTGGCTGAGTGAGGTCAGGACATCGGAAAGATAGTGCTATTTGTAGAGAGCCGTGAGATCTTTAATGTCTGCATCAATGTGGAGGACAAAGCCTCAGGTTAACATCCCATCTGAAGGATCTGACAGCAGTATGGCCTCAGTGTTCTGACTGCTAAACTGTACTGTCAGCTTGGAAAAGATGTTCAAATCCTGGAGTGGGTCCAGAACCCAGAATCGCCTCCCTCAGTGTGAGCACTGAGCCAACCTCACAGTCTACCTTGAAAATTCTGATGATTATTTTTCGAATCATTATAAATATAGTTGGACCCTCCGGTGTTCAATGTCTAAATCTACACTGCGGTACCGTCTCTGTATCTCCCTGTCCCATCTCTCTTTGTGCAAAGGCAGATAATGTGTCTTTTATTTATTAGTTTAGTTTATTTATTAGTCACAAGTAAGGCTTACATTAACACTGCAATGAAGTTACTGTGAGAATCCCCTAGTTGCCACACTCTGGGGCCAGTTCAGGTACACTGAGGGAGAATTTAGCATGGTCAATGCAACTTACCAGCACGTCTACCGGACTGTGGGAGGAAACCAGAGCAGCCGGAGGAAACCCACGCAGACACGGGGGGAACGTGCAGACTCCCCACAGACAGTGACCCAAGCCAGGAATCGAACCCGGGTCCCTGGTGCTGTGAGGCAGCAGTGCTAGCCACTGTGCCACCGTGCCATCCATCGTACTGCCCATTTATGGGGGTAAGTGGGAAAGGTGTGAGGGGTGTCCATTGGCAGAAGAGAAAGCTGGCCAGACCAGAGACAACACTTGGCCATGCTTGATTCAAACGCTGAGGGAGTTGCAAGTGGTACCCTGTAATGGTGCATACTACGGATTTCACCAGGAACGCAAAAGGTATTTATTAACAGGGAAAAGCTTGTACAGAGGCTTGCAGCCTCATTGGTTGCTCCAGTCCCTATGCTTTCTACATGGCTTCTGGATGTCTTCCGCCTAAGAGAGAGCTCCATCCTCTGGGGTGATTTCCCATTCTCAGTTCCAATTAGTCCCTCAAGCCAGGTGACCATCTTCTGCTGTGACCCTCTTAAAGGGGCAATCACCACAATCAGCCAGCCACATTGACGACCCCGGTTGGGGAGTGGGAGTGGGTATCTAGCTGCAGACTCAGGCTCAAGAAAAATGTATCCACCAGTGATTAAGACAGAGGAGACGGATTTGGGCAGGATCGAGTGAGGGAGAAAGCTATGGGCAAAGATCAGAAGTGATGGGGTTGGGGCAAGCCCAGCACGAGAGAGGCCTGAGATTCCCTTGTGAGGCCTGAAGAGCATTACTACATCCCATGACCCAAAATAACCTCCCGGGCCTGTTCTGTGCCAGGATTGTGGTACAAACCCATTAGGGTTTGTCTGACAGGGAAGCTAACACCATGTTCCCTCTCAGACCTTTACTGAAGCTGTAGCCTGGTGGCCGGCACGGTGGCACAGTGGTTAGCACTGAAGCCTCACAGTGCCGGGGAACTGAGTTCAATTCCAGCCTAGCCTGCCTGTCTATGTGGAGTTTACACGTTCTCCCCGTGTCTGCGTGGGTTTCCTCTGGGTGCTACGATTTCCTCCCACACTCCAAAGATGTGTAGGTTAGGTTGATTGGCCATGCTAAATTGCCCCTTAATGTCAGGGGATTAGCGAGGTAGATGTGTGGGGTTACAGGGATAGGGACTGGGGGGGGGTGTTGTTGGTGTTTACAACAATGATGCTTCAAAAAGTACTTCATTGGCTGTAAAATGCTACAAGACATCGAGTGATCATCGAGTGTTCAAATACAAATCCTTTTTAAATTAGTGTGGTCTTCTGATAAAAGCCAGATAATATTCCCTCAGGAGTAATAAATGCAACTCTCTTGAAGTTTTCTGTGTTGCTGAATACATAAAAGAAGATTTATGTGTCTACATCATGAGTCTGAAGGATCTATTAAATTTAACTTCTTGGTTTTCAATGTAAATCAGCGCCAGAATGAATGGAAAGGTATAGCAGTGTGTGGTCATTGGAATAGACCAGCAAGTGATCCAGGGGTGAAGAAAGATTTGCCATTACAAAGCACCTTAAGAATATCCTGAAAGACTTCACAAGCTATGGACCAGGCACTGGAAAATGAGATTAGAATAGATAGGTGCTTGATGGCCGTTGCAAACGCAATGGGCCGAATGGCCTCTTTTAGTGCTGTAAAATCTTTGGGTGGGATTTTCCAGCAGTGCACACCTGGAGACAAGAAATTTCAGTCCGAGATCAATGGACCTTTAAACGGTCCCTCAGATCCGCTACAATTCCCATGGTGAGCTCGGAAAACTTACCCCTTTAACTCTACGTTTGAATGAAAGCCATTGGCTAGGATCGCTGGCCTCCCCCTCCCAGTTGCTAGTCTTCCTCGATTCCTTCCCCAGAACCCCCTGTTCAGCAGGCTTCCCGACCACCCCCCCCCCCTCCCCCCCTCCCCCCCCCACCTCCCCACTGCCGATCGCTGGCCTTCCCGAACCCCCCCCCTCCCCCGATCACTGGTCTACTGGACCCTACACTGGGCCAGCTCCTCCCGGGGCCAGCCCTGATGTACCCCCCTGAGGATGGCCACCCTGCTGCCACCCCCAATGGCCAGCCCTGACTCCATCCCCCCCACAGCCAACCCTGATTCCTCTCCCACCCATGGCCAGCCTTGACCTCCCCAATGACCAACCTCAATCGCCCCCCCCACCTCACTCCCTCCCCCAACAATCCCACTTGTAGAGTGGCAGCGGGTCCCCTTCACCGCCAATCGCCACCCCCAGTAGGCCCCTCTCCTTCAGTAGGCCCCACCTCCTTGGCACTGCCTGGTGCTTGGTGGGCAGTGCCAGGGTGCCAGGCTAGCACTGCCAGATTGGCACTGCCCAAGGGATACCTCCCTGCCCCCGACCTCCCGGGGGGGTCTCAATGGCCTGCGTCTCCACCACTGGTGTGAGGATGCCTGTTCCCCGTTACTGGGGAGCAGTTGTAAGCCCCACTGGTGAGAATCACCCCCCAGTGGGTGGGGATGTTCGCAGCCATGAGACTACCATCCCGGGCCTGCGAATCATATGGAATTGTTAATTTCTATATAATAATCAGCTCCACACCAATCTCTGGCGCGGAGCAAGTTGCGCTAAAGAAAAGCGCCTCAGAGACTCATGGCCAGCCAGACGCAGTCGCAAATCTTGCAAAAGGCTGTTATCTCCCCACCTGGGTCAAACTGCTTGGTTTAAATTTCAACCAATCTTGGCAGTTAGGGGTGGCACAGTGGCACTGCTGCCTCACAGCTCCAGGAACCCAGATTCGATTCCTGGCTTGGGTCACTGTCTGTGCGGAGTCTGCACATTCTCCCCGTGGCTGCATGGGTTTCCTCCAGGTGCTCCGGTTTCCTCCCACAGTCCAAAGATGTGTGGGTTAGGTGGATTGGCCATGATAAATTGCCCCTCAGTGTTAGGGGGGGCTAGCTAGGGTAAATGCATGGGGTTACGGGGATAGGGCTTGGGTGGGATTGTGGTTGGTGCAGACCCGGTGGGCTGAATGGCCTCCTTCTGCAGTATATGATTCTATGATCTCCACAGTTAACTGTCAGTCACCTGGTGCACTCTCCATGGCAATGCCTCGAGCAACCAGCGCCAACGAATCAGCGCCTTCTTCTCAGACATTTTAAATTGTTGTTTCTTACAAAGTGTCCTGATGAGTGCAAAACAAATAACTTCAACATGTCTCCCTTTTCTTCAGCAATACTCAAGTAATGTTGAAATGTCAATCTCATTGGGCTAACCAATTCTTTCAGTTCATGCCCAGTAACACTGAAATAAGCGTTAACATTACTTGGCATGGAGAGTGCAACAGGTGACTGACAGTTAACTGCAAAGATTGTTTGAAATTTAAACCAAGCAGTTTGACCCTGATTGGTCCAATCAGTGCCCTGAGGAATGAATCAGCGAATGGCTATCACTCAACCTACCGCCGGTCTAACAGACAGTGCCAAATTAGTAAACTCCTTCTGTAAGATTCTTAATTATTCATTGAGCCTGTTCCTCTGTTTAAGGATATGGTCTGAACAGCAGTTCTAGGTTTGAGTGGAAACAGCTGCAGAAACTAGTACCAAGGTCACACGGCATTTTATTGGATTGTGGAACAACAATGCTAAACAACAGCTCGAAGCGATACTCACAGCAGTAGATAACGATTCAGAATGTAAATTGGCCAGATCATCACACTGGAGAGGGCTCTGAGTGTCTACATGATCAATTCTCCATCATCTCCATCTTAAGCCTCTCTCTTGATGATAGCTCAGTTTTTTCCCCTTGCTTGGAGGATAGCCCAGTCGATAGCTTTTAAAGCTACATTCTTTGTTTTAATCTTTCCAACCCCCATAAAGGGATTTATTTTGTCCTCTTGCTAATGTTGTGTCCACTGGGGGGCATAGTGGCACAATGGTTAACACTGCTATCTCACGGCACCAGGGAGCCAGGTTCAATTCCGGCTTTGGGTGATGGTATGGAGTCTGCACGTTCTCCCCGTGTCTGCGTGGGTTTCCTCCGGATGCTCCGGTTTCCTCCCACAGTCCAAAAATGTGTGGGTCAGGTTGATTGGCCATGCTAAATTACCCCTTAGTGTCATGGTGATTAGCAGAGTAAATACACGGGGCAATGGGGATAGGACCTGTGTGGGATTGTTGTCAGTACAGGTTCAATGAGCTGATTGGCCTCCTTCTTCACTGTAGGAACTCTATAATTCCAAATAGTGTCCAGCTACTCAGTGCCTCTTTCCTGTATTTGTTCAGAGTGAGATGAAAGTCTGTGCTTTGCAGTCAATGGACAAGTTCTCTTCAATGACATATAGGTTGATCTTTTTTCCATTAGCAATAGAACTCAAAACCATAAATTTTACAAAAGAAATCTCTGTGCCTCACACTTTCTGCGGAGATGATTACTGTCAATTCTCAACATTTCCCTGAGGGCCCTCTGCAATCTCGCACCATAACCTCAGCACTGGATCAATGGACAGTTCAGAGCAAGCTGTAAATGGCTGTTTACACCAAAATCTCTGTCTTTGTTCCCATTTCTCACCAATGGGAAATCAGGAGGACTGCAGGGAAATACTGCTTTAGTTCCCATCAGATTTAAAACTGCAGATATTGAGAAGACAGAGGGAGTGTTATGTGAGGTGTTCTTTTGTCTGCCTTGATTTTAACTCCATTCAATCGGAGTGTTGTGTGTGCTTGTGTGTGTGTGTATGATGTGGAGATGCCGGCGTTGGACTGGGGTAAACACAGTAAGAAGTTTAACAACACCAGGTTAAAGTCCAACAGGTTTATTTGGTAGCAAAAGCCACACAAGCTTTCGATACTCTCTGTGTATGTGCATGGCATGCGTGTGTGAGTATGCGTGTGTGTTGTGTAAGTGATTGCATGTGTGTGTGCGTATGTTGGTGCATGTTTGTGTGCATGTATGTGTGTGTGTGTGTGTTGTGTGTGTATGTGTGAGCATGCGTGAGTGTGTGCATGCATTTGTGTGTGTGCCTACATGTGCATGTGCGGGTGTGCGTGCATGTGCGTGTGTGTGTGTGCGCGCATGCGTATGCATGCATGTGTCATATAGTCATAGAGTCATAAAGTCATAGAGGTTTACAGCATGGAAACAGGCCCTTTGGCCCAACTTGTCCATGCCACCTCTTTTTTTAACCCCTAAGCTAGTCCCAATTGCCCGCGTTTGGCCCATATCCCTCCATACCCATCTTACCCATGTAACTGTCTAAATACTTTTTAAAAGACAAAATTGTACCCGCCTCCACTACTACCTCTGGCAGCTCATTCCAGACACTCACCACCCTCTACGTGAAGAAAGTGCTCCTCTGGACCCTTTTGTATCTCTCCTCTCTCACCTTAAACCTATGCCCTCTTGTTTTAGACTCCCCTACCTTTGGGAAAAGATATCGACCATCTAGCTGACCTATGCCCCTCATTATTTTCTGGATCTCTATAAGATCACCCCTAAGTCTCCTACGCTCCAGAGAAAAAAGTCCCAGTCTATCCCGCCTCTCCTTATAACTCAAACCATCAAGTCCCGGTAGCATTGTAGTGGGGAAAAACACAGAGATGGGTACCTGACACACAAAATGGTTGCCTGGCACACAAAATGGTTACCTGAGGAAGAGACATTAAGCAGGCACTGACTTTTAGCACAGACAGCTACTTAAAGTTCAAACATGCAGCACAGACAGTTATTTAAAGTTAAACATGCAGGAACCAAAAGCTGCAGGAAGCCAGTAAGAGCTTGAGGCACTTTAAAGATAAGGACAGACCCAGGACAATAAGGTCTGATAATAAGATCAGCCATAGATGGGAACAGAAATACATAAATGCAGCAAAACCAATCACTGTATGAATAAGCCGAAACCAGTCATTGATAGAGGAAATGTATCCATTCTATGAAACAACGCGATGTTAAATGCCCATGTCTCTACCTATCTGATTGTAACAATGTGTTAACTATCGATCACCATGATCTGTCTACTCAACTATAACGTTGTGTTAAATGGCTAATGTCCGGACTATCCATTGTCTGAGAAGTATAAAAATGATCAACTGCTATTGTATGATTGAGAAGGTAGCTGCCAAGTACTGCGGAGAACCAGCGCTTTCTCCCTGAAGCTTCATGTCCGAAATAAAGCTGTATTGTTGAACCTCCAGTCTGACTCCAGTGGCAATTTTCCCATAACAGCATCCCAGTAATTTTTTTCTGCACTCTTTCTAGTTTAATAATAACCTTCCTATAATAGGGTGATCAGAACTGTACACAGTATTCCAAGTGTGGCCTTACAATGTCTTGTACAACTTCAACAAGATGTCCCAAATCCTGTATTCAATGTTCTGGCCAATGAAACCAAGCATGCCAAATGCCTTCTTCACCACTCTGTCCACCTGTGACTCCACTTTCAAGGAGCTATGAACATGTACCCCTAGATCTCTTTGTTTTAGAACTCTCCCTAATGCCCTACCATTAACTGAGTAAGTCCTGCTCTGGTTTGATCTACCAAAATGCATCACCTCGCATTTATCTAAATTAAACTCCATCTGCCATTCATCAGTCCATTGGCCCAATTGACCAAGATCCCGTTGCAATCCTAGATAACCTTCTTCACTGTCCACTATGCCACCAATCTTAGTGTCATCTGCAAACTTACTAACCATGCCTACTAAATTCTCATCCAAATCATTAATATAAATGACAAATAACAGTGGACCCAGCACCAATCCCTGAGGCATACCATTGGAGTTTGCACGTTCTGCCCGTGTCTGCATGGGTTTTCTCCGGGCGCTCCGGTTTCCTCCCACAGTCCAAAGATGTGCGGGTTAGGTGGATTGGCCATGCTAAATTGCCCTTTAGTGTCCCAAGATGTGTAGGTTCGGGGGATTAGCTATGGTGAATGTGCAGAGTCACGAGGGTAAGGCGAGGATGTGGGCCTGGGTAAGGTGCTCTTTTGGAGAGTCTCAGTGCAGACTCAGTGGGCTGAATGGCGTCCTTCCGCACTGTAGGGATTCAATGGATCTTATAGTTCTAAAAATAGTCTGAAATTTTAACTTTCCCAAAAGCATAATGCTTGAAAGAACATGGAAAATAGCAGCAGGTGTAGACCATTCAGCCTCTCAAGCCTGCTCCGTGATTCAATATGATCATGGCTGTTCTTGAACTTCAACTGCCCTTTCCTACCTGTCCCAAATAACCCTTGATTCCCCGAGAGATTAAGAATGGGATATTCCAGCCACGCTCGACCCAAGGCCAGAAATTCCCGCTCGATTTCAACGGACCTTTGCATGGTCCACCCCCACCCGCTATGATTCCCGTGGCGGATGGGACAGGAAAATTTCATCCTAAAACTTCAACTATCTCAGACCTAAGTGTGTTCAACAATGGAACATCCACAACCCTCCAAGGTAGAGAATTCCAAAGATCGATAAAGACCAGAAGTTTAACAGTTCAATTATGAAGGCAGGCAGATGAAGATACTGATTAGCCATGATCTAACGGAATGGTGGGACAGGCTGAAAGGGGCTGAATGGCCTCCTCATCTTCCAGGTCTATCTATTCTGATTCGGTTGACCTTAGCCAGAACAACAATGAAGCGGCTACAATTGATCTCAGTGCCACAGAGGGCAAAGATAAAGTCATGTGAATCATGGTGATGTTTTAACAATTCAGTGGCCCTCACTAGAAGTACCAGGTGATGACTGAATCTGGCTGTGATTCTCCCCAAGTGCGCGAATACTGTGAACATATTGCAGAGGGTCACACATAAAGAGAACAAGGCGTGAGACAGTGCTGACAATTTTGTGCCTTGGCAAGACACAATCCCCTGAGGAGATGAGGAACTTTATGAAGAGATGCAATAAGATGGCAAAAGTTGCTCTCCATCTGGCCCGGGGAGCCCAATGATTTAAGCAGATCAAACTGCCGGATGACATATTTTGCTGGAAATCGATCAATGGAAACAGAATGAAAAGGTCTGGATTGAAGTAATGGCTGGATACAACATCTCTACAAGGCTGCATGTGTTCCTGGAATTACTCCCAAAAGGTCACTCGGAGCTGATTGTGGAATGGATCAGTCACAGTAAATGATGTAAAGGATACCCAGCAGTCAAACACCATGTCTCAACATTTGAATGGAAATGAATTTCATGTTCTAGCGTCAAGAACAAGGCAAGTCTATTGATCTCTTTCTCAAAAGGAAGATTAAAAGAGTAAATTGCAAAGGCTTTTTTACATTTGTCTCATACCTCCAGGGCTCAGCCAGCTGGTGAATTGACACCAAGCTGGTGGATTGGCCATGCTAAATTGCCCCTTAGTGTCAGGGGGATTGGCAGGGTAAATGCGTGGGACAGCAGGAATAGGGGCCTGGATGGGATTGTTGTTGGTGTGGGCACAATGGGCTGAATGGCCTCCTCCTGCACTGCAGGGATTCTATGATTCTATACCATATTCTGCTTGGGAACATTTCCCGGTAGTATTAGTTTAAAAAGAAGAAACCATTAAGAAAAAAATATACCCATGTAGCCTGATCGCTGGCCGGAATTTGCCCAAAGAAATTCAAAGTGTTGAATATGCGGGAAAACTGGAGTAATTTACGTTGCTTTTTTCACACTAGAATCTCCCACATTCTGAGCAATGCAGAGGCCACCAGCGTGAATATTATTAGATTTCAGGTGCAGGGGTCTATTCACACTGGAGAGGCTGAAACCAGCAGACTTCTGCACATGCACAGTGACCCCAAACTGTCAGCCTCCCATTTGTGGCCAACACGATCACTGGCCAGCCCGGGACCTCCACAGTGCTGCCCCCTCAACCCCCCCATAGCCCGATCGCGGCCCCCCCCCCCGAACATTCCCAGGCCAACCTCGACCCCCCCTCCACCCCCGCCTCAGCCATCCCTGATTACCAGTCCCCTCCCACAGATTCCCCCCCCTAGGAGGCAGAGCCCCCGCCCCCGGCAGTCATCCCCACAGTCAGACCCCCTCTGGCTGACCACGCCCCCCCCAACAGGTCCTCTACAGCCTGCCCCGATCTCCTCACCCATCTCCCTCTCGCAGACACCCCCTCCGGCAGAACCATTTGCCCCCTAAGCCCTGCCACCACCAGGCCCTGCCCTCATTATGCCCAGCCCCTATCAGGCCCTGCCCCCTTGGCACTGCCCTATGCCTGATGGGCAGTTCCAAGATGCCCCCTGGGCATGGGCACTTTGCCCATTGGGCAGCGCCAGGGGGCACCCCACCCCCCCCCCCCCCGCCGCCCGACCCTCTGGGGGCCCTGATTGCCCCCCCCTTCACTCCAGCGGGGTTGTCACAATAGTTTCCCATAAGTGGGGACCTACTGTAAATCCCGCTGGAGTGAAACACTCTGGCGGGATGGGAGAGGCTAGCAGGCCCGGAGAATTCCATCCCGGGCCCGCTAATTACATTAAAATTATATTAAAAACAGATTAAAATTACTTACCTGGTCTTCCCGCCAGTTTCCAGCGCAGATCTGACAGTGTCAGAAATCAGGCACTGGGAGATGCGCTCACGGCGGGAACACATGCGAATCCCGCACATTCACAGCTGCGAGCTTCTCCCACCTCGCTGCACGAGAAGCTAGCACGGTGGAGTGGGAGAATCACCCCCAGCATTTTGTTTGGAAGCATCAGCAAAGTATTTTGAGTGAAATTTGATGACTGTTGGTATGTTTGCAAAATATAATCAAAGTATGAACATCTCGAGGTGCAGCTGAACAGTAATGATCACAGTATTGTTATAGTCACGCTGTTCAACATCATCTTCATGCAAATAGTTCACAGAGATGAATGGCCATCAATTCAATCTTGCTTTCCCATTGTTCACAGTATCTTCAGTTTGATGATATTGAAAACTTAGAGCCCGATTTTACCATCAAATTGTGCCTGTTTCCAGATGCGAAAACTTGACAAAGTCGGGCGTGAGGTGAGTAGCGCGACCCGTGCCCGCCTCCACGCCCGTTCCCCCTTTAGCAATCGCTGGAAACGGCCGTCGTTTGGACCACGCGCAAAACTGATGCAATGTCAATTTAAATGTATTTGCATGCGTTTAAATTGACTTAATGGGGCTCCCTGCCCAACTTTCCCAGCATTTCCCCCTTTACCATCGCGTTCGCCCGTCCAGTGCGAAACAGATATGGTCCGCAAAGGTCCCATTCCAGCTTCTGAAGGGGTGAGTTCAGAGCTTCCAACGGCTCTCTAACTCAGTTCGGTGGTGGCGGCGGGGGGAGAGAGGTGGGTCAGATGGCTCACTGATCGGGGGGAGGAGGGGATGTCTGCTGCCACTCTGCATGCTATCAATGGGGGGGCAAGGCAGGCAGGGGGCCGCGATCAGTCTGGGTGGTAGGCAGGTGTGGTGAACCATCGTTGGTTCACCACTGGGGGTTGTTATTATGTTACTGTTGGGCTAGGGCGTTGTTACTGTGGGGGTTGTACAATGTTGTTGGGTTAGGGTGTTTACCTGTTATAAGTGTTATCATGGCACATTCCAGTGGGGTCCCGCCTCCGGTGGCGAGGTATAAGACCCTCTGCTCCGGCAGGACCCCTTCAGTCTGAACTGGTGTATTCGTGTTAGTAGTTCCATTGTTACACAATAAAAGCCTTCAATATCGAAGCCTTGGTTCCACGTGCTTAATTGTCGCGCATCAATTTTATTGTGTAACAGAAAACTCACAGCTGTACAAAAAAAAAGAGTATGGAACAGATCTTAAAACCGGATCGTCTGACACTGGACCCACGTGCGGTCGGTGCCGCTAACACATTCGACCATTGGTGGAAGTGTTTCGAGGACTACCTGGCAGCCTCGGTAGCTATCACTACAGACAGTGATAAACTCCAGGTCCTCCACGCAAGGGTAAGCGACACGATTTATCTCGCCATTCGTGCAGCTCCCACTTACCCGGGTGCCGTCGAGCTCCTAAAAAAACGATACACGAAGCCACCCAACGAGATACACGCTCGTTACCTCCTCGCTACACGACGTCGGCAGTCGGGCGAAACCATGGAGGACTACACCAATGAGCTCCTGCAGCTTGCCAGGGGTTGCGATTGTAAAGACATATCAGCCGAACAATATATGTACGACCTCGCCCGAGACGCGTTCGTAGCAGGGGTAGGGTCCTCGTACATCAGGCTTAAATTGCTGGAAAAGGGGAAACTCGACTTGACCCAAGCAATGGAGATGGCTGTGATGCTGGAAGCGGCGTCGAAGAGCTTGGCGCTGTACCCCGAGGACCACGTGCAGTCAACGTGGCTGGAGCAAGCTCAGCTCCCTCCTCGCCCCGCTAACCCGCGCTCCCAGATCGATCCGACGACGGCGGCAGCTCCAGGTGGCCAGCGATGCTATTTTTGTGGTGGGGCCAAGCATCCACGGCAGCAGTGTCTGGCAAGAACGGCAATCTGCAGCCAGTGCGGTAAAAAAGGCCACTACGGCAAAGTCTGCAGGTCCAAGCCTAAAAACGGCAGTGCAGCTTGTAACCCTCCAGAACGGAGACAATCTCCTTCGGCGTCGCAGTACCCACGAGGTCCGACCACGTGCGAACCCAGGACGGCGCCATCGTGGCTGACGGAGGAGGAGGAAGACCACCAGGAGTCGCTGCGTTTGGCGCCCTCGCCCACGTGCGATTCATGGGGGCGGCCATCATGGTCCACGACGACTAGGAGCGACCAGCAGGGGTCCTCAGCATCAACATCGGCAGCATGCAGTGACGCCCAGGGGCCAACGGTGGCGTCGATCTCCCTGGACCAGACCAGGCACTACAGACTTGAAAATTCCATGATGGATATAAAGGTTAGTGGTCGAACTGTGAATTGCCTGTTTGACAGTGGGAGCACCGAAAGTTTCATACACCCTGAAACTGCTAAAAGGTGTGGACTCCGGGTTCTTCCTGCCAAGCAGACAATTTCCATGGCATCACGGTCCCGGTCTGTACCGATCCAAGGACGATGTATGGTAACTCTTGAGGTACAGGGCACAATTTACGAGCAATACAGGCTCCTTGTGTTACCTCACCTTTGTGCGCCAATTCTCCTCGGACTAAACTTTATGGTCCACATGAAGAGTGTGATCCTACAGTACGGTGGGCCACTCCCTTCACTGGCAGTAGGGAATCAGCCGCAGCCTCCAAATTGCCCAAAGCACCCCGCATGCAATCTATCCACCCTGAAAATCACTACACCATCCCTTTTTAAAAATCTGGTACCTGGCTGCAAGCCCATCGCTACTAAAAGTAGGCGTTACAGCGCTGAGGACCGGATCTTTATTAGATCTGAGGTTCAGCGGCTCCTCAAGGAAGGGATCATACAGGCCAGTGCTAGTCCGTGGAGAGCGCAGGTCGTGGTAGTCAAAAGCGGGAACAAACCTCGGATGGTCATCGACTATAGTCAGACCATTAATCGTTATACGCAGCTGGATGCGTATCCTCTCCCGCGCATTTCTGATATGGTCAATCAGATTGCGCAGTACCGAGTGTTTTCTACCATAGACCTTAAGTCCGCCTACCATCAACTCCCCATCCGCCCAGAGGACCGACAATGTACGGCTTTTGAGGCGGATGGTCGTCTATACCAATTCCTCAGGGTTCCATTTGGTGTCACCAATGGGGTCTCGGTCTTCCAGCGTGCTATGGACCGAATGGTGGACCAGAACGGGTTGCGGGCTACCTTCCCGTACCTGGATAACGTCACCATCTGCGGCCATGACCAGCAGGACCACGACACGAATCTCCAACACTTTCTGCGCACTGCATCTCGCCTGAATCTGACCTATAACAGGGAGAAGTGCGTATTCCGTACGCGCAGGTTAGCCATCCTCGGATACGTGGTGGAAAACGGGGTCATTGGCCCTGATCCAGACCGTATGCGCCCACTTACTGAACTTCCCTTGCCCGCTAGCACGAAAGCACTGAGGAGATGCCTCGGGTTCTTTTCGTATTATGCACAGTGGGTCCTCAACTACGCGGACAAAGCTCGTCCGCTCATTAAGTCCACGACCTTCCCACTTACGCTGGAGGCCCAATTGGCCTTCAAGGCTTTGAAAAGCGACATCTCGAAAGCCACGATGCACGCGGTGGATGAATCCATCCCTTTCCAGGTGGAGAGTGATGCATCTGATTTCGCCCTAGCCGCCACACTAAACCAGGCAGGCAGGCCCGTCGCGTTCTTTTCCCGCACCCTTCAAGGCCCCGAAATTCGGCACTCAGCGGTGGAGAAGGAGGCTCAGGCCATTGTGGAGGCAGTCAGACACTGGCGCCATTACCTGGCAGGTAAGCGGTTCACCCTGATCACGGATCAACGATCCGTGGCGTTTATGTTCAGCAACACGCAGAGGGGCAAGATCAAGAACGATAAGATCTTGCGGTGGAGAATTGAGCTCTCCACCTATAATTACGATATTATGTATCGTCCAGGGAAGCTCAATGAGCCCTCGGATGCCCTCTCGCGCGGAACATGCGCCATCATGCAGGAGGACCGCTTGAAGGCTCTCCACAATGATCTGTGTCATCCTGGAGTCACCAAACTCTACCACTTCGTAAAAGCCCGCAACCTGCCCTACTCGGTGGAGGATGTCAGGTCAGTGACGAGAAGCTGTCGGATTTGCGCAGAATGCAAACCACACTTTTATCGACCAGACCGGGCACAATTGGTCAAGGCCACTCGCCCTTTTGAGAGGCTGAGTGTGGATTTTAAGGGCCCCCTTCCCTCAACGGACCGGAATGTCTATTTCCTCAACATAATAGACGAGTATTCCCGGTTTCCGTTTGTTGTCCCCTGTGCGGACACGTCGACTGCCACCGTCATCAAGGCATTCAGTGAGCTTTTTACCCTGTTCGGGTACCCCTGCTACATTCATAGCGACAGGGGCTCGTCGTTCATGAGCAACGACTTGAGGCAATTCCTGCTCTCATTCGGGATTGCCTCTAGTAGAACCACGAGCTACAACCCTAGGGGTAACGGACAGGTGGAAAGGGAGAATGCTACAGTCTGGAAGGCTGTCCTACTGGCACTGAAATCCAGGGGCCTTCCAGTCTCCCGTTGGCAGGAGGTCCTTCCAAATGCGCTCCATTCTATCCGCTCCCTCCTGTGTACGGCAACCAATGCTACTCCCCACGAGAGGATGTTCTCATTCCCTCGGAAGTCGTCCTCGGGAACCTCATTGCCAGCCTGGTTGACGTACCCAGGACCCGTCCTTCTGCGGCGACATGTGAGGGCTCGCAGGTCCGACCCCTTGGTCGAACCGGTCCAACTCCTCCACGCCAACCCTCAGTATGCCTATGTGGCATATCCTGACGGGCGAGAGGACACTGTCTCCATTAGAGACCTGGCGCCTGCAGGGGACGTAGCAACTCCTGTCGCTCCTATTCCCCCAGTCACGAATCCACTACTCCTCATTGCTTCCCCAGACGTGGCGCGGTCAGCACCGGGACCAGTGCATAACACTTTTACTCCCATGTACAGCTTGCCTGAGACTCGGAGATCGGCGCCACCATCATCACCACCACCACCACCACCACCAAAGGTTCCAGGATCCCCTGCACCATCGCCTCACCAGGGCCAGCCGGCCCGGGAGTCCTTGAGGGGACAGCCAGACGTTGTTTTGGAAAGAACGCCACCGCAAGCACCTGCTCCGGTTTCGCAACCGGTGTTGAGGAGATCACAGCGTCGGTGCGGTCCTCCAGACCGTCTGGACTTGTGAATTCTGTTTATATGACCTGTTTTTTTTTCTTGCACCCCGCCACCTTTTGTTCTTAAAGGAGGGGTGAATGTGGTGAACCATCGTTGGTTCACCACTGGGGGTTGTTATTATGTTACTGTTGGGCTAGGGTGTTGTTACTGTGGGGGTTGTACAATGTTGTTGGGTTAGGGTGTTTACCTGTTATAAGTGTTATCATGGCACATTCCAGTGGGGTCCCGCCTCCGGTGGCGAGGTATAAGACCCTCTGCTCCGGCAGGACCCCTTCAGTCTGAACTGGTGTATTCGTGTTAGTAGTTCCATTGTTACACAATAAAAGCCTTCAATATCGAAGCCCTGGTTCCACGTGCTTAATTGTCGCGCATCAGCAGGTGGGGGGACAAGGGAGACGGTTATGTTGTGGGGGTGGGATAATATATGCGAGGGCCAGGAGGAGGCATTATCCGGCCTGGGAGCGATGTGGCAGGGGAGCGTTTTTCTATATTTTTTTCTGCGCATGCGCAGTTGGAGTTGCCGATTGGAGCTGCAGGATTTCGGGCGCGTTGAGCCCCGCCCACAGGCTTCTGCAGCACGATTCAGAATCGCTGATATTTGTTCAGGCCGAGTGCGCATGGGGGCGCCTGAAAACAGGTCTAAAAGTCGGATCTGAAACACTCCCAGTTTCGAGTCTGTCCAGCACTTAGAATCAAAATGGTAAAATAGGGCCCTTAGTCACACATCCACTCACACACCTCTCCCATCTCCCCCCACACTGCTCTCCACACACACACACACACTGCTCCCACGCTACACACACACACACACAGCTCGCACTCTCCACACACACACACTGCTCCCGCGCTCCACACGCACTACTCCCATGCTCCACACACACACACACACACTGCTCCCAAGCTACACACACACACACACAGCTCGCACTCTCCACACACACACACTGCTCCCGCGCTCCACACGCACTACTCCCATGCTCCACACACACACACACTGCTCCCAAGCTACACACACACACACACACACACACACAGCTCGCACTCTCCACACACACACACTGCTCCCGCGCTCCACCCATGCTCCACACACACACACACACACAGCTCGCACTCTCCACACACACACACTGCTCCTGCGCTCCACACGCGCTACTCCCATGCTCCACACACACACACACACACACACACACACACACACTACTCCCATGCTCCACACACACACGCTACACACACACACACACTGCTTCTGTGCTCCACACACACACATACACACTACACACACTGCTCCCACACTACACACACACACTGCTCCCACGCTCCACACTCATGTTACACACACTGCTCCCACGCTCCACACACACGTTACACACACACACTGCTCCTACGCCACACACACACTGTCCTCATGCTCCACACGCACACACAATTTTCTTTATTCTCTCATAGGATTTGGGAGTTGATTTGATTTATTATTGTCATATGTATTGGGATACAGTGAAAAGTATTGTTTTTTGCGCTATACAGACAAAGCATACCATTCATAGAGTACATAGGGGAGAAGGGAACGAGAGACTGCAGAATGCAGTGTTACAGTCATAGCTAGGGTGTAGAGAAAGATCAACTTATTGTAATGCAAGTCCATTCAAAAGTCTGATGGCAGCAGGGAAGAAGCTGTTCTTCAGTTGGTTGGTATGTAATCTCAGACGTCTTATCTTTGCCCCGACAGAAGAAGGTGGAAGAGAGTATGTCCGGGGACTTGATTGTGCTGGCTGCTTTTCTGAGGCAGCGGGAAGTATAGACAGAGTCAATGGATGGGAGGCTGGTTTGCGTGATGGACTGGGCTACGTTAATAACCTTTTGTAGTTTCTTGCAGTATTGGGCAGAGCAGGAACCATATCAAGCTGTGATACAACCAGAAAGAATGCTTTCTATGGTGCATCTGTAAAAAAATGAAATATTGAATTGCTGGCTAGGTCAACATTCATTACTCATCCCTAATTGCCTTTGAACTGAGTGGTTGGCTGAGCCATTACAGGTGACAGTTAAGAGCCAACCACATTGAAATCACATGTAGGTCAGACCAGGTAAGGATGGCAGATTTCTCCAGGAGTCGGCTGTAAAGGATCAGTGCTTTATTGCACAAAATAAAGTAAAGGAAAACCACCAGCATGTGGTGGACATAAACAGGTCCCAAATAGAACAATGCAATAATGGACCCACTCGGGGGCCTGCTTTATAAAGGGCTCAGTATACGAGCTCCATCTGGTTAATTACCAATCCCCAAGGAGCTCATATTCAATGAGTTATACAGGGAGGTCAATCAGTGACTCCCCGTGCGATGATTATCACAATTTCCTTCCCTAAAGGACATTAGTGAACCAGATGTGTTTTTGTGAGGGTTAATGATAGTTTTATGATCTGAGACGAGGGGTGAGATTCTCCAGCCTCCCAGCTTCATGTTTCCTGTCGGCAGGTGGCGGCACATTTTTTGCTAGTGGTGGGATTCTCCAGTCCCGCTGCTGTCAATAACTCTCATTGACATCACCATACCCTGACGGGAAACCTGCGCTGCCGGCAGGACCGGAGAATTCCATTGGCGTGAATGGCCGGAGAGTTCCAGCCTAGCTTTCAATTCCAGATGTGTATCAATCCAGATGTGTTGCTGTGGTGGGATTTGAATTCATCCCCCTGAGCCTTGGTCTCTGGATTAATAGTCTAGTGACAATATCACGACATCACCATCTCCCCAAATGACATGTGTCATATACATACACTGCGGCTGCTGCTTGTAGCTATTCCTATCAGGAGATCTGCTCCATACGGTGTGTCACACGTGTCTATCTTGGACCATCTTCACACATCCACTGTGGCTCACTCGCAACCTCTCTGTGACGTCGGTCATCCAATTGCACCCAGGCCTCTTTCTTATACCCTGTCCTGAGGCAAATAAAATAACCAATTAAAATAAATCAAATAAAGCAAGGGACAAAAACAGGGGACAACCCCTTAAAGGGCCATTGGACAAACAAAATGCAAACTTAAAACATCAAACCAAAACATGATAAAGAGGGGCAATAAGGCACCCCGGTCCTTGCTTGCCCACTGGTCACAGAAGGCCTCGAGGGTGCCAGTGGATTCCATGTTCTCCCTCTCCAGGGACACCCAGCTGTGAATGTAGCCATGTGAGAGTGGCAGGCAGGCAGGTCGGTTGGCGCCCTCGGTCGCCTGCGTACTGGACCTGGTGATACCCTCTTTCTCATACACACGCAAACCTACATAAACATATCTGCTGGGATGATACCTATGCTATTGGTATAAATATGTATAGAAATTGTTTCTTTCTTGTTTAAGATTTAAAATTTCAGATGTATTCTGCAGGCAGCCAGTGTGCGTATGGAAAATATTTAGCTCCAGGGTGTAGAAAGCAAGGTTAATTATTCATTTCCACTCAGAATCTGTTACTTTGGGAGAGCTGATGGGTTTTTGTTTATATCAAAAGATCCTTTGGCAAGTTGATTGACAGGGTCATGTAATCATGTAAGCACTGGGTCTGTGCACAGAGAAAGGGGGATTTGCAGTTTGGAGTTGCTGCTTTGCTGAAGTCAGATGCATGTGCAGGCTGTGTCTGAGAACTCACCCTCTTTCCATAAAATCTCTCTGAAAGCTTTAAGACTGTTAACACAATATATAGCAAGTATAGATATAGTTGCTAACTGTATTTAAAGTGGCACTTAAGTCTCTAAGAGGAACGTTGCTTACTTGGAACTGAAATGGTGATGTTAGAAATTAAAGTTGCTTCCTTTCATTTTTAAATATTATTCACCTGTTAATGGTTAAGGTGCTTCATTTGTTAGAGTTATAATTAAATTGTGTTATTAAATGAAGTTTGTTTCATTGTAAAAGATCCATAATGAACAGGTACCGGAATGTGGCGATTAAGGGATTTTCACTGTAACTTCATTGCAGTGTTAATGTAAGCCTACTTGTGATACTGATAAATAAACTTTAAACTTGTTGGTGGAATTACTCCTCACATTTATGCCAAAATAGATTAAAATTGTTAGGATCTACTCTGGCTACCTGATGTAAGTTGGGGTACTGGGCCAGGACCCTAACAACACCTACGTGCAAACATGCACAAACACACATAGGTAAAGTTCAATAGTTAAACATATGCTCCACTTGTTGTTCAGCTCAAACAAAAACAACATGGCTTCCCCAATAAAAGGCCGAGGAGTTTGCCTTTAGTGTCGAATGTAATTTGGAAGACCGTAGTGACATAATTTGCATTTTTTTCTCAAACTAATTATACCTATGAAAGAGACATTGTCTCTTTAATGTATTCAAGCGATCTTATCTTGGTGAACCGACGCTCAAGGACACCTCTAACATGATGGGATTTCAGGCATGCAATATTGAATCTGCTTCACCGTCTATTTTTGGCATCTGTTCCCATTACTGTGTTGTTCTTGGTTCAGTAGCAACATTGTATAGTTCTGGAGACCAGCAAAATCCTCCATCTCATAAAGATACATGGAAATCAATCACTTTTCTATTATTCCTTGACAACCAATTAACATTTTTTTTAAAGAATCCATCATACAAAATCTTTCAGGACTCCTGTCCCCCCTCCTTAACTTTCTACCAGTTTTAGGGTAACATTCTTCAGCTATTTTTCCTCATGTTATTTCCAGGATATCAATCAGATTCCGTATCATTTGTGAATCTTTGGGAAATTTGAATATACCTCTGGATCTGAGGATGCCAAGCCTTTCAAAGGTTTTTTTGAAACCTAACCAGATTTTCTAAATGTTTCAGTAAAAGAAAACTAGTCTCGTGGAGGCCATGAAACTGACAAATTGTCGTAAAAACCGATCTGCTTCACTCATGTCCTTAAAGGAAGAAATTTCTCCATCCTTACCCAGTCTGGTCTATATGTGTCTCCAGGCCCACAGCAACGAGCTTGACTTTTAACTGCCCTCCAAAAGCCAAGAAACCAATTTAGTTTTGCACAAGAAAGCTCACCACCATCCTGGCAATGCGGGATGGCTTTGCCAGCGATAGTGATGGCTTTCTCAGCGATCAGCCATGATCATATTGAATGGTGGAGCAGGCTCGAAGGGCCGAATGGCCTACTCCTGCACCTATTTTCTATGTTACTATGTCCACGTCCTGTGAATGCAGGAGGCAAAAGTTGCTTTACCATAGTGAAGGAGGGCAGACAGTGTAGACGCTTGGGGGGGGAATTTTCCCATTCCACCTGCCACAGAAATCGTAATGGGGGCGTGGTGGGGGGAACATGCAAAGGTCCGTTGACCTTGGGTGGGATTTTATGGTTTTGGGGCGAGCACGGCCAGACATTTTTAAGGCTTGAGATATTTTCATGCAAAGCAGCAAACTTGGTCCATGTTTAAAGCCATATCCACCATGGTATTCAATGGAACCCCATAGCATCACAGCAACATGGAATCCCGGTAAAAGTAATGAATAGAAATAAAAGGATGAACTAGAGTGGAAGACAGTCCCGCTCTCAAGGAGATTAAAAATGGTTTTGCTGCCTGCTTGTAACTGTTTTTTGATTTGATATTGAGGGGAGGTTTCTGATGGAACAAAGGTCATTGATGAAGTAGTTGAAGATGGTTGGGCCAAAGACACTAGTTCGGTAAATTTGATTCTTTTGCTCACAAGCAGAAAATGGTTAAAGGCACTAATAATGCCGAGGAGATCACTCTGTCTAAGGGGCTTCATCACCCCGGGGTCACCATCTTCTCAAGTGCAGCTAGGGATGGGCAATAAATACTGCCCAGCAAGACACCCACATCCATGAAAGGTTTCTTTAAAACCACAACCTTACAAGATACCTGTGTCATTCTAATTCTGCTCTCTTGAGCATCCACTGATCTTAACTCCTCCATCATTTGTGGCTGTTCCTCTAGCTGCGTTGACTCAAATTTAGAGTTCCTCCCCATCCCTCCCTGAACCTCTCTTTCCTCCTTTAAAACACTCCTTAAAATCTACCCTGGACAAAGGTTTTGGTCAACTGTACTAATGGTTCCTTATGGAATCATAGAATCATAGACTTTTACAGCACAGAAGGTGGGAGGCAATGAGGGGAGGCAATGGCCTAGTGGTATTATCACTAGACTGTTAATCCAGAAACTTAGCTCATGTTCTGGGGACCTGGGTTCGAATCCTGCCATGGAAGATGGTGGAATTTGAATTCAATTTTTTAAAAATCTGAATCAAGGAAATACTGATAACCATTATCAATCATCAGAAAAACTCACGAATGCCTTTTAGGGAAGGAAATCTGCCATCCTTACCTGATCTGGTCTACATGTGACACCAGAACCACAGCAATATGGTTGATTCTAAACTGCTCTCCAAGGGCAACTAGGGATAGGCAATAAATGTTGGCAGCCAGTGATGTGCGTTCTCTCCATGTCTGCGTGGGTTTCCTTCGGGTGCTTCAGTTTCGTCCCTCACTCCACAGATGTGCAGGTTAGGTGGATTGGCCACGCCCTTTAGCACCCAAAGGTGAGCAGGTGTTAGCGGACAACAAATTTATGAAGTTACGTATATAATATGAAACAGGCCAAACTGCAGTCAGAACCCCTCCATTAAAGATTAAAATGGACAAGATCCAGACAAGCAGGCAAAAGGCATGCTTTTAAAATGCAAACAAGGTCTAACACACAAAAGGGAGCCAGACAGGGTGGCACCAAAGGAAACTAAAGTAAAGGTACACCCCCCCCTCATCTAATCAAATCAGCACCACTGACCTAATCAAGTGATATCAGGAAGCCTTCTTGGCCTCAAAAGACTTCATAGAAATCATAGAAACCCTACAGTGCAGAAGGAGGCCATTCGGCCCATCGAGTCTGCACCGACCACAATCCCACCCAGGCCCTACCCCCACATATTTACCCGCTAATCCCTCTAACCTACGCATCTCAGGACTCTAAGGGGCAATTTTTAACCTGGCCAATCAACCTAACCCGCACATCTTTGGACTGTGGGAGGAAACCGGAGCACCCGGAGGAAACCCACGCAGACACGAGGAGAATGTGCAAACTCCACACAGACAGTGACCCGAGCCGGGAATCGAACCCAGGTCCCTGGAGCTGTGAAGCAGCAGTGGTAACCACTGTGCTACCGTACTTCCTGAGATCAGCCAAACACCCATTGTTCAAGAAACCCCGGAGATTCCAGACCATTGATAAACCCATCGGACAGAAACGATTACCATACCTAAACATCGATACTGTACTTAAAACATCAAATCAGAATGGTCAGAGTCAAATACTGTAAACAAAACATTAACATTTGAATCATACAACGTGTCAAAGTTCGAGTAGAACTGTAGCCCATTGCGGCAGGCTTTCAGAGTGCTTTCGGGACAGTGCTGTTTGTATGTCCTGATTGCACCTCTGTCGACGTTTATAAAGCTGTACCGCTGTTGAGCCTGACTCTGAGTCCGAAGTGGTCGTGTTCGCCCACTCGCGCTAACACATGGGTGGGATGCTCTGTCAGAGAGTCAGTGCAGACTCGATGGGCAGAATGGCCTCCTTCCGCACTGTAAGGATTCTTTGGTTCTTCCTTGACCTCATATGTATGTCCCAATCTTGAATTAAGCCCAAATAAACATTTTTAAAATGATTTTATTTTACCGTTTATTTGGTTCCTGTTTGTGCTGCTGAAAATTGTGACTGGTTTCTTGGGCAGTCTGATGCTATCCCTCCAGGCTAGGATACCCAGTACAATCAGTTGCGGTACAGAGAGACATCTGAATTTCTTGCTGAGAGCTGCCTGGCACTGCAGTTGGCTGGCATGGTTGCAACATTGGCTACGCCCAAGTTAATTAAAAATCTGTCCTTGGCATGACAGTGGCAGAAACGGGCAGCAAATTCAGGCCCACTCTATTGTTGCAGGCAGACTTGCTGTTTGATCAGAAACTGTAAAGTGAACAAGGTCCTCCCACTCATTATGAGAGCTCGGAGATCAGAGACTGAAGGAAGCTCGGCAGGAGCCCTGGCTGCTATGGGGGCTTCAGTCTCTCAGACTAGTCGGCCCAGCGGGGAGCGAGAGAACTTCAAGCACTGCTGAAGCTGAGAATGGATCAGTGGCCATGCACGTTACAAAGATAGCGACCATGCTTATCCTGCCCTACTTTGATATTCTGTCTTTTCCACACAACATTGCTGGCAGCACGCACAGGCAGTGCGCGTGTTGTTCTGCTGCTGAACAATTGCATCTGTGAAGATCTTACGAAGTAACCCCATTGCGGTCCAATAAAGTGGCTGGTTGGTTTTCCAAAATGGTTCCCGTCAACTAATCAACGTTACTGACACAAGCCCCCAGCTAATTATTGACTCTTATTTTTATTAACCAGTAACTTCCAAAACAGATATTTACAGTGGAGCCCCGTTATAACGCGATGGTTGGGGTCCATAAAAGCGGGGTCGCGCTAAATTTGCCAATTATTAGCCGGAAAAAAAGGGTCCAATGACACCATCGCGTTATACGCGAATTCGTGCTAAATCGGGGCGTGCTAAATCGGGGCTCCATTGTATTTTAAACAGGGATTCATTCATTTTCAGGGAAAGGATGGGACCATCTGAAATCGGTTTGCTCTTTCAATGAGCTAGCATAGACCCAATGGGCCAAATCGCCTTCTTCTGTATTGATGGAATGTTACCACTGTTTATGCTGGCAGGATTTTCCCATCCCGCTGCCCACCTTTGCTGCGTATCCCTTAACACCTTTGATTAACAAAAAATCATCAATCTCAGAATTAAAATTCACAGTTGACCCAGTATCAACTGCTGTAAGAAAATTGCAAACTTCTATCGTCCCGTGTGTGTGGGATTGTTTCTGACCTTCACACCAAGGTTCCGGTTGTAGTGTTTTGGACCTTGTCCCTTGGCACTAGACTTCCCAATAAGTGGACCTGGTTTCTCTCCATCTACCCTCGCTGTTCTTCTCCATATATTGAAAAGTTTGTTCATTTCACCCCTTGTCCTTCTCAATTTCAGGGAATACAAAGCTGATGTGTGTAACCACCCCTTGCAATTTAATCCTGTGGGCAGGATTTTACAGCCCCGCTCAGGCAAGACTGGAAATTCCCGCCCGAGGTCAACAGAGATTCCCGTTGTCGGACCCTCACCCGTTCCGATTCCGTGGTGGGCGAGATGGTAGTGTTCCGACCTATATGTTCAGATATCTGGTAAATCCCCCAAGACCAATGTATCCTTTCTAAGGTGCAGTGCTCAGAATTGCTCACAGTACACAAGGTGTGGTCTAAGTCTCTGGAGTTTCGGAATATTAAGAGGTGATATCTCATCAAAACATGTATGATTCTGATGGGGTTTGACTGAGTGGATAACAGAGAGGTTGTTCTCCCCCTGACTGGAGAATCTAGAACACAGGGACACAGCCTCAGGATGAGGGGCTGGAGACGAGGGAAAAAAATCTTCACTCAAAGGTTTGAGAATCTTTGGAGTTCGCTACCCCAGAGGCCAGTTTCCTGTGGACAGTCTCTCGATCATCTGACTGAGGTCAGCACACCCAAATCTCGAACCTTAGTCATTAATTTGTGCTTCTCATTTCGAACACAAGGTTCAACTTAATCACATTATGATCACTATTAGATCAATGTTCACACATTTCTTAAACTTGTTTATTCAGAGGGAGGCGATAGCCTAGTAGTATTATCGTTGGACTATTAATCCAGAAACTCAGCTAATGTTCCAGGGACCCGAATTCGAATCCCACCAAGGCAGATGGTGGAATTTGAATTCAATAAAAAAATCTGGAATTAGCAATTTGCTGATGACCATGAAACCATCGTCGGAAAACCCATCTGGTTCACTAATATCCTTTCGGGAAGGAAATCTGCCGTTCTCAGCTGGTCTGGCCTACATGTGACTCCAGAGCCACAGCAATGTGGTTGACTCAACTGCTCTCGGGCAACTAGGGATGGGCAATGAATACTGGCCAGGCAGTGACGCCCATGTCCCATGAATGAATTTAAAAAAGGTGAGACTGTGGGACTCGCAACCAAAGTGGGTAGGTGTGGTAGACACTATACAGGCACTGGAGAGAATGAGATAAGCACCTCAGGGAAAGGGAAATAAAGGGTTAAACTGAGCGAGTAGATGAGGAAGGATGAGAGGAGATTTGAGGAGATGCTGACATTGACTAGTTGGGCCTGACAAAGAGTCATCCTGACTCGAAACGTTGGCTCTGCTCTTTCTCCACAAATGCTGTCAGACCTGCATTTCCTGTTTTTGTTTCAGATTCCAGCATCCACAGTATTTTCAACATCGAATTCAACAACTTCGGGTCATTTGCTCGACCCCACTTCGACCCCTTTGTTTTCATTCTATTTTATTTTATTTTTTGCTGTTCTCTACTTTTTATTTCTTTATTGCCTTTCTTCATTTTTCTTTCCCCCCCCCCCCCACCTCACTCTATGCCCCTTCCCTTACCTTTTCTCCCTCTTTTCTAAATCTTCTCTCTACCCCATCCATTTTCCTACCCCCCCCCCCCCCCCCCCCCAACCCCCCAACATCGTCATTTTAGCTTCTCTACCGTTTGGCCATTCACAGCCTTTATTCTCTCTATGGATTCCCATTAGCAGCCTTTTCCCCTGGTTTCTGTGGCTATGACTCATCTTTCATTCCCTCCCCCTGCAGTATAAATATCTCCCACTGTCGATGCCTTTTAGCTTTGACAAAGGGTCATCTGGACTCGAAACGTCAGCTCTTTTCTCTCCTTACAGATGCTGCCAGACCTGCTGAGATTTTCCAGCATTTCCTCTTTTGGT
This sequence comes from Mustelus asterias, assembly GCF_964213995.1. Taxonomy (NCBI): domain Eukaryota; kingdom Metazoa; phylum Chordata; class Chondrichthyes; order Carcharhiniformes; family Triakidae; genus Mustelus; species Mustelus asterias. Next base: position 35,881,356 of record NC_135822.1, read on the forward strand.
TTCAGATTCCAGCATCCGCAGTAATTTGCTTTTACCAGACTGATGCACCATCAATACCCAGAGACGGAATCTGGAATAATAGGCTTTTATTAACTATAAAAGGGAACTAACTCTACAGTAAACTCTAACTGAGGGGCCGGACCAGAATGAGGCGAAGGGGAGGAGCAGCCACCTTTATACCCCCAGTGAACAGGGGAGGAGCCTCAGGCAGCACCGGTAGGGGTGTGTCCAGTCATCAGAACATAACAGTGGTTATCAGAACATTACAAAGATAAGTGGAAAAGTGAATCGTGTGGAGGACGGAGAAGATCTGCAGAGAGATTTGGACAGGCTGAGTGAGTGGGCGAGGATATGGCAAATGGAGTACAACGTTGAGAAATGCGAGGTTATACACTTTGGAGGAAATAATAACAAATGGGATTACTATCTCAATGGAAACAAATTAAAACATGCTACCGTGCAAAGGGACCTGGGGGTCCTTGTGCATGAGACGCAAAAGCCCAGTCTGCAGGTACAACAGGTGATCAAGAAGGCAAATGGGATGTTGGCCTATATTGCGAAGGGGATAGAATATAAAAGCAGGGATGTCTTGATGCACCTGTACAGGGCATTGGTGAGGCCGCAGCTGGAATACTGTGTGCAGTATTGGTCCCCTTATATGAGGAAGGATATATTGGCATTGGAGGGAGTGCAGAGAAGGTTCACCAGGTTGATACCGGAGATGAGGGGTTTGGATTATGAGGAGAGGCTGAGGAGATTGGGTTTGTACTCGTTGGAGTTTAGAAGGATGAGGGGGGATCTTATGGAGACTTATAAGATAATGCGGGGGCTGGATAGGGTGGAGGCGGAGAGATTCTTTCCACTTAGTAAGGAAGTTAAAACTAGAGGACACAGCCTCAAAATAAAGGGGGGTCGGTTTAAGACAGAGTTGAGGAGGAACTTCTTCTCCCAGAGGGTGGTGAATCTCTGGAATTCTCTGCCCACTGAGGTGGTGGAGGCTACCTCGCTGAATATGTTTAAAGCGCGGATGGATGGATTCCTGATCGGTAAGGGTATTAAGGGTTATGGGGATCAGGCGGGTAAGTGGTACTGATCCACGTCAGATCAGCCATGATCTTATTGAATGGCGGGGCAGGCTCGAGGGGCGAGATGGCCTACTCCTGCTCCTATTTCTTATGTTCTTATGTTCTTATTTATAACAGTGGTTTGGCACACAGACTAATACCAGGAATGGGAGGGTTATCTTATGAGGAAAGCTTGGACAGGCTAGGCTTGTACCTGCTGGAGTTTAGAAGAGTAAGAGGCAACTTGATTGAAAGATATAAGATCCTGAGGGAAATTTGACAGGATGGATGCGGAGAGGATGCTTCCTTTTGTGGAAGAATCTAGAACTAGGGGTCACTGTTTAAAAATAAGGGGTCACCTGTTTAAAACAGAGATGAGGCAAAATAAATTATCTCAGAGGGTTGTGAATCCTCAAAAGGCAGTGGAGGCAGAGTCTTTGGACATCTTTAAGGCAGAGGAGGATAGATTCTTGATTAAAAAGAGATAGGTTACTGGGGATGGGTGGGATGCAGAATTGAGCTTACTATTAGATCAGCCATGACCTTATTAAGTGGGGGAGCAGGCTCGAGGGGCTGAATGGCCTACTCCTGCTCCTTGTTTGTCTTATTAATCATTCAAAAACAGTGCAACATACACTGCTTTAAGTTAGGAGTCAATGCCATACAGTCTCTAAACTACGCGAATCAAAGACCTTGATCTCACAGGGCTGCAGTGTAAAGTTGCAGCCCACATGAACAGCACCGGCTAGGGAATTCCGGAACATTCGGTATTACATTATTTATGCATTTATGAGAGGCTGCTCAGCGAGACACCTGGAGTGGTGACCTTGAATATTCCACAGAGAATGGCCCATTCTGGCAGAGCCAGGCGATGCTTATTTTTAAATTCCTGTTGAACCCACAGGTTCGAGAGGGAGCTCTCCAGTGTTGGCCCTGTTACTGAAAGGAAGCGAGAGGTCTCAAACTCTGCAGACATGTTGGCTTGTAGGACTTGCCATCAATCATACATCACTATTGCTCTCTGAAGCTGCAGTGGGGATGTTACAAAGCCTTTAACCCCAAAACTGCAGGTTGTTTGTGTAAGATCACAGCATATGCATCGAGGAATAGAAACGTGCATTAAAAAGCTACATTTGGCTGTGTAAATGGTTAACATCCATATTCCTTGATTATTCTTAGGTGCTAACCCATTTAAAATAAATGGGTCAATTTAAGCGATCGAGGGCGGATCTTATTACCCAGTCCCAGCATTCCCATAACGTCCCTGGAATAATATTGATGACAGTAATCAAACTATTCAGATGTCACGAGCATCTTTATTGATATAATATTAACCCCAAACTACTGCGATTAGCATTTAAACATCTACTGGGTCAAATCTTCCTGGCAAAAAATAAATACTAGTGTGCTAATGTCATCACAGAATGAACTAATCAGTCAGTGAGTTCAGGTAATTAAGTCATACTCCATAAGTTGCACATCATTGCATTCCTGTGTGTTTTATGGTATTTGTCCCACAGCAACAGCATCTAGTTGCTGCTTCAAGTTCCCGTTATTGACGCTTGAACATTACCTCCTGTGATGGCCTCTCTTCCTGGGATTGGCTGACAGAATTCTACTTTCAAAACTCACACACGATTGGACAACCAGGTCCAATCAGAGGGCCGGCCGGCAATCCCTCTCGGGCCAACCTCTATAGGATGAGACAATAGGTTGGGAAAATGTGAAGGAATGGAAGAATTTGGAAAAGTTGAGAGAATTCATGTAAAAATGTGTCACAGAAATGTCATCGTCCAAATTTTTCCATTCTGGATTTTCAATTTCCCATCCAGGTCCACACAGTCTCCCCAGACTCAGGGGAGGCGTTGATTTGGTGGTAATAACAGTGAACCAATAATCCAGAGGCCCAGCCCAATCCTCTGGGGACATGGGTTCAAATCCCATCACAGACGTTGGTGGAACTTCTATTCAATTAATTAATGATATTAAAGAATTGAAACAAAAAACAGAAAATGCTGGAAAATCTCAGCGGGTCTGACAACAGATGTGGCGTGAGTATAGAGCCAACATTGAGTCTGGATGACCCTTTATCAGAGATAAAGACAAAGAAAATAAGATGAGATGTATACTGTAAGGCTGAGAGGGGTAGGGGAGTGGGAGGCGATGGCCAAGTGGTATTATCACTCGACTATTGATCCAGAAAGTCAGCTAATGTTCTGGAGATCTGGGTTCAAATCCCGTCACGGCAGATGATGGAATTTGAATTCAAGAAAAATATCTGGAATTAAGAATCTACTGATGACTATGAAACCATTGTCGATTGTCAGAAAAACCCATCTGGTTCACTAATATCCTTTAGGGAAGGAAATCTGCCATCCTTACCCGGCCTGGCCTATGTGTGAATCCAGACCTACAGCAATGTGATTCTTAACTGCCCTCCAAGGGCAACAAAGGTTGGGCAATAAATGCTGGCCCAGCCAGCCACATCCATGCCCCATGAACTAAAAAAAACGACCAAGATGTCACAGACAAAGGGAATATAAATGGTGGTGATAAAGGCTGAGAATGGTGCGAATAGTGTCCATTAAGAATGTGTAAATGGCAGAACCAACATAGAAACATAGAAACCCTACAGTGCAGAAGGAGGCCATTCGGCCCATCGAGTCTGCACCGACCACAATCCCACCCAGGCCCTACCCCCACATATTTTACCCGCTAATCCCTCTAACCTACGCATCCCAGGACACTAAGGGGCAATTTTAGCATAGCCAATCAACCTAACCCGCACATCTTTGGACTGTGGGAGGAAACCAGAGCACCCGGAGGAAACCCACGCAGATACGAGGAGAATGTGCAAACTCCACACAGACAGTGACCCAAGCTGGGAATCGAACCCGGGACCCTGGAGCTGTGAAGCAGCAGTGCTAACCACTGTGCTACCGTGCCGCCCAAACATGCAGAGTGTGAAAGGACAACCTGAGAAATGTGGCAAATGGCTCTAATGAGGTGGCGGCAACAAGATGGAAAGCGAGATTTAGAAGTGGACAAATAGAATGATGGAGGAAATTAAAATTTAAAATATATACTAGAACATAAAGTGATAAAAATGGATTAAGATGAAAAGAAATGAAATAAAATAAGTGGAGGTGGTGGAGGCAGTTCAGCTCTGAAAGTTGTTAAACTCAATGTTCAGTTCTGTAGGCTGTAAAGTGCCCAACTGGAAGGTGAGGTGCTGTTCTCCCAGTTTGCATTGGGCTTCACTAGAACATTGCAACAGGCCAAGAACAGACATGTGACTAAGACAGCAAGGAGAGCAGGCTTTTATCTTAAGGATTGAAAGTTCGTCTCAGTAATGGTGGCCGGGAGCTTTTTTTTTCATTAGTGTCATAAGTAGGCTTACATTAACACTACAATGAAGTTACTGTGAAAATCCCCTAGTTGCCACACTCCGGTGCCTGTTCGGATACACGGAAGGGGAATTTAGCATGGCCAATGCACCTAACCAGCACATCTTTTGGACTGTGGGAGGAAATCGGAGCACCTGCAGAAAACCCACTAGACACGGGAAGAACGTGCAGATTCCACGCAGACAGTGACCCAAGGTAGGAATCGAGCCCAGGACCCCGACGCTGTGAAACAGCAGGGCTAACCACTGTGCCACCCTGCTGCCCACCAGGAAGCTATCATCGATTGGTGAAAGCCCACCTGCTTCAATAATGCCCCCTTAGGGGAGGGAATCCGCCATCCTTACCCAGCCTGCCTTGCATGTGACTGCCGGCCCACAGCCTCTGATATTGGCCGCGCAAGCCATTCCCTTCAAAGACAACGAAGGACAGGCAACAAATAGTGACAACTAATCCCCATGAAAGAATAAAACTTTTAAAGTGTTGAACCAGATGGGCTTTTAACAACAATTAGTGATAGTTTCATGACCATCATTACTGAGATGAGCTTTATAATTCCAAGTTTTATTAATTTGAATTTAAATTCCACCAGCTGCTATGGTGGGATTTGAAGCCATGTCCCCAGGCCTCAGGCTCAGAGACATTACCACTACGCCACCGTCTCTCCCTTGCAGTTATGTCACACCGTGCTGTTCTCAGCCCTGACTTTGCTACAAGAGCACCATGTGTTCAAAAGCAGAAGCGTCGAGACTCCCAAAAAAAAAGAATTACCTCAGCTTCTGTCAGTATCAGTGACACGAAATGTTATTTTTATTCGCAAGCTGTGGCAGGCTAAAAATAATTTGTTAAAAAAAAGCTTGAATGATGTAAACCAAATGGTCAGCTCTTCTTTATCTTGTGAGAGTTCTGCAGACTCATTAGCTTAATAAGTTCAGTGAAGATGTCGATTGTAATTTACTGAAGGACAACAAGTGACTGCCGCCCGCAATGTAATTCAGGATTTCATCTGATAATGAAAATCTGATTGAACATTCCTCTCCCCATCTTTGATGAACCCTGCTAATTAAGTTTGTCATCACTCCGTACTGTCCATTCTCTCTCTGGGGCGACACGGTGGCGCAGTGGTTAGCACTGCTGCCCCAGAGCGCCAGGGATCTGGGTTCAATTCTGGCTTCAGTCACGGTCTGTGTGAAGTCTGCACGTTCTCCCCGTGCCTGCGTGGGTTTTCTCCGGGTGCTCCAGTTTTCTCCCGCAGTCCGAAAGATGTGCGGGTTGGGTTGATTGGCGGTGCTAAATTGCCCCTTAGTGTCAAAGGGATCAGCAGGGTAAATACGTGGGATTACGGGAATAGGGGGATTGTGGTCAGTGCAGACTCGATGGGCCAAATGGCCTCCTTCTGTACTGTAGGGATTCTATGATTCCCTTTATGAGCCTCCCCTCAATCCCATTGGCTACACACCTCACCTCCAGGTGTCCGTTGGCTGCACTCCCCCGTGTTTGAGGGGGGAAGTCGGGGTGGTGGTGATGTAGTGGTATTGTCGCTAGACAATAATCCAAAGACCCAGGTTAATGCTCTGGGACCCGGGTTCAAATTCCACCATGGCAGATGGTGAAATTTGAATTCACTAAAAATCTGGGATCAAAGGTCTAATGATGACCCCAAAACCACTACCCCTATGATTGTCGTAAAAACCCATCTGGTTCACTAATGTCCTTTAGGGAAGGAAATCTGCCGTCCTTACCCGGTCTGGCCTACATGTGACTCCAGAGACACAGCAATGCGGTTGAATCTCAACCAGGGATGGGCAATAAATGCTGGCCTGTCAGTGACGCCCATGTTCCATGAATGCATAAAAAAACAGCTGGTTGACCTAATCCTGGTGGTCACCACCTGTGCACCACCATCATAGTAGTAAGGGCGGCAGATTAGCACCACTGCCTCACAGCATCAGGGACTCGGGTTCGATTCCCAGCTTGGGTCACTTCACTGTCAGTGCAGAGTCTGCACGTTCTCACTGTGTCTGTGTGGGTTTCCTCCAGTTTCCTCCCACAGTCCAAAGACATGCTGGTTAGGTGCATTGGCCATGCTAAATTCTCCCTCACTGTACCCGAACAGGCACCGGGGTGTGGCAACTAGGGGATTTTCACATAGCTTTATTGCAGTGTTATTGTAAACTTACTTGCGACACTAATAAAAATGAACGTTAAAATTAAATTAATCATCACTCTGCTACCATCCCGGCCTCAGTCGCTCTTTTAACTCTGATGTGATGTGGGGGTGTTACTGGTCAGCATTTGTTGCCCATTCCCTAATTGCCCTTGAACTGAGTGATCTACTCAGTCATTTCAGAGAGCAGTTTAAGTGTCAATGGGAGCTGCAGTCACAGGTGGGCCAGACCAGGCAGAATTGGCAGATTTCCTTCCTGACAGGATATCCGTGAACCAGATAGGGGGCGGGATTCTCCGGCCACGCTCGCCTCAAAACCGGAGAATCCCGCCCGAGGTCAATGGACCTTTGCATGGTCCAACCCCCGCCCACTACAATTCCCATGGCGGGTGGGACGGGAGAATTCCGGCCAGGGTTTTTACAACAATCGATGAAAATTTCATGATGCGGAATTCATTCAGAAGGAGCCGGGAGACTCGCAAACTGGTGCCGGTTGTGAAATGTTTCTTTAGGCCCGCACGCTATTCCCTGGGACTGGTGCGATCTACTAACTGTGCGGTGAAGCCAGAGAGTCGCCCCAGAGTCAGCAATACTGAAGGTATGTCTCTCTTTATACTGTTTTGGGTTTCATTAAAGTTAAATAGACAAATTAATCAAATTAACTCATTAAGCAAACTGAGAGCCCCTTAAAAGGACACGAACAGAAACAAAACTTCAACGAGGTCAGAGGCCTATCAGTGGATACCATGTGATCCCTCAAGATAACCTTGGAAAAGGGGCAGACAGTGGGCTGGATGCCCCTGCGAGTGCCTGGATCTATTAATGGCCCCCCTTTGACCAGGCCCAGGTCCACAAGAAGGTCCTGCCTCCCTTTCTGCTCCTGGTGGACAAAGTCCAGGAACCTGGGGCTGCAGTGCAATCAAAACCTCAGGAGCAGTCCCTCAATGAAAGAGGTGGCTGTGAACTCGTACAACCTTCTGAACCATGGAACTGAGCCTCTGCAAGGCAGCAGAGAGTTCAGGTGCCCTGGGAGTTCGCGAACCATCTTAACCTATGACTGTACAGGATAGTTACACGTTGTACCCTCCACACTCGATCCCCAATGGTAAAGGGCAGGACTCCCACATCCAGAGCCCCTCCCGACAGCTGGGCAGAACACTCGGCAAGGTCATACCAATAAAATAAAACAATTCACAAGTTAACAAACAACAAATTGACAGCCCTCAAAGGGGCAGGCTCTTTTTAGCCTCTCCCTACAACAATAACAAAGTAACAAATTACAGTTCAGTGATAGCCCCTTAAGCAATCTCTCTTTATAATCTTTTAATTACAACATTAAACTGATGGGCAAATTAAACTCTTGTTAAACTCATGAGCACAACAATGATCAGGTAAGCAAATTGACCAATTAAAATTGAAGTCATTGTCCCTCCAAGGGCCAGGGGTGCAAATTTCCAAAGAGGACCTTATCTAACTGAATCAAAGTACAGTTTTGGGGGGCTGACGATGCACCCCAGCACCCTTAATGGCCACCCCCCAGCCCCCCATGTTGCAGAAGACCTTAGATGTACCGGTAGACACTGCGTGCTCCCTCTCCAAGGGCCACCTGGCCATGAACATAGCCACAGATGAGAGGCAGGCGTTTGGGTTGGATAACCCCCTCGACCGCCCACTGCCTGGACCTGTTAGTGACCACCTTGGGCTAGGCCCAGGAGCAGACCCACGAGGAGTTCTGCATCCTTCCCCTAGCCCCTCCGCTGCCTCCCTCAGCCCCAAGACCAGCTCAAGACCAGGAGCGTGGGGCTGAAGTGCAGCCAAAATGTAAGTAGCCACACCCTCAGGTGATTAAAAAGGGAGTGCAATCTCCCACAAACTATGAACATGTAAAACAAGGGGCAGCCTCACTCTTGCTTCAACAATAGCACATTAACAAATTACATTAACGTGATAGCCCCTTAAACAGTCTCTCCTTCACCTAATGGGCAAATTAACAAATTAAGTCTCTTCATAACCGCTCAAAGTATTTAATTAAACAATGACCTTCACCTGTTTATCTGAACAATATCGTTAATACACCACTCAGAATGGATGTTGGACAGACTCTTAGTGACTGCGATAGGGCTTGGTTTAACCTGGCCTGGCCTTGTGTCATTCACTGCTCAAACACCTGGAGAGAAGGGGTTCAAGTGGAGAAACTCAAGGGAATGATGGTTAGGATAGGTTGTCGGGTCCAGTTCGAGGGCATTCGTCACTTTTATGCTCCTGGTCAAAGTTATTTGGCTTGAAATTACTGATTTTCTGAATTGATTTTCTGGAGAATGGTTCCAGGGATGAGAATCTTCAGTTATGAGGGTAGATTCTACACTTCCCACTGCCTCGGCAAAGCAGCCAGCATAATTAAGGACCCCACGCACCCCAGACATTCTCTCTTCCACCTTCTTCCCTCGGGGAAAAAGATACAAAAGCCTGGGGTCACGTACCAACCGACTCAAGAACAGCTTCTTCCCTGCTGCCGTCAGACTTTTGAATGGACCTACCTCACATTAAGTTGATCTTTCTCTACACCCTAGCTATGACTGTAACACTACATTCTGCCCTCTCTCCTTTCCTTCTCTATGAATGGTATGCTTTGTCTGTATAGCACACAAGAAACAATACTAATACATGTGACATTAATAAATCAAATCAAACAATAAAAGATCGGAGAGGTTGGGACTGTTCATCTTTGAGAAAAAAAGACTTAGAGGAGATTTGATAGAGATGTTCATATTCAAGAGGGGGCTGGACAGAGGATATAGGGAGAAACTGTTCCTGCTCGTGAAAGGATCATTAACAAGAGGCCACAGATTTAAAATGATTTGCAAAAGAAGCAAATTTGGTGAGAAAAACTTTTTCACAGTGAGTGGTTGGGGTCTGGAATGCACTGCCTGGAAGTGTGGTGGAGGCAGGTTCCATCGAGGGCATTCAAGAGGGCATTGGATAATTATTTGAATAGAAATGATGTGCAGGGGGAAAAGGCAGGGGAATGGCACTAAGTTACGATGGCCTCTTTCTGCACTGTAACAGTTCTTGTGATTTGTCACTAATAAAAGGCATTTGTACATTGCACAAATGCATTGGCAGGTTAACCAATCATATAAAATCTTACAGCACAGAAGGAATGGCCATTCAGATCACTGTGCCAGCCCTTTGCAAAAGCAATCCAATCAATCCCATTGCCAGCCTCTTTGCCCCATAGCCTTACAATCTTTCCTTTTCAAGTATATATCCAGCTTCCTTACAGAAAGTACCACTGAATATAGCTTCAACTTCTCCAACAGGTAGTATGCTCATTGCATGGGGAAAGTCAACAGAAATCAGGGTGAGATTTTAACTCAGCCAAAAGCCAGTCACTTGCCCAGAGCTAAAAGTCTTTGTTAAGTCTCTCAGTTGCAGTCCAGCTTCTTCAGGGGATAGATAGGGGATGATGAAGGGGATAGATAGAGTGAACGTTCAAAGACTATTTCCTCGGGTGGATGGAGCTATTACAAGGGGGCATAACTATAGGGTTCGTGGTGGGAGATACAGGACGGATATCAGAGGTAGGTTCTTTACGCAGAGAGTGGTTGGGGTGTGGAATGGACTGCCTGCAGTGATAGTGGAGTCAGACACTTTAGAAACATTTAAGCGGTTATTGGATAGGCACATGGAGCACACCAGGATGATAGGGAGTGGGATAGCTTGATCTTGGTTTCAGATAAAGCTCGGCACAACATCGTGGGCCGAAGGGCCTGTTCTGTGCTGTACTGTTCTATGTTCTATGTTCTATGTTCACAACCTCACTTTATTCTCTTTTATGACTCCACATGCACACACCGTAACCCCTTTATATATATCCCGGTGGGTACTATTAAACAATTAACGTACAAATTAAATCGAAAGTGAAAGGCTGCAGTTAACCCATTCATAATAGTCTTCAAATAGACACAGCATCAGAAGATGAAGGATAGTCAAAGCAGGGCATCCTTTAGGGAAGGAAATCTGCCGTCCTTACCTGGTCTGGCCAACATGTGACCCCAGAGACACAGCAATGTGGTTGATTCTTAAATGACCAATCAAACCACTGAGTTGTATCAAACCCTAGAAAGTTAATAAAACAGAATGAAACCACACTGGCCACCTGGCATCAACCTAGTCATCGGAAACAACAACGACAAACTCAGCCCTGTCGACCCTGCAAAGAGTCCTCCTCAAGACCTTCTGTTTCAAAATTGGGAGAGTTGCCTCCCAGAATAGTCAAACAACAGCCTGACACAATCACACTCATGGAATCATACCTTACAGATAATGTACCAGACTCCACCCATCTCCATCCCTGTGTATGTCCTGTCCCAACAGCAGGACAGACCCAACAGAAATGACTGCACAGTGGTATACAGTCAGGAGGGAGCTGCCCTGGGCCTCCTCAATGTTAACTCTGGACCCCATGAAGTCTTATGGCACCAGGTCAAAGTTGGGCAAGGAAACCCCCTGCTGATTACCACGTACCATCCCCCCTCAGCTGGTGAATCAATACAGTCAGTGCAAAGTTCACACATCCTCCCCATGGGTTTCCTCCGGGTGCTCCAATTTCCTCCCAGAGTCCAAAGATATGCTTGCGAGGTGGATTGGCCATGATCGATGCGCAGAGTTACGGGGTTAGGGCAGGGGGATTAGGCCTAGGTAGGGTGCTCTTTTGGAGAGTCGGTGCGGACTCGATGGGCTAAATGGCCTCTTCTGCACTACAGGGATTCAATGATTCTATGAACTCCATCCCTAACAGCACTGTGAGAGTACCTACACTTCAAGTATGGCACCGGTTCATGAACACAGCTCACCACCACCAATCAAGGGCAATTAGGGATGGGCAACAAATGCTGGCCTTGCCAGCGACGCCGAACTCCCACAAATGAACGAAAAACATACACTCTTACCAGACTTGTGGGCAAGTCTTTCATTCTGTGTGATTATTAGTCAACCTCCTGCAGCTTCACCCAGGAGGAATCAGGATTAGATACAGCTTCCAGGTGAAGTGAAGTTAGAAGATTGTGGTTAATGGGACCACGGTGGGCACAGGATAGGTGGCATCCATTTTAAAGCCAAGCCCTCTGCCCTTACAATACTTTAGCTTCCTTGGGATCTGAAACAAGACATTATTGTGCCCATCCATCACGCAAACCAGCTTCCCATCCATTGACTCTGTCTACACTTCCCGCTGCCTCGGGAAAAGCAGCCAGCATAATCAAGGACCCCACGCACCCCGGACATTCTCTCTTCCACCTTCTTCCTTTGGGAAAAAGATACAAAAGTCTGAGGTCACGTACCAACCGACTCAAGAACAGCTTCTTCCCTGCTGCCATCAGACTTTTGAATGAACTTACCTTGCATTAAGTTGATCTTTCTCTACACCCTAGCTATGACTGTAACATTACATTCTGCACTCTCTCGTTTCCTTCTCTATGAACGGTATGTTTTGTCTGTATAGCGCGCAAGAAACAATACTTTTCACTGTATGATAATACATGTGACAATAATAAATCAAATCAAAAAAATGCACAGTGGATTTGCAAAGGAGAAGTACAGGTTAATGCTGTGTAGGTGTCACCCTTTTCTGACAATCTTTACCCTGTCGACTCCTCACTAATGCTAACAGACCTGCTACATTTCTCCAGCTGGTTTCACTTTGAGCTGAGACAAGCAGTTTGTAAATGCTAGATTAATATCCTAAACTCCACTCGGTCATCTTTCAAGGTGAGGCGAAATGTTTTGTGCTGTTAGCTTTCCCTGTCAGAGCCCAGCTCAGCAAGAACAAATACGTTGGAGAGAGGCTGTCGGGGTGTAAACTGGATATGACTTATTGCAAGAAGCAGGCTCCATTACCTTTCATTTTGTACAGTAACAGGCCTCAGGGATGTTGACATGGAAGAACAGCGTTGAACAATTTGTTCAGCAGTGAATCCCATGCCAAGGATATGAGGGAGAATGATCTCTCAGAGCCGCCCCACTGCGAATCGATCGCGGTTGAGGTGGGAAGGTTGTGGCTCCATGTCCCATTCTAGAGGCTTGAGTGGGAACTCTAAGCTGACACTCCAGTGCAGTAGTGAGGGTGTGCTTCACTGTTGCAGACACCATCTTTCAGATGAGACTTTAGACCATAGTTTGTCTGTGACTGTGTGTGCGTATGTATTCCATTCTATTCCAAGTGCAGGTCAGTGGGACTAGGCATAAAATGGTTCGGCACAGACAAGAAGGGCCAAAAGGCCTGTTTCTGAGCTGTAATTTTCTATGGTTCTATGGTTCTATGTGTGTGTGCAGACTCGATGGCCTTTTTCTGCACTGCAGGGATTTTCAGGATTCTATGGAAGCAGCTCAGAGAAGGTTCATAGAACATAGAACATTACAGCGCAGAACAGGCCCTTCGGCCCACGATGTTGCACCGACCATTTAAAAAAAAAAACTGTGACCCTCCAACCTAAACCAATTTCTTTTCGTCCATGAACCTATCTACGGATCTCTTAAACGCCCCCAAACTAGGCGCATTTACTACTGATGCTGGCAGGGCATTCCAATCCCTCACCACCCTCTGGGTAAAGAACCTACCCCTGACATCGGTTCTATAACTACCCCCCCTCAATTTAAAGCCATGCCCCCTCGTGCTGGATTTCTCCATCAGAGGAAAAAGGCTATCACTATCCACCCTATCTAAACCTCTAATCATCTTATATGTTTCAATAAGATCCCCTCTTAGCCGCCGCCTTTCCAGCGAAAACAATCCCAAATCCCTCAGCCTCTCCTCATAGGATCTCCCCTCCATACCAGGCAACATCCTGGTAAACCTCCTCTGCACCCTCTCCAAAGCCTCCACATCCTTCCTGTAATGTGGGGACCAGAACTGCACACAGTACTCCAAGTGCGGCCGCACCAGAGTTGTGTACAGTTGCAACATAACGCTACGACTCCTAAATTCAATCCCCCTACCAATAAACGCCAAGACACCATATGCCTTCTTAACAACCTTATCTACTTGATTCCCAACTTTCAGGGATCTATGCACACATACACCTAGATCCCTCTGCTCCTCCACACTATTCAAAGTCCTCCCGTTAGCCCTATACTCAACACATCTGTTATTCCTACCAAAGTGAATTACCTCACACTTCTCCGCATTAAACTCCATCCGCCACCTCTCGGCCCAACTTTGCAACCTGTCTAAGTCTTCCTGCAAACTACGACACCCTTCCTCACTGTCTACCACACCACCGACTTTGGTGTCATCAGCAAATTTGCTAATCCACCCAACTATACCCTCATCCAGATCATTAATAAATATTACAAACAGCAGTGGCCCCAAAACAGATCCCTGAGGTACACCACTTGTAACCGCACTCCATGATGAATATTTACTATCAACCACCACCCTCTGTTTCCTATCCGCTAGCCAATTCCTGATCCAATTTCCTAGATCACCCCCAATCCCATACATTCACTTGGGTGTTCGCTCCCAACCCTCAACACTCACCTCAACCGTCAATCCTCACCCCCAACCCTCAACCCTCACTCCAAACCCTCAACCCTCACTCCCAACCCTCACCCCAACCCTCAACCCTCACCCCAACCCTCAACCCTCACTCCCAACCCTCAACCCTCACTCCCAACCCTCACTCCAAACCCTCACCTCCAGTCCTCAACCCTCACTCCCAACCCTCAGCCCCAACCCTCAACCCTCACTCCCAACCCTCAACCTTCACTCCCAACCCTCAACCCTCACTCCCAACCCTCAACCCCAACCCTCAACCCTCACTCCCAACCCTCAACCCTCACCCCCAACCCTCAACCCTCACTCCCAACCCTCAACCTTCACTCCCAACCCTCAACCCTCACTCCCAACCCTCAACCCCAACCCTCAACCCTCACTCTCAACCCTCAACCTTTACTCCCAACCCTCAACCTTCACTTCCAACCCTCAACCCTCACTCCCAACCCTCAACCCTCACCCCCAACCCTCAACCCTCACTCCCAACCCTCAATCCTCACCCCAACCCTCAACCCTCACTACCAACCCTCAACCCTTGCTCCCAACCCTCAACCCTCACTCCTGACCCTCAAGCTTCACGCCCAGCCCTCAATCCTCACTCCCAACCATCAACCCTCACTCCCAACCCTCAGCCCTCACTCCCAACCTTAATCCTCACTCACAATCCTCAACCCGCACTCCCAACCCTCAACTCTCACTCCCAACCCCAACCCTCGCTCTCAACCCTCACTCCCAACTCTCACTCCCAATCCTCAACCCTCACTCCCAACCCTCAACCCTCACTCCCAACCCTCAACCCTCAGTCCCAGTGTCTAACCCTCAGTACTACCTGTTTGCTGCACTGGACAATGAACCTCACTCTCGATGATGCATTCTGTGGATCACCTAGATGCTGTGTAGGAGTTTGCAGAGTTAAAACTGTGTATGAGTTTCAACCTTCATTGCATTGCATGGAGCATGAGAAGGTCAGAGCAGAAAGCAGGAAGCAACAAGAGGATCTCATTCCTTCCCCAGGATATTACAATTCTTTTCTCCCCAGTACTTCCGCACAGTAATCCCTCATTCCAGGAAACATTCTCAAAGTCTTCCCATCCTTCGTAAAGTGTGATGCCCAGACTTGGAGCCAACACTCCCATTGAGATGCAATCCATTATATAGAAACTCCTGGCCACATCCCTAACTCCACTAAACAAACACCAGGGGGAGGAATTGGGTTGATTGTGATTGGCAGAAATGTGTCCAAGAGTTTGCAAACACTGAAGTCAATGAGGGTATAATTTTTATTTTGGGAAATCAAGACAAATACCTTTATACATTTTTCACAAATTTAAGTTTGAGTGGTTTCAGGAATTGGATATATAAGAGATATCTCACTCAAACATTCACAATTCTTACAAGGCTTGACAGGGTGGATGCAGGATGTTTCCCCTGGCAGGTGGAGTTCTAGAACCAGGGCACAGAGTCCCAGAATAAGGGACAGGCCATATAGGACTGGGATGAGGAGGCATTTCTTCATTCAGTGAGTGGTCAATCTTTGGAATTCTTTGCCCCGGATGGGCAAAAGACATTTGAAAGACATTTAGACAGGTACATGGATAGGAAAGGTTTCGAGGGATATGGGCCAAATGCAGGGACTAGTTCAGTTTAGGAAACCTGGTCGGCATGGACGAGTTGGGCCAAAGGGCCTGTTTCCGTGCTGTGTATCTCTATGACTCTGTGACTCTATGGTTGTGGAAGCTCAGTCTTTGAGTATGCTCAAGGACAAAGAACAAAGAAAATTACAGCACAGGAACAGGCCCTTCGGCCCTCCAAGCCCGTGCTGATCATGATGCCTGAAGTAAACTACAAAAAAAACTTCTGCCCTTACTCAGTCCGCATCCCTCAATTTCCTCCCTATTCATGTACCCATCCAGATGCCTCTTAAATGTTGTTAATGTGTCTGCTTCCACCACCTCCTCTAGCAGCATGTTCCAGACACGCACCACACTCTGCGTGAAAACTTTCCCCCGCACATCTCCCTTAAACTTTCCCCCTCTCACCTTGAACCTGTGCCTCCCTTGTAATTGACACTTTCACCCTGGGAAAAAGCCTCTGACTATCCACCCTGTCTATGCCTCTCATAATTTTGTAGATCTCTATCAGGTCTCCCCTCAGCCTCCATCTTTCCAGTGAAAGACTGGTGGATAGATTTCTACAATTAAAAACATCAAGGGATATGGGGATAGTGCGGGAAAATGTTGTTGAAGTAGAAGATCAACCATAATCTCATGGAATGACAGAGCGAGTTCGAGGGGCTGAATGGATTGACTGAAGAAAATAGAATTTTGCTCCTCAGAGAAAGAGAAGAGACGATGGAGTGGAGATCTGATAGAGGTTCTCCAAACCATGGGGGGAGTCTAGACAGAGCAGATAAGGAGAAGTTATTCCCATTGACAGAAGGACCAAGAGCCAGAGGACACAAGGTGATCGATAAAAGAACCAAAGATGACTTAAGGGAAACCTTTTCCTCATGCAGAGAGTGGTCGGGATCTGGAAACCATTGCCGTGGAGCATGGTCCGAGGAAGACTCAATCATGGCTTTCAAAAAAAAAATTGGATGTGTTTCTGAGAAGAAAGGCTTTGGGAAAGAGGAGATGGAGGGTGGAAGTGGTTAAATTGATCTTGCAAAGAGCCAGCATAGATTCAAAGTGCCAAATGTCATCCTCAAGTGTTATCACCTTACTATGATTCTATAGGTATCGAAATCGTTTAATGCATATTTCACACCATCATCCAGAACTGAAGTTCCCCTCCATTGAACCCAATAAACGGTTGCAAAGTAGCCCCTGAGCTCTGTGACTCTGAGCTTGTGATACGGACCCAGCAGTGACTGATGGAACTGTCCAATCAGCAATTCTCCAAGCCCGAATAGTTTTTATGATAAACATCGTCACCTCACATTGCAAAGGGCCTGCACCTCTGTATCTCATCAGTTATGTGGCATCTGAACATGTCCCATGCTAATAAGCTGCATTCTCTGTGTAGGTCACTGGGATGACTATTCCATACTTTAGCAATCCATAACCTCATCCATCCAGCCTTGTTATGAGTGAGGCAATTAGCCCAGGCTAAAACCCTGGGAACATTGGTTCAAATCCCAGCATGACAGCTAGCGAAATGTATATTCAATGAATAAAATGTGGAGTGAAAAGCGAAATTCAGGAACAGTGACCCTCACGCTCGGGAGAGAATTGTCCTGAAAATCCAGAACCAATATCTTCTCATGGCATCAAGTTAAACATTGGCAAGGTCACCTCCTGCTGTTTGCCACTCCTCCACCGCACTCATCTGATGACTCAATCCTCCTTCATGTTTAGCAGCATTTGGAAGAGGCACTGATGGTTGGGGGATGGGGGACTTCACTGTCCATCGCCGAGAGTGGCTCGGTAGTACTACTACACCGAGTCAGCGAAGGCCTAAATACATTGCTGTGAAATGAGGTCTGTGGCAGACAGTGAGGGAATAACATACTTCACCTCACCCTCACTAATTTAAGTTGCAGATGCATCTATCCATGACCAACCAGACCAATTACTGCCCCATCAGCCTACTCTCGATCATCACTATAGTGAAGGAAGGGGTCCTCATAGAATTGCTACAGTGTAGAAAGAGGCCATTCAGCCCATCGTGTCTGCACCAACTACAATCCCACCCAGGCCCCATTCCCGTAACCTACGTATTTACCGAGCACTGCTGCCTCACAGTGCCAGGGACCCGGGTTTGATTCCCAGCTTGGGTCACTGTCTGTGCAGAGTCTGCACATTCTCCCCATGCCTGCATGGGTTTCCTCCGGGTGCTCCGGTTTCTTCCTACAGTCCAGAAGACGTGCTGGTTAGGGTGCATTGGCCATGCTAAATTGCCCCTCAGTGTACCCGAACAGGCGCCGGAGTGTGGCGATTAGGGGATTTTCACAGTAACTTCATTACAGTGTTAATGTAAGCCTATTTCTGACACTAATAAATAAACGTTAACTTTAAACTTTAGTTGAGGGGTGGTCATTTTATAATCCAGGTCGATTTATCAACTGTGACTGAATCCAAATTAGCTACCGGTCATCTTCAGTACTGCAGACTGAACCGGGTCGAAAGAATTTTCCTTCTCTGGTTGGTGTGTTCTTGGAGGATTCACCACATCACATGACCTCCTGCATCAAACTGCCCCTCCCCCTCCCCACAATCCCGAGCTTCAGATGCCAACAGGTTTATCTCTAGCCAATCGGATGAATCCGGTCTGGCCCATCGAGCCTGCACAGGCAACAATCCCACCCAGGCCCTACCCCCGTAACCCCACACATTTACCCTAGCTAGTTCCCCTGACACTAAGGGACAATTTATCATGGCAAATCAACCTAACCTGCTCAGCTTTGGACTGTGGGAGGAAACCGGAGCACCCGGAGGAAACCCACACAGACACGGGGAGAACATGCAAACTCTACGCAGACAGTGACCCAAGGTCGGAATCGAACCCAGGTCCCTGGTGCTGTGAGGCAGCAGTGCTAACCACTGTGCCACCGTGCTGTTTAACACCCCTCCACTATCTTCTCCTCTCACCTTCATTTCCAAGGCAATCCTGGGGGGCTTGATGGCATTAATCTCAGCAGCCATTGTGTTGGTGAAAACATACCCATTAACTTGTGCCACCAGCCCATGCGAGTGGGGAGGGGTGGGGGGGGGGGGGGGGGGGGGGCGGGGGGGT
Organism: Mustelus asterias; assembly: GCF_964213995.1. Taxonomy (NCBI): domain Eukaryota; kingdom Metazoa; phylum Chordata; class Chondrichthyes; order Carcharhiniformes; family Triakidae; genus Mustelus; species Mustelus asterias. The sequence goes on from NC_135822.1 coordinate 35,900,277, forward strand.
GGGCGCGGAGTGGGGGGAGCGTGGGCGCAGAAGCTGGTGATGAATTGTAAAGTTGATCTTTCCTGAGGACCCTTTTGAACAGCACAGCCAGATTAAAGTGGGGGAAGAATGTTTCAATTCTCCCGGTGCCCATTAGAACAGATGTAACATTTCCACTGTGCCTGTGATCTGACAGAGATAGCGAGATAGTTGGATGCAAATGTGTAGAAGGGTTGTGGCTGTCAATTTCAATTTCATGGCTGTTTTTCATAATCACCTGTTGCAGAGCTCTGGAGATTCTTCCCTTTCTCAAATGAAACAGCCTCGGAATTGTTTTGACAACAGTGACAAGAATTGTCCGTAATTACATACACACAAGAGAGATTGGGACTGTCCTCCTTAGCACAGAGAAGGTTAAGGGAAGATTGAATAAAGATTTTCACAATATACACGGGGCTTTGGTCGAGTACACAGGGAGATGCAGTTTCTACTGGCTGGTGTGTCGATAGCCAAAAGATACAATTTAAAGAAACTGGCAAAGTAAGCAGGGAGAGCATGAGGAGGATTATTGTTACACAGCATGTTGTTGTGCTCCAGAATGCACGCTCTGATAGACAGGTTGAAGCAGATTCAACCACACCCCTCGATTTCACTGTCAATGCCAAAATAATGACGTTCACCACCAACCTCAAAGAAAGCTCCTGGCAAAAAAGAAATCCAGCCAACTGCCTGACATGGATTTCCCCTTTCCCAATATTGGATTGAATCTGGCCCCAAGTGGCAACCAGCAACAATCAGGCTATGCATCCAGGCAACCAATCACATCTAAGTATTCTCACAGACAGCAAACCAGGAAGAAGAATGCACGGCTTATCCTTAACTTTTAATTAAATTTCATGGAGCTCAAAATACATGATTGGGACTGTGAATTCCATGGGGAATCTCCAATTGATCTCCCTGTGGGGCTCATTGAATATGAGTTCCCTTGGTAACAGGCAATAGCCTGCCCAAGTGAAACTCATTACCCGAGCCCTTTCTAAGGCAGACACCGGGAAGGGTCAGCAGATCTATTGTTCTGGTTGGGATTCATGGGTCTTGAAGGTGAAACTCTGGACGGCGAAATGCCGGAAGGTGACAGATACCTTAACTTTCCAAGGACTCCATTTTCATTGGATGGGAGGTTGTTTACTGCAGTATTAAGGATTAGAAATCGCAATGCATAATAGTAAATAGTACTGATTGCCATTGAACCCACACAATGGCTGGAATTCTCTGGCCGTTCATACTGGTGGGATTCTCTGGTCCCGCTGGCAGTGCACCGCTGGTTTCCCGCTGGCGTGAGGTGACATCAATGGGAATTCCCACTGACAGCGGCGGGACCAGAGAGTCCCGCCGCCAGCAAACAACACGCCACCTCCTGCAGCTGGGAAACACGCTGGGAGGCCAGAGAATCTCACCCAATACTTCAGTTAACCAGTCCATTTAATGGACATCCAAGAATATGAACTGTTTTCATTGGATGAGGTATATTTGCTGTTGGTATTGTGATTATATCAGCTTGGTGTTTTAATAATTTATCAAACATGCAAGCAAATAAGTGTGTGTATCTACCATGTTGATGGGGGTTGCCATGGTTTTCCTGACTGTGTGGCAGTTTGTTTAATACAGGTGACAATTACTGAGGAATTTTCCACCTTCACAACTTCATTGATAAAGAAATGGGCCAATTTTGCCAGTCTGTTAATACTTAAGATCATAGAAACCCAACAGTGCAGAAGGAAGCCATTCGGCCCATCGAGCCTGCATCGACAACAATTCCACCTAGGCCCCATCCCCGTAACCCTACATATTTACCCTGCTAACCCCTCCAACCTGCGCATCCTGGGACACTGACGGGCAATTTACCATGGCCAATGCACCTAACCTGCACATCTTCGGACTGTGGAAGGAAAGCGGAGCACCCTGAGGAAACTCACGCAGACACGGGGGGACCATTCAGACTATGCACAGACAGTGATCCAAGCCGGGAATCGAACCCGGATCCCTGCCGCTGTGAGGCAGCAATGCTAACCACTGTGCCACCGTGCCGCCCCAAACTATGGAATCATGTCACCACGTAAATTCTTACCAATGTTAGAATATGGCAGATGTATGAATTGTACTCAAACAAGACGGGCATTAGAGGAATGGACAATCCAGGGTACAAAATGGAGGAAATATCACTTTGGGCAAGAGGCCAGAATTTCACATTGTTCGGTTGGGCGCTTGTGCAATCGCACAGGAAGATGCCAGGCACGTGTCCCGACATCACCACGCACTTGTGCAATATTTCAGTCGGCAGGCTCATGTGAGTTGGAAGCGCGCCCACCGGCAATCAGGAAGACGGTTAAGCCCATTAAGGGGATAATTGAACGCAATTTTACACGGCCCATCTCCTTTTATGGTTGGCAGGCCAAGCGATTGGCCAAGTGGCCTTGACGTCTTAGCTGCAACCTCGCTCCAGGACGGGATAAAATTAAAAAGGTGTCTGGGGACTGAAGTTTAAATGTGCTGCCTGGACACTCTTTGCAGAGTATTTTCATCGCTATTTGTTTTTTTTTTTTTACAGATCTGCAGCTCCCTGGGACAGCTCCGCAGCGGCCGGCAACCCTGAGGGAGGACATTGGAAGCGCTGGTGCCATTTCTCAGTGCCCGCCCTCTCCAGGGCAGCGCTGAGCCCGAGTCACATGGACTGCCGTTTAAGTGGGCAGGCGGCACACATTGCATGTCCGCTTTTGAGCCTGTCGAGGGCGCGTGTCCGAAAGACCAAAAAATCCACGTCACAATCTGTGAACAATATCGTGTATCGGTCGGAAGGTTTGACATATTTCTTTTAACTTAGAGGACACCCTTTCATTTGGAAAAGGACAAACTCTTGTCATCCAAACTTTTACCTTGACGTCTAAAAGCTTAGAATTACCCAGTCACAGATTATCCAAAGAGTCGGCGTCCTCGCTGGGTGCACTTGAGTGATTTACTGCTTTGCTATCTGCTGTGATACACAAATGGCACTTTGAATGCCTATTGCCAATCTTTTCAATCTTAGAAGAAAATATATTTAATTATCTCTAAAATGCAGCTTTTGCTCAGTGTGATAAATTAGAGAAGGACAGCAGAAAAATCAATCAGCCAGTGTATATATCCCATCTATCACAGCTGGGGGAAGGGGTTTCTGGACCAGGCAGAGGTCCTGATCATTCTACTATGATAAATGATGTGGTCAGAATTTAATCAATATTTATTCTTTCATGAGAGTGTAACACTAACTGCCTCAGACACAGTTAGGAATCCGGGGCTTGTGGGATAATTGACATTAAGTAATAATACACATCCACAGTTAGATGGAATGTACCCAATTCTTTTGGAACATTTCATAACGACACAGCAGTTCTTCTGTTCGATGGAGCCTTTCCCTGTGCTGTGTGATGGCTACGCGTGGCCAATCCCAAAATAAACACTACAAATTCCTTGTGCAGGTCCATGGAAAGGCTAGGACTTTCTTCCTTTGGAGCGTAGGAGACTGAGGGGTGATCTTATAGAGGTGTATAAGATCATGAGAGGCATGGATAGGGTGAATGCACTCAGTCCTTGTCTCAGGGTTGGGGAATGGAGGGCATAGGTTTAAATTAAAAGGGGAAGGAATTAATGGGAACCTGAGGAGCAAGTTTTTTACACAGAGGGTGGTACGTATGTGGAATGAGCTCCCAGAGGAAGTGGTTGAGGCAGAGACATTGACAACATTTAAGAGACTCTTGGACAGATACATGGGTAGGAAAGATTTAGAGGGATATGGGCCAAATCCAGGTAAATAGGGTTAGCTTAGATGGGCTATTTGGTTGGCATGGACCAGTTTAGGCCGAAGAGCCTGTCTCCGTGCCATAGATTCTATGATTCTATGAAATTCACACCCACATAACAGCCTGCAGCCCCGAATCTAGTGTCACTGGATCGTTAGAATGCAGAAGGAGGCCATTTGACCCATCGGGTCTGCATCAGCACCCTCGAAGAACAATCCAACTAATCTCAAACCCCACAAATTCCCCATGACCCCACACACTTTTTAACCTTTAGGATCTCCTCCAACTCCCTGCAGAAAGCCATTATTGAAACCACCCCCACCACACTCTCAGGCAATGCACTCCAGATCCTGAAATACTTCTTCACGTCGCTTTTGGGGTTTTTTTTACTAATCACCTCAAATCGATGTCCTCTGGCTTTCGATTCTTCCACCAATGGGAATGGTCTCTCCACCTCATGATTTTGAACATCCCTGTCGAATCTCGCCTCAGTCTTGTCCAGTCTTCGGTGAACTGCCTCAGCTTTGTCAATCCGTCCAGGTAACTGGGGCCCCTCATCCCTGGAAACCTTCTCATAAATCTCTCCAATGCCTTCACACCCTTCCAAAAGTGTCCAGAATTGGGCACAATACTCCAGTTGAGGCTGAACTGATGCTTTATAAAGGATCATTGCAATCTTATGCCTCTATATACCTTTAAGGTGCTGGGGGGTAGGTACAGGGGAAATGTTAGGGGGAAGTTTTTCACACAGAGGGTGGTGGGCGAGTGGAATCGGCTGCCGTCAGTGGTGGTGGAGGCAAACTCAATAGGGTCTTTTAAGAGACTCTTGGATGAGTACATGGGACTTAATAGGATGGAGGGTTATAGGTAGGCCTAAAAGGTAAGGATATGTTCGGCACAACTTGTGGAGCCGAAGGGCCTGTTTTGTGCTGTAGTCTTTCTATGTTTCTATGTTTCTATTTATAAAGCCCGGAATCTTGTAAGGGTGTATTAACCACTATCTCAACCTGCCCTGGTGTGACTTTGCCTTCATTTATTATTGTCACATGTATCGGGATACAACGAAAAGTATTGTTTCTGGCGCACTGTACAGACAAAGCATACTGTTCATAGAGTACATAGGGGAGAAGGAAAGGAGAAGGGTGGAGAAGGCAAGGAGAGGGTGCAGAATATGGTGTTACAGTCATAGCTAGTTTTAAAGTTTATTTATTAGTGTCACAAGTAGGCTTACATTAACACCACAATGAAGTTACTGTGAAAATTCCCCAGTCGCCACACTCCGGCACCTGTTCGGGTACACTGAGGGAGAATTTAGCACAGCCAATGCACCTAACCAGCATGTCTTTCGGACTGTGGGAGGAAACCGGAGCACCCGGCGGAAACCCACGCAGACACGGGGAGAACGTGCAGACTCCGCACAGACAGTGACCCAAGCCGGGAATCCAACCCGAGTCCCTGGCGCTGAGACAGCAATGCTAACCACTGTGCCACCGTAAAGAAAGATCAGCTTAATATAATGTAGGTCCATTCAAAAGTCTGATGGCTGTAGGGAAGAAGCTGTTCTTGAGTCGGTTGGTACGTGACCTCAGACTTTTGTATCTTTTTCCCAATGGAAGAGAGTGGAAGAGAGCATGTCCGGGGTGCGTGGGGTCCTTGATTATGCTGGCTGCTTTTCCGAGGCAGATTTATCCTCCGTTCCGTTTAGAATTGTACCATTTATTTTTTCTGTCTCTCCATGTTCTCTCTGCCAAGATATATCGTATCACATTTCTCTGTATCTGCCACATGTCCACCCATTCCACCAACCTGTCTATATTGATGGCATTGTTAGGTCAAGCACAAACAATCAAAACATAATTCTCCTGGTCTTTAGTGTATCTCCACTCCTCGTGCAGGTCCATGGGCATATTATACCTTCCAGTATTTGAACCCCAATTACCCGTCCTGGGCCCTGTGAGTTTGGACAATGCCTATCAGTCGAGCCCAGTAGCCGATAATCACTGTCCTACCTAAATAAATCTGCTTGATATGATGCTGCCACAGCAATTCTTTAACCAAGTTCAGCATTACATTCTCATCTGGGCCGTAACTTCTGAGCACCCAGGGTGTCGGATCTGACGGAGGTTGGGGGGACCTTCTGGGGAATCCCCCTCAGAGATTCCCAGGTAATGTTTCCATGGCAATTTCCCAGGCAGTGTAATTGCAACGGAAACCATCCGAAAATTGCAACTTTAAACACAAACTTCCAATCATTTGATCTGTCTTATACCAATAGTCACCCAGAAAAAGTGAGAAGAATTAAAGCCACTACTAACTTCCGGATAACTACTTTACAGACCCACACACACCCACCACCCCACTCCCGACCCCGAACGCCCCTACCCCTCAAATGCACCCCACAATAGCACTCACCCCCTCCTGGCTATCCCCCCTAGGGGACTCCCCACACCCATGGGACTTCCCCAAGCCCCCGTCCAGTATCGCCTGCTGGCCCAGTTTGACTCCATCCCCCTCCCCGACAACCTGACCTCATCCCTGCCAACTGTCTGATTTCCCCCCCGCCTTCCATTGACTCCCCGACATCCTCCCCAAACTCCTGATAGGCTGATTCCCCAAGCCCCTCCCCAAAACCGACTGGCTAACACTGCCCCCTTCACCGCCCCCCCCACCTCTCCCCAACTCCAACTGACCGACAACCCTACCCCCAACTGACCAATACTCCCACCCCGACTGACCATTACTCCCATCCCAAATTCTAACCACTTACCTGACAAATCTATTTTCTTTCTCTCTGGCCTGATGGCGGCTGAACCTTTGAACTCACCTGGTTTACGGCAGCCATGTCATGATAAAAAGGAAAATGGAATTCAGCAGCTTTTGCCTGCAGGCCTCAGGAGCGCGCTGCCCTACACAGTCTGTGCCCGGCCTGAGTCACAGTCCGGCGAGACAAGATTGAAAAAATGTGACGGGAAGGAAGTAGGAACCCCTCCCCGGAAGATCAGGCCTCCGTATCTCGTCCTGTGAATCTACTGTAATGTGGGCTTTGTCACTTCACCTGGGTCATAGAAACCCTACAGTACAGAAAGAGGCCATTCGGCCCATCGAGTCTGCACCGACCACAATCCCACCCAAGCCCTACCCCCATATCCCCACATATTTACCCACTAATGCCTCTAACCTACGCATCTCAGGACACTAAGGGGCAATTTTTAGCATGGCCAATCAACCTAACCCACACATCTTTGGACTGTGGGAGGAAACCGGAGCACCCGGAGGAAACCCACGCAGACACGAGGAGAATGTGCAAACTCCACACAGACAGTGACCCAAGCCGGGAATCGAACCCAGGTCCCTGGAGCTGTGAAGCAGCAGTGCTATCCACTGTGCTACCGTGCCGCCCATGTTGGGTCCCGTAATAGAAGAATGTAGGTGAATCAGTGTTTCACTCCATTACCATTTCTCTCACAGATACGTGCTCATTACTGTGAAGATTTACATGTCTTCTGTAATGCTGTTCGGTTCCTAACAACGCAGCGGTCCGCTATTCATTACAAAGGTAGGACTGCCTGACCCAACAATTACTCTCTTTGTGGTTAAATGTGCTTCATGACAACATGTCACTTGTTGTAATAGGCAGCCCCTTCTCCATTTCACTCATTAAACCGGGCCCTTTACTTCAATTCAACTTTTCCTGTGTTTAAATCGGGAGATATGCAAAGTGTGCCTGATAATTTACTATCCCGGCTAAGTGATTTAGATTCATTTGCCCCTGTCACAATGATTCATAAATCCAATTTGTCAGACTCGCACAAGATGGGTTATTCGTTGGTCCTCTCCTTGGAAAGAATGGTATTTGCTGGGTTTCAACAACACTCGATTGCAAGTGGACTCAAAATGATGGTTAAGTGTTGCCTTGAAAGAAGAACATAGTCCTCAATACAAGATTTTTTTTAAAAATCCATTCATGGGACATGGGCGTCACTGGCTGGCCAGCATTTATTGCCCATCTCGAGGTGCCCGAGGGCAGTTGAGAGTCAACCACATTGCTGTGGCTCTGGAGTCACATGTAGGCCAGACCAGGTAAGGATGGCAGATTTCCTACCCCAAAGGACATTCGTGAACCAGATGGGTTTTTCCGACAATTGACAATGGTTTGGTCATCAGTAGATTCTTTATTCCAGATTTTTTTGAATTCAAATTCCACCACTTGCCGTGGCGGGATTCGAACCCGGGTCCCCAGAACATTAGCTGAGGTTTCAGGATTAATAGTCTAGTGATAATATCACTAGGCCATCACCTCCTTGTACTGGCACAAAAATTGGCACCCTCTGAAATTAAATCTTAGAGTCCCTACATTGCAGAAGGAGGCCATTCTGCCCATCGAGTCTGCACCAACAATAATCCCATCCTGGCCCTACCCATAACCCCATGTATCTACCCTGCTAATGCCCCTGACATTAAGGGGCAATTTAGCATGGCCAATCCACCTAACCTGCACATCTTTGCAGTATGAGAGGAAACCGGAACACTCGGAGGAAACCCACGCAGACATGAGGAAAACATGCAAACTCCACACAGACAGTCACCCAATGCTGGAATTGAACCCGGGACCCTGGCGCTGTGAGGCAGTAGTGCTAACCACTGCCCTGGAGCACCAACTTCAATTCTGGGCAGACATCTTTTTATTAATTTTTTAAAATTCATTTGTGGGACTTGGTGTCGCTGGCTGAGCCAGCATTTATTGCCCATCCCTAGTTGCCCTTGGAGGGCAGTTGCGAGTCAACCACATTGCTGTGGGTCTCGAGTCACATGTAGGCCAGACCGGGTAAGGACGGCAGATTTCCTGTGGGATACTCTTGTTCAGTGAGTATGGCTTATCCCTCCTCATTGTACGGGGTGTGGAAGTCACAACATGTAGGACCAACGCTCCTATTGGCTCGTATGAAGGTGGTGGCAGTCACAGAAGGAGTGATCATGTTGACCTGCTCCCCAAGGGAAGATACAAACACAAACACAAAGAAAATAAGGATCTCCCTGTCCCAGAATGTTGGATCATGGATGGGATTTTCCACACCTCCCGCAGCGTGTTTTGTGATGGTGAACATTGCCCACCATTGGCCGACGGTGGGGTCTTCCAGTTCCGCCAGGGTCTCCCATTGCTTGCATTCACGGTGGAACCCGGGGAACCCACGGTGGGGTGAGTTGCTGTCGGCAGGACTGGAAGATCCGCCTGTGGGAATGGCCTGAAAGTCCCAACCAATGAAATTCAACTATCCCGACCAGATCATTGCTCATTGTGTATCAGGCAAGCTCACAAATAGGCCAAAGAGTTCCACTTTTCAGACCTGGAATATATCGGGTCTACCCCAAATTACCCTGGAAAGGCAAAGTATCTCAGAAAAATGAAACAACACATTAGCGAGAAGTTTCACACTGCTGCACCGCAAACTTTACTTTCCAGGAGGCTGCCACTAATCCACAAAGCCTTTCCTACCTACCCCACAATAGCATGTGTAAATTTCAGTGCCAATGCATCACTGGAGTGGAAGCCGAATGTCCCAATGACTGGCTGCTCAAATCACACAACACGTTTCTCCAGATGTTCACAATAGTCAGAGAACAGCCTGTACTCAACTAGCCTGTGCTTGTAAAACCCAAAACTAAATACTGTTCAATATGATTCTGAAATTGGGCAGCACTCATTGGACAATACTGAGTGTGCTAATAGCTACAATACTGAGTGGGCTAATAGCTGCACTGACAACTAGTTTAAGATAATCAGTCGATCTTGTAACATAATTCATTTAACTTCCAAAAAGTGATGCACAAACAGCCGCACTGACTCATTCTTTGTAATGATGTGGAGATGCCGGCGTTGGACTGGGGTAAACACAGTAAGAAGTTTAACAACACCAGGTTAAAGTCCAACAGGTTTATTTGGTAGCAAAAGGTAGCTTGTGTGGCTTTTGCTACCAAATAAACCTGTTGGACTTTAACCTGGTGTTGTTAAACTTCTTACTGTCATTCTTTGTAGACAAAGCCTCAAGCCCTGTGTGTTTCCTGAAATACCCGGGAGCCAATAGTTTCCTGTTGCTTTGTCCAGGGCAGTGACCTCACCAAGTAGAGTCAATTTATCAACCAATCAGCAGTCTTTTCTCCTGGAGTATAAATTCATCACCTTGCCACCCCCACCAACCTCCCACCCACACCAATCCCCACCCCCACCCTCACCAACCCCCCCACCTACACCAACTAAACACCAACACGATAACACCACCCATGCCAACCCAGCACTCACACCAACCTGCCAACTGGCTTGAAGGGTCTGTCAAGTCTTGTTACAGACATCCCACAATGTTTGGTCATATGATATCTTGACCAGAAGACATCGAATCATGTGACACTTGGTCGCGTCATTGCTGGGAAAAGGAGAGACTGATGTCGATGAAGGAGAGGAGATCGAGGGGAAGGAAGGCAGAGGGAGGGAGGACCTGAGGGAGTGGAAGAGGTGAAACCAACAGTTAGAAGGAGGAAAAGCCAAGAGTGGGGAAGAGGGGAGGCCAAGAATGGGGAAGAGGATAAATGAAGGAAAGGAAGATGGGAGAATGAGGGTAAGGGAGAAAAGAGAACTCCAGTTTGGAGGCACTTTGATTCCTCCATGACAGTAATAGTAACTCACAGTGAGTGGACGGTTAACTATTAATATTGGTAATAGTACTACTATAATCCAAATAATATTGATATTAACTATCAATATTGGTATACCTTCTTCTTGGCTTGTCCTTCCCCACATCCAATATTCTGTCAACTCTGATGGTTCTGAAGCAGCATCAATATGTGGTCTGCAGTATAAGGGTGTTTGGTTTAGGAAGGGTGAATGGGGGCCTGTGGAAACAGGACTGCCCACACTCTGATAGAACCATTGAACCACAGAAAAATTACAGCACAGAATGAGACCATTCAGCCCATCTTGTACACGCCAGCCCGAGGACATCCAGGTACCCTTTCTAATCCCACCGTCCTGCACCCGGCCCATAGCCCTGTAGCTTACAGCAATTAAGGCACAGAGCCAGGTTTCTTTTAAAATAGTTGAGGGTCTCTGCCTCCACCATAATTCAGGCAGCAAATTTCAGTGTGATATGTATGTTGGGGGCATGGCCCCTTTAAGGGAACAGGTCATGTGACCTGGGGTATGGCATGAGCTGGTTGGGAACCACCCTGAGTGGGCAGTCAATGTTTGAAGTGTGGAGCGAGTAGACTGAATGAAGATCTGTGTTCTCTGATGCCTGGCTGTGGAGTAATTCTTCAGGAGACACCTCAGTGCTCAGAGATTTAACAGAGACCCCACTATCCCCGCATCAAAAAAGTTCTTCATCATGTCCCCTCTGCACCTTCTGCCACTCATCTTAAAACTACGGGTTCTAGAATTCTCCGCCAAGGGAAATCCTGTACAGTCTATCACTTCCTCTCATCATTTTGTATTCCTCTATCACATCACCCCTCAGCCTTCTGTGGAGAGTCTCATGATAGCAGGATGTGTGCAGAGAGAGTCTGAGAAAAGTCAGCAAGAAGAAAGCACCCTGACAGGGCGAGAGCCTGGAGATATGTGTATCGCTGTGTGTTAACAAGAAACACTCTCTGATCAACCACACAACTCTCTTAGTGAGACACCAAACAACCTTACAACATAGCCTGCGAAATGTTTCCCGCCAACCGTTCATTATACGTCTCCACATCGTGAAGGTAGATCACAGAATCTCCACTCTGTGAAATGTGAAATATGATTTCATTATATTTCTGTCACAGCTCCCTTAAAAAATGCTCCACTTGACGTCTGCAAATGTTGGAAATCTCTGGGGCGAATTGACCTGATTTTGGATTCATAGAATCCCTACAGTACAGAAGGAGGCCATTCGGCCCATTGAGTCAGCACCGACCACAACCCCACCCAGGCCCTATTCCCGTAACCCCTCATATTTACCCTGGCTAATCCCCCTGACACTAGGGTCGATTTAGCATGGCCAATCCATCTAACCCACACATCTTTGGACTGTGGCAGGAAACCGGAGCACCCAGAGGAAACCCATGCAGACATGGGGAGAACGTGCAAACTCCGCACAGACAGTGACCTCTGGCAGGAATTGAACCCGGGTCCTTGGCGCTGTGAGGCAGCAGTGCTAACCACTGTGCCGCCCCAAAGGTTTATTTATTAGTGTCACTAGTAGGCTTACATTATCATTGCAATGAAGTTACTGTAAAAATCCCCTAGTCGCCACACTCGAGCACCTGTTTGGGTACACTGAGGGAGAATTTAGCACGGCCAATGCACCTGACCAGCATATCTTTCAGACTGTGGGAGGAAACTGGAGCACCTGGAGGAAACCCACACAGACACGGGGAGAACATGCAGACTCCACAGTGACAGTGACCCAAGCCGGGAATCGAACTCAGGTCCCTGACGCTGTGACGCAGCAGTGCTAACAACTGTGCCACCGTGCCACCCAAATAAATAGGTGAAGGTTGACATGAGGACTACACTCAACAGTGGAATACAAAGGGAAGGAATGCTGCTCCAGTTTGGTGCGGCACGGTAGCACAGTGGTTAGCACAGCTGCTTCACAGCTCCAGGGACCTGGATTCGAATCCCGGCTCGGGTCACTGTCTGTGTGGAGTTTGCACATTCTCCTTGTGTCTGCGTGGGTTTCCTCCGGGTGCTCCGGTTTCCTCCCACAGTCCAAAGATGTGCGGGTCAGGTTGATTGGCCATGCTAAAATTGCTCTTAGTGTCCTGAGATGTGTAGGTTAGAGGGATTAGTGGGTGGATATGGGGATAGGGCCTGGGTGGGATTGTGGTCGGTGCAGACTCGATGGGCCGAATGGCCTCTTTCTGTACTGTAGGGTTTCTATGATTCTATGAGTTGTACAGAACCTCGGTCAGTCCTCATCTGGAGAACTGCATTCAGTTCCCAGCAGTGTAACTCAGCGAGGATAGACTGGCTTTGGAGGGGATGCAATGCAGATGACTCAGAAGGGGAAAAAAACCAGAAAAACAAGGAGATAAGAACACTAGCCTGAACTGTTTTTACCTTCTGGGAGGCCAAGGCTGGGAGTGTTCAACTATAAAGGACAGGCTTGGCCTGACATGGTGGCACAGTGGTTAGCACTGCTGCCTCACAGAGCCAGGGACCTGGGTTCGATTCCCAGCTGGGTCACTGTCCATATGGAGTCCGTATGGAAAGAAATCTGCCATCTTTACCCGATCTGATCTGCATGTGGGTTTCCTCCGAGTGCTCCGGTTTCTTCCCACAGTCTGAAAGATGTGCTGGTTAGGTGCATTGATCCGAACAGGCGCCGGAATGTGGTGACTGGGGGAATTTCACAGTAACTTCATTGCAGTGTTAATGTAAGCCTTACTTGTGACTGATAAATAAACTTTAAACTTGTCTTGTGGTGCCCAGAGTTTAGAAGATCGAGGGATCAATGTGCTTGAGTTGTTTAAAATACTCAAAGGATTTGACACAGGAACATAGGATTGGGAGCAGAAGTCGGCCAGTCCAGCCCTCCGAGCCTGCTCCGCCATTCAATCAGATCATGGCTGATCTCTCCCTGCTCTCAAATCCACTTCCCTACCTGTTCCCCATATCCCCTTTTTTAAAAATTAGAAGTATATCTATCTCCTTCAAAAGCCATTCAACGATTCAGGCTCCACCGTGCTATGGGACAGCAAGTTCCACAAGTTCACTACCGTCTGCGAGAAGTAGTTCCTCCTCATCTCTGTTTTAAATCTACCGCCTCTCAATCTATACCTATGACCGATGATAGGGTAGATAGAGAGGAGGTAGCACTTCTGGTGTGGGGGAATCCCAAACACTGGGGCACAATGTTAAAATCAGAGCCAGGCCGTACAGGAACAAAATGAGGAAGTTCCTTCCCATGCAAATTTTTATTCATTCGTGGGACATGACCAGCATTTATTGCCCATCCCAAGTTGCCCTTGACCTTGTAGTGATTCATACAACTGAGTGGCTCACTCGGCCATTTCAGAGGGCAGTTGAGAGTCAATCATATTGCTGTGGCTCTGGAGTCACATGTAGGACAGATCGGGTAAGGACGGCAGATTTCCTTCCGTAAAGGACATTGGTGAACCAGGTAGTGGTAGGAGTTCGAAATTCTCACCCCAAAGGTTGGGAAGCGTTCAAAATTAAGATGGGTAGAGTTATGTAAAGGTATCAAGGGATATCAAGCAAAAGCAAGAAAATACGACAGGGTGGCCCAGTGGTTAGCACTGCTGCCTCACAATGCCAGGGACCCGGGTTCAATTCCAGCCTTGGGTCACTGTCTGTGTGGAGTTTGCGTGTTCTCCGCGTGTCTGTGTGTGTAGCCTCCGGGTGCTCTGGTGGTCTCCCACAGTCCAAAGACGTGCGGATTAGGTTGATTGGCTGTGCTAAATTACCCCTTAGTGTCAGGGGGATTAGGAGGGTAAATAAATGGGGCTACGGGGATAGGGCCTGAGTAGAATTGTTGTTGGTGCAGGCTCCATGGACCAAATAGCCTCCTTCTGCAGTGTAGATTCTATATGGTGCAATTCACCAATGATTTAACTGAATGGTAGAAAGACTGAACGATTATTCCTGTTCCTAATGCCTGTCCCATTTTCTGAGTCTTTGTCATATTAATCCCTCCTCTTATCTGTTTAATACACATCTGAGCTGTGTCACACCTGAGCTGTGTCGACAATGTGTGTGTATCACAAATAAATGACACTGAAGAAAAACTGGGAGACCACAAATGGAAGTACCATGAGTTATAACAGGAGGCTATTACAATTCGGTAATACCTCAAGGCCAATTTCTCTCATAATCCCAACCAAATTTGTCCCGTAGATCACTCAACCTCAAGATAATATATAGTTCCAGTACAACCTCACAACAGCGTTAAACATATGCTTGTGCAAAAAAAAAGCATATTTAATGATTAGAAATAATGCTTACTGTGCCTAACGTTGAGTTCACAATAACAGCTACAGTTTAACAACTGGCAAGGAAAGGCAAGAGTGTTAATTGGCGATTTAGGTTTTAAATAGATTGCAAATGATCGCTGAATTCTGAATGGGAATGAAATCATTTGATACGACGCTTCTTGTTCCCCAACGGGGAGGCTTTACACAGTTTCCTCTGCTGAGCTAGACCCGGGTTTTCAGCAAAGGTAGTTGCTCCAGGAAATGGGTTGTGCAAGGAGTGATCTGTGTGGCTTAGAGGCTGAGATAGACATGAGAAGATGGATGCCGCCTCACACACATTCAGGATCAGAGTACTGAAATAAAAGCAAATTACTGTGGATGCTGGAATCTGAAACTAAAACAGAAAATGCTGGAAAATCTCACCAGGTCTGACAGCATCTGTGGAGAGAGGAGCAGGGCAGAATTCTCCAGCCCCGCTGGTCTAAAAGCTGGAAATTCCCGCCCGACTGTCAATGAGGTTTCACATTGTCCGCAACCCCCAACGCTAAAATTCCAGTGGCGGGCAGGATGGGAGAATTCCAGCCGCAGAGTTCACATTTCAATCTGGATGATGCTTCTCCAGGGCCTCAACAATGAATCTGATCCCTAAACACATCAGCCTTACTGAAGTATCCTGCCACTGACATTCACTGCGCTGTGTTCGAACACCCACTTCAGGTGCTTAACAGGTGTCACCCTGTTGAGCATACACCTATCTCTGAATTATAAAGGTCATGGATTCAACCTACTACAGAGTGGCATGGTGGCACAGTGGTTAGCACTGCTGCCTCACAGCGCCAGGGACCCAGGTTCAATTCCGGGCTTGGGTCACTGTCTGTGTGCAGTTTGCACATTCTCCCCATGTCTGTGTGGGTTTCCTCCAGGTGCTCCGGTTTCTTCCCACAGTCCAAAAGATGTGCAGGTTAAATGGATTAGGCATGCTAAATTGCCCCTTAACTCTCCAAAGATGTCTAGATTAGATGGATTAGCCACAGTAAATGCACAGGGTTACAGGGTGCAAGCCTGGGTAAAATGATCTTTTGGAGAGTTAGTGTGGACTCGATGGGCCGAATGGCCTGCTTCTGCACTTTAGGGATTCTATTCTATAGATGCTCATCTCCCATTATGTTACATTGTCTTCACCAGAGATAGCAACTAGTTTCTGTATGCTTTAGAAGTCATGATGTGGAGATGCCGGCGTTGGACTGGGGTAAACACAGTAAGAAGTTTAACAACACCAGGTTAAAGTCCAACAGGTTTATTTGGTATGCAGACGCTGCGACAACGGATGAATGAACACCGCTCGACAATCACCAGGCAAGACTGTTCTCTTCCTGTTGGGGAGCACTTCAGCGGTCACGGGCATTCGGCCTCTGATATTCGGGTAAGCGTTCTCCAAGGCGGCCTTCGCGACACACGACGGCGCAGAGTCGCTGAGCAGAAACTGATAGCCAAGTTCCGCACACACGAGGACGGCCTCAACCGGGATATTGGGTTCATGGCACACTATTTGTAACCCCCACAGAGTTTCACTGGCTGTCTTGTCTGGAGACAATACACATCTTTTTAGCCTGTCTTGATGCTCTCTCCACTCACATTGTTTTGTTTCTTAAAGACTTGATTAGTTGTAAGTATTCGCATTCCAACCATTATTCATGTAAATTAAGTCTGTGTCTTTATATTCTCTGTTTGTGAACAGAATTCCCACTCACCTGAAGAAGGGGCTTGCAGCTCCGAAAGCTTGTGTGGCTTTTGCTACCAAATAAACCTGTTGGACTTTAACCTGGTGTTGTTAAACTTCTTACTGTGCTTTAGAAGTATCAGGGGTTGGCACGGTGGCACAGAGGTTAGCCCTGCTGCCTCACAGCACCAGGAACCCAGGTTCAATTCTGGCCTCAGGTCACTGTCTGCGTTGAGTCTGCGCGGTCATAGAATCCCTGCGGTACTGAAGGACTACTGAAGGAGGCCATTCTGCCCTTTGAGTCTACACTGACAACAATCTTTCCCCAGGCCCTATCCCCACAATCCCACTCATTTACCCAGCTAATCCCTTTAACCTACACATCCCGAGGCAATTTAGCATGGCCAGTCAACCTAACCCGCACATCTTTGGACTGTGGGAGGAAACTGGAGCACCCGGAGGAAACCCGCGCAGACACGGGGAAAATGTGCAAACTCCGCACAGACAGTGACCCAAGCCAGAAATCGAACTCAGGTCCATGCTTGGAGGGCCGAAGGGCCTGTTCCTGTGCTGTATTGTTCTTTGTTCTTTTGTTCCTGGAGCTGTGAGGCAACAGTGCCAACCACTGCGCCACCGTGCCTGCATGGGTTTCCTCCAGGTGCTCATTTTCCTCCCACACTCCAGAGATGTGCGGGTTAGGTTGATTGGCCATGCTAAATTGACCCTAGTGTCAGGGGGATTAGCAGGCTAACTATGTGGGGTTACGGGGATAGGGTCTGGGTGGGATTGTGGTCGGTGCAGACTCAATGGGCTCGTGCTCGTGCTCTGTGGGGATTCTATGATTGTATGATCTTTGTCTGGAAACAGGGTGGGGTTTCATTGTCTCTCAGAGTATCACCCTCCAGCAATCCTGCCAGTGACCAACTTTACATCCTCAGCCATCTTTGCTAGCTGTGTGCCCATTTTTTAAAAAACTCACAATTTTTACTTATCGTTCAATATTTCCAAAGTAATTTGAAGTTTTTCCTTCATTATTATGACACCACTCAGCTCCTGACTGAATTACAGTCTTGGTTTGAGCATGGATAAAAAATCTTAGCTCAAGAGATGCAATCTTGAAATCAAGACAGCATTTGATCAAGTGTGGTGTCAAGGAGCCCTGGCAAAACTGGAGTCAATGAAAATCAGGGCAAAACGTCTCTGTTTGGTTGTAGCCATTCAGTGCCATTCATGACTCCTCAGACACTGAAACAATCCATGTCCATATGCAGCAAGACCTGGGCAACATTCAGGTTTGCACAGATAAGTCGCAAGTAACATTCACTTCACCTCAGTGCCAGGCAATGACCATCTTCAACAAGAGAGAATCTAACCATCTCCCCATGATATTCAATGGCACTATCATCACTGATTCCCCCACATCCTGGGGAGTTACCATTGACCAGAAACTGAACTGGACAGACATGTAAATACTGTGGTTGCAGGAGCGGGTCAGAGGCTGTGAATTCTGCAGCAAGTAACTCACCTCCTGACTCCCCAAAGTCTGTCCACCGTCTACAAGTCAGGAATGTAATGGAATACTCTTCCCTTGCTTTGTTGGTGCAGTTCCAATAACAGCTTGGTTCTGGTTCAATCACAGCTTGGTATGGCTATGCTCTGTCCAAGACTGTAAGAAGCTACAAAGGGTCGTGAATGAAGCCCAGTCCATCACGCAAACCAGCCTCCCATCCATTGACTCTGTCTACACTTCTCACTGCCTCGGAAAAGCAGCCAGCATAATCAAAGACCCCATGCGCACCCCGGACATTCTCTCTTCCATCTTCTTCCATTGGGAAAAAGATACAGAAGTCTGAGGTCACGTACCAACCGACTCAAGAACAGCTTCTTCCCCGCTGCTGTCAGACTTTTGAATGGACCTACCTCGCACTAAGTTGATCTTTCTCTACACCCTAGCTATGGCTGCAACACTACATTCTGCACTCTCTCCTTTCCTTCTCTATGAACGGTATGCTTTGTCTGTATAGCGCGCAAGAAGCAATACTTTTCACTGTATACTAATACATGTTACAATAATAAATCAAAATCAAATCAAATCAAACACTTAAGAAGCTCGACACCTTCCAGGAAAAAGCAGGCCCTTTGATGGGAACCCCATCCATCACCTCAAACATTCCCTCCCTCCTCCAGCAGTGCACAGTAGCAGCAGTGTAGCAGAGACAAGGTGCTCTGCAACAACTCACTAATCCAACAACAAAGTAAAGTAAAGTTTATTTATTCGTCACAAGTAGGCTTACATTAACACTGCAATGAAGCTACTGCGAAATTCCCCTAGTCGCCACACTCCGGCACCTGTTTGGGTCAATGCACCCTAACCAGCACGTCTTTCGGACTGTGGGAGGAAACCAGAGCACCCGGAGGAAACCCACGCAGACACGGGGAGGACGTGCAGACTCCACACAGACAGTGACCCAAGCCAGGAATCGAACCGGGGTCCCTGGCACTGTGAAGTAGCAGTGCTAACCACTGTGCTACCATGCCACCCCGTGAAACAAGTGAGTATGACAAGGGCAGCAGGTACATGTGAACACCATCACCTGGAAGTTCCCCTCCAAGCCACTCGCCATCCTGACCTGGAAATATATCAGCCGTTCCTTCACCGTCACTGGGTCAAAATCCTAGAATTCCCTCCCTAACAGCACTGTGGGTGTACCTACACTACATGGACTGCAGCGGTTCAAGAAAGCAGCTCGCCACTCACTACCTTCTCAAGGGCAAATTAGGGATGGGCAATAAATGATATTCTTGCCAGCAACACCCATCCCGTGAAAAAATAAAACAAACAGAGGATATTAAGGACCTTTGGACATCTTAAAGGCATGGAGCAGCTTAGCAGAGACTCTCCTCAGGTATTAGTGGAGTCCATATAGGCAGCTTGTATAGATTGCATCAAGGGCCCGTTCAGTGAAACAGTCTTCACCCATTCTCATGCCTCCTGATGTCCTTATAAAGGTGAGGCCTAAATCAGTGGCCTTCTGACTTGCTTTACCTGTGGGAGAGATGAGATGGCTTTGATTAAAACAACGTAGATACCCGGTGATCACTTGAACTTTAGCAAGAGGCGATAACCTCATGGTATTTTCGCTAGACTATTAATCTAGAAACTCAGCTTATGCTCTGGTGACCCCGGGTTCAAATCCCGCCACGGCAGATGGTGGAATTTGAATTCAATAAAAGAAAATATCTGGAATTAAGAATCTACTGGTGACCGTGAAACCATTTTCGATTGTCGGAAAAAACCCATCTGGTTCACTAATATCCTTTAGGGAAGGAAATCTGCCATCCTTACCTGGTCTGGCCTACATGCGACTCCAGAGCCCACAGCAATGTGGTTGACTCTCAACTGCCCTCGGGCAACTAGGGATGGGCGATAAATGCTGGCGGCACCTTAGCCAGAATTTTACCGCCCCGCCCGCTACAGGAATTGGAGCGGGTGAGGGGCCGACAATGGGAAGGTCCGTTGACCTCAGGCAGGATTTTACGGTTTCGGGATGAGCGAGGCCATAAAATCCCTGTCCCAGGGATGTCCCACAAACGAATAAAGGAAAAAATGGGTTACCCTTTGCGCAGTTTGACCTTGGTTTGGTCTGTTGGCTTGTGGCTTTAATCCGCCCACTATCATGGCATATTTATGCTTGTGGTTTGGCCAAGAATTGAGATCTTGCAGATTCACAGCAAGTCCTTTGTTGTATCCTTGAAATCTCAGGGTTAAGATTCCATTGCAATGAAGGTTCAGTTCAGAAGCGTCAACATGGCATAGAGCAACCCTGTTGGATGTTTAAGTCAAAGCTCACCTTACCCTTTCCTGGAGTGTCAAGCATTGGGAACTGGCAGATTCAGAATTAAAGGTTAACAGTGACAGCAACAACCCAGCTGTCAACGCGCATGAACGATTTTAAGCAATTAAGATTTAAAAAATCTGTGGCATTTACTTTGGACACAAGCATTGTGATAGACTTCAGAATGCAGAGCAATCCTTGAGCATTTCTGTTAGAATTCATTGATTTGCTGTCAGGCTTTTCAAACAAATGTAACCTTGAAAGAAAGGAAAATCTATTCTGTTTGCTTGACCTCAACCTTTGTGAGTTTGGTTAAAATGGGATAGACTTGTACCTTCCATAAATGTTGCATAAACAAGATACTCCGACACGTTTCGTGTCAGCTGTCGCATCCATTGACGACGCAACATCAATCAGCGGTAACTTCCTCAGTGATCTACGGGGGTATGTTCCGGAATCTGACAAAACATACAAGACTGGATGTGTCCACCTGTCAATAGCAGTGGCAAATTGAGTACAGGGCGAGATTTTAACTCACTCGCTCACTGGGCCCTCTATGCCTGCTGTGATCTGAAAGAAAATGAAAGGTTTGCATTTATCTCAGGAATGTCCAAAGCACTTCAGAGTCGATGGGGGGAGTTTTCCTGCCCCTCCCACCACGGGAATCGTAGCAGGCGGGAGGCGGGGGGGGGGGGTGGCGGACCATGCAAAGGTCCGTTGACCTCAGGCAGGATTTTCCCATTTTGGGGCGAGCGCAGCTGGAAAGTCCCGCCCAATGCAGACCTTTGTCACTGTTGCCATGCTGGAACTGTGGCAGCCAATTTGTGCACAGCAAGATCCCAAAACATCCAGCAATGTGGTGATGATCAGATACTCTGTTTTATGGGTGTTGGTTGAGAGAGAAATATTGATCAGGACGTCAGATCCAACTCCCCAACTCTTTGTCTAAATGGTACTGTGGGATCTTTTTCATCCATTTGCCAATTGTGGCTCCATCTTCTAAAGTATGAATTTCAATGAACTTCCGCTGAATTTTCCTCTCAAGGGAGTGTGCATAAAGTGCAGTGAAAGTATGGAAGTGTGATAAGAGGTGAGTGAAACCAGTGAGGAGTGAAAATGAACTAAAAATGTCACTTTCTCAGACCACAATGTCCTAGATCTTCCACGCAGTTTTATTTCCACATTTGCGTTAACCTATTTAAGATGATAAGATCAGAGAGTCTGGGCTACAGCGTGTCCTGCTGTCTTAACAGCTCCTTGATATGGCAAGGCTGTACACATTCTTACCTTCAGTTTTTGATAGTATTTGACAAGCCAGGAACATGTTAATGTGTTGTGTTGTGTTAGAATTCACAAACCCAGTTTGGTCCGGGCAGAAATGATGGAAGTATGGAAATTGAATCATAGAATCCCTACAGCGCAGAAGGAGGCCATTCGGCCCATCGAGCCTGCACCGACCACAATCCCACCCGGGCCCTATCCCCGTAACCTCACGTATTTATTTTGCTAATCCCCCTGACACTGGGGGCAATTTAGCATGGCCAATCAACCTAACCCGCACACCTTTGGAGTGTGGGAGGAAACCGGAGCACCCGGAGGAAACCCACGCAGACACGGGGAGAACGTGACACCACATAGACAGTGACCCAAGGCCAGAATTGAACCCGGGTCCTTGGCGCTGTGAGGCAGCAGTGCTAACCACTGTGCCACCCCTCTGTTAGTCTGTTAAAGCTGTTTTAACGTGAATTCTCCCATTGTGGAACACACAGAGGATGCCATCTTAGATCATTATTGCACCCACCTGGACAAAAGAATGGGAATCATTGGACAAGGCAAACAGGTACATGGCCTCAAAACCCAACCCAACAGCGGTCTGGTTTCTACCTTCCAAGGAAAGAGTGGTCCACCCACTCTTTCCTTGGAAGGTTGAGTGGTCCAAAAGGTTCAAGACTGACCACGGCCCCAGTGTGGTCAAACTCCACATACTCCACATTAGTGTCAGCCCTCTGTGTGCCTGTGGGAGAGAACAATCAATGCACCACATCATAAAAGAGTGTCCAATTCACAGACTCAGTGGAGGCCTATCCGCACTCAAAACAAAGAACCGGAATACACTGCTTGGTTCATTCGCTAAATGAATAATCATTATTAGTGACTGGAGTTCTTTAGAACCTTCATCAGATAGAGATCTTGGTTGAGAGGTATACATTTCCCAGGAGACTGGGAAGATCTGCCTTGCATTTCTTCAATATGGGTGTCATGGGGGAATATGTCATGGGCTCCACCATTCAAAATAAATAATTTCAAAATAATAATTGGGACCCTGACTTAATTTGCCAGCCTTTCCTTCTGAGGTTGACTCCCGCCACCAGGGAAACAAGGTGAGCCATGGCAATTGCCACTGACATTGGCGGGACCGGAAGATCTCGCCAGTGGCCAATGACGAGGACATTCTACAAAAAACAAATACATGTTTATCCCAAAGCACATGGGTCATCACAAATGCCAATAAAACAAATGGTTAGAAAAGTTTATTCAAAGCCTTGATTCATAGAAACCCTACAGCACAGAAAGAGGCCATTCGGCCCATTGAGTCTGCACCGACCACAATCCCACCCCGGGCCCTATCTCTACAACCCCATACATTTACCCTGCTAATCCCTCTAACCTACGCATCTCAGGACACTAAGGGGCAATTTAGAATGGTCAATCAACCTAACCCGCACATCTTTGGACTGTGGGAGGAAACCGGAGCACCCGGAGGAAACCCACGCAGACACGAGGAGAATGTGCAAACTCCACACAGACAGTGACCCAAGCCGGGAATCGAACCCAGGTCCCTGGAGCTGTGAAGCAGCAGTGCTAACCACTGTGCTACCGTGCCGCCCGTAATTGATTGATCTTGTTTCTGCAGTTTAAGTTTAAAGTTTATTTATTAGTGTCACATGTAGGGTTATATTAACACTGCAATGAAGTTACTGTGAAAACCCCCTCGTCACCACACTCCAGCGCCTGTTGGGGTACACTGAGGGAGAATTTAGCATGGCCAATGCACCTAACCAGCACGTCTTTCAGAATGTGGGAGGAAACCGGAGCACCCGGAAGAAACCCACGCAGACACGGGGAGAACGTGCAGATTCTGCACAGACACTGACCCAAGCCGGGAATCATACCCAGGTCCCTGGCACTGTGAGGCAGCAGTGCCACCCATTGCCATACATTGCCATAAGGGGGTAAGAGAGAGTTTAAAAATATTTCATTAAAAACACTGCAGTCACAAGAATCAGCAGAATCCCCAATGTGTCAGTCTACTCAAGGTCTTGAAAAAGCCAAGCCTTTGAGTTTCACTGATAACATTATTTTTCTAATTGGTATTCGAACGTGTATTGATTTCATTGAGACATTCTTAATAACCAGCTCTGTTCCACTCTGCTAATTATTGTAATTAGTGTCTGGCAGATTAAATCTAGCTGTTTGTCAATGCAAAACATGCCAGGATAAGTCCCCAGTGATGATCTGCCACAACAGTTTCCCTGCAGTTGTGAAGTTATCTCACTGAGAATGTTAAGCAGTAAGAATAGCCTTGGGTGCTAATTGTATCGAAATGGCAAAGGGTGCAAGACGATTTGCTCCGATAGCAAATCCTGACAGCATTTATCATCTCATGAAATATACTAGCCAGAGGAAATGTTCATGAATCCATTTACAATGGTGTGCCCCAGAAAAACTGGAGCCATTCTCCCCTCCTCCAGCCCCTATCCCACCCCACAAAGTATTGTGACACAAGGGGCTGGGTTGGAATGAAGAATCTACTGAAGCCAGCTCATGTTCTGGGGACCCGGGTTCAAATCCCGCCATGTCATTTGGTGGAATTTGATCAATAGAACATATCTCGAATTAAAGGCTTCCCACTAATCTTCGCCACATTGTATGTTTTCTGCCTGCAGTGAGCATGTCCATGCAGGAATTCCAAATGTGGTCGGTGCAGACTCGATGGGCCGAATGGCCTCTCTCTGTGCTGTAGGGTTTCTAAGATTCTAAGATTTCAATGCCAAGTCTGAATCTCGGGTTCCTCTGGATCTTTATGAAGGTGGTGGCTATACCATGGGGATAGCTCCTCTTTTTCTCTCCTCTGCACCAGCAGTCAGCAGCTGAAACTTTTCCAGTTTATGGGTAGGCAATGGCCTAGTTGTATGATCGCTCGACTCTTTATCCAGAAACTCAGCTAATGTTCTGGGGACCCGGGTTCGAATCCCGCCAGGGCAGATGGTGGAATTTGAATTCAATAAAAAAAATCTAGAATTAAGAATCTACTGACGACCATGAAACCATTGTCGATTGTTGGAAAAACCCATCTGGGAAGGAAATCTGCCGTCCTTACCTGGTCTGGCCTACATGTGACTCTAGAGCCACAGCAATGTGGTTGACTCTCAACTGCCCTCTGAACAAGTGCAACTAGGGATGGACAATAAATGTTGGCCCAGCCAGCGATGCCCATGTCCCATGAATGAATATATTTTAAAAAAAGAATTATGTCAGAATGGAGGCAGGAGACCAGAAAATGTCATCAACGTGATCTCTGATGTCTTCCCGCCTCCTTCCTGTTGTCTGAAATTTTCATGAGGGGATTGCGAACGCGCCCACACTCGTGTTTCTGCCAATTAATGGTATTTAAGGGCCTAGTTCAGAACCTGACCTTTTCACCCTCATAAACATTTTTTGGAGGTGGCAAGTGTTCACGTGTTGACGGCCTCTGACCAGCTGAAGCCAAATGTGCTGCGGTTCGGGGAGGCCCAAAATGTCATTGCAGGTATATCACCAAAGGCTGGTCAGAGCTGAGAGAGTTTACCCCTTTGAACTGAGTGTGGTAGCAACCCGTCACATGTTAGAGGAGGAGCTGGCTACAAATAAAGAATTTCACCAGTTCAGGGGGCCATCACTCTCCTGGCATCACCTGGGCATTGGAGAAGTGGGCTCTGATTCCACCTGAGCACCGGGAAGGGTGCAGCTGAAAATTAGTGCTGCACCCCAAGAACTCCAGGCCGGTTAGAGATGAGAAGCAGCAGCTTGCATGGAAAGGGTGCAGCACTGGGTATCAGGAGGCCTGAGAACACACACAAGGGACGCAAAGAAGAAAAGACCCCACCCTGAGAACAGGATCCACTGGCAAAGGTGGAACTGCCTGGAAATGATTGTGGCAATGGAGATTGCAACTCTCCAGTCAGATAGTCAGAGACGTCTGTGCCCTCTTCAGTGTGGCCCACTATGGCATCTCACAGGTGGCTGGACACCAGCTCATTTCCAAGGCAGCAAATACCATCTTTGCCAAAGCTGGAAAATGCAGTAGATTCACAACTTGATTCAATATCGCAGGTTCAACAGTCACTGGGCTTTGCCACCATTGCTGGACATCCCCAAGTGCAGGGTGTTGTCCGCTGCATCCATTTTGCCATCAAGGCAGCCAGTGACTGGCCAATGAGATCCATCAACAGGAAGGGGCTTACACTTCCTCAACGTTTGACTGGTCTGTAACTGTAACAAGAGATTCCTTCAATTGTGCACCTGTTTTCCTGGGAGCAGCGCTCCGAAAGCTTATGGTATTTGCTACCAAATAAACCTGTTGGACTTTAACCTGGTGTTGTGAGACTTCTTCCTGGGAGCTGCCATGATTCCTTCATCCTCCTCCAGCTCAGGCTGCCTCAAACCTTCACTCAAGCCCCCAACATGTGTGGATGGATCCTGGTGAACAAGGGAAATCTATTGAAGAGACAGCTACTGACCACTCGATGAGAGCCCCAGACAGACACATAGGCACTAATGCATCTGCTCAGCAGGACAACTGTTGTATAGTCTATCGGGCTTCTGAAAATGCAACTCCATGGCCTGTAAGGTGGTGTCCTCAATACCCTCTGACAAGGGTCTTGCTTCATTGTGATGGTCTGCTGCATTCTGTGTAATGTGGCCCTTCAGAAAGGTGTCGACCTCAAGGCCCATGAGGTCCTGGAAGGAGAGAGTTCATTCGGGGAGGAGCTGGATCTGAGAAAGGAAGAAGAGACCAAAGGAGGTGATGTTAAACAGCGAGGTGCCCCTGCTGTGAGATGGTCTCCTCCATCCACCCTCCAGGAAGAGAGCCACTCTCCTCTCCCTCACAGACTCCAGCATCAGACCCAGATCTGCTGCCATCAGACTTTTGAATGGACTTACCTTGCACTAAGTTGATCTTTCTCGACACCCTAGCTATGACTGTAACACTACATTCTGCACTCTCTCCTTTCCTTCTCTATGAACGGTATGCTTTGTCTATATAGCGCGCAAGAAACAATATTTTTCACTGATACTAATAGATGTGGCAATAATAAATCAAATCAAATCAAAAAATCAGATCAGCATTGGCTCCTCTGTGCCATCTCGCTCCCTCTGGTGCAGCGGAAGGCTCTGGCACAAACCATAGATCCCTACCTGAGGACAACCAGCAGCCTCAGTGATGGTCCCACACTTCATCTGATCCACCTCCATTCCTGCCCCCATTTCCCCTGAGTGGACCTCGATGAAGGGCTCACCCCATGAAAATCTGACATTCAATCAGTTTCCCTCTGGAGGCAGTTTTCTGACCAGCAAACAGACCCAACTCCTGTTAGCCAGTTCCATGATGAAAATCCGGCCCCTCACACCCCTCCCCCTATGCCAGTGTCTGCTATGACGCAGTGGCAGCATTCACACATTTGAATATGAATATGGTGTCCTGTTTACCGGACTATTCATCCAGACCACCATAGTAACGAGAGAATTTCAATTCAATACATCTGGAATAGAAATGTTTGAGCAGTAATAGTGACCATGAAACCAATGGATTGTCATTGTAGTCCACCTCGTAAAACTCCTCCTTGACAGGGAAGGAGATCTGCCATCATTACCTGGTTTCACCTACTTGTGACTGCAGACCCTATAAAAATATGATTGTTTCTTAACTACCCTCGGTGGCACAGTGGTTAGCACTGCTGCCTCACAGCGCCAGGGATCTGGGTTCGATTCCCGGCTTGAGTCACTGTCTGTGTGGAGTTTGCACGTTCTCCCCGTGTCTGCGTGTGTTTCCTCCAACAGTCCAAAGGTGTGCAGGTTAGGTTGATTGGCCATGTTAAATTGCCCCTCAGTGTCAGGGGGGATTCGCGTCAGGGTAAATACATGGGGTTACAGGGGATAGCGCCTGATGGAATTGTTGTTGGTGCAGACTCGATGGGCCAAATGGCCTCCTTCTGTGCTGTAGGGATTCTATGATCCTATGAAAAGGTCTAGCAAGCCACTCAGTTGTATCTTAAGGGAAGTTAGGGATGGGCAATAAATGCTGACCCCCACATTCTGTCAATGAATAAAAGAGATATCAAATCATTGTGCCCCAATCAGAGGCTTGAGGATATTGTCCAGGTCAATACAACAAGTGCTGAACTCTGAGAGGTGCACTTTATGGTTGAGATTTTGAACCAAGGCCCCAACTGCCTCCTTGGGCCTCCAATCAATCAACAACAGTTGAAGTAAATTCTCTGCACATTCATTCCTTTGCTGTTTGTGAGATTTTGCTAGTTGCAGAAATCCTGCCACATTACAACAGTGGCTGCAATTCCTAGGCTTTGGGTTGTGAAAGGCACTCTATAAATGCAAGTTATTTCCCCATTTCCCTTGATTCCCTTACTGATTAAAAATCTGTCCATCTCAGCCTTGAACATACTTAACGACCCAACCTCTAGAACCCTCTGCGAGAAAGAATTCCACAGATTCACTCCCCTCAGAGAGAAGAAATTCCTCCTCATCTCTGTCTTAAATGGGTTACTCTGGGATTTTGCCCTCTGCTCTTAGACTCTCCCACAAGAGGAAACAATCGCTCAGCAT
Organism: Mustelus asterias; assembly: GCF_964213995.1. Classification (NCBI taxonomy): domain Eukaryota; kingdom Metazoa; phylum Chordata; class Chondrichthyes; order Carcharhiniformes; family Triakidae; genus Mustelus; species Mustelus asterias. Next base: position 35,928,491 of record NC_135822.1, read on the forward strand.
CTACCCTGTCAAACCCCTAGGAATCCGATATGTATCAATCAGGTTGTGTCTCATTCTTCTAAACTCCAATGAGTACAGACCCAACCTACTCAACCTCTCCTCATAGGAAAATCCCTCCATGCCCTCGATTGACCGAGTGAACCTTCTCTGAACTGCCTCCAATGCCTGTATATCTTCCCTTAGACAGGGGGACCAAAACTGTTCACAGTATTCCAGGTGTAGTCTAACTAGTGCCTTGTATAGTTTTAGCAAGACTTCCCCATTTTTATACTCCATTCCCTTTGGAATAAAGGCCCAACATTCCATTTTTCTCTGGGGAGGCACGGTAGCACAGTGGTTAGCACTGCTGCCTCACAGCGCCAGGGACCTGGGTTCGATTCCCAGCTTGGGTCACTATCTGTGTGGAGTTTGCACATTCTCCCCGTGTCTGCGTGGGTTTCCTTCAGGTGCTCCAGTTTCCTCCCACAGTCTGAAGACGTACTGGTTAGGTGCATTGGCCATGCTAAATTCTCCCTCAATGTACCTGAACAGGCGCCGGAGTGTGGCGACTAAGGGATTTTCACAGTAACTTCATTGCAGTGTTAATGCAAGCCTTACTTGTGACTAATAAATAAACTTTAAGCTATTACCCCTTGAACATCCATGATAGGTTTTTGTTATTTAACCCTTAAATCCCTCAGTGCTGCAGCTTTCTGCAGTCTTTCTCCATTTAAATAATACTCAGCTCCTTTATTCTTCCTGCCAAAGTGCATAACTTCACATTTTCCTGCATTATATTCCATCTGCCAGGTTTTGCCCACTCACTTAACCTGTCTATATCCCTCTGTAGACACTTTCTCTGGAAATCTACCGCCCCGCCTACCACGGGAATCGGAGCAGGTGAGGGGCGGACAACGGGAAGGTCCTCTGACCTCTGGCAGGATTTTCCAGCCTCGGGTTGAGCAAGGCTGTAAAATCCCGCCCTTTGTGTCACCTTCACCACTCGCTGACTTTTCAGATTGTGCTCGGTAGTTTTACAATGACGGGCGGAACTCTCCGGCCGCGCTGGTCTAAAAGCCGGAAATTCCCGCCCGACCGTCAATGGGGTTCCACATTCTTCGCAACCCGCCCACTAAGATTCCAGTGACGGGCGGGATGGGAGAATTCCCAGCCGACAAGTTGTGTTCGTGAAACATCAAGCTCACAGCGAAATATCCCAAGGCAGGAGGTCAAGATGAATGGTCAACAGTTGGAACAGGAATCACGATGATATGGATGGAATTTTAGGGCCCCATGGAGATGGGAGCAGGGCAGCAAAATGTGGCAAGCCATTCAAAGGCCCACTGACTTCAGCAGCGTAAAATGCTGCCTTATATTGAGTGAGAATAAGTGGGGCTAAAGCCTATACCTTAAAGCAGGTTTATTTCGAAGACAGCAGAGTAAGGTCACAGACTCTCCCAGTTCCTCCCGGTTAGGGTTCATGGTGGGAGATATAGGAAGGATGTCCGGGGTAGGTTCTTTACTCAGAGGGTGGTTGGGGTGTGGAATGGACTGCCTGCAGTGATAGTGGAGTCAGACACTTTAGGAACATTTAAGCGGTTATTGGATAGACACATGGAGCACACCAGGGTGATAGGGAGTGGGATAGCTTGATCTTGGTTTCAGATAAAGCTCGGCACAACATCGTGGGCCAAAGGGCCTGTTCTGTGCTGTACTGTTCTATGTTCTATTACCCTGAGTGAAATTGCAATGATTCCCTATTCCTTCCCCAACTGGGGACAGCAGTGTGTAATAACCAACTCCAAGCATGCACACTACTACATCACAATTTCAACATTAACAATCATAATTTAAACTCCTTAAAGTTTATTTATTCGTCACAAGTGGGCTTACAGTAACACTGCAATGAAGTTACTGTGTAATTCCCCTAGTCGCCACCCCCTGGTGCCTGTTCAATCATAGAATCCCTACAGTACAGAAGGAGGCCACTTGGCCCATCAAGTCTGTACCGACCACAATCCCACCCAAACCCTATTCCCGTAACCCCACATATTTACCCTGCTAATCCCCCTGACTCCAGTGTCAGTTTAGCATGGCCAATCAACCTAACCCGCACATCTTTGGACTGTGGGAGGAAACCGGAGCACCCAGAGGAAACCCACGCAGACACGGGGAGAGCGTGCAAACTCCACACAGACAGTTACCCGAGGCCGGAATCGAAACTGGGTCCTTGGCGCGGTGAGGCAGCAGTGCTAACCACTGTGCCACCGTGCCGCCCTGGTTCGGGTACGCTGAGGGAGAATTTAGCAGGGCCAATGCACCCTAACCAGCACGTCTTTCAGACCTGGAAACAATTTGTCAGAAGCTGTTTGCTACCAGAAAGAAATCAGAGCTAGGACAATGGCAAAGAATGTATTCCCGAAACATAAAGAATTGCTCAGAATAGAAATGAGTAGCGATCTTATCAAAAGAATTAATAAGACTTTGATTTGGAACGTCTTGTATGGGGTTGAAAAGGGGACTTTGAGAAAAGACATCCAAAGTTGTAAAATGTGGTACTGGAGAAGGACGGAGCGGGTCAGTTGGTGAGAAGAAAGAACAATGAAGAAGTTCTGTAGATGGTGGAGGAGGATAGAAGTGTGGAGTTACTGCAATAGGGCGGGAGAGAGAGCCTGGGTAAGATACTCTGTTGGGGAGTCAGTGCAGACTCGATGGGCTGAATGGCCTCCTTCTGCACTGTAGGGATTCTAAGATTGTGAGATCATGAGGAAAAGGCAACAAGATTGGGATTGGCCAGGTTCTGAGGTATGAGAACTTGCTGAAGGGGGTGACTGCAGGAAGATTGGAGCATTGTACACCGATAGGGAAAAAAGGAATGGCTACATTCGATAATTTAAAATTAAAAAAGGGGGGCTGCAATCAGCAAGAGGAAACTGTAAGGTCAGAGGGCGTGCTCTTGGGCAGATCGCCACTATTGTCAAAGACAGACAACTCGGCTGTCCTGTCTGTTACAGATAGCCTGGGATCAAATCTTGTCTACTCTCTCATTCAGCAAGCATGGCACTCAGGTGAGGTGTGAATGTCCACGGGAGCTTAACACAGAACGGACAACACATGCAGGTGGCAAAGGCAAGGCTTTCCCCCCCCAAGTGCGACTTACTATACTTTTCATTTTAGATTATCTGCACATTCTGATGCGAATTTCTTTCTGTGTGCCCCTGTGCAGAAAGCAGGGACTTGGAACATCTCCCCATTGTGTTTATAGACCTTCACACCACCTGCAAAAATGCCTGATTCCAATAATGATTAATAATGCAGTCCTGTGGAACACAGTAAAACACCAAATCTGCTCAGTAATTCATCATAAAAATCTCCAATAGAAGACTTTGCAAATGCTCGAAGTCGTTAGGAAGTCATAATATAATGATGATAAATTCTTGCCTCGAATCTAATTTTTTTAAAGTTTTGCACTCTCAGCGACATTCGCTCTCCTGAGTAAACTCTAAACGGAATCTTCAAATGATGAGTTAAAGGTCTACAGTCAGTGCCAGACAAAAAAATAGCAAGCTCATTGCTGAGTCAATGGGTCTCAAACAAGCTAAAGAGAGATTGCACCATCTGGAGTGTTGGTTTAGGTTGGGAGAAAGGGAGGTGATGTTAGGAGGGGAGTGGTATTATCGCTACACTATTAATCCAGAAACTCAGCTAATGTTCTGGAGACCCGGGTTAAAATCCTGCCATGTCATTTGGTGGAATTTGACTTCAATAAAAAATATCTGGAATTAAGAATCTACTGATGACCACCAAACCATTGTCGGAAAGACCCATCTGGTTCACCAATATCCATTAGGAAAGGAAATCTGCCGACCTTACCTGGTCTGGCCTACATGTGACTCCAGAGCCACAGCAATATAGTTGACTATCAACTGCCCTTGGGCAACAAGGGATGGGCAATAAATGCTGGCCAGCCAGCGACACCCATGCCCCATGAATGAATAAAATAAAAGGTAGGGGAATGAATGAATTAACATCATCTGGTGTGGTTCTCCCCTCGTCGGAAAGTGACCACAAGCTTGATCCAAAGGATTTAGGGGGCATTTTAATGGAGGAGAGGGAAGCAAAGAGCTTTGGGACCTGGATAGATAAAAGCCTGGACACCAGATATAGGACAAAGGAAATTGGGGATACACATGAGGCCAGAATGAAGTAGAGTTCTGGAATGGTTGTTGCATAGCTAAATAATCTGCCAATACTCAATGGTTGGAATCCAAGCAGCTGGCTATTATTTGGATGCAATAGGAAATGGGAACCAGCAACAGTGGAACTAATCCAATATTTCACCACTGAATGTTCAAACCTTTTTTTAACTGATTTGTGGAACATGGGCATCGCTGGCTGGCCAGCATTTATTGCCCATCCCTTGTTGTCCGAGGGAAGTTGAGAGTCAACCACATTGCTGTGGCCCTGGAGTCACATGTAGGCCAAACCAGGTAAGGTTGGCAAATTTCCTTCCCTAAAGAGCATTAGTGAACCAAATGGGGTTTTTCCGACAATTGACAATGGTTTCATGGTCATTAGTAAATTTTTAATTCCAGATTTTTTTTATTGAATTCAAACTCCACTAGCTGCCATGGTGGGATTTGAATCCAGCTCCCCAAAACATTAGCTGAGTTTCTGTATTAATAATCTAGCAATAATACCACTAGGCCATTGCTTCCCTTCGATCACCTTTTACCCCTGCATCCATCACCAGGTCTAACCAAGGCAACTTTTGTTTCTTCTGAGTGGAAGCCAATCCTTATTCTACACTGTCACCACACACCCTCAAACTGAACAACCTCTCCTTTGACTCTACTCACTTCCTCCAAATAAAAAGGCATTGCTATGGAAACCCATATGGTTCCTAGTGTTTTTATGGAACAGGTGGAATATTCCTTGTCTCAGCCCCATTCTGGTCAGCTCCCTCACCTTTTTCTCTGATGCATTGATAACTACCTTGGTGCCATTTTCTTCTCTCATCCCTTGCCCTCCCTTCTAGGCCAGATTCGCCAGCCCCCCCCCCCCCACAACACCCCACCACACACCCCACTGCCCACCCCACCAGCCTCGACAGTAACTCCATTATCCTCTGCCATTTCCGTCAGCTTCCGTCTGCTTTCTCCCTCCCCACCCCCTCTCCCCTGTCAATGTTCAGAAGGAAGCATTGCCTCGGCCACAAGCTGCTCCGCTCCACAATCGCCCCCCAACACCTGCTCCCCTCGCACAGCACCTTTCTCACCAGCACAGAAGACGCAAGATCTGCCTTTTATTTTTACCTCAACCATTCAAGCCACCGAAACCAGTAAGTGGTTACAATTCTGCTGATTTGGAAAATTGCACCTTGATGCAAGCAACAGGATCTCATTAGACCATACAACCATAAGAGATAGGAGCAGAATTAGGCCATTTGGCCCATCGAGTCTACTCCGCCATTCGATCATGGCTGATAAGTTTTCCATCCCATTCTCCTGCCTTTTCCCCGTAATCTTTGATCCCCTTACCAATCAAGAACCTATCTCTGTCTTAGGAACAAAGAACAAAGAAAATTACAGCACAGGAACTGGCCTTTCAGCTGTCCAAGCCTGCACCGACCATGCTGCCCATGAGAACTAAAACTCCCTACCCTTCCAGGCTCTCTATTCCCATCCTATTCATGTATTTGTCTAGACTCCCCTTAAAAGTCAATCAAAATACTCAATGACATGGCCTCCACAATCTTCTGTGCCAATGAGTTCCACAGATTCATAACCCTCTGGCTGAAGAAATTCCTCCTCATCTCGCTTCTAAAGGGCCGTGACTTTACCCTGAGGTTGTGCCCTCGGATCCTAAGTTTCATCCTGCACTGAAAGTCAATAGTGATTTATCCTTTTCAATTGTCCATGAAGACCACTGGGACTTCTTGAAGTTGAGGTGCTATCGAAATGCAAATCTTCCTTCTTTCTACAATAGTCTCAGCGATCGGACCGCAGAGGCGCCTTGAAGAATGTCTGATTTAATGAGCTCACGCTTGTGCAGTAAGTTGGGAGATAACTTCCTCACCCTGAAGCTGATAAAATAGACATTGAGTCAAGGCCTAAAATAAATTGATCCAAACAAAGTCAATAGCCACAAACTACAACATCAATCATGTCACTGGCTGAATGAGCCCACCATTTTAATAGCTCGATGGATACTAAAATAATGAGCACTGAGTGGTTGTAATTTTTCTCGCTCAGGATTGATTTTGGAAGTTGTGCTTAGTGAGATTTTCCCCCGAGGGAGTATTGCATATTATCAATTACTGTGAAACCATCCCATAAATTGCAAGCTGCAAGGGCAACAGAACTTGGCTATCAATCTTCCCATTTCACCAAATTCAGAAATTAATCCAGCCATTTCTCACATAGTTTGCCGCTTAGGAATTTAACCACAGAGGAGCTGGCACCAGAAACAATGGAGGCTCGGGTTAGGTGCCAATCCTTCAGTGCACCTCCTTCTAGAGTTTGAAGGTCGTTGGGTTCATTTGGGGTGGCATGGTGGCACAGTGGTTAGCACTGCTGGCTCACAGCACCAGGGACCCGAGTTTAATTCCTGGCTTGGGTCACTCTCTGTGCGGAGTCTGTATGTTCTCCCTGTGTCTGTGTGGGTTTCCTCTGGATGCTCCAGTTTCCTCCCACAGTCCGAAAGACGTGCTGGTTAGCCATGCTAAATTCTCCCTCAGTGTACCCGAACAGGCGCCGGAATGTGGCGACTAGGGGATTTTCACAGTAACTTCATTGCAGTAACCGTCACTCCAGGATTTGCAACACATAGCTCTGGCGCAGTTCTGAGAGCAGTACTGCAGCTTTGTTGGGGGAGCTTGCCTTTGGGGTCGATCCCTGTTGGCGCATTGAAGTGGATGGAAACAAAACTAAATTGATCCCTGTAAGTGTCGGTTATGGGGGGGACACAAGTTAAAAGTGAGGCGTGGGAGGTTTAGGGGGTGTGAGGAAAAGCTTTTTTACTCAGAGTGGTGACTGTCTGAAATGCGCTGCCTGGGAGGGTGGCGGAGGCGGGATGCCTCACATCCTTTAAAAAGTATCTGGATGAGTACTTGACACGTCATAACATTGAAGGCTATGGGCCAAGTGCTGGCAAGTGGGATTAGGTGGGCAGGTCAGGACCTTTCATGCGTCGGTGCAGACTCAATGGGCCGAAGGGCCTCTTCTGCACTGTAGTATTCTGTGATTCTGCGAAAATCCCATAGCGTGGTCTCAAGAAGGGGAGGAAGTTTTTGTGGTGTTCCAGATGTGTTTGTGGCTCACATGTCAAATCCAAATAGTTTCAGGGTCCTCGTTGGAACAGTGGTTTCCTCACTGCTGGATTAGGTGAAAGTTGGAGAGCGACCAATATTCAGCCAGTCGAGTCAAAACGACCCCCGTAAGTGTCCAATCATAGAATCCCGACAGTGCAGAAGGAGGCCACTTGGCCCATCATCCCTGCACCAACAACAGTCCCACCCGGGCCCTATCCCCATTACTCCACATAATTTCTCTACTAGTCCCTCTGACACTAAGGAGCAATTTCTTTAGCACGGCCACTCAACTTAACCCACACACCTTTGGAGTCATAAAAACTTAAAGCCTTGTGCCTTTTCTTTGAGCCTTCTCCATGTATTTGATGCCCAAGGGAACACAGGGTAGTCTAGCTGCATGCAACTGGCCTGAATCAGGCCTTACATCTCAACATAAGGGGCCTAACTCCATGGGAGGCCCCACTGGGAGACTGATTTGCTTTGAGCTACTGCCAGCAACCATCACTCCAGCTGCTACCCTTCTCTGCTCACAGCTACTGCTTCCTTTCCGACCCAATCTCTGACAATAATCTCTCCCTCTATGTCAACAAAATGAAGGAGATAGTCATCGACTTCAGGAAGCATAGTGGAGAACATGCCCAGTCTACATCAATGGGAATAAAATAGAAATGGTCGAGAGCTTCAGATTTTTAGGTGTCCAGATCACCAACAACCTGTCCTGGCCCCTCCACGCTGACTCTGTAGTTACGAAAGCCCTCCAGCACCTCTACTTTCTCAGCAGGCTAAGGACATTTGGCATGTCCGCTACAACTCTCACCAACTTTTACAGATGCTCCATAGAAAGCATTCTTTCTGGTTGTATCACAGCTTGGTATGGCTCCTGCTCTGTCCAAGACCACAAGAAACTACAAAGGGTCATGAACAAAGCCCAGTTCATCACGCAAACCATGCACCCCCGACATTCTCTCTTCCACTTTCTTCCGTCGGGAAAAAGATACAAAAGTCTGAGGTCACGTACCAACCGACTCAAGAACAGCTTCTTCCCTGCTGCCATCAGACTTTTGAATGAACCTACCTCGCACTAAGTTGATCTTTATGACTGTAACACTACATTCTGCACCCGCTCCTTTCCTTCTCTATGAATGGTATGCTTTGTCTGTATAGCGCGCAAGAAACAATACTTTTCACTGTATACTCATACATGTGACAATAATAAATCAAATCAAATCAAATCAATCACCCCACTGCCTAATCAACCTCCTCATCATTTACCTGAGGGTCACTCCTCCCCAACCTTCAGGTCCTGAATCTCTGGGGCGGAGAGTTGGCCCTCGCCCATTGTGAAAAGAATTATTCTATTCAGAAACATCTCCTCCAATATTTAACTGACTTGAATTAATGGATGGAAAGCATGTCCAGGCGAGAGATGGGGTTCAGTTTTATATGAATACAGAATATAAATGGTTGTGCAAACATTCCGGGTATAATGAGATGATTAAGTTTAAACAATACTGATTGTGATTGAGTGCAGAGCTGTTCATGTTCAATGAGATGGGTTGGCACTGAGCACGGAGCTCATTTTTCATCCATTTAAACACTAATGATGGAGGGGGGATCTTCATCAAGGATGAACCAGTCTCCCTGCGCCGTGCCCAAGGAATTCTTCACACAGCTCAACGATGAGACGAAGATCCAAAATAAGAATAGAAAATGCTGGAAGTACTCAACAGGTCGAGCAGTATCTGGGGAGAGAGAAGCAGAAATAATGGGTTGAATTTTCCAGCCCTTCTGGCCGGTGGGATTTTCCAGTCCCGCCTATGGCAACCACCCTCCGCGTGGCTGGTTCCTTCGGGGGTGGGATGGGTGTGCTACGCAAAACGCCATAGGCATCGGCGGGACTGGAAGACCCCTCTGGCAACCAATGGTGAGTCACCTCCACCATCAGAAAACACAGCGCGAGGTGGGGGGGGGGACTGGAAAATCCTGCTCAACGTTTCAGGTTGATGGTGGCTTCATCAAAGGAAGATCGGCTCTTGATGCATCTCATGACATCCTGCTTGCATTGCTTATCCACCCTCTCTGTACTGTCCTTGCGAGTGTGCTCATGTTCCCAATCTGGTACACGGCCTGGTCACTGCAGCGAGATGTTTGACGTACTGAATCTGAATATGGAAACTCTGATAGCGAAGAACATCTGGAAAGATAATCAGAAGGATTAGACATTGTTCAAGCAGCCAGCATGAAGCAGATTTATCAGATTATAATTACTGATAAACAGCGAAGGCGACAATTTAGAATTCAGCAACTTCACTAAAAAACAAAAATATAATAATTTGCAGTAAAAAGCACACAATGCCCTTTGGCAGAGGGTGGTAATTCTTTAACAAGAAGGAGGCTGGAGGACACTGACAGAAATACTTTCCATCGAATCATAGAATCCCTACAGTGCATAAGGAGGCCATTTGATCCATCGAGCCTGCACCGACAACAATCCCACCCAGTCCTATCCCCGTAACCCCACATATTTATCCTCCAAGTCCCCCTAACATTAAGGGGCAATTTATTACGGCCAATCAACCTAACCCGCACATATTTAGACTGTGGGAGGAAACCGGAGGAAACCAACGCGGGCACGGGGAGAATGTGCAGACTCCACACAGACAGTCACCCGAGGTCGGAATTGAGCCCGGGCCCCTTGCGTTGTGAGGCAGCAGTGCTAACCACTGTGCCACCGTGGTGCCCAACCTATCCAATAAAATCGTCACAATAAGACAAATGATGCACATTTCCATGAGAGGGTTAAAAATGATGTTACATTGAATATTAGCTGTTATGTATGTTGGGGGCATTGCCCCTTTAAGGGAACGGGTCATGTGACCTGGGGTGTGGAGTGAGCTGGTTGGGACCCGCCTTGACTGGACAGTCAATATTTAGAGTGTGGAGCGGGTAGACTGAATAAAGATCTGTGATCCCTGATTCCTAGCTGTGGAGTAGTTCTTGAGGAGATATCTCAGAGATTTAACATTAGCCTGGAGGGATATGGTCCAAGTGCAGGTCAGTGGGACTCGGCAAAAAATGGTTCGGCTCAGACAAGAAGGGCCAAAAGGCCTGTTTCTGAGCTGTAATTTTCTATGGTTCTATGGTTCTACCTATTTTGCCAGCCTTATAAAAGAATTTGTCCAGTTGGCCCAGACCTGATGAAGGTATCACCTGAAAATGTTAGGCTCCTTACAACGTGTGTTGTTTAACTGGTTGTAAGCTTCCAATTTTTCAGTTCCGTTTTTCATTTCTGGTTTAAGGTGTTTCTCTGGAGCTTAGCCACAAAATCAAACTTCCCTTGGACTTTGATATTACTTCAGCTGTCCATTAGCCTTATGATCTCACCCGTACTGCTCATTAACCAAGTGCGACATCAAGGACTATTCCACCCAATGCATTCCTCTGCTCCTTCATTAACCAAACAGTCAACTTGTGAAGTTCTGCCCCTGATGCCTTAGTGACTTGATCCAGTGAATGTCTGATCACCCAGACCACCTCACAGCGCCAGGGACCCGGGTTTGATTCCCAACTTGGGTCACTGTCTGTGTGGAGTTTGCACGTTCTCCCTGTATCTGCATGGGTTTCCTCCGGGTGCTCTGGTTTCCTCCCACAGTCCAAAAATGTGCTGGTTAGGTGAAGTGACCATGCTAAATTCTCCCTCAGTGAACCTGAGCAGGCACCAGAGTGTGGCAACTGGGGGATTTTCACAGTAACTTCATTGCAGTGTGAATGTAAGCCTACTTGTGACTAATAAATAATGTTTAAAAAAGAAATGGACCAGGTTCAATAATTGATCCCTGCTGGGTTGACAAATCTCAATGTGCCTTGAATTAAAGAAGGTGTAACACACACTCTTATCGCAGTCCAGGATCCTAGATGGAAGTGTGCGTCTTGAGTATGTCTCCAATAATGGGGGACCCTGACTTGTGACTGATCAAACTGGACAAGGGTTTATTTGGGAAGGCCCCGACCACATTGAGAGACTTCACCGGGAGTATGCAGAGGCAAAGATGAGGCATCAGAGGGAACACGTGAACCTCCAACCAACACACATACCCAACGCTTTAAGCAGATCCTCATGACAGATCGTACATTGGACTTACCTGCCATCCTGGAACTATTGAATCGGACTGGGAGCAAGTCATCCTCAATCCCTCAATGAGACTGCCTAAGAAGAGAAAAAGTTAATCGAATGAGGACAGCGATGGGCTCAGTTCTGATAACCCCCCGCCACTAAAGATCACACCTGAATACTGACCACAGGAGTGAGGTCCCGGAGGGGGATGGACCCCAGTGAAAGTTTATCCCTGTAAGAAAAACAGAGTAGCAAATAAATGAGAAATGGGACAGGATAAAACTGGATTCTTCATCCTGAAATTGAAGATAAATGGCGGGGATGTAGGCATTGCAGTAACGAGGACAGAGTATAATTGGAACTATAACCAATTGGACATTTTAAACTCATCAATCACATTATCATTGAGAGCAAATTGAGTCCACAGGGGGAGGGACCTTCTCGATTAGGCCTTACTATGTCCTGTTGGCACTTTATAGTTCTACATCACCGTTACCCAATGGTCTTGAGTAAGTTTGTACAGCAATGATGGATTCAATTTGAATCGTGTTAAATGACCATTTTTAAGTCAATTGCAGCGAGTGAATTCACTGAGTGAATATAGCAATCACACCTGGTTCTGCAATCGCCAACTAAAGAAGATTGAACAGAATAGGATCCTTCCCATTTGTCTGACAGATTAGTCCGGTCTCCCGGCTTACAGGAGGTGGTGACAGCTCATCAGTCCTCCTCAGTACAGTTAGATTTTTGCCTCAGAAGTGTTTGAATAGTTGCTGGAATGATTTGTGAAATCTAAGATGGTTCAAAAACACTAGCTGGGTGATACCACTCCTCCCCCCAACCTCCCACACACACCCACACACACCCCTCCAAAATAGAAACATAGAAACTAGAAGCAGGAGGAGGCCATTCGGCCCTTCGAGCCTGCATCACCATTCATTATGATCGTGGCTGATCATCAAATTCAATATCCTGATTCCTCCCTTCCCCCCAGTATCCCTTGCTCCCTTTAGCCCCAAGAGCTATATCTAATTTCTTCTTGAAATCACACAATGTTTTGGCCTCAACTACATTCTGTGGTAGTGAATTCCGCACATTCACCACCCTCTGGGTGAAAAAATTTCTCCTCACCCCAGTCCCTTATCCTCAAACTATGACCCCTAGTTCTGGACTCCCCCACCATCAGGAACATTCTTTCTGACACTTCAAACACAAAAGAGTTTCTGAGGTGGCCAATGTTGGATGTTAAACTGAGATGCTGATTTTCCCCAGGTTTAGCCAAAGACTCCATATTGGTAAAGGAGTAAACTCATACTCAGACAGACCGCTCGAAGGATCATTAAGCGGCTAATTTCAACTGAATCTTCTATCAGTGCTCACCAGCAAAGCCTGTGCAGCATTTCAGTGGGTGGCACCTGAACTATCTCTCTCTCCTAATGACGACCAATGCAGTAAACATTGTGCCAACGATTTCGAGTGCTGCTTAATAGTATTTCCCCTTTTACATCTCACTCGCTGCTGGAGGGTTGAAGTGGAATTTTTGAAACACATCGGGAAACTTCCTGGGACACTTGTTCAAGACTTCACCAAAATTCCAGCAACATTTATTCTGGAAATTACCCGAGCACCACACCTGGGGAAGTTTTTTCTTATTTGTTCATGGTCCATGGGCATCACTGGTTGGCCAGCATTTATTGCCCATCCCTAGTTGCCCTTGAGAAGGTGGTGGTGAGCTGCCTTCTTGAATCGCTGCAGTCCATGTTCTGTGGGTTGACCCACAATGCCGTTAGGGAGGGAATTCCAGGGTTTTGACCCAGTGACTGCGAAGGAACGGCGATATATTTCTAAGTCAGGATGGTGAGTGGCTTGGAGGGGAACTTGCAGGTGGTGGTGTTCTCAGGTATCTGTTACCTTGTCCTAGATGCAAGTGGTTGTGTGTTTGGAAGGTGCTGTCTAAGGATCTTTGGTGAATTGCTGCAGTGCATCTTGTAGATAGTACACACTGCTGCTACTGAGCGTCGGTGGGAGAGGGAGTGGATGTCTATGGATGTGTTGCCAATCAAGTGGGTTGCTTTGTCCTGGGTGGTGTCAAGCATCTTGAGTGTTGTGTTATTCTGCCTTATTGGAGGAAGGGAGGCGTTAGTCATGGCAATCCGCGCAAAGGGGAGGAATGGAAGGCGAAGGTCAGACCAAGACAGAGCAGAACCAGCTGCTGCAGCAGAGAGGGACAGGAGGCTGAGCTGATGACCTTTCCCCCTTTGAGGGCAAGGACATCCTTCCATGTCTGGACCTCCAGTGCAGCATCTGAGAACCTGTGCACCTTCTCCCTCAGTCCCTCAACCACCTTGAAACATGCTGCTCGGTTTCTCCCAGAGAACGCCACACCAGGTGAGAAACCATAGATCATAGAATCTACAGTGCAGAAGGAGGCCATTTGGCCCATCGAGCCTGCACCAGCAACAATCCGATGCAGATCTGATCGCCGTAACCCTTCTAATCCCCCCGACATATTTAAGGGACAATTTTGCATAGCCAATCAACCTAACCCGCACACCTTTGGACTGTGGGAGGAAACCGGAGCACCCGGAGAAAACCCACGCAGACACGGGGAGAATGTGCAGACTCCGCACAGACAGTCACCTGAGGCCAGAATTGAACTCGGGTCCCTGGCGCTGCGAGGCAGTAGTGCTAACCACTGTACCACCGTGCTGCCCTGATAATGTAAATGTTGCCACAGTCCCAGAGGATCATAGACTGCTTTCCCCTTTGAAAGAGAGCTGACTGATGGTGATTTAACCAAAGGGTCACTACACCTCACGTGAGGGGAAAGGTTGAGAAGGCGTAGGCTTCATGAATAACATCAGCCAGTATGGGAATTGAACCCATGTTGTTGGCATTACCCCATATCACAAACCAGCCGTCCACCCAACTGAGCACCCAACCATTCCGGATTTGAAGGGATCATCCCCTAATGGGGTTGTTCGAGGCTGGGATGCTTTTTCCCCAGTATTTGTGATATTGGATCTTCACAGACGCACAGTACACACACGTACACCGCACATTCAAGGCCAAAATTTTGTCTGATTTTAAGAAATTAGATATAACTCTTGGGGCTAAAGGGATCAAGGGATATGAGGGGAAGTGGGGATCAGGATATTGAATTCGATGATCAGCCATGATCAAGGTGAATGGTGGAACAGGCTCGAAGGGCTGAATGGCCTCCTCCCGCTTCTAGTTTCTATGTTTCCTCTTTGATCCTCTCTCTCCGGCACCCTGAAGATCTCTAACAACCTCTCTCCCATCGCCTCCCATCAAGTGTCATGGCCAAAATGTCACTTAAATCTTTTGCTGGGTGTCAGTCACCCTGCTCTACACTTCCCGTGGGAAGGGGTGAGTGGGCCCCACATGTATTGCTCCAAGGAAAGAGTGTCTAATAATCATTCGACTGCTAAACACTCAAGTTTTGCTTTTAATTCCTCCAACCGAGTTCAAATTATGCTCATCAGCAGTTGGGGCCATAGCTATGTGCTAAATCCAGATTTCAAACAGGTGTCTCCTCACAGTACAACACCCATTTAGCTCTCCTTCTTGAACTAAAATAAATCATAGAATCCTACACTGCAGAAGGAGGCCATTTGGCCCAAAGAGTCTGTACCGTCCACAATCCCACAAAGGCCCTATTCCCATAACCCCACACATTTAGCCTGCTATTCCTCATAGAATCATAGAAACCCTACAGCGCAGAAAGAGGCCATTTGGCCAATCGAGTCTGCACCAACCACAATCCTACCCAGGCCCTATCCCCGTATCCCTACATATTTACCCGCTAATCTCTCTAAGCTACGCATCTTGGGACACTAAGGGGAAATTTAGCATAGCCAATAAACCTAACCCGCACATCCTTGGACTGTGGGAGGAAACCGGAGCACCCGGAGGAAACCCACGCAGACACAGGGAGAATGTGCAAACTCCACACAGACAGTGTCCTCCTGACACTAGGGTCAATTTAGCATGGCCAATCAACCTAACCCATACATCTTTGGACTGTGGGAGGAAACGGGAGCACCCGGAGGAAACCCACGCAGACACAGGGAGAATGTGCAGACTCCGCACAGACTGTGACCCGAGGCATGAATTGAACCTGGATCTCTGGCACGGTGAGGCAGTAGTGCTAACCACTGTGCCATCTAAATCCCCTTAAATCATAAAATTCAATGGGGCTTGACTCCAAATACCTCTCTGTAAGGTAGAACCTACAAGCAGATAAAACTGGTCACCATGTGGCTTATTACCCTGCCTTATTCCATCACCATTCAGGTGGATCAGCAACACTATCTCATTCCCATCCAAGAAAGAGAAGGTTATGGACTAGCGCTGACTTTCTGATCTTTGCTGGTTAGTGTTAGAACACACAACTCAAACATCACTTCAGGAATGTTTCCCCAGGCCCTGATCAGCCAAGTTGTCCAATAAGGTGTCACATTTGTAGTACACACATTGAGCATGCCAGCGCCTTACCATTCAAACACAGCTAATGGCTATTGCTGCTGATTCTGACAACACCTGATCCCCTCCCCTCACCCCCACAATAACTCCCATCCCAAATCCCAGAACATAACAATCAGGCGAGCTATGTTGGTAAAGGCAAAATATGCTGGAATCTGAAACAAAAACAGAAAATGCTGGAAAATCTCAGCAGGACTGACAGCCTCTGTGGAGAGAGAATAGAGCCAATGTTTCAAGTCTGGATGACTCTTCATCAGAGCTGCTGTCTCATCTGTTTTTGAGCTATGTTGGTTCATCTTTGCTGCCCTCCAGCTCACTTGCTGAATGTAAGACAGGCTGAAGTCCCATCCTGGTGGGACCTCCTCACCATCGGACTGGACGGCCCAACAAAAATCAGGTTCACCGCCCTTTCAGGTCTGCCCCACACTCTGCCTGTATGAGTGGCTCATCATCTGATACATTCCCTGCCTAAAATACTAGGCCAAGTTATGGTTGTCCCTTTTATCCCATCAGTTTAACTTTGTTGACAAGCCTGTTTTGTGACTCCTTATTGAATGTCTTTTGGAACTCCATGTACAGCACATTACCCTCCTCGACCTCCTCTTTTACCTTGGTGCCTAGCTAAGTTCTTCCAGTTACAACATTAGCGTTTATTTGGAAATGTAAAAAATTGCCCATGTATGTCTTTTATATAAAAAGCAGGACAAATCCAAACTTGCAATTACCAAGCCCCACCTCCCCGGCTAACAGTCTACTCTCGATCATCAGCGAATCTACGATTTACATCAATGATTTGGAGTTGGGGACCAAGTGCAGTGTGTCAAAATTCGCAGATGTCACTAAGATGAGTGGCAAAGCAAAGTGTGCAGAGGACGCTGAAAGTCTGCAAAAGGATATAGATAGTCTAAGTGAGTGGGCAAGGGTCTGGCAGATGGAATACAATGTTGGTAAATGTGAGGTCATCCATTTTGGTAGGAATAATAGCAAAATGGACTATTATTTAAATGGTAAAAAATTGCAGCATGCTGCTGTGCAGAGGGACCTGGGTTTCCTTGTGCAAGAATCTCAAGAAGTTAGTTTGCAGGTGCAGCAGGTAATTAAGAAGGCAAATGGAATTTTGTCCTTCATCGCTAGAGAGATTGAGTTTAAAAACAGCGAGATTATGTTGCAGCTGTATAAGGTGCTGGTGAGGCCACACCTGGAGTACTGTGTACAGTTTTGGTCTCCTTACTTGAGAAAGGATATACTGGCACTGGAGGGGGTGCAGAGGAGATTCACTCGGTTGATTCCGGAGTTGAGAGGGTTGGCTTATGAGGAGAGACTGAGTAGACTGGGGCTATACTCATTGGAATTCAGAAGAATGAGGGGAGATCTTACAGAAACATATAAGATTATGAAGGGAATAGATAAGATAGAAGCAGGGAAGTTGTTTCCACTGACGGGTGAAACTAGAACTAGGGGGCATAGCCTCAAAATAAGGGGAAGCAGATTTAGGACTGAGTTGAGGAGGAACTTCTTCACGCAATGGTTGTGAATCTGTGGAATTCCCTGCCCAGTGAAGCAGTTGAGGCTACCTCAATGAATGTTTTTAAGGCAAAGGTAGATAAATTTTTGAACAGTAACGAATTATGGGTTATGGTGAGTGGGCGGGTAAGTGGAGCTGAGTCCACGAAAAGATCAGCCATGATCTTATTGAATGGCAGAGCAGGCTCGAGGGGCCAGATGGCCTACTCCTGCTCCTAGTTCTTATGTTCTTATCTGTCATCAAGAACTATAAAGAAATATTTACCAATAACTTTCTCCCTGAAGCTCAGATTGGGTTCTTCCAGGGCCACGTGCTTGATCGCATTACAGCTTTGGTCCAAACGTGTTCAAAAACTGAATCCTAGAAATGAGAACTGCCCTTGGCATCAAGGCAGCTTTTGACCAAGTGTGGCTTCAAAGAGCTCGAGCAAAACCGAAGTTAATGGGAATCAGGGTAAAACTCTCTGTTGGCTGCAGTTATACCTGGCACAAAGGAAGAGGTTTGTGGTTATTGGAGGTCAATTATTCAGTCTCGGGGCATCACTGAAGGAATTCCTCAGGGGAGTGTCCTAGTTCCGACTGTCTTCAGTTGCTTCCTCAATGACCTTCCCTCCAACATATGATCAGAAGTGATGATGTTCAGTGATGACTGCACAATGTTCAGTGCCTCAGATACTGAAGCAATTGATGCCCAATTGCAGCAAGGCCTGGATAACATCCAGGCTTGGTCCAATCAATGGCAAGTGACTTTTGAGCCACACACTGCTTTGCCAACTCCCTCTATGACCATACTTTGGGTTATCTAACATAATGGGTACAACTTACCGGCCATACATGCCACCCTCCTGCTGCAGTGAGGTCGGAGAATTTGGCGCCCAGCCAAATTAGTGTGTCCCTGACACACGAGACATGAAGGTTCTTTAAGTTTACAAGTTTAACTTTATTTATGAGTGTCACAAGTAGGTTTACATTAACATTGCAATGAAGTTACTGTGAAAATCCCCTAGTTGCCACACTCCAGCACCTGTTCAGGTACACTGAGGGAGAATTTAGCACAGCCAATGCACCTAACCAGCATGTCTTTCAGACTGTGGGAGGAAACCGGAGCACCCGGATGAAACCCACACAGACACGGGGAGAACATGCAGACTCCACAGACAGTGACCCAACCGGGAATCGAATCCGGGTCTCTGGCGCTGTGAGGTAGCAGTGCTAACTCTCTGTGGTGAGTCTGAAGCTGGCACCATGGTGGATTTTGGCAGAAGATTCTATAGATTGGATCAAATAGTTTCTAAAATGTTGTTTGGAAGTTTATGTCGATCGGGGTATTCATTTCTCTCCTTGTCACTCTTAACTGGGGTGAACATGTTCATCCCGGACAAAGACACTGGGCGGGATTTTCCAGCCCCGCTCGCCCCAAAACCGGAAAATCCCGCCCGAGGTCAACGGACCTTTCCATGGTCCGCCCCTTGCCCGCGGAATGGGAATATTTGTCCCACTGGGCAGGATTTTCTGTCCCTTCAAATGATAGGATCTTCCAATCCAACCAAAGGGAACCCCTGCACGGCAAGTTCCTTGATGGCACAGCCGGTGGCCGACACAAACAGCCAACTATTTCGCCAGGACTGGAAGATCTCACCAGCGTCCAATGGCGAATGGCCCCCGCCACCAGAGAATCCAATGAGGGAGAGGGGGCGGGGGAGGGGGAACATTGTGTTTCAAACAGTTTAAAGAAAAATAAATGAAGATTGTGAAGAGAAAGCCAGGAGGCGAAAGAGCGACGGGCCAAGAGGAGAAGGTAACCTTTCTGCATGTGTATTGCTTAAAGAGGATTAAATGGAACAGCATAAGTTGGGCCTAATAAGCAGTTGGAAGCACGAAGCCTTTCATTGGCCTGGAAAGGTCATGGTTCACACTGTGTTTCAGAAATCTGAGTTTGTAAAGACATAACTATGGCGTATTGATTTTACTCTGTTGATCTTTTCTCTTATAAATTTATGTTATTGATTGCTGGCTCGATATGAGAAAGGGCTCTGGGTATTATCACTGCTGGGTTCATTTACAGTAACCTTCACCACTCCACTCTTTCATTTGGAGCCTGTCCCTGCTTGCTCCCGCAAACCCACTTAATCTCAATTATTCATGCTGCTCCACTGTAAGCCGTACGGACAGAACACAACTTTAAAACGAGTGTAAATTAGAATAGTTTTCAGAGCAGTGTTTGAGAAATCTTCCCACATTGCGTTTTGTTGTTTTCTTTTATTTCAGATCAATCGATTGTATTAAAACTGTCAGGGGCCTGTGCAGTGCATTAGTTTGTTTTTTCGCTCATTCCCAGGACTTGGGCATCGCTGGCAAGGACAGCATTTATTGCCCATCCCTAACTGCCCTTGAGAAGGTGAGAAGCCACCTGCATGAATGCAACTGAGTGGTTTGTTAGGCTGTTTAAGAGGGCAATTCAGAGTCAAAGTGCTGTGGGGCTGGTGTCACGAATACGGCAAACGAAGTAATTACACCAAGGGCAACATGGTGGCACAGTGGTTAGCACTGCTGCCACACAGCGTCAGGGATCCAGGTTCAATTCCGGCCTTGGGTCGCTGTCTGTATGGAGTCTGCATATTCTCCCCGTGTCTGTGTGGGTTTCCTCTGGGTACTCCAGTTTCCTCCCACAGTTCGAAAGATGTGCTTGTTAGATGCATTGGCACCTAAATTCTCCCTCAGAGTACCTGAACAGGCGCCGGAGTGTGGCGACGAGGGGATTTTCACAGTAACTTCATTGCATGTTAATGTAAGCCTACTTGTGACTAATAAATAAACTTTAAGATTCCTTTCTGTAATAATCTTACCGAGGAATCACCAATCACCCTTTATTTACAGACTATTCAAAACGCCGTTCAGCGGCTACAGTGTACAGATCAGCCCAGAGTCTATCGACTGTCAGCTGGAGTGGAGTCAGCTGTTTTTAAACCTTCCACCCACCCCCCACCCCGCCCTCACTTCTCCCTCCCTGTAGGACAAGCCTCCACTCGCCTAATAAGGGAGCTGGGACTGTACCACACCCATGGGGAGATCTATTGATGATCCCCCGGGCCATCGTTGTACTTTCCTAAAGAAAATTTGTGAACCAGATGGGGTTTTTAGCACAGTACAATAGTTTCATTATCACCATTACTAATGTTAGGTTTTCATTTCAAACGAGGAGGCCTTGTGACGCAGTGGGTAGTGTTCCTAACGCTGAACAAGTAGCTCCGGGTTTGAGTCCAATGCCAGAACTTAATGGCCACGGAAGGAGTTTTCAATGTAGTTCAACAGGCTGATAATCAGCACCAAAATCCTTCCCCCACTATTCACAAAGGGTTAAACAGTACGTGTGAAGATATTCAAGAGAAAGAGATTCGACATTCACTTAATTAAATTTAACTCCCCCAGTTGCTGTGGTGGGATTTTTTGTTTTCTGGAGGTTTTATGTCTCGACTTTTTTCATTTATCCATGGGATTCAGGCATCGCTGGCTGGGCCAGCAGTTGTTTCCCAGCCCCTGTTGCCCTTGAGAAGGTGGTGGTGACCCCACAGTGCTGATTGGGAGGGAGTTCTCGGATTTTTACCGAGTGACTATGAAGGAACGGTGATATATTTCCAAGTCAGGGTTGGTGAGTGGCTTGGAGGGGAACTTGCAGGTGGTAGTTTTTCCACGCATCTGCTGCCCTTTCCCTCCTGTACGGTAGAGGTCGCAGGTTTGGAAGGTGCTATGGAAGGAGGCCTAGCGAGCTGCTCCAGTGCATCTTGTAGATTAACACTGGATCATTGGTCTAGGCTTCAGGATGAGGCACGTCCTAACATTCAAGGCTATGGGCCAAGTGCTGGTAAATGGGATTACGTAGGCAGGTCAGGCGTTTCTCATGTGTCAGTGCAGACTGGATGGGCTGAGGGGCCTCTGCTGCACTGTGTGATTCTGCAATTCTGGATTATCAGCCCAATAACATAATCACAGGACTAACCAATAGGCCTATTCTGTTTTAAACAAAAGCGATCAGTCCAAATGTTTAGAACCAACCTGGGATGTGTACAGATGTGGGATGAAAGGGCACAGAAGGATGCCATTCAGCCCCCCTTGTCTGTGGTGGGTTGCTGAAATAACTGTCCAGTCGGCAACACTCTGCTGTTTTTCCCCTACGTACTTTTCTTTTGTTTCAGGTACAGCTCCAATTCCCCCGGAGAAAGTTAAATCTCATTTCCTTCATCTGCTCAGGTGGCGCACCCTGGCCCATAACCATTTTTTGGTTCACCTCCAGGTTTGCGCCATCCTGACTTGGAAACATATCGACCGTCCCTTCACCGTCGCTGGGTCAAAATCCCGGATCTCCCTCCCTGACAGCGCTGTGGGTAGACCTACATCCACATGGCCTGCAGTGGTTCAAGAGGGCAGCTCACCACCATCTTCTCAAGGGGCAATTAGGGATGGGCAATAAATGCTGGCCCAGCCAGAAACGCCCACATCCCATGAGAAAAATTTAAAAATCAGTTTTAAATAAAAATTCTCCTCAATTCCCTGTTTCTTTTGCCAGTTTTTATAATTCAGTGTCTCCTGGAAATGACTGACCTTACCACCTCAATTTGGGACAGAACAATGGAAAGCTGCTTTGGAACGCAGTTCCTCTCACGATTCCTTTATTGAATTCCGAGGGAAAATTACAGACACTGTTCCGTCTGCGATTCCCAATCAATCATCGCTAATTCCTTCCTCAGTTTGTTGCTTAGTTCCCCTTAATTGGAATGATTGGGTGTTAAAGACAAAATCGTGTAAAAACATAGAATTAAAGAACAAAGAACAAAGAACAAAGAACAGTACAGCACAGGAAACAGGCCCTTCGGCCCTCCAAGCCTGTGCCGCTCCTTGGTCCAACTAGACCAATCGTTTGTATCCCTCCATTCCCAGGCTGCTCATGTGACTATCCAGGTAAGTCTTAAACGATGTCAGCGTGCCTGCCTCCACATTATCTAGAAGTTACTAACAAAGACACAGGCATGCTTGACCCAACCAGGCCAGGCCCAAGGTAGCATCAATTTAACCTGTTTCAGTCATAAATGTCCCTGTCATAGTCCAGGGGCACGATCTTACTGCCCGTTCATGCCACACTCCCACTGCAGCGAAGACGGAGAACTTGGTGACAAACCAAATCTCTGTTCATAGCAGCCGGATGGGAAAATCCCGCTGGCATGAACGGTTGGAAAATTCCGGCTTAAATGTGGGGACCAATCGCTCCGAATCAAAAATGTATTTAACCTCTTAAGGTCTGGCTAAGGTGGGGGGAGGGGAAGGGGGTGAGGGGGGGCATTGCCAGCTGAGGAGAGCAAATAAGGGATGTAGAATTAAAAGATATAGCTTTCCCGGTGGAGTCGACGCAGTCATGAAGTTAAAGTTTATATTTATCAGTCACAAGTAAGGCTTACATTAACACTGCAATGAAGTTACTGTGAAATTCCCCTAATCGCCACAGTCCGGCGGCACCTGTTTGGGTCAATGCACCTAACCAGCACATCTTTCAGCATGTGGGAGGAAACCAGAGCACTCGAAGGAAACTCACACAGACAGTGACCCAAGCTGGGAATCGAACCCGGGTCCCTGGCATTGTGAAGTAGCAGTGTTAACCATTGTGCTACCGTGCCACACCAGAGAACTTTCCCTGTGCAGGTAAACCTTACATTACGGGTACAGCTGTGGTACAGTGTGCGTTGAATCTTAGCAGTCATCTTGAACTATCTGTATAGCTGTAAGGTTATCGAGTCCCAGGCCTGGATTTACTGCTGAAGGTGGGAGGTCCCGACCAGTCAGCAGGATGCAATTAAATGGCTGCCACCAGGGCGGCCATTTCTATTAAGGACGGCCACCTATCATCACCGGGAGCCGCAGTCAATCGATAGACCACTCTGTCACTGTTGCTATTGTTTCGGAAGGTGTTCAATTCTTATCCTCAGCAAAAGATCTGACTGGAGACAAAGATGCTTTTACCAAGTATATTTTATTTGCATGTACAGCATTACAAAGCACTATGACAGAGCGAATGCTCCTCTCTCAGATTCCCCTCACTCCATTCCAGATGATATCGTCCATACTCAGTAGCTATTGTAAAAGCGATGTTAGAGTTACCCCTTCCTGTACAGCCCGCAGCATCACCAGGAGCAGCAGGCACTACTAGGGCTGCACCTGGAAGAAAACAGTGCAGAGACCGGCGTGCGCCCTTCATTGTGTCTGGTCATGCCAGGGTTTTATTCATTGGAGTTTGATGCTAGGATTATATTCATTGGAGTTCAGAAGAGTGAGGGGGATCTCATAGAAACTTATAAAATTCTAACTGAATTAGACAGGCTAGATTCAGAAAGAATGTTCCTGATGGTGGGGGATTCCAGAACTAGGGGTCATAGTTTGAGGATAAGGGATAAACCTTTTAGAACTGAAGTGAAGAGAACTTTCTTGACCCAGAGGGTGGTGAATGTGTGAAATTCACTACCACAGTAAGTGGTTGAGGCTAAAATGTTGTCTGATTTCAAGAAGAAATTAGATATAGCTCTTGGGCTAAAGGGATCAAGGGATATGGGGGGGAATCAGGATATTGAATTCGATGATCAGCCATGATCAAAATGAATGCCAGAGCAGGCTCGAAGGGCCGAATGGCCTACTCCCACTTCTAGTTTCTATTTTTCTGTGTTTCTATGACCAGTCAACCTGGACTCTAGTGGGGGGAGTGTTTGGAGAGGGCAGGTTGCCACGGGAGCACTGTTTCTGCCGAGGGAGTCGGGGGGTCGGGTGGGGGGGGGGAACACTTTGTGGGCCAAAGTGTAATTGAAAAGAAAGCCCCTGTCGCTAGTTAAATACTGCTCCACAATAAGCCGTATGAAACAGAACTCAGCTTCCAAAGAATCAATAGCTAAAAAATAGCATCGTTGTTGAAGCAATGTTTAAGAAACCTTCCCCCATTTTGCTTTGTTGCTTTTTCAGATCAATCGATTGTATTGAACTGCCAAGGGTCTGTGCAGTGCATTCATTTCTCTGTATTCATTCACGGGATGTGGGTGTCGCTGGCTCAGTCAGCATTTATTGCCCATCCTAATTGCTCTCAAGAAGGTAGTGGTGAGCGTCTTGCTTGAATGCAGCTGAGTGGCTTGGTGGGCCAATTGAGAGGGCAGTTAAAATCCAACCACATTGATGTGGGCCTGGAATCACAGATAAACAAGGTTGTGCTTCTTTTGGGGTCAACAAATTGAGGGATAAATTGAAAGGCAGCTGCAATAAGTCTTCGGAGGCAGAAGTCCCTTCACCATAATCCCTTTATTTACAAACTCTAACACCAATACACAGAGCGCTAATAGTTAGCAGTCTACCTCCGGGGGTGCCAGAGGAACTGACACTCCCGGTTAAATACAAGGCAAAGATTCCCTGCTTGGCCCATCAATTGGATCCTTAATCAGGGAGTTCATAGGCCAACCTCAATGGCCTGATTGAAGACATTACAGCAGCCCCTTAAAGAGATATTCCATCAAAATAAATAGAATCTGAAAGGAAACTTAAAACATCGAAACAGAATGTGATTAAAGAGGTTCAGAAATCACCCCAATCCCTGAGGAGCCCATTGGGTATGAAAGACTTCGATGGTGTCAGCAGACACCATGTGCTATCTTTCCAGAGACTCACAGCAGCAAACATAGCTGTGGTAGAGGGGCAGACAGTCAGGACGGATGGCCCTATTAATGGCCTGCTTGGCAAAACAAATAAACTAAATTAACCATTATAACCATGTGGTGTGACCATGGTTAGCGGGGACCAATCAGGTTTGACAAACAGATTCCACAACAAGCATTAAGGTCGGCCATTATAATTCCACTCTGCCAAGAAATAAAGTAATTCCAACCAATTAAAAATTAGCGGGTGGAAGTTTAATATAATTTGAAAAATATAAATGAATCACATTCTAACCAAAAAACCTGGGCCTTGTGAAACCTTGGCCCACTGGGCAAGTTTTTTGGTGGCTTTTGCTACCAAATAAACCTGTTGGACTTTAACCTGGTGTTGTTAAACTTCTTACCAAGTTTTTCTACGACAGGGAACAGTAAGAAGTCTCAACACCAGGTCAAAGTCCAACAGGTTTATTTGGAATCACGAGCTTTCTGGAGTGCTGCTCATTGATCAGGTGAGGAGGGGAAGGCAGAGGGGACAATTAATCAATACCAATTTTTAAATTTGTTAATAATGTGGGACAACAACTCATGAATTATGAAATCTCAGACTGATCGGAGTCGGTTTTACCCTTCTGACGTTTGAATATCGAGCGTGGCTGAAACCGCAAAGTTGAAAAGATGCCCCTTACCCGCCTGGCATTTATTAGTTACGATGAGCTCCCTCCCTTCAAACAATGTCTGTGTCTTTTTTACTTAAGCAACCAGCTGTATCGGTTATGCAAAGTCTCCAGCAATAACAGAGCTGAGAAATTGCCGAGGACTGCGAACGTACTCCCTCCGGGAGATTAACTAAATCTGCTCCTGCGTGTTTCTGAGCAATGTTTATTTGAGCTGTCAACTGAGCAAAGCATTCTTTCTGATTTCCAGAGCTGAGAAATGCACTTCGGCTCATTGCGGATCTGGCAGGCTGCCAGCGAGCCCATTCCTTCACCATCACAGTCATTCCCGGCTAATGAAATTAAACAGGTTACTTGGTGTTAATGTGGTTCGCTATGAACTCCATCTCGCCCTGTCTTCTCGCTCCCTTTTTTAATAAACTCCAAACGCATTGACGTATTTTGAAATTATGGATATCAGCAGCTGAGCCGAATACTTTTTGTACCGCGCTGTCCGTGGTGCTGAAACCTCGGCACAATCAAACATTACTAGTGTGTGTGTGCGGCGGTGTGGAAATAAGTTGAAGTTTATTTTATTAGTGGGCTTACATTAACACGGCAATGAAGTTACTGTGAAAATCCCCGAGCCGCTTCACTTTGGTGCCTGTTCAGGTACACTGAGGGAGAAAAGCAAATAGATGCTGGAATCTGAAACCAAAAGGGAAAATGCTGGAAAATCTCAGCAGGTCTGGCAGCATCTGTAAGGAGAGAAAAGAGCTGACGTTTGGAGTCCAGGCGACCCTTTGTCAAAGCTTTGGTTTTCTGAACTTGAAATGTCAGCTCTTTTCCTCTGCAAAAAATTGCCCCTTAGTGTCAGGTGTATTAGCAGGGTAAATATGGAGATAGGGCTGGGTGGGATTGTAATCGGTTCAGACTCGATGGGCCGAATGGTCTCTTTCTGTACTGTAGGGATTCTATTATCATTAGTCTTTAGGGTGGCATGGTGGCACAGTGGTTAGCACTGCTGCCTCATCTAGGTTCAATTCCGGCCTTGGGTCACTGTCTGTGTGGAGTTTGTACGTATCTGCATGGTTTCCTCTGGGTGCTCTGGTTTCCTCCCACATTCCAAAGATGTGCGGGTTAAGTGAATTGCTCATGCTAAATAGAAAAACTACAGCACAAAACAGGCCCTTCGGCCCCTGAGGATCAGGGGATTAGAAGGATAAATATGTGGGGTTATGGAGATAGGGCCTGGGTGGGATTGTGGTCGGTGCAGACTTGATGGGCTGATTGGCCTCCTTCTGCACTGTAAGGATTCGATGATTCTACTTCCCTCAGTCTCCTCTGTTCCAAGGAGAACAACCCTTTCCAGTCTTTCCTCATAGCTGTAATTCCCCAGCCCTGGCAACATTCTCATAAATCTCCTCTGCACCCTCTCCAATTACATCCTTTCTGTTATATGGTGACCAGAACTGCAACTCAAGTTGTAGCCTAACTAATATTTTATACAGTTCCAGCATAATCCCCCCCTGCTCTTATATTCCACATAAAAATAAATGAAAGATTCCAAATGGAGGCTGGTGTTCCCTCTGCACTGACAGTGCCAGATGTCAGATATTGCTTGAATGTCATCGCATTGCCCCAGGCTAAAAACAGATTGGGCCTATAAATGGATAAAAGCTTTAAGTTGAGCAATAAAGATGATCAAATGCTTTGCATATACTCATGGGTTTTCTTGATCTTCTAGTTTCTTGCAGTCTTGGGCAGAGCAGGAGCCATACCAAGCTGTGATACAACCAGAATGAATGCTTCCCATGGTACATCTGTAGAAGTTGGTGAGAGTCGTAGCGGACATGCCAAATTTCTTTAGTCTTCGGAGAAAGATGTGATAGCACCAGAGGGGGTATAGAGTAGATTCACCAGGATGTTGGCCGGGATGGAGCATTTGAGCTTAAAGAGAGACTGGATAGGCTTGGATTGTTTTACTTAGAGCAGAGTAGGCTGAGGGGGGACATGACTGAGGTGTATAAGATTATGAGGGGTATGAACATGGTGAGTAGGGAGCAGCTGTTCCCCTTGGTTGAGGGGTCAATCACGAGGGGGCATAGTTTTAGGGTAAGGGGCAAGAGATTCAGAGGGGTTTTGAGAAATTATTTTCACTTAGAGAGTGGTGAAAACCTGGAAAGCACTACCTGGGAAGGTAGTGGAGGCTGGAAATTTTACAACCTTTAAAAAGTATTTGGATGAGCATTTGAAACACCACAACATAAAAGGATATGGGACAAGTGCTGGAAAATGAGATTTAGTGGTGGTCATTGCAGACTCAATGGACTGAAGGACCTTTCCTGCACTGTATGACTCTATGGGCGGGACTGGAAATTCCCACCCGAGGTCAATGGAGATTTCCGTTGTCGGACCCTTGCCCCCGCTGATTCCATGGCAGGTGAGGTGGTAGAGTTCCGGCCTATGACTCCACAGCAGGAAGATTGACACTTAAAGGACATCGATTTAACGAACCATGAGGAGAGGAGCGGATATTTTAATGCAGTAAGTTGTTAGCAGAATATTGGAACTAGGGTAGGCCAGTCAACACCCAAATACAAGCAGGATGCTGGCACTCTGAAATAAAAACTGAAAATGCCAGATAAACTCAGCAGGTCTGACAGCATTGGTGGAGAGAGAAACAAGAGTAAACGTTTCAAGTCCAAGTGACCCTTTTACAGAGCTGGGGAGGGATAGAAATGGAATGAATTATATAATTGGAGAGGGGAAGACAGATTAGAAGGTCAGTGATATGTTGGAGCTGAGGTGAGATTGGCAAAGGAATGCCTCCCTGCCCAGCCTGTTCTAACATTTAATGAGCTCATGGCTGATCTATTTCTGAACTCCTTCACTTAGCTTTTCCCCACATCCCTCAATGTCCTTGACTGGCACTGATCTGTCAGTCTCAAGTTTAACTGAGCTAACATCTATTGAGTTTTGTGGAAGAGTATTCCACACTTCAATGGCCAGTTGTCATGACTTAAACTGCAACTGTACCCAAAATTATGAAAATTTCTTCCCTAACTTCTATCCTGAATGGCCTGCCTTTTAAAAGATGCCGTCTTGCCCTAGACTCCCCCCACCAGTGGGAAACATTTCTCTTTATCTATTCATAGAATCATAGAACACCACAGTGCAGAAGGAGGACATTCGGCCATCGAGCCTACACCAACAACAATCCCACCGAGGCCCTATCCCCGTGACCCCCATGTATTTACCCTGCTAATTCCCCTGACAATAGGGTCAATTTAGCATGGCCAATCAACCTAACCCATACATCTTCAGAGTGTGAGAGGAAACTGGAGCATCCGGAGGAAACCCATGCAGACACACGGAGAACGTGCAAACTCCACACAGACAGTCACCCAAGGTTGGAATCAAACCCAGGTCCCTGGCGCTGTGAGGCAGCAGTGCTAACCACCGTGCCACCCCAATTCCATCCAAAATCGTAAAGAAATTCCAATCCAATCACTCTTATACATTTATATTCCAGGGAATACAACCTTAGTCTCTGTAATCGCTCTTCCTCATGTAACCCTCGGAGTCTAACAACATATTGGGGAATCGATATTCAACACCTTCCAAAACTGATGTGTCTCATCTAAGATGCAGTGCCCAGAACTCTACACAGTCCTCCAGATGTGGGCCAATTGGGACAATGTATAGCTGTCGCCAACCTTCTTCCCCTTTGCATTCTGGCCCTCTTGTCATAAAAACTAACATTGTATTTGACATTTTCATCATTTATTGTAACCAGACTGCTAACATTTTAATGATCTATGTCCATTATAAGTTCATAAGATATAGGAACAGAATTAGGCCATTCGGCCCATCGAGTCCACTCCGCCATTTAATTATGGCTGATATGCTTCTTATCCCCATTTTCCTGCCTTCTCCCCATAATCCTTCAACCCATTACCAATCAAAAATCTGTCTAACTCCTCCTTAAATTTACTCACTGTCCCAGCATCCACTGCACTTTGGGGTAGTGAATTCCACAGATTTCACAACCCTTTGAGAGAAGTAGTTTCTCCTCAACTCTGTTTTAAATTTGCTACCCCTTATCCTAAGACTATGATCTCTCGTCCATGGCCACCTCAATCTCTTTGGACTGTCACAGTTTCAACTTTTCACCATTAACATTTGGATCTATCCATCTTTGGTCCAAAATAGATCATTTCACAGTTGAAATCCATCTGCCACCCTTTGGAGGAGATGGTGGCGTAGTGCTATTGTCACTGGATAGTAATCCAGAGACTCAAGGAAATGTTATTAACCCAAGTCAGATGGTGGAATTTAAATTGAATGAAAATTGAATTAAATAAAAGGAAAATCGGGAATTGAAAGTCTAATGATGACCATGAAACCATTGTCGATTGTTGTCAAAACCCATCTGTTTCACTCATGTCCTTTCGGAAGAAAAGCTGCCGTCCTGACCTGATCTGGCCTACATGTGACTCCAGACTCACAGCAATGTGGTTGACTCTTAAATGCTCTCAGAAAGTGAGACACTCACCTCAAGGGGCAATTAATGAAGGACAACAAATGCCGTCCTTGCCAATAATGCCCACATCCCATGAACAAATTTAAAAAAACAATCTATCAATGTCTCTTTGTAATTATATACCACTGTCTATACTACTGACAATGCCATCAATCGTTGTGCGGTGAGGGAATCTTAAACATAGGGCTGGATTCTCCAACCTCGCCCACAATCGGGATTCTCCCATCCCGCTGCAGTGAACGGAGATTTGGCTGTGCGTCAAATTCTCCATTCTCGCTGGCAGCAGCGGCAGGGCAGGAACAGCTGGAGAATTCCTGCTATTGTGTCAGGATAAGGGGACAATCATTCAGGGCTGATATGAGAAGAAGTTTTTTTATTCATTCGTGGGACATGGGCGTCGCTGGCTGGTCAGCATTTATTGCCCATCTCTAGTTGCCCTTGTTCGGAGGGCAGTTGAGAGTCAACCACATTGCTGTGGTTCTGGAGTCACATGTAGGCCAGATCGGGTAAGGACGGCAGATTGGTTTACTCAAAGTTTTGTGAATCTCTTCAATTTTCTACCCCTGACAGTTGTGGATGCTCCATCATTGGATACATGTGATAGATGGATTTTCAATCTCTCTGAGAATCAAGGGATATGGGGAATGGGTTGGAAAGCTGGAGCCCATGATCGACCATGATTGTAGTAGGATAAATGGGCCGAATGGCCTATTCCTACTCCTATCTCTCGCGTTCTTGCATGTCAGAATATGGCTTTCGATTGTGTTATCCAAGTCATTAATCGATATAGTGAATGGTTGAGAGTCTAGCACAGATCCTTGTAGAACACCTTCCAACACTTTCTTCCAACTTGAGTATATATCCATTATCCCTGAACTCTACCTTCCACTGCCTAACCAAACCCCAAATCAACTCAATAATTTGTGCTAAATTCCACGAGCTTTAATTGAGCTAGCAGTCTTTTATGTGGAACCTTATAAAATGCCTTGTGGAAATCCATCTAAATTTCACCCATAGACAGACCCCTGTCTACGACTTAATTACTGCCTCAGAAAATTCAATTAGGTTGATTAGTTGTGACCTACCCTTTACAAACCCATGTTGGTTCTCTCTAATCAGCTCAAATTTCTCTAAGTGATCACTCACTGTGCTTAATTATAGATTCCAGCAACTTCCCCACAACAGATGTTATACTAACAGGTCTATAATTTCTTGGTCTCTCTCACTCATTATGATCTTATTTCCTACAATACAACAGTGACTACATTTCAACAGTATTTCATTGGGCTGCAAAGTGCTTTGGGATGCCCAGTGATCATGAAAACATAAGTTATTCTTTTCAATCGTGAATGCACGGCTCATAAGGGTGGGGGAAGCTGATATAATAGAAACTTTCCAAAGAGAATTAGATAAGTGTCGAAAACCAAAATTCGACTGGGCTGTAGGGAAGTAGCAAGGGATGGGGGCTCATTGTATCAGTCTTGAGCTAACACGGTGGCACAGTGGTTAGCGCTGCTGCCTCACAACGCCAGGGTTCGATTCCTGGCTTGGATCACTGTCTGTATGGAGTCTTCACGTTCTCCCCGTGTCTGCATGCATTTCCACCGAGTACTCCGCTTTCCTCCCACACTCTGAAAGATGTGCTGGTTAGGTGCATTGGCCATGCCAAATTCTCCCTCAATGTACCCGAACAATCACCAGAATGTGGCGACTCGGGACTTTTCACAGTAACTTCATTGCAGTGTTAATATAAGCCTACTTGTGGCACTAATAAATAAATAAATAAAATTAACAATGCAGTGGCACAGTGGAATTGTCATTGGACTAGCACTTCAGTGACCCAGAATAATTCTCTGGGGATCAGGGTTCAAATCCCACCACTGCAGGTGGTGAATTTCACCATCTATATGCAATAAAAATCTGGAATTAAAAGCCCAAAGATGACCATGAAACCATTGTCAATTGTCAGGAAAACCTTAATCAAATGTCCTTTGGAGAAGGAAATCTTCCGTCCTTACCTGGTCTGGCCTACATGTGACTCCAGATCCACAACAATGTGGTTGACTCTCAAATGCCCTCTGAAATGAAGGGCAGTTAGGGATGGGCAATAAATTCTGGCCTAGCCAGCAGCACCCACATCCCAAGAAAATTAATTAAGAAAAGGCATGATAGGCTAACTGACACAGCCAGACTGAGAGTTCAGGGCAACAACTACCAGAACAAAATAGGCTCTTAGAAACACGACTTTAAGTTGGTTGATTGTGTTTCTGAAGAATTTTATTTTATTCATTCGTGAGACATGGGCGTCGCTGGCTGGGCCAGCACTTATTGTCCATCCCTAGTCGGACTAGAACTGAGTGGCTTGCTGGGCCATTTCGGAGGGCAGTTGAGAGTCAACCACATTGCTGTGGCTCCGGAGTGACATGTAGACCAGACCAGGTAAGGACGGCAGATTTCCTTCCCGAAAGGACATTAGTGAATCAGATGGGATTTTGCAGCAATCGACAATGGTTTCATGGTCATCAGTAGATTCTTAATTCCAGATTTTTAAAAATTAAATTCAAATTCTCACCATCTGCCGTGGCGGGATTCGAACCGGGGTCCCCAGCACATTAGTTGCGTTTTGGGATTAATAGTCTAGTAATAATGCCACTGGGCCATCACCTCCCCACTTTGCTGCCACCTTGAAGATATTTCTTCCCTCCCCTGTCACGTGCACGGGATTGCAGTTCCATATTTTCACAAAAGGTGCACATGACCATGGCAGCTACCCGCAACAGTTTCAGATATCGAGGGCGAATTCCTTCTTTACATTGTCATTTGCTTTTACCAGATGATTGAACACAACTATGAGGGAAGAGACACATTCACCTTTACTTTGGCAAGGCTCCACCTCAGATTTTGGTATGCCAGGTATTATGACGGCTTCATAAATAAAAAAATATGCAGACTTGTAGCATCGACTTATTAAATGCTTGATTTAAATGTCAAGAGCGAAATTATTACAGCTGAATAAATGATGCTGATTACTTTATGTATATATGATTATCTAATTGCCTGAGGCATATAAGTGGCTTTTTACAGATAAATAGGATTCAGAGCTTACATTGTGGGCTCCAATTCAGATAAAACCTGCCACATTTGCTTCATCCACTCTGCACTGCTGTAATTCAATTTTTCTCATGTAATTAAGGTGCTCGGCTGCACTCCTTCCATCCCGGGCTCGTGCACAGCCCTGACTTTCATCACCTCACCATGGGTGGCTGTGCCTTGAGCTGCCTAAGGCCTAAGTTCTGGAACTCTCTCCATAAACCACTCTGCCTCTCCCTCCAACCTTCGGACACTCCTGTCAGTCTACCACTCTGACCAACATTTGCTCAAATACCCTAATTACTCCTCACCATAAGATATAGGTGCAGGATGAGGCCATTCGGCCCACCATTGCTCCACCATTCGATCATGGCTTATAAGTTTCTCAATCCCATTCTCCTGCCTTTTCCCTCTACCCTTTGATCCTCTTACCAATCAAGAACCTTTCTATCTCTGGCTTAAATACACTTAATGACCTGGCCATCACAGCCTTCTGTGGCAATGAATTCCACAGATTCGCCACCCTCTGGCTGGAAAAATTCCTCCTCATCTCGGTTCTAAGGGGTCGTCCCTTTATTCTGAGGCTGTGTCCTCATATTCTAGTCTCTCCTTCTAATGGAAACATCTTCCCCACATCCACTCTATCCAGGCCTTTCGTTATTCTGTGAGTTTCAATGAGATCTCCTCCTCATCGTACTCCATCGAGTACAGACCCAGAGTCCTCAAACACTCCCTCATACAGGATGTGCTGTCATGTTTTACAGAAACAGAACACTGAATGATGCTGGGAAACCTACAATGAAAATGTTTGGAAGTACTCACAGGTCAGGCAGCATCTGTGGAGAAAGAAACGGAGGGTGGAATTTAATCGCAGAGATGCAGGTCTCGCCGGCAAGCTTGGTAATGGGCACATTGACGAGTAGGGTGGAAGTGGCTGGATGAACATAACTATATGGTATCCAACCAACTAACAAGCGGAAGGCATGGTGGCCTGTCCAATCATGAGATGTGGTAAGCATTCGGGTAGCAGTCCCAGTGTCGGCGGATGGGCGCTGTTGCCATTTTTAAACAACTATCGGGTGGCATGGTCACACAGTGGTTAGCACTGCTGACTCACAGCGCCAGGGTCCCGGGTTCAAATCCCGGCTTTGGTCACTTTCTGTGTGGAGTTTGCACATTCGCCCCGTGTCTGCGTGGGCTTCCTCCGGGTGCTCCACTTTCTTCCCACAGTCCAAAGATGTGCAGGTTAGGTGGATTGGCCATGCTAAATTGCCCCTTAGCGTCAGGGGGACTAACTAGGGTGAATGCATGGGGTTATGGGGATAGGGCCTGGGTGGGATTGTGGTTGGTGCAGACTCAATGGGCCGAATGGTCTCCTTCTGCACTGTAGGGTTTCCATGATTCTAATCCACACTGGCTGCAAAGTTTAATTACCCTTTCACTCTTTCTCTGTTGGAATAACTTCACAGCAACGTTTCTCAACCCAGAGGGCATCCCTGAATGAGGGTCTGACACCCCAAATGCGAAGCTAGCCTCCTGAACCCTTCAAACCAAAGTGAGCACTCTGAGATATCAGACCCAGCATGCTAAACAGAATATCACAGAGCGGGTACAAGATAGCCCCACGGCTCAGCGATGCCTGTCCACCCGAACCTCTGCACGGGGCCTAGGGATGGCAGGAGGTCTTGCTCTCTGCTTATCGAAGGAAGAAACCCTCCTGTCTAACCAAGAATGCCTGGATGGATGTTGCCGTGCAGATAAGCAGCTGTGGGATGCAGCAAAGGATCCAGTGCACAAAGAGGATGAAAGACCAACTCCACACCATAAGGGTGAGTTTGCGTGAAGGGCACACAGTAGTTGCACAGTGGACCGAGTGAAGGGTTACTAATTTGGAAGGGACATCTGTGGGTACAGTTATCTCCTGCAGCTGATGCCTCAGGGGAATAGACCTGTCGATAGTTAGGTCCTCCGTTTCCTAAATTAATGGGCATGTGGGTGAGACAATCATGAGGGTCCATCACGGGCCTGACAGAGAGCCATCGACAATGGGTCCATCTCAAGCAACTACAAAGGGTCATGAATGAAGCCCAGTACATCATGCAAACCAGCCTCCCATCCATTGACTCTGTCTACACTTTCTGCTGCCGTGGAAAAACAGCCTGCATAATTAAGGACTCCATGCTCCCCGGACATTCTCTCTTCCACCTTCTTCAGTTGGGAAAAAGATACAAAAGTCTGAAAACACGCACCGAACGACTCAAGAACAGCTTCCCTGCTGCCATCGGACTTTTGAATGGACCTACCTCGCATTAAGTTGATCTTTCTCTACACCCTAGCTATGACTGTAACACTACATTCTGCACTCTCTCCTTTCCTTCTCTCCGGTGTACTCCATGAACAGTATGCTTTGTCTGTATAACGCACAAGAAACAATATTTTTCACTCTCGACCAATACATGTGACAATAATCAATCAAATCAAATCAAAAATCTCATCAGGTCCCAGAGAGTCACCCTCCCCTTCTGGATGTGAGAGGAAACATCTGGGAAAGGGGGAAGATGAGAGAAGGAGGAGTGTCAGAAACTGTTTCGAAGCCTCACTCCCAGTGCTCCCTACCTCCCCTCCACAACCAAGATGGATGCACTTCATCTAAGAGGAGAGATTGACTAGGTTAGGATTGTTTTCGCTGGAGTTCAGACGAATGAGGGGTGATCTTATAGAGACTTATAAAATTCTAACAGGACTAGACAGGGTAGATGCAGGGAGGATGTTCCCGATGGTGGGGGAGTCCGGAACCAGGGATCACAGTCTGAGGATTCAGGGTAGACCATTTAGGATGGAGATGAGGAGACATTTCTTCACCCAAAGAGTGGTGAGCCTGTGGAATTCATTACCACAGGAAGTAATTGATGCCAAAACATTGAATGTATTCAAGAGGCGGCTGGATATAGCACTTGGGAGCGAATGGGACCAAAGGTTATGGGGAGAAAGCAGGATTAGGCAATTGAGTTGGATGATCAGCTATGATTGTGATGAATGGCAGAGCAGGCTCGAAGGGCCGAATGGCCTCCTCCTGCTCCTATTTTCTATGTTTCTAAGATGGGGCGTTTCAGAGGGAGGAGGAGATGTTTGAGTTTTGTTCTCCCCGCAGGTGCACATGGTTCAGCTGGACATGGAGAAGCTGTTCCTCAAGCTCTTCGGAACTCCTCTGAGGAAGATAGTACCTCAGAGGATGTAGCATCACACCTTACGCTTGCAGCACCCACCAACACATATACAATCAGCTCGCAAATGGGCTCAGAGTCACAATCTCACTGGAGCGCGGGTGCAGTGGGTGGAGGCTGTGACAGCCAAGCATGCTGACACTCGGAGGACTGTCGGAGGGAGGACAGGGTCATGCCTCTAATGTCAGCCACACTAAATCTGCTGGAGCTGCAGCAACGAACCGAGGAGGATCTGCTGGAGCTGCCTGAGGCAGTGGGCCCACATGCCTGGACGATGGAGGTCCAGCCAGGCCAGGGGTTCCACCATTGCTGAGGCATACAGGCATCTGGCTTCCCTCCTGGAGAGAATGGTGACCACGATGAAGATCCGGCGCCAGCTGAACAATCCGTGGATGCTGGGCGTGAACAGCAATCAACAGACCATTGCTGTGACCCACGGCTTCCAGAGCGATGGCTGAGTAAGAGGTGGGTGGTGTTCTGGAACACCTCGCCAGCTGCATCCACACAAAGCAAGGACATGCCATTTTACACTGAGAGGCCAGAGGAGCGACAGCCTGCCAAAACCTTTAGGGGGGAGGAGGGGTTCCTCTGAAGGCACTCTGAGGGAGGGCAGAGGCTCCTCTGACACTGACCCAAGTGCCTCCAGCAAAAGCAATCAGCTAAGAAGCTTCCATACTGGTGAAAGGGCCCCTCAGGACCCTCTGTACCTCAGGCAACCATGGGTATCAGCAGCCTGACCCCTGCTCTACCCACCAACGCCTCTACTTTCTCAGAAGATTGAGGAAATTTGGCATGTCCACTATGACTCTCACCAGCTTTTACAGATGCACCATAGAAAGCATTCTTTCTGGTTGTATCCAAGACTGCAAGAAACTACAAAGGGTTGTGAATGTAGCCCAATCCGTCACGCAAACCAGCCTCCCATCCATTGACTCTGTCTACGCTTCCCGCTGCCTCGGCAAAGCAGCCAGCATAATCAAGAACCCCACACACCCCGGACATTCTCTCTTCCACCTTCTTCCGTTGGGAAAAAGATACAAAAGTCTGGGATCACATATCAACTGACTCAAGAACAGCTTCTTCCCTGCTGCTGTCAGACT
Organism: Mustelus asterias; assembly: GCF_964213995.1. NCBI lineage: Eukaryota > Metazoa > Chordata > Chondrichthyes > Carcharhiniformes > Triakidae > Mustelus > Mustelus asterias. The sequence continues at coordinate 35,966,215 of NC_135822.1, forward strand.
TTTGAATGGACCTACCTCATATTAAGTTGATCTTTCTCTACGCCCTAGGTATCACTGTAACATTACATTCTGCACTCTCTCCTTTCCTTCTCTATGAACGGTATGCTTTGTCTGTATAGCGCACAAGAAACAATACTTTTCACTGTATACTAATACGTGACAATAATAAATCAAATCAAATTAAAATATGCCAGGGAAACACATTAAAAAGAGCAATCAGACCCACCAGGGTGGGGTGGATGTTTGAATCTTTGACATTGTTGTTTGTTTATGATTAAGCAGTGTTTGAATTTTGACCCATGATTCAGTGAGTGATTTTCTTATGAATGGCACCTCATGCATATCCGTGGATGGTGACTGCTGGAATATGGCCCTGTCAGTATACTGGAACAGGGTGAGAGCAGAGGTGGGCTTTTGGAATCAGAAACATTATGTGACACTGGGAAAGTTGGGGAGTGGCTGCCCCCTCACTGAGTGATGGATGCGGCAAGTGTCTGAGAATCCATTTCTTGAGGATTTCCCCAGTGTGCATTTCCATCCCTCTGACCCTCTGCTGCGGGCAGATAATGTATCTCTCCAACTTCTTTCTCTCCCGTCTGATGAAGTTTCATTGAATCATAGAATCCCTACAGTGCAGAAGGAGGCCATTTGGCCCATCGAGTCTGCACCGACCACAATCCCACCCAGGCCCTATCCCCAAAACCCACAATATTAACCCTGCTAATCCCTCGAACATATTCATCCCAGGACACTAAAGGGCAATTTAGCATGGCCAATCAACCTAAGCTGAACATCTTTGGACTGTGGGAGGAAACCGGAGCAACTGGAGGAAACCCACGGAGACACGGGGAGAACGTGCAAACTCCACATAGACAGTGACCCAAACCGCAAATTGAACCCTGGTCCCTGGCACTGTGAGGCAGCAGTGCTAACCACTGTGCCACTTTGCCACCCTATGTGCTATGTTGCTTAAGGGACAACACCACGCCCTGCTTGTGCCTCCTCGTGTCCTCTGGCTGCAACATCTCACCATTCCGCTGTGCCAACTTGCGCCATAGAACTATAAAATCCTTCCAGTGCAGAAGGGATGCATAAAGGGTCAGAATTAGAGGAATGGTGAAATCTCACTTGGTTATCAGGCTGGAAGAGATCACAATTGTGTGGTGCATGAGGTGTGGAGTTTGCACTGGGCATGGTGGTGAAGTTATGAAAAGGTTTGAACTTGAGGATAACAATTATAAAACTGTGGCATTGATGGGCCAAGGCACAGCACAAAGATAATGGACGAGCGGGGCTTGATCCAAGTTAGGATATGTTATATATTTAAGTTGTTGCATGATTACTTTAAGAGCCGGTCACGTGATATGACTTGGGGTGTTTGACAGGCTCCTGGTTATTATCACATTACTCTATACAGGCATCATCTTCTGCAATGAATCTGCTGCTATTGTTTTGAATCTACAGGGGCAATCTTACCTTCTTGCCCCACCAGTCGATGGGCGGGGTGAGCTGGTAAGATTGCAAAAGAGCCAAATAATTGGGTTCGCGCTCGATTCCTCACCTCTCACGATCTCACCGACACTGGATATCTGGCAAGATCAGCCTCGTGGCCGAAAAGACAATCGGCCGGTCTGTGCAGGGGAGCGGGTGAGGTGGCAATCAGCCAGTCCCTGCCGGGGGGTGGGGCCGATCAGCTGCAGAGCCCAGCGATTGCTGGGGGGAGTGGACAAAAGTGGAGGCCAGCTATAGCTAGGGGAAGGTAGTGACAGACCTCTCAGCATAGAACAGGGAGACCTGCACACGCGCAATAGCGTCCTCTGCTAATAAGAACATAAGAACTAGGAGCAGGAGTAGACCATCTGGCCCCTCGAGCCTGCTCCGCCATTCAATAAGATCATGGCTGATCTTTTCGTGGACTCAGCTCCATTTACCCACCCGCTCACCATAACCCTTAATTCCTTTACTGTTCAAATATTTATCTATCCTTGCCTTAAAAACATTCAATGAGGTAGCCTCGACTGCTTCACTGGGCAGGGAATTCCACAGATTCATAACCCTTTGTGTGAAGAAGTTCCTCCTCAACTCAGTCCTAAATCTGCTCCCCCTTATTTTGAGGCCATGCCCCCTAGTTCTAATTTCATCCGCCAGTGGAAACAACTTCACTGTTTCCATCTTATCTATTCCCTTCATAATCTTATATGTTTCTATAAGATCTCCCCTCATTCTTCTGAATTCCAATGAGTATACCCCAGTCTACTCAGTCTCTCCTCATAAGCCAACCCTCTCAACTCCAGAATCAACCTAGTGAAGGATACTCTGTCTGCTGACACCACACTGACCTCCTCAGAAGACGAACATGGGACACAGCGGACAGCGTATCCTTTGTCGTCCAGTACTTCCCCAGAGTGGAGAAACTACAACATCTTCTCTGGAGCCTTCAACATGTCATCGATGAAGACGAACATCTCGCCAAGGCCATCCCCACACCCCCACTTCTTGCCTTCAAACAACCGCACAACCTCAAACAGACCATTGTCCGCAACAAACTACCCAGCCTTCAGGAGAACAGTGACCACGACACCACACAACCCTGCCACAGCAACCTCTGCAAGACATGCCGGATCATTGACACGGATGCCATCATGTCACGTGAGAACACCATCCAGCAGGTACATGGTACATATTCTTGCAACTCGGCCAATGTTGTCTACCTGATACACTGCAGGAAAGGATGTCCCGAGGCATGGTACATTGGGGAGACCATGCAGACGCTACGACAACGGATGAATGAACACCGCTCGACAATCACCAGGCAAGAGTGTTCTCTTCCTGTTGGGGAACAGTTCAGCAGTCAAGGGCATTCAGCCTCTGATCTTCGGGTAAGCGTTCTCCAAGGCGGCCTTCACGACACACGACAGCGCAGAGTCGCTGAGCAGAAACTGATAGCCAAATTCCGCATACATGAGGACGGCCTCAACCGGGATCTTGGGTTCATGTCACACTATCTGTAACCCTCCACAACTTGCCTGGGCTTGCAAAATCTCACCAACTGTCCCGGCTGGAGACAATTCACATCTCTTTAACCTGTGCTTAACCCTCTCTCCACTCACATTGTCTGTCCCTTTAAGACTTGATTACCTGTAAAGACTCACATTCCAACCATTACCTTGTAAATTGGGTTTGTGTCTATATATGCCCTGTTTGTGAACACAGCTCCTCACTCACCTGAAGAAGCGACGCTCCGAAAGTTTGTGCTACCAAATAAACCTGTTGGACTTTAACCTGGTGTTGTGAGACTTCTTACTGTGCTTACCCCAGTCCAACGCCGACATCTCCACATCATCATTACACAGGACCAGATCTAGGATAGCTTGCTCCCTTGTACGTTCCATTACACACTGTTCAAGGAAGCTATCGCGGATACATTCTATGAACTCCTCTTCAAGGCTGCCTTGACCGACCTGGTTTGACCAATTGATATGTAGATTAAAATCCCCCATGATAATTGCTGTACCATTTTTACATGCATCAGCTATTTCTTTGTTTATTTCTCACCCCACCATGATGCCATTATTTGGTGGCCTATAGACTACGCCCATCAGTGACTTTTTCTCCTTACTATTTCTAATTTCCTCCCAAATGGATTCAACCTTTTTTTCCATTGAACCTATATCATCTCTCACTACCTCCCTGATGTCATCCTTAAATATCAGAGCTACACCACCTCCCTTACCTTACTGTCGGTCCCTCCGAACAGTCTGACAGCCCTGGATATTTAACTCCCAGTCGTGACCATCCTGCAACCGTGTCTCTGTAATGGCCACCAAATCATACTCGTTCGCAATGATTTGTGCTGTCAACTCATTTACCTTGTTTCGAATGCTACGAGCATTCAGATAAAGTGCCCTTCTGCTAGTTTTTGTACCTTTTTGAATTCTAACACTTCCATTAATAACATCTCCTGAGTTCTCCTTCCTTTTAACTTTTTTCCTCATTTTTGATGTAGTTGGAACCTTCTCCCCACATTTTGTCCTTGCTCCCTCTTTCTCGGACTCCTTACATAGGTTCCCATTCCCCTGGCATATTGGTTTAAACCCTCCACAGCCGCTCTAGCAAACACTCCCCCTAGGACATCAGTCCCAGTCTTGCCCAGGTGTAACCCACCCAATTTGTACAGGTCCCACCTCCCCCAGAACAGGTCCCAGTGCCCCAGGAATCTGAAACCCTCCTCCTGGCACCATCTCTTCAGCCACATATTTATCCGATATATCCTATCATTTCTACTCTGACTAGCACGTGGCACCTGTAGTAATCCTGAGATCACTACCTTTGAGGTCCGATTTCTTAACTTCCTTCCTAGCTCCCTGTATTCTGCTTTTAGGACCTCATCCCTTTTTTTACCTATGTTGTTTGTACCAATGTGTGCTACGACCAGTGACTGTTCGCCCTCCCCCTTCAGAATGTCCTGCAGCTGCTCCGAGACATCCTTGACCCTAGCACCAGGGAGGCAGCATACCATCGTGGAGTCTCGCTTGCGGCCACAGAAACGCCTGTCTATTCCCCTTACAATTGAATCACCTATAACTATTGCACTGGCACACTTTGTACCCCTCCCCTCTGCAGCAGAACCAACCGTGGTGCAATGAGTTTGGCTGCTGCTGCTTTCCCCGGAGAGGTCATTCCCCTCAACAATATCCAAAGCGATATATCTGTTTTGCAGGGGAATGGTCACAGGAGATTCCTGCACTACCTGCCTATCTCTCTTGCTCTGTCTGGTGGTCATCCATTCCCTTCCAGCCTGTGGAGTCTGAGCCTGCGGTGTGACCACCTCACACGTGCTATCCACGATACTCACTGACTCGCAGATGCTCCACAGTGTCTCCAGCCGCCGCTCCAGCTCTGAAACTCGAGCTTCCAGGAGCTGTAGTTGGAGACACTTCCTGCACACATACTGACCCAGGGAACTGGAACTGTCCCCAGCCTCCCACATGGAGCAAGAGGAGCAAACCACGGCTTGGAGCTCTCCTGTCATGTCTTACCCCTTTAAATTAAACTTTTGAAAGATGGTTTGTTTCAGATTATATCCAATTTTCTCGGGTCCTTCTTTCCTGCTCCTTGTTACTACCGAATATGACCTTTCCAAACCATAAACCACAGAAATCACACAGAAACACTATTGTAGTGTACAACAGCAGCAACAACTACAATGCCAAGAGCAAAAAGAAAAAATAACACTTACTGACCAATCAGCACTCTCCCCTGTTGTCCCTGGTGCCTGTTTCACCCAACTCCCTGTTTTCACCCAACTCCAAAAGCACTCCTCACAGTCAGGCAGCACTCACGGTGCAGTCAGTGCAGCACTCTGAGACCTCTGTTTTTATAGGCACAACTTACAAAGCCCTGCAACTGGTTTTAACTAGTTGTACAAACAACCAGCCAAGTTCAGTTGAGAGCTGACTCAGCTGATTCCTGTTGCAGAAATGCACTAAAGTGCAGCTTTTAACTTCCCAAATAAGAACTAACTTAGCTCACCCTGAAAGCAAGTTTAGTGACTACTTGCCTCCTTATAACTTACCACTCCCTGTTTTCACCCAACTCCAAAAGAACTCCTCTCAGTCAGGCAGCACTCACCGTGCTGCCATCTACTGGCTTTCTGGCCACGCCCCCTCTCCCCTGTTGCCAGGAAACAGAACTTGCTTCATTTTTTTCCTCCGAGGGGGGTAAGCTTCGATTTTTATCTCGCCCAAAAAATGGGCACGGTTCTGTCCCGTTTTCACGCTCATTCGGCGCTTAGAATTTTTTTGGTAAGATCGCCCCTACTCCGTGTGCAATCCACATCTTTATCGTTTTATTTAAAATCCACAACCACGAAGATAGTTACAGGAAACAAGCATTTGAGTTTTACAAATGCAACGTAAGATACCCCAACACAGCTCTGAGCGAGCAAGTAACCTTCAGTATCACTCAGTACGACCTGGCGACACACTCTTTGAATGATTACATTCTAACTTTAATGCAACCAGTAGGTCCTGGTGCTGTGCAATGTCAATTAAATCTGACTTTTATGTGCCCTATTGCATCGCAATTCATTCATGTGGATGCAGAGTGCACAGAGGCAGAAAGGGACAAGGGGAGGTCATGAGAAATGATTTTGCACAGGGGCTCGAAGGCCAAGCCACACCGAACAGCGAAGGCAGAGATAATTGTGTCTTTTTCAGAGCAAACCGAATAAATATTTAAAGGAAGATGAAGGGCACAGGAGGTGGAGCAGGGCTGTTTGGATCAGTTTGGGAATGTTCCAATAGAGAGCTGGCTGATATAATGAGCTGAAAGTCGTCCCTCTGTGCTCCTCAGCACAACCCACTGAAACATCGAATGATTTATGAGACAAAACGCAGGGAAGTGTAATGCCCTTTCACTTCTGCTCCGGTCTGACAGCAGAGCGGTGCCAGGGCACTTGGAATCTCGCCAAGCAGCCTGAAACATAAGCGAATGGCCAGGAATAATCTTGGAACTGTCCCCACTCCGACAGCGAATCATACACCCCGCAATTGCGGAAGGTGGGTGGATTCTGCCGCGTGTTCAGTCAAGTGGAATGGTGGGACAGTGGTTAGCACTGCTGCCTCACAGCACCAGGGACCCAGGTTCAATTCCGGCCTCGGGTGACTGTCTGTGCGTAGTTTGCACATGCTCCCCGTGTCTGCGTGGGTTTCCTCTGTGTGCCCTGGTTTCCTCCAACAGTGCAATGATATGCAGGTTAGTTGGACTGGCCGTGCTAAATTGCCCCTTAATGTCCAAAGATGTGTAGGTTAGGTGGATTAGCCATGATAAATGTGCAGAGGATTATGGGGAGAGGGCCTGGATAAGATGCTCTTTCAGAGAGTCAGTATGGACTTGATGGGCTGAATGGACTCTTCTGCACTGTAGGGATTCTATGTTGCTAAGTTACAGTGGGAGAAACTCCATCTAGCGAGTCAAAATTCAAATATGTGAAGCCATGGAACATTACTTAGAGTCCAAGGGCGAGATTATCCAGCCACGCTCACCCCAAAACTGGAAACGCCGACCTTTGAATGTTCCTCAAAATAAGTGGTGGAAGAATCACTCCAACTGGTCTTTAAGTTCAGGCTGATTTATTGTAAGGAACTTCCTCAATGCTACTCACCTACAAGAAGCACCTCCCCCAAAGTGTTCCAACTGTCTCTATAGGACGATCAATGTCACAAGTTTAACTAGCAATTCTCTTCACAAGGGCATTGCCACACCCTTTGATTAATAATACATTGACATCTGATTGGATTGAAAATAAGTGAAAACCTTACGGTTTCTCCAAAGATATTTGGAACAGGAATTTGGTTGTCGATTGAACTGGAGAATGGGAGTCTGCCGGGGCAAATAATAGCAGGCAAAAAAATGTTCCTGTTTCGGCAGAATGGAAAGGATAGAGGACATGGAACTGTCCCGAGGGTTTCATTTAGCATCGGCTGCTCTACGGTGGCTAAACAATCAGGCAGAACTCGGGACATCTAAGGAGGAGCGTGATGCAGTCACGGTTCATGTGCACAAGCTAATTCCTTCCTGGCCAGTCACAGTGCTCTAGTGGTGAGAGAGCACATGATGAGAGGTTGCAGGAACGGCAGAGAAAATACACAGCTGAGAAGGTGCAATGGGTGACACAAAAATATAGAAACATAGAAAATAGAAGCAGGAGTAGGCCATTCTGCCCTTCGAGCCTGCTCTGCCATTCATTTTGGCTGATCATCAAATTCAATATCCTGATCCCCCCCTTTTAATAAATGTCATTCCACCCCCTCCCCAATGTAATAAGAAGTGTTTGAATTATAAAGGAGGTAACAGGCTTGGGTGAGGACACGGAGTGTAAGTTTGAGATTTTTACTGTACTGAATGAATTCAAGAACAAATGTAGAAATTCGACGTTAAATTCCTACCACAAAATTCCTACAGTGCAGAAAGAGGCCATTCGGCCCATCATTTCTGCACCGATTCTCCAAAAGAGCATCCCACCCAGACTCTGTCCTCCACTCTATCCAATTAACCATGGCTGATCCACCTAACCTGCACATCTGTGGACACTAAGAGGTGGCGTGGTAGCACAGTGGTTAGCACTGCTGCCTCACAGTGCAGAGACCTGGGTTCGATTCCACCCTCAAGAGTGTGGAGTTTGCACATTCTCCCCGTGTCTGCGTGGGTTTCCTCCCACACAAAGTGTGCAGGTTAGGAGTATTGGCCGTGCTAAATTGACCCTCAGGGTAGAATTTTCCTGTCTTGCCCACCATGGGAATCATAGCAGGCAGGACAGGACCATGCAAAGGTCTGTTGATCTCTGCCGGAATTTTCTGGTCTTGGTCCAAGCGCAATCGGAAAATCCCACCCTTTGTATCGGGGGATTAGCGGGGTAGATAAGTGAGGTTACGGGGCTAGGGCATGGGTGGGATTGTTGTCAGTGCAGACTTGATGGGCCAAAGGACCTCCTTCTGCACTGTCGGGATTCTATGATTCTATGAATTTAGCATGGCTAATCCACCTAACATCAGGGCTGGAAAGTTCCCCAGCCGCCACATACCTGTGATGCCTCTTTAAGTGGAGATGCCGGCGTTGAACTGGGGTGAACACAGTAAGGGTTTTAACAACACCAGGTTAAAGTCCAACAGGTTTATTTGGTAGCAAATACCATTAGCTTTCGGAGCGCTGCTCCTTCGTCAGATGGAGTGGAAATCTGGATTTGCGCTCCATCTGAAGAAGGAACAGCGCTCCGAAAGCTAATGGTATTTGCTACCAAATAAACCTGTTGGACTTTAACCGGGTGTTGTTAAAACTGTTACTACGCCTCTTTAACACAGCATTGCTCATGAGGTGCTGTTGTAAATAGGTGTGCCAGATGGTCCTTGCTCCCAAGTGACCATTTAACCAGGCTTGATCGCACAGAACCACACCTCCCCATTGTAAAAGTGTAGTCCTCATTAGTGAGAGTCAGAATGCAGCAGCCAGCATCTGTTTCCAATGTGAAATTACCACTGACTAATTAAAAATATATATATATATAATTTAAAGCATTATCTGTACACAAGTGATTGTGTGTAATGTGGATAATTACTCGTTCTTTGTTCATTATCAGTCTGCTGCTCCCAGCTTTATGATGTGATTATTCATGAACAGTTCTGTTGAGACTGGAGACTTGTATCCCAGTGAGCTTGGCGTCAGATATCATGATGATACTTCACTGAATTGTTGAAATGTTGGAATTTTCTTGTCGGAAAATTCCTTGAAATTCCCTGACATCATTTCTCTCGCATCCACCCCTACCTCCATCCAGCTTTCAGGTACCTGCATGCCATGAGACCATAAGATATAGGAGCTTAATCAGGCCATTCAGCCCATTACGTCCACTCTGCCATTCGATCATGTCTGATATGTTTCTCAACCCCATTCTCCCGCCTTTTCCCCGTAACCTTTGATCCCCTTACCAATCAAGAACCTATCTATCTTTGTCTTAAATACACTCAATGACCTGGCCTCCACAGCCTTCTGTGACAATGAATTCCATAGATTCACCACCCTTTGGCTGAATGAATTCCTCCTCATCTCAGTTCTAAAGGATCGTACCTTTACTCTGAGGCTGTGCCTTCGGATCCTAGTCTCTCCGACTAATGGAAACATCTTCCCCACATCTACTCTATCCAGGCCTTTCAGTATTCTGTAAGTTTCAATGAGATTCTTCCCCTCATCCTTCTAAACTCCATCGAGTACAGACCCAGAGTCCTCAAACGCTCCTCATACGTAGAGCTTTTCATTCCTGGGATCATTCTCGTGAACTTCCTCTGGATCCTGTCCAAGGCCAGCACACCCTTCCTTAGTACTGAGCACAAAATTGCTCACAATATTCCAATGTGGCCTCACCAGAGCCTTATAAAGCCTTAGCATTACATCCCTGCTTTTGTATTCAAGTCCTTTCGAAATGAATGCTAATATTGCATTTGCCTTTTGAACTACAGTGCGGCCCTGTTATAACACGATGGTTGGGGTCCATAAAAGCGGGGTCGCAAAAAAAGAAGCGTCACGCTAAATCGGGGTCGCGCTAAATTTGCCACTTATTAGTGGAAAAAAAAGGGTCCAATGACACCATCGCGTTATATCCGAATTCGAGCTAAATCGGGACACGTTAAATCGGAGTTCCACTGTACCAGCTCAACTTGCAAGTTAACCTTAAGAGAATCCTGAACTACGACTCCCAAATCCCTTTGTACTTCCAATTTCTGAAGCCTTCCCCCATTTAGAAATTAATCTGCGCCATCAGTAATCCACACGCTGCGGAGAGGGAGGGATAATCCCACCTGATGTTGCACACAGAGTGAGAAGGATGGGAAAGGGTGGCATGGATATGCAGTCAGAAGCTCCTTGTGGGGTTTAAGATGCTACCAAAGTTGCAGAAAGTCTGGTTCAGTTGTCAAAGGAGTTGGTAACCAGGGAATGGAGTTAGTCGTGTGATCAAAGCCACTGGCTTCATATTCCATGAGGGAAACAGAATTCCAAAATAATGAAGTTTAAGGAATGAACACCAAATTAAAACAATTATCAAAAGTATTCCATTTTTTTGGAGCTTTTGCTTGAGCGTGAATCCAAATAAATGTAAATCAAACATGAATTAACAGGCAAATTACACTCCAAATAAGAAAGTAAATTTCACTTTAAATAGTTGATACAACAAAGATACGGTTTACATAATCACAGGGACCCACATCACTCACCACACACATGTGGCACCATGCGCAGTTCCAGAGTTCTCGAACTCAGCCTCTGGTACCAGAGACCTCTCACCTTGCAAGTCTATCCATTTGGCCCCTGACTTGCATTCATCAATAGCCATTCTCTATCGCAAGTCGCCAGAGATGTTCATCACCCAAAAGGTACGCTCTCGCATAGTCTCCTTCCTTAAGTTCACAGCAGTCTCATGGGCAGAGATTCCCCAGAGAGCACTTCATCCGAACCCTTGAATAAACCCCATCAAAAGGTCTGGTTGACTCTGGCAAAACTGAAGCATATCTGTAGAATTGCTCAATTCACAATCTCTGCTCTAACCCTTATCTTCAGCTGTCTGCCTTTCATAATTGTTTTTTTAACAGTCCCAGATCCTTGTAAATGTGCATCCTCCGTTCTCCCCTCTGCTGCAGTTTTGTTTTCTCTTTTGTCTGCAGCTCTCCCTTGCATGGGCAGCTTCATGGCTTCTAGTCTTAACGCCCTCTGGGTATTTCTTCCAGGTCAATGATCGCCAGGTAACAAGGGCCCATGGTTCCTATCTTTCAAGAAAAGTACAATTGATTCGCAAGTGATGCAGACACTCTAAAGGCCTTTCCGATGATTCTTAAGAACAATTACAGATCCCGCAGACAGTTTAAAGAAATTACATATTGCCCTTTGGGGAGGCACGGTGGCACAGTAGTTGGCACTGCTCCCTCACAGTGCCAGGGAGCCGGGTTTGATTCCCGGCTTGGGTCACTGTCTGTGTGGAGTCTGCATGATCTCCCCGTGTCTGCGTGGGTGTCCATCGGGTGCTCTGGTTTCCTCCCACAGTCCAAAAGACGTGCTGGTTAGGTGCATTAGGCTTGCTAAATTCTCCCACAGTGCACCCAAACAGGAGACTAGGAATTTTCACAGTAACTTCATTGCAGTGTTAATGTAAGCCTTCTTGTGACACAAATAAATAAGAATCATAGAAAAGAATCATAGAAAGCTACAGTGCAGAAAGAGGCCATTCAGCCAATCGAGCTTGCACCGACAACAATCCCACCAAGTCCCTATCCCTGTAACCTCATGTATTTACCCTGCTAAGCCCCTCACCTACACACCTTGGGACACTAACAGACAATTTAGCATGGCCAATCTATCTAACCCACACAACTTTGGATTGTGGGAGGAAACCAGAGGAAGCCCACGCAGATACAGGGAGAACATGCAAACTCCACACAGACTTTACTAAGCTTTACTACACGGCTTCTGGGTCAAAGGTCACCACAACAGATACACAAAATACGTGCCAAATGGAAAGAGACAGGTGTGCCCATACACACACTAACGCATGAATCGACACATGGTAGGGCACAACTTCCTCAAGCTTGCATTTAAAGGCTAATTTTGCTTTAATTGGTTCATGCGATCAGACACTGGGGACCTGCTCTATGGAACTTTCTTCATATTTCCGACCTTGCAAAGTGTTCTGGAATGTTCCTCGACATTCTATAAGTTGTTGTTGTCACCGTGCCCACCGTTGGGAATGACAGCTGTTACCACTGGCAGTAAGTGGCTTGGTGGTTTGACAGCAATGTCGGTAATCATGTATCCTTTTCAGCCACTCGAGCAGTGATACAGGAGCAAGCAGAGACGCAAAGCCTGAACCATTTCACTCCAAAGTGGCCTCGCCGCAACCTCTTCAGCAAGAAGGTGGACTCACTGAGGTGTGTTCACCGCTGACCCAAAGCCCATCACCGTGGCAATCAAGGCAAACACTGGAGAGGAACTAAATGCTCATTAATTACTTAAGAGAATCACTCCGCCAAAATAAACATATCAGAGATTATTGAAAATCTATAACCAGTGTCTGGCCTCAGTGCAAACAATCATCCGAGGAATAGCTACCGTATATATCCGTGCAAAGGTCGATCTCATCTAAACGTCGACCCATGATATTTTGACTTAAAAATAACTCTGAATTTTTCGAAGACCTTGTGGATTTTTCCTGTCACGCCGGCCACGGGAATCGTATCTCGCGGGGGGGGTTGAGGGGGGGGCAGGCCATTCAAAAGTCCGTTGACCTCGGACAGGATTTTCTGGCCATGGGGTGAGTGCGGCCGGAAGCCCCGCCCCTCATGTAAAATCGACTTTGCGTTTTCAGATGCCGAAGACCGAAATGTTCAGAACCAGTGTACAATCTCGATGATCACATCCACAACCTCAATCCGTTATCCAGTAAAAAAAGGGTTCCTCTTATTGTATTTTCCTGCTTGCCAATGAAGACCAGAAGAATGTAGATCAATTTTCATATTTAGAATCATAGAAAGAATCAGAGAAACCCTACAGTACAGAAAGAGGCCATTCGGCCCATCGAGTCTGCACCGACCACAATCCCACCAAGGCCCTGCCCCCATATCCCTACATATTTTACCCACTAATCTACGCATCCCAGGACACTAAGGGGAAATTTTAGCATGGCCAATCAACCTAACCCGCACATCTTTGGACTGTGGGAGGAAACCGGAGCACCCGGAGGAAACCCACGCAGACACGAGGAGAATGTGCAAACTCCACACAGACAGTGACCCAAGCCGGGAATCGAACCCAGGTCCCTGGAGCTATTTGGGGATGAAACGGATAGATTGGAGAGGGGAAATAAAGATCGCCCATGGAAACATGATGTCAGGGACGACTTCCAGTGCAGCACTTTATTGATGGGGAAAGGCTTCAGAAATTGGAAGCACAAAGGGACTTGGGAGTCCTGGTTCAGGTCTCTGTTAAGGTTAACATGCACGTTCAGTTGGCAGTTAGGAAGGCAAGTTCAATGTTAGCTTTCGTTTCTAGAGGGCTAGAATACAAGAGCAGTGATGGACTGCTGAGGCTGTATAAAGCTCTGGCCAGACCCCCATTTGGAATATTGTGAGCAGTTTTGGGCCCCATATCTAAGGAAGGATGGGCTGGCCTTGGAAAGGGATCAGAGGAGGTTCACAAGAATGATCCCAGCAATGGTTAGTCATATGAGGAGCGGTTGAGGACTCTGTATCCATACTCGATGGAGTTTAGAAGGATGAGGGGGGGATCTAATTGAAACCTACAGAATACAGAGAGGCCTGGGTGTGGAGAGGGTGTTTCCACTAGATAGAACTCGAGGGCACAACCTCAGAGTGAAGGGACGCTCCTTTAAAACTGAGATGAGGAGGAATTTCTTCAGCCAGAGGGTGGTGAATCTGTGGAACTCATTGCCACAGACGGCTGTGGAGGCCAGGTCATTGAGTGTCTTTAAGACAGAGATAGATAGGTTCTTGATCAATAAGGGGGCCATAGGCTACGGGGAGAAGGCAGGAGAATGGGGATGAGAGTCATATCAGCCATGATTGAATGGTGGGGCAGATTCGATGGGCCGAATGGCCTAATTCTACTATTATATCTTATGGTCCTTATGAAGGCTCAGGCCTTGAGTCCTCAGTCACCACTCTCAGCATTCATGGAGAGAAGGGGCAGCTTAGGCCTTGCCCGGACTATTGAGTCCCGGGCTAGCAGAATAGATGAAAATCAGCATTTCCACATTGTAATTAATCTCGCACGATTCCGCAGCGTTAGAAATGGTCCAGGAAGGTCACAACCGACCAGACACCAGTCACGAGTCCTGCTACAGATCCCCCCCTGACATTCCCCAACATTTCCTGACGCTGACAGTTACTTTGCCCTCGGGTGGAGGCTGGTGAAGCCAAACTCATTTCATTGCCAAAATCTTGCTGCCGTTTACGTCAACGGGATCTTACGGTCCCACCGACGGCGCACCCCCACCATGGGCTTCCCGGCGGCTGGTGGTGCGTTCAGCTGGAAACTTTGCCAGAGCCCTTGCAAATGCCAACTCTGTGCCATCTCCCTGCACCAAAGCCAAGGTCAAGGGCTGGGAGCCATCAGCGTGACATTCTCGAACAGCAAAGCCTTTCATAGAACCATAGAATCCCTACAGTGCCAAAAGAGGCCATTCGGCCCATTGAGTCTGTACCGACCACAATCCCACCCAGGCCCTATCCCTTTAACTCTACATACTTATTGCCTGCCTGACACTTAAGGAGCAATTTAGCATGGTCAATCCAGCTAACCCGCACATCTTTGGACTGTGGGAGGAAACTGGAGCACCCGGAGGAAACCCATGCAGGCACGAGGAGAATGTGCAGACTCCGCATATACAGTCACCCAAGCCAGGAATTGAACCCAGGTCCCTGGCCCTGCGAGGCAGCAGTGCTAACACAGTGCTACCGTGACCTTTTCCTTCCCTCGCTGTAGCCCCCGCACAGCCTTAAAAATACAAACTCAGCCACACCCCCCCCACCCCAATTCCTCTCCCAGGATGTGGATCATTGTGGTAGCGATTGGCCACAGACTGAGGAGGCCCCCTCCCCATTCCACTCAGTAATGAGCCATCACACTCCCCCGAGAAAATCACTCAGCCTGGGGCTGGGAAGGGGCCACAGACCCCCCTGGGGCGGGGACCCTAACAGAATGTGGAGGTGGGTGGTAACAGGGGTGAGGAAACAAACTGGTGACTACACCACCAGACCTTGTGGCGGGGAAGGAGTGGGGGAGCTGCTTGAATAAGAGCAGAGAGAGGCAACAAATGGCTGCTGTGCGCATTCCTCCCCCCATTGGGGATTCTTTGGAGAGCCACGTTGGGTGGGTGTGTTTTCATTGAAAGCGAGTGCCTCAAAAGCATTACCCACGAAAAAGACAATCCTTACATTTTTTGCCTAAAATATTAATTAGGCTTAGAAGAACTTTTACACAGTAAATGTTGGCTTAAAAAATAGCTTTTATTGAAAAAGTTTATTTCAGTCTCCCCACTTCAATTTTAACATAATGCTGCTTTCTTTGTGACAACGGGTTAGTAGTTTGAATTACAAAGAATAAAGAAAAAGAACAAAGAAAAGTACAGCACAGGAACAGGCCCTTCGGCCCTCCAAGCCTGCGCCGATCATGCTGACTGCCTAAACTAAAACCGTATGCACTTACGGAGTCCGTATCCTTCCATTCCCATCCTATTCATGTATTCATCTAGCTGCCCCTTCAATGCCGCTATCGTACCTGCTCCCACCACCTCCCTGGGCAGCGCGTTCCAGACATTCACCCCCTCTGTGTAAAAATCTTGCCTCGCATATCTCCTATAAACAGCAGCACACTGCTAGTGGAACCAGAGAGTCCCACTGCGCAAACATAGAACATAGAACATTACAGCACAGTACAAGCCCTTCGGCCCTCAATGTTGCGCCAACCTGTGAAACCAATCGAAAGCCCATCTAACCTACACTATTCCAATATCATCCATATGTTTATCCAATGACTCTTTGAGGTTGTTATGGAAAGTGAAGTAAATAAATAAATGTTCTTTCCCACAACAGAAGTAAGGCTCACTGGTCTGTAATTACCAGGTTTATCTCTACCCCCCTTCTTGAACAAGGGGACAACATTTGCTATCCTCCAGTCTTCTGGCACTATTCCTGTAGACAATGACGACATAAAGATCAAAGCCAAAGGCTCTGCAATCTCCTCCCTAGCTTCCCAGAGAATCCTAGGATAAATCCCAGCCGGCCCAGGGGACTTATCTATTTTCACACTTTCCAGAATTGCTAACACCTCCTCCTTATGACACCATAACAACCTCAAACGGCCGGAGAGTTCTGGCCCATGTGTCAGTATATTTGCCCCTGATTCTGAGTTGCCTTTTTCTCTTCTCCTTTGCTGTGCTTTAGACTTTGCAGGATAGCATAGAGTCATGCAGCACAGAAAAAAACCGTTCGGCCCATCGAGACTCGTCCGACAATAACTAGTCATTGGTGTGATTTGGAAAGGTACCTGCCACATTGTCCACAGCAAAACCCTTCAAACAATGAAGTGATAATGACCACAAATCAGCTACTTTACTGATGTTGGTTGAGAGACAAATATTGGCCAGGACAGGAATGGGGGGGGTTTGCAGTGATGAGGGCACGGGGAGGGGGGGGGTCGTTGGTGGGGGCTGTGGCAGGGGGATGAAGGACATCTTCAAGACAGGGTTGTGAGATCTTTTATGTTCAGCTAAGACTTTTTTAAAAATTCATTTGTGGGACATGGGCGTCGCTGGCTGTCCAGCATTTATTGCCCACCCCCAGTTGCCCTTGTTTAGATGGCAGTTGAGAGTCAACCACACTGCTGTGGCTCTGGAGTCTCCTGTAGGCCAGACTGGGTAAGGACGGCAGATTTACTTCCCTAAAGGGACATTAGTGATCCAGATGAGTTTTTCCGACAATCGATGATGGTTTCACGGTCATCAGTAGATACTTAATTCCAGATATTTTTTATTGAATTCAAATTCCACCATTGCTGTGGCAGGATTCGAACCCGGGTCCCCAGAACATTAGCTGAGTTTCTAGGATTAATAGTCCAGTGATAATACCACTAGGTCGTCGCCTCCCAAATGTTTCATTTGAATGACAGTGTTTCCAACTGAGCAACAGTCCCTCAGGACCTATCTCTTTGATTCCAGCCTTGTCTCCTGCTGTCCTCTCTTGCCCTTTTGTAAGGCACACCGGGGTGCCTTGCCGCAGGTTTCTGTGAGGAGTCGATACTCAGTTTGTTGCCCATTGACTTTAACTTCACGTCTGCATCGACAGCTCCTTCTGGTCCTTTCAGTGGCCTTTTCTTTTTTCCCCCTTGGTCGAAGCTTTCCAGCAAATTCACTAAAAAGAAGGCATGTTTACGAAATGTGTTACTCACCATTATCACACGGCTCGCACCTGATGTGAGCCAGATTCAGCCCAAGACACCCAATTACAAAATGTTCACACTCCACCCACAGACAAGCCAGCACCTATATTTTTACCTTGCTATAAACTGAAGAAAAATAATATCAACAATGAGTCACATAAAACAAGTTCCACTTTGAAAATCAGCCTGTATTTCTATTTTCCTTCATTCTGAAGTATTTTCCCCTGATATGCTAGTTTCAAATGGCACTCTCATGGCTGGCTGTGTAATGTCCCGCTCCTTATTCCGCCCCATTGGGATCTGTAAAACTGGATATCAGTCGGGGTGTAAACGGTCGCCAATGTTAAACCATCCAACATGGTTTCTAAACCCCATGTTCTTTTAATCATTATTCAATCCGTATTTAAAAAGACGACTTTCCATTTCTCCAATTCTCTTCCCGCACCGAGTGGTTTCACGAAGAAGTCTCACAACACCAGGTTAAAGTCCAACAGGTTTATTTGGTAGCATGAGATTTTGGAGCGCTGCCCCTTCATCAGGTGAGTGAAGAGTTCGGTTCACAAACAGGGCATATATAGACACAAACTCAATTACAAGATAGTGGTTGGATCTTTGTAGAAACTTGATGTCTGTGTCGATGTGCGCGATCTGCTTGGAGATCCTCTCCACTTTGAGCCGGCAGTTTGCGGTGTCGGTGGCAGCCATGATGTGGAGTTGCCGGCGTTGGACTGGGGTGGGCACAGTAAGTAGTCTCACAACACCAGGTTAAAGTTCAACAGGTTTATTTGGTAGCATGAGCTTTCGGAGCATTGCCCCTTCATCAAAGTGAGTGAAGAGTTCAGTTCAACGCTCCAAAGGTTCGTGCTACCAGATAAACCTGTTAGACTTTAACCTGGTGTTGTGAGACTCCTTACTGTGCCTACCCCAGTCCAACGCCGGCATCTTCACATCATGGTTTCACTAAGGCAGACCTCCGTCTGTTTCCACACCTAGTAATTCCTGGAGCTGGTCACTAGTGTGTCGCCAGGGGCTTACGGTTTGAGGGGTGCCACTCCACACCAAGCGTGGCTGACCAGAAGTCTCTCCTGCTCTCATCGCCAGCCATTGGCATGTTTGGAAGGATTTTGCAGGTTGACACTCAACCTGTTTGACCGCGTTATCAACGCACCTTCCTTGGCTGTCAAGTCCTGGGGTGGGACTCGAACCCAGAGCGTCTGGCTCAGAGGCAGGGATGCTAACCCACAGTGGTTAGCATTGCTGCCTCACTGCACCAGGGACCTGGGTTCGATACCCAGCTTGGGTCACTGCCTGTGCAGCGTCTGCATGTTCTCCCCCTGTCTGCGTGGATTTCCCCCAGGTGCTCTGGTTTCCTCCTACAAGGGTGGCGGGGGTGGGGGGGGGGGGGGGGGGGGGGTGCAATGACCTAGTGGTATTATCGCTGGACTATTAATCCAGAAACTCAGCTAATGTTCTGGGTACCGGGTTTGAATCCCACCATGGCAGATGGTGGAATTTGAATTCAATAAAAAATATCTGGAATTAAGAACCTACTGATGACCATGAAACCATTGTTGATTGTCAGAAAAACCAACTGGTTCACGAATGCCCTTTAGGGAAGGAAATCTGCCGTCCTTACCCAGTCTGGCCTACATGTGACTCCAGAGCCACAGCAGTGTGGTTGACTCTCAAGTGCCCTCCAAAGGCAACCAGGGATGGGCAATAAATGCTGGCCAGCCAGCGACGCCCATGTCCCATGAATGAATAGAAAAAACAACCCAAAGATGTGCTGGTTAGGTGCATTGGCCATGCTAAATTCTCCCTCAGTGTACCCAAACAGGCACCGGGGTGTGGCGACTAGGGGACTTTCACAGTACCTTCATTGCAGTGTCAATGTAAGGCTACTTGTGCCTAATAAATGAATAAACATAAACTTAAATAGACCTCTGGCACTTCTTATTCTTTGGGCAACATTAACTAAGGTAAAACCACCTTGGTGGTGACCACCACAATTGAGGGAGCGATGAAAGAATTTTAATTTATATAGCACCTTTAAAGACCTCTGGACATTCCAAACTGCCAAAGAGATACTTTTGAAGTGTTAGCACTTTTGTAATGTAGTAACTGGGGAGCCAATTTACACAGCAAGCTCCCACAAACAGCACAGAGATAGTGAGCGGATCATCTATTTTTAGTAATGTTGATTGAAGGATAAATACTGGTCGCTTTCAACATAATGCTGTGGGATCTGCTAACATCCACTTGAGAACGCAAACCAGGATGGGATTTTCCAGACCCCCCGTGGTGTGTTTTTCAGAGGTGGTTCACCATTGGCCGCCGATGGGGCCTTCCAGTCCTGTCGCTGCCTATGGCATTTTGCATGGCTTGCCCATCCCACCACCAGGGAACTCATTGAGGGAGGAGAGGGGGCCCCCCTTCGGTGGGGACCGGAAGATCCCACCGACAGGAGGGGCTGGAAAATCCCGACCAGGGTATCTGGTTAACAACTCATTGTCTGCAACAATGCAGCACTCCCTGAGTACTGCTCTGATGTGGCAGATTTGATTTTCTTTTCCCTGCCACGGAACTTGAATCCACAGTCGGGATAAAGTTGGCCATAACAGGCCTGCCCCGGGGCCTCTCAATAATCTGACCTGGACTGTAAGGGGAAATGTGAGCCTCTCCCTTAAGAACCATCTCTGCACTTAGATAAACGCAAAATACAACAGAAAAATACTGGAAAATCTCAGCAGGTCTGACAGCATCTATGGAGAGAGAATAGAGCCAACGTTTCAAGTCTAGGTGACCCTTCAGCAGAGCTCATTGGGGCTCTGACAAAGGGTCACCTAGACTCTACACACTAGGGCGGTATGGTGGCACTGCTGCCTCACAGCACCAGGAACCTGGGTTCGATTCCTGCTTGGGTCACTATGGGAAGTTTGTACTTTCTCCCTTTGTCTGCATGGGTTCCCCTTGGGTGCTCTGGTTTCCACCCACAGTCCGAAAGATGTGCAGGTTAGGTGAATTGACCATGCTAAATTCTCCCTCAGTGTACCTGAACAGGCGCCGGAGTGTGGTGACTAGGGGATATTCACAGTAACTTCATTACTGTGTTAATGTAAGCCTACTTGTGACATTAATATGTAAACTTTATAAAAACGTTTATCACCATGCCCAGTGCATATCCCTGACATAGCAACCCAAAACTCAATCAAATCATGACAAAACCATCCATTAATACAAGAATTCGGGCCAAGACCTAGACTGGTCTTGTCTTCTCTTGATCGGGAAGAGTTTACTAATATGTATTTGGCTAAATCCTCAACAATCCGCACTGATGACCATAATGATCATTATTCCTCTTCATTGGTAGGTGTCAATCTTGGGTATCGTTGTTACCCTCATTATGGCCAGTTTTTTGGTTATTCATATCCTGCCACCGCTGCAGCGAGGACGGAGAATTTAGGCGCTCAGCCAAATCTCCATTGACTGCAGCGGGACTGGAGAATCCTGCCAACGTGAATAGCTGGAAAATTCCATCCTGGATGTCTCATGTCTCCCATACAGTGTAGAGGCATCCAACCCCTTGAAGTAATCCTATTGTTGTACGTTATAAAAAGACTTGGGGCAGATTTTTCCCATCCAGCCTGCCGCAGGAATCGTAGCAGGCGGGGGGGGCGGGGGGGGAAGGAGCGAACCATGCAAAGGTCCGTTGACCTCGGGCAGGATTTTCCGGCCTTGGGATGAGTGCAGCTGGAAAATCCTGAGGGTGGGATTTTCCAGCCCTTTCCGCTGACACCACACCCCCATCTCCTGCAGATGGAGGGATAAGCCAAGCAAAACGCCATAGACATCACCAGAACCGAAAGATCCCACCAGTAGCCAATGGCGAGGCTCTTTTGCCAAAGGAAAACATATCGTGGGGGAGTAGGGGGCGGGGTTGTCAGAAAGCCCACCTTAGTTCAGCAAAGAATTCATAGAATTCCTACAGTCCAGGAGGAGGTCATTCGACCCATTGAGTCTGCACCAACTACAATCCCACCCAGGCCCTATTCCCGTATATTTACCCTGCTAATTCCCCTGACACTAAGGGACAAGACACGAAGGCCAATCAACCTAATCCGCACATCTTTGGAGTGTGGGAGGAAACCGGAGCACCCGGAGGAAACCCACACAGACACGGGGAGAACGTGCAGACTCCACACAGGCAGTGACTCGAGGCCGGAATTGAACCCAGGTCCCTGGCGCTGTGAGGCAGCAATGCCAACCACTGTGCCACCGTTCCGCCCAGTTGAAAACTGAAGGACACCATTAGAAGGATGAGTGCAAAAAGAATACCAGAGACCATCTCAATCATTAGGCCATGTAACGTCCAGTTGGTCACACAGATCAGTGGACTCTACATCAGTAAACAGGCGTCTGTGAGTCTCTCACTCAGAGAACTTGGCAGGTGCCGGGCCTCTGGTTCTGAGATTGATAATAATGTGTCGTTGGATCCAATTAAATGGGCAGATAGCGGAACAGATTGACTACCACAAGTGACTATTAATAATTGTGTTATGATGCTCCTGTGTTAAACGTCGAGATGTTGAAGACACAGATGGTTAACTTTGCAGCCTGTATGACAGAAATCCCTTCACTCCTTAACCGTTACGGAGACTGAGAATTCCTGTCAATCCTACCGGGGTGATTAGCAAATCTCCCAATCCGTTCCGCAAATAATTTGTGCACGCCAAATGGAAAATAGTCTTTAACCGAGTGAGGTTTCAGGCAGGGAGCAGCAGAACTGTTGCAGCCAATTCAAAAATCAATGGTGCTAATGCAAAACCCAACCACCACACGGAGTGTGGGATGAACCGCGAATCGATAGTAAAGGTATGAACATGAGGCAGGGAACTAAAGAAGGATATTGGCAGGAGGTGAGAGAAAGTAAAATGGGAAGAGCATAAACATACACACATATGAATTAGGAGCATGAGAAGGCCACTCGGCCCTTCAAACCTGTCCCGCCATTCAGTAAGATCATGGCCGATCTGATTGTAACCTCAATCCCACATTCCCGCCTACCCCCACCCGATAACCTTTCACCCACTTGTTAATCAAGAATTTATCTATCCAGGGAGCACGGGTAAAGATTCGTTGGGCCGAATGGAGATTCCTCGAAGATATCTGCGCTCCTCTAATTCTGGCCTCTTGTCCATCCCTCACAACTTGACTCATAGAATCTTACAGTGCAGAAGGAGGCCATTTGGCCCATCGAGTCTGCACCAACCACAATCCCGCTCAGGCCCAATCCCCATAACCCCATGCATTTACCCTAGCTAGTCCCCCTGATACTAAGGGGCAATTTAGCATGGCCAATCCACCGAACCTGCACATCTTTGGACTGTGGGAGGAAACCAGAGTATCATAGAAATCATAGAAACCCTACAGTGCAGAAGGAGGCCATTCGGCCCATCGAGTCTGCACCGACCACAATCCCACCCAGGCCCTACCCCCACATATTTACCCACTAATCCCTCTAACCTACGCATCTCAGGGGCAATTTTAACCTGGCCAATCAACCTAACCCGCACATCTTTGGACTGTGGGAGGAAACCGGAGCACCCGGAGGAAACCCACGCAAACACGAGGAGAATGTGCAAACTCCACACAGACAGTGACCCGAGCCGGGAATCGTACCCGGGACCCTGGAGCTGTGAAGCAGCAGTGCTAACCACTGTGCTACCGTGCCGCCCTATCTGGAGGAGTATCTGAAGGAAACCCACACAGACACGGGGAGAACGTGCAAACTCCACACAGGTAGTGACCCAAGCCGGGAATCGAACCCGGGACTCTGGCACTGTGAAGCACTGTGAAGCAGCAGTGCTAACCACTGTGCCATCGCGTCAGCCCTCCCATCCCTCATGCCCCACCCCAGCTTTGTTTGCCCACACTCTCTCCTCATCCCAATAAAGTTTGCTCCCTCCCTCACCTCCAATAAATGCTCCTTGGCCCCCGCTCCTCCTCACATCCCTCCAACAATGCTGACTCTTCGAACATTGGCCAGACAGGAGCCAGGGATTCCAGAAGGTGCGTCGGCAGGGTGGGTGAGCATTGCTGGGCTTGAGATTGTGGTTGGAGTGGGAGGTGAACATTGTCGTGAGGTGGGGGTGGGGGGGGGAACATTGCCAGGTGAGAGATGAATATTGTCGGGAAGTGTGGGCAGTGTAGGAGTTGGGTTGGGGTTCAGGTTGGGCTGGGGGGGTGCGAATGTTGTCAAAGGGAGGGCAAACATTGTCAGGTGGGAGATGAACATAGTCTGAAGGACAGATCATTGTCTGCTGGGTGCGGGGAGGTGAACATTGACATGAGGAGGTGGACATTGTCAGGAAGAAGCTGGGGCAGCACGGTGGCACAGTGACTAGCACTGCTACCTCACTGTGCCAGGATCTCAGGTTCAATTCTGGCCTCTGGTCACTGTCTGCGTGGGTTTCCTCTGGGTGCTCTGGTTTCCTCCCACAGTCCAAAGATGCGTGGGTTAGGCTGATTGGCCGTGCTAAATTGACCCTAGTGTCAGGGGGATTAGCAGGGTGAAATGTGGGGTTGCAGGAATAGGCCCTGGGTGGGATTGTGTTGGTACAGACTTGATGGGCAGAATGACCTCCTTCTTTACTCTAGGGATTCTATTCTATGACCATTGTTGGGAAGGGGGTGGAGGAGTTGAGCATTTTTGATTTGGATGAACAGGACTGAGGTGGAGGAGCAATGTCGGGAGGGGGTTTGAACATTGCCAAGAGGAGGTGAACGTTGTTACTCTCCATGTTGGAAGATTCTGGTCACATTTCACACAAAGTATCTCCCAAATGTTCAAAGAATCAGAAGTGTTTAAGAAGGAGGGGAGGAGAATTTTTTTCTCTCAACGGGGCATTAATTTGAGGAATTTTCTGTCCCAGAAAGCAATGGAGGGCTGGGTCATTGAATTTATTTCAGGCAAAGTTGGACAGGTTTTTCATAGATAAGGAAGTCGAGCGTTATGGGGGGACCGACAGCAAAGTGGAGTTAGGACCACAATCGGCCAAGATCTTATTGAATGGCGGAGCAGGCTCGAAGGCCTGAACTTGTTCCTTGAATCCTATTGTTCCAATGTTCCTACGCCAATAAAACCTCTCTCTGTAGAATAAGTCATGGGTCACGTAATGTTTTAAATTGCTAAAAAATATAAAATTGAATGTTTTCCAAGTCATTTGCTCTTTATATAAAGAGAACACATGACTGGTAACAGATTGCCTAATCACTCATCTCACTGATGTTTCTGGAATCTTCCTGTGCCCAAAATGGCTGCCATAGTTGCCCACTGGGCTGCAGTGACTGACTGCATTTCAAAGAATTTCATTGTACATGAAGAATTTTAATGTGTTCATGAGAGTTCTAATAAGGTGCTTTATCACTGTGAGTTCTTTTTAATTACCTGTTTCATTAGAAGTGTTCCAAGTTCTATGACAATCTTTCTCCATAAAAAAAGACATGTTGCCCTTTACATTGTCAGGGTGTATTTTACAGAATCATTGAAACCAGAGGATATTTTGCACAATTGTTGCCAACTATCTTAAATCAGAGCTGTGGCCATGGCAGGCCCGGTGGCACAGTGGTTAGCACTGCTGCCTTACAACACCAGCGAACCAGGTTCAATCCCTGGCTTGGGTGACTGTGCGGAGTCTGCATGTTTTCTCTGTGTCTGCGTGGATTTCCTCTGGGTGCTCTGGTTTCTTCCCACAGTCCAAAGACGTGCAGGTTAGTTGGATTGGCCATGCTAAATTGTTCCTTAAGCCTGAATTTTACTGGCATACCCGCCCAAATCGCCACGGAGGCCGTTTTGTGAGCCTCGCCCGCCCCGGAATCGGGGCCTTAGTGTCCAAAGATGCGTAGGTCAGGAGGATTAGCCGTGGTAAATGTACAGAGGTAGGGTGGCAGGATGGTAAGATGCTCTTTTGGAGAGTTGGTGCAGACTCAATGGGTCAAATAGCCTCTTTCTGCTCTGTAGGCATTCTATAGTTCTTTGACTGAATGAAGTCCAGGATCAATTTAAGACTGTAGGGATTCTGATTCCATGATTCTATGATTCTGTTCTATGATTCTAAGACCATGCAGGCTTGCTGTTGATCTGGTATTGGGACTCCAGGGGCCCAGTTGGTGGGTCTAGTTTCATGGTTAGATCTGAGTAAATGCTCAATTAGCCCAACTGCGGAGTCAAAACTCTTTGTCCTACATTTACGTTGCAGACTCTGTTTGGAAACTCTGGGGGCAATTTTAACCTCACTCTGCCAGACATCACTAACATCATCAATTTGGCCTCCTCTTTCCCACTTTGCCTGATTTTGTGTGAGGTCAAAGTGGATGTAAAATGGAGGCTCATCAATTTCTCACTAAGAGGGCAATGTTAAATTCATCCTCTCCATATCTTCCAGGGTATGTCCGTGCGGACCGAGATCCCAATGGTTCCTTTTCATTGCCAAGGGCAAGAGTGACATTCACTATTTCTGAGAAATAAAATGGCCCCAGCTCCTGCTCCTAATTTCTCTGTTTCTATTGCCCATTCTTACCCCTGTTTCAGCCCACCTGCCGCTGAAACCTTCATTCATTTCTTTTGCGCTGGACTCGGCTATTCAAACACACCCACATTCTACCCTCTGTAAATCTAATCCCATGTCTTAACTCACACCACATCTTGCTCACTCTGCATGTTGACCTACATTGGCTCTGAGTTAAGCAATGACATCATTTATAAAACTCCCATCCTTGTTTTCAACTCGCTCCATGGCTTCGCCCCCCACCCCCTACCCTTTGCCATCTCTGAAACCTTCTCTGAAATAACCAGGCTCGGAGAAAATCTGCCCTTATCAAGCTGTGACTTCCTGAGCATTCTCAAATCTAGTTGTTGCACTGTTGGTGGCTGTGCCTTCAACTGCAGAGGCCCTGAGCTCTGGAACTCCCTCCTTAAACCCTTTCAACTCTCTGCTGTTATGATACTGCGCTATTTTGCTATATTTTGTGTTTAAGGTCGGGTTGCTTTGAGAGGCAGTTTTTCATTACAAGAGTTGATTTGTCTGGTAAACATGCAGCAGATGCTAAGAATACAGGTGAATGATTGATTTTAGTTAGGAATGTGTTACTTTGTAGAGTTAATGGATCTTTTGTTTATTTAGGTTCCCTGGGGTTTCCGAGTAGAGCTTTGATTAGGTTGATTGGCAGGGACAGAGCCATGTGCTTAATGGGAGGAGTTAAGCTTGCCGTAAAGAAAGGATTTCATTTTCATTTTAAAATACAAGCAGTTGCTGCTTGGGTTACCAGATGAAACAGGTCTCTCTCTCTCTGTCTCTCTCTCTCACTCTCTCTTTCCAGAAGTGTTCTGAAACCTCCAGTACTGGTAACCTAAGTCACAGCAAGTATGCCAGTGTTTTGTTAACTAATTTTAAAGAGGGGGTTTAAGTCGATAAGAGGAATATTGCCTGAATTGGAACTCCTAGCCATAGGTTAGCAGTTAAGACTGGTATCTTGTCATGTTTAAGTATTGTTCCATTGTTAAAAGTTAGGCTAATTCATTTGCTATTGTTAAACTGTGTTGTTAAATAAAGTTTGTTTTGATAAAAGCTTCCCAGAAGGTCAATAGAATTGTGCCTGGAATGAAACATCTTATCTTCACACTAATGCCAAATATAGAAATTTGTTGGGATATAGGCTAACTTCATAATATACTTTGGGGTTTCTGATCTAGTGCCCTAACACTGCCTCACTTATCTCTTGTAAGACATTTCTTAAAACATACCTCTTTAACCATTTTGATTATCTGACATATCTTCATATGTAACTCAGTTTCTAATTTTGTTTTATAATGTCTCTTGATGTGTCTTGGGACTTTTATAAAGGTGCTATATAAATATAAGATACTGGTTTTGATACACTAAACTAGTGGTGGTTGAGCATCATTCAATTTTGATCTGATCTGATTTAATTTATTATTGTCACATGTATTAGTATACAGTGAAAAGTATTGTTTCTTGCACGCTATACAGACAAAGCATACCGTTCATAGAGAAGGAAAGGAAAGAGTGCAAAATGTAGTGTTACAATCATAGCTAGGGTGTAGAGAAAGATCAACGTAAGGTGAGGTAGGCCCATCCACAAGTCTAATGAGCTGGATATTACATCATTGCTGATACCCTGGAGAAGAAGATGAGCCAGAAGCTCAGAGCTGGTTGGATGTTGTTGTAAGTATTTCTTCCTGAGTGATATCAACCATGAGATCATCATCCACAACTGGAAACTGCAACAATTCATCTCTGATCAATTTGAATGTAAATAAACTCCTGACTTGTGAGAATCACCTCCTGTCTTACGTCTCTCCCATTCAAATGTTTATTGGTTTTTCAGATACGAAAGTGACAGTCAGGCATGAACCATTGCCGGGGACAGCTGATTGGACACTCCAGCCAGTGCTCACGCTTGCAATCTCACTAATTATAACAGGAGTTCAATATCTCACCCAGGTTATGGACACGCGTTAGCTGTTCCATCGCAAACAGACAGGGTCATTCAACCGCAATCAGGATAGCAATGCTGGTGTTTCTCTCTTCCTCATAAAGGGACATGCACTGAGATTGATTGTAGCATCCCAACTATTACCAATGAACTCAGGAAAACCCAGGAATTCCAAGCCCTCCCGTTCTGGAAGATTCCATGTGGTGCCAGCAGTTATGACTCCAATCATTCCTTACTCCGGTTAACCCCATGTAACTGCTCCACATGTCCACTCGATCCCTCAGCAGGTCAATGGTCCAGCTTATCCTCAGAGGCTGTGGACATGCACATTTAATAACTGCAGGAGTCGGTGTAACGGAACAGCGCTTTATTGCACCAAATAAAGTAAAGCAAAACCACGAGCCCGTGGTGAACACAAACAGGTCCCGTTCGGGACAACGCACTCATGGACCCGCTCAGGGGCCTACTTTATAAAGGGCTCAGTGTACAAGCTCCACTTGGTTGGTTCATTACCGACCCCCAGGGAGCTCATATTCTCTGAGTCCCACAGGGAGGTCAATCAGTGACTCCCCATGCAAGTCCTGAGGGTTATCACAGCAGTCTTTCAATTCTGAGATCTCTCTACCTGTCCCAGTCGGTGAGCTGCACTGTGTGTGTCTGAGGAGACTGGGTGGTGTCTACTTCTGTCAGTGATGACTATGATCCCCCCCCACTCAGCGAAGGCACCAAGCAGAGTGCCTGAGAATGTATTCTTCACACAGAAATGTGCCATGATCAGTGTCAGATTATGGATGGAATTTTCCCATCCCACCTGCCATGGGAATCGTAGCGGGTGGGGGATGGAGGGGGGGCGGGGACAGGATTTTCCGGTCTTGAGATGAGCATGGCCGGAAAATCCCATCCTATATCTCAATCGGGCCGCAGCCCATGATGTCACAAGGCAGTAATCTCATCATGCAGCAAGTACAGCGTGAGAGCTTGAAAGCCAATATAAGCACCGACAATTACAGTCACCACAAAGCCGGGAGAACGTAGAACGATTCTCGCCTACCCCTCTCCACAGACTAGATATTAAACTCCAAACAATAATGAGCAAATCATTCATCCCACCCACATCCACACAACTGTCTCCTCCAAACATCGCTTCACCAATGCTCTCCTCACCAGATCCCAAGTTGGTAGGACAGTTACTCAGGTGTGAGCGTCACTGAGAAGGCCAGAATATATTACCCCCTGCTTGCCCACAAAGATGGGTCTTCTTCTCATGGGCTGGAGCGCCTGAATGGCCTATTCATAGAATCCCAGAGTGCAGAAGGAGGCCATTCGTCCCATTGAGTCAGCAACGACCACAATCCCACCAGGCACTAACCCCATAACCTCAAGCATTTACACTAACTAGTCCTCCTGACACTAAGGGGCAATTTAGAATGGCCAATCCAACTGACCCACGTATCCTTGGAGTGTGGGAGGAAATTGGAGCACACAGAGGAAACACGTGCAGACATGGGGAGAACACGCAAACTCCACACAGACGGTGACCCAAGTCACTGGCACTGTGAGGCAGCAGTGCTAACCACTGTGCCACCGTGCTGCCCCAAAGGGATTCCTGTCTCTAACACTTAGACATTCCCACAAACAAATCTTCAACCATTTTCATCTTTAGGCCAACAATGGAACTGCAATGTATTTTCACCAGTTTCTGTTCTTGAGGGAACTGGTGTGAGCGATTCCGCATTGTGTCTGAAAGAGTGGGAGAGCTGGTGTTTAGATTTGATCTGAACAACTCCCTTAGCAAAGTTCCGGGGGCTACACTGGTTGGCCATCTTCCAGTTTCTAATTGAGGGGAGATTCCAGCCCCTCAACAGAATATTTGAAGGCTCTATGGAGGCACGTAAATCAAATGGGTGGCCAGTCCACCACCTTCCCACTCACCCAGATGTGCCCCCCCCCCCCCCACCTCCACAAATACAGAGGCAGGT
Source organism: Mustelus asterias (assembly GCF_964213995.1). NCBI lineage: Eukaryota > Metazoa > Chordata > Chondrichthyes > Carcharhiniformes > Triakidae > Mustelus > Mustelus asterias. Next base: position 35,996,205 of record NC_135822.1, read on the forward strand.
AAGGTGTCAGGAAGCCTGCCCACCCTTAGGTCTATTGTGGCCCTTAAGTTGGCAATTAAAGGCTACTTAAAGATCTCATTCCACCACCACCATAACACAGTGGATGGGCAGCATGGTAAGACAGTGGTTAGCACTGCTGCTTCGCAGCACCAGGGACGTGGGTTCGATTCCCAGCTTGGGTCACTGTCTGTGTGGAGTCTGCACGTTCTCCCCGTGTCTGCGTGGGTTTCCTCCGGGTGCTCCAGTTTCTTCCCACAGTCCAAAAGACGTGCTGGTTAGGTGCATTGGCCATGCTAAATTCTCCCTCAGTGTACCCGGGCGGCACGGTAGCACAGTGGTTAGCACTGCTGCTTCACAGCTCCAGGGACCTGGGTTCGATTCCCGGCTTGGGTCACTGTCTGTGTGGAGTTTGCACATTCTTCTCGTGTCTCCGTGGGTTTCCTCCGGGTGCTCTGGTTTCCTCCCACAGTCCAAAGATGTGCGGGTTAGGTTGATTGGCCATGCTAAAATTGCCCCTTAGTGTCCTGGGATGCGTAGATTAGAGGGATTAGCGGGTAAAATATGTAGGGATATGGGGGTAGGGCCTGAGTGGGATTGTGGTTGGTGCAGACTCGATGGGCCGAATGGCCTCTTTCTGTACTGTAGGGTTTCTATGATTTCAAACAGACGCCAGAGTGTGGCGACTAGGGGAATTTCACAGTAACTTAATTGCAGTGTTAATATAAGCCTTACTTGTGACTAATAAATAAACTTAAGACAGAAGGAAGATTTTTTTTTTGCCATTCATGAGGCTTGGGCATCGTTTGCTGGCCAGCATTTATTGCCCATCCCTAGTCACTCTTGGAGGGCAATTGCGAGTCAGTAACATTGCTGTGGCTCTGAAATCACATGTAGGCCAGACCAGGTAAGGACGGCAGATTTCCTTCCCTAAAGGACCTTAATGAACCAGATGGGCTTTTCCCACAATCAATGATGGTTTCTTGGTTATCAGTAGATTCTTAATTCCAGATAATTTTTTATTGAATTCAAATTCTATCCTCTGCCGTGATGGGATTTGAACCCGGGTCCCCAGAACATTAGTTGAGTTTCTGGATTAATAGTCCAGTGATAATACCACTAGGCCATCACCTCCCTGAAGTTGACCAACATGAAACTTTAACAGCTCATGGTGAAAGGAGGTATACCTTCTTTTTGGGGGCGGGGGGGGGGGAGAGAGGGGGGGGGGGGGTACCCTGTGTTGATGGTACTCCCTTTCATACCTACCTCCACTCGGCCTTTAAAACCTGATCCTCCATCTCCTTCCCCAACCAGGACATAGTCCCCGAACCCTCCCCTACAAAAAGTCTCCAGACACACTTAGAAGTCTGGTCTCTATCTCCCTCTTCTCGGGACTGCTTGTAGTCCCAGCAGTGGCCACACAACTACATTCTGGCGCCGCTGGGACTACTCAGCTGTCGGCCGACCGGATTGGCCGACAGCTCTCGAGGGTGGGACGTCCTGCACCTGAGGGAACGAAATGCCACTCTCACCTTATCAAGGCCGCAACCACCCCACTCCTGCGACTGATTCCTTCCCAGACTAGTTATCCTCACACAAAACTTACATTCCTTCCTACATCTGGGAACAGACCTTTCTGAGGTCAACAAATCTTCAATGCGCAGGTCAGTTATGATGGAAAACCACCTGAGGGGGCAGTTTGTAAATTGCCGTGAATTCAACTCAGACGGGGGAGTTTTACCATTTGGAGTCTAAGTGCCGGATCTGGGCGTCAAATAGATCCGCGCCTGGAATCCTCTTTGCAGCGCGCCCATACCCGTTTTGCCGGCTCCGGCCTGATCCGCACTGTGGGCGGGGCTTAGCGCTGGGGGACCGATCGGAACTCTGAACTGCGCATGCGCAGCTCGAAAAAAATCTGACAGCGCGTCCGGGCGCGAAAAAAAAAGCAGAAAGCGGAGAGAGCGGCTCTCTGACGTCTCATCCTCTGGTCGGGGGGTGGGGGGGAGGAGGGGGTGTGACCGATCATCCCCTGGGGGGGCGATGGGGAGGAGAGGGGGTGTGACGTCTCATCCTCTGGTCGGGGGGGGTTCCGCTGCGTGTCTGCAGCCGATCCCTCCTGGCACCATCACTGGTACACTGCCAGCCACAGCCATCTCACCCGCTCTCTCGCACCTGCAGGGAAGAGTAATCTGTGGCTGGTGGTGTACCAGTGATGGTGCCAGGAGGCATCGGCCGCAGACACGCAGCGGAACCCCCCCCCTGACCAGTGGATGAGACGTCACACCCCCCTCCCCCCCGCCCTCCCCCCTCCTCCCCCCCACCCTCCCCCCCAGGGGATGAGATGTCACACCCCCTCTCCTCCTCCCACCCCCCTCCCGCCCCGCCCAGAAGATGACCTGGGTCAGAGAGCCGTTGCAGTCTCTGACCCCGCTCTTCGGAGGCTGCAGCGGCGACTACAGACTTTTATTCTGCAGGTCGGTAACAGCGCGGACGCAGATCGGGCCAGAAGACGGTAAAGTGGGATTTGGCGGTAGAGCTGGGTGAGCGGTTTATTCAAGTCGATTTAAATGCTTGCAAATGCATTTAAATCGTCGGGCCGCCCGATTCGGGCGCGCGCCAGACCCGCGCCCAAATTGGGTGTCGGTAAAGCCGCGATCTGCTCGGATTCAGGTGCAGATCACGGTATCGGCCCGACGCCCAACTTTACTGCGATTTCGCTCCCGAAAACGGGCGCGAAGTTTTGGTAAAATCAGGCCCAGTGTCACATTCACTGGAAATAGATTTGTCACCAAATGAAGCGGACTTCAGGCTTATTGCTGCATCACTCTTCACAACCAGAAGATGCTGATGTGTCCTCAGTGAATCAAGACGATGGGATTGTCTAAGGATAGCTCTGAATGTTTAAGAAGCCTTGCTGGTCATCAATCCAAGTCAACACCAGCACAGCTCGAAGCAGCGGGAAAGGGAGAGATAGACAGAGATAGCAAGGGAGGGAGAGTGAGAGAGAAGAAGATAGAGAGTAGAGCGGAAGGGAGAGATAGAGAGAGGGAAGTTGGGAGAGTGAAAGATAGAGAAAAGCTGGAAGGGGAAAGAGGGAAAGTGCAGCGGCACGGTAGGGCGGCACGGTAGGGCGGCACGGTGGCACAGTGGTTAGCACTGCTGCCTCAGAGCGCCAGAGAACTGGGTTCGATTCTCGGCTTGGGTCACTGTCTGTGTGGGGTTTGTACATTCTCCCCGTGTCTGTGTGGGTTTCCTCCAGGTGCTCCGGTTTCCTCCCACAATCCAAAGATGGGCAGGTTAGGTGGATTGGCCATGGCAAAATTGCCCCTTAATGTCAGGGAGACTAGCTGGGGTAAATGCATGGAGTTATGGGGATAGGGCCTGGGTGGGATTGTGGTTGGTGCAGCCTCGATGGGCCGAATGGCTTCCTTCTGCACTATAAGGATTCTATGGATCCTACGAAGGAAGGATGGGAGAGAAGTGAGGGTTTATATCTACAGCTTTCAGTGTCTCAGATGTCCCAAAGCTGTTCAAGCCAATGAAGTACTTTTTAAGTGTAGTCACCACTATAATGTAGCAAACATACCTGCAGTGTGATTGAAGTGTTCCTTCTCTTCTGCCTCATACGAGGATGCAGATGTTGGCTAACCTCACTGTATCTCACTGAAGTGTCCAGTGTACATCTGTCATCCAGACAACGCATTGACAGGACTCAGTGTGACAGAGGTGCTCAAGTTAGACCTTAGACATCTACATAACAGCACTTCAGGAGTGAGAACCCCTGTCTAGGCTGAGATTGCTGGGGCATCCAATGTCCTGTGAAGCGTTTGATGGTCTCAATCTGTATCAAGCCCCATAATGAGAAAGCCCATTCCCATCCAGATATACTTAGAAAGAAACATAGAAAAACTACAGCACAAAACAGGCCCTTCGGCCCCACAAGTTGTGCCGAACATATCCCTACCTTCTAGGCCTGCCTATAACCCTCCATCCTATTAAGTCCCATGTACTCATCCAGGAGTCTCTTAAAAGACCCTATTGAGTTTGCCTCCACCACCACTGACGGCAGCCGATTCCACTCGCCCACCACCCTCTGTGTGAAAAACGTCCCCCTAACATTTCCCCTGTACCTACCCCCCAGCACCTTAAACCTGTGTCCTCTCGTAGCAGCCATTTCTACCCTGGGAAAAAGCCTCTGAGAGTCTCAACATCTTATATACCTCTATTAGGTCTCCTCTCATCCTACGTCTCTCCTAACTATCCAGGTTCCTTTTGTGTCAACTGACGGATTACATTTGGAACTACACCTTTTTCTGAATTACATCTCAGCTGCAGCCTTTGGGAGTCTTCCACATAGTGTAATACAGCACAGGAGATGGCCATTCACCCCATCATGTCTGTGCCAGCTCTTTGAAAGCGCCATCTAATTCATCCCCATTATCTCCCCATAGCCCTGCACAAAATCCCCTTTTGGAAGTTATTATTGAATCTGCTTCACCCGCACCTCCCAGTTAATAACAACCTGTTCCTGTGGGTTCCCTGCCTCACGTATTAGTTTAAAATTTCCCCCACTGCATTTGGATACGTTATCCTCCAATATTAAAGCCAAATATTTGATGGTCCCAGGCATCAGGCAACCTAAGGAATCTAACACAAAGCTGCCCTTTGCAACGGGTTAATGATTAATGTCAGCAATTAGAAGTCTTCATACTGTCAACAGTATTACTGCCTGCATGTCTAATGGTGCCTCCTGTAACATTAGTGCCTAGATAAAGAGAGCTGATTTAATCCAATCCATAGACTTGGGCTGCATTGAGATAATGGCGCAAGAGCACCCCCTACAGTCATTTCTCTGCAGTGTGTCATCTCTCCAGATCCCCGATTGCAAGTATCTTATCCAAAGAGCTGTGAATGAAGCTAAATCCCCTTGCTGAGTGATGAGAAGCTGGATGTTCAACAGATGCATCATGTAGTGTAATCACACAATGCTCCCTCAGCACTCGCAACGGCATTTAACACGGCAACCTTATCAAAGGGTTTTTTAATTCACTCCTTCGACTGCGAGTCAGATCTGTTCTGTGTCGAAAGCAGCAAGAGGATAAGATGCGCTTCCTGGACTCTCTCGGACCCAAGCAGCTGGAAACGTGGAGCACTCAGTGCGTGGATATTACTGTGTGATCATGCCCTGAGGAAAATCCCCTTACATTCAAAACGCAACGTAGAAAAGCAGATGGTGAAAGCTGTGCACTTAAGGAGACTTGCACCATCTAATTAGAGCTATTGATAATGGGATCAGCGCTATGTAATTATACACCACCGTCACGCACGCTACTGAAAATGCTAAATTAATCTTCGAAATGTATTTTTAATTTCCAAAAAAAGATATCCCATCTGCCAGACCAGTCTTTCCTATTCAATGGGGGCGGCACGGTGGCACAGTGGTTAGCGCTGCTGCCTCACAGCACTAGGGATCTGGGTTCGATTCCCGGCTTGGGTCACTCGCTGTGTGGAGTCTGCACATTCTCCCCCATGTCTATGTGGGGTTCCTCCGGATGCTCCGGTTTCCTCCCACAGTCTGAAAGAGGTTAGGTGCATTGGCCATGCTAAATTCACCCTCAGTGTACCCGAGCAGGTGCCGGAGTGTGGCGACTAGGGGACTTTCACAGTGACTTAATTGCAGTGTTAATGTTAGCCCACTTGTGACACTAATAAATAAACTTATAATTAATGTGGGACCACCCCAGGAGCATTCCCACTCCTCGCACTGACTTACACCCAGATCCCAGCGCAATACCCCATTGTTGAGAAGGATCAAGATTCTTGATAAGCAGGAAGAGTAGGCGGGAATGTGGAGTTGGGCGTTACAATTGGATTGGCCGTGAATTTACTGAACAGGAAGCTAACTCGAGGGGCCGAATGGCCTACCTCTGCTCCTAATTCGAATGATTTGCGTTCTGAAACCCTTGAGGGTTTCTGAGAGGCTACAATGGCATTGGCTGGGCACGTCATTACCATTGTTTTGGATTGAAGGCCATCATCACTGGGTCAGCCGCTGGGTCTCCCTGCCACCCAGCACCATGAGAAACACCTGCACCATTTGCAATGCGGTCGGTGGAGGAGGTGACCCACCACCACCTTCTCAGGGTAACCGTGGAATCATAAAATCGCTACAGTGCCGAAGAGGCCATTCGGCCCATCGAGTCTGCACTGACAGAATATCTTACTCAGGACCTATCCCCCATCCTATCCAAGCAATCCCACACATTTACCATGGCTAATCCCCCTAACCTACACATCTTGGGACACTAAGGGGCAATTTATCACGGCCAATCAATCTGACCCGCATATCTTTGGACTGTGGGAGGAAACCGGAGCACCCGGAAGAAGCCCATGCAGACACGGGGAGAACGTGCAGATTCCACACAGAGAGTCACCCAAGGCCTGAATTGAACCCGGGTCCCTGGCGCTGTGAGGCAGAAGGGACCAGGGACGGGTAGTAAGCACAAACCTATCTGCGTCACCCACATAGCATCATATACAGCCCAGAAGGAGGCCATTCGGCCCAGTAGATCTATGCCAGCTCTTTCAAAGAGTTATCAAATTAGCCATACCCCATTCTTCTAACACGGTAGAACTCCAAATCATTTCAAGTGTATCCAATTCTGTCAAAAAAGACACAATAATCTGTTTCCAAGCAGGACATCCCAAATGAGTATCCATTACAACCATTGATCTATCAAACCCTCTAAAAACTTTAGAAAAGCAGAGAATACTGGCGGGATTTTACAGCCGCATTCAAGATTCATAGAATCATAGAAACCCCGCAGTACAGAAGGAGGCCATTTGGCCCATCGAGTCTGTACCAACCACAATCCATCCAGGCCCTATCCCCGTAACCCCACACATTCATCCTGCTAATTCCCCTGACACTAGGGTCAATTTAGCATGGTCAATCATCCTAACCCCCACATCTTTGGAGTGTGAGAGGAAACCGGAGCACCCGGAGGAAACCCACGCAGACACTGGGAGAAAGTGCAGTCTCCACACAGACAGTGACCCGAGGTCGGAATTGAACCTGCGACCCCGGCACTGTGAGGCAGCGGTGCTGCTCCCTCTAAGTCTGCCTCAGCCCAGCCTCAGAAAAAGGACCGTGACTGCACCAGTGAATCACTTCCATTCCTCGCAAGCCATCCCCTTCACCTCTCTGAGGTCTAAATTCTCCACTGAACATTAATCTCAGCAAGACATTTTCAAGCAATGTGCCTCTCTGGCAAGAAACATTAATGATCCATCATTTCTAATCACCTGCTACCACTCCTTAACTTCAAATCACCATCCATCATCTTGTTCCACTTTCAACCTCATGAGGAAAAGATTAAGGTTCACTGTCTATTCGTGACATTGTTACCACAATGGGAAGATTGTGGATGTCCTACCAAAAGCCCAATAACATCCCAACATCCTTTTAGCTGTGTTTCTTTCAAGGATTTGCTCAGTTAATGCTTACAATGGATGTTGGTGGAATGCACTGGCTTCAAAGGTGGAGGAAGCAGTTTCAGTTGTAACCTTTGAAGAGGAATTAGATAAGTAGTTGAACAGGGAACGGTTGCAGGGGAGTGGGATTCATTCTTCCAAAGAGCTGGCAGGGTCTAAATGGGCAGAATCACTTCCTTCTGCGCTGTCCAATCCTCTAAATTTGTTCCCGTAGAAAGCTGCGATGTTTGTGCCTCATGCTGTTCTGAAGGATCACACCTAACCGTGAACCAGTGCGCAGAATGTGAGAACGAAAATAGAACCTATTGTAGGGTGGCACGGTGGTTAGCCCTGCTGCCTCCGTGCGCAGCTCCAATAACACTCAAGAAGCTAGACACTGTCCAGGACAAAGTTCGATTGGCACCCCAACCACCACCAACGCATAGCAGCAGCAAGTGTGCACCATTTACAACATGCACTGCAGTAACACCTGGGCGGCACGGTGGCACAATCGTAAGCAATGCAGCCTCACAGCGCCAGGGACCTGGGTTCGATCCCAGCTTGGGTCACTGTCTGTGCGGAGTCTGCACGTTCTCCCCGTATCTCTGTGGGTTTCCTCCGAGTGCTCCGGTTTCCTCCCACAGTCCGAAAGCCATGCTGCTTAGGTGCATTGGCCATGCTAAATTCTCCCTCAGTGTACCCGAACAGACGCCGAAGTGTAGGGGATTTTCGCAGTAACTTAAAAAGTTTAAAGTTTAAACACAAATAAGGCCTACATTAACACTGCAATGAAGTTACTGTGAAATTACACGAGTTGCCACAGTCCGGCGCCTGTTCAGGTCAATCCACCTAACCAGCACGTCTTTCAGAATGTGGGAGGAAACCGGAGCACCCGGAGGAAACCCACGCAGACACAGGAAGAACGTGCAGACTCCACACAGACAGTGACCCAAGCCGGGAATCAAACCCGGGTCCCTGGCGCTGTGAAGCAGCAGTGCTGACCACTTTGCTACTGTGCCACCACTTGAAGTAACATCATTGCAGTGTTAATGTAAGCCAACTTGTGACGAACAAATAAATAAACTTTAACTTTACTTTTACTTTATTAAGGCTCTGTTAAAGGCTGAGCTTAAAAAGAGGTGCACTGTTACATTAACAGAAAGACTTGCAATTATATTGAGCTTGTCACAACCTCAGGAAGGAGCAGAATTTCCCCCACAGGACTGTTTCTGAGTCCGCAATCACCCCCCCCCACCCCTTTCTCCCCCAAAACCCTCCTCCCCCCTGCAGTGAACAGTCACTCATTGGACGTATTCTCCTGCACTCAACGTACCTTTATTCCCACGATATATGCCTGGATTTTGCCGTGAGGAGCTCAGATAGAAGAAAGCACCATCAAGGAACTGAGAGACATCCTCAAAGAATATAAGATCAACGCTGACCTTACGGAACCGATTAAACAAAAGGGCCACCCTTAATAAAGAGGCGATCGGAATCCATACCAAATCATTTTAATCTGCATCGAAAGCAATTCACCTTTAGTTTTCATATTCTGGTTAGCACTGCTGCCTCACCAGGGACCCGATTCGATTCCCAGCTTGGGTCACTGTCTGTGCGGAGTCTGCACGTTCTCACCGTGTCTGTGTGGGTTTCCTCCGGCTGCTCCGGTTTCCTCCCACTAAGACGTGCTGGTAAGGTGGATTGGCCATGCTAAATTCTCCCTCAGTGTACCCAAACAGGTGCAAGAATGTGGCGACTAGGGGATTTTCACAGTAACTTCATTGCAGTGTAAGCCTGCTTGTGACACTTATAAATAAAGACAAACTTAAGTAGAAGGTTAAATAAAATCCTGGCACTTTTTATTCTTTGGGCAATGTTAACTGAGGTAACGCCTACTTGTGACACTAATAAATAAACTTTAAAACCAGCTGACCTGGAGACGGGCTCCAATTAAGGAGGGCATGTGGGCTCTTGAAGCTGAAAGGCCAATGAGGGGCCTTCCAACTTGAAACACACAGCGGGATGAAATGGAGGGTAAGTAAGAGAGAGGGTGCATCAAAATGGAACCCTAACCTTTTTAATCTTCGATTAAAACCTGGATCATGCAGCCAGGTGTGGGGAGGAAGGGAGGTAGGTGGCAGGTTGGGGGAGGCACCTCTATAGGGCAGCCTCTGACTGCTCCTATGCTCAGGCAGGCGGGGAAGGCCTCAGGACCTGCTTGGGACACTGGTTCACTCTGGCCTGGTCTGCAGGCTGCCTCCTGACCTCAACAATGAGCTGCGTTGGCCAACTGCTGTCTGCAGGAGGATAATCCTACTCCTCCAATCCCACCTCCACTAATAGGCCCCAGAGGTGGGGGCGGCACGGTGGCATAGTGGTTAGCATTGCTGCCTCACAGCGCTTGGGAACCGGGTTCGATTCCCAGCTCGGATCACAGTCTGTGTGGAGTTTACACATTCTCGCCGTGTCTGTGTGGGTTTCCTCTGGGTGCTCTGGTTTCCTCCCACAGTCCAAAGATGTGCGGGTTAGGTGGATTAGCCATGCTAAATTGCCCCTTAGTGTCAGGGGACTAGCGAGTGTAAATGCTCGGGGTTATGAGGATAGGGCCTGGGTGGGATTGTGGTCGGTGCAGACTCGATGGGCTGAATGGCCTCCTTCTGCACTGTAGTTTTCTATGATTCTAGAGTAAGGAGCAGGCACACCTGTAGCTTGAGCCAGTCTCTAATCCCAGCCCCCGAAAGTGGCTGGAATTCTAGCCCAAGGTGTTGTACAGACTGCTATTAAAGTGTCATACTGTTCCAACGCATGAACGGTGGCAGCCATCTGGTGCAGGGCAAGGTCCAAAACTGCTTCAATCTGACGGGACTTAGTGAGCTGCGTGGGATTTACAGGAACCTTCTTCAGCCCTGAGATACACAACAGAGTGGCTGATATTTGACAGTCTGTCCGAGGTCATGACGCACCTCCTGTCAGTCATGCAGGAGAACTCGCCTCGCTCGATCCACATCACGCCAAAGAGATGTGTGGGAGAACAAATGCAATGAAACGCCCCTGTCGATAAACTGGAGATGACAGTCAAAATAGAAATTATTTTGCGCAAATAATGAAAAATGGTAATCGGAACCGTAAATTGTGAACGCAGTTATCTCACTCCCCCTCTCACTGATTGATGTCAAGGCGTGATTGATCGACGTTCATTCTTGTGGAATAAAGCTGACTGAATGGCAATGTTATGAGTTTATTCATCTTATGGATCTGGGTGTCAGAAGCAGATTTATCCATCCACACAACAGAAGCATCAATCAGCGGGAAATAAAGATAAAGAATGCACTTTCTTTCTTTACAGACATCTGCCAAGTACCATAACACGCTTCATTGCCTTCCTTGATAAGAAGCTCACTTCTAACACTGCTCCCTCAAAGATATTCCAGACAAAGGCCATTATCCCACTTTCCAGGCTGCAGATGGTGTTACTTTCCTGGGAAGAATTGTCGGTCAAGATCTGGTCCTCGGAAAATCTAAAAATCAAAAAGATCCCTTTTGGTTTTTTCCCCAGGCAACTGCAACCATTTCTTTACTCATTCATTCAGGGAGCATCACTGTGTAGGCCAGCATTTATTGGCCATCCTTAATTGCCCTTGAGAAGGTGGCGGTGAGCTGTCTTAGAACACAGAACAGTACAGCACAGAACAGGCCCTTCGGCCCACGATGTTGTGCCGAGCTTTATCTGAAACCAAGATCAAGCTATCCCACTCCCTATCATCCTGGTGTGCTCCATGTGCCTATCCAATAACCGTCTTCTCGAACCACTGCAGCCCATGTGGTGTAGATACAATCCACAGTGCTGTGAGGGTGGGAATTCCAGGATTTTGACCCAGCGACAATGAAGGAACGGCCGATATATTTCCAAGTCAGGACGGCGGGTGTTTTGGAGGGGAACTCCCAGATCGGTGGCGTCTCCAGGAACCTGCTACTCTTGCCAGAAGGGAAAAGCAGTAGAAATTGGGAAATAAGAATTCCGGTCCAAACTGGTCATGTATACCTTAAAAGGAACATCAGTAAAAACTGGGAATTAACTGGTCCAAACTGTTTTTGTCCATTGGGTTGTCCTTCTGGGTGGTAGGTATCATGGGTTTGGAATGTGCTGTTTAAGGCAGTGGTTCCCAACCAGTGTGCTGTGGTACGCTGGTGTACCGTGAAGTCCCCGTAAGTGTACCACGATGAAAGAATCAAAATGATTCAGGTAATTAAACTAAAACAAACCTTTGTCTTCAGCTCTGTGGTCGACATCTCCAAGACCTGATAAATCTTGCGCCTCACACACATGCGTTGGCTGGGAGAGAGCCACACAAGCGCGGTTTAGATGTTCCATGTTGGCCAGGCCCATGCGCATTGACCAACGGGACTCGGAGCTGAAGACAAAGGTCCCCCCACGTGCGTCCATACAGAAAGCAAAAACTCAAAAAGGGCGTGAAAACCCTGGGCGAAGCGAGAGAGACCGGGAGAGGTTAAAAAAAATAACAAGTGAGAGGACAGGGAGAAGTTAAAAATGATGATCCCAGTAAGGGAAGAAGACAGAGAAAATAGGAGGCAATGATGAAGGGTCATCCTGACTTGAAACACCAGCTCTACCCTAATGCTGTCAGAGCTGCTGAGATTTTCCAGCATTTTCTGTTTTTGTTTGTCATGCCATATCATAGAATCATCATAGAATCCCTACAGTACAGAAGGAGGCCATTCGGCCCAGCGAGTCTGTACTGGCCACAATCCCACCCAGGCCCTATTCCTGTAACCCCACACATTTAGCCCGCTAATCCCCCTGACACTAAGGGGCTATTCACCATGGCCAATCAAACTAATCCACACATCTTTGGAATGTGGGAAGGAAACCGGAGCACCCAGAGGAAACCCACGCAGACACGGGGAGAATGTGCAAACTCCACACAGACAGTGACCCGAGGCCGGAATTGAACCTGGGTTCCTGGCGCTGTGGGGCAGCGGTGCTAACCACTATGCTACCGTACCGCCCCAACTACTGTGCCACCGTGCTGCCCCTATGAGAACATTGGAGGTGTGCCCCCAAAATTCTTTTATATTCCGGAGGTGACGTATAAAATGTTGGGAACCGCTGGTCTAAGGTGTTACTGCAGTGCATCTTGTACTGATACACACTTGCTGCCACGATGCATTGGTGGTGGAGGAGTGAGTGTTGAGTGTGGTGGATGGGGTGCCAATCAAGCTTTGTCCTGGATGGCGTCCAGCTTTTGAGTGTTATTGGAGCTGCGCTGATCTATATATGTCAGAATGCATTGAGGGTTTTGTTGGTCCAGTTGCACTAATTTAACTGTAAATGTCATAAGTAGCTGAACTGCCTAATGATGCCAAATTCGAAGTAATCCCACCCCCTCCCCCCACCTAGCATATAGCTATGGAAACCGACAAAGTGAGAAGAGGCTGGTTCAGTCAAGAATAGAATCGAATAACGTGTCATTAACTTTACTGCCACTTCAAATTCACATTTGACACACATGTTTTCTTTTTATTTATTTCCGACTGAAAGAGTTTTATTTCTTTCTATTTTGAAGTTCTTTGTTAACCCAATATAAAACTCTTCATGCATCTCTGCCACACACAGATGAATTAATATTCTATAGGGTGTGTAGGCCCAGACCCGAAACCAAAATATGTTATGCAGTTAGGGCAGACTTTTGCATCTGATTTTGGTGTTCCACTTCAGGTATGATTCAAGTGATCCACTAGGAAGTTTTTTATCAAGACAAACTTAATTTAAGAACGCAATTCGAATATAACAAAAAGAAACAGCATAACTTTTACCAATTATAATACTTGGACAACCTAAAGGAGGTCTTAAAAAGGTTCCAGGATGCGGGAGTAAGATTCAGGAGAGAGAAATGCACCTTAAAGCAAACAAGGTGACTTATTTGTGCTTTCGAGTGGATGCACAAGGGTTGCACCCGATGAAAGATAGATTTAAGGCCTTTAAAGAATCTCCAGCCCCAAAGAATGTGTCAGAGTTCAAATCTTTTCTTGGAATGGTAAATTATTACGGCAGGTTTATTCCAAAATTGTCTACGATATTGGCACCTCCACATGCATTAATGAAAAACACCAGATGGTACTAGAAGACACAGCAAAACAAAGCCTTCAGTTAGGTGAAACAAGCTCTGCAATCATCCTGACTTTTAGTCCATTTTGACCCTTCAAAAGAACTCATCCTCACTTCTGATGCACCCTCTTATGGAATTGGAGCTGTTTTGTCACATAAAATGAAGAATGGGTTAGAAAGACCCATTGGCTGTGCCTCAAGGACCCTAACTGAGGCAGAAAAGGCATACTTACCGATTGAGAAAGAGGGTTGGCTGTCATCTTTGGGATAAAGAAATTCCATCAATACATTTACCGATGGCATTTCACCGTAATTACTGATCATAAACCCCTGCTAGGCTTATTCAGAGAAGATAAAGCCAACCCTCCACTAGCATCTACAAAGATACAGCATAGGCTTTATTGTTGGCCGCGTATGAATATACCTTCCAACACCGACCAGGGACACATATATAAAACGCAGTTGCCTTGAGCTGTCTTCCACTCCCGGAAAGTACGTTGCCCCCGGCAATACCATGAGGAACTATCCTTGCCTTGTATTTCCTTGGCACACTACTCATGTCATTGCAACAGATCAAATACTGGACTCAGAAGGAATGTACTATTGTCCAGAGTTAAGAGTCTTGATAGACAAAGGGATCTGGGTGTATAGGTACACAGGTCACTGAAAGTGGCAATGCAGGTGGAGAAGATAGTCAAGAAGGCATACGGCATGCTTGCCTTCATCGGCCGGGGCATTGAGTTTAAAAATTGGCAAATCATGTTGCAGCTTTATAGAACCTTAGTTAGGCCGTTGGAATATAGTGTTCAATTCTGGTCGCCATACTACCAGAAGGATATGAAAGCTTTGGAGAGGGTACAGAAAAGGTTTACCAGGATGTTGTCTGCTGTGGAGGGCATTAGCTATGAGGAGAGATTGGAGAAACTTGGTTTGTTCTCACTGGAATGATGGAGTTTGAGGGGCGACCTGATAGAAGTCTACAAGATTATGAGGGGCATGGACAGAGTGGATAGTCAGAAGCTTTTTCCCAGGGTGGAAGAGTCAATTATTAGGGAGCATACGTTTAAGATGCGAGGGGCAAAGTTTAGAGGAGATGTACGAGGCAGATGTTTTACACAGAGGGTGGTGGGTGCCTGGAACTCGCTGCCGGGGGAGTTAGTGGAAGCGGATACGATAGTGACTTTTAAGGGGCGTCTGATAAATACATGAATTGGATGGGAATAGAGGGATATGGTCCCTGGAAGGGTAGGGGATTTTAGTTCAGTCAGACAGCATGGTCGGTGCAGGCTTAGAGGGCCGAAGGGCCTGTTCCTGTGCTGTAATTTTCTTTGTTCTTTGTTCATATGGTTCTTCATGGCTGGCATTACGATAGAATGTCTGAACAATGAAAACCTTTTCAAGCAAGGAAGGATGGATTGAGCTGTGAAGACGTCGTCCTTCTGTGGGCAGTAAGGGTGGCCGTCCCCATGCCTGGCAGGAAGTTATTATTGGAGGAACTACACAGCACCCATCCAGGGACGTCCAAGATGAAAACGTTGGCTTGCAGCCATGTGTAATGGCCCGGGTTAGATACAGGCATAGAAAGCATGGTTAAACAGTGTAACCAACACCAGGTACAACGAAGCTTACCAACTGCAGACCCAATGCATCCTTGGGAATGGCCAGGTTGGATGTGGGTGAGACAGCACATTGACTTTGTAGACCCATTCTTGGGAACAATGTTCCTACTTCTAGTGATTGTGCACTCAAAAAGGGGGAGGGATGTTGTTGCAAGCCCCTTTAAGGGGCGAGGGTTTGGAGGGTCATGTGACCAATCGGGCTAAACCGTGTGAACCCTGGGGCTGAGTGCGGCCTCTGTCTTGGGAACCTGTCTCGGGGGCAGGGAATTCAGATGGTGTTCGTAAAGCAGAAGTGGAAATGAATAGGGTTGGGAAGCATTTTCTGATCAGGGCCAGTGTGATCTCCTGGACTCGTTTCGATCGCCTCAGGGGGTCGGAGAGGAATTTCCCAGATTTTTTTTTCCCCATATTGGCCCTGGGGTTTTCACTCTGGGTTTTCGCCTCTCCCTGGAGATCACATGGTCTGGAATGGGGGGGTGGGGGTGAGTTAATAGGTTGTGATGAACAAAGCATCGTAGCTGTGAGGGACAGCTCGGTGGATAGGATATTAGGATGTAGATAGGCTGGAAAATTGGGCGGGGATCCTGGATTCAGGATTCAATCCTGGACCGGGGAGCGGCGCGGGCTTGGAGGGCCGAAGGGCCTGTTCCTGTGCTGTATTGTTCTTTGTTCTTTGTTCTCCCAGGCAATCTGGAGTCAAAGTAATCAGTAGCATCTTTCTCACTCTCTGTATATAGTTATTCTGGTTAATAAATGTTTCTTTTGTTACGGAACTTGGTGGTCCTCACTCTTCCCAAGATATTACACCAGCCACCATATTGTACATGCCATCCTTGCCAAAAGCATCCCCAGTGGCGGGGATAGTAAAATCTGGCGTTCTAGCTTTCTGGAGTTTTTCAGGGATTTGGTAGATTAATCGCCAGAATGGATTCTGGCCTGGAGTACCCTGACTGAAAACAGATTCAACAGAAACTTCCTAAAGGGAATATGGGTATCTACTTGGAAAGGACAAAGTTGCAAGACTAAAAGGAGGAAAGTGGGACTACCTCTTTCAATCTGGTTTCAATCTCTATTCAAGCAGCCACCTCTGACTCAATCAAGGTGTTCAGAACGAACCAGTGTTCCAAATTAGGTTTTGAGACACCCTCGCATTTAACATCAGAGTGGTTGATAACAGTACGATAGATTCTAGCATTGTATAGTTTTAAAGAGGGGAGACATATTTATTGTGGTTGATTCAACACCTGTCTGATATTTAAATAGTTTGAAAGGTCGCTATCTGTTCCACATGGGGACAATTTTGCAGAACAGTTGTGAATTAGCTTTTCGTAATCTTTTGGAACATTTTCCATTCTGTGGCTAACAAATAATTATTCAGTAGACTTGGATTTTGCGAAAAGTTCACTGAAGCAAGGATATTTTGCTAAATTTGATGCATTTAGCATTCATGGGTGACCCACACCCGCTGATTAGCACCAAGTGTAGATTTATCAGGCTCTGTGGGGCAGAAAAATGGCAATTAGCGTGGAAATGAATTCCAAGAGCTGCGAGCTCCTGAGAGCTACCGACAAATACTTTCAAAACTACCCAACAATGACAGTTCCATTTCACACAATGAAACCCAACTATATCTGACACTGATTGATACGGCCACAGAATCCCTTCATGGCAGAAGGAGGTCATTCAGCCCATCGATTCTGCATTTCCCATTTGGGCTGTGGGAGGAATTCGGAGCACCCGGAAGAAACCCACACAGACACGGGGAGAACATGCATACTCTACACAGAGGGCGGAATTTTACCAGCACATCTGCCCGAGGTTTGTATGATCCCGCCTGAGGCTAACAGAGAATGTTGTTCTCTGAGCCTCGCCCGCCCACGGAACCGGGCGGGCGTGCCGGTAAAATTCTGGCCAGACAGTCACCCAAGCCAGGAATCGAACCGGGGTCCCTGGCATTGTGAGGCAGCAGTGCTAACCACGGTGCCACCGTGCCGCAGTCATCTCCGTCTTCATTTCCCTGCCTTCATCCACGGTCCTGCCAGTTTTGTACCTGATGCACTATCAATCGAGCAAAGACTAGTTTGTATGCAAGAACAAATAGGCTTTTATTAGCAAAAGACTTGGAGCACTCCCATGCCGATGAACTGGTCCAGACTGAGGCAGGGGGGTGGGGAGGAGTCGCCTTTATACCTGGACCGGGGGGGGAGGAGTCTCTGGTAGGGCCGGCAGGGATGTGTCCAGACATGTCACATATACAGGTAATAAGCTAACAGCGGTTTACCACTGCACCAGCCCAAAAACAGCCCTCTGAATGAGGGTCATGCGATCGGGGGAAATTTGTGGTGGGGCAGTCAGATGTCCCAACCCCCATCAGCATGTTAACTGCCAAAGAGGACAATCCAGCCCAAAAGGTCAACAAAACCAAAGGATAACACAGAACCAAGATCATGATTGTCTTAGCAAATGCAACCAGCTCTCAAAATGCTGCACAATGCTACAGGGAGGCATTGTCCCAGGAACTGGCCCAGTGAGATTGAAGAGCACACAGCAACAATGCAACTTTTGAAGGGGACTTGTCACTGGTGATAAAGGGAATTTCCTATTAATTTCCACACACCCACTTTCCCCCCTTGCTGCACAAGGGCTAATTTGGAGCCAACTGATCGCACAAACTTCATTGACACTAGGACTAAAATGTGGCCATATTATTATTTTCTGTACACAATTCACACCTATAGCACCCACTGTCAGTCACGTGACCAAGATAGGAAAAAGTTTAGAATAGCTCTTAAGAGAAAGCATTATGGTCACAAATTATCATTTGTCAAACGTGTACAATCGAAAGCGATCGTTCCCAGTGTTGTTGAAGTTTGTGCGATCGATTGGCTCCAAACTAGCCCTTGTGTATCAGGGGGGAAGTGGGTGCACAGCAACCAATTGGAAACTAATGGGAAATTCCATTTGTCAAACGTGTCCAATTGAAAGTGATCATTTGGAACATGAGCAGTTGTTAAAGCTGTTGAACCTATTGGAGTTTGAGATTTTTCAAGTTTTCTGGTTGCTAGAAAACAAGTAACAATTTTTATTCCCTGATTGATTTATCGATCTGTGTTTTGATTAGTTCCCTGTAACTCAAATTGTTGTATGATCAATGCCAGTCTCATTGTTTTACACCTGTAACACCTGGGGCTGGGAGGGATGGGGCTGGGGACAGGTGGTTCAGCATCTACCCACCGCCCCTCTCCCCGGAAGCAAAGCCAGCGTGGAGCTGACCTGTTGGGGCGGCATGGTGGCACAGTGGTTAGCACTGCTGCATTGCAACGCCAGGGACCCGGGTTCGATTCCTGGCTTGGGTCACTGTCTGTGCGGAGTCTGCACGTTCTCCCCGTGTCTGCGTGGGTTTCCTCCAGATGCTCCGGTTTCCTCCCACAGTCCGAAAGACATGCTGGTTAGGCGCATTTGGCCGTGCTAAATTGCCCCTTAGTGTACCCGAACAGGCGCCGGAGTGTGGCAAATAGGGGATTTTCACAGTAACTTCATTGCAGTGTTAATGTAAACCTACTTGTGGCACTAATAAATAAGCTTTAAATTAGAATTGGGAAATGAGGAGCAAAAAAACAATGCAGATTATAATTCAAGCTCTGCAGACACTTGGCAACTAAAATATTAAACTGGTAAGTTAACAAAAAATGACGTAAATTGGCCTTAATATTGACTGCTACTGTAAGCTGGAGTGTTAGATTCTGCACCGCAGTGTAATTGCGATTATATGATTATGACAAGACAGTCTTTCGATATTTCTTATTGTGAAATATATCCAATGCACAGTGATCTGGACATGTACTTTCCATAGGCTGATTTAGTTCTGTGAATGTTGTGCAGAATATGGTGTGGAATATCTAATGCTGGAGGACATTTCTCACTTTTGACATGTTCCCATTTCAAGAGCTTTGCACTGCTGCCTCAAAGTGCCAGGGATCTGGGTTCGATCCCTGGCTTGGGTCACTGTCTGCGTGGAGTCTGCACATTCTCCTCGTGTCGGCATGGGTTTCCTCCGGGCGCTCCAGTTTCCTCCCACAGTTCGAAAGGTGTGTTGGTTCGGTGCATTGGCCATGCTAAATTCTCCCTCAGTGTACCCGAACAGGCGCCGGAGTGTGGCAACAAGGGGATTTTCACAACTTCTCAAAAAAAATTGCAAAAGTTGACAAAATGAAATCAAGAGGAAGGACAACTTAAAGAGACAATGTGAAATAAAGCTAAGTTGAATAATTTCGGAAACAGGTTGAAGACTGTATTTTAAAGCTTATTTATTATTGTTGCACATAGGCTTACATTAACACTGCAATGATTCACTTGATTCACTGATATTTTATGGCTCCCACATATTCGTACGGTCTTATCTGGCTTAAGTATTGTCACAATGGGAGCTGCCCACTCGTAAATTGCACAGGCTTAAGTTAAAGTTTATTTATTAGTCACAAGTAGGCTTACATTAACACTGCAATGAAGTTACTGTGAAAATCCCGTAGTCGCCACACTCCAGCACCTGTTGGGGTACACTGAGGGAGAATTTAGCACGGACAATACACCCTAACCAGCACGTCCTTTGGATTTATATAAGAGGGTAGTTGTACAAAAATTATAATAGGGATAAATACAGGATCTGAAATCATTTACATCTCCTGACTGCGCTATTTAATAACTAGCTAATCGTGTGATTAAATCTCTTTGTGGCCTGAATACAGGTGTATATCAGAAAACACTGTCATTGAACTCCACCAGGATGAAGATTCAAACACTACCACTGATTTTCCCGGTGTTACCAAACCTGTTGATGCCTTTACATGTCCAAAGATTCGAATTGCAGTTTGGATCTCCGGGTTCAGTGAAGAAATATAGTTCCACAAAACCACCACTCTCAGTTTTCTGTCACTCAGCCAACTTCAGGCCTGATTTTACCATCAAGTTGCGCCCGTTTTCGGGTGCAAAAACTTGGTAAAGTCGGGCGTGGGGCGAGTCATGCAATCCATGCCCACCTCCGCACCGGTTCCCCCTTTACCAAGACCCGAAAACGGCCACAATCGGGACCATGCCCAAAACGGGCATGACGGCCATTTAAATGCATTTAAATTGACTTAATGGGCTGCATGCCTAACCTTACCGGCACTTTCTCCTTTACCACCGCATTCGCCCATCCGGAATCGGCGCGAAACTGACATGCTCCATGAAAGTCCAATTCGGGCGCTCCATCAATGAGGGTTAGTGAGGAGGTAGGTACACAGCGACCGATGGCTCTCTGCTACTCATGGGTATCCTGTTGTTGCGGCCATTTTCTGTCTCGGGTCAGTGGCGACTCTGCGAGTGTGTCGGGGGCTGGGGGGGCTGTTGCTTTCAGGGTCTCCGATGTCCGATTTGCAGCACAGACTCGGGTCTCAGCATTGACCTCGGGTCTTGCGGTGCTGCTGGGTCCTCGTGCACTCAGCTCACTCCCAGCTGAAGGATGTGCACAAAGCCCTTGCAAATTGTACTGCTGCAGCCCCTCAACTTTGCAAGGAGCTGTGATTGTGGAGAGCATGTGGCTGGGGGAATTGGGGGGCTGTGATTGTGGAGAGCATGTGGCTGGGGGAATTGGGGGAGCTGTGATTGTGGAGAGAATGTGGCTGGGGGAATTGGGGGGGCTGTGATTGTGGAGAGCATGTGGCTGGGGGAATTGGGGGGGCTGTGATTGTGGAGAGAATGTGGCTGGGGGAATTGGGGGAGCTGTGATTGTGGAGAGAATGTGGCTGGGGGAATTGGGGGGGCTGTGATTGTGGGGAGCATGTGGCTGGGCGAATTGGGGGGACTGTGATTGTGGGGAGCATGTGGCTGGGGGAATTGGGGGGGCTGTGATTGTGGGGAGCCTGTGGCTGGGGGAATTTGGGGGGCTGTGATTGTGGAGAGAATGTGGCTGGGGGAATTGGGGGGGCTGTGATTGTGGAGAGAATGTGGCTGGGGGAATTGGGGGGGCTGTGATTGTGGGGAGCATGTGGCTGGGCGAATTGGGGGGACTGTGATTGTGGGGAGCATGTGGCTGGGGGAATTGGGGGGGCTGTGATTGTGGGGAGCCTGTGGCTGGGGGAATTTGGGGGGCTGTGATTGTGGGGAGCCTGTGGCTGGGGGAATAGGCAGTATGGACAGTGACTGTTGCGATGTAACCCATTGATCTTCCTGTTCTTTTGGTTGCTGCAGGAGCTGAGGAGGAGGAGCTAGAGGAAATATTGCGGGCACAGGAGGCCTGGGCCTTACCACTTGCAGGAGTAGAGGGAGATGGCCACTGGAGGCAAGAGATGGCTGCCATTCACCCAGATGGGGTGGGGCGCAGGAGAAGGAGGGAGCAGAGACCCCGACAGTTCCGTGCACAAGTGTCATTTGAACAGATGTCAGCCACCGAGTGCTGCCGACGTCTCCGCCTTCGAAAGGAGGCAGTGGAACACCTGTGCCCCTGTTGCAGGACCTGGCACCTCAGGGCAGGGGGTTGGGGGGTGGGGGGGGGGGGGGGGCGGGGGGCACCCACTCTCAGTGACTGTCAAACTGACAGCCGCTCTGAACTTTTAAGCGACTGGCTCCTTCCAGACCCCTAGCGGAGATATCTGTGGCATCTCCCAGTCAGCCGTGCACACCTGTGTCAAGAAAGTCATTGAAGACCTGTAGGCCCAGGCTGGGCAGTACATAGAACATAGAACATAGAACATAGAAAGCCACAGCACAAACAGGCCCTTCGGCCCACAAGTTGCGCCGATCACATCCCCACCTCTAGTCCTATCTATAGCCCTCAATCCCATTAAATCCCATGTACTCATCCAGAAGTCTCTTAAAAGACCCCAACGAGTTTGCCTCCACCACCACCGACGTCAGCCGATTCCACTCACCCACCACCCTCTGAGTGAAAAACTTACCCCTGACATCTCCTCTGTACCTACCCCCCAGCACCTTAAACCTGTGTCCTCTCGTAGCAACCATTTCAGCCCTTGGAAATAGCCTCTGAGAGTCTACCCTATCCAGACCTCTCAACATCTTGTAAACCTCTATCAGGTCACCTCTCATCCTTCGTCTCTCCAGGGAGAAGAGACCAAGCTCCCTCAACCTATCCTCATAAGGCATGCCCCCCAATCCAGGCAACATCCTTGTAAATCTCCTCTGCACCCTTTCAATGGCTTCAACATCTTTCCTGTAATGAGGTGACCAGAACTGCGCGCAGTACTCCAAGTGGGGTCTAACCAGGGTCCTATAAAGCTGCAGCATTTTCTCCCGACTCCTAAACTCAATCCCTCGATTAATGAAGGCCAGTACGCCGTACGCCTTCTTGACCGCATCCTCCACCTGCGAGGTCGATTTAAGAGTCCTATGGACCCGGACCCCAAGGTCCTTCTGATCCTCTACACTGCTAAGAATGGTACCCTTCATATTATACTGCTGCTTCATCCCATTGGATCTGCCAAAATGGATCACTACACACTTATCCGGGTTGAAGTCCATCTGCCACTTCTCCGCCCAGTCTTGCATTCTATCTATGTCTCGCTGCAACTTCTGACATCCCTCCAAACTATCCACAACACCACCTACCTTGGTGTCGTCAGCAAACTTACCAACCCATCCCTCCACTTCCTCATCCAGGTCATTTATGAAAATGACAAACAGCAAGGGTCCCAGAACAGATCCCTGGGGCACTCCACTGGTCACTGACCTCCATGCAGAGAAAGACCCCTCCACAGCCACTCTCTGCCTTCTGCAGGCAAGCCAGTTCTGGATCCACAAGGCAACAGCCCCTTGGATCCCATGCCCTCTCACTTTCTCAAGAAGTCTTGCATGGGGGACCTTATCGAACGCCTTGCTGAAGTCCATATAGACCACATCCACCGCTCTTCCTTCGTCAATGTGTTTGGTCACATTTTCAAAGAACTCAACCAGGCTCGTAAGGCACGACCTGCCCTTGACAAAGCCGTGCTGACTACTTTTGATCATACTAAACTTCTCTAGATGATCATAAATCCTGTCTCTCAGGATCCTCTCCATCAACTTACCAACCACTGAGGTTATACATCAAATATAACCTGGACCAGGTCCAGCAGGAAGCTCGGGCTGCAGGGCTCGCAGCCATTGCGGGGATGTCTAACGTACAGGGGGCCATTGACTACACACACATCACCCTCAAGGCCCCCCTACAGAATCCACAAGATTCATCAACAGAAGGGGGTTCCACTAGTGTGTGACCACAATATGAACATTATGCATTTCTGTGCAAGACACCCAGGCAGCTTCATTGTCAGGAGCTTGGACATCCCGGAGGCATTTGAGGAGGAGCCCAGGCTGCCGGGGTGGCTGGTGGGTGATATGGGTTACCCACTTCAAACATGGCTGACGACGCCTGTGTGGAGGCCTGTATCTGAGGCGGAGACCCGCTATAATGAGGCCCATGTAGCCACCCACGCGATAGTGGAGAGGTGCATTGGGCTCCTCAAAATCCAATTCCGCTGCCTGGACCAATCTGGCGGGGCCCTCCAATACAGCCCAGTGATCTCTTCCTGCATTGTGGTCGTGTGCTGTGCCTTGCACATCCTGGCTCTGCAGAGAGGTGACCTATTGGAGGAGGAGGAGGACATGGAGGCTGACAAGCCGGGCATCGCTGGGGGGGAGGATGACCAGCAGGAAGAGGAGGAAGAGCAGGCCGCGGAACACCACCCAGGCACTGGAGGGCTGGCAGCTCAAATGAGGCATGTGAGGGCGGCAAGGGGGGCCCTGATCACCAGGTGGTTCAGTTGCTGGGAGCTTGTTCTGTGGGTTCCATCCCCACCCCCCAACCAAAGTCCTTCTATCTCCTGCAACATTGTCACACCAGAGTGGTGGGCCTGGGTACACTGTGTTAGCAGGTTTTTTGGCAGGCAGGAGGATGATGACGACTCGCTAAACACCATTATGATGATGCCTTGGTGCAAACTAGCCTGACTCCTACCTGAGCTCCGCATGCACGCTGGCACCTAGGCCCATGTCTGTGTAGTGGGTAAGGGATCTGAAACCCCCATACAGGGCCCTGGGGCGGGCGGGGTGAGGGACAGGAGAAAACCGCTCGTGGGGTCTGGGGAACCAAAACCTTCCTTTTCTCAGTGACACAGCACTGAGGGGCCTCCCCAACTGACATCAACATGAAGCATCCCTCAGGCGATCATCAATGGAAGAGGATTCCTATTCGAGACAAATTAATCACAGGTGGGTGGTGAAAAAACATTCAATTGCAATAAAGGTGTTTAAATAGGAAGTGCTAACATAAAAACTTGTGAACAGAAAACATCAAAGTGCTTAAATATGTTTCTAACTCGTGCAGCCCTTCACCCGTGCCATCTCAGTGCAACTACAACTTCCTAACCTTACGTGGCCTACCACTACGTCTCAGTGACTCCCCAGAATGTACATCGGAGGTGGAGGAGGCCCAGCTGCCTACCTCGCCCCGTGGCCTGTGATGCACGTGGTGGACGTCCTCTGGCTGCCCGGGACCTGAGGGTCCTGGCTGGCTTCCTGGTGTCTGGGACGTATCCATGACACTCTCTTCATCCCGCTGCCCCTGAGATGCCCTGGTGTCAGGAAGGGGACAGTCAGAAGGTGCAGCCACAGTCTCCTGGGTGGAAGGCCCCAGCTTGGGCTTGAGCTCTTCCTCCTCCCTTGGAGTTCCTGTGGGCCCCTGGGTCACTCCATGGGACAGCAGCGAGCTCCAGAAGCCCCAGCGTCACCTGGCCCTGCCAGTCCTGGAGGACCACCTGTGTCCTACCCATGGTGGTCGAGCCCTCTGCGATGGCCACCTGAGTCGGGGGCCACCTGTCAATGGCCGCAGCAAGTGCCCTCTGAGGCTGGGCCATGCTCTGCAATGCCTCAGCTATGACCCTCTGAGACTGGGCCACGTTCTCAAGGGCTGCTGCTGTAGCCCGCTGTGTCTCAGCGCTGTCCCGCTGGGTCTCCTGCAAGCTCTCGAGCCTCTCAGCCATGGGCTGAAGAATCTCGAGAATCCTGTTCAGTCCCTCAGCTGTAGCCCGCTGTGACTCGGCCATCGCTTGGAGCCTGCCACTTATGGTGAGGATCCCCTGCCCTAGGCTTTCCACTGCAGACGCCACCCTTGCAGTGTTGGCCTGGGAACCACGCAAGACAGGCACTAACTGGTCCACCTGAAAGCTTTGGGACTCCTCCCAACAACCTCGCAGTTGGTCCAGCGAGGCCATCAGTCCCTCCTGCATTCCCTGGGTCTGTTGCTGCATCTCCAGCAGCTGAGGGAGAAGTGATCTCAGAGGCCCAGCATGTAGCCTGGGACCAACTGAGTCCTCGCCTCAGGCAGAACCCCTGCGTGCCAGAGGCCTCGGACGTTCCCTCCTCCACCCGATGTACATCAGCAGATGTGTCGTGCTCACCAGAGAGTGACCCAGAAGCCTCACCACTAACTGGACCCACCGACATGTCGGTATCTGGGATGGTGAGTTGTGAGGTGGAAACTGATGCCAAAACGGTGCCACCCTCGGAGGTCCCTTCACCCATATCCTCCGAGGACCCGTCCGAGCTGTCTTGACCAGGATGGGTGGCAGCTGCTGCAGTAGTGGCCTGGAGTCCAGAACACCCCAGGGCATCCGGTTCTGTCCCTGCAACACAGGGTTAAGTGCAAGGGAGGGAGGGGAATCCGGGATGCCAAACACGTGATTCACATTTCTCCATTGAACATAGAACAAAGCACCAACAAAATTATATCACAGGAACAGGCCCTTCGGCCCGACAAGCCTGTAGCGACCAGGCTGCCCATCTGATTTGTAACCCCCTTCCCTTCCGGGGACCGTATGTCTCTATTCCCATCCCATTCATTTAGCTGTAAAGACGTCCCTTAAAGGTCACTCTCGTATCTGCCCCCGCGACCTCGCCCAGCAGCGAGTTCCAGGCATCCACCACCCTCTCTGTGCAAATTAACATGCCTCATACATCTCCTTTAAACTTTGCCCCTCACACCCAAAACTCATGCCCCCAAGAATTTGCCTCAAAGTGAGTGGAGGAATGACAGGTGCTCACGTCTTGACAGCAGCCCGACCGTGCTGTCACTGACAGCCCGCATCCCCCCTTTCCTTGAGAACTCCAGCACCCGCTCCTCAAAGGGGTTGAGGACCCGGAGGTCTGGCTCACCACCCGCTGTCTTCACCCTCTCCCTGCTGTTATGGTCGGTCTTCTCCTGTGGAGACAGAAGGAGCCATGAAAGAAATGGTGGCGTGACTACTGCAGAGGTGGCCCTTAGAAGCCAGGCACAGCGGGGCTCATTGGGGAGAAAGGAAGGAGGTGTTTGGGGGTCAGGAGCTGGAAACATGCAGGGTGCTGGGGACGGGAAGATCTGGGGGAGATTTGGGGGAAGATGCTAGATGCGCTCACCCTTGCTGCCCAGATGAAGTCATTGACCTTTTTCCAGCACTGCTTCCCGGTTCAGGGGGCCAATGTCCTGGCACTGACTGAGGCGGCGACTTCCTCCCAGGCTGCATTGCCATCAGAACCCCTGGGTCTGTGTCCTCCTGGGGTGAAGGGAGTGTCCCACCTCGCCTCTGCTGCATTTAGTAGTCTGCCCAGATCACCCTCAGAAAATCGGGGGGGCTGGTCGTGCGCACATTGTCCTGTACTGCCTGTCCATCCTTGAGTTTTTATGGAGCTGCCCCTCGTTAGGGCAGATCAGCTGCAGGCAGTTTGGCAGAGCATTCCAGCAAGTTCCATGCAGTTTGCTTGTTAGCATTGAGGGGAAGGTGAGTGAGCACTTGTAAGTGTACTGATGGGAAGGGGGTGGATGGTGGATGAGTGCCTCAATGATTGGGGACAGGGGAGAAAGAGGGAGGTGTCACACAGCCATCAGAGTCTGGAGGAGATGGGGGCCTTGTACAGGAGGGCACGGGGTGGGGGGGAGGGGGGAATCTCTCTGCCTGAGATCAATGGGGGGAAGGGGGGGGGGCGCTGCCATTCTGCCTGAGATCGGTGGGGGGCGAAGGGGGGGGTCACTGCCATTCTGCCTGAGATCGGTGCGGGGGGAAGGGGAGGTCCACCGTCACTCTGCCTGAAATGGGTGGGGGGGAAGAGGGGAGGGGGCCGCAATCGGTCTGGGTGGCAGGAGAGTGGGGAGATAAGGAGGTCAATAATGTTTTGGGGGTGGGGGCATGTCTGTGGGGGCCGGGGGGAGGCATTATCCGGCCCGGGAGGGATGTGGCAGGGGAGCGTTATTCTATCCTTTTTTATTCTGCGCATGCGCAGTTGGAGGCTCCGATCGGAGCGGCAGGGTTTCGGGCACGTTAAGCCCCGCCCACAGACTTGTTCAGCGCGATTCGGAATCGCTGATATTTTTTCAGGCAGACTCTGTACGGCAGCGCCTGAGAACGGGTCTAAAATCAGATCTGAAACACTCCACTCCCAGTTTCAAGTCCGCCCAACACTTAGAATCAAAATGGTAAAATAAGGCCCTTCATACCCATTCTGCTATTGCCCTTCTGATTCCATAGCTTCAAACATGATTTCTGTGACACTTTAGTTTAAGCTTATTTTTTAGTGTCATCAGTAGGCTGACATTAACACTGCAATGAAGCCACTGTGAAAATCCCCTCGTCGCCACACTCTGGCGCCTGTTCGGGTACACTGAGGGAGAATTTAGGATGGCCAATTACCCAGCACATCTTTCGGACTGTGGGAGTAAACCGGAGCACCCGGAGGAAACCCATGCAGACACGGGGAGAACGTGCAGACTCCACACAGACAGTGACCCAAGCCGGGTGAGTAAATGCCTTTTGGAAATCCATAACCAACACATTACCCCCCAGTAATGATCTCTGTTACCTAATCAAAAAAATTCAATCATTTAAAAATGATTTGCCTTTAGCAAGTAAGGGGTGGCTTTTTCTAATTAATCCACGCTTGTCCAATGTGATTAATTCTGTCCTAGATTATCAACTCTAACGCTTTCTCCTGACAAACTGACTGGCCTGTACTTTATCCTTGCAACTTCTTTCTGAATAAGGGTGTAACATTGGGATCTCTCCAGTGCTCCAGAACAACTCCTATACCTAAAGAGAACTTTAGGTATCTTTGCAATTTCCATTTTTGATTTGCTCAGTATTTTCAGATGCTTCCATAGAACCATAGAAACAGGAGGAGGCCATTCAGCCCATCTTGTCCATGCCAGCCTGAGGACACCCACGTGCCCTTTCTAATCCCATCTTCCTGCACCCGGCCCATAGCCCTGTAGTTTACAGAACTTAAGGTGCAGATCCAGGTATTTTTAAAAAGAGTTCAGGGTCTCTGCCTCCACCACCAAATCGGGCAGCGAATTCCAGACACCCACCACCCTCTGCATAAAAAAGTTCTTCCTCATGTCCCTTCTCCACCTACTGCCACTTATCTTGAATCTATGTCCCCTGGTTCTGGAATTCTCCGCCAAGGGAAACAGTTTTATCCTGTTCACTCTATCTCTTCCCCTCATAAGTTTGTACACCTCTATCCAGTCACCCCTCAGCCTTCTTTGTTCCAAGGAAAATAACCCCAACCTATCCAATCTCTCCGCATAGCTACACTTTTCCAGCCCTGGCAATATTCTTGTAAACCTCCTCTGCTCTCTCTCCAGAGCAATCACATCCTTTTTGTAATGTGGTGACCAGAACTGCACACAATACTCCAGTTGTGGCCTCACCAGTGTTTTACACAATTCCAACGTTATATCCTTACTTTTATATTCCAAACCTCTGCCAATGAAGGAGAGCATTCCATATGCCTTCGTTATAACTTTGTCTACTTGAATTGCTGCCTTTAAGGACCTGTGTATTTATATGCCAACGTCTCTCACTTCATCTACACCCATTTATTGTGTATTCCCTGTCACTGTTTGACCTCCCTAAATGCATAACCTCACAGTTTTCTATGTTAAAATCCATTTGCCACTTTACCGCCACTCCATTAACCCATCTATATCACTTTGGAGATTATAACTATCCTCGACACCATTCACTAATCTTAGTGTCGTCTGCAAATTTTCCAATCCAGCACCCCCCCCGCTCGCCCACCCCACACACCCCCTCCCCGCCCACAACATGACCCAACCACCAAGAAGGAAAAGCCAGTAAAAACTTGGGAAATGACTGGTCCAAACTGGACTTGTATACCTTAAAATGGAACTCCACTTTGGACCAGTACTGAAACATTTCCAAGTTTCATTGTTTTTTTCCTTCCGACTGGTGACCAATCAACTTCAAACACAGCCAGCTTTTCTAATACCTCCTCTTTATTGATAGTTTTCTTTGAATGTTATCTGCCAGTCTCATCTCATAATCTCCCTTTTCCTGACCTCTTATTTCCTTTTTCACTTCTCCTCTGGACTTCCTATAGTCAGTCTGGTTCTCCCTTGTGTTAACATCCTTTCACTAGTTCTCTCCATCTTTTATCTTCCCTGGAGCTCAGGGTTTGGCTGTCCTACTTTACTCTTTCGTGGGAATGTACCCAAACACCTCACCTTATAGGCAGGCCATTGTTCCACTGCAGCTTTGCCTGCCAAGCTTTGATCCCAATTTACCTGGGATAGATCTGGTCTCATTCCCCTGATATTGGCCACCCTCCAATCTAGTAATCTTACACTAGATTGTCTTTGACCTTTTCCATAACCGACCTAAATCTCATGATAATATGATCACTGTTCCCTAATGCTTCCCTGCCTGACACTTGATCCACTCAACTCACCCCATTCCCCAGAACCAGATGCAGCAATGACCCTTCCTCTTTGGGCTGGAGACATGCTAATGTCGAAATGTCCCCTGAATACACTCCAGAATCACTTCTCCTTCTCTGCCATTTATATCATTTTCATAGAATCATAGAATTCCTACAGTGCAGAAAGATGCCAGTCAGCCCATCGAGTCTGCACTGACAACAATCCTACCCAGGCCCTATCTCCGTAACCCACATATTTACCCTGCTAATCTCCCTGACACTAAAGGGCAATGTAACATGGCCAGTCAACCTAACCCACACATCGTTGGACCGTGGGAGGAAACCAGAGCACTCGGAGGAAACCCACGCAGACACGTGCAGAGAACGTGCAGGCTCCACACAGACAGTGATCTAAACCGGGAATCGAACCCAGGTCCCTGGCGCTGTGAGGCAGCAGTGCCAACACTGTGCCACCGTGCTACCCCCAGTCTACATTAGGATAACTAAAGTGCCCATTATTGTGACTGTATAGATTTTGCTCTTCCGTGCAAATTTGTTCCTGAATATCTTTCCCAGTAGCTAATAGCACATAGAACACACTCATACTGTAATGATTTCTCTATTGTTTCTTAAGATAATTGTGTCTAAGACCAATTCAAGTTTAATTATCAGAAGAAAAAACTGAATGGGCCCAAATTTCCAATGCAGTTCACTATGAGACTCCTCCTTATCTTTTTAACTTCCATGAGAATTTGCCCTGCAAGTTGCTTGAAATGCAAGACGGAAATAGTGCAGAGTGCTCTTCAGGACATTGTGATCTGAGTGAACAGTGTGACGATACTGTGCCTTTAAGAAATTTATTTTTGTCATGTTTCTTGTGCAGGATTTTTTTTAATAGTCGGTTCTACTTATCGGTGCCACTTTGTCTGTAACCGGCAGCCCCTGTTGTTACTGCAGCAGCATTATTTATCCCAATTACGAGAATGTTTGTTTAAATCTAGATTAATGCAATTTGGTTAATTTAGTTCATTACCCCGATGTTTTTCAGAGTAAAGCTTCATTAGGTTGATTGACAGAAAAAAATCATGTGACTGGGCGGGACTAGGCTTACACAGAGAAATCAAGTCATTTGCTGCTTGGGATCTTTAGAGAGAGGTAACTTTCTCTGCATCTCTCTCACTCTGTCTCTCTCCAGATTTGGAGACTGGAATCTGTTAGGAAACAAGTCCCTTTCTCTGGATGCTGCTGTATGGGAGTCAGAAGACAGGTGTCTTTCTGTATCTGTCCAGAGAGGTTAAAAGGCTAGATATGTAGCACCCACATGAGCATATCTGTTTTTGTGCTGATTCTGATGAACGATATATGTCTGTGGGGATATTGCTTACATTGGAACCATAGAGATAGTTAGCTGTTAAGGATTATACCTTGTCACGTTTAAGTATTTTCAATTGCTAAATTTTATGCTGATTCTTTTTGTTATATTTTTATGGTGTTGTTAAATAAAGTTGGTTTTAATAAAAGCTTCATAGTGGGTCAATCTAATCATACCTGGGGCAAAACACTTTATGCTCACCCTAATGCCAAAATCAAACAAAGTTGGGGACTAGGCTAACTTCATAATGTACCTTGGAGTTTCTGATCTGGTCCCTAACAACAGGACAAGCATCTCTGTATCTCCCTCACCAATCAGATTGAAGGGTGGTACAAGCCCGAGAAGGTGCAAATTAGAGTGAGTGAACTCACTGTTAAATCAGTTACAGAAAGAGAAATAAACAGAAGGAAAGAAATATCGGATTAAGAGAGAGAGGGGGAAAGAGAGAGAAAGAAAAAGTAAAGTGAAATTGAATACATTTTGTTTCATTCTCCAACAACAATTAAAACCTGAAGGAATGAGCATCCAAGATTTCAATAGTTAATTTTCAGTGTCAGAGAGGCTGGATGGTAGTAAATCAATGTTCAATAAGTTGGTAAAAGGAAACTTAGACTTAAGATGACTTGCCTCACTGTTCTGTGATGAAGTCAATGCAAGTACAAAAACTTAACGCCATCCAATGCACTTGAAGATAACAGTGGAACAACACATCTCAGAGAGCAACCTCCTTCAATCTGGTCTATTGCATTCGCTGCTCCCAATGCGGTCTACTCTCCATCGGAGAGACCAAACACAGACCGGGTGACCGCTTTGCTGAACACCTTCGGTCCGTCCGCAAGCAGGACCCAGATCTTCCTGTCGCTTGCCACTTCAGCACACCACCCTGCTCTCCTGTCCACATGTCCGTGCTTGGCCTTTTGCAATGTTCTAGCGAACCCCAACGCAAACTGGAGGAACAACAGCACCTCATTTTCCGATTGGGCACTTTGCAGCCTTCCAGACTGAACGGTGAGTTCAACAACTTCAGAGCATGACCTCACCTCTCCACCTTCACCCCATTTCCATTCATTTTATTTCTTTTCTTCTTTTCATTTAATTCATCCATTTTTATCACCCTTCATTCTCACTGCCGTTTTCCACTTCTCCATTCCCAACTCTCCGTCTTTCCTTCAACATTCCCCCCCCAGCCCCCCCTCACCACCACCCCCCTCACTCCTTCAGGGCCACTGCCACATTCCTCAGGTAATCCCTTAACAATCCGTACCTCTGTTCTGCCATTCACACATTCTGATCATTTAATGGACACTCTTAGCACCTTCTCAGCCTTCTTCATCCTAATTTACATTCCCTTTGTCCAATTATAGCCTCCCCCCACCACCCACCACCCTCATTGTATAAATTGTGTCTGATTTTCTTTGCTCTTAGCTCTGACGAAAGGTCATCCAGACTCGAAACGTTGGCTCTATTCTCTCTCCACGGATGTCGTCAGGCTCGCTCAGGTTTTCCAGCATTTTCTGTTTTTGTTTCGGATTCCAGCATCCGCCGTAATTGGCCTTTATCTTAGAGAGCAACTGTACAGTTTCCACATTGCCCCTCGCCTGAAGTTGAGGTGGTATTTGTATAAAAATAACAGTGAATGTCACTATCCTCGCCATTCTATTGACACCAACGTTTGGGCTGATACACCTTGAAGCAGCTTGTATTATTGAGTTTAATTTAAACATGAGCATTGGAGCAGAGGGTTATTGAGTTGAATTCTAATACTTGAATCTGGTTTAAGCTCAGATTCTTATTTTACATCAGAGATCGAGTGAGGCGTATTAAAGATACTTTATGATTCATCCTAATTCAATGTCAATTAATTTCCAGTAATGTATCCCTTTCAACACCTTGAACATAAATTGAAATACAATTTCTCCAGGATAGCTTTTCAAACACACTCAAGGTGTAATTATGGAACTTGCAATTAGAAAGCACTTTGTCACATTTCTCTGAAATATCCTGCAGAATTTCGCTAACTTCGGAATGCAGTCACCATTGTTACGGGGCTGAAAGCAGCAGCCATTATTCACACAGCTAGATCCCTCAGGGGTCCAATGAGGTGAACGGAAAACCACAGTCAGGGACGCGATGGGGCCAAAATGGCCTCCCTTTTGTGCTGGAAAACTCTGCGATTCTCTCTGAAGTGAAGGGCAGGAGGACTTCTAAGATTCAAGCAAATTACTGCGGATGCTGGAATCTGAAACCAAAAGAGAAAATGCTGGAAAATCTCAGCAGGTCTGGCAGCATCTGTAAGGAGAGAAAAGAGCTGACGTTTCGAGTCCAGATGACTCTTAGTTAAAGCTAAAGGGCATAGAAAGTGGGAGATATTTATACTGTAGTGTGAGGGAATGAAAGTCTTAGCCTTTCCCCTTGTTTTTGTGACGATGACTGATCTTTCATTCCCTCCCCCTATCTCCCACTTTCTATGCCATTTAGCTTTGACAAAGGGTCATCTGGACTCGAAACATCAGCTCTTTTATCTCCTTCCAGGTGCTGCCAGACCTGTTGGGATTTTCCAGCATTTTCTCTATTGGTTTCTAAGATCCAACTTTTGAGAAAGGCACCATCAGGATTCCTGCAGCCAGTTGTCAATCCATCAGTCCTGCCTGTTTTGACAGTGGCAGAATGGAATCGATGTTTGTCCTTGTTCTCACCTCCAGATACAAGAATTGGACAGGCTTGTAGGTTCTGGCCAGGAAATGAATCCTTATCACATCCTGTAAGCAATTTCTGACTCACCGGTTAATAAAGTGATAACTAGTCTCTCTCGCTCACTCATTCTTTTTTTAAAATCTAACTGCTTTCTTCCCTCCATTCAACACTCTTCACATTTCAGAGCGACCTTTTGCAGAATTTCTATGCTATCCAAGGCGATTCATTGCACCAGGGAAATGGACTGTTTCACCTCTTCAGGGGGCTGAAGGAGAGTGAGTGCGAGAGTTGCATCTTTGATGGCGCCAACCCACCAGCCCCCAACACCCCCCCCGCAACACCTTCTGTGCCCCCCCCCCCCCCCCGCACCCCAATCCCCCACTCCTCTCTGGGGTATTTTCCTGGGTGGCCAGGGGCAGAAGCGTATCCTGTCCACAAGCAGTCTGTCACCAATGAAAGAGACTGAAAGATCCTGGAATTCTATTTTGTGTAGAACTTATAGAACATGCAATTATAACATTTCAGGGGAAGGTGATGGCCTAGTGCTATTATAGCTATTAGTCCAGAAACTCAACTGATGTTCTGGGGACCCGGGTTCGAATCCCACCACGGCAGGTAGTGGAATTTGAATTCAATAAAAAACATCTGGAATTAAGATTCTACTGATGACCATGAAACCATTGTGGGTTGTTTGAAAAACCCATCTGGTTCACTGATGTCCTTTAGGGAAGGAAATCTGCCGTCCTTACCTGGTCTGGCCTACACATGACTCCAGAGCCACAGCCATGTGGTTGACTCTCAACTGCTCTCGAAGGGCAACTAGGGATGGGCAATAAATGCTGGCCCAGCCAGCGATGCCCATGTCCTACAAATGAATTTTTAAAATTGTATTTTATTTCCCAAGGCTCCTGTGGGACTTCCCAGGCATCGGGGAGCAGGCCAGCTACCTGGACAAGACTGGCTGACCGCAAGGTCAGGGCAGGGTCAGCGCATGCCAGGGAGGCTTTGAGGGACCCCCTCACCCCTGCCCACCTGGCTGCGGCAGTGCCCTCAAACACCCTGAGGAGGGGTATCCCCCACCTGGCTGCGGCAGTGCCCTCAAACACCCTGAGGAGGGGTATCCCCCACCTGGCTGCGGCAGTGCCCTCAAACACCCTGAGGAGGGGTATCCCCCACCTGGCTGCGGCAGTGCCCTCAAACACCCTGAGGAGGGGTATCCCCCACCTGGCTGCGGCAGTGCCCTCAAACACCCTGAGGAGGGGTATCCCTCTACAATGCTGGCCCTGGCTGCTGATGCCATGTCTGAACTTTAAAAGTTTAAAAGGTTAGAAAGAGGGTGTCTCAAGATGGAGGCTCCCCCCCCCCCCCCCCGCCCCCCACTCCTCCCCCACCCCTCCTTACCTGAACTGAAGGCCACCTTGTTGGCCCCCCAGGTTCACAAGCCCATACATGGTTTAATTGGATGGCCAGTTTGGGAGGAGGTCACTGCCACTTGACTGCTTCTCAAACAAGAGGGTCTTGGCCTCCATTTTATTTTGGCATCGGGGTCCTGACCCAAATAGTAGCCTTCAAAAGGGAAACAGGTAAATACTTGAAGGGATATGCAGAATGAGTCGGGGAGTGGGACTGACCGGGTTGTTCACTGAAGAGCCAGCACAAATTCAATGGGCTGAATGCTGAATGGCCTGCTTCTGGGCAGCACGGTGGCACAGTGGTTAGCACTGCTGCCTCACAGCACCAAGGACCCGGGTTCGATTCCCAGCTTGAGTCACTGTCTGTGCAGAGTCTGTACACTCTTCCCGTGTCTGCCTGGGTTTCCTCCGGGTGCTCACGTTTCCTCCCACAGTCTGAAAGACGTGCTGGTTAGGTGCATTGGCCATGCTAAATTCTCCCTCAGTGTACCTGAACAGGGGCTGGAGTGTGGCGACTAGGGGATTTTCACGGTAACGTCATTGCAGTCTTAAGATGCAGATTAAATGCAGATAAGGATCAAAGATACGTATAAAGAAAAAAATTCAGTTCAATTCTTTTGGATGCTGTTGCTGGCTGATTAAATTTTCAGTTTAAGTACTAGTGTCAGAATTAGGCTTACATTAACACTGCGATGAAGTTACTGTGAAAATCCCCTCTAATTGCCACACTCCAGTGCCTGTCCGGGTACACTGAGGGAGAATTTAGCATGGCCAATGCACCTAACCAGCACGTCTTTCAGACTGTGGGAGGAAACCGGAGCATCCGGAGGAAACCCACGCAGATACGGGGAGAAAGTGCAGACTCCGCACAGACAGTGACCCAAGCCGGGAATCGAAACCAGGTCCCTGACGCTGTGAGGCAGCAGTACTAACCACTGTGTCACCGTGCTGCCTATTTACATGCTTCCTTAAACAAGGAGACCAAAATATCTACACAAAATATTTGCAACGCAGCCTCACCAATGCCCCTGTGTAACTGAATCAGTGAGACCCCTCAGTCCTGATCCTTATGTTATCAAAATGATCAGGACATTTAATCTCGTTCTGGGGGAGTAGCAATCTCGCTGAAATGGGAACGGTAATCTTGATGAATGAGGGGGAATCAGTCAGGTATTTTGCTTGACTCCTCCATGGCTTGTTCCAGTAACACAACGAACAAAGAAATACACTGCGTCTAGCTCTCGAATTCACTTTGTGATATCCACAATCTTGAATGCTGGAAAGATCTCTGAGGGTTAATGGCATCAACAGTGAAAGCAGCCCGTCCTATTTCCTTGCGTATCGTTCTTTTTTTCCCATTTCTGCGGCAATTATTAAAATAACAAGATCCTGAGAAAGATCCCAAAATGAATTTGATTCAGTAATGAAGACAAAACATTAATCGGGTTTCAGTTATGAGCCAATTGATCATTTCTGTCTTGTGTAATGCAGCGAAGCCTATCTTCATACACACGCTCATAGATCAGGAGCAGATTGAGGAGACAAATCGCTATATTCAGGTCTGTTTGCATGCGGAAAATCACAATTTGCTAAGGAAAAATTGCCCAAACACAATGCAGCAAGCACAACATTTGCTTTCCTGTATTGGTATATTGATTCAGTTTCAGTCCCAGGCCCAGCTGAGCCCCAGCCAGACGCGTCCCAGGCTCCGTGGCCCCACCCAGGCCCTGTAAGCCCCAGAAAATCCTAACTGTAGGCTCAGAAAACTACATGTCCAACTAGGCCCCTGGCCCTCTGAGCCCCAGGCCCAGTAACCCCAGGCCCAACTTAGTCTCTGGCCCTCTAAGCCTCAGGCCCAGTAACTCTCAGGCCCAACTGAGCCCTAGGCCTAGTGATTACCAGGCCCAACTAACCTCCTGGCCCTCACTAGGGCTCGTTGATGCCAGACTCGGTCGAATGCGACCTTGATGTCAATGGCTGTCACTCTCACCTCACCTCACCTCTGGAATTCAGCTTTTTTGTCCATGTTTGAACCAAGGCTATAATGAGGTCAGGAGCTGAGTGACCCTGGTGAGACCCAAACCCAACTGAGCAGGTTATTGCTGAGCAGGTGCTGCTTGATAGCACTGGTGATGACCCGTTCTATCACTTTACTGATGATTGAGAGTAGACTGATTGGGCGGTAATTGGCCGGGTTGGATTTGTCCTGCTTTCTGTGTCCAGGACATACCGCAGCAATTTTCCATATTGTTGGGTAGATGCCAGTGTTGTAACTGTACTGGAAGAGCTTGGCTAGGGGAGTGGTATATTCTGGAACACAAGTCCTTCAGTGCCGTTGCCAGAATATTGTCAGGGCCCATAGCCTTTGCAGTATCCACTGAAATGGACTCCCAATCCACTAAGCCCAAGGGAAGTTAGGGATCAAATGAAGGCCTTGCCAGTGATGCCCACACCCCATGAAAGAATAAAGAGACCATTAAATGTGGAGACCACATTTGGAATATTGTGTGCAGTTCTGGTCACCTCACTATAAGAAGGTGTGGAAGCATTGGAGAGAGTGCAGAGGAGATTTACCAGGATGCTGCCTGGTTTGGAGGGTAGGTCTTATGAGGAAAGGTTGAGGGAGCTAGGGCTTTTCTCTTTAGAGCGGAGGAGGATGAGAGGTGACTTAATAGAGGTTTATAAGACGATAAGGGGGATAGATAGAGTGGACGTTCAGAGACTATTTCCTCGGGTGAATGTAGCTGTTACTAGGGGGCATAACTATAAGGTTCATGGTGGGAGATATAGGAGGGATGTCCGAGGTAGGTTCTTTACTCAGAGAGTGGTTGGGGTGTGGAACGGACTGCCTGCTGTGATAGTGGAGTCGGACACATTAGGAACTTTCAAGCGGTTATTGGATAGGCACATGGAGCACACCAGGATGATAGGGAGTGGGATAGCTTGATCTTGGTTTCGGACAAAGCTCAGCACAACATCGAGGGCCGAAGGACCTGTACTGTGCTGTACTGTTCTATGTTCTATAATAGAACAAAGAACAAAGAACAGTACAGCACAGGAGACAGGCCCTTCGGCCCTCCAAGCCTGTGCCGCTCATTGGTCCAACTAGACCATTCGTTTGTATCCCTCCATTCCCAGACTGCTCATGTGACTATCCAGGTAAGTCTTAAACGATGCCAGCGTGTCTGCCTCTACCACCCTACTTGGCAGCACATTCCAGGCCCCCACCACTCTCTGTGTAAAAAACGTCCCTCTGATATCTGAGTTATACATTGGCCCTCTCACCTTGAGCCCGTGACCCCTTGTGATCGTCACCTCCGACCTGGGAAAAAGCTTCCCACTGTTCATCCTATCTATACCCTTCATAATTTTGTACACCCCTATTAGGTCTCGCCTCATTCTCCGTCTTTCCAGGGAGAACAAGCCCAGTTTACCCAATCTCTCCTCATAGCTAAGACCCTCCATACTGGGCAACATCCTGGTAAACCTTCTCTGCACTCTCTCTAAAGCCTCCACATCCTTCTGGTAGTGCGGCGACCAGAACTGGATGCAGTACTCCAAATGTGGCCTAACCAGCGTTCTATACAGCTGCAACATCAGCCTCCAGCTTTTATACTCTATACCCTGTCCTATAAAGGCAAGCATACCATATGCCTTCTTCACCACCTTCTCCACCTGTGCTCCACCTTCAAGAATTTGTGGACTTGCACACCTAGGTCCCTCTGTGTTTCTATACCCTTTATGGCTCTGCCATTTATTGTATAACTCCCCCCTACATTAGTTCTTCCAAAATGCATCACTTCGCATTTATCTGGATTAAATGTCGGTGGATGACCTGCCCACTCACATATTGGGTCAATTTTTACATACGGCAAGAAGCTGGTGAACCAGGTTTCATCCCTGAATATCTGGGCCCCTGATATGGACAACCCACCCATCCTGCAGACTCCCACAGGACCATTTCCAGCTTTGCTGAGGTACGAGCCAGTGAGATGTTATTAAGTTGTGGCACTCTAGTGTTGTCAGGTTAGGTTAGGTGGATTGTAGCCATGTTACATTGCCCCTTCGTGTCAGGGGGACTAGCTGGGGTAAATGAATGGAGTTATGGGAATAGGGCCTGGGTGGGATTGTAGTCAGTGCAGATTCAATGGGCCGAATGGCCTCCTTCTGCACTGTAGGGATTCTATGATTCAAGAGATTTCAGTCTTTGTTAGGGATAGAAGGTATTTATTGGTAAGATAAACTTGGGACAGGAGTTGCAGCTCCGGGCTGTTCCAGTCCTTACATGCTTACTGCATTGCCATTTGTCATTTATATGAACGATTTGGATGAGGATATAGGAGTGATGCGCATCAATTGGACACGAGGCACGACGCTTCGGTAAAAGAAGGCTTTTATTAACTAACAATGGAACTAACAGAACTTTAACACACTATCCCAGACTGAAGAGATCCCGCCCGAGCAGGGGGTCTTATACCTCTCCCAGGAGGCGGAGCCCGACTGGGATGTGCCACAACAGTAACAACCACAGGTGTAACAATCCCACCCTAGCCCAACAACAACATTAGAACAATCCCACAGTGGGAACCAACGATGGTTCACCACATTCACCCCTCCTTTGAGAACAAAGGCCGGCGGGGTACGAAAACAGACTAAAATGTCAACAGACTATAAGTTCAGACGGTCAGGGGGACCGCACCGTCGTTGTGACCTCCTCAATACCGGCGGTGACACCGGAGTAGGTGCTTGCGGTGGCGTTCTCCCCAAAACAGCGTCCAGCTGTTCTCCCACGGACTCACAGGCCGGTTGACCCTGATGAAACGGTAGTGCAG
Source organism: Mustelus asterias (assembly GCF_964213995.1). NCBI lineage: Eukaryota > Metazoa > Chordata > Chondrichthyes > Carcharhiniformes > Triakidae > Mustelus > Mustelus asterias. Next base: position 36,036,452 of record NC_135822.1, read on the forward strand.
GGGATCCCGATACATTCTGCGATGGCGTCGATCTTCGGGGCTCAGGCAAGCTGTGCATTGGAGTAAAACTGTTAAGCACTGGTCCCGGTGCTGACAGCGCCACGTCCGGGGGAGAAATAAGGGATAACGGATTCGTCACTGGGGGTATGGGAGCGACAGGAGTTGCTACGTCCTCTGCGGGCGCCAGGTCTCGGATCGAGACTGTGTCCTCTCGCCCGTCAGGATATGCCACATAGGCATACTGAGGGTTGGCGTGGAGGAGGTGGACCTGTTCGACCAAGGGGTCGGACTTGCGGGCCCTTACATGTCGCCGCAGAAGGACGGGTCCTGGGTACGTCAACCAGGCTGGTAAAGGTATCCCCGAGGACGACTTCCGAGGGAATGAGAACATTCTCTCGTGGGGAGTAGCATTGGTTGCCATACACAGGAGGGAGCGAATGGAGTGAAGCGCATCAGGGAGGACCTCCTGCCAACGGGAGATTGGAAGGCCTTTGGACTTCAGCGCCAATAGGACAGCCTTCCAGACTGTAGCATTCTCTCGTTCCACCTGTCCATTACCCCTAGGGTTGTAACTCGTGGTCCTACTAGAGGCAATCCCGTATGAGAGCAGGAATTGCCTCAAGTCATTGCTCATGAACGACGAGCCCCTGTCGCTATGGATATAGCTGGGGTACCCGAACAGGGTAAAAAGATCACGGAATGCATTGATCACCGTGGCAGTCGACGTGTCTGATGGCCTCCACAATGGCCTGGGCCTCCTTTTCCACCGCTGAATGCCGAATTTCGGGGCCTTGGAGGGTGCAGGAAAAAAACGCGACGGGCCTGCCCGCCTGGTTTAGTGTGGCGGCCAGGGCGAAATCAGATGCATCGCTTTCCACCTGAAAAGGGATGGATTCGTCTACCGCGTGCATCGTGGCTTTCGCGATGTCATGTTTCAATTCCTTGAAGGCCAATTGGGCCTCTGGCGTGAGTGGAAAAGTCGTGGACTTAATAAGCGGACGGGCTTTGTCCGCGTAGTTGGGGACCCACTGCGCATAATAGGAGAAGAAGCCTAGGCACCTTCTCAGTGCTTTTGCGCTAGCGGGCAAGGGAAGTTCAGCAAGGGGGCGCATACAGTCTGGATCAGGGCCAATGACCCCGTTTTCCACCCCGTATCCCAGGATGGCTAACCGGCGCGTACGGAATACACACTTCTCCCTGTGGTAGGTCAAGTTCAGGCGAGATGCAGTGCGTAAAAAGTTCTGGAGATTTGTGTCATGGTCCTGCTGATCACGGCCACAGATGGTGACATTATCTAGGTACGGGAAGGTAGCCCGCAGCCTGTTCTGGTCCACCATTCGGTCCATAGCACGCTGGAAGACCGAGACCCCATTGGTGACACCAAATGGAACCCTAAGAAACTGATACAGACGACCATCCGCCTCAAAGGCCGTGTAGTGTCGGTCCTCTGGGCGAATGGGGAGTTGGTGGTAGGCGGACTTAAGGTCTATGGTGGAGAACACCCGGTACTGCGCAATCTGATTGACCATATCAGATATGCGCGGGAGGGGATACGCATCCAGCTGCGTATATCAATTAATGGTCTGACTGTAATCAATGACCATCCGGGGTTTGTTCCCGCTCTTGACCACCACAACCTGTGCTCTCCACGGACTAACACTGGGCTGTATGATCCCTTCTTTGAGGAGTCGCTGAACCTCAGATCTGATGAAGATCCGATCTTCAGTGCTGTAACGCCTACTTTTAGTAGCGATGGGCTTGCAGCCTGGTACCAGATTCTTGAATAAAGAGGGTGTGGTGATCTTTAATGTAGAAAGATTGCAGGCGGGGCGCTTTGGACAATTTGGAGACTGCAGCTGTTCCCCTACTGTCAGCGAAGAGAGTGGCCCACCGTACTGTAGGATCACACTCTTCAGGTGGACCATAAAGTTTAGTCCGAGGAGAATTGGTGCGCAAAGATGCGGCAACACAAGGAGCCTGAATCGCTCGTAAATTGTGCCTTGCACTTTCAAAGTTACCACACAACGTCCTAGCACAGGGACAGACCGGGACCTTGATGCCATAGAGATTGTCTGTTTGGCAGGTTGAATCTGGAGTCCACACCTCTTTACAGTGTCAGGGTGAATAAAGCTCTCAGTGCTCCCGCTGTCAAACAGACAATAAATTGCACGACCATTTACCTGTATATCCATCATCGAACAGTCAAGCCTGTGGTGCTTAGCCTGGTCCAGGGTGATCGACGCCACCGTTGGTCCGTGAACGTCACTGCAGGCAGCTGAGGTCGATGCTGAGGACCCCTGCTGGTCGCTCATGGTCATCATCGACCAAAATGGCCGCCCCCATGAATCGCACATGGGTGAGGGCGCCAAACGTAGCGACTCCTGGTGGTCATCCTCCTCCGACTCCGTCGACCGCAATGGCGTCGTCCTGGACTCGCACGTGGACGAACCCCGTGAGTACTTCGACGACGATGGTGATGATCCCCGTTCTGAAGGGTCACAGGCCGCACTGCCGTTCTTGGGCTTCGATCTGCACACCTTCGCATAATGCCCCTTTTTACCGCATAGGTTACAGACTACCGCTTTAGCGGGACACTTTTGTCGTGGATGCTTGGCTCCTCCGCAGAAGTAGCACCGCGGGCTGCAGCCGTCGTCTGGTCCACATGGGAGCACGCCATAACACTGCACTTCGAGCCCGTGGGGCGAGGAGGGATTTGCGACTGCTCCTGCCACATTGTCTCCACGTGGTCCTCCGGATACAGGACCAAGCTCTTCGAAGCCGCCTCAAGCATTTCAGCTTATTCCATAGCTTGGGTCAGGTTGAGATTTCCCTTTTCTAGCAGCTTGAGACGGATGTATGAAGACCCGACCCCGGCCACAAACGCATCTCGGGCGAGGTCGTACATGCTCTGCTCAGCCGACACAGCTTTGCAGTCACAGCCCCTGGCTAGCTGCAAGAGCTCATTGGCGTAATCCTCCATGGTTTCGCCCGACTGCCGACGTCGTGTAGCGAGGAGGTAACGAGCGTGGATCTCGTTAGGAGGTTTCGTATAGCGCTTTTTTAAAAGCTCGAGGGCCCTTGGGTAAGTGGTGGCCGCACGGATCGCGAGGTAGACTGTGTCGCTTACCCTCGCATGGAGGACCCGGAGTCTGTCATCATCTGTGGTGACTGCTGCGGAGGCTGCTAGGTAATCTTCAAAACACTTCAGCCAGTGGTCGAAGGTGTTAGAAGCGCCCACCGCACGTGGATCTAGCGTCAGACGTTCTGGCTTTAGGATTTGCTCCATACTCTCCTTTCTTTTTTTTCTTCCGTCGAGAGTTTAATGTTAGTTAATAAAATTGATGCGCATCAATTGGACACGAGGCACGAAGCTTCGGTAAAAGGAGGCTTTTATTAACTAACAATGGAACTAACAGAACTTTAACACACTATCCCAGACTGAAAAGGTCCCGCCCGAGCAGGGGGTCTTATACCTCTCCCAGGAAGCGGAGCCCGACTGGGATGTGCCACAACAGTAACAACCACAGGTGTAACAATCCCACCCTAGCCCAACAACAACATTAGAACAACCCAACAACAACATTAGAACAATCCCACAGTGGGAACCAACGATGGTTCACCACAAGGAGATATGGTTCATGGGTTTGCAGATAACACCAAAATTGGTGGTGTAGTGGACAGTGAAGAAGGTTATCTAAGACTACAATGGAACCTTGATCAACTGGGCCAGTGGGCCAAGGAATGGCAGATGGAGTTTAATTCAAATAAATGTGAGGTGTTGCATTTTGGTAAGAGAAACCAGGGCAGGACTTACACAGGTAATGGTAGGGCCCTGAGGGGTGTTGTCAAACAGAGAGATCTAGGGGTGCAGCTACATGGTTCCTTGAAAGTGGCATCACAGAAAGACAGAGTGGTAAATAAGGCTTGCCTTCATCAGTCAGAGCATTGAGTACAGGAGTTGGGATGTTACGTTACAACTGTATAAGACATTGGTAAGGCCACATTTGGAGTACTGCGCACAATTCTGGTCACCTTGCTATAGGAAGGATGTTATTGAACTGGAAAGGATGCAGAAATGATTTACAAGGATGTTACTAGGATTGGAAGGTTTGGATTATAAGGAGAGACTGGGTAGGCTGGGACTTTTTACCTTGAAGCGTAGGATGATGAGGGGGTGGCCTTATGGAGGTTTATAAAATCATGAGAGGCATAGATAAGAAGAATAGCCAAGGTCTTTTCCCCAGGGTAGGGGAGTCTAAAACTAGAGGGCATAGGTTTAGGGTGAGAAGAGAAAGATTTAAAAGGGACCTGAGGGGCAACTTTTTCCACACAGAGGGTGGTGCGTGTATGGAATGAGCTGCCAGAGGAGGTGGTAGAGGTGGGTACAATTACATCACTTAAAATACACTTGGACAGGTACATGGAAAGGAAAGGTTTAGAGGGATATGGGCCAAATACAGGCAAATGGGACTAGTTCAGTTTCGGAAACCTGGTCGGCATGGACAATTTGGGCCGAAGGGCTTGTTTCCGTGCTGCATATCTCTATGACATGGCTGCTCGATTACTCTGCATGAGAGAGGACTCCACCCTCTGGGGTAATCACTCACTCTCAGTTCCCATTAGTCTTTCAAGTCAGGTGACCAACTTCTGTGATGCTATCTTAAAGAGACAGAAACCACAACACAACATTCCTTCCCCTTTAACGTCCTTATACAATCTTCAAAATCGATTTACTCAACCCACATTCTGAATAAACAATATTCACACAAGGTAGACATTTGTAAATTGATGTTCAATGGAGGGATCCTGGAGTTTAGTTAATGTAACACTTCTTCTACAAAGCTTCAACGATGCACAGTTCCAAATACAGTCCTGAATGACTCTTCCGTACAGTCTTGCTGCATTGTGAGTCCGATCTGAGACTGTGCGCTGACCAAGGTCATACTTTACTCTGCGGACGGTGTCACTCTCCAATCCTCTGTTGATCCCCTCCTCTGTCAAGCACCTTATGCTACGATGCATGCAGGTACCATCGCAATACAACATGGTCTTACGTCTTGACAGTTCCTGCGCAATCTCAGTTTATTACTGGTGAAGGAAATGATCTGAATCTGGTGCTTATGTCATGCGCTAAAGTTTCTTGTCTTTCTAGCATTTCTATTCAGCATCTTTTCCATCGACCATGTTATCAGATTGGTTGTTTTGCATTTCTATTAGTGTAACCATTTCAGTAATTTTGTTCTGGCACCTAATCTCAGTTTCTTTCTCTGTCTGAATCACTGCTTTGTCGAGTTCTCTCCAGCACATCTCCTTTAGCTGAGTGGCTTCATTTACCAATCTCTTCCTTTTATCTTCCATATCAACCAATCTCTGCTGAGACCTGAGTTGTTCTTTAATCTGTGCTTCCCCTCACCACCAAGTTTTCTGCACGCAGCCTCCGCCGGTTGCAGTTTAGTCTGAATACATTCCAGCTCCAACTCCCTCAGTTGGTTTCTCAATAACTCATTTTCTTTATTTTGATAGTTATCTGAAGTACCTTTAGGTAAGCTGACAATCTGAAGTGCCTCCTCTTAAGAGAGGGGTCTGTAGCAAAGACAATCGGGTGGCATGGTGGCACAGTGGTTGGCACTGCTGCCTCACAGCGCCAGGGACCCGGGTTCGATTTCAAGGTTGGGTCACTGTCTATGTGGAGTTTGTACGTTCTTCCCTGTCTGTGTGGGTTTCCTCCGGGTGCTCCGGTTTCCTCCCACAGTCCGAAAGACGTGCTGGTTAGGTGCATTGGCCTTGCTATATTCTCTCTGAGTGTACCCAAACAGACGCTGGAGTGTGGCGACTAGGGGATTTTCACAGTAACTTCATTGCAGTGTTAATGTAAGCCTACTTGTAACTTTGAAGCAGCTGTACTAACCACTGTACCATAATGATGCCCTCATTTTACAAGGGTTTGCAGCCCTCGGCTGCCCTGGAATCTGACACAGTAAGGAGTCTAACAACACCAGGTTAAAGTCCAACAGGTTTATTTGGTAGCAATTACTACCAAATAAACCTGTTGGACTTTAACCTGGTGTTGTTAGACTCCTTACTGTGTTTACCCCAGTCCAACGTCAGCATCTCCACATCTGGAGTCTGACTCCAGTCTTTATGATGTTAACTACATGATTGCTCAATGATTCTGCCCAAGAGAGGACTCCACCCTCAGGGGTGATCACTCACTCTCAGATCCCATTGGTTCCTCAAGTCAAGTGACCCACTTCTGTCTTAAAGAGACAGACACCGCAGACACAACAGAAATGGTTTGAGTTTGGCCACAATGCTAAACTTGGGTGGTTCTGCAGGTGGAATTTCCGGAAGTTCCTATTGTTCAGCGGGTGTTTCCCTCTAAGGCTGGTTTCCATTTTCATAGAAATCATAGAAACACTACAGTGCAGAAGGAGGCCATTCGGCCCATCGAGTCTGCACCGACCACAATCCCACCCAGGCCCTACCCCCACATATTTTACCCGCTAATCCCTCTAACCTACACATCCCAGGACTCTAAGGGGCAATTTTTTTTTTTTAACCTGGCCAATCAACCTAACCCGCACATCTTTGGACTGTGGGAGGAAACCGGAGCACCCGGAGGAAACCCATGCAGACACGAGGAGAATGTGCAAACTCCACACAGACAGTGACCCGAGCCGGGAATCGAGCCCGGGACCCTGGAGCTGTGAAGCAGCAGTACTAACCACTGTGCTACCGTGCCGCTTGTGATGTTGCCACTGTCTCCTCCCTGGGTATTACCATCCCTCGCGACCGCTCTCCACGACGATTTCAGTGCTCCCGGGTGCATATTCCCTCCTTTATCCTAGCTGTCTGCTGCAGCCCGAGTTTCCCCGCGATCGCTTCCCTCAACACTTAGGCCTGTTCCCTGTAAGTCTATCGTGCTACCTCTTCAATCCATGCCATCTCTCTAGCTCTCTTGCCCCTGCAGGGAAGAGTAATCTGTGGCTGGTAGTGTACCAGTGATGGTGTATCCCTTTACAGGCCCAGCTTGGTCCTTCTCCAGTGTCTCCTCTTGGACTTGTACTGATCTTGTAGCCGGTTTTCATGCGGATCCACTGTGGAATCGGCCGGTTCCGTTTCATCTTCTTAGCGAGGAATCGCTTCATCCTGAAGGTTTTGTGGGATGGCATGGCCGCACGTCCACTCCGGCAGGAGGGATTCGTTCCTCCGGTGGGGAGGAGGGATCGCCCGCAGAGTGGCGGCGGACCCCCCCTGCCCCCTCCCTCCCCATCGATTGGCCGCAGACTGGCAGTGGATCCCCGCCCCACCCCGACCAGGGGATGATCTGGGTCCTGCCCCCCTCCTCCTCCTCCCAACCCCCCCACCCCTACCCCTCCCCTGGCCAGAGGATGATCACAGTAAGAAGTCTCACAACACCAAGTTAAAGTCCAACAGGTTTATTTGGTCGCAAATACCATAAGCTTTCGGAGCGAGGATGATCGTCAGAGAGCCGCTCTCTCCGCTTTCTGCATTTTTTTTCTTTCGTGCCCGGGCGCGCTGTGTCAGATTTTTTTCGAACTGCACATGCGCAGTTCAGAGCTCCGATCGGTCCGCCAGCGCTAAGCCCCGCCCACAGCGCGAATCGGACTGGAGCTGGCAAAACGCGTATGGGCGCGCTGGAAAGAGGATTCCAGGCTCGGATCTATTTGACGCCCAGATTCAGCACTTAGACTCCAAATGGTAAAATCAGGCCCAATGTTTTGGCCCCGACTACTTTCTGTGGCAGTGAATTCCACACATTCACCACCCTCTGGGTGAAGAAATTTCTCCTCACCTCAGTTCTGAAAGGTTTACCCCTTATCCTCAAACTACGACCCTTAGTTCTGGACTCCCTCATCATTGGGAACATGTTTTCTGAATCTACCCTGCCTAACCCTGTTGGAATTTTATAAGTTTCTGTGAGATCCCCTCTCACTCTTCTAAACTCCAATGAATATAATCCTAACCGACTTAGTCTCTCCTCATGTGACAGACGTGCCATCCCAGGAATCAGCCTGGTAAACCTTCGCTCTACTCCTTCTATAGCAAGGACATCCTTCCTCAGATAAGGACACCAAAACTGCACACAATACTCCAGGTGTGGCCTCCCCAATGCCCTATACAATTGCAGTAAAACATCCCTATACCAATACTCAAAATCACTCGCTATGAAATTATAGACCATAAAAAGACCACAAGGTAGGCTTAACAAGGAAAGGCTTATTAAACATCTTAACATTAGCACAGTCAGTCCAAGGCTGACACCCACAAGCTCCACCCTGGGTGCAGCTTGTTCCCTGGGTCACCTGACCCACTGTCTTAAAGGGACATAGCACCCCCAATTGCACATATTACAGTTCCCCTTTTCAGTTAGAGTCTGTGTTAAAATGTACAAGCTTTGAAATCACGGGTCTATTGCAATAGTGTGAACATTCGTTGAGGTTTAATTTCCAACTGATTTAATTGGTAATTTCATTATTGATGCAAGCACGGAATTGCTGCTTTATACATTTGAGAAGCTGAGAGGTCGCTTCACTCTTCCATTAGCTGGGCCGCATATCTTTGTTGGGCTAAATTGATTTCCCATAATTCTCAGGTTGTTTCCTGCATCGAAAGCCCATTACTAAAAGTGATGAAATGTCCAGTGGTCCAAAACAACAGATAAATCCACATTCCTCACCATGATGGAGTGTTTAATTATGGATGGGGAAGACAAAAGAGTAAGCCTGTTTAAATTAACAGCTTGAATTGCACGAACCAAGTGCTCCAAAAAATCCTTTTAGCTGTCTATCTTTTCAGGTTTATTAATGCCAGATGTCAGCGGGCTGCCCAGCTGTTCATTTGTGGGCATCTTTCAATAGCATATGTTCCACGATAGGGGAAGGTGTCAGCCATTAGGAATGAATATCAGCGGAGCCCGATTTAGAATGTGAGGCATGATGAACCTCAGGGGGAGCACGGCCTCCACATTAAGATTGATTATCTTCATTTTCTATCATGTTCCAGTCATTTTCTTCCAGCTACCGATTTGCCTAAACTCAGCTTCAGAAAACCATGCTTCACTTATGCTTTCCAAATTGAAGGGGAGCGTGTGTGAGTGTGTGTGTGTGCCTGTTTATGTGTGTGCGTGTGTGTGCATGTGTGTGCACATGTGTGCGTGTGTATGTATTTGTGCAAGCGTGTGTGTGCAATTGTGCATGCATATATGTGCATTTGTATGTGCGTGCAGATGCAATTGTGTGTACATGTGTGCGTGCATGTGTCTGTGTGTGAGTGTTTGTGTCTGTGTTTGTGTCTGTGTGCGCATGTATGTGTGTGTATGTGTGTGTGTGTCTGTGTGTGTGTCTGTGTTTATGTGTGTGTGTGTGCATGCGTCTGTGTGTGTGTGTGTCTGTGTGTGTGTGTGTTTGTGTCTGTGTGTGCATGGGTCTGTGTGTGTGTGTGTGTGCATGGGTCTGTGTGTGTGTGTGCGTGGATGGGTCTGTGTCTGTGTGTGTGTTTGTGTCTGTGTGTGTGTGCTTGTGTCTGTGCATGTGTCTGTGTGTGTGTCTGTGTGTGTGTCTGTCTGTGTGTGTGTGTGTGCGCGCATGGGTCTGTGTCTGTGTGTGTGTGTGTGTGTGTGCATGGGTCTGTGTGTGTGTGTGTGTGTGCATGGGTCTGTGTCTGTGTGTGTGTTTGTGTCTGTGTGTGTGTGCTTGTGTCTGTGCATGTGTCTGTGTGTGTGTCTGTGTGTGTGTCTGTCTGTGTGTGTGTGTGTGCGCGCATGGGTCTGTGTCTGTGTGCGCGCATGGGTCTGTGTCTGTGTGTTTCAGGAAAAAGATTCCTCTTCTTTTTGCTATTTTGTTCTGTCCTGAGTTCACGGGCACTGAAGGGATAGGCAACGACTGTGGATTCTGGTGTATTACGTCACTGCAGAGCACCATGTTGCATTATGGGTTTGGCTGTGATGTCTCAATGATGAGGCCTTGTGTCTCATATGATTAAACATGACCAATTTATTGTTAGTCTTTCACTATTTGCAGATCCCAACTAATGCCATGCATGGCACTGCTTCTCCATGCAGGATGCTTCCAGAGTGTTCTTTCTCAGTCTATTACCATGGGACTCTATACATCATACCATGGGCGGTGCTATTCTGTAATTCCACATTAACCCTTGCTCTGCCAAGCACCCTTACATTTCAATGGTGTGCAGGCACATACAACATCAGACAATATCCCCCTTTCTTCAGATTCTACCATGACTGCTTCCTCTGGCCCCCGAGTGATGCTGCTGCACCAAAACCTGAGGATGTGGCCTGATTGCCGTTTCCCCTCGATTGTGCCAGTTAACTAAAGGAGCCAAGTTTGTTGAATGTGTTCCTGCAGCTGTTGTCCGCCCGCTTCCTCGCTTGAGCAAGGCCGTAAAATCCCGCCCATTGAGTTTTTTTAATGAAGAAAATAATGGGAAAGATGTTGTAAAACTAGAATGTGCAAAACTACAGAACAATCTGTAAAACAGGAGGGAGGTCCATGGGGATTCTCCGAGCAGACGCTTTCGCCGCAACGGAGGTTTACGCCATTTCTCTGGGGCCCATACAGGTGGAAGCTCAATGTGCAACACATGGTCAGGAGATTTCCCCACAGAGGTTCACAGCAAAGGTCTTTGCTTCAAAAAAACAATGACTGAACGCAAAGTTTAAGGCATTTTTATGAGCACTTTCTCTGTATCAGCAGCCGGAGGAGGCCTTTCAACCGTTCATAGCAGCAGACAAACGTAGGAGCCGGAATAGGCCATTTGGCCCTTCGAGCCTGCTCCAACATTCAATAGGGTGGTTGATCTAGTTGTGGTCTTATGTCCACTCTCCCATCTGCTCCCCATAACCTTTGACTCCCTACCAAACAAATTCTGTCGAATTCTGTCGAACCTTGAATGAAGTCCAAGATCCTCCATCCACTGGGGAAGGGAATTCCACACACCAACGACCTTTCAGGAGAAAATCTTTCCCCTCATCTCTGCCTTAAAGAGGGATACCTCTTATTTTTAAACTAGGGTCTTTGAGGTTTAGTCTCACCCACAAGAGGAAACATTCCCCGGTTACCCACCCTATCAAATCCCCTCAGGATTATATTGGTTTCAATAAGATCACCTTTCGTTCCTCTAAACTCCAGTAGATAACCTGTTCAACCTTTCTTCATATGACCACTCTTTCATCCCAGGAATCAGTCCAGTGAATCTTCTCCGAACTGCTTCTATATTTTTTAAAATAAGGAGACCAAAACTGCACACAATATTGCTCGTGATCTCACCAAAGCTTTATACATCTGTAGCAAAGCTTCCCCGCTTGTATATTCCATTCCTTTTGCAATAACACCGACCTTCCATTCACCTTATCAGAAGCCTTTTGGAAATGCAGAACCATTACCGTTATCCTGGCATCATCATAAAGATTGGCGTCGCCTCACTTCACCCCAGAAAAATCAGTCCTGCCCCTAATCACATGATGTCCATTCTGGTCATTTGTACTTCAGCCAGAAAGTCCTTTCTCAGAGGGCCATGATGTGGAGATGCCGGCTTTGGACTGGGGTGGGCACAGTAAGAACTCTCACAACACCAGGTTAAAGCCCAACAGGTTTTTTGGAATCACGAGCTTTCGGAGCGCTGCTCCTTCATCAGGTGAGTGGTGAAGGAGCAGCGTTCCGAAAGCTCGTGGTTCCAAATGAAGTCCTGTTGGACTTTTCTCAGAGGGCGGCACGGTGGCACCGTGGTTAGCTTTGAACATAGCACCAGGGATCCGGGTTCGTTTCCGGCCCTGAGTCACTGTCTGTGTGGAGTTTGCACATTCTCCCCCTGTCTGCGTGAATTTCCTCCGGGTGCTCCAGTTTCCTCCCACAGTCCAAAGATGTGTGAGTTTGGTGGATTGGCCATGCTAAATTGACCCTAGTGTCAGGGGGATTAGCAAGGGTAAATACGTGGGTTAGGGGAAAAGGGCCTGGGTGGGATTGTTGTCGGTACAGACTTAATGGGCCAAATGGCCTCCTTCTGCACTGTAGGCCTTCCAAGATTCCATGATGAAAATAAAACATGTAAAATGGATTCAGCTACTATTTATCTCAGTGGAAAAAGCAGTTGGAACCAATGTTCCATTAAAATATACATTTAGGAATGGGTTTTACAGGACATTGTGATGTCCAGCCCCACGCGCCACCCCGCCCCCCCCCCCCCGTCACCCCCACCCACTGCCATCCCCACATCCCACGCCATGCCAACCCCATGTCCCCCACACCCCCCCCTCACCACACCCACCCCCAGCTAAAATATCTGGAGGAAGCCCATCTACAATTTAATGCTGATGATGAGAGTGCTATTTGCTTTAAGGGGAGGCCCCCACCCCTCTCTGGGGAGGAGGTCCCACCTCTGAGAGCTGCCAGCCAATCCGACAGCCAGCACTGCTGTAGTCCCAGCAGCACCACTGGTGGTCACTGCAGGGACTACAACCAGTCCCACCAAGTCTGGGATTGGGGGTCTCACTGAGGCTTGCCAAACTGAGAAGGGGTTGCGGTGACGGAGGTGGGGTCCGGGGTTCCAGAGGCCAAAGGAGGGGTTGAGGGAGGGGGGGTTAAACGAGGATGATTTTGGGTGGGGGTGGAAGGTGGGCCCCAATGGGCCCAAGCTACCTACAAAGGAGACCTACCATCCTCCCACTTGCCCATCACCAGCCCATGCAGTTGGGCTTTCCACATGGAATGGTCCTTCCCCCCCTGCCCACACTGCGGGTAAAATACCAGTTGCGGTGGGTAACATACCAATGTGACCATTAACTGGAGGCTCAATAGGCCCAAGAGTGGAAGAGGTGACCCTACCCCATATCCGCCTCCCACATCACCACACCCACCGAGTGGCACGGTGGCACAGTGTTTAGCACTGCTGTCTCAAAGCACCAGGGACCTGGGTTCGATTCCCAGCTTGGATCACTGTCTGTGCGGAGTCTGTACATTCTCCCCGTGTCTGCGTGGGTTTCCTCCGGGTGCTCTGATTTCCTCCCACTTTCCGAAAGACGTGCTGGTTAGGTGCATTGGCCATGCTAAATTCTCCCTCAGTGTACCCGAACGGGCGCCGGAGTGTGGCGACTGGGGGATTTTCACAGTAACTTCATTGCAGTATTAATGTAAGCCTTACTTGTGACACTAATAAATAAATTTTAAACTTTAAATTTCAGACAGGTCAGGGTGCGTAGGCAGCAGGAAAGGTTCCTGCTGAATTTTAGTGTTTCCTTGCCTCCCCTACCCCACAACCCTCCGCCATGGGAGGGCAGTGAAGGGTGTGGGGGGTGTTGGGGGGGAAAGCAGAAAATCCAGCCCACAGCTTACTGCTGAACAATATTTTCTGAAGCAGTATGTCAAAGTATTGAAAGGAGAAACCAGGGAAGGTTATTTCTCCAAACAAACAAAATAATAAGTGTCGTTTTTGCTGGAGGGAATATCAGACATCAGTGGGTGATATAAAGTCTCATTTTATCTTCAGATTTTGGCACAATCTTGGCAGCGATGGCTGTAAGAATCGAGCACATGACTGTGCAGTCCGTGGCCGACAGATGCTGCACATCCTGAGGGCTTTCAGTAGGTGCCTCACCCGAACATACACGACCCAGAGTAAATCCAGGCTGGATTGGATTCTTGGCAAAGCTTTCCCTCTCTCTGTAATGAAACCCAACCTCAGGAAATGCTCCTCAAGGCACCTGCTCCAAACTGGCTTTAACGAACAATTCTGTTCCTTTGTCACTCGTTAGCCATATGGCCAACATTCCGAATATGCTAATGGCGCATCATCATATTGTCGGAAGGATTGTACAATGAATTCCCAGCATGGGAAATATGAGAATGTTCGTTGCTTGAAGGTCCAGCAAAGACTTTTGGGTGGCTAAACTTTTGCCGGGCTCAGTAATATGGACTCCCATGAAAATAGTCTGCTTTTAAAGAACATTTTCTTCCTTTATCTTCGAAAGACACTGGGCTGAATTTTAACCCCAAGTCAGATGGCTGGGGGAAAGAGTAATTTTTCATTTTTAAAATCTGAAACTAAGCCCATCTGCTGCTTTCTGTTTTCATGATGTGGAGATGCCGGCGTTGGACTGGGGTGAACACAGTAAGAGTTTTAACAACACCAGGTTAAAGTCCAACAGGTTTATTTGATAACAAACACCATTAGCTTTCGGAGCGCTGCTCCTTCGTCAGATGTCCACTCCATGGTGTTTGCTATCAAATAAACCTGTTGGACTTTAACCTGGTGTTGTTAAAACTCTTACTGCCTTCAGTTTTAACAGAGGGGCAGACAGACAACTCACTCTCAGATGAACTGCTCAGCAAAAACTTTCAAGTTTTTCTTTTCAACCATCCTGCCTCCATTTTAAAGGGATGTTGGGAAACCCAACAGGTGAATGGTGACAGGATGGTCCGGATTCATGAGGTAATTGATTTTAACAGCACTGCTTGTGGGCCGGGAGAAGCAACAGTGTCACCTCAAGGCCCAAGAGGCTTTATGGAACATATCACCACATCCCCCCCAGCACTCCACATAATCAGCAGTTTCTCTCTCTCCTCCACCCCCAACAATGTTTTTAGGTCAGAAAGAGTTCTACATTCAGTCAGAGCCATTAAACATGGATCCTTCATTATCTCTTCCCAGCAGATTCCCTTCGCTGATATGTAGCAGTTACAACAGAGGCAGGATATTCAGTCCAACCAACCCATCCTGATGTTTAGTCTCCACTTGAATTTACTCTCGCCCTTTCTTTAACTGTATCAGCATAATTCTCCAATCCTCTCTCCCCCATCTAGCTTTCCTCTCAGTGTCTCTACAACATTCATCTTAACCACCCACTGTGTTAGCGAGTTCCACATTCTCATCAGCCTGGGTCAAGAGGTTGCCTCTGAATTGCCTTGTTTTTAGACACTATCTCATGGTGGGATAGATGCATTGTCTGGGCTGCCAGAGAGCCGCCTGTCAGCTCTGCTGGGCGCAGCAGTCCGATGTTATGCTGGTGGAGGGCATTGTGCTGAGCTTGCTCTCTCCGCAGTCTCTGCTTCATCTCCCTGTTGGGTTGGAGCCCTGTAGCACTGCCACTGCCGGCTCCTCTGTGTGGACACCTCACCTACTCCGGTTTTCTTCTCTGTGAGGATGCGGCAACGCTCAGTGGCAAATCCAAAAACTTTCAATAGCAGAAACCCACCTTACCTCCAATTTGGATGACAAATTCCAATTTGAATAATGCCCGTGTAACAGCTGATCTAACTTAGTGCTGGTTGTCTGCAGAATAGTGCATGGATTTGTCACCCGGATTTGTGTGGGCCAGATCGCGGGGCAAGACCGGTTTTTGTAGGTGGGACCAGGTTCTAGCATAACGTTTTCACAGAACATAGAAACCCCACAGTGCAGAAGGAGGCCATTCGGCCTATCGAGTCTGCACTGACAACAATCCCACCCCAGACCCTATCCCTACAAGTCCACACATTTATCCCACTAATTCCTCTAACCTACACATCCCGGGACACTAAGGTGCAATTTAGCATGGCCAATCAACCTAACCCGCACATCTTTGGACTATGGGAGGAAACCGGAGCACCCGGAGGAAACCCACACAGACACGGGGAGAATGTTCAAACTCCACACAGACAGTGACCCAAGCCGGGAGTCAAACCTGGGTCCCTGGCGCTGTGAAGCAGCAATGCTAACCACTGTGCCACCGTGCCGTCCTTTTGTAAAACTAGCACTAGGGGCCACAGGAACCTGACTTGAGCTGAACATAATTTGTGGTTAAAATTGCACTAAATTCGGCAGAGGCCTGGTAGGTTAAGTTGTGCTGAATAATCCGATCTAAATTCCTGCCCATTGAGTTTGTCTGGGATGATGCATGTTCCATCAGTGGCTTTCAGTTGCCTTCTGTTTCATAGCAAAGACATGAGTGTCTGTCCACACATCTCACTATCCCTGTTACTTCACCCTGAATAGAGGGCAATTTTCCATCCTCGTCGCCCATACCGCAGGCCGTGCCAATCCTGGAAAATTGCCAGCAGGTCTAAAAGTGGGTTTTGTGCCCGGCGCCAAACGGTTTGCAATTACCCTGGTCCCTTTCTATTGGCACAAGCTGGACCTCGGCCAAAAAGGTTCAAGGCCGATTAGCATATTTAAAGTAGTATTGAAATATACTTCGCCTGTTTGACGCCGGATTCTCCCAGCTCCTGGGATTTTCCAACCCCTCGGACACAAGCCTGGCGAGAATCAGTACTGGCTTCCACCTAGCAGAGACCAGGCGTGATGGCTACCCAGGTGCGCTGAGACATGGCTGGGTCATGTCCATCTGGCACGCTGGCAACAGGCACAGGGAGCTCCAAGTTCCCTCCAAGTTACACCATCCTGATTCATATATTGCTGTTCCCGTGATGTTTCCATGTCCAAGCCCTGGAACTCCCTCCCCAACAGCACAATCGGAGTACCTTCACCACAGGGAGTGTGGTAGCTAAAGAGGACAGCTCTTCACCATCTCCTCCCAATGCAAGAAGAGATGGGCAATAAAGACCAGCACTGCCAATGGCATCCATATCCCAAGAGTGAGTCATTTTTACAGGGTTTGTCTGGAGCGTTGTGGACATAGTGCCTGATTTGAAAACAATCATGCTGAAATTGTGCTCTATTTTATTTTTCTTAGCATTTACATTGAACGAGACTGATAAGACAGCTTTTTTTTTATTCATTCATGGGACACGGACACCTCTGGCTGGCCAGCATTCATTGCCCATCCCTAGTGGCCCTTGAACTGAATGGCTGGCTAGGCCACTTCAGACAGTCAACCACACTGCTGTGGCTCTGGAGTCACATGTAGGCCAGATCAGGTAAGGATGGCAGATTTCCTTCCTCACAGGACATTAGTGACCCAGATGGGTTTTTCCAACAATCGACAATGGTTTCATGGTCATCAGTAGATTCTTAATTCCAGACATAACAGCACAGTAATAACGTGACATGAAAACACAACTTGACAATCAGCAATTAATGGACAAAGAATAGAACTCCATTCACACAGTGCTAAATCATTCCTATATAACTTTTCACACATACAAACATTCAAATTAGGTACAAGCATGGGCCATTTGGCCCCATTAGCCTCTGCCACCATTTAAAAGAGGCCTTTAAGTTGGAGACAATTGTTGGTTTTTGCTAATTAACCATAACAATTTTAATTGACTACATCTGCAGTGAATTAATGGTCATTTTTTAAAAAACTAATGACTGCAATTTACCCTTGAAGTCCCAAGGTTTTAAACTGGTTCAGAATATGTAACTTCATCCTGAAAGCACTTTACATTGCGGCAAACAGAACATTGTTTTTGTCCATCTGTCGGTTTCAATAGTGATATTTCATTAAAGGAAAATCTACGCTTAAAGGGGAAAGTACATCAGTCCCAAATCCCAATTTCAGGACAATATATAATATGACTCGGAATGCCAACTGCTTGAGGAAAGAAACTGCTTGTCATCCTAGTGAGAGCCCATCAAATAGGGTGCCAAGGTCAAAATAAAAATCTACTCTGATGGCATATCTGTTTTTGGTCAACTTGTGTTAAGCTGAGAAGAGGGTGGCTGATTTGCCAATCTTTTGGCTAAGAACGCTGAGAGTTGTTGATGGTGGTGAAGTAAAACACAACCACAAGCCTGTGGTGAAATAGATCTCCACCGGGACAATATGATGGACCCACTCAGGGTCCTGCTTTATAAAGGGCTCGGATTACGACTTCCACCTGTTAAGGTAATTACCAATCACCAGGGAGTTCATATTCTATGAGTCTACAGGGAGATCAATCAGTGACTCCCCATGCAAGTCCTTGGGGTCATCACACCCACAAACAGCAACGAGATATGTGCGCAGAGAGTCAATTTTGATGGCGTGAATTCTGGGGCAAGCATTTCCCAGGGCATTTGTTTGAGCTCTCTAGCTACATTGGAGTATTGGGATCAGAGCTTGTCATACTCACACAATAAAGACTCATGGTTATGGGGAAGATGAATTTAAAAAATGGACGCTTTGCTTCTAAAGACAAAATGAACTGATTTCTTAATGGAGTTGAGAGGTCAGGTGACCTTTCTCATTTCCCATCAAATTACATGGAACTACACAAGACCCTGGAGCTAGGCTTCATGTTCAGACAAGGCTTTAAAATGTAAATATCTCATTGAGAAAGCATTACAATGCATTCCCTATGGGTTTATAGTTGCCCTCACTCAAATCATTTTAGAAATTAGGTCACAATGGACTTGTGGACCTAAGGGTGGAATTCCAAAGGATGGGTGTAAAAACAGACATCCTATCACAAGGATATGTGAATGGGTGAAACACAAACACTATCGCTTGACAATGGACAAGCCATCAAAAAAGGATGTTCACAGCACCACTATGATCGGGAAAGCATTGCATAGAAGACTGATGAAAATAGATTTAATATTAAGGGAATTGGAGAAATATTTGCAAAGGGATAATCTGCAGGAATGGGGAAAGGGGAGCAGAGTGGAACTAATTGGATAACTCTTCCAAAGGCCTGTCACAGGGGCGATGGGCCGAATAGCATCAACTTCTCTGATTCTATGGGTGAAATTTGCCGGTAAAGTTTAAAATTTATTTATTAGTGTCACAAGTAGGCTTACATTAACACTGTAATGAAGTTACTCTGGAAACTCCCTAGTTGCCACATTCCGGCACCTGTTCGGATACACTGAGGGAGAATTTAGCACGGCCAATGCACCTAACCAGCACGTCTTTCGGATTGTGGGAGGAAACCGGAGCACCCGGAGGAAACCCACGCAGACACGGGGAGAACGTGCAAACTCCACACAGACAGTGACCCAAGCTGGGAATCGAACCCGGATCCCTAGTGCTGTGAGGCAGCAGTGCTAACCACTGGTGCCACTGTGCCACCTACAAGTGTTGTTGAAGCAGTAGGGGCCCAGCGACTTTCTCTGCCATATTTTTAGAGACATTGAAAAATCAATTCCCCACTGGCAGAGTGGACCCATTCCACCAGCATCTTAATATGTTTAAGATCAGGGTGCCATTCTCAAGTGCCATCCGATACATAAATATAGAACACCCAAACACCTTCCCCCACACAATCCCCCAAAGCATGCTCGCCTCCCCTCCCCACCCCCCTCCATACACAATAACCTCTGCAGCACTGTGTCAGTACTGGCAGTAACAGTGTCTAGGCAGTGCCAGGGGGCAGTGCTGAGGTCAGTGCCAAGGGGCAGAGCTGGGTAGTGTCAAGGGGCAGTGCTTGGGGTCAGTGCCAAGGGGTATTGCTGAGGGTCAGTGCCAAGGGGCAGTGCTGGGGGTCAGTGCCAAAGGGCAGTGTTGGGGCAGTGCCAAGGGGCAGTGCTGGGGCAGTGCCAAGGGGCAGTGCTGGGGCAGTGCCAAGGGACAGTGCTGGAGCAGTACCAAGGGGCAGTGCTGGAGCAGTACCAAGGGGCAGTGCTGGGGCAGTGCTGGGGTCAGTGCCAAGGGGCAGTACTTGGGGTCAGTGCCAAGGGGCAGTGTTGGGGCAGTGCCAAGGGGCAGTGCCAAGGGGCAGTGCTGGGGCAGTACCAAGGGGCAGTGCTGGGGCAGTGCTGGGGCAGTGCCAAGGGGCAGTGCCAAGGGACAGTGCTGATGGCAGTGCCAGAGTACTGCCTGGGCATGACTGACTCCCCCTTACACGAAGCACTCAACTGAGCTTCTCCGGCAGGTCTATTCACGAGCTGCACGATGTGGGAGACCAGTTGTGACTCCGATCGGTGTGAATGGAGAATGTAATGGGCAGGGAAGGGGGGGATTATCAGGTGTAGCGGTCTAATAACTAGATACGAATTATTGTAATGGAGTTCCCGATGTTCATCATTGGATTTCCATTGTGTTGCTGCTCGGGGTGTGTGGCTGTGTGTGTTGATGGGGGGGAAGAGCTATCGCATCTCACCTTTACATCACAGTGAAATGTGCTTTGGGCCTCCCACTCAACTTCCCGCTCCCATCACCGATCCCGCTCGACTAAATTGGGAGTGAAATCTCCCCATGTCTAATGTTTATGAGTAGTGAAATCATTAGCAGTAGTGGACAGAGAAAGAACGGCTACAACAATAATTTAACAACAATAATGGCAATAGTGGCTTTAAAAATGGCTATTCTGGCTGAAAGTGAAGCATGCTGGGAATTTTGGTCAATTTATAGATTAAAACCAGATGCAGGTCGTAGAGTCTCTGGTCTGGGAGCTGTGAGCTGAAGCTTTCTGTGTTGGTCCAATCAGGGAAGTTGTTTACATTGACTGAGACAGCGTGGCTCCGATTTTTATGGCTGCTATGTATGGGACATGCAAAATGAACTAAGCATCATGGCATCATTCAAAAGTAATTTCACCGGATGCTCAAGCCATGTGATCAGTTTCTGGTTACACAGTTGGCTGGATGACAAAGAATCTTCCGGAAGCAAGTGGAGAATTGTGGATAAAAGACATGTGAGTTCTTTGTTTTGGCAGCGATAACTCGAAGAGAACAACCATCGCAAGAAGAATTGTACTCTGAAAGATGCTTCAGAAATAAGAAGCTGGATTCAACATCGAGGATATTTCTTAGCCAAGGTTTTCCTAACTCCGTAGTATCTAATTTCAGTTAAATAGTTAAAATTGATGTTCAGTTAGAGTTAAAGTGCAGTTTAAGAGTTAAAGTTCAATTGAAAGTTGATGTTCAGTTAGAGTTGAAGTTCAGTAAAGAGTTAATGAGTTGCAACTGTTTCTGTTTGAGTTGGTACTAGAAGTGTTAAATAAAGAAATAATTGAATTACTGTCCTTGTTTGTCTTATTAAACTGGAATGCTTGGAAGGTGTTTAAATTAAAGTTGTATAACACAGTCATCGAGGATGCTTTGCTATATGTGATGGAATACATCCCACTTGCCTGGATGGGTGCAGCTCCAACAACACTCAAGAAGCTCAACACCATCCGGGACAAAGCAGCCCATTTGATTGGCACCACATCTACTCCCTCCACTATCGACGCTCAGTAGCAGCTGTGTGTACTGTCTACAAGATGCACTGCAGCAATTTACCAAAGATCCTTAGACAGCACCTTCCAAACCCACAACCACTCCCATCTAGAAGGACAAGGGCAGCAGGTACATGGGAACACCACCACCTGCAAGTTCCCCTCCAAGCCACTCACCATCCTGACTTGGAAATATATCGCCGTTCCTTCGCAGTCGCTGGGTCAAAATCCTGGGATTATCTCCCTAACAGCATTGTGAGTCAACCCACAGCACGTGGACTGCAGTGATTCAAGAAGGCGGATCACCACCACCTTCTCAAGGGCAACTAGGGATGGGCAATAAATGCTGGCCAGCCAGTGACGCCCATGGACCATGAAAGAATAAAAAAAATCCTGCAGTTATTTGACCAATGGTGACGCAAAGGGGCACAAGGATCTCGGTGTAGAGAAAGTGGTCTGCCAATCAAATGAGAGCACCTATACTGGTAGCTCAACACTGCTTCACTCTATCAAATATTGCAGAAGTAACACATCTCCCACCCTGGGTAATGTCATGGGGACAGGGGAAGTCAGCAGTAAAAAGCGCAGGTATCCTTAACACAGCCGCGTCTCTGGGAAATGAAGGGTGTCTCAGGTGTAGCTAGCTGAATTCACGAGTGAAGTTGCACTGTTAAAAGTTGAAGCTAGTGCACACATCTATATTGTGAGGTTCTTTGCTCAACTGCTGTAACTATAAGCTTCAGTCTCAATCTCGATAATTCGCTTCACATAGTGGGCATACTCACGTTGCTGAATAGATTCAAGGATATAGACCAGCACACATTTCGGAGGAAAGCTAAGGGAACTTTGCTCTCCTGACTTGATCCTCCACATAAAGGCCTAGTCACCCACCGCCCACCCTCCCATCGCTCACCCTCCCGTCACCCACCCTACCAATGCCCCCCTCCCATTCCCCACCCCCCAATGCCCACCCTCCCATCACCCACCCTCCCATCACCTTCCCCCATCACCCACCTACCCATCCCACACCCTCCCATCATCCACCCTCCCATTACCCACCCTACCAATGCCCCCCTCCCGTTCCCCACCCTCCCATTCCCCATCTTCCCAATGCCCACCCTCCCATCACCCACCCCCCACCCTCCCATCATCCACCCTCCCATCCCCCACCCTCCCATCGCTCACCCTCCCATCACCCACCCTACCAATGCCCCCCTCCCGTTCCCCACCCTCCCAATGCCCACCCTCCCATCACCCACCCTCCCATCACCTTCCCCCATCACCCACCTACCCATCCCACACCCTCCCATCATCCACCCTCCCATCCCCCACCCTCCCATCACCTTCCCCCATCACCTACCCACCCATCCCACACCCTCCCATCACCCACCCACCCATCATCCACCCTCCCATCCCCCATCCTCCCATCACCCACCCTCCCATCACTCGCCCTTCCATCACCTACCCTCCCATCACCCATCTTCCCACCAGTGACGGCCATTCCTTCAACCACCCAAACCCATGGCTCTGGAATTCCCTTGCCATTGCTTCCACCTCCCTCTTCCCCTTTGAGGTAATCCCTTCAGCCCAACCCTTTGATTAATCATTTACTCGACACCTTCTCCTGTGCTTCTGTGAAGTTCCATCAAGCATTCGGCTTGAGGTAAGGGGCTATCAAAATGCAATTTTTCGTTATTGCCGTGGTGCCCAAGTTAAGGAAAGTGTAAGTTTGGCTCAATGTTTGGGACCTTAAGCTCACTGACCACTCGAGTATGAGGCATTTGGTATAAGCAGTCGTCAGTTTATGAAGCAGAATTGCAGCCGGCTAGGATCTGTGGTTGACAGGGGAACTGTCCCTTGTTGTATTCTTGCTGTTACCGTGTTCTTGTTGACCATAGTCTATCTTCTATCTTGGTTAAAAAGAAAAAGGAGGCTTATGTTCGGATGAGACGTGAGCACTCGGGTAGTGCACTAGAAAGCTTTAGATTGGCTAAGAGGGAGTTGAAGAGCGAGCTTAGAAGGGCTAAAAGGGGACATGAGAAGACTTTGGCGGATAGGGTTAAAGAGAATCCTAAGGCGTTCTATAGGTATGTCAAGAACAGAAGGTTGGTTAGGGCAAGTTTAGGGCCAGTTATAGATGGCAGAGGGAAGTTATGTGTGGAACCGGAGGAGATTGGTGAAGCATTGAACCAATATTTCTCTTCGGTGTTCACGCAAGGGGACATGAATATAGCTGAGGAGGACACTGGGTTGCAAGGGAGTAGAATAGACAGTATTACAGTTGATAAGGAGGATGTGCAGGATATTCTGGAGGGTCTGAAAATAGATAAATCCCCTGGTCCGGATGGGATTTATCCAAGGATTCTCTGGGAGGCAAGAGAAGTGATTGCAGAGCCTCTGGCTCTGATCTTCAGGTCGTCGTTGGCCTCTGGTATAGTACCAGAAGATTGGAGGTTAGCGAATGTTGTCCCATTGTTTAAGAAGGGGAACAGAGACTTCCCCGGGAATTATAGACCGGTGAGTCTCACTTCTGTTGTCGGCAAGATGTTGGAAAAAATTATAAGGGATAGGATTTATAGTTATTTGGAGAGTAATGAATTGATAGGTGATAGTCAGCATGGTTTTGTGGCAGGTAGGTCGTGCCTTACTAACCTTATTGAGCTTTTTGAGAAAGTGACCAAGGAGGTGGATGGGGGCAAGGCAGTGGACGTGGTATATATGGATTTTAGTAAGGCGTTTGATAAGGTTCACCATGGTAGGCTTCTGCAGAAAATGCAGATGTATGGGATTGGGGGTGATCTAGGAAATTGGATCAGGAATTGGCTAGCGGATAGGAAACAGAGGGTGGTGGTTGATAGTAAATATTCATCATGGAGTGCGGTTACAAGTGGTGTACCTCAGGGATCTGTTTTGGGGCCACTGCTGTTTGTAATATTTATTAATGATCTGGATGAGGGTATAGTTGGGTGGATTAGCAAATTTGCTGATGACACCAAAGTCGGTGGTGTGGTAGACAGTGAGGAAGGGTGTCGTAGTTTGCAGGAAGACTTAGACAGGTTGCAAAGTTGGGCCGAGAGGTGGCGGATGGAGTTTAATGCGGAGAAGTGTGAGGTAATTCACTTTGGTAGGAATAACAGATGTGTTGAGTATAGGGCTAACGGGAGGACTTTGAATAGTGTGGAGGAGCAGAGGGATCTAGGTGTATGTGTGCATAGATCCCTGAAAGTTGGGAATCAAGTAGATAAGGTTGTTAAGAAGGCATATGGTGTCTTGGCGTTTATTGGTAGGGGGATTGAATTTAGGAGTCGTAGCGTTATGTTGCAACTGTACACAACTCTGGTGCGGCCGCACTTGGAGTACTGTGTGCAGTTCTGGTCCCCACATTACAGGAAGGATGTGGAGGCTTTGGAGAGGGTGCAGAGGAGGTTTACCAGGATGTTGCCTGGTATGGAGGGGAGATCCTATGAGGAGAGGCTGAGGGATTTGGGATTGTTTTCGCTGGAAAGGCGGCGGCTAAGAGGGGATCTTATTGAAACATATAAGATGATTAGAGGTTTAGATAGGGTGGATAGTGATAGCCTTTTTCCTCTGATGGAGAAATCCAGCACGAGGGGGCATGGCTTTAAATTGAGGGGGGGTAGTTATAGAACCGATGTCAGGGGTAGGTTCTTTACCCAGAGGGTGGTGAGGGATTGGAATGCCCTGCCAGCATCAGTAGTAAATGCGCCTAGTTTGGGGGCGTTTAAGAGATCCGTAGATAGGTTCATGGACGAAAAGAAATTGGTTTAGGTTGGAGGGTCACAGTTTTTTTTTTTTTTTAACTGGTCGGTGCAACATCGTGGGCCGAAGGGCCTGTTCTGCGCTGTAATGTTCTATGTTCTATGTTCTATGTTCTCTTCCTTTAGTTGCACGCTGAGGGTCTCAAAGTTCTTCTTTTCGGGTCTAGCCTTGTGTTCTATTAGGTGATTAATTCGTTTTCCTTTGAGCAGAATGAAACCTCATTTTATACAATCTGTATTCGAGTCCCAGACCAGAATCATAGAATCCCTACAGTGCAGAAGGAGGCCATTCAGCCCAGCGAGTCTGTACTGGCCACAATCCCATCCAGGCCCTATTCCCGTAACCTTCATTTACCCTGCTAATTCCCCTGACACTAGAGTCCATTTATCATGGTCAATCAACCTAACCTGCACATCTTTGGACCCCAAGGTATGAAGCCAGAATAGACCTCAACAATTATTCTATTTTGGTGTAAATGTGCGGAAAGGATGCTTCACCTCAGGAGTAATTCGCTGACAAATTAGGCATCACTCATCAAAACAAGCATTATTCATAACACAGTTTAAATGTAACTCTAACAAAATAAAGCAGTTTAACTCTTAGCCGTTGAACAATCTTTAAACATGAAAGGAAACAACTCCAATTTCTAACTTGTCACTATTTCCGTTCCAATTAAGCAACATTTTTCTTATTTATATTTAAAACACACTTTAAATGTAGTTAGCAAACCCAGAAAATTACTGCAGATGCTGGAATCAGAAACAAAAACAGAAAATGCTGGTAAAATCACAGCAGGCCTGACAGAGAGAGAAACAGATTTAATGTTTCGAGTCTGGATGACCCTTCATCAGGGTTTGCTTTGAATTGGTTAACAGTCTTGGAGCTTTCAGAGAGGTTTTGCAGAGAGAGATTTGGCAGAGAGACTTTGTGGAGCTTAAGTCAGCAACTGCCTTTTAAAATGAAAAAGGAAAGAGAAACCTGTTTCCCTGCCTCACGTCTAACCTTTCCCATTAATCTAGTATCACATGACTCTGTACAGCTAAACCCACCTTCCATTCTTTTAATCAAAAAAACACCTCCTGCGGTCGTTTTCTTTTGTCAAAGAGAACGCATTACGTCTTCTCCTGATTACACACTATAAAGCTAAAATTATCCTGCTTTCCAGCATCTGCTTCTTTCCTTCCAGATAAACCGACTGTAAAAAAACACTGAATCTTAAAACAGTCCCCCTTAAATATAAAATATTTCAATAGCACATTATCATCACACATTCTTAAATTGCTATTATTATTATTGTCCATAACTATAGGGCAGCATGGTGGCACAGTGGTTAGCACTACTACCTCACAGCTCCAGGGATCCAGGTTCGATTCTGGCCTTGGGTGACTGTGCGGAGTTTGCACATTCTCCCCGTGTATGTGTGGATTTCTTCCGGGTGCTCTAGTTTCCTCCCACAGTCCAAAAGATGTGTGGGTTGGGTTGATTGGCTATGCTAAATTGCCCCTTCGTGTCAGGGGGATTGTCAGGGTAAATGCATGGGGTTGCGGGGATAGGGCCTGGGTGGGATTGTTGTTGGTGCAAGCTCAATGGGCCAAATGGCCTCCTTCTGCACTGTTGGGATTCTATATCTTTTATTTAGTCATTTGTGGGGCATGGGTGTCACTGGTTGGCCAGCAATTATTGACCATTCTTAGATTGGCTATGCTAAATTGCCCCTTACTGTCCCAAGATGCCTAGGTAAGATGGATTAGCCATGGTAAATGCACGGGGTTATGGTGGAGGAGAGGCATGGGTTAGATACTCTGCCACAGAGTCAGTGTAGACTCAATGGGCTGAATGGCCTCCTTCTGCACTGTAGGGATTCCATGATGGCATGAACTCACATCATTTCTGCATTATGCATTGTAGAGATTCTGTGGTTCTACAGTTTAAATGCTCTTGGATTTCCCTCACACATGCAATTTATATATTCTCATGAGTTATCATCTTGTCATCTCAGTGTACTAAACCTCCCAGTCCGATTGGAGATTATTATACAATGTTCCTGTAGTCATGTAGGTTAATATGGAATTATGAGTTCAGGGGATGCTGAACAGCAATCGAGGCAGGATATTCACTAAGGTAAGATTCTGATGCATGGGGAACATTGGAAAGATTATGTCAAGCTGTCGTATAAACTCATGTCTGGGATTATTCTGACCTGAGGCTGATTGGAAACTTGGATAATGCATTTTTATCTGCCGACCTGTACTATTATACAACAGCAAAGATAAGGAACTGTGCTGCGTTAATCATGGTAACTCAGTGGTGTCCTGCTTAATAAACAAAAATGCCATGCATGAGGGACAGGCAAGTTAACAGGGGAGACGATGGCCTAGTGGTATAATGGCTAGACTACTAATCCAGAAAATCAGCTAATATTCTGGGGACCTGGGTTCGAATCCCGTCACGGCAGATGGTGGAATTTGAATTCAGTAAAAAATATCTGGAATTAAGGATTTACTGATGACCATGAAACCATTGTCGCTTGAAGGAAAAAACTCATCAGGTTCACTAATGTCTTTTAGGGAAGGAAATCTGCCAGGTTTGATTCCTGGTTTGGGTCACTGACTCTGCAGAGCCTGCACATTCTCCCCACATCTGCGTGGGTTTCCTCCGGGTGCTCCGGTTTCCTCCCACAGTCCGAAAGATGTGGTGGTTAGGTTCATTGGCCATGCTAAATTCTCCCTCAGTGTACCTGAACAGGCGACTGTTCAGGGGAACAGGGGATTTTCACAGTAACTTCATTGCAGTGTTAATGTAAGCCTACTTGTGACATTCATAAATAAACTTTAAAAACTTATTACAGAATTTACATAATAAGAAGTCTCGCAACACCAGGTTAAAGTCCAATAGGTTTATTTGGAATCACGAGCTTTCGGAGCGCTGCTCCTTCATCAGGTGACCACACTCACCTCAGCGCTCCAAAAGCTCGTGATTCCAAATAAACCTGTTGGACTTTAACCTGGTGTTGTGAGACGTCTTACTGTGTTTACCCCAGTCCAACGCCAGCATTGCCGCATCAGCATTTACATAAACAGGCATTCAGTAGGCACAGCAACAACCTAGTAAAGGCACACAGTAATGCAATTGGAGAGACACTCAGGCACGAGTTTGCCATATGCAGGAATGGATAACAAGGCTCAGGGAACACCTTAAACAAGTCTTTTAGGCTGGGTTTGTTCTCCTTGGAGCAGAGAAGGCTGAGGGGGAAACCTCATCGAGATGTACAAAATTATGAAGGACATAGAAAGGGTAGATAGGGAGAAACCTTAGTGGAGGGATCAATAACCAGGAGGCATTGACTTAAGGCTATTGGGCAGGAGGTTTAGAAGGGATTTGAGGAAGCACTTTTTCATCCAGAGGGTGGTGGGAATCTGGATCTCGCTGCCTGAAAGGGTGGGAGAGGCAGGAACCCTCACAACATTGAAGAAACATTTAGATGAGCACTTGAAATGCCAGAGCATGCAAGGCTGCAGACAAGGGGTTGGAAAATGGGATTAAAATAGGTCAGTGCTTAACGGCCAGTGCAGACACGATGAGCTGAAGGGCCTCTTTCTATGCTGACTCTCTGGGTGGGATTTTTTGGTCACGTTCGCCCCAAGGCCGGAAAATCCCGCCTTAGGTCAACGGACCTTTGCATGGTCCGTGTCCCGCCCGCTACCATTCCCGTGGCAAGCGGGACGGGAAAATTCCGCCGTAAAAATCTGGATTGAAATGAACAACTGAGCACACCGAGGTACAAACAGCCAGTTCCTCTTCGAAAGGATGACGTGCACGCAGGAATTCAAGGTAAAACTCGATCTCTTGATTTGGGGGAAGTGAAAAGGTGAACTGCTAAGAGGGATCCCAGTCCTGTGGGAAAAGATAGCGCTAACAGACGTCGTATTGGGAGAACTCTACACTCTGGTAAATAAGCCAAACTGGGATAAAATGTTCTGTGCTGTGGGACCCTATCATCATGTTCTTGAGAATTACAGTGCAAAGTGGCTGAAGCAGAAAGCACAACTAGAGGATACAAGCACAGAGCTATCAAGCCTCGGGCAATGTAATGATGGGAAGAGATTTTCTTTCCCCACTGAGTACCAGGTTTGTACAAAGGGAGCCTACAAAAGCTGCGGGTTCCGTTTCCATTCATTCCTTCCTTTAAAAATAAAAAGCTGCATGCCCATTGGGCGGAAAACTTCCTCCAATCGCCAGAGACACAGAGGAAAGGTTTCCTGGAACGGATTCCACTCATTGATATTAAATAAATGGGGTGGCCCAATCGGGAGATGCTCTTTCAGAGAGTCATCATAGAAATCCTACAGTACAGAAAGAGGCCATTCAGCCCATCGGGTCTGCGCCGACCACAATCCCACCCAGGCCCTACCCCCATATCCCTACATATTTACCCACTAATCCCTCTAACCTACGCATCTCAGAATACTAAGGACAATTTTTAGCATGGCCAATCAACCTAACCCGCACATCTTTGGACTGTGGGAGGAAACCGGAGCACCCGGAGGAAACCCACGCAGACACGAGGAGAATGTGCAAACTCCACGCAGACAGTAACCCAAGCCAGGAATCGAACCCAGGTCCCTGGAGCTGTGAAGCAGCAGTGCTAACCACTGTGCTACCATGCCGCCCATTTAGTCATAGAATCATTTAATGTAATCATACTGTGAAGTTACTGTGAAATCCAGCCTAAAATACATGTTTAAGGTGTTCCCTGAGCCTTGTTATCCATTCCTGCATATGGCAAACTCATGCCTGAGTTCTCTCCAATTGCATTACTGTGTGCCTTTACTAGGTTGTTGCTGTGCCTACTGAATGCCTGTTTATGTAAATTCTGATGTGGCGATGCCGGCGTTGGACTGGGGTAAACACAGTAAGACGTCTCACAACACCAGGTTAAAGTCCAACAGGTTTATTTGGAATCACGAGCTTTTGGAGCGCTGAGGTGAGTGTGGTCACCTGATGAAGGAGCAGCGCTCCGAAAGCTCGTGATTCCAAATAAACCTATTGGACTTTAACCTGGTGTTGCGAAACTTCTTATTATGTAAATTCTGTAATAAGTTTTTAAAGTTGCTTTATGAATGTCACAAGTAGGCTTACATTAACACTGCAATGAAGTTACTGTGAAAATCCCCTGTTCCCCTGAACAGTCGCCTGTTCGGGTACACTGAGGGAGAATTTAGCACGGCCAATGCACCTAATCAGCACGTCTTTCGGACTGTGGGAGGAAACCGGAGCACCCGGAGGAAACCCACGCAGACACGGGGAGAATGTGCAGACTCTGCAAAGTCAGTGACGCAAACCAGGAATCAAACCTGGCAGATTTCCTTCCCTAATCATTTTGTCATAGAATATTGTCATAAAATCATAGAATCCCTCCAGTGCAGAATGAGGCCATTCGACCCATTGAGCTTGCACCGACAACAATCCCACCCAGGCCACATTCCCGTAACTCTTCATATTTACCCTGCTAAACCCCCCGACTTTAGCATGACCAATCCACCTGACCCGCACATCTTTGGACTGTGGGAGGAAACCGGAGCACCCGAAGGAAACCCACGCAGTCATGGGGAGAAGGTACAAACTCTACACTGTCACCCAAGGCTGGAATTGAACCCAGGTCCCTGGCACTATGAGGCAGCAGGGCTAACCACTGCCGCCCTTTGGTGGACAGTCGGTGTAGACTCCATGGGCTGAATGGCCTCCTTCTGCACTGTTGGGGTTCTATGGTTCTAGCTGCCTGTGCAGAGTCACACCCGCAAAATAAGGAATGAAACAGGCCCTGTTGCTCACTGTGGTCCTCCCTGCCTGACGCCTCTCCGTGGGTTCCTCCCTGGTGATAACTTAGTGATTGATAATACAGAGGAAGAAAATCTACATTTACTACACCTGGTAAATGGTGTTAAAAATATCCATCTGAGAAAATTGTCTCTGAATGCTTCTAAGGTCACTAATGCATGAGATCCTAAATTATACCATGCATAAAGATACTTAATGCTTCCATCTTAGATTACTGTTGCTGCTATTTCAGTCGAGCCATTAGCCCCCTCGTTTCAAATAAATAAAGTAGCATTTCCCACTGGTGGAGAGAAGAATTTCAGGTTTCTTCATCTGCTCATAACCCACCATCCCAGTTTCTCTGTCCGCATCCCCACACCCAATTAATTCCTCCTCCCTCCATTTGTCACAGTGGCTAGTACTGCTGCCTCACAGCGCCAGGGACCCGGGTTCAATGCTGGCCTTGGATGACTGTGTGGAGTTTGCACGTTCTCCCCCATGTCTGCGTGGGTTTCCTGCAAGTGCTCCAGTTTCCTTCCACAGTCCAAAAGATGTGAAGGTTAGGTGGATTGGCCATGCTAAATTGCCCCTTCATGCCAAGGGGATTAGTTAGGGTAAATACATGGAGTTATGGAGATAGGGCCTGGGTGGGATTAGTGTCCGTGCAGGCTTGATGGGCCAAGTGGCCTGTTTTCGCTGGAAAGGCGGCGGCTAAGAGGGGATCTTATTGAAACATATAAGATGATTAGAGGTTTAGATAGGGTGGATAGTGATAGCCTTTTTCCTCTGATGGAGAAATCCAGCACGAGGGGGCATGGCTTTAAATTGAGGGGGGGTAGTTATAGAACCGATGTCAGGGGTAGGTTCTTTACCCAGAGGGTGGTGAGGGATTGGAATGCCCTGCCAGCATCAGTAGTAAATGCGCCTAGTTTGGGGGCGTTTAAGAGATCCGTAGATAGGTTCATGGACGAAAAGAAATTGGTTTAGGTTGGAGGGTCACAGTTTTTTTTTTTAACTGGTCGGTGCAACATCGTGGGCCGAAGGGCCTGTTCTGCGCTGTAATGTTCTATGTTCTATGTTCTATGTTCTGCACTGTAGGATTCTATGAATCTCAGAGCGAGGCTCAACTTTACAGGAAAAATTGTAATAAATATAATTATCAGCAGCCTGGGGGTTGGCATTGACCAGAAACTGGTTTCGAGTCAGCTCTTTTCTCTCCTTACAGATGCTGCCAGACCTGCTGAGATTTTCCAGCATTTTCTCTTTTGGTTTCAGATTCCAGCATCCGCAGTAATTTGCTTTTAAACATATTTAAGATCTGTTATTTCTCTGGGTCCTGGCAGATATTATTGCTTTAATCTAAACCCAGGATGTTTGCCCTCTTGACTCAGTGGTGACTCTGTTGTCTGGGTAAATGGATGATGACCAAGTGCACTTTGGCAAGCTTGCCATCAACACGAGACTGCCCACTTATGCAATACAAGGACGTTAGCAAGACAGACCCCAAGTTCTTTGACTGCGATCGAAGTTGACAGAGGGAAAATCCTCGTTGCTCGTCAGAATGCCTGGGGATGACCCGTGAGGAAGGATATGGACAAAGCAGAGGGCCAAAGAAGAGACCAGATTGTGGAAAACAGAAGGAAAAGAAAATGATCAATACTATTTATCTGCGCCAGCTGCGGAAGGGGCTGTCACTCATGGATCAACCTCAACAGCTACAAGAGACATTGTTCGATCCAGGAGTGAGTTACACCCCCAGACGCACTCCATCTTCTCCTGAGATGGATGTCATCATCAATCTACAATAGAACCACAACCTGCATCAAACACACTAAAGAAGTAAAGGATGGAATTACACATCGAAAAGCATTAAAAGCCTCAACACATGTCAAAATTATGTCACTCCCTTCTCACCCTTAAGTTAATCCCATCTAAAATATGTTTCCAAATATAAAACAATGGGCTAATGCTTCTAAAGCAGGAAGCACATCAATAGCCTGCCATTGATCCAAGCCAACAGTTTTAACTGATCTTCCAGTACTTTCATTACAATATTTCACCAGAGCTAGGCTCCAGGGATAGTTGTTGGAAACATAGCCCAGATACTAAATCTTCCAAGAGTGTCAGACACGCACAATTACTCTTATTAAGAATCTTATGAAAAGTATTAGCGGAGAAGAAATCTGACTCAGCAAGATTCTGTGCGAGGCAATATGACAACAGTTTGAACCCAATTTCCCAGTTTAACTGGTTCCATCATTCCTAATCACAGTGGCAAGATTGATGGGGTTCTGAAGAATTGCTATTGAATGGCTTTGGCCAGGGTCCATCTCTGTTCAGTCAGTAGTTCTTTCACCTAAACAATCTGAAGGATTGGGTTTAAGTTCCTCTGCAGAGGTTTGAGTGCACAATCTAGTCTGGACCTCAGGCTGTTGGATGTGCCAACCTCAGGGAGACACATTAGGCCATACCTTTCAGACTCCTCAGCATCCCACTGAGGAATGAACTGGGGGATCATCTCTTGGAAATTCCTGTGTAAGTGTTTACCCGGCAATTGTCCAGAACGGCTAACTTGTCCTGGACATTTGCTCAGGGCTGGGAACCATCGGTAAACCAATTTAAATCGTTAATTTTGGATGGTTCTGCCAGTTTTGCCCTCATAGTTACTCCGAGAGGCTTAGACAAAGCAAAAGCACTTCTGACTTCAGAGTAACCATTTTAAATAGCCAGACTGGGCGGCATGGGACAGGCCCCCACACATCGCAAGCCCCTGGTTACCTAACAGGCCTCACCAGATGCCTAACCATACCATGGGACCTCCCAACACCCCACATCATCCTCACCCCCGATCCCCCAGCAGATCTCCCCACACCCCAATCCCCCAGAGGACACCCCCACACCCCCGTCCCTGTAGAGGACACTCCCTCACACCCCCAATCCCCCAGCTGATCTCCCTACACCCCAATCCCCCAGAGGACACCCCCACACCCCCGTCCCTGTAGAGGACACTCCCTCACACCCCCGATCCCCCAGCTGACCTCCCCACACCAGCCAACCTCCCCAGGGGACCTCCCCATACCTCATACCACTCCCAGCTCCGACTACCTAGAGGACTCCCCCCACACCCCACATCCCCGACCCACCACCTGACCCACCACCTACCCCCCCACCTCGAAGATCTCCCCACACCACTCCCACCCTGTAGGAGCTTTTCTCAGAGCTCAGTATCAAGCTGGCTTTCACTCAATTAAGGCTCAGCTAATACAAAGATTCATGGAGACAGCATTCGGGTTAAAGACGTTTCTTTATTTTCCAAGCCTGGTCAAGATCTGCAGGAGAATCATTTGGGACAGTTCCGAATCACTCTGAAATTACATTTCTCTCAGTATTACAATGATACAATTTTCAAAAGTCATTTGCCCGCCCCTTTGCTCACCTCAGCCGGGTATGAGCCAATCATTATTGGCATGGATTATTTATCTTGGCCAATAACATTTACCCTCTGACAGCATGGGACTACGTGAATTCATGGACTTCCAGAGTCTTTCTCACAGTCTTATGATGCTTACTAGACAACTCTGATCTGGTGCAATGTATGACGCATTCACTCATCTGTCTGAGATCACTAGTACTGTCTGGAGCCCAAACTGATAAGAGTTGCTTTTTCCTTCACTCAGTAGCTGCATTGTTCCAAGGAATGTGGTTCTTTTTACTTGACTACATCCCATCATGTCTTAGAGCATTATGTTTTTGCCAAGGTGTATGTTTTAATACAGAATATAATATGACTTCAAAAATGCATGTTTAAATTCTCTAACAGTGGTTATATGTGTCTCTATGCAAACAGTACATTTATAAACTATATTCCAGGCACTTTGTGACTTTTCTATACTGTATTCACTCTGATCGTGTTAGTCTTTTAGTCCCAAGTTATTCTAAACTCCCTCTTACCCCCAACCAAGCAATGCCGCAATGTCTTCCAGAATTCTCTGGTCAATGTAAAGGTTGCAATGGCATCAATCTTTCTGTTAAACTACTCAGCGGCCTGGAAAGCACCATGCTGGTCATGTTCCAGATAAATATTACACATGTATATTGTGCAAAGAAAATTCAAATTGGCTGCACATTGAAACAATGGTCTATGTAATGACAACTACATTTTAAAGAGGATATCGCATTGCGCCATTCGTAATGGCCAATACCTATCCCACATTCAACAGCCTTGTGACACAGTGGACAGCTGGTTCAGAAACTCTGGGTTCAAATCCAATGCTAGGACTTGTTGGCTACGGAAGGAGCATTCATTACGCACTTCAATGGGTTGATAATCAATTTGAGAATCCTTCCACTATTCCCAAGCAGAACGGTGTGTGTGAAGTGATGCTTTAAAAAATTAAATACAATAGATTATCTAACCATTTATCTCACTTGTTCTTTGCTGTGCCTAAGTTGACTGCCACTTTACATTACAGTAAGAAGTTTAACAACACCAGGTTAAAGTCCAACAGGTTTATTTGGTAGCAAAAGCCACACAAGCTTTCGGAGCTCCAAGCCACTTCTTCAGGTGCCCCTTCTTCCAAGCCCCTTCTTCTTCCTCACCCGAAGAAGGGGCTTGGAGCTCTGAAAGCTTGTGTGGCTTTTGCTACCAAATAAACCTGTTGGACTTTAACCTGGTGTTGTTAAACTTCTTACTGTGTTTACCCCAGTCCAACGCCGGCATCTCCACATCACTTTACATTACCACAGTGACCACACTATAAAAGTGCCTCATTAGCTGCGAAAAGCATCTTGGGACATCGAAGATGGTGAAAAGCACAATTTTAATGCAAGTTTCTCTCTTTCTCAGCATGGAGATACACTGGGCGCAGTTTGGCAGGCCCGTTAGCCGTGGGTGCAAATCCCGTGCTGGCCACTAGATGTCACAAGAGGCCAAAAACGGGGTTTGTGCCGGCGAGATTTCAAAGCGCCACCTTCCCGGGCCTTCCCCAATGACAGGATCAGGTTCACAGCCAGGAGGGGAATGAACCTGTTAACCTGAATCTGAAACCGTTAGCATCGACTTAACAGCACGACCGTCACATCTTCAGCCCTCATCCCACCCACCAGGCATCTTGATTTTAATTTGATTTATTGTCACATGTATTAGTATACAGTGAAAAGTATTGTTCCTTGCGCACTACACAGACAAAGCATACCATTCATAGAGAAGGAAAGGAGAGAGTGCAGAATGTAGTGTTACAGTCATAGCTAGGGGTGTGGAGAAAGATCAACTTAATGCAAGGTAAGTCCATTCAAAAGTCTGATGGCAGCAGGGAAGAAGCTGGTCTTAAGTCGGTTGGTACGTGACCTCAGTCTTTTGTATCTTTTTCCAGGCATAAGAAGGTGGAAGAGAGAATGTCCAGGGTGCATGGAGTCCTTGATTATGCTGGCTGCTTTGCCAAGATAGCAGGAAGTGTAGACAGAGTCCATGGATGGGAGGCTGGTTTGCGTGATGAACTGGGCTTCATTCACAACCCTTTGTAGTTTCTTGTGGTCTTGGGTAGAGCAGGAGCCATTCCAAGCTGTGATACAACCAGAAAGAATGCTTTCTATGGTAAAGGTCTGTAAAGGTTGGTGAGAGTTGTAGCGGACATGCCAAATTTCCTTAGTCTTCTGAGAAAGTAGAGGCGTTGGTGGGGCTTTCTTAACTATAGTGTCAGCATGAGTGGAACCAGGACAGGTTGTTGGTGATCTGGACACCTAAAAACTTGAAGCTACTTCGTCCCCATTGATGTAGACAGGGGCACGTCCTCCACTACGCTTCCTGAGGTCAATGACTATCTCCTTTGTTTTCTTGACATTGAGGGAGAGATTATTGTCACCGCACCAGTTCAAAAGATTCTCTATCTCAACACAACACGTCAGCGTGAATTACCACTGCTTTTTAAAAATGGGTACCAGGTGCCATGACCTCTGAGAGAGGGCAGAGACCAGGTTCAATGAGGGGCACAGTATGACACGAGCCTTCATCGGCCTATTGAAGATGTGGTTCTGCTGCCTTGACAGAACAAAGAACAGTACAGCACAGGAAACAGGCCCTTCGGCCCTCCAAGCCTGTGCCGCTCCTTGGTCCAACTAGACCAATCGTTTGTATCCCTCCATTCCCAGGCTGTTCATGTGACTATCCAGGTAAGTCTTAAACGATGTCAGCGTGCCTGCCTCCACCACCCTACTTGGCAGCGCATTCCAGGCCCCCACCACCCTCTGTGTAAAAAACGTCCCTCTGATGCCTGAGTTATACTTCGCCCCTCTCAGCTTGAGCCCGTGACCCCTCGTGATCGTCACCTCCGACCTGGGAAAAAGCTTCCCACTGTTCACCCTATCTATACCCTTCATAATCTTGTACACCTCTATTAGATCTCCCCTCATTCTCCGTCTTTCCAAGGAGAACAACCCCAGTCTACCCAATCTCTCCTCATAGCTAAGACCCTCCATACCAGGCAACATCCTGGTAAACCTTCTCTGCACTCTCTCCGATGCCTCCACGTCCTTCTGGTAGTGCGGCGGCCAGAACTGGACGCAGTACTCCAAATGTGGCCTAACCAGCGTTCTATACAGCTGCATCATCAGACTCCAGCTTTTATACTCTATACCCCGTCCTATAAAGGCAAGCATACCATATGCCTTCTTCACCACCTTCTCCACCTGTGTTGCCACCTTCAAGGATTTGTGGACTTGCACACCTAGGTCCCTCTGTGTTTCTATACTCCTGATGACTCTGCCATTTATTGTATAACTCCTCCCTACATTATTTCTTCCAAAATGCATCACTTCGCATTTATCCGGATTAAACTCCATCTGCCACCTCTCCGCCCAATTTTCCAGCCTATCTATATCCTGCTGTATTGCCCGACAATGCTCTTCACTATCCGCAATTCCAGCCATCTTCGTGTCATCCGCAAACTTGCTGATTACACCAGTTACACCTTCTTCCAAATCATTTATATATATCACAAATAGCAGAGGTCCCAGTACAGAGCCCTGCGGAACACCACTGGTCACAGACCTCCAGCCGGAAAAAGACCCTTCGACCACTACCCTCTGTCTCCTATGGCCAAGCCAGTTCTCCACCCATCTAGCCACTTCTCCTTGTATCCCATGAGCCTTAACCTTCTTAACCAACCTGCCATGTGGGACTTTGTCAAATGCCTTACTGAAATCCATATAGACGACATCCACGGCCCTTCCTTCGTCAACCGTTTTTGTCACTTCCTCAAAAAACTCCACCAAATTTGTAAGGCACGACCTCCCTCTTACAAAACCATGCTGTCTGTCACTAATGAGATTGTTCCGTTCTAAATGCACATACATCCTGTCTCTAAGAATCCTCTCCAACAACTTCCCTACCACGGACGTCAAGCTCACCGGCCTATAATTTCCTGGGTTATCCCTGCTACCCTTCTTAAACAACGGGACCACATTCGCTATCCTCCAATCCTCAGGGACCTCACCCGTGTCCAAAGAAGCAACAAAGATTTCCGTCAGAGGCCCAGCAATTTCATCTCTCGTCTCCCTGAGCAGTCGAGGATAGATGCCATCAGGCCCTGGGGCTTTGTCAGTTTTAATGTTCCCTAAAAAACCTAACACTTCCTCTCTTGTAATGGAGATTTTCTCTAACGGGGCAACACCTCCCTCCGAGACACTCCCGGTTAACACGCCCCTCTCCTTCGTGAATACCGATGCAAAGTATTCATTTAGGATCTCCCCTATTCCCTTGGGTTCTAAGCATAATTCCCCTCCTTTGTCCCTGAGAGGTCCGATTTTCTCCCTGACAACTCTTTTGTTCCTAACGTATGAATAGAATGCCTTAGGATTCTCCTTAATCCTGCCTGCCAAGAACATCTCGTGACCTCTTTTTGCCCTTCTAACTCCCCGTTTGAGTTCTTTCCTACTCTCTCTGTATTCCTCCAGAGCTCCATCTGTTTTAAGTTGCCTGGACTTAACGTACACTTCCCTTTTCATTTTAATCAGATCCTCAATTTCCCTGGTTATCCACGGCTCTCGAATCCTACCTTTCCTATCTTTCCTTTTTACAGGCACATGCCTATCCTGCAGCCTTATCACTAGTTCCTTAAAAGACTCCCACATGCCAGACGCGGACTTACCCTCGAACATCCTCTCCCAATCAACATCCACCAATTCCTGCCTAATCCGGCTATAGTTAGCCTTCCCCCAATTTAGCACCCTGCCCGTAGGACAGCACTCATCCTTGTCCATTACTATCCTAAAGTTAACAGAGTTGTGGTCACTATTTGCCGCATGTTCCCCTACCGAAACTTTGACGACCTGACCGGGCTCATTTCCCAGAACTAGGTCCAGTATAGCCCCCTCTCTAGTCGGGCTATCTACATACTGTTCCAAAGAACCTTCCAGTACGCATTTTACAAATTCCTCCCCGTCCGGACCCCCAGCTCTAAGCACTTTCCAGTCTGTGCCAGGGAAATTAAAGTCCCCCACTACAACAACCCTATGTTTTCTGCACCTATCCAGAATCTCCTGACATATCCTTTCCTCCACTTCCCGTGGGCTGTTGGGTGGTCTGTAGTACACCCCAGCATAGTGACTGCAATCTTCCTGTTTCTGAGTTCCACCTACAGCGACTCAGTACATGACCCCTCTAAGTTGTCTACCCTCTGCACCGCGGTAATATGCTCCTTAACTAATATCGCTACTCCCCCACCTTTTTTAGCCCCTCCTCTGTCTCGCCTAAAACACTTATACCCCGGAATATTCAGCTGCCAGTCCTGTCCTTCTTTTAACCAAGTTTCCGTCACCGCAACCACATCCAAATTCCGCATAAGCATTAAGGCCCTAAGTTCGTCTGTTTTACCCGTTACGCTCCTCGCATTGAAGCAGATGCACTCCAGACCTCCAGGCCCACTCAGGTCATCCTCCTCCAGAGTGCTCCTCTTCTTAGCTCGCCTTGCCCTGGCCCCCAGCTCGACCCCACCCTCAGAATTTACTGACCTACTGTTTGGTTCCCCACCCCCCTGCCACACTAGTTTCCAGTGGGCTCTACATTAGAGCCCCCAGAGGGTCTCCTGCATTGTCATGGTTCTGCTGTGCCCACCACAGGGTTGTTTATATGTTAAAGGCAGCATAAAGATACATCTTGTTGTTGTTGTTGTTGTGATATGGCGTTAAAAGAGAATATGCTAATGAGTAAATAGCCAGGATGTAAACTATGTGACCAGCAGACATTGTTGAGAGGAGCTTTGAGTTTAGCTAGCATCATGCCGTGTGAAGGAATTTCAGCCGGACTTCCCTGTTAACAATAGCTGTTAAATCTTTACAGTAAACCCGTCATGTCAACAATCCTAACTGAACCTCTGTTTAGTTTTCCCGTCCCTGTGTGAGGATCAGTTCATCTTGTGGGATTGAGATGACATTCTGAGGGGTGACGGCAAGGTGGAATGCGGGGAGGAGACAGGGAGCACTCACCGTGGGAGAACGGAGGAGGTCATTCATCTTCTTGTGGCACTGCACCCTCGGCCTCTTGTGCAGGTGACCATGTTCCACGTAAAGAAGCTGGACTGAAAATGCTTGGTCGTTATCACGCAATTTCAAACATTTCTGCCGTCCTGAGCGA
Organism: Mustelus asterias; assembly: GCF_964213995.1. Lineage (NCBI taxonomy): Eukaryota > Metazoa > Chordata > Chondrichthyes > Carcharhiniformes > Triakidae > Mustelus > Mustelus asterias. The sequence goes on from NC_135822.1 coordinate 36,076,733, forward strand.
CTAATTCGATTGAAAATGTAGCCCGTCAGTTACTAATTAAAATAAGAAGTTTCTTCATGAGATCCATTGTCAAACTGATTAGCGAAGCAATTCTTGTAAGCAACAGAGCAGATTTCCAGCAGGAGTGAACCCATTAAAAAAAGCATACACAATCATAACTGTCAAGACCATTATTGCAATTTGATGTCCTGTTCCTTCAAGTCCACATACACAATCAATTTAGTCAATCCTTCCTTAATCTGCTAAGTGCCAAGTCTTTCCAGAGAGGATGGGATGTTATAGTCAGTGTATTTATGTTGTGAAGTCCACTGTGTTATAATGAGCCACTTGCAAATATCTAAAGTGTCTCGAACATTTATTACCACTTTGCATAAAAAGAATCAACAGAATCAGGTTTTGTTGCTTGGAGTTTGTCATTAGCAGTTGTACAGGTCATGGGGCACTTGTACATCAGTGCTCCCCTGACTTGATAAGTGGGTAAGATAATTACATTCCAGCTTGTCTTGTGTCAACTTAGTCTGAAATGGTCCAATTTGACATCTTATCATTCGAGTCGGAGTTCGCGGAGCTATGTAGATTAGCAGCATTTGAACATATTCATGTTAATCAAAGGTTAGCCGTGGGTCACGCAACATTTGTGTGTATTCTCCCATTCAAAATCAATGCCCAAAAGCAAATCACTTTGACCAACAGGGTCAATTCTCCCCCAGAGCTGAATCATCCTGAATGAAAATGAAATCTTGTCCGTTCTTAATGAGTCCTGATGGAGCACCTCGAAATGACGGTGTCCTGTCTGTAGATGGGATTTTGAGTGTGTGGGTGGAGGGGCGAGGTGGTATAACCTGGAGATTGTGTAGCCCCTTTGGTATCTCCCTTACAGGAATGAGATAGAGAATCTGGTGAACTGGTGCGGCGACAGTAATCTCTCCCTCAATGTCAAAAAAGCGAAGGAGATTGTCATCGACTTCAGGTAGCATAAAGGAGAACATGCCCCTGTCTACATCAATGGGGTAAGAGTTTTAACAACACCAGGTTAAAGTCCAACAGGTTTATTTGGTAGCAAATACCATAAGCTTTCGGAGGGCTGCTCCACATCATGTACATCAATGGGGACAAAGTAGAAAGGGTCACGATCTTCACGTTTTTAGATAACCAGATCACCAACAATCTGTCCTGGTCCCCCGATGCCAACACTATAGTTAGGAAAGCCCACCAATGCCTCTACCTCCTTAGAAGACTAAGGAAATTTGGCATGTCAGCTATGACTCTCACCAACTTTAATAGATGCACCACAGAAAGCATTCTTTCTGGTTGTATCACAGATTGGTATGGCTCCTGCTCTGCCAAAGACCGCAAGGAACTACAAAAGGTCGTGAATGTAACCCAAACCATCACGCAAACCAGCCTCCCCTCCATTGACTCTGTCCACACTTTACGCTGTCTCGGCAAAGCAGCCAGCATAATTAAGGACCCCACGTACCTCGAACATTCTCTCTTCCACCTTCTTCCATTGGGAAAAAGGTACAAAAATCTGAGGTCATGTACCAACCGACTCAAGAACAGCTTCTTCCCTGCTGCTGTCAGACTTTTGAATGGCGTACCTTGCATTAAGTTGATCTTTCTCTGCACCCTAGCTATCATTGTAACACTACATTCTGCACTCTCTCATTTTCTTCTCTATGAACAGTATACGTTGTCTGTATAGCACGCAAGAAACAATACTTTACTAATACATAGGACAATAATAAATCAAATCAAAATCAAATCATTAAAGGATATAGAAGAGCATGACAGTCACACACAGATACCTCAATCTCTGGATTATTAAACCTGTTGGACTTTAACCTGGTGTTGTTAAAACTCTTACTATAAAGGGACCATAAGAAGCACTGAAGGGTGGCACAGTGGCTGGCACTGCTGCCTCACAGCGTCAGGGACCCGGGTTCAATTCCCGGCTTGGGTCACTGTCTGTGCGGAGTCTGCATGTTCTCCCCATGTCTGCGTGGGTTTCCACTGGGAGCTCCGGTTTCCTGTCACAATTTGAAAGACGTGTTGGTTAGGTTGCATTGGTCATGCTAAATTCTCCCTCAGTGTACCCGAACAGGTGCCAGAGTGTGGCAAGTAGGGGATTTTCACAGTAACTTCATTGCAGTGTTAATGTAAGCCTACTTGTGACACTAATAAATAAACTTTAAAAAGATAAACATATAAAAGTAACGGGCAAGAACAGATCATTTGAAAATCAAGTGATTGTATCCTTTCCAGGGGATTAAATTATCTGTGCATTCATTTACTAATGAAGACAGTAAGGCTGTAAACTATTAGACAAAGGGGGGAACGGTTTTAAAATTAGGAGTCGCCCTTTTACAATAGAGATGAGAGGTCGAATTTTACCATCCCGCCATCAGGGAATCGGAGCGGGCGAGGGGCATGGTCCGTTGACCCCAGGCAGGACTTTCTGGTTTCGGGACGAGTGCGGCCAGAAAATCCCACCCGAAGAAAATAGTTTTCTCTCAGAGAACTGTGCAACGTTGGAATTTACTGCCTCAGAAGGCCGTGAAGGTGGGGGGTCAGTGAATATTTTTAAGGCGTAAGTAGATAGATTTCTATTAGGCAAGTGGATCAAAAGTTATTGGGGGTAAATGGGAATGTGGAACTCGAAACACAAGCAAATCAGGCGTGATCTTATTGAATGGTGCAGCAGGGTCAAGGGGCTGAATGGCCTAATGCGGCTCCTACTTCACATGTTCACGTGAAAGATTAACCATAGCAAATTCAGACATTCTCTGCATTCTAATATTGTTCTTCAGCTTCTAATGTATATATTCTAATAATACAAGGAATTTTTAAATTCTGCGAGAGTTATAAATTGACAATTAGAAAATATTAATTTCCCAGTTATGTTTTTGACACTTGATCATTTACTAAAGTTTTAAAGCTTATTTATTAGTGTCACGAGTAGGCTTACATTAACACTGCAATGAAGTTACTGTGAAAATCCCCGAGTCGCCACACCCCGGCGTCTGTTCAGGTACACTGAGGGAGAATTTAACATGGCCAATGCACCTAACCAGCACGTCTTTCATGGAATTATAGAATCCTACAGTGCAGATGGAGGCCATTTGGCCCATCGAGACTGCACCGATCACAATCCCGACTCAGGCCCTAGCTCGTCCCCCCATAACCCCATGCATTTACCCGAGCTAGCCCCCCCTGACTCTAAGGGGCAATTTAGCATGGCCAATCCACCTAACCCGCACATCTTTCGGACTGTGGGAGGAAACCGGGAGCACCCGGAGGAAACACACGCAGACACGGGGAGAATGTGCAAACTCCGCATAGTCGCCCAAGCCAGAATCAAACCTGAGTCTCTGGCACTGTGAGGCAGCAGTGTTAACCACTAAGACACTGTGCCACCAGTACTATGGAGAATTACATGAATTACGGTGTCTTTTCACAAAGCAATATTGCCTCCTCACCAAAGGAAATACTTGGATTTATAGGGTGCGTTTGATGATCCCAGTTATTCATTCAAAGCCAATGAGGCACTTTCAAAGTGTAGTTCCTGCAATGTTGGAAACACACCAACCAATTGTACACAGAGGCTCCCACAGTCTTGTGGTGCAGGAGTAGCGTTGCTCCCTCTTGGCCAGAGGGTGCAGGTTCAGGTCTCACTTCAGGACTTGATGACCATGGAAGATGTGTTCATAATGTGGCCAAACTGGTCAATTATGAGCCTGTAAATCCTCCCAATAAGCCTGACGGCAGGTGGTGAGAGTGGGAGAGCTACCTGGTCAGCAGAAGGCAATGTCAAACCACAGCAGTATTTGGCCAAGCCTAATCATGGACCAATCCAATGGACGTCCATGGTCGCCAATGCCCTCTTAGGGAATGGTACCTGGGCGAGAAGTTTACGCTCTCCCTCCCCTGATGGGGTTCCGAGGTGGGGGAGGGGAACCAGGTTCGCACCTACCTCAACCTGGTTCTGATTATACAATGGAAGCCTGTCCTTTCCCCAATTAAGCTTTTTAAGTGTCCACATAATGACCACTGAAGGACCTTTACCCACTCAGCCTCAGTTTTGCGGCTGGCAGGCAGATGATAGCTCAGGGAGCAGAACGCATAAATGTTCATAGAGGGATCTCCAGTGGGAAGTAAGGGTGGTCACCTCTATCAGGGGCCCACAGTTGACTGGGAGCGCCCTCCCTTTAAAGCCTAGCGACCTCCAGACCTCCCTCCTCCTTCTAGCTTCTACTCCGATCCCCGCCCCCCCCACCTCGTGATTCCCCTCCCCCCCCAAGTATTCCCCACACTCCCCGCCCTGGGACCCCTGCCACTTACCTGACCCCCAGTTCCAGGATTAGTGAGCAGGCAGGATTTCCATCTGAGTGAGTAATAAACAAGAAGAAAGAAGCTTGCCTGAACACTGTCAACACCACGACTGCAGTAGATAGAGTCAGCTGTTGTCATGTAAGGAAACAATGCTCCATTACCAACGATCATGTTGATGCAGCTCCTACACAAACGGAGAGACAAAATTGTTAATTGCTCTCTGACACATGCAGCAGAATAATTGTTCGGGTGACAGGCTTCAGAGAAAGAAAATCATTGACCCCCATCCTTCCCGTGTTAAGTAATTGATTCAATAAGCAAGGTGTATAAATAATTTCATACCTGCCCATTTCAAATACAAATGGATACAAATGGATCGAGCGAGTTTCATCTGATGTTATCAGCTAAATAATTCACCAATAACACAATCTGGAGGAAGCTTAGAGAACAGAGAGTGAAGCCCTGAGATTCTATAGTGACTCTCACTAAATGGAACAGAGAATTGTCATGAGCTGATGGACGGTAACTCCCTTATTTCAAATTCAGAAGATTGTGACTCTGTTTTTTAAATTATATCATGGGATGTGGGCATCACTGGCAAGGTCAACATTTATTGCCCATCCCTAAATGCCTTTGAACAGAGTGCCGAGGCCATTTCAGAGGACAGTCAAGAGACAACCAGGGCGGCACGGTAGCACAGTGGTTAGCACTGCTGCTTCACAGCTCCAGGGACCTGGGTTCGATTCCCGGCTTGGGTCACTGTCTGTGTGGAGTTTGCACAGTAAGAAGTTTAACAACACCAGGTTAAAGTCCAACAGGTTTATTTGGTCACAAAAGCCACACAAGCTTTCGGAGCTCCAAGCCCCTTCTTCAGGTGAGGAGTTTGCACATTTGTGTGGAGTTTGCACATTCTCCTCACGTCTGCGTGGGTTTCCTCCGGGTGCTCCGGTTTCCTCCCACAGTCCAAAGATGTGCAGGTTAGGTTGATTGACCAGGCTAAAATTGCCCCTGAGTGTCCTGGGATGTGTAGAATAGAGGGACTAGTGGGTAAAATATGTAGGGATATGGGGGTAGAACCTGGGTGGGATTGTGGTCGGTGCAGGCCGAATGGCCTCTTTCTGTACCCTAGGGTTTCTATGATTTCTATGACAACCGCATTACTGTGGATCTGACTCATGCTGCTTTTATTCTTTTTTTATTTTTTTATCCTTTCACTGGACATAGGTGTCGCTGATTAGGTCAGCATTTATTGCCCACCCCTTGGTGGCACGGTGGTACAGTGGTTAGCACTGCTGCCTCACAGTGCCAGAGACCTGGGTTTGATTCCCAGCTTAGGTGACTGTCTGTGCGAAGTCTGGAGTGTGGCAACTAGGGAATTTTCACAGTAACTTAATTGCAGTGTTAATGTAAGCCTACTTGGGACACTAATAAATAAACTTAAACTTATTGGCCTTGAGAAGGTGGTGGCAAGCTGTTGCAGTCCACGTTGCGCTGTTTGGAAGGGAGTTCCCGGATTTTGACCCAGCGACAGTGAAGGAACGGTGATATAATTCCAAGATAGCGTGGCGTTGGCTTGGAGGGGAACTTGCACATGATGGTGTTCCCATGAGTCTGCCGCAGTTGTCCTTGTAGATCATAGAGGTCGCAGGATTGGAAGGTACTATCGAAAAAGTCTTGGTGAGTTGCTTCAGTGCAACTTATAGATGGTGCAGACGGCTGCCAACATTCATTAGTAGTGGAGGAAGTGGATGTTGGAGGAACTGGGTGGGGTGCTAATCAAGCGGGCTGCTTTTTCCTGGAAGGTGTTGAGTATCTTGAGTATTGTTGGAGCTGCGCTCATCCACGCAAATGGAGAATATTCCATCGCACTCCTGACTTGTAGATGTTGCAGAGGCTTGCGGGGGTCCAAGAGGTGAATTACTCACCATAGAATTGGTAGCCCCTGACCTGCTCTTGTTGCCACAGTATTTATAAGGTTAGTCCAGTTCAGTTTTTGGTCAATGGTAACTTCCAGGATGTTGGTCGGGAGGACTTCAGTGAATGGTATGGAGAGATAGTTGGATTCTTTCTTGTTGGAGGAGGTCATAGCCTAGCATTTGTGTGGCACGAACGTTAGGTTGTCCAGATCTTGTTGCATATGGGCACGGGCTGCTTTAGTAGGTCAGACCAGATAGGGATAGCAGAATTTCTTCTAGTGACGCAGTGGTTGGCGCTGCTGCTTCACAATGCCAGAGACCCAGGTTCGATTCCAGCCTTTGGGACTGTCTTTGTGGATTTTGCACGTGCTCCCTGTGTCTGCGAGGGTTTCCTCCGGGTGCTCCGGCTTCCTGAGAAACATCGCGATTAGGTTGCCACGCTCAAATCATAACAGCAACTGCACTGTAAAATAATTCATTGGTTGGATAGAACTTCAGGTCATTGTGAGGGCAGTGGAAACTTGTGCAAAGGCAAATTCTTTATTTAACAGCGAGAAAGATGCAAATATATCTTTACTTCGCCATTCCTGCTATCTGCTGTAAGTAGCCAGTTTGCTGCAGGAGCTCACCAAGGCTCCTGAGGCAGCACTTTCCAAACCCATAACCGTTACCACCTAGAAAGACAAGGGCAGTAGACACATGGGAACACCATCACCTGGAAGTTCCCCTCCAAGCCACTCGACATCCTGACTTGGAAATGTATCACCATTCTTTTACTGTCGCTGGGTCAAAATCCTGGAAGTCCCTGCCTAAGAAGCTGCACCTTCACCAGATGGACTGCAGCTCTTCGAGAGGGGAGATCACCACCACCTTCTGAAGGGTAATTAGGAACTGGCAGTAAATGTTGACCTTGCCAGTGACACCCACATCACACGAAACAAAAATTGAGCAGAATAATTTGCTTACGAATTAGGAGCAGGAGTAGGCCACCTGGCCCCTCAGGCCTACTCCATCGCGGCTGATCTGATTGCAACCTCAACCCCACCTTCTCACCTACCCTCCAAATCACCAGATCGACCAAAGAGAGTTCCAGCAACTCACGAGTTGTTTTCTGAGGGAAAAAAAATCCTTTCATCTCTGTCTTAAGGGGCAACCCTTAAACAGTGACTCTTAGTTCTAGGTTCTTCCACAAGAGGAAACATCCTCTCCACACCCACCCTGTCAAAACTCCTCAAAACTATTTAACTTAACTCAAACAGAAGATCACCAAGGCTTGAAACAATAAGTTCTGAAAAATCGACTGGTAAACTTATGGGTTACATTCAGGTTTTCAGAAAATACTTTGCCACTGCAAGCCAAACCATTTATTCTCCTCCAACACTCTACTTTCAGCCCCTGTAGGTGTGTTTAAGGATGGATAAACTATCAACGCTCTTTACGAAGCACAAATGAGACATCCCTGTAGGGCAAAGTTCACATTAAGATAGAATCATATGCGCAACTGAATGTATCATTGATGAGAGGAAAAAAAGATGAACCAGGATAGCCAGAAAAGGCCTTTAGGTCTCGTTAAGCCTGTAACTCCAGCGTGGATGCCACACTTAATGGAAGAAAATGATTAAACACATTAATCTTTCCACATCACCTCGAGCCAGACCTTACTGCAGCATAGGGTTTAAACAACAAGAAAGTCCTTCAGACTGATACAGGAAGCTTTGCATCAAATTACAAAATGGAGATAACTCATAAAACCAGCCGGGATGTTCCTACTTCAATATGCAGGGATACTGATTGTACAAACTTCTGATCAGATTTTCCCCAACAGCTCGCCGCACCCCGGTCATGCAGGATTGTGTCAGCACACGCATCTTATGGCTGTTTTTCATTGGTTCTGATCTTACAACCCCTGATCTTCGGGTAAGCGTTCTCCAAGGCGGCCTTCACAACACACGATGGCGCAGAATCGCCGAGCAGAAACTGATAGCCAAGTTCCGCACACATGAGGATGGCCTCAACCGGGATCTTGGGTTAATGTCACACTATCTGTAACCCCCACGACTTGCCTGGGCTTGCAAAATCTCACTAAGTGTCCTGGCTGGAGACAATTCACACCTCTTTAACCTGTGCTTAACCCTCTCTCCACTCACATTGTTTGCATCTGTAAAGACTTGATTACCTGTTAAGACTCGCATTCCAACCATTATCTGGTAATTGCGTTTGTGTCTATATATGTCCTGTTTGTGAACAGAACTCTTCACTCACCTGATGAAGGGGCAACGCTCCGACAGCTCGTGCTACCAAATAAATCTGTTGGACTTTAACCTGGTGTTGTGAGACTACTTACTATTTCATTGGTTGCTGGGGATGGCACGGTGGCACAGTGATTAGCACTGTTGCCTCACAGTGCCAGGGACCCAGATTCAATTCCTGGCTTGGGTCACTGTCTATGTAGAGTTTGCATGTTCTCCCCGTGTCTGCGTGGGTTTCCTTTGGCTGCTCTGGTTTCCTCCCACAGTCTGGAAGACATGCTGGTTAGGTGCATTGGCCATGCTAAATTCTCCCTCAGTGTACCCGAACAGGCGCTGGAGTGTGGCAACTAGGGGATTTTCACAGTAACTTAACTGCAGTGTTAATGTAAATCTACTTGTGACACCAGTAAATAAACTTAAATTTTAAAAAATCAGATTGCCAGCTCTGCATGTTACGGTTAAAGCTCGACTCCAGCAAAGCGCTAAATCTTTTACTTTTTAAAACTTCTATGGTTTGAGAGCAAAGTTTGCTGATGATATAAATTAGAAACAGAGGAACAGAAGGAGGTCATTCACCCCCTCTAAGTTGTCCCAGCATTCAGTTAGATCATGGCTGATCTGTGTACCTTGGCCCCATTCACCGACCTTGCTTCCAAATCCTTAACACCCTCAACCAGCACACACTGATCGATCTGAGGTTTTCAGTTGATGCCCATCCGCATCAGCTTTTTTGGGATAGAGTTCCAGATTTCCAGACCTACTCCCTGGCTTCGGTAAGTAGGGGAAGCAAAGAAAGGCATGCATTTATATAGCACCCGACACGTCCGCCAGACATCTCAAGGTGATTTGCAGCCAATGAGGTACTTTTGAAATGCAGTCACTGATGTGACGTAAGTGATGCAGCAGTCAATTCGCAGACATCCATTTCCCATAAACAGCAATGTGATAATCACTAAGTCATCTGTTTTTGTGATGTTAATTGAGAGATAAATATTCATCATAATGGATAACTCCTTTACTCTTCCTCGAGAGAGTGTCATGGGGTCTTTTCACCAAGATGGGCAGACGGACAGAACCTCAGTTTAACATATCCTTTGGAAGACAGCAGTGCACCCTACCTGAAAACATTATGGAATTCTGTGTGCTAACTTGCATTTGATTGCCAAACTCTACGTTCTAAAGTGATTTTGAAGTCATAATTTGATATTTGAAAGTAACCAGGTGTGGGAACTGAGCAGAGGGGCGGCACGGTAGCACAGTGGTTAGCACTGCTGCTTCACAGCTCCAGGGACCTGGGTTAGATTCCCGGCTTGGGTCACTGTCTGTGTGGAGTTTGCACATTCTCCTCGTGTCTGCGTGGGTTTCCTCCGGGTGCTCCGGTTTCCTCCCACAGTCCAAAGATGTGCGGGTTAGGTTGATTGGCCATGCTAAAATTGCTCCTTAGTGTCCTGGGATGCGTAGGTTAGAGGGATTAGTGGATAAAATATGTAGGGATATGGGGGTAGGGCCTGAGTGGGATAGTGGTCGGTGCAGACTCGATGGGCCGAATGGCCTCTTTCTGTACTGTAGGATTTCTATGAGAAACTGGACACATCGCGAACATTTATTTACTTGCAACTGTAGAATTCAAATCAAATGCAAACATTCACCTGACATTAGAATCATAGAATCCCCACAGTGCAGAAGGAGGCCATTCAGCCCATCTAGCCTGCACTGACAACAATCCCACCCAGACCCTATCCCTGTAACCCCATGTATTTACCCTGCTAATCCCCCTGTCACTAAGGAGCAATTTACCATGGTCAATCAACCTAACCCACACATCTTTGGACTGTGGGAGGACGGAGCACCCCCACGCAGACACGGGGAGAATGTGCAAACTCCACACAGACAGTCACCCAAGGCCGGGATTGAACCCAGGTCCCTGGCGCTGTGAGGCAGCCATGCTAACCACTGTGCCACCGTGCCGCCCCTAGAAAAGAAGACGGAAGATAAGGTAAATCAAGAAACAGTCAAACATGGTTCATAAAGGTCGCCACCTAGGGAAAGAAGGGAAGGTTAATAAAGGGAAGGAATAGCACAGTGCTGATGTCCTGGAACTAAACGATTTAGGGTGGGAGATAGTCTTGAGGATCCTTAGCAGGGACTGAATACCCACTGGGTGCAAGAAAAGAAAATACAAACACAGCAAAACAAAATTTTTAATTAATCATGAGAGGAGAGAGAGCTTTAAACCATACAATAGAATGCCAGCAGTGCAGAATGTGGCCATCCAGTCCGTCGGGTCTGCACCTACTCTCCGAACAGCATTTTAATCAGGACAAACCACCACCTCATCCCCATAACCCCATGTATTTACCCTGCTAATCCCCACATCTTGGGACGCAAGGGAGCAATTTAGCATGGTCAATCCACCTAACCTGCACATCTTTGGAGTGTGGGAGGAAATTGGAGCACCCGGACGAAACCCACGCAGACACGGGAAGAACGTGCAGACTCCACACAGAGAGTGACCCAAGGCTGGATTTGAACCCGGGTCCCTGGCGCTGTGAGGCAGCAGTGCTAACCACTGTGCCACCCATTGATAATCCCCTAATAGTTTCAGATTCCATTCAGAATCTCAAATCAAAGGAAATCGGTTGATTGGAATGACTTGAACACTGACTTTGTCTGAAGGCAGCAGAGCCTGTTAAACTGTTGAGTACGGGGTACATATTTATGAATTGTTTTCTGTGGTTCAGTTACAGGAGACTCGTTGTTTCAAAGCCCCATCCCGGAAATCAAAATGAGGCTGAAATGTCAAGCAGTGCCACAGGGATCAGTGCTTGGTCCTCTGCTCTTTGTGATTTTTATTAATGACTTAGAGGAGGGGGCTGAAGGGTGGATCAGTAAATTTGCTGATGACACCAAGATTGGTGGAGTAGTGGATGAGGTGGAGGGCTGTTGTAGGCTGCAAAGAGACATAGATAGGATGCAAGGCTGGGCTGAAAAATGGCAAATGGAGTTTAACCCTGATAAATGTGAGGTGATTCATTTTGGTAGGACTAATTTAAATGTGGATTACAGGGTCAAAGGTAGGGTTCTGAAGACTGTGGAGGAACAGAGAGATCTTGGGGTCCATATCCACAGATCTCTAAAGGTTGCCACTCAAGTGGATAGAGCTGTAAAGAAGGCCTATAGTGTGTTAGCTTTTATTAACAGGGGGTTGGAGTTTAAGAGCCGTGGGGTTATGCTGTAACTGTACAGGACCTTGGTGAGACCACATTTGGAATATTGTGTGCAGTTCTGGTCACCTCACTATAAGAAGGATGTGGAAGCGCTAGAAAGAGTGCAGAGGAGTTTTACCAGGATGCTGCCTGGTTTGGAGGGTAGGTCTTACAAGGAAAGGTTGAGGGAGCTAGGGCTGTTCTCTCTGGAGCGGAGGAGGCTGAGGGGAGACTTAATAGAGGTTTATAAAATGATGAAGGGGATAGATAGAGTGAACGTTCAAAGACTATTTCTTCGGGTGTTTGGAGCTATTACAAGGGGCATAACTATAGGGTTCATGGTGGGAGATATAGGAAGGATATCAGAGGTAGGTTCTTTACACAGAGAGTGGTTGGCGTGTGGAATGGACTGCCTGCAGTGATAGTGGAGTCAGACACTTTAGGAACATTTAAGCGGTTATTGGATAGGCACATGGAGCACACCAGGATGATAGTGAGTGGGATAGCTTGGTCTTGGTTTCAGATAAAGCTCGGCACAACATCGTAGGACGAAGGGCCTGTTCTGTGCTGTACTGTTCTATGTTCTATGCTGAGGGAGAGCTGCACTGTCAGAGGGTAAGTACTGAGGGAGTGCTGCACTGTTAGAGGGTCAGTACTGAGGGAGTGCCACACTGTCAGAGGGTCAGTACTGAGAGAGTGCCGCACTGTCAGAGGATCATTACTGAGGGAGTGTCGCACTGTCAGAGGGTCAGTGCTGAGGGAGTGCTGCACTATCAGAGGGTCAGTACTGAGAGAGTGCCACACTGTCAGAGGATCATTACTGAGGGAGTATCGCACTGTCAGAGGGTCAGTAATGAGAAAGTGCTACACTGTCAGAGGGTCAGTGCTGAGAGAGTGCTGCTCTGTCACAGGATCAGTACTGAGGGAGTGTTCCACTGTCTGAGGGTTAGTATTGAGGGAATGCTACACTGTCAGAGGACCATTACTGAGGGAGTGCCACATTGTCAGAGGGTTAGTACTGAGGGAATGCTCACTGTCAGAGGGTCAGTACTGAGGGAGTGCTGCATTGTCAGGGTTGGACCGAGGGAGTTTGCACTGTCAGAGGGTTAGTACTGAGGGAATGCTGCACTATCAGGGGGCCAGTACTGAGGGAGTGCCCGCACTGTCAGAGGGTCAGTGCTGAGGGAGTGCCGCACTGTCACAAGGTCAGTGCTGAGGGAGTGCTGCACTGTCACAGGGTCAGTGCTGAGGGAGTGCCGCACTGTCAGAGGGTCAGTACTGAGGGAGTGCCGCACTGTCACAAGGTCAGTGCTGAGGGAGTGCCACACTGTCAGAGGGTCAGTACTGAGGGAGTGCCGCACTGTGAGAGGGTCAGTGCTGAGGGAGTGCCGCATTGTCAGAGGGTCAGTGCTGAAGGAGTGCCGCACTGTCAAAGAGTCAGTACTGAGGGAGTGCCGCACTGTCAGAGGGTCAGTACTGAGGGAGTGCCGCACTGTCAGAGGGTCAGTGCTGAGGGAGTGCCGCACTGTGAGAGGGTCAGTACTGAGGGAGTGCCGCAGTGTCAGAGGGTCAGTGCTGAAGGAGTGCCGCACTGTTACAGGGTCAGTGCTGAGGGAGTGCTGCACTGTCACAGGGTCAGTGCTGAGGGAGTGCCGCACTGTCACAGGGTCAGTGCTGAGGGAGTGCCGCACTGTCAGGGGCTGGACAGAGGGAGTGCCGCACTGTCAGGGGCTGGACAGAGGGAGTGCCGCAGTGTCAGAGTTGCCTCTTTGGGATAGAGTAGCTGAGGCTGGAGGCCACAGATACTCGACACCATTGGGACACGCCGTGGGATGGCATCATGTTGGGAGATTCAGCACCAATCGAGAGCCAATGGGGAGGGGGGCAGGGTGGGTGTGGCAAAAGGTGTGGAAAAATAGTTTTCTGTGTTCCTGTCACATCGAGGCTGCTGCAGATGTGGAAGGGAATGAGCAGAGGTTCCTGTTGCCGCTTTTGGTGGACTACAGGCCAAAATATTGGATAAGAAGCCACCCAGTAATGCAAAGTGGCCAGGCTAGTTAAATATCAGACAGTGCAGCATAAAACTGGGCATCTGACCTACTTTGAAGGGAGGGACCATGCAAAGATCCGTTGACCTTGGGTAGGAATTTCTGGTTTTGGGGCAAGCGCGGCTGGAAAATCCTGCCTATGTTCTCATCTTCAGGCAATTTTCCCGGGGGTAGGTGGTGAATAGAATCCACCCCCCCCCCACCCCTGCTACAAGGGGCCATTTAGATTGTCAAAGCCTCAATTAACAGCCATTTTCATAGAGTGCCAGGTTTTCCCAGTGCTGAACGGGCCCCCAGCCCCACTGTAATCAGGAGCCCAGCAATGTTCCAGAGGTAGTTTCACAACTAGAAGGGGGCTAGTGGCCATATTAATAATCATACTAACCGCAAGCGTTAATAACCACACCAGTTTAAACATCACATAAGCAGCAAGCTGCTGAACCCAGTCACACAGGGAAGCTGGGAGAAAACACAGGCTTGACTAAAGCAGACCCAGATAAGAGTCAAGAAGCATAAAAACTTCCAGTTACCAGGGAGGCTTCAGCCACACAAACTGCATACAAGACACACTGAATTATGCGCAGCTACAGCTTGTCAGTGTCTGTGCTAACAAGAGGTAATGGCAGAGGGGAGTTGATATACCACTGCTTAGACATAGCTATCATAATCGTCTCTGGAAGGGAATCGGTCAGGAGAAAGAAATACACACGTGGTGAAATTATAATTAGGTAGATGTGCACAAGTTGCAATTGGACAACTGTACCCTTATGTTGTACCTTATGTAATCCTAACTGTTAGTTGCGAGAGGATATATTAATTTCTCAGCAAATGTAACCCTCTGCTTTATATATGCTAGTTACTTGTAATCGAACCTGAAAGTATAACTGCCTGTGTAATGCTGTATTCAGGGCTCTCTGCTTGACCACCAGCTGGCGTATCAGATTTCTTCTTCTCGCTCGAAAATATAAAGACCGATTTTAAAACTCAAAATTCTTTGGCTGGTCACTTGAAGGGAATAGAGTTGGGAAACAGCTGGACAGCGAATTCTGTCCCACAACTGTGGGGGATCTGAGCTCTCTAAAAACTGAGGCTATTTAATCATTGCTGATGGAAATTGTCCGTTCCCTTGTACCCCTCAGCAGAAAAGGCATATCCTTGCAGCAACTTCATGGATACGGATATCTCTGCTAATCCTGTAGCTGGCAGCTACACCTTTCCTATTGAAGGCTCCTCCAGCGCGCCACTGCCGCATGTGCGGTTAGCCCCTCGGCGGCAGCCACACTGCAGAGACAAAAGTGGCTATATCCATGGGCTGCACTGAATGGAACTCCTGACTCTGGACCCCAATCATCGCCCCTTAACTGACCGTAACTGGTAACTGGTCACCTCCATGAATATCGCATCCAACATTCTGCCACATCCACTTCCAGATTCCCGATCCGGGATTGACCCCATCATCAGAGTAACAACACAGCCAGGAAAACAGCACTATTTCCAAGAAGAATTTGTGAGCTCTCCCTGATATTTTGGTCAATATTTATTTTCCACTGACACCATTCAAAGCAGATTCCCAGGTCACTAACATTTTGTTGTTTGTGTGAGCTTGTTTTTCACAATTGCCTCGACATCCCCTTCATTACAACAATGACTACACTTCAAAAAAACTTTACGTAATCACAGAGCTGTTACGGCGCAGAAGGAGGCCATTTGGCCCATCGTGTCTACACCAGCTCTCCAAGCCAGCATTGTGAATTGGTGCCATTCCCTTGTCTTTTCCCCATACCCCTGCACATTGTTTCTATTCAAATAACCATCTGATACCATCTCCAATGCATTGACTGAACCTCACCTCCAGGCTGTGCACTCCAGACCTGAGCCATTCATTGTGTAAAAAAGTTTTTTCTCACATTATATTTCCTTCTTTTGCAAATCACTTTAAATCTGCGTCAAAGAACAAAGAACGAAGAAAATTACAGCACAGGAACAGGCCCTTCAGCTCTCCAAGCCTGCACCGACCATGCTGCCTGACTCAACTAAAACCCCCTACCCTTCCGGGGATCATATCCCTCTATTTCCATCCTATTCATGCATTTGTCAAGACGCCCCTTAAAACTCACTATCGTATCCGCTTCCACTACCTCCCCCAGCAACAAGTTCCAGGCACCCATTACTCTCTGTGTAAAAAATCTGCCTCATACATCTCCTTTAAACCTTGCACCTTAAACCTGTGCACCCTGGTAATTGACTCTACCACCCTGGGAAAAAGTTTCTGACTATCCACTCTGTCCATGTCTCTGATAATCTTGTAGACTTCTATCAGGTCGCCCCTCAACTTCCGTCGTTCCAGTGAGAACAGTGTCCTCTCGTTCTTGAACCTATTACTTGGTTAAATGCTTTGGGTTTTTCTGAAGTTGTAAATTCTTGTGACTTGCCTGAAATTATTGGCACATTCAATATGTCAATGCCTTTGTGGCACATTATCAATCGTAATGGCAAATGATTAGTGCCATCTATCTGACATAAGCAGAGACTCAAAGTCAAACATGGACAAAGTGATGGAGAGAATACATCAATCCCATTTCAATTGCATAATTGTTCTACTTTTAACAGTGAGAACTACTACTGTCCGGCGGCATGGTGGCACAGTGGGTAGCACTGCTGCCTCACTGCGACAGGGACCCGGGTTCGATTCCCGGCTTGGGTCACTGACTATGTGGAGTTTGCACATTCTCCCCATGTCTGCGTGGGTTTCCTCCGGGTGCTCCGGTTTCCTCCCACAGTCAGAAAGACGTGCTGGTTAGGTGCATTGACCATGCTAAATTCTCTCTCAGTGCACCCGAACAGATGCCAGAGTGTGGCGACTAGAGGATTTTCATAGTAACTTCATTGCAGTGTTAATGTAAACCCACTTGTGACACTAATAAATAAATAAATATAAATGAGTGCAGAGTAATTGAAAGCAAAAACACATTGTGAAGAATCGATCGCCGTCACCAGCACTGGAAGATTTCCAAACAGCAGCAACTGCGAGAAATGAAATTCTTGATTGCTTCTGGAATTTTCCCCTTTGTGTTCAACCAACCGAACCGGAAGACAGGACTCATAGCTATCCCGTGCTTTTGAATAGATTGCAATCACTAGACTGTAGGTTCCTCTCCCACTTACATTCCCACTGCACTGGCTTTGCTGTGATTGCAAATTTGACGCCATATTCAGGCCAAAAGTTAGAAGATGGCAGATAATCATTGTGTTGGAAATACAATTGGTGGTTATTACTTCCCACAGGAGAGTTCTTTGATTTGACAACAATTTGTCTGGAACCCCGCATCAATTTTGCAAATACAAAGGAAGCAGCAGGGTTCCATCGTGAATGTGACAATTGATAAAAGCCAGCTGCATTAATAATAACATCCAATTCCAAATCACATGACTAATATTATGACCCTTACAACCAACATTTACAATAGATGGTAAAACCATTTGTGTCGCCCAGTGGCTGGATTTGACCAACTCCAAGGGAAGAGGGAAGGGAGGGTGAGAGGGAAGAGGGACATGGGGAGTGAGGGGAAGGCAATGGGAGCGAGAAGCTGGGAGGTGGAAGTGAGGCAAAGAGGAAAGGTAAGGGGGAAAATGTTTTTTTTAATTCATTTATGAGATGTGGGCATTCACAGGATAAGACAGCATTTATTTCCCATCCCTAATTGCCCTTGAAGTGGCGGCGGTGAGCTGCCATCTTGAACCACTGCATTCCATGTGCTGTAGGTACACCCACAATGATGTTAGGGAGGGAAACCCAATGACAGTGAGAGAACAGCAAAATGTTTCCAAGACAGGATGGCCTGTGGCTTGGAGGGGAACTTCCAGGAGGTGGTGAAACGCAAGACTTGGCAGACAGTTGGCAAGATGACACTGGGGTGTTGGGGGGGTTGGTGTTACAATTTAACCAACCTGTAGAAATCCTAGAATCTGAGTAGACCTGGAGACTGAGCTTGGAGGTTGATGCGCGTTATCACACACGAGGCTTGAGATGCTCAAGGAAATAAAGGCTTTTATTTACTATTACAATGAAGCTACCATGTATAGTACACGATCCCAGACTGAGGGGTCCCAGACAGAGCAGTGACCTTTATACCTCTCCCAGGAGGCGGAGCCCGACTGGGATGTACCATAATAACTATAATACAGGTGTAACAGCCCAACCCTAACCCCAACAGCAACAAGTAGAACAACCCATCCCTAACCCCAACAGCAACATATATACATACTTGTAGTACTGGCCAGACCCTGGCTCAGTACAACCTAGTGGGAACCAACGATGGTTCACCACAGAGGTCCAAGGCAAGGAAAGAAACAGCTTCCTGGGAGTGAAATGGAGATGGTCAAAAGTCAATTGATTGGCCCTTGTTAAGTCCTGCATTGGCTCCAGCTGTTACGTTGTTGATTTTATGATCAACAATCTGTATTACAATATATAATTCTATTAAAAATGACTGCCATTTTGACTTACTTTTAGTGGCTGTTTTGAACCTGGGTGGACTGAGTTGATGAAAGTTCCTCTCCCTAAAGCTACTCCGGGCAGTGTTTATAAGGACAATGGAGCTCGCTGATCAATTAAGCATTTATTAAGTGTCATCCCTTTGGCCACAAAGGAAATCCAGCAGCCGACTTGAGCACAGCAAGATCCCACAGGAGGCACTGCTTGTTTCGATCCTCAGTCTACCAGCACTTGGGCTCTGAGTCCAAGAGGGAGGGAGGACCTGCTAAAAGGAAAGGATAATTGCTGAACCCAAGGTATAAGATTTGAGTAAAATGCGCAGTGTGGATGGCGCCAATTAAAATGGACAAAAACCTGCCCTTCGATGAAATGAAGCAATCCAGCAGCACTCAACTTTCAAATAACTTAATTTTTTTTGGAGGTGAGCAAATGAGACAGAGTTGTGGAGAGGCTGGGGATTCAGTGATACCCTTGTCAGAGCCAAGGCCATCTTGTTGCCTGGCAACCTAGGCAGCACGGTGGCACAGTGGTTAGCACTGCCGCCTCACAACGCCAGGGACCCAGGTTCCATTCCCAGCTTGGGTCACTGTCTGTGTAGCATTTGCTCATTCTCCCCGTGTCTGCGTGGGTTTCCTCCGGGTGCTCCGGTTTCCTTCCACAGTCCAAAGATGTGCGGGTTAGGTTGAGCGACCATGTTAAATTGACCCTAGTGTCAGGGGGATTAGCAGGGTAAATACGTGGGGTTACAGGAATAGGACCTGGGTGGGATTGTGGTCTGTGCAGACTCGATGGGCCGAATGGCCTCCTTCTGCACTGTAGGGATTCTATGATTCTATGAACCCACTTTGCAGCACCCGAATCCGACACATTTTTTGATTTGATTTGATTTGATTTATTATTGTCACATGTATTAGTATGTAGTGAAAAGTATTGTTTCTTGCATGCTATACAAAGCAGACTAACATAGAGAAGGAAACGAGGGAGTGCAGAATGTAGTGTTACAGTCATAGCTAGGGTATAGAGAAAGATCAACTTAATACGAGGAAGATCCATTCAAAAGTCTGTTGGCAGCAGGGAAGAAGCTGTTCTTGAGTCGCTTGGTACGTGACCTCAGACTTTTATATCTTTTCCCGACAGAAGAAGGTGGAAGAGAGAATGTCCGGGGTGCGTGGGGTCCCTAATTATGTTGGCTGCTTTTCCGAGGTAGCAGGAAGTCTAGACAGTGCCAATGGATGGTTTGCGTGATGGACTGCACTTCATTCACAACCCTTTTGTAATTTCTTGTGGTCTTGGATAGAGCAGGAACCAAGCTGTGATACAACCAGAAAGGATGCTTTCTACGGTTCATCTGTAAAAGTTGGTGAGAGTCGTCGCGGACATGCTAAATTTCCTTTGTCTCTTGAGAAAGTTGCTGGGCTTTCTTAACTATAGCGTCGGCATCGAGGGACCAGGGCATGCATCAGCGAATGGGTTTCCACGGACGGAATTTGGAGTAGCATTGTAAATAGATGTCCCCATCACAGCAACAGGCACAATAGACTGGATAGCTGGAATCTTTAGCTTTAGTGCTGAGCCAGGCAGGCAGATTTACAACAGCCCTGTTTTTAAATTTCTCAAGATTCAGAAATAAATGAGCGTAAAGGCACAGCGGAACATTTAACTGACCCATGCAGGAAGAAATCAGCTATCAGCTGCACAATAGGTAACAGAGTACTACAGGCAGATATCAGACCGTGCCGTGCAAAATTATTCTTGATTACCTTCCAATAAAAACTCCTTGAAATATAAAGCATTAGCACTGTAATAAAGCACTGTGAGGGAACCATTTTGCAACATAACAAAACCGCATCCAGAACATCACCAGGACAAATTAAAGAGTGATTTAGCAACAATTTACTTGGGCAAAACCTCTAGCAGGCTGAAATAGAGGGGCAGCTTCGGTTAACCTATCTCAGCCAGGGTGACATGATAATTGACTTCAGTACGTTTGGAAATGGAGGGAAGGGTGGCTAGGGGGGATATCAGCCAGGGATCCCACGCCTGATCCACATCCAATGACCCCCTACTGTTACAGATGGCTTGAGTATGGTTCATTGGCTGGTTGTTCTTTCGCAAAACCCCAGCCTGGTCAGCCCTTAACATAGAATCCGTATAGTACAGAAGGAGGCCATTCAGCCCATCGAACCTGCACCGACAACAATCCCACCCAGACCCTATCCCCTTAACCCCACATACTTACCCTGCTAATCTCCCTGACACCAAGGGGCAATTTAGCATGACCAATCAACCAAACCAGCACATCTTTGGACTGTGGGAGGAAACTAGAGCGCCCGGAGGAAACCCACGCAGACACGGGGAGAATATGCAAACTCCAGGGGTAAGCCACGAGGACCAGATCGCCTCCATGGAGACAGGCTCAGGGGTCCGGAAGGGAAAGAAGGGGTTTAGGAGAGCGATAGTTGTGGGGGACGCAATGGTTAGAGGCACGGACAGGCGCTTCTGTGGGACTGAACGAGAATCCAGGATGGTAGTCTGCCTCCCTGGTGCCGGGGTACTGGATGTCTCCAAGAGGGTAGGAAGCATATTTAAAAAGGAAGGTAGTCAAACTGATGTGATTGTACACATTGGTGAAAATGATGTAGGTAGGAAGAGCAGGGGGGTCATACGAGAGAAATTCAGGGAGTTGGGTGCTAGGCTAAAAAGTAAGACCTCCAGGGTAGCAATCTCTGGACTGCTCCCGGTGTCTAGTGCAAGTGAGGCTCGGAACAGGGAGACTCTACAGTTAAACGCGTGGCTAAATGACTGGTGCAAGAGGGAGGGTTTTAAATTCATAGATAACTGGGAAATCTTCAAGTCAGGATGGCAACTGTACAGAAAGGATGGGTTACACCTCAACTGGAAGGGAGCAAATATCCTGGCTGGGAGTTTTGCTAGAGTGTTTCGGCAGGATTTAAACTAGTGTGGCAGGGGGGTGGGGAACAAAACAGGAGGTCAGTAAATACTGAGGCTGGGGTTGAGCTGGGGGCCAGGGCAAGGCGAGCTAAGAAGAGGAGCACTCTGGAGGAGGAGGACCTGAGTGGGCCTGGAGGTCTGGAGTGCATCTGCTTCAATGCGAGGAGTGTAACGGGTAAAACAGACGAACTTAGGGCCTTAATGCTTATGCGGAATTTGGGTGTGGTTGCGGTGACGGAAACTTGGTTAAAAGAAGGACAGGACTGGCAGCTGAATATTCCGGGGTATAAGTGTTTTAGGCGAGACAGAGGAGGGGCTAAAAAAGGTGGGGAAGTAGCGATATTAGTTAAGGAGCATATTACCGTGGTGCAGAGGGTAGACAACTTAGAGGGGTCATGTACTGAGTCGCTGTGGGTGGAACTCAGAAACAGGAAGGGTGCAGTCACTATGCTGGGGGTGTACTACAGACCACCCAACAGCCCACGGGAAGTGGAGGAAAGGATATGTCAGGAGATTCTGGATAGGTGCAGAAAACATAGGGTTGTTGTAGTGGGGGACTTTAATTTCCCTGGCACAGACTGGAAAGTGCTTAGAGCTGGGGGTCCGGACGGGGAGGAATTTGTAAAATGCGTACTGGAAGGTTCTTTGGAACAGTATGTAGATAGCCCGACTAGAGAGGGGGCTATACTGGACCTAGTTCTGGGAAATGAGCCCGGTCAGGTCGTCAAAGTTTCGGTAGGGGAACATGTGGCAAATAGTGACCACAACTCTGTTAACTTTAGGATAGTAATGGACAAGGATGAGTGCTGTCCTACGGGCAGGGTGCTAAATTGGGGGAAGGCTGACTATAGCCGGATTAGGCAGGAATTGGTGGATGTTGATTGGGAGAGGATGTTCGAGGGTAAGTCCGCGTCTGGCATGTGGGAGTCTTTTAAGGAACTATTGATAAGGCTGCAGGATAGGCATGTGCCTGTAAAAAGGAAAGATAGGAAAGGTAGGATTCGAGAGCCGTGGATAACCAGGGAAATTGAGGATCTGATTAAAATGAAAAGGGAGGCATACGTTAAGTCCAGGCAACTGAAAACAGATGGAGCTCTGGAGGAATACAGAGAGAGTAGGAAAGAACTCAAACGGGGAGTTAGAAGGGCAAAAAGAGGTCACGAGATGTTCTTGGCAGGCAGGATTAAGGAGAATCCTAAGGCATTCTATTCATACGTTAGGAACAAAAGAGTTGTCAGGAAGAAAATCGGACCTCTCAGGGACAAAGGAGGGGAATTATGCTTAGAACCCAAGGGAATAGGGGAGATCCTAAATGAATACTTTGCATCAGTATTCACGAAGGAGAGGGGCGTGTTAACCGGGAGTGTCTCGGAGGGAGGTGTTGACCCGTTAGAGAAAATCTCCATTACAAGAGAGGAAGTGTTAGGTTTTTTAGGGAACATTAAAACTGACAAAGCCCCAGGGCCTGATGGCATCTATCCTCGACTGCTCAGGGAGACGAGAGATGAAATTGCTGGGCCTCTGACGGAAATCTTTTTCGCTTCTTTGGACAGGGGTGAGGTCCCTGAGGATTGGAGGATAGCGAATGTGGTCCCGTTGTTTAAGAAGGGTAGCAGGGATAACCCAGGATATTATAGGCCGGTGAGCTTGACGTCCGTGGTAGGGAAGTTGTTGGAGAGGATTCTTAGAGACAGGATGTATGTGCATTTAGAACGAAACAATCTCATTAGTGACAGACAGCATGGTTTTGTAAGAGGGAGGTCGTGCCTTACAAATTTGGTGGAGTTTTTTGAGGAAGTGACAAAAACGGTTGATGAAGGAAGGGCCGTGGATGTCGTCTATATGGATTTCAGTAAGGCATTTGACAAAGTCCCACATGGCAGGTTGGTTAAGAAGGTTAAGGCTCATGGGATACAAGGAGAAGTGGCTAGATGGGTGGAGAACTGGCTTGGCCATAGGAGACAGAGGGTAGTGGTCGAAGGGTCTTTTTCCGGCTGGAGGTCTGTGACCAGTGGTGTTCCGCAGGGCTCTGTACTGGGACCTCTGCTATTTGTGATATATATAAATGATTTGGAAGAAGGTGTAACTGGTGTAATCAGCAAGTTTGCGGATGACACGAAGATGGCTGGAATTGCGGATAGTGAAGAGCATTGTCGGGCAATACAGCAGGATATAGATAGGCTGGAAAATTGGGCGGAGAGGTGGCAGATGGAGTTTAATCCGGATAAATGCGAAGTGATGCATTTTGGAAGAAATAATGTAGGGAGGAGTTATACAATAAATGGCAGAGTCATCAGGAGTATAGAAACACAGAGGGACCTAGGTGTGCAAGTCCACAAATCCTTGAAGGTGGCAACACAGGTGGAGAAGGTGGTGAAGAAGGCATATGGTATGCTTGCCTTTATAGGACGGGGTATAGAGTATAAAAGCTGGAGTCTGATGATGCAGCTGTATAGAACGCTGGTTAGGCCACATTTGGAGTACTGCGTCCAGTTCTGGTCGCCGCACTACCAGAAGGACGTGGAGGCATTGGAGAGAGTGCAGAGAAGGTTTACCAGGATGTTGCCTGGTATGGAGGGTCTTAGCTATGAAGAGAGATTGGGTCGACTGGGGTTGTTCTCCTTGGAAAGACGGAGAATGAGGGGAGATCTAATAGAGGTATACAAGATTATGAAGGGTATAGATAGAGTGAACAGTGGGAAGCTTTTTCCCAGGTCGGAGGTGACGATCACGAGGGGTCACGGGCTCAAGCTGAGAGGGGCGAGGTATAACTCAGACATCAGAGGGACGTTTTTTACACAGAGGGTGGTGGGGGCCTGGAATGCGCTGCCAAGTAGGGTGGTGGAGGCAGGCACGCTGACATCGTTTAAGACTTACCTGGATAGTCACATGAGCAGCCTGGGAATGGAGGGATACAAACGATTGGTCTAGTTGGACCAAGGAGCGGCACAGGCTTGGAGGGCCGAAGGGCCTGTTTCCTGTGCTGTACTGTTCTTTGTTCTTTGTTCCTCACAGACAGTGACCCGAGGCCGGAATTGAACCCGGGTCCCTGGCTCTGTGAGGCAGCAGTGCTAACAACTGTGCCAGCATGCCGCCCCTTACTGATTTCCAAAGAATGATACAGGCTAAGAGTGGGATTTGCAAATGTGTCAAATATTGCTATTACTACTTTCACTCCTGAAGTGACCATCATCTTATCATCTGATTCCACTTGAGGAGGTTATTTGTGGTCCTTATTCAAACCTGCATGTGGAGACAAATTTTGGAAAATAAATACTGGTACTACCATCGCTGGCTGTAATGTTTCACCACTCAATGGATGGAGAGGTTTTGTTAAAAAACAGTCAGTCTGGTAGGGTTGGGTGATTAGGCAATGCTGCCATAAAACTGAATCTGGGGGAAATTCAGGTTTAGCGAAGAGCAATGAAACAGAGCCTATTCCGCTTACTCTTGCCAAAGATGCGAATAGAAATTAATTTAGATTTTCCTTCGTTCGGAACTCGGAAGGTACAGAAAGGACCGAAGGGGCTCCCATTTTCATGAATAGGCTGAGAAATGGCCCAACAGGAGTGCTTGAAATTAGGCAAGTTTTCCGTATGGTTCTGATGTGGAAAAGATATCCCCCCTTGTGGGAAAGTCCAAATGTAAGGACAATCAACGTGGGCTAGCCACTAATAAATCGATAGGGAATTTAGGAGGAACTTCTTTATTCAGGGAAGGTTCTAATGTGGAACCTGCTACCACAAGGTGTTGAGGGAAGTAATATAGATTCATTCTAGGGGAAGATCGTTGAACACACAAGGGAAAGAGAAGTAGGATATTCTGAGAGAAATATCTCTCAGAGCTTAACTTCTGTAGTAGGGAAAATGCTTGAATCCATCATCAAGGAAGAAATAGCGAGACATCTGGATATAAATTGTCCCATTGGTAAGACGCAGCATGGGTTCATGAAGGGCAGGTCATGTTTGACTAATTTGGTGGAATTCTTTGAGAACATTACATGTGCGGTGGACAATGGGGAACCTGTGGATGTGGGGTATCTAGATTTCCACAAGGTGCCGCACCAAAGACTGCTACATAAGATAAAGGTGCACAGTGTTATGGGTAATGTATTAACATGGATAGAGGATTGGTTAACTAACAGAAAGCAAAGAGTGGGGGTAAATGGGTGTTTTTCTGGTTGGCGATCAGTGACTAGTGGTGTGCCACAGGGATCAGTGTTAGGACTGCAATTGTTTACGATTTACATAGATGATTTGGAGTTGGGGACCAAGTGTAGTGTGTCAAAATTCACAGATGATACTAGGATGGGTGGAAGAGCAAAGTGTGCAGAGGTCGCTGAAAGTCTGCAAAGGGATATAGATAGTCTAAGTGACTGGGCGAGGGTCTGGCAGATGGAGTACAATGTTGGTAAATGTGAGGTCATCTATTTTGGTAGGAATAACAGCAAAATGGACTATTATTTAAATGATAAAAAATTGCAGCGTGCTGCTGTGCAGAGGGACCTGGGTGTCCTTGTGCAAGAATCTCAAGGAATTGGTTTGCAGGTGCAGCAGGTAATTCAGAAGGGAAATGGAATTTTGTCCTTCATCGCTAAAGGGATGGAGTTTAAAAACAGCGAGATTATGTTGCAGCTGTATAAGGTGCTGCTGAGGCCACATCTGGAGTATTGTGTACAATTTTGGTCTCCTTACTTGAGAAAGGATATACTGGCACTGGAGGGAGCGCAGAGGAGGTTCACTCGGTTGATTCCGGAGTTGAGAGGGTTGGCTTATGAGGAGAGACTGAGTAGACTGGGGCTATGCTCATTGGAATTCAGAAGAATGAGGGGAGAGCTTATAGAAACATATAAGATTATGAAGGGAATAGATAAGATAGAAGCAGGGAAGTTGTTTCCACTGGCGGGTGAAACTAGACCTAGGGGGCATAGCCTCAAAATAAGGGGAAACAGATTTAGGACTGAGTTGAGGAGGAACTTCTTCACACAAAGGGTTGTGAATCTGTGGAATTCCCTGCCAGTGAAGCAGTTGAGGCTACCTCATTGAATGTTTTTAAGGCAAGGATAGACACATTTTTGAACAGTAAAGGAATTAAGGGTTATGGTGAGCGGGCGGGTAAGTGGAGCTGAGTCCTCAAAAAGATCAGCCATGATCTTATTGAATGGCGGAGCAGGCTCGAGGGGCCAGATGGCCTACTCCTGCTCCTAGTTCTTATGTTCTAGCTGAAGGTGATTGGGAGGAGCTGCAAACAGCAAACGAATATCGACATGGGCCGTTTGAACTGAATGGCTTGTGTCTGTGCTCTAAGTTCTAGATCATAGAATTATAGAATCCCCACAGTGCAGAAGGAGGCCATTCGGCCCATCAAGCCTGCACCGACAACAATCCAATCCCAGGCCTCATCCCCGTAACCCTACATATTTACCCCACTAACCCTTCTAACCTATGCATCCCAGGACACTCAGGTGCAATTTAGCATGGCCAATCAACCTAACCCGCACGTCTTTGGACTGTGGGAGGAAACTGGAGCACCCGGAGGAAACCCACGCAGACACGAGGAGAATGTGCAAACTCCACACAGACAGTGACCCAAGCTGGGAATCGAACCCAGGTTCCTGGAGCTGTGAGGCAGCGGTGCTAACCACTGTGCCACTGTGTCGCCCTCCATCCATTTCTTAGTAGGTGTCAGCAAAGTCCAACAATCAGTACAAATGACTGGTGCAGGTAAGTCTGATCCGTAAGAGAGTTTGGATGTTGAGATAAGACACATTATTGACATCTTAATCTGCAGCTATCTATCGGGGCTGCTTGATTCTGACTCTTATCAAAAGTAGAAAATGCTGCTTTTGGCCTTTAATAACCTCAACAAATATTTTTTAAAATACTAGAATAAGTTTGGAGGTCTTATGGCACAGTGGATTGCGCCCTTGCCTCTGAACCAGAAGCTCCGAGTTCAAGGACGGAATTTTACCGTGCTGCCCGCCACGGGAATTGTACCGGGCGGGACATGGATCATGCAAACGTCTGTTGATTTCGAGAGGGATTTTCTGAGCTTGGGGCGAGCGCAGCAGGAAAATCCCGCTTCATGTCTCACTCCAGTACATGATGGTCAGAGAGGGTGCATTCGTAATGCGGGCTACACATTGCGGGCTACATTGGTATGTGTTGTACATTCAACACATGCCAATGGCAGGCGGTAAGAGTGGCAGAGATTCCTGGTCAACCTGTGATGGAAAGATATTGGCGCCTCTACCAACACAATCCATAGCTCCAGGCTACAGAATGCACATGTTACCACAGCAACTCCAACTCTTTTGGGGTGAGGGTGTAGTTGGCTGGATTAGGTGCGGATCAGATTGGTGCCAATGTCACGGGTTTTATCTCCGTTCCAGCTGGTGTGGGTTTGGGACATGCCCTGAGATGGTGGATGCCCTGGCTTCAGGCAAAGGGAGAACTGAAGAAAAAAGTGTAGTATAAAGGGTTAACAACTGGGATATGCTAATGTTTGACATAGAATATAATGCACCACTGACACCAGTCAGTCATGTGTTAAACTCTCGGCAGAGAGGTTGGAATCATGTCTAGGAGTTACATGCCTACTCTGTAGCCTGTGTAGATGCAAAACTAATGAGCAAGTGTTAAGCAAGAGTTCGTCTGCAGTCTGCCTAAGATAAGATTGATGCAGCAAAATGAGGACAACTCATAGATTAGGAACTAAAGAAGACAATTTAAACCGAATCATTTGGAATTCTTAGCCTCAGATGTTAGATGGCCTAAGTATCACTGCTGCTGATACAGATGAACAATTTTCTGCTGAGGCTAATCTTCACAGCTGTTTGGATATTACTAGGGCTCATCTTGGAATTTGAACCGTGTCTGAATCCTGTGACGACAGCCATCTGCCATAAATCCCAGCACAATTATACAGTATTAGTGTCAACATCAGTGGCCAGGCTCACTCCTCCCTTCCCCACACCACAGTGCCTTTTCTCCTCGGGTCTCCACACAATCTCCCAATCCTTGGGTGGTTCAACCCCTCTCTCTGTCCCTCCATCCCAGCTCTGTTCCAGACCTCCCAACTCCCAAAGGTAAAATGTTCGCCAATCGCTGGAAAACTGAACTAAAAATGCTGGAAAGACTCAGTAGATTGGCCAATGTCTGTGGAGCGAGGCGAAAGTCAATTATCTTTCATCAGAATTTCATGGAATCCCTACAGTGCAGAAGGAGGCCATTCGGCCTATCGAGCCTGCACTGACAACAATCCTATCCCAAGGGGCACCCCCCCCCCAACGCAGGGCACCCTCCCCCGTCCCCACCCTCAGTCTTCCTGAGGGGCCTCAATGGACTCCAGTTCTATCGGCGAGGCGAACACGACTATTCCCCATTCATGGGGAGCAGGTGTTTTCCTCGCCGGAGAGAACCTCTCCGAGCGAGGCCATAAAAGGCAAGCGAGCCCAGACGGTTGAGTGCCGGGCTCACTAATCATAGAAATCATAGAAACCCTACAGTGCAGAAGGAGGCCATTCGGCCCATCGAGTCTGCACCGACCACAATCCCACCCAGGCCCTATCCCCACATATTTACCCGCTAATCCCTCTAACCTACGCATCCCAGGACTCTAAGGGGCAATTTTTAACCTGGCCAATCAACCTAACCCGCACATCTTTGGACTGTGGGAGGAAACTGGAGCACCCGGAGGAAACCCACGCAGACACGAGGAGAATGTGCAAACTCCACACAGACAGTCACCCGAGCCAGGAATTGAACCCGGGACCCTGGAGCTGTGAAGCAGCAGTGCTAACCACTGTGCTACCGTGCCGCCGGTTTAAATTGTCTTCTTTAGTTCCTAATCTATGAGTTGTCCTCATTTTGCTGCATCAATCTTATCTTAGGCAGACTGCAGACGAACTCTTGCTTAACACTTGCTCATTAGTTTTGCATCTACACAGGCTACAGAGTAGGCATGTAACTCCTAGGCATGATTCCAACCTCTCTGCCGAGAGTTTAACACATGACTGACTGGTGTGTAATGCCGTGCAAATTAACATTAAAAATACATTTGAATAATTTATACAGCCTCTCGCCCATTTCCGGCGAAAGGCTAACCATTCCGGAAATCCGGCTCTGGCGAAATCGGGTGGGATCCTGATTTCTCGGCTCTCGCACAATTTTTCAGGCTCGATGGGTGGAGCGAGCCAGTAAAATTCCACCCTAAGGGTCCAACTAACATGAAAATGAGAGAGTTGGAAATCAGTTTTTTGGTTGACTTTTTACTCACAGTTTTATGCATTTAGTGCATGAAAAAAATAGGCTAGACTGTTTCCAGCTACTAGAAGCAGTGGGCGGGTCTTAATTCGCCAGCCAGCCTGATCAGGCAGCAGAGGGCGCCATTGTGCATGTGCAGACCTCTGTGGCTGAACACGCGCAATTCTAACAGCAGAAGCCTGACAGAGAGAGAGAGAGATCTGTTATGCCTCTACTTTTGCAGCCAGCCTTCACCCAGCACCCCCCATCCCTCTCGCAATCGTGGAGGCCTGTGGCCGATTGCGGGCCCTACACCATTTGAAAGTATCACCCCTGCTGCTCCCCCGTCGCCCAAATCGATCACACCCCCCGCACCGATCGCAGCTGCAGAGCGCATAGCGCCCCCCCCCCCCGCCCCACACCCCCACACCGATCACATGCAGAGTAGCAGTGTCCTCCCCCCGGCCCAAACCACCAATCAGAGCTGCAGAATGGTAGTGGCCCCCCCCTCACCCACACCAATTACAGGCAGAGCGGTAGTGCCCCCCACCCCCCACTGCCCCCCCCCCCACCCCCCACTGCCTTCCCCACCAATCTCTGGCAGAGTGCGCAGTAGGACCCCCTCCCTCCCTGATCAGGCCACCCTGTCCTGACGAGATGACACAGTAAAATCGCGGCCTACATTTCAGGACCATGTTCCCATAACTAACTCACCATTGGTCATTTCTTCAAGGCCTAGTTGTCCTGTTCCTTCCATTCAACAAAACATTGCTCAGTGAAATCGAGGCTCACACTCCTTGGCACATCCGTCATTTCCAGTCAGGATGCTTCCCATGGAGTCAATGTTCTCGCCTGATCCGATCCTTCCTCATGGATTTGTGCAAAGCCCTGAAATTATAAGCGGAGCGTCCAGTAGACTTTGCGAAAATAATCACGCTACTCCTGGAAAGAAAATGTGTGAATTCCAGACTATAGCCGAGACATTCAGCCCTCTCCACCCGACCTCCACCACCGCTCAGATCTTTTGGGTTGCGTTGGAGCCATTCTGGCAGTGCCAGTGCGAACCAATCGTGGAGGTGGGGTTTCTTGTAAGAGGTATTAGGCTTCATTCTTGCATTAGGGCCTCCTACCTGGGTAAAGGATGCCCATATTGTTTTTCCCTTTTCCAATACAAAGAGCTGTGCATTCCTGGCCCACAGAGCGCCCACACCCTCCCCTCCCCCTCCCCATTTCGCAGCCAATTAGTGCCCAAATAAACTGTGCTCAGAAGCCCTTGGGTTTGATTCCTGAAAGGTTAGGCTCTGATTGTTTACAAAAAGCTTAAGAGCGAAAGCAGGACAAGATCTTGGCAAAGATCCATTTAGATTTGGCAGAGGATGTGGACCGACAGAAGCAATAGAGATAATGAGATTTCTTTGCACGAGGTGCTTAGAACAGAATGATGAGGATGTGCGTTGGCTTTGTGGATTTTGGAAGCTGAGCAAATTGGATCAAGCCAATGGAAGCTTAAAGAACATTGGTGAGATTGTAAAGAGGGAGAGAGATGAGAGGCAGAACCCCAGGAAGAGATAAGAATGCTACTTGTCACCTGCGTTTCTTAACATGCATGCTGAGTTTAATCGAAAAAGGGAAGGAGAAACAGTTGGAGGTGAGCGGGGAAAAGCTGTCAGATTTGCTGATGACAAACCGTTTGTAACAAGCGCCCTGAATGGATGGCAGTGTGGTGCACAGATAGCCGGGATACTGTAGCAATGGGTGACAGAATACAGATCAGTCTGGACATGACCAAGGTGATGAAGATTTACAGCAATGCAGTCGAAAGTTCTGAACATCTTAACAAACGAGGAACAGTTGAGATTTCGGGGAAGTATGTTTATTACTGTAGGAACCACATCATTATTGGGTGGCACAGTGGTTAGCACTGCTGCCTCACAGCACCAGGGACCCAGGTTCGATTCCTGGCTTGGGTCCCTGTCTGTGCGGAGTCTGCACGTTCCCCCCGTGTCTGCGTGGGTTTCCTCCCGGTGCTCCGGTTTCCTCCCACAGTCCAAAAGACGTGCTGGTTAGGTGCATTGGCCATGCTAAATTCTCCCTCAGTGTACCCGACCTGATGCCGGAGTGTGAAGATTAGGGGAATTTCACAGTAACTTCATTGCAGTGTTAATGTAAGCCTACTTGTGATGCTAATAAATAAACTTTAGAATTATTAAGGCGCTCCCTCGATGAGATTTTCTGATTAAGGCAGTGAGAGCCTTTCATTGTTGACTCGAAAGATTAAGAACAGAGTTCTCCAGTCCCTGGGGTGCTCCGGTCCTGTCAAAGCCAACCCCCTTGCCATCGGGGAAGAGGAATGTTCATCGCCATCGGATTCGGCAGACTGGAAGATCCCACCAGCAACCAATGGCAAGCCGCCGTGGGAATCATAGAATCATAGAATTCTACAGTGCAGAAGGAGGCCATTCGGCCCATCGAGTCTACGCCAACCCCAATCCCACCAAGATCCTATCCCCATAACCCCATGCATTTACCCTCACTAGTCCCCCTGACATTAGGGGCAATTTTTAGCGTGGCCAATGCACCTAACCCGCACATCTTTGGGCTGTGGGAGGAAACTGGAGCACCCGGAGGAAACCCACGCAGACGCGGGGAGAACGTACAGACTCCACACAGACAGTGACCCAAGCTGGGAATCACATCCGGGTCCCTGGTGCTGTGAGGCAGCAATGCTAACCACCGTGCCAAGTCATGGGCCCCTTTGAGGAAATGCGGGGAGAACGTGCTAAGCACTGTGCCACCATGCCTCCCAGGGAAAGCCTGCCACGGGGCACTGGGAGCGCTGGGGAATTCGACCCTAACTCTTTCTCTCTTCAGATGTGCCTGCCCTGCCAAATCCATCCAGCATTTTCTGTTTTTCTTTCAGGTTTGCAACATCTGCATATTTTGCTCCAGTCTCTCGGTTAATGATAACCCAATGGCCTTTCAGTGGGGTGGGGTGGCTCGAGTCCCCATTGCCAACCACTATCCAGTCACATGGGCTGGAAAATGGGATTATTAGACAATGTTTCCCTCAAAAATAACTAATATTCTCTGCCTCTCCCCTCACAACTGAGATAGAGACACTTATGGAGGATATTTTGATTTTGATTTGACTTGATTTGATTTATTATTGTCATATGTGAAAAGTATTGTTTCTTGCGCGCTATACAGACAAAACATACCGTTCATAGAGAAGGAAACGAGAGAGTGCATAACAAAGAGTAATTGACACTGTCAATGTGTCAGCAGAATCCATTGCCTGCAAAATGTGTAGGTTAGGGGGAATTAACAGGCTTATGGGGATAGGGCCTAGTTAGGCTGCTCTGTCGGGGAGTCAGTGCAGACTCGATGGGCCGAATGGTCTCTTTCTGCATTGTAGTGATTCCATGAAACATGTGACTAGTCACAAAGAAGAGAGGTGATTGGGCTATCATATTTTCAAAGATGAGAGATGATTAGTCACTGGCACATATTAAAGTGGGAGATGATTGGTCACCAACTTGGATAAAGGCGAGAGATGATTGGTCAACAGCAATTGGTTGGCATGATGTATAAGACAATGATTTTTTTAAACTCTGAGTATGAGAGGGGATGAGACGGAATGGGCAGGATTTTCCAGTCATGCCGCCCCGAGACCAACAATTCCCACCCAAGGTCAACAGGCCTTTAAATGGTCCCCCAAATTTTCCATCCCGCCCCTACCATTCCCAAGAGGGCAGGACTGGAAAATTTACCCCAATAACTTGGATTAGTATCTCGTGGTACTGACTGTACCCCAATAACTCTGAATATTGAAATTCATTTTGTAAGTGAGGAAAATAAATTTAAATCAACTGTGGCGTACAACTTTTTCCTCAAACCTTTCTGTCCCTATTTTCTGGCTCACTGTAAACTGGCTGAGCATCCATGAGTGAGAAACAGAGAAATATACTGACTGGAATTTTATCGTCCCACCTGCCATGGGAATCGTAGCGGGCTGGACACGGACCAAAGTGTTTCCCTGGAGGTTTCATCACATGACTTCCCCCACACTCCAGCCATTAGTCAGCCAACACATCCACCCTTCTGCCTTCCTACAGCAAGTTGAAAGCAAAAAGGCTCATTACCCAACTAGATGATGAATTAGCTGGCCCAGAGTGCCTTGCCAATCCCATTGTCAATATTTTTGTATTGGGTAAAGAGAAATAAATGGTTTTCTTTGTAAACCAGGGCAGAACTTTCCGGTCCCTGCTCGCCCTGGGACCAGAAATTCCCGCCTGAGGTCAAAGGACTTGTTGCTCACGCATCGAAATCTCCGTGGTGGGCCAATGTCTTTTGACATCCTGGTGATGTTTCCCCAGGGTTGCACACAGCAGTAAGTGGGAGATTACTCTTCAATTCCTGGAGCCCACAGTCAACCCTGGAGGTTTAAGTTTCAGTTTATTTATTAGTGTCACAAGTAGGCTTACATTAACACTGCAATGAAGTTATTGTGAAAATCCTCTAGTTGCCACACTCCGGTGCCTGTTCGGGTACACTGAGGGAGAATTTAGCATGGCCAATGCACCTAACCAGCACGTCTTTTGGACTGTGGGAGGAAACCGGAGAAAACCCATGCAGACACAGGGAGAACGTGCAGACTCTGCACAGACAGGGACCCAAACCAGGAATCGAGCCCGGTTTCCTGGCGCTGCGAGGCAACAGTACTCACCACTGTGCCACCGTGCCACCCTGGATGATTGGCAACTCTGAATTCAAGCCAGTTACAGGTGAGAGCGCCCCTATCCCATTCCTCTGGCTGACTGAGAGAGGGGGCAGCCATCCCATCAAGGTGGGCTAGATTTAACCAAAGGCAGTGTAGACATATTGGCTGGAATTGTACCGCCCCCGCCCACCACGGGAATTGGAGCGAGCGAAGGGTGGACAATAGAAAGGTCCGTTGACTTGGAGCAGGATTTTTGGTTTCAGGACGGGCAAGGCCGTATAATCCCACCCAATGCATCTCCTGATGATGCTTAGCTGTGTTAGCATTCTCAAGTCTCCGTTCTCCATGAAACCAATCCTCAAGGCAATAGCTCACACTGCAGGAAGATAACCAGCATCATTCAATGCAGAAAACTGATGGGAACGGCTAAATAGCAGTGGCAGGAGTATATCAGCTTGACATACGCTTCCTTGAAGTGTCAACAACCATTAATAGCTTCACCGTCTACTACCTGGATTCAGTGGCATCTTTATTATCAAACTGAAAGTACAGGGGGAGGAAAAAATATGATCAAAGGTATTAAAAAGAAATTTTCCTCCTCGCAATGTCATTGACATTAAGCTGGCATGACAGACTGAATGAGGAAAGGCTGTGACTTTAGCAGTCATTTTACTATTGCTGGAAGATTTCCATTAAGAGGTTATACTGTGAGATTCAAGGGTCAAGTCTCTGCTGTAAGAGAAAAATAGGACATTTTCCGAATCACTTTTTGTCATTTTGAATTCTCTTGAAGGGAGCAAACCAGCTATTCTTTACGAGGAATCTGTCTGCAATTGAATAAACCGACCTGGTGAAAAGTGTATGTATATTTATAATAACAAAACACTTGATGTAGCTGCTGACTTTGTAAAGTTAGAAATGAAGTGCTTCAGGACACTCAAAGCTATGGTTACTGTGTAACCACTGCACAATTCTTAATGTGCAATCGCTGTCGTAATATCAGAAACACAGCAACCAACTTGCTCACAGCAAGCTCCCTGATAGCCTGTTTAAGTGAATCTGCTTAAGGGATATGTGTTGGTCAAGGCACTAGGGACGATACCCCTGCTTTTCTTTCAATAGTGACATTGGATCCTTCATCAGTGGCCATAAGGGACCTTGGTTCAACTCATCATTTGAAACACTGCACCAGAGAAAGTGCAGCACTCTCTCACTACTGGAGTGTCCACCTAGATTTTATGCTCAGGCCTCACTGAATCTTAGAATCCCTACGGCACAGATAGAGGCCATTCGGCCCACCAAGCCTACACCGACAACAGTCTCACCCAGGCCCTTTCCCCATAACCCCACATATTTACCCTGCTGACGCTCCCTGACACTAAGGGGCAATTTAGCATGGCCAATCAACCCAACACGCACATCTTTGGACTGTGGGAGGAACACCCGGAGGAAACCCATGCAGACACATGGAGATTGTGCAAATTCTGCAGTCACCCTAGGCCAGAATCGAGCCCGGGTCCTTGGCGCTGTGAGGCAGCAGTGCTAACCACTGTGGCACTGTGCTGCCCCAAAGGTTTATTTACTAGTGTCACTAGTAGGCTTACATTAACACTGCAATGAAGTTGGGCGGCATGGTAGCACAGTGGTTAGCACTGCTGCTTCACAGCTCCAGGGTCCCGGGTTCGATTCCCGGCTCGGGTCACTGTCTGTGTGGAGTTTGCACATTCTCCTCGTGTCTGCGTGGGTTTCCTCCGGGTGCTCCGGTTTCCTCCCACAGTCCAAAGATGTGCGGGTTAGGTTGATTGGCCAGGTTAAAAATTGCCCCTGAGAGTCCTGGGATGCATAGGTTAGAGGGATTAGCGGGTAAATATGTGGGGGTCGGGCCTGGGTGGGATTGTGGTCGGTGCAGACTCGATGGGCCAAATGGCCTCCTTCTGCACTGTAGGGTTTCT
Source organism: Mustelus asterias (assembly GCF_964213995.1). Taxonomy (NCBI): domain Eukaryota; kingdom Metazoa; phylum Chordata; class Chondrichthyes; order Carcharhiniformes; family Triakidae; genus Mustelus; species Mustelus asterias. The sequence continues at coordinate 36,112,846 of NC_135822.1, forward strand.
ATGATTTCTATGATACTGTGAAAATCCCCTAGTCGCCACACTCCGGCGCCTGTTCGGGTACACTGAGGGAGAATTTAACATGGCCAATGCACCTAACCAGCACATCTTTCGGACTGTGGGAGGAAACTGGAGCACCCGGAGGAAACCCACGCAGACACGGGGAGAACGTGCAGGCTCCACACAGACAGTGACCCAAGCCAGGAATCGAGCCTGGGTCCCTGGCGCTGTGAGGCAGCAGTGTTAACCATTGTGCCATCGTGTCACCTCTGGAGTGAGATTTGAATCTACAACTTTGAGACTCAGACAAGAGTGCGAACCATTGCACTTTCCTACTATTTCTTCAGGCACCAGGCCCTAAGAGGACATTGGACTCACATTGGATTGGCCATGAACATGCTTGGCAACGTTTTGCAGTGGTTTGAGATTGTCCTTCTGAAGTATGACCAGGAAACTCTCCCTCGCTCACCACCTGCCATCAGGCCTACCGGAGGGATTAACAGGCTGTTAATCAACCTGTTTGGACCAACTATGAGCACACCTTCTATGGTCACCAGTCCTGAAGTGAGACTTGAAGCCAGAGCTTCAAGCTCAGAGGTAGAGAATCTATCAGTATGTCACACGACCTCCTCACAGAGTCTTGGCTAACCTTATTTTTGGAATTGATTGGATAGTCAAAGCAAAAGGCAATCTGGTCAGACCAAATTTAGAATATTGTGAGCAACTTTGGGCTCCGTATCTCAGGAAGGATGTGCTGGCCTTGGAGAGGGTCCGCAGGAAGTTCACGACAATGATCCCAGGAATGAAAAGCTTGACATATCAGGAGCGTTTGAGGACTCTGGGTCTGTATTCGATGGAGTTTAGAAGGATGAAGGGGGGAATTTCATTGAAATTTGCAGAATACTGAAAGGTCTGGATAGAGTGGATGTAGGGAAGATGTTTCCATTAGGAGGAGAGACTCGGAACCGAGGGCACAGAATAGTGGGATGACCCTTTAGAACCGAGATGAGGAGGAATTTCTTCAGCCAGAGGGTGGTAAATTTGTGGAATTCATTGCCACAGAAGCTATGGAGGCCAAGTCACATTGTATATTTAAGACAGAGAAAGATAGGTTCTTGATTGGTGAAGGGATCAAAGGTTATGAGGAAGATGCGGGAGAATGGCGTTGAGAAACTTATCGGCCATGATTGAATGGCGGAGCAGACTCAATGGGCCGAATGGCCTAATTCTGCTCCTATATCTTATGATCTTAATACTTTAACAAAGTCTCTGTTCATGATAGGTTGGTAGTGAATAGATGATAAAAAGGAAGAGGAGGCCATTCAGCCCCTCAGACTGTTTCTGTCACTCAATAAGATCATGGTTGACACTGTATCTGAGGAGAAACGTTAATTCTGCTTCTCGCCATGGATGCTGCCAGAACTGCTGAGATTTTCTTGCAATTTCTGTTTTTACTCCTATTGCTCCTCTTGGTTCGGTAACACTTACCTTACAAAAATCATTAGCTTCGATGGCTTTTCGTGGGAGACAGTCTGAGATTTCCACTGCTCTTTGTGTGAAGCTGTACTTCCTGACATCACCCCTGAATGGTTTGCTCTAATTTTAAGGTCTCTTGGCTCTTGAGTACCAAAGATCATTTCTCTTTATCTATCCTATCAAATCTCCTAATCATCCTACCTGCCTCAGTGAGTTCATTCCTTAATCTTCTATATTCAAGAAACTTAGATTGTGCAAACTGTCCACATTATTTAGCCCTTCTAGTCCTTGTAAATTTCTGATGAATCTGAACTGCATTCTCTCCAAGGTTAACGGATAGGGAGTTAAGAGTGACTGCCCTTGACATCAAGGCAGCATTTGACCAAGTGTGGCATCAAGGAGCCTAAGAAAATAAGGAGTGGCCTGTTGGCACTGCCGCCTCACAGTGCAAGGGATCCGGGTTCAATTCCTCCCACACTCCAAAGATGTGCGGGTTAGGTGGCTTGGCCATGCTAAATTGGCCCTAGTGTCAGGGGTTTAGCGGGGTAAATATGTGGGGTTACGGGAATAGGGCCTGGGTGGGATTGTGGTCAGTGCAGACTCGATGGGCCAAATGACCTCATTCTGCATTGTAGGGATTTTATGATTCTATGATTCTAAAACTGAAGTTAATGAGAATCAGGGGAAACTCTCAGCTGGTTGGAGTCATATCTGTCACAAAGGAAGTTGGTTGTTGGAAGTTGGTCGAAGGTCAATCATCTCAGCTCGAGGACATCCTTGCAGGACTCCCTCAGGGTAGTGCCCTAGACCCAACCATCTTTAGCTGCTTCATCAATGACCTTTCTCCATCATAAGGTCAGAAGTGGGGATGTTTGCTGATGATTGCACAATGTTCAGCACCATTCGCAACTCCTCAGATACTGAAGCAGTCCATGTCCAAATGCAGCAAAGCTCGGACAATATCCAGACTCGGACTGACAAGTGGCAAGTGATCTTCGCACCACACAAGTGCCAGGCAATGACTATCTTCAACAAGAGAGAATTTAATCATCGCCCTTTGACATTTAATGACATTACCCTCACTGAAACCCCCACTATCCACTTCCTGGAACTTACCAGAAACTGAACTGGACCAACCTTATAAATACTATGGCAACAGGAGCAGGTCAGTGGCCAGGAATTCAATGCAGGGTAGCTCACCTCTTGACTCCCCAAAGCCTGTCCACAAGGCACAAATCAGAGGTGTAAGGGAATTCTCCCCATTTGCCAGGATGAGTGCAGCTCCAACAACATTCCATAAGCTTGACGCCATCCAAGACAAAGCAGCCCGCTTGATTGGAACCCTGCCACAAACATTCACCCCTTTCACTACCGATGAACAGTGGCATCCAAATGTACCATTTACAAGATTTGCTGTTCAAAGTTTATTTATTAGTGTTACAAGTAGGCTTACATCAACACTGCAATGAAGTAACTGTGAAAATCCCCTAGTTGCCACTGTGGCCAAACGGGCCATCTAAAATGGCGATTTGCAAAGCACTCTGGGACAATTGGGCAAGAACTAAAACGACAGGCTGCAGCCTAAAGGACAGAGATAAACAGGCTGCAACTCAGATGAGTGAATACACAGGATATGGGTCATCTCCAGGACAAAGGGGACTTTCTGGTCAAACTGGGTTGTTTATCAGACATAGGGACGCCATAACCCCTTATTTGGGAGGGAGGTGTGTATTCTACGTGCCCCCAGCACCTGCAGACATGGCCATTGGGGACACACTCAGAGATTGGTGAGGCAGCACCCGATTGGACTTTATCGATCAGGGTGATCAAGTCCTGATCGATTGATTGGCAATGGCCAAAAGGGGCGCGAAACTCAACGGGGTATAAAGGGTGCTGCACAACCAAGAATCTCTCTCTCTCTCTCTGACCCCACGATCGAGCTATGACAACGGTGACTGTTGCCAGTGACGACCAGCACGAGGAGAGCCACCACACCCGAGAAGGAAGGAAGACCAGAGCCAGAGTGCCAGACCAGAACAAAGGACCAGACTACGCAGAGGACGACCGAGACCAGTGCACAGATAAAGGCCAATATCTGCTTGGGTACTTGCCAGTCACGCAAAGTTAAGTCAAGGTTTAGTATTGGACTTGAACTCTAGTATTTTCTGTAAAGATAACCTATTGTTGGTTGGGTGGGCAATTATTGATTGTGTGTCTTAAATAAATATTGGTTGTACTAACAAGAAGTCTACTCGCAGTTATTTGTCCACCGTATAAGGGTTAAAACAGACTCTGCGGTAGGCACAACACCACACTCCGCCGCCGCCTGTTCGGGTACACTGAGGGAGAATTTAGCATGGCCAATGCACCTAACCAGCACGTCATTCAGACTGTGGGAAGAAACCGGAGCATCCAGAGGAAACCCACGCAGACATGGGGAGAACATGCAGACTCCACTCAGACAGTGACCCAAGCCAGGAATCGAACCTGGGTCTCTGGCACTGTGAGGCGTCTATGGTAGTCATGATGTGGAGATGCCGGCGTTGGACTGGGGTAAACACAGTAAGAAGTTTAACAACACCAGGTTAAAGTCCAACAGGTTTATTTGGTAGCAAAAGCCACACAAGCTTTCGAGGCTCTGAGCCCCCATTGTTTTGTTTCTTAAAGACTGGATTAGTTGTAAGTATTCGCATTCCAACCATTATTCATGTAAATTGAGTCTGTGTCTTATAAGTTCTGTTTGTGAACAGAATTCCCACTCACCTGAAGAAGGGGCTCAGAGCCTCGAAAGCTTGTGTGGCTTTTGCTACCAAATAAACCTGTTGGACTTTAACCTGGTGTTGTTAAACTTCTTACTGTGAGGCAGCAGTGCTAACCACTGTGCCGCATTGTGGGTACTCACCAAGCCTTCTGAGGCAAACACACAACTGTTACCATCTCGAAGGACAAGGAGAGCAGACGCATGGGAACACCATAACCTGGAAGTTCAAGCCACTCACTCTCCTGACTTGGAAATATATCATCGTTCCTTATAAATCTCAGCCATTTCAGAGTTCCTAGCTTCTCACCATTTAAATGGTAAAGAATTGCAACATGCTGCTGTGCAGAGGGATCTGGGTGTCCTTGTGCATGAATCACAAAAAGTTGGTTTGCAGGTGCAGCAAGTAATTAAGAAGGCAAATGGAATTTTGTCCTTCATTGCTAGAGGGATGGAGTTTAAAAACAGGGAGGTTATGTTGCAGCTGTATAAGGTGCTGGTGAGGCCACACCTGGAGTAGTGTGTACAGTTTTGGTCTCCTTACTTGAAAAAGGATGTATTGGCACTGGAGGGGGTGCAGAGGAGATGCATTAGGTTGTTTTCGGAGTTGAGAGGGTTGGCTTATGAGGAGAAACTGAGTAGACTGGGACTATACTCATTGGAATTTAGAAGAATGAGGGAAGATCTTGTAGAAACATAAAATTATGAAGGAAATAGATAAGATAGATGCAGGGAGGTTGTTTCCACTGGCAGGTGAAACCAGAAATAGGGGTCATGGCCTCAAAATAAGGGGGAGCAGATTTAGGACTGAGTTGAGGAGGGACTTCTTCACACAAAGGGTTGTGAATCTATGGATATCCCTGCCCAGTGAAGCAGTTGAGGCTACCTCATTAAATGTTTTTAAGGCAAGGATAGATAGATTTTTGAACAGTAAAGGAATTAAGAGTTATGGTGAGCAGGCGGGTAAGTGGAGCTGAGTCCAGGGAAAGATCAGCAATGATCTTATTGAATGGCGGAGGCCATCTGGCTTCAGGGGCCAGATGGCCTACTCCTGCTCCTAGTTCTTATGTTCTTAAAATAAATTCCTCTTTCGCTGGTTCAAAGTGGAGGAGCTCACACTTGCTCACATTGAGCTCCACCTGCCATGGCTACTCTGACCACCATCGTGTCGAATATGATAAGAGCAGCAGATATAATTCTCAATAAGCCAGTGCAGACGCATGCTGCAAATCTGCTTAAGGAAATCATGCATTCTTATTCAATCGTGAAATATGCTGCTTTCAGCTACGGAATAAATTAGCAGTTTTCCAGAAAATTGAATAACAGATTGACTTGCTGTGCAGAAGGAGGTCTCACCAACTCCTCCAATGTTCACTGTTGCTTGTTACACTAGGACGTTGTTTATTAACTATAGAATCACTTAACTGCATAATTGTTAATCCTTAACCCTTCACAGTCATCAATGATCCACCAAAAAAGACCCTCTTGCACTTTGAGATTTTTGTTAACCCTTTCCCCACTGAAAGGATTGGGAAATGACTTACATTTGAATTTGATTTGATTTGATTGTCACGTGTATTAATATACAGTGAAACTTGCATGCTATACATACAAAGCACACCATTCATAAAGGAAAGGAGAGAGTGCAGAATGTAGTGTTACAGTCATATCTAGGGCATAGAGAAAGATCAGATTAATGCGAGGTCGGTCCATTCAAAAGTCTGATGACAGCGGGGAAGAAGCTGTTCTTGAATCGGTTGTTGCGTGACCTCAGACTTTTGTATCGTTTTCCCGATGGACGAAGGTGGAAGAGAGAATGTCTGGGTGTGTGGGGTCTTTGATTATGCTGGCTGCCTTTCTGAGGCAGACGCTGGGGACAGCTTGCAAGCATTCGCCACGTTCTGGCACCATCTTGAAAGAATGATGTATTTTCAATCAAAATAGGTTCGCGCCCTTTACAATTCCTTGCACAGCAGAAAATTGCAACTGGAATTGCGACACCCCTGCTGCAGGTGGAACAATCTTTGCCAGGACCCACAGGAGTCCCAAAACCCAAGTGTCATTGGCCCAAGAGCCTGTGAGCGGATAGAGCAGTGGTCTGAGCAGCCTGCCTCCACCTTTGCTGCAACCATAGGAGAGAAACCACGTAACAGTGCCGGAGAAAGGAAAGGTAAAAACTGAGTGGATGCACCAAGGAAATTCACATGAATGTCTTTGAAAATGTTGCATTGCTAAGTTTCTGTTGTTTGTGTAACAAATGCTACTCATTTACACTGCTTTCCCATCATGCCTATTCTTGGACGCTCGGTCGTCTTGTTTGATGCTGAACAGGAAGATATGAATCGATGAAGATCAATGCGGGGAAGGTCAAGGGTCGCCTGGTTGAGTAAAGGGACAGCTTTGTGTCAGTGATGTTGCAAGGGGGTCCGGGGATAGTGCTTGCCCTGTTTCCTGGTGCAATCTGAGTAACCCTTACATTAACAAGTGGCACGGTGGTTAGCACTGCTGCCTCACAGCGCCAGGGACCCGGGTTCAATTCCAGCCTTGGGTGGCTGTGTGGAGTTTGAACGTTCGGCCCGTGTCTGCATGGGTTCCTCCAGGTGCTCCGGTTTCCTCCCACAGGCCAAAGATATGCAAGTTCGGTAGATTGGTTGTGCTAAATTGCCCCTTGGTGTCCAAGATGTGTAAATTCGGGGGGATTAGCAGGGTTAATACATGGGATTACAGGGATAGGGTCTGAATAAAGGTGCTCCGTCGGAGAATTGGTGCAGACTTGATGGGCTGAATGGCCTCCTTCTGCACTGTAGGGATTCTATGGGAACATGGCGTTTCTGACACCCTGACTGATAATGTGAACAGTTGGAGGTGTATTTTTCTCACTGCCCCCCTTCTTGTCTTCCTCCTCCTCCTCAGAACTGTCGAAAGAGGCTCTGTGCTCTGCGCCTTGTTCCTCCTACAGGTCCAAGCCTCAGGCAGAGAGCACCTGTGTTATGAAATTGAGCGTGAAAGATTACGGGCGTGATCTTACCACCCATTCACGCCACGCTCCCGCTGCAGCGAAGATGAGAATCTGGCGGCCGTGACCACCCTGGAGATCCTGGCTCCTCTGGACTGAAGGGGCCAGGTACCCTGAAGCATGTCATCAGCATGCCAATGTCCTGTTCAATCACACATATGGTGTTCATCATCGCTACAGTACCAGGGTTTCTTACGTTTGAGCCGGGCACCCTTTGTCACCTAAGAACCACCCCTTAAATCTGCTTTCAGATCTAAAGATGCCAGGGAGTTGGCGCTGCCATGTGATAAAAGCATCATGGCAGCTCCCTGAGAGTGTTGCACACGCCTCATTTTCTATCTGCTGATCGTAAGAGGTGGAAATTCCAGCGGAACCTGTAGGCCGGAGTGTTAGGGCCATTCGCACCAGCGGGATTTTCCCATCTCGCTGCGGGGAACGGAGATTTGGCTGGCCGCCAAATTCTCATCTTCGCTGCAGCGGGAGCGTGGCGTGAACGGGTGGTAAGATCACGCCCGTAATCTTTCACGCTCCATTTCATAACACAGGTACAAGTATCTCAATGCCTGCAACCTTGGACCATATATGCGCCGGATTTTGTATTTGAGGTAAAAATCGAAGATTAAACCTTATTAATTGGAGACCCACGAAATGAATACGTTTTGTTGTGTTAAAGTTTCAAAAAGTAACACACAATAGTGAAGAAATAACACTATCAGGACTGATGTATTTTTGCTCAGCACTGTGTATCACTATCAAGATTTCTCTGTTTTATTAGCCACTAGGGGTGGGTTGGGTGGTTCTGTGCAGGTTGGAAGTCAAGAGTTTCCAATGCGCAGAAAGCTGATAATGGGTCTGTCATCACAGCAAAGGATCACCGAGCCTAAATATCCCGGTGTGTTAGTTTGTTCATTGCTCATGGGGTGGCACAGTGGTTAGCACTGCTGCCTCACAGGTTCAGGGACCCGGGTTCGATTCCCAGCTTGGGTCACTGTCTGTGCGGAGTCTGCACGTTCTCCTCGTGTCTGCATGGGTTTCCCCCGGGTGCTCCGGTTTTCTCCCACAGTCCAAAGATGTGCGGGTTAGCTTGATTGGCCATGCTAAATTGCCCCTTAGTGTCAGGGGATTCGCAGGGTAAATGTGTGGGGTTATGCGGATAGGGCGTGGATGGGATTGCAGTTGGTACAGACTTGATGGGCTGAATGGCCTCCTCCTGTACTGTAGGGATTCTATGATTTATTAACAATTAAAATTGATGCCTGGTAGCTTATTAAAAAAATCCAGTTCTTGGACAACTCCAGTTTTCAAATCGTCAGATTTGAAGACAGCATACCAGTACACACTGTAAGCAGGCAAAGCTCTGAAAGTGGAAAGTGTGACCATAAGATGACCTGGGAAAGGCTGAATTCAACCTGACCTCCACCATGTTGGCTTATGAGGAGAGACTGAGTAGACTGGGGCTATACTCATTGGAATTCAGAAGAATGAGGGGAGTTCTTATAGAAACATATAAGATTATGAAGGGAATAGGTAAGATAGAAGCAGGGAAGTTGTTTCCACTGGCAGGTGAAACTAGAACTAGGGGGCATAGCCTCAAAATAAGGGGAAGCAGATTTAGGACTGAGTTGAGGAGGAACTTCTTCACACAAACAGTTGTGAATCTGTGGAATTCCCTGCCCAGTGAAGTAGTTGAGGCTACCTCATTGAATGTTTTTAAGGCAAGGATAGATAAATTTTTGAACAGCAAAGGAATTAAGGGTTATGGTGAGCGGGCGGGTAAGTGGAGCTGAGTCCAGGGAAAGATCAGCCATGATCTTATTGAATGGCGGAGCAGGCTCGAGGCGCCAGATGGCCTACTCCTGCTCCTAGTTCTTATGTTCTTTATGTTATGTTCAAGGTTTTGCCAGTTACTGTGAACCGTATTCCAGTGATCTGAATAAAAGCCAAAGTCGCCATAGTCCCAGATGACCACAGGCTGCCCTTCCCTTTGAGGGGGAGAGATGATTGGTGGTGATTTAACCTGAGGATCATCACACCTCAGGTGAGGGGTAAGATTGAGAAGGCGAGGCCTTCATGAATAACCTCAGCCGGTACGGGAATTGAACCCACGCTGTTGACGTCGCTCAGCATCACTAACCAGCTGTCCAGCCAACTGAGCTAAACTGATACTCAAGTGGTCTGAATACTGCCCTTTTTATTAAAAAATATGCATGACATACTTGCTAGGTGTACACTATCAGCAGAAATAAACATTCATCATCTTCCTGACAAATTCCAATTGGTAAAGGAAGATCATGTTCGTGGTGGTGAATAGTCCAGCTTTGTTCAGCCAGCTGATGGGGATGTACGTTTATCTCTTCCTCGACAATAGAGCTTCATGATGTAGAATTTACCTGACAGGAACAGGCCATTTGGCTTCACTGGGCTTTGATTTGATTTGATTTATTATTGCCACATGTATTAACGTACAGTGAAAAGTGTTGTTTCTTGCACGCTATACAGACAAAACATACCGTTCATAGAGAAGGAAAGGAGAGGGTGCAGAATGTAGTGTTACAGTCATAGCTAGGGTGTAGAGAAAGATCAATTTAATGCAAGGTAAGTCCATTCAAAAGTCTGACGGCAGCAGGGAAGAAGCTGTTCTCGAGTCGGTTGGTGCGTGACCTCAGACTTTTGTATCTTTTTCCCGAAGGAAGAAGGTGGAAGAGAGAATGTCCGGGGTGCGTGGTGTCCTTTATTATGCTGGCAGCTTTGCCGAGGCAGCGGGAAGTGTAGACAGAGTCAATGGATGGGAGGCTGGTTTGCGTGATGTATTGGGCTACATTCACGACCTTTTGTAATTTTGTCAGCTATGTCAGTGCTTATACTCCACACAAGCATCCCATCACCTTAATTCACCTCACCCATAAATATACCCTTCTGCTCCTATTTCCCTCATATGTTTCCCTAGCTTCCCCATACAGTGCATCTGGGCTACCAGACTCAACCATTCTATACGTTAGTGAGTCCCACATTCTCTGGGTGACAAAGTTTCTCATGAATTCCTTATGATTGTTATGGACAGATTTTCAGATTTCACTGCAAAGGCACAGTCGAGTATCTAATTAATTCATCGAATCCTTACAGTGCAGAAGAAGGCCATTCGGCCCATCAAGCCTCTTCTGACCACAATCCCACCCAGACCCTACCCACGTAACCCCATGCATTTACCCTGCTAATCCCCCTGACACTAGGGTCAATTTAACATGGCCAATCAACCTAATCTGCCATTGCACCTAACCATCACGCCTTTTAGACTGTGGGAAGAAACCGGGGAGAATGTGCAGCCTCCATGCAGACAGTCACCTGAAGCCGGAATTGAACCCAGGTCCCTGGCGCTGTGAGGCAGCCGTGTTAACCAGTGTGCCACCGTGCCACCCCAACGTTCATTCTGTATTATTAGAATCATAGAATCCCTACAGTGCAGAAGGAGGCTATTCGGCCCATCAATTCTGCCAATGACAACAATCCCACCCAGGTCCCACTCTCGTAACCCCAGTATTCTAATATTACAACACACCGAGCATGAATTGAGACTTCTGTTGTCACATTACATTATTAACTGACAATTATTAGAACATGAAATCACAAGGCGACAATGCAAAAGTTCAGAGTTTTTTTAATTAATTTTTAAAAATTCATTCATGGGATGTGGCCGTCGCTGGCTGGGCCAGCATTTATTACCCATCCCTGAGGGCATTTAAGAGTCAACCACACTGCTGTGGGTCTGGAGTCACATGGAGGCCAGACCAGTTAAGGACAGCAGATTTCCTTCCATAAAGGACATTAGTGAACCGGATGGGTTTTTATGACAATTGACAATGGTTGCATGGTCATCATCAGATTTATAAATTCCAGATTTTTATTGAATTCAAATTTCACCATCTGCCGTGGTGGGATTTGAACCCAGGTTTTCAAGTTTAAGTTTATTTATTGGTGTCACAAGTAGGCTTATATTAACAGTGCAATGAAGTTACTGTGAAAATCCCCTAGTCGCCAAACTCCGGCACCTGTTTGGGTACACTGAGGGAGAATTTAGCATGGCCAATGCACCTAACCAGCACGTCTTTCAGAATGTGGGAGGAAACCGGAGCACCCGGAGGAAACCCACACAGACACGGGGAGAACGTGCAGACTCCACACAGACAGTGACCCAAGCCGGGAATCGAACCAAGGTCCCTGGCACTGTGAAGCAGCAGTGCTAACCACTGTGCCACCGTGCTGCTCAGAGCATTACCTTGGGTCTCTGGATTACTAATCTAGTGATAATACCACGGCACCACTGCCTCCGCAGTGATCCTCAGAGTGTGAGCATCATTTTAATCAGTTGTTAATGTTTAATGGTTGGAAATTTTTGAGCAGAAATAGATGCTTGGTGTCACACTAAATGGACCCCATTCTGCTAAAATTGCAGTCGGGAACATTTATATGCAAATTGGCCATTTGCACATTGGTTGCAATTTGCTGACTTAAGCATCTCTTGTCCAGAAGACGACACTTTCTCACCCTTCATTCAGTTTGCAATGGTTTTGCCAGTAAATCTTTCGTAGTTAACTGTGTATGCCTTTCAGATTTAATAACAGCAGAATCGATCCCCAACTCCATCCTTCTCTACCCAATAAATGAATGCCCAGTGAATGAATATGTAAATCTTACTAATAACATCCTTTGTGTCATAATAAAGACCACAGAATGTGTCAGGTGGTGAGTTAACTGATGTATCACAGGTTACCGTTTCAAAATGCTGGACCTTCTTGGCCAACATGTAGCTGAATAAATATTTAATAAGATTGAGCTACTCATATAAAGAGCCAATGCCTTTGAAGAATGAAAAAGGCAATTCCTTGGTAATTGGGCCCAGCGTCCAAGAGTAGATTCCAGCATGGCGGCACAGTGGTTAGCGCTGCTGCCTCCCAGCTCCAGGGACTCGGGTTCAATTCCGGCCTTGTGTGGAGTTTGCACATTCGCCCCCGTGTCTGCGTGGGTTTTCTCCGGGTGCTCTAGTTTCCTCCCACACTCCAAAGATGCGCAGGTTAGCTTGATTGGCCATGCTAAATTGCCCCTTAGTGCCAGGGGGAGTAGGAGGGTAAATATGTGGGGTTATGGGGATAGGACCTGGGTGGGATTGTTGTTGGTGCAGACTCAATGGGCTGAATGGCCTCCTTCTGCACTGTAGATTCTATGATTCTTTGACTCTATGAAATACGTGGGTTAAGGGAATAGGGCCTGGGCGGGATTGTGGTCGGTGCAGGCTCAAAGGGTCAAATGGCCTTTTTCTGCGTTGTAGGGATTCTATTCTTGCTTCAGTCTGTAACAAGTTCGATTGCACATTCCTATCCCATGGGCCAATCTGATGGGACAGTCTTTGCTTCACTCCATTTTCATCTATCCAATTGTAGCTGGACGGGTCCTTAGCATTATCCTATCTTCCCATTCCTTCCACCATCACTCAAGGCTCCATCTTTGACCCCCGTCCTCTTTGATGACTTATGTGCCTCCCACCTGCAGCCGTGAGAGCAACTTGTGAAGTTGCGACCATCACTGTTGGGAATGAATGCAGTCCCAACAGCACTCACTGCTCCCGGAGGCGGGGGGGGAGCAGGTGGGGGGGGGGTCGCTGCTGAGACTAGAAAGCCACTGGCCATTTGAACCCAGAAGGGAGCGGAGGTCTCGCCCTGAGCTGCTTAACGACCCGTCAAATAGCAAACAGGCAAAGAGGAAGGTGGGGGGGTGAGGGGGTAAGCTCAGCCCACTTTGACCTGATTTGATTTGATTTGATTTATTATTGTCACATGTATTAGTGAAAAATATTGTTTCTTGCACACTATACAGACAAAGTATACCATTCATAGAGAAGGAAAGGAGAGTGTGCAGAATGTAGTGTTACAGTCATAGCTAGGGTGTAGAGAAAAATTAACTTAATGCAAAAGTCTGATGGCAGCAGGGGAGAAGCTGTTCTTGAGTCGGTTGGTACGTGACCTCAGAGTTTTGTATCTTTTTCCCGATGGAAGAAGGTGGAAGAGAGAATGTCTGGGGTATATGGGGCCCTCAATTATGCTGGCTGCTTTGCCGAGGCAGCGGGAAGCGCAGACAGAGTCAATGGATGGGAGGCCGGTTTGCATGATGGATTGGGCTACATTCACGATCTTTTGTAGTTCCTTGCAGTCTTGGACAGAGCAGGAGCCATACCAAGCTGTGATACAACCAGAAAGAATGCTTTCTATGGTGCATGTGTTAAAGTTGGTGAAAGTCGTATCTGACATGCCAAATTTTCTTAGTCTTCTGAGAAAGTAGAGGCGTTGGTGGGCTTTCTTAACTATAGTGTCAGCATGGGGGGATAAGTTGTTGGTGACTTGAACACCTAAAAACTTGAAGCTCTCGACCCTTTCTACTTCGTCCCCATTGATGTAGACAGGGGAATGTTCTCTTTTACACTTCCTGAAGTCGATGATAATCTCCTTCATTTTGTTGACAGTGAGGGAGAGATTATTGTTGCCGTACCAGTTCACCAGATTCTCTATCTCATTCCTGTACTCTGCCTCACCATTGTTTGAGATCCGACCCACTACGGTGGTGTCGTCAGCAAACTTGAAAATCGCATTGGAGGGGAATTTGGCCGCACAGTCATAGGTGTATAAGGATTATAGTAGGGAGCTGAGAACACAGCCTAGTGTGGCACCGGTGTTAAGGATGATCGTGGAGGAGGTATTGTTGCCCATCCTTACTGATTGTGGTCTGTGGGTTAGAAGGTTCAGGACCCAGTCACAGAGGGAGGTGCCGAGACCCAGGCCACGGATTTTGGAGATGGGTTTCGTGGGAATAATGGTGTTCATGGCATGAGGGAGGGAACACCAGCCAAGCATAAATTTTTACCCACTGTCTCCTACCTGCCAAGTAATTACAATCCAAATCAAAAGGATACTTCCAATATTGTGCAATTTTATTATTCAGTAACAATTTCTATGAATCCTTATCTAAAAACCTTCTGGATGTCCAGATAGATAATATTGATGGGCAGTCCCATTTCTATCTCACTGCTGACCTACTCAAAACAAAACCATCTAGATTAATCAAACATGACCTACTCGTAACAAAACTGCAGAGAGTCTGCCTGGTCAGTTCGTATTTGTTCAAATACTCTTCCTAATAACAGATTCATATAGCTTCCCCAAAGCTATTGGTCAGTAAAGATTGGTACTGGCACATGGTTTTGCTCTCTCTCTCCCTTCCTAAGTAATGATGAATGGAGAAGAATGACCACAACACCACACAACCCTGACACAGCAACTTCTGCAAGACGTGCCGGATCATCGACACGGATATCACCATCAGACATGAGAACACCATCCACCAGGTGCACGGTACATACTCATGGAACTCCACCAATGTTGTCTACCTTAGGAAAGGATGTCCCGAGACATGGTACATCAACGAGACCAATGTTGTCTACCTCAGGAAAGGATGGTACATCGACGAGACCACGCAGACGCCATGACAACAGATGACCGGACACCATGCAACAACAGCCAGATGGGAGTGCTCCCTTCCAGTTGGGGAAAACTTCAGCAGTCAAGGGCATTCAGCCTCCAATTTTCAGGCAAGCGTTCTCCATGGTGGCATTCAGGACACATGACAACGCGGAATCGCCGAGCAGAAACTGATAGCCAAGTTCCGCACACATGAGGACAGCCTCAACCGGGATCTTGGGTTCATGTCACACTACATGTAACCCCCACCATTTGGCCTGAGCTTGCAAAATCCTACCAACTGTCCTGGCTTGAGGCAATTCACACCTGTTTAACCTGTGATTATCCCTGTCTTCACTCGCACTGTCTGTACCTGTAAAGATTTGATTACCTGTAAAGACTCGCATTCCAACCTTTCTTCACATTCCAATCTGCAATTATCTTGCAATTGTGTCTTTGTCTATATATGCCGTGTTTGTGAAACCTACCTCTCCACTCGCCTGATGAAGGAACAGCACTCCGAAAGATTCCAAATAAACCTGTAGGACTTTCACCTGGTGTTGTGCGACTTCTTATTGTGCTCACCCCAGTCCAACGCCGGCAGCTCCACATCATAAATAATGAAACAAAGCTTCAGTCTAATGGTACAATTCCCAAATCAAAGAGCTTTAAAAATTTTTATAAGCTTTATAATTCTGTAATTTCCGCACCTACTACTTCCAATACCCAACAGGTGAAAACATTAAGGGCTGGAAATGTATCCAGCCTAAGTCCCATTATTCTCTCTATTATCATTTTTAAATTTACATTGAATCTAAAAGTTCCTCCTCTTGATTTTTATTTAGTTTCTCCCTTTTCATGGATATTTTACTCTTTGTTTCTCCACTATGAAAGATGTACTGGTTAGGGTGCATTGGCCATGCTAAATTCTCCCTCAGTGTACCCGAACAGGTGCCGGAGTGTGGCAACTAGGGGATTTTCACAGTAACTTCATTGCAGTGTTATGTAAGCCTACTCGTGACACTAATAAATAAATTTTAACTTTATGAAAATGCATAGATTTCCATTCAATAATTAATTTGTCTATTGCAGTGTCACCTGGCCCTATTTTGGATCCACATCTCTCCATTAGCCACTCTCAGACTCTTAAAGTATTTATTATGAAAGGGTTACCTTTTCCTTTTTTGAAGCTTTTGATATTTTATTTGTGTCTCCTCACTGCTTTCTAAAGTTCTCCCAGCCTTCTGAATTGGCTCTTTTCTTGGCAGTTGTGCAAGGGAAAGATTTGAAAGGGACCTGAGTGGCAGCCTTTTCACACAGAGGATGGTGGGTATATGGAATGAGCTGCCAGAGGAGTTGTGAGGGATTCTGTCTATGCGTAGCCCTGTTCGCTTCAGTCTATGCAAAGACTTCATTTTAACATATTTCTACCTATGCACAATGACATTTAAACGCTAGACTGTAGGGGGTTAACTAACTCTGCTCAGCTGAACGATTGTAGCTAACTTGACTACATGTAGAATCAGAAGGCATGATGGGTTAGCTAACAATTGACTGCATTCCTGAAGGGTACACAATGCAGGCAAACAACAGTTTCCCATAGCAGCAGCTGCGAGGATTGTTTTTCTAGTTGGAGACAGCCTGCGAAAAACACTTGCAATAACAAGATAAGGGTTGAAATATATTTTTGACTTTAGTGTGTGTGTGTGTTCAGTTTTGTGTTCAAATTCATTTCAGTTCAGTTCAGTTCTTAGATTAGAGGGTTTGGCTGTGAAGCCAGACTCCAAGTTTGCTTCTGTAATGTTAATCTTTTAAGTCCTTTTCAATAAAAGAAAACCATTTTAAAACTCATACCAGTGCTGTCCTCTTGTCTCTTTAAATGAATGAATGGACCCAACAAGGTGGTAGAGGCGGGTACAATTACAACATTTAAAAGACATTTGGACAGGTACATGGATGGGAAAGGTTTAGAGGGAAATGGGACTAGTTCCGTTTAGGAAACTTGGTCGGCATGGACGTGTTAGGCCGAAGGGCCTGTTTCCATGCTGTATATCTCTATGACCCTAAGTCACTTCCTTTAGCCTTATACTACATCTTTTTTTATATTCATTTGTGGGACATGGGCATCGCTGACTGGGCCAGCATTTATTGTCCATCCCTAGTTGCCCTTGGAGGGCAGTTGAGAGTCAAACACATTGCTGTGGCTCTGGAGTCACATGTAGGCCAGATTAGGTAAGTAAAGCAGATTTCCTTCCCTAAAGGACATTAGTGAATGAGATGGGTTTTTCTGACAATCGACAATAATTTCAAGGTCATCAGTAGATTCTTAATTCAGATTTTTTTAATGAATTCAAATTCCACTACCTGCCGTGGCGGGATTCAAACCCAGGTCCCCAGAACATTAGCTGAGTTTCTGGATTAACAGGCTAGCAATAATATCCCTAGGCCACTGCCTTACCACAGAAGTTAACCAGAGTACCTTGACTGCACAAGTGGATCTGTTTCGCTTTAGGGTTGCACATTGGTCCTGCATTGTATTAAGTGCTTCCTTTAATACCTCCCACTGTTTGTCTGTAAGTCTGCCTCATAACAGCTCAGAGGCTGTAAGGTGGCAAATGTCACACTGGTGAGGGATGGAGTAGAGGGATGGGAGCTAGGCTGGAAGAGGGGAGTGGTTTGGGAATGTTTGCTGTTGAAATTAGCGGTATGAAGAGGGTGTTGCTTTCCCCAACACCAACATTCCTCACCACAAAACTTGCCAAAAGAAAAGTTTTTTTTTAATAAGTGGGGCAGGAGAGACAATAGAAGAACTTCAGTAGAAGAATTCTGAGGGAAAATGTAACGAAAATAGCTTTTCATCCAATCTAAGAGTGAGAAACAAGCTTTGTTTAATTCCTTTGAATTTCAGCCTCTATGTAGGTCAACAGTACAGATCTTGCCTCTATCAAGCATCTGGCAAAAGGATGCACTCCCTCATTGTTAATCAAAGAACTGAGATACGAAGGAAGCTGCTTCATGCCTATTTCAAATTAATGGTTTTCATCTGTTTATCCCTAAAGAATACTTGCAAGAGAATGTTAATAAAAGGCTAGGGAAAAACATACAAGAGTATCTCAGAGAAGTCACTAAATTGTTACCTGAGGGAGCAAGCATCATGCCCTCCATCTGTTCTGGAATGCCTCGTTCTGCTGTTGAACAGGAAATGTTATCATGAAAGCCTGAAAACTAGGCCTTCAATTAAGACATCATAAGAAATCCTCGAAACCAAGAGAAAATCTCCTAATCAAGCCTTATCAACCAGCCAAAAATTATGTTTATTACAGATTACCTTCTCAATGTCCACATTTGATCCACATTTGATTGCAGGGAGGTGGTGGCCCAATGGTATCATCGTTAGACTATTAATCCAGAAACTCAGCTAATATTCTGGGGACCCGAATTCAAATCCTGCCACGGTAGATGGTGGAATTTGAATTCAATGCAAAATATCTGAATTAAGAATCGACTGATGACCATGAAACCATGTCGATTGTCGGGAAAACCCATCTGGTTCACTAATGTCCTTCAGGGAAGGAAATCTGCCGTCCTTACCTGGCCTGGCTTACATGTGACTCCAGAGCCACAGCAATGTGATTGATTCTCAACTGCCCTCTCAACAAGAGCAACTAGGGATGGGCAATAAATGCTGGCCAGCCAGTGATACCCATGTCCCACGAATGAATAAAAAAAAATGTTGACACAGTGGTTAGCACTGCTGCCTCACAGTGCCAGGGAACCGGGTTCAATTCCAGCCTTGGGTGACTGGCTGTGTGGAGTTTGCACGTTCTCTCCGTGTCTGCGTGGGTTTCCTCCGGGTGCTCCGGTTTCGTCCCACAGTCCAAAGATGTGCGGGTTAGGTTGATTGGCCATGCTAAATTGCCCCTTAGTATCAGGGGGACTAGAGGGTAAATACGTAGGGTGACGGGGATTGGACCTGGGTGGGATTGTTGTTGGTGGGGGCTCAATGGACTGAATGGCCTCTTTCTGCACTGTAGAGATTCTATGATTCTATTTGTACTGACAATAGCCTGTATCATCTCACCAAAATGGCGACAGCACGGTGGCACAATGGTTAACACTGCTGCCTCACAGTGCCAGGGACCCGGGTTCGATTCCCGGCTTGGGTCACTGTCTGTCTGGACTCTGCATGTTCTCCCCGTGTCTGCGTGGGTTTCCTCCGGGTGCACCGGTTTCCTCCCATAGTCCGAAAGACGTGCTGGTTAGGTGCATTGACCCGAACAGGCGCGAGAGCGTGGCAACTGGGGGAATTTCACAGTAACTTCATTGCAGTGTTAATGTAAGCCTACTTGTGACTAATAAATAAACTTTTAAAACTTTAAAAATCCTTTCGCAGCTCCTTCGCTGTCTTGAAATTCCAAGGCCACTTGTCTGAAAACCAATGCTGGATGAGAAGGAATTTCCACCCGTTAAATATCGGGAAGACCAAAGATGTTTAGCACCTGTGACAAACTCTGTTCCCAAGCCACCGACTCCATCAGCTCTCCCTCGCAACTGTTTGAGGTTGAGCCAGATTGTTTGAGACCTTGGTGTCATTAGACAGTGTAGATTCTGACCTCATTTGCACACCAACAGCAAGGCTATCTCTCCATCTCATCAAAGTGGTGGCCCTCGGAGTGCGAATACAAATCAGTACAAATATGAATTTAAAACATTCTGTGCGACGCCCATGGTACATAACCATATAGCCCATGGACCTATATTAATTGGACACCTTACCTTGGCATTGGTGCAATGCGGCACAATGAACTGGGTAAAGCATTGAAGATATGAGATTCATAATCACACTAGACTCTTATTAAAGTTTATTTATTAGTCACAAGCAAGGCTTACATTAACACTGCAATGAAGTTACTGTGAAATTCCCATAGTCGCCGCACTCCGGCACCTGTTCGGGTACACTGAGGGAGAATTTAGCATGCACCTAACCAGCACGTCTTTCGGACTGTGGGGGGGAACTGGGGCACACAGAGGAAACCCACGCAGACACGGGGAGAACGTGCAGACTGCATAAACAGTGACCCAAGTCGGGAACCGTGAGGCAGCAGTGCCACCCCACCCAAATCAGTGGTTAAATGCAGAGTCCAATGCCACTTTAAACCGGAAGATCAAAAGGTTAATTCTTGGCCAGTGTAGAATTGGCTGAACGCAGCAGAGCTGGCAGTAATGGACGTCACAACTGACCTTATCAGTGGAGGAAGGAAAAAAATAACTTTACTTCTGATGGTAATCTCATGTTGGACTACAACAAGTACGGTCAGGATGAAGGTCGATCTAGCCGCCCTCCAACGCTGCACAGCCTGACGACACGCACCCTTGAGAGGAATGGCCAAGTGAGTGAGGCCCAGGTCAGAGGTCATTTGGTTGCTATGGCACCGTGTCCCAGGAGCAGTGGAGGAAGGGGAGAGGGGAGAAAATTGAGATGGAGGGGCAGGGTGGGAGTTAAAGCACTGCAACTTTATGTGACAGCTTTCTGAGGTGCCTGGTGAAACGATTAGTAACGCCCCAGTCTGTCTCAAATTCTTTAAAATCAAAGAAACATTGGTTTGTCAGCTGAAATTAATCCTCGGTGAAAGTCTTTGAACTGAAGAAGCAATTTTAAATGGATTCGATGCAGGAGCAGGATTTTGTTTTCTCGAAAATCCAATAGAAACGTAACAATCAGGAGGGGGAAATTATTTTCCAAAACATTTACTCAGAAGCATTTCCCTGGACATGGATTGTGGCTGACAGTTAATAATCCATTTGGTTTCAGAATTAAAACATAACTCCCTCACCTTATGCTGTAATCATCTCCTTCCCCTCTACCCCATACAAAACCTGCTCCACTATTCATTAAGGACTTAATAGAGAGAATGGCTGAAATACCTAACAGCCTCATTACAACATCTAACACAGTGTCGCAGAATAGGAGCGAATACTTAGGGTTTAAGCTACTGCATATAGGATGCTTCAATACAGTTTATACGCGCCATGCTCCCACTGTAACCCTACATGTGACGGCTGTGTAAACACTATTGACGCAAAAGCAGTAACCGTAAAGAATATCTGTCGTTATTTTAAAAGGTTTGGGGAATCTATACGACGAGAGGTCATAGTCTTAGGATTTTTCCAAAGGCTTGTGAATCTGTGGAATTCGCTACCCCAAAGTGCGGTGGATGCTGGGACAGTGAGTAAATTTAAGGAGGAGTTAGACAGATTTTTAATTGGTAATGGGTTGAAGGGTTATGGGGAGAGGGCAGGAAAATGGGGATGAGGAGCATATCAGCCATGATCGAATGACGGAGCAGACTCGATGGACCGAATGGCCTAATTCTGCTCCGATATCTTATGAACTTATGAACATATAATTGTTTTTAAAAATGTCTGAAAAGGACTTTCATCAATTGTAAAGGGGTCATTTGTAAATTTATTGGATAGTAGGAAACATTGGCTCCATGTAATAGAAAAGTTACAGCACAGAAGGGGGCCATTCAGCCCATCTTGTTCTTGTCAGCCCAAGAATGTTCATCCAGCAGTAACGATACTTCAGTTGCAAGCAATAGCATCACAAAGTAAATTTTTTAAAAAGGTTTAATAAAGAAACTTCACTGCAACAATACTTGGGCCACACCCTGGGCCACACAAGCTCCCCACAAACCCCCATCTGCTTTCTATTCATACCGGGTTGGCTGGTCAGCTGACTACCACAGCATATTACCATTGGTTACATTATAACAGAGGACACCCAGGTGCCCTTTCTAATCCCATCTTCCTGCACCCGGCCCATAGCCCTGTAGCCTACAGCCCTGAAGGTGCAGATCCAGGTACTTTTAAAAAGAGATTAGGGTCTCTTCCTCCACCACCAACTCAGGCAGTGAATTCCAGACACCCACCACCCTTTGCGTAAGAAAAGTTCTTCTTCATGTCCCCTCTACACTCGTCTCGAATCTATGTCCCCTGGTTCTAGAATTCTCCGCCAAGGCAAACAATTTTATAAGTGGCGAGAACTGCAGACAATACTCCAGTTGTGACCTCACCAGTGTCTCATACAATTCCAACATTGTACCCTTACTTTGATACCAGAGTTTTACCGGCACGCCCGCCCCAATTCTGGGGGCGGGCAAGGCTCTGAGAACAGCATTCTCCGTTGACCTCGGGCAGGATTGTATGAACCTCGGGCTGATGTGCCAGTAAAATTCCGCCCTCTACCTCTGCCAATGAAGGAGGGCATTCTATATGCCTTCTTTATAACCCTGTCCACTTAAACTGCTGCCTTTAGGGACCTGTGTACTTATATGGCAAATTCTCTCACTTCTACCCCTCTTAGTATATTCCCATTTATTGTGTATTCTCTCTAACTGTTTGACTTCCCTAAATGCATTACCTCACACTTCCCTGTGTAAATCCACCTATCACTTTACCACCCACTCCACTGACCCATCTATATAATTTTGGAGCTTACAGCTATCCTCTACACTATCCACTTCTTGGCCAATCTTTGTGTCTTCTGCAAATTTCCCAATCGTGCCCCCATGTTCATGTCCAAATCATTAATATATAATACAAACAGTAAGGGTCCTAAAAGCAAGCCCTGCGGAACCACTTGAAACAACTTTCCATTTTCAAAGGCATCAATCGACCATTACCCATTGTTTCCTGTTACTAAGCCAACTTTTGATCCAATTTGCAACGTTACCCTTTTACTTTTACTAGGCTTTTACTTTTTGACCAATCTGCCATGTAGAACCTCGTCAAAAGCCTTACTAAAATCCATGTACACAACATCCACTGCACTACCTTCATCAACCCTCCTTGTCACTTCCGCAAAGAATTCAATCGAAGCAAAACCTTCCGTTAACAAATCCATGTTGACTATCCCTGACTAGTCCATGCCTTTCTATGTGACAGTTAATCTTATCTCTCAGGATTGATTCTACTAATCTATCCACCACCGATGTAAGACTAACTGGCCTATAATTGTTTGGCATTTCCATTGATCCCTTTTTAAACAGTGGAACTGTGTTTGCATTTCTCCAGTCCTCCGGAACCTCCCCTGTATCTAGTGACAATTGGAAAATCATCCTCAGAGCATCTGCTATTTCCTCCTTGACCTCCTTCAGCAGCCTTGGAAATAATCCATCTGGTCCTGGCGACTTATCAACGTTCAAAGATTCCCACCCTTCGAATACTTCCTCTCTCGTTATGATTAATATCTCACAGTGTTCCTTCTGAACTACTAAATCTGCATCATCCTGCTCCTTTGTAAACACGGAGACAAAATATTCATTTAAAATCCTTCCCACAGCCTGTGCATCTACACACAACATCTTCAACTCTGCTCGGTCCCACTTTTTCCTGAATTAACCAATAATCATTAATATACTGGGAAAACATCTTTGGGTTTTCTTTAACTTTACTTGTTAATCTTTTTGGGTGCGCTTTCTTTGATTCCTTTATTTTAGTTTTTACTTCATCCCTACACTATATTCATCTAGGTTATCCACAGTGCTTAGTTCTTTGTGTCTATCGTACAGTTTCTTTTTCTGTTTGATCTTCCCCTGTATTCCTCTAGACAACCAGGGATCTAGATTTGGCAGTACCACTCTTTTTTTTGATGGGGACACTTCTACTTTGTACACTTAGGATCTCGCTTTTTTTGATTTGATTTATTATTGTTACATGTATTAGTATACTGTGAAAAGTATTTTTTCTTGCACGCCATACAGACAAAACATACCGTTCATAGAGAGGGAAAGGAGAGGGTGCAGAATGTAGTGTTACAGTCATAGCTAGGGTGTAGAGATCAACTTAATGTGAGGTAGGTCTATATCACTAGCTAATGTTCTACCTCCATTTTCCTAATCTGAATCTGACCTACCTGATCCTACTCCTGGGATCCCATTCCCCGGACATAGCAACCCTTGACCTGGAAACAGCACCACATTGAAGAACATTAAGGTACTGAAACTGTGTGGCCAACACACAGACGAGAGAGTTGCAATCAAAGAACAAAGAAACAAAGAACAAAGAAAATTACAGCACAGAAACAGGCCCTTCGGCCCTCCAAGCCTGCACCGACCATGCTGCCCGACTTAACTAAAACCCCCTACCTTTCCGGGGACCATATCCCTCTATTCCCATCTCATTCATGTACTTGTCAAGACACCTCTTAAAAGTCACTATCGTATCCGCTTCCATTACCTCCCCTGGCAACAAGTTCCAGGTACCCACCACCCTCTGTGTAAAAAATCTGCCTCGTACATCTCTTTTAAACCTTGCCCCTCGCATCTTAAACCTATGCCCCCTAGTAATTGACTCTTCCATCCTGGGAAAAAGCTTCTGACTATCCACTCTGTCCATGCCTCTCATAATCTTGTAGACTTCTATCAGGTCTCCCCTCAACCTCCGTCGCTCCAGTGAGAACAAACCAAGTTTCTCCAACCTCTCCTCATAGCTAATGCCCTCCATACCAAGCAACATCCTGGTAAATCTTTTCTGTACCCTCTCCAAAGTCTTCACATCCTTCTGGTAGTGTGGCGACCAGAATTGAACACTATATTCCAAGTGCGGCCTAACTAAGGTTCGATAAAGCTGCAACATGACTTGCCAATTTTTAAACTCAATACCCCGGCCGATGAAGGCAAGCATGCCGTATGCCTTCTTGACTACCTTCTCCACCTGCATTGCCACTTTTAGTGACCTGTGTACCTGTACACCCAGATCCCTTTGCCTATCAATACTCTTAAGGGTTCTGCCATTTACTGTATATTTCCTATCTGTATTAGACCTTCCAAAATGCATTACCTCACATTTGTCCGGATTAAACTCCATCTGCCATCTCTCCGCCCAAGTCTCCAACTGATCTATATCCTGCTGTATCCTTTGATGGTCCTCATCGCTTTCAGCAAATCCACCAACCTTTGTGTCGTCCGCAAACTTACTAATCAATCCAGTTACATTTTCCTCCAAATCATTTATATATATTACAAACAGCAAAGGTCCCAGCACTGATCCCTGAGGAACACCACTTGTCACAGCTCTCGATTCAGAAACGCATCCTTCCACTGCTACCCTCTGTCTTCTTTGACCGAGCTAGTTTTGTATCCACCTTGCCAGCTCACCTCTGATCCCATGCGACTTCACCTTCTGCACCAGTCTGCCATGAGGGACCTTGTCAAAGACCTTACTGAAGTCCATGTAGACAACATCCACTGCCCTACCCTCATCAATCAGGAGAGCTGGAGGCAGAAGATGATCAGCACACAGACAGGGACAGAAAGAGAAGTGGAAGGAGAAAAGTTGAACAGGAATTGAGAAGAACCAGATGGATAGGTACCATACAAGAAAGATTGCATGGTCAGAATCCTATTTTCCTAAAAGCTCCATCTGTGGACAAGCGCCCTAGAAGGAAAAGAACTAAAACCTGGATTGGAAGAGCTGTGTAACTGAAATGAGGCCTTCAGGTGGGGGGTGGGGTGGGGGGGGGCGGGGAGCGGAGGGAGGTGGAGGTGGTGGCTACCTTCTAACTTATTGAGATATCTCTGATATCCCTCTGATTAATTTATAGTTAATACTGACCATACTTTTCCTGTCAATTTACGTTGATTCTGTTTTGTGTTAAAGTAATAGTTACAAAAAGGGAAATATTTTTAGTAATTTCTTAATTTGGGGGTCATTCGGTAAATTTGGATATTCTTGTTTACATTCCCATGGAGATCAGAACTTTTTTTGTGGCGCAGGGCACGGTGAGAGGATCATAGAATCATGGAATCCCTACAGAGCAGAAGGAGGCCATTCGGCACATCGAGTCTGCACCAACCACAATCCAACTCTGAGGCCCTATCCCCATAACCCTACTTATTTACCCTACTAGCCCCCTAACACTAAGGGGCAATTTAACATGGTCAATTAACATAACCCGCACATCTTTGGACTGTGGGAGGAAACTGGAGCACCCGGAGGAAACCCACGCAGACACGGGGAGTATGTGCAAACTCCACGCAGGCAGTGATCCAAGGCTGGAATTGAACCTGGGTCCCTGACGCTGTTAGGCAACAGTGCTAATCACTGTGCCATCTTGCCGCCCCCAATGTTTCCTTAGTCTCATAACTCTGCTTTCATGTTGTCCCTCAATTCAGATTCTGAAAGCTCTGACCCATCACCTGGCTCCAGGTAGCTATGCTATTAATTTACCTGCGTACGGCCCAGCGACGGACTCACGGGGCAGAACTTTAGGTGGGAATCGCGAGGCGGTTTCAATTCCGAGTCACGAAGTCACCTCCATCATCAGCCTGCCAGGAAGCGGGATTCTCAGCACTGCTTCCTCACAGCGCCAGGGACCTGGGTTCGAATCCCAACTTGGGTCACTATCTGTGCGGAGTCTGTACGTTCTATGTTCTATGTTCTATGTTCTCCTTGTGTCTGTGTGTGTTTCCTTCAGGTGCTCTGGTTTCCTCCCACAGTCTGAACGATGTGTAGGTTAGGTGCATTGGCCATGCTAAATTCTCCCTCAGTGTACCCAAACAGGAGTGTGGCGGCTAGGGGATTTTCACAGTAACTTCATTGCAGTGTTAATGTAAGCCTACTTGTGACAAATAAATAAATATGTATATAACATTTAGTAATTGGTCTGGAGGCAGGTCTGTTGTCCAATTAAGCAGGCCCAACGCAGGAATGGAAACATTGCAGACTATGGAATAGGCAGGTTAAAAGGCCTTTCCATCAGAACAGGGGAAGCTGACTTAATAGTTGCTCAAAAATACTAGCATCCAAAAAGCAAAATTACTGATTTATAGTACAACCAGGGGATAGGTATATTCAAGAAGGAAGAGAGAATTCAACCGCACGAAACAATGAAGCAAGGAGAATGTGATAGTACTTTCTGATCCAAAGGATGGGATATCCATTTCTGACTTGACATGAAAATATATAACTGAAGGCTATATAAATTGTAGAGTTGTCAGCTGAAACCACTTATTTCTCTGAGAACTCGATACAGGGAGAATAAATTGTAAATGGCTCAGCTATCAGAGGCCAAATGCAATGCAGGTAGAATTAGAATTTGAACCTGCCACAGTCTGAGAACCTCTTTCGTTTTAGAACTGATACACAAAGAGAGTCCCTTTGTGAAGTGCGTTGAGATACTTTTTAATAGGAGTTACAAATTCAGATAGTTAACGATCACTTAAGTCAGAGTGAATATGGCCAGCTAGGATTTCCCACCCAGCCACCAGGTTACAACAGGCAGTGGGAGCCAGTTTAACTCCTTGGTTAAGAAGGAGACCGTTTGGCCCATCGAGTCTGCACCGACTCTCTGAAAGAGCATCTTATCCAGGCCCCCCCCCCCCCCACACCCCCCAACTCTGTCCCCATAACCCTGCGCACTTACCATGGCCAATCTACTTAACCTGCACATCTTTGGACTGTGGGAGGAAATCGGAGCACCCGGCGGAAACCCACGCAGACATGGGGAGAATGTGCAGACTCCAGACCGACAGTCACCCAAGGCCGGAATCGAACCCGGGTCCCTGGTGTTGTGAGGCAGCAGTGCCACCGTGCCCTCCCTGGCTGCTTAGGTGTTGCACTAGCCATGGAGCTCACTATAGATGGGAATATACATCACTGGCTGCCAAACCCATTGTGTGGCTTGAATTTGTGAAAGGTTAGGCAGAGAGGGTGAGTGGGATTTATGGCCGTGCTCGTTCCGAAACAGTAAAATCCCGCCTGAGGTCAATGGACCTTCCCATTGTCCGCCCCTCGCCCGCTCCGAGTCCCTCAGCGGGCGGGACGGTAAAATTCCAGCTGGTGTCTTCATTTTGAGGCAGCCTCTCTCTCAGTTACCGTTATTGCACCCTGCTGCTCAGAAAGCCTTTGATTGGCCCTCCAGCTTTGAACCGCTGCAGTCCCTGAGGTGTAGGTGCACCCACAGTGCTGTTAGAGAAGGAGTTTCAGCATATTTTTGTCCAGCTTATTTTTAGTGCACCTTCACACTTTTTTCTCCCGTTGTATGTACAAATCTTTCAAACATCACCAGATGTCTCAGAGCACTTAACTGCCAATAATGTATCTATCAATACATTTATAATGTAGTCACTGCTGTCACATAGGGAAAGCGACAACCAATTTGCACACAGCAAGCTCCCACAGGCACTATTATGCATCTGCTTAATTGAAAAGAGGTGAAATTCCTTCTTACTAGGCCCCGGGATAATGCTTGGTGATCCATCATATCCAATAGCCCATGATCCGAGTGGCATTCATAGAATCATAGAATCATAGAATCCCTACAGTACAGAAAGCTGCGTATCAAGGGTGGCAGATACATGGGAATACCCCCACCTGGAAGCTCCCCTCCAAACTATCGTCCTGATTTGGAAATATATCGACGTTCCTTCACAGTCGCTGGGTCAAAATCCTGCAACCCCCTCCCTCACAGCACTGTGGGTGTACCTACACCTCATGGACTGCAGTGATTGAAGAAGGCAGCTCACCACCACCTTCTGAAGAAAAACTAGGACTGGACAATGAAGGCTGAACTAGCCAACAAAGCCCACATCCCATAAATGAATTTTTAAAAAGTCAGCATGGTGAGTGGTTTGGAGGGGAACTTCTGGGTGGTGATGTTATCAGATATCCGCTGCTCTTGTCTTTCTAGGTTGCAGGTTTGGGAGGTGCTGTCTCAGGACCTTTGGTGAGTTCCTGCAGTGCACCTTGTGAATAGTACACACGGCTGCCGCTATTTGCCTTTGGTGGAAGGAGTGAATGTTTGTGGAAGGGGTAGTAATCAAGCGGCCTGTTTTGTCCTGGATGATGTTGGGCTTTTTGAGTGTTGTTGAAGCCACACTCATCCAGGTAAGTGGGGAGCATTCCATCACACTCCTGACTTGTGCCTTGTAGATGGTGGACAGGCTTTGGGGAGCCCAAAGGTGAGTCACTCGTTTCAGGATCCCCAGCCTCTGACCTGCTCTGGTAGCCACAGTATTTATATGGCTAATCCAATTCAGTTTCTGGTCAATGGTAACCCCAGGATGTCAGTAGTGAAGGATTCAGCGATGGTAAAGCCATTGAACATCAAGCGGCGAAGGTTAGATCCTCTCTTGTTGGAGATGGACATTGCCAGGCACTTGTGTGGTATGAATGTTATGATAGTTTGATGATCACCTGTACTGTAACTAGCTTTCTATTCCAGATTTATTAATTGAATCTTAATTCCTGTGACGGTATTTGAACCCATTCGACTGGTCGTCTGGATTACTAATCCAGTGACATTACCACGAGACCATCAACTCCCCACACACTCTTGCTGTGAATCAAAGGTTGCGTGTACAAGGTCCGTTCTAGCACCATGAGTCCTACTCTAAGCTGGCACTTCAGTACATTAGTAAGAGAGTGCTGCAACATTGGAGGTGCTGTGTGTCATTCTGATGAAATGTGAAACCATAACCCTGTCCGCCCTTTTACCCAGGTATAAAAATCCACTACACTATTTTGAAGAAGGCTGGGGGAGCTTGCCCTGATCAAACTTTACCCCTCAATTAAAATTACTATCAGGAGAAACCTGGCCAGAGTGGGACATGGGCATCGCTGGCTAACCAGTATTTATTGTCCATCCCTAGCTGCCCTTGTTCAGAAGGAGTTGACAATCAACCACATTGCTGTGGCTCGGGAGTCACATGTAGGCCAGACCAGGTAAGGACGGCAGATTTCCTTCCCTAAAGGACATCAGTGAACTAGGTGGATTTTTTCAACAATTGACAATGGTTTTAAGGTCATCAGTACATAGAACATAGAACATAGAACATTACAGCGCAGAACAGGCCCTTCGGCCCACGATGTTGCACCGACCAGTTAAAAAAAAACTGTGACCCTCCAACCTAAACCAATTTCTTTTCGTCCATGAACCTATCTACGGATCTCTTAAACGCCCCCAAACTAGGCGCATTTACTACTGATGCTGGCAGGGCATTCCAATCCCTCACCACCCTCTGGGTAAAGAACCTACCCCTGACATCGGTTCTATAACTACCCCCCCTCAATTTAAAGCCATGCCCCCTCGTGCTGGATTTCTCCATCAGAGGAAAAAGGCTATCACTATCCACCCTATCTAAACCTCTAATCATCTTATATGTTTCAATAAGATCCCCTCTTAGCCGCCGCCTTTCCAGCGAAAACAATCCCAAATCCCTCAGCCTCTCCTCATAGGATCTCCCCTCCATACCAGGCAACATCCTGGTAAACCTCCTCTGCACCCTCTCCAAAGCCTCCACATCCTTCCTGCAATGTGGGGACCAGAACTGCACACAGTACTCCAAGTGCGGCCGCACCAGAGTTGTGTACAGTTGCAACATAATGCTACGACTCCTAAATTCAATCCCCCTACCAATAAACGCCAAGACACCATATGCCTTCTTAACAACCTTATCTACTTGATTCCCAACTTTCAGGGATCTATGCACACATACACCTAGATCCCTCTGCTCCTCCACACTATTCAAAGTCCTCCCGTTAGCCCTATACTCAACACATCTGTTATTCCTACCAAAGTGAATTACCTCACACTTCTCCGCATTAAACTCCATCCGCCACCTCTCGGCCCAACTTTGCAACCTGTCTAAGTCTTCCTGCAAACTACGACACCCTTCCTCACTGTCTACCACACCACCGACTTTGGTGTCATCAGCAAATTTGCTAATCCACCCAACTATACCCTCATCCAGATCATTAATAAATATTACAAACAGCAGTGGCCCCAAAACAGATCCCTGAGGTACACCACTTGTAACCGCACTCCATGATGAATATTTACTATCAACCACCACCCTCTGTTTCCTATCCGCTAGCCAATTCCTGATCCAATTTCCTAGATCACCCCCAATCCCATACATCTGCATTTTCTGCAGAAGCCTACCATGGTGAACCTTATCAAACGCCTTACTAAAATCCATATATACCACGTCCACTGCCTTGCCCCCATCCACCTCCTTGGTCACTTTCTCAAAAAACTCAATAAGGTTAGTAAGGCACGACCTACCTGCCACAAAACCATGCTGACTATCACCTATCAATTCATTACTCTCCAAATAACTATAAATCCTATCCCTTATAATTTTTTCCAACATCTTGCCGACAACAGAAGTGAGACTCACCGGTCTATAATTCCCGGGGAAGTCTCTGTTCCCCTTCTTAAACAATGGGACAACATTCGCTAACCTCCAATCTTCTGGTACTATACCAGAGGCCAACGACGACCTGAAGATCAGAGCCAGAGGCTCTGCAATCACTTCTCTTGCCTCCCAGAGAATCCTTGGATAAATCCCATCCGGACCAGGGGATTTATCTATTTTCAGACCCTCCAGAATATCCTGCACATCCTCCTTATCAACTGTAATACTGTCTATTCTACTCCCTTGCAACCCAGTGTCCTCCTCAGCTATATTCATGTCCCCTTGCGTGAACACCGAAGAGAAATATTGGTTCAATGCTTCACCAATCTCCTCCGGTAGATTCTTAATTCCGGATTTTTTTTATTGAATTCAAATTCCACCACCTGCCGTGGCGGAATTCGAACCTGGGTCCCCAGAACATTAGCTGAGTTTCTGGATTAGTAGGCTAGCGATAATATCACTAGTCTTGCCTCACAACTTAACCATAGTACCTTGCCTGCACAAATGGATCTGTTTCAACCACATTGCTGTGGGTCTGGAGTCACATGTAGGCCAGACCAGGTAAGGACGGCAGATTTCCTTCTTTAAGGACATTAGTGAACCAGATAGGTTTTCCGACAATCGTTTCATGGTCATCAGTAGATCCTTAATTCCAGATTTGTTTTTAGGTGAATTCATGGGGCGGCACGGTAGCACAGTGGTTAGCACTGCTGCTTCACAGCTCCAGGGACCTGGGTTCGATTCCCGTCTTGGGTCACTGTCTGTGTGGAGCTTGCGCATTCTCCCTGTGTCTGTGTGGGTTTCCTCCGGGTGCTCTGGTTTCCTCCCACAGTCCAAAGATGTGTGGGTTAGGTTGATTGGCCATGCTAAAAATTGTCCTGAGATGCGTAGGTTAGAAGGATTAGTGGGTAAATATGGGGGTAGGGCCTGGGTGGGATTGTGATCGGTGCAGACTCGATGGGCCGAATGGCCTCTTTCTGTACTGTAGGGTTTCTAATTCTAATTCTAATCTGCCGTGGCGAGATTCAAACCCGGGTCCCCAGAACATTAGCTGAGTTTGTAGATTAATAGTGTAGCAATAATACCACTAGACCATCACCTCCCTTGCTCAGCTTGCTTTGCACAAATACCTGCTGCCTTGCTGACAATACAATAGGGCTCGAAATGTGTTGCATTGGCTGCAAAATGGGTGTCTTGATGTTGTATAAGGCGCTATATAATATGTCATTGTCTTCTCTGTACACTTGACTATGCACATATTAAACTGAGGAACTCCCGTCCTCCACCCACAACCCACACCCCCCCCCCCACTCCACTATCAAATTCACACAGTTTGATGCTCACACAGAATAGATTAGCTCCTCGTTATGCAGAATTAATCAGTTCACATGACAGAATGACAAACTTTCCCTTCAGCTGTGAAAGGTTTTGCTCTGCTATTTTTACTATCACTAGAAGAACAGTCTGTAGTAATCAGATACTGATTTCATGGCCACTGATTAATCCCGTCAATGATTCATAGTCATTTTAATCCATTTACCTTGCCCTTTGAACTAGTCACTTTGATTTTTGTAGCTTAGAAAGGATGTGTCCTCGGTTAAAGGAAGTTCATTTTTCTCTCACTCACCTTCAAAGGGACTGGAGTTATGGAGGAATGGGAATCAGGCTGTGAGGGCAGGGACAAGATGAGGGGGCGCGAGGGGTCACAAGGCTGCAACCCCCACAAGTTTTTAATATTGATACAAAACATATGTGTCAATTGCTAATGAATTAACCCATCGGCTATGTGTGGCACAGTGGCACAATGGTTAGCACTGCTGCCTCACAGCACCAGGGATTCAGGTTTGATTCCCAGCTTGGGTCACTGCCTGTACACATTCTACCCGTGTCTGCGTAAGTTTCCTCCCGGTGCTCCGGTTTCCTCCCACAGTCCAAAAACATGCTGGTTAGGTGCATTGGCCATACTAAATTCTCCCTCAGGGTATCCAAACAGTGCTGGAGTGTGGCGATTAGGGGATTTTCACAGTAACTTCATTGCAGTGTTAATGTAAGCCTACTTGTGACTAATAAATGAAGTTTGAACTTCAATTGGCTGTGCCCATGTATCCTGTAACTCTTCATGAATCCAATCAGTACACCTCACTCCCTCACCTAATTCTAACTCAAAACCCTGACCTTAATCTTAACCCTAATGCTTGCCCTCTTGGCATTCTGTTTGACCCTTTCAAGGAGGTTATGCTACTGACCCCAGATAACCTCCACCGTAAAGACTTTGTACTTCCACCTCTTCCCCTTTCGCGACCTATCTGTTGGAGGAAACCTCACCAATGCAGTTATTATCTGGCCCAACTATTCAATTATTCTCCTGGCCAGAATTCTATCCTACCCCATCTCGTATTCTCGTGCTTCGAAAGGTTAGTCATGGCACAAATCAATTCCAGCCTCCCAGATTGCCTGGATCCACTACAGTTTGCTTACCGCCGCAAAAGGTCCACAGCAGATGCCATTTCCCTGGCCCTACACTCAACCCTGGAACACCTCGATAACAAGGACACCGATGTCAGACTCCTATTTATTGACTACAGCTCAGCCTTCAACACCATTATTCCTGCGAAACGCATCTCCAAACTCAGTGGCTTGGGCCTCGGCTCCTCCCTCTGCGACTGGATCCTAGACTTCCTAACCCACTGCAATCAGTAAGGATAGGCAACAACACCTCCCCCATGATCATCCTCAACACCGGTGCCCCACAGGGCTGTATTCTCAGTCCTCTACTATACTCCTTATACACCTATGACTGTGTGGCCAAATTTCCCTCCAGCTTAATTTTCAAGTTTGCTGATGACACCACCGTAGTGGGTAAGATCTCAAACAATGACGAGACAGAGTACAGGAATGAGATAGAGAATCTGGTGAACTGGTGCGATGACAATAATCTCTTCCTCAATGTCAACAAAACAAAGGAGATTGTCATCGACGTCAGGAAGTGTAGAGGAGAACATGCCCCTATCTGCATCAATGGGGACGAAGTAGAAAGGGTCGAGAGCTTCAAGTTTTTAGGTGTTCAAATCACCAACAACCTGTCCTGGTCCCCCCATGCCGACACTATAGTTAAGAAAGCCCACCAACACCTCTACTTTCTCAGAAGACTAAGGAAATTTGGCATGTTAACTACGACTCTCAGCAGCTTTTACAGATGCACCATAGAAAGCATTCTTGCTGGCTGTGTCACAGCTTGGTATGGCTCCTGCTCCGTCCAAGGCCGCAATAAACTACATAGGGCCATGAACGAAATTCAGTCTATCGCACAAACCAGCCTCCCATCAATTGATTCTGTCCCCACTTCCCTCTGCCTTGGAAAAGCAGCCAGCATGATCAAGGACCCCACGCACCCCAGACATAATCTCTTCCCCCTTCTCCCATCGGGAAAAAGATACAAAGCCTGAGGACATTTATGAACCGACTCAAGAACAGTTTCTTCCCTGCTGCCATCAGACTTTTGAATGGACCTACCTTGCACTAAGTTGATCTTTCTCTACACCCAGGGACCTGGGTTTGATTCCTGGCTTGGGTCATTCTCTATGTGGAGTTTGCACATTCTCCCCGTGTCTGCATGGGTTTCCTCTGGGTGGTTTCCTCCCACTGTCCAAAGATATGCGGGTTCGGCTGATTGGCCATGTTAAATTGACCCTAGCGTCAGGGGGATTAGTAGGGTAAATATGTGGGGTTACGGGAATATGACCTGGGTGGGGTTGTGGTCAGTGCAGACTCAATGGGCTGAATGGCCTCCTTCTGCACTGTCGGGATTCTATGATTCTATTCTATGAGCCGAGCTATGACTGTAACACTACATTCTGCACCCTCTCCTTTCCTTCTCTATGTACGGTATGCTTTGTCTGTATAGCGCACAAGAAACAATACTTTTCACCATATGCTAATACATGTGACAATAATAAATTAAATCAAAAATCCTAAACAATGCTGTTTTTCCTGATCCATGTTAGCTCTCTGTCATCCAATCTTTCCAGTTTAAAATTCTCATTACATAACAAGAGAAAATGCTGGAAAATCTCAGCAGGTCTGACAGCATCTGTGGAGAGAGAACAGAACCAACATTTCGAGTCTGGATGACCCTTCGTCACAACTCATCCTTGTGTACAAATCCTTCCATCTCTGTAACTTTGTCCAGTCCTGCCACCCCCTCAACCCACCCAAAACCCTGAATTTGCCCATCCTCTGACTCTGGCATTCAGTCCATTTCATCCCAAAACATGCTTTCAGCCGCCTACCCCTGTGTTCTGGAAGCCCCTCCCTTATAGTTAAGAAAGCCCACAATGCCTCTACTTTCTCAGGAGACTAAGGAAATTTGGCATGTCCGCTACAGTTCTCGCCAACTTTTACAGATGCACCATAGAAAGCATTCTTTCTGGGTGTATCACAGTTTGGAATGGTTCCTGCTCTGTCCAAAACCACAATAAACAACAAAGGGTCATGAATGGGTCATGAACGAAGCTCAGTCCATCACACAAACCAGTCTCCCAGCCATTGACTCTGTCTGTACTTCGTACTAACATGGGTCAGAAAAGACTGCGTTGGTGAGGATATTTGATTTGATTTATTATTGTCACATGTACTGGTATACAGTGAAAAGTATTGTTTCTTGTGCGCTATACAATGTCTACCATACATACAGAAGGAAAAGAGAGAGTGCAGAATGGAGTGTTACAGTCATCGCTAGGGTGTAGAGAAAGATCAACTTAATGCAAGGTAAGTCCATTCAAAAGTCTGATGGCAGCAGGGAAGAAGCTGTTCTTGAGTCGGTTGGTACTCCCTTTAAGGCTCCATTTAAAGCCCACTTTCTTGATCCAACTTGTGGTCACCCCTTTTAAGAAGTCTTCTTGCTTTGGCAACCATGTGTTCCCTTACACCCGTTTGAAGCACTGTTGAGAAGTGCTTCTACATTACAGCTGCTGTACCCATTGGTACACTGGTGCCATGGTGATTTTACAGAATTTGTACTTCACAGGACTAGGTTAATAATCCCACGCAACCGTTTAATAAAAGAAAACACGAGCAGCAGTAAAGGTGACCATGAAGCAGCCATAGAAACCCATCCTTAAATTTTTAAAGTTTATTTATTAGTGTCACAAGTAGGCTTACATTAACACTGCAATGAAGTTACTGTGAAAATTCCCTAGTCGCCACACTCCGGCACCTGTTCGGGTACACTGAGGGAGAATTTAGCATGGCCAATGCACCTAACCAGCACGTCTTTCGAACTGTGGGAGTAAACCGGAGCACCCGGAGGAAAGCCACACAGGGTGGGGAGAATGTGTATAGACTCCACACAGACAATGACCCAAGCCGGGAATCGAACCTGGGTCCCTAGCACTATGAGGAGGCAGTGCTAAGCACTATGCCCCTGATTCACTAATGACTTTAAGGGGATGGAATCTCCTGTTTTTACCTGATCTCAGTGATATATTACTCCTGTCCCATAGGGACACGATTGACTCTTAATTCCCTTCAGAAATTACCTTGGAAGTTATTCTCTTGCACCTGTAGATATGCAACTTATCTCCAAACAGAATAGGCTAGGAATTCAAGAAGTTAACCATAGGCCTTTAATGCTACTCAGATTGACTTACAGCATTTTGTTGGCAATTGTACGAATGATGTCAGGGGGACGTATTTTACACAGAGGGTGGTGGGGGCCTGGAATGCACTGCCAAGCAAGGTGATTGAGGCGGACACGCTATCTAGATAGCCACATGAACAGACTGGGAATAAAGGGATACAAAAGCACAAGAGCGGCACAGGTTTGGAGGGCCGAAGGGCCTGTTCCTGTGCTGTATTGTTCTTTGTTCTTTGAGAGCAGGAAAATTATGATAATACCAATGAAAACTCCCGATAAATCCCATTGATTCTCAGCTCTGACTCCAACCTAAGGATTCCTTAAGCCAGTTGCCAAGAGATTGGTTTCTATTAATAACTTAGGCAGATAGTTATTTTCAACTTCTGGGGTGGGATTTTATGGCTTTGCTCGTCCCGAAACCGTAAAATCCCACCCGAGGTCAAAAGACCTTTCCATGGTCCACCCCTCGCCCGCTCCGATTCCCGTGGTGGGCAGGCCAGTAAAATTCCGGCCCTGGAGTCTGGAGATCAGAAATAATTTTGCTTCAGGTTTGTAATACATTGAGTATTGCATTGTGTATTTTGTCCACTTAAGGCTACTAGACACATATACCAGCAGAGGGAGTCTAGAATGAGAATCAATTAATCCATTTAACAACACATGCAACACTTCTGAATCTTGTTGAATCTTATTCCCAGAGATGTCACAAGATTGGCAAGAATTTGCAAAAAGTGCATTCTTTGGAAAGCTTGTTATTTAACCTTAGTCTCTGCTTAGCAGCAGGAGGGTCTTAACCCACCATGTATGAATCACCATTTTATGGAGGATGTGTAAATGCTCTTGAAGAACAGATAAGGTATGTTTAAGTGTCATGATCTGAAGTTATTTAAACCCCAACATCAAAATGAAAAAGAAAAAGGCTGCAACTTTCAGTTGGAATTTTTAAAAAGCCACCCACTGCTGGAGTACATTGACTGACAGGCCATCTGGTGTAGCTTAGAAAAACACATTAACCATCTGTTCCTACAGTTTAAAAAAACTGCATTATTGGATATTGTCTGATAATTGCTGTTATGGCTGAGCATATTATGAGTGCTTGGCTGAGTTTCAAAAGCTCCAAAACCACTTATCTCAGCAGGGGCTTTGGGAAATGCTATTAAAGGATTAGCTGTTTTTGATGTGGTGAGTGAATAGAACTTAATTTGTTTTTACAACAGATTGACCATGTGAAGAGATTTACAATTTTTGAATAGGTTTCATGAATGAAAGCTTCTATTCAGTATCACATGGTGAGAATGCTCTTAGATTAGTAGTTGCAATTGGTGCAATGGAGGCTATGGGGGACATGGAGATATTAGGGATATGGAGATGGCATGGGGATTTGAGGGGGCATGGAAGTGACATGGGCGTATGTGGGTTTGGGGGCATGTGGGTGGTTGGTGGGTGAGAGGTAAGAGAGAGAGGGCCTCATAGCCTTTTATACAATTAGGCCAAAGCCTCAAAGAACTGAAGTGAGCCCACCTCAGCACCTAGCCGTCTCCATAGCTGCCCTGAACAGCCTCTAGAGATGGAGGACCAGACACCATCCCACTCCCACCTCCATGAAATTAAAATATGGCGAGCAGGGGCCCTTTAAAAGGAAATAGGCATGGCCATGTCGGAAATTTAATTTCCTGTCTCAAGCTTCCCAGCACAATGGCGAAAATCGGGCTCAAAGTCACGTGAGATGTCAGCTATGGCTCAGTGGAACACTCTCGCCTCTGAGTCAGAAGGTCCTGCGTCCTTAGTTGCACTCCAGGGACGTGAGTTCCTGTGTACTGAGTCAGATTTGTGGTACCTCAGAGGACACATTAATCCAAAGCCCCCTTCTGCCTTCCCAGATGGATGTTAAAGATCCCACAGCAACGTCTGAAGAGGAGCAGAGAAGATTTTCCTGGAGTCCTGGATGTGAATGAAAGCTTCTATTCAGTATTCCTCAACCAGCATCACTGAAACACATTGTGATGTTATAGAATATATAATCCAGAAAACTAGACCAATATTCCAGAGAATTGAAGTTCAAATCCCACCTGGCAGCTAATTAAACATTTTGGCATCAGTGAAACGATAATGCTGCAATGGTGGAAACCCATTTTTATAAGTTTAAGTTTATTTATTAGTGTTAAAAGTAGGCTTACATTAAGACTGCAATGAAGTAACTGTGAAAATCCCCTAGTTGCCACACTCTGTCACCTGTTCGGGTACACTGAGGGAGAATTTAGAATCCACCTAACCAGACTCTGCGCACTCTGTGACCCAAGCCAAGGATCAAACCCGGGCCCCTGGCGCTGTGAGGCAGCAGTGCTAACCACTGTGCCACCGTGCCACCTATTTGGTTCACTAATGAGCTTTAGGGAATTAAATCTGTTGTTTCCACCTGATCTTGTTTATTAATTACTCTCGTCCCACAGGGTATGATAGACACTTAATACTTAACCATTGAAGTTATTAGTTATTGGACATATCGAGTGATATCTAATGGAGACCGTGGGGGTCTCACCTGCTGAATGGTGATCTAGCAAGAGTCTTTTTTGGTCTGCTGTGGGGGAGGCCCATTGCATTAGACATTTAATTGGGCAGCAAGGAGTGGTCCCAGGATCAACGACAAGGACCTCAGGGTAGAATCGCACCCCCCACCCCCCCCAAACAAGCCAATCAGAGGTTGGCAACTATGCATTGCTCGGCAGCGCCACCTGGAAGGTGGTGGCTGCTGCTGGTAATGCACTCACCCGAGGTCCAGGATTGCCAAGTGACCCAGGTGAGCAACAGCAGGAAGTGGCTAAGTGGTATTATCACTCGGCTATTAATCCAGAAACTCAACAAGCTGAGGGTCTGGGTTCGAATCCCGCCACGGCAGATGGTGGAATTTGAATTCAACAAAAAATATCTGGAATTAAGAATCTATTGGTGATTGTCGATTGTTGGAAAAATCCATCTGGATCACTAATGTCCTTTAGGGAAGGAAATCTGCCATCCTTACCCAGTCTGGGCTACATGTGACAGCCACAGCAATGTCATTGACTCTCAACTGCCCTCCGAACAAGGGCAACTAGGGATGGGCAATAAATGCTGGCCCAGCCAGCGACACCCATATCCTGCGAATGAATAATAAAAGAGGAAGGGTCCCAAGGTGGGGTTGTGTAGGGGGGTAAGGGGATCCACAGAAAGGGCATGGGGATGATGGGGTGTGTTCTCAGCCCACTCCCCCTTCCTGATGCCACATCCCTCAATCAGACATTAAATGACTTTGAACGAAGGACCCCCTCCGGAATCCTGCGAACAACCCTGATGGGGTTTTCTTTTCTGACTTCCCACGTGGAGAATCCCTCGCTTGCCACTGAGTGAATACGAGCGGTGACAGAATGAGAACTTAAAGTGGCCAATAATTGTCCACTTGAGGGCCTCAGTTGGAAGTAGGGCAGGTAGATTGTCTACGACACTCCCTGTCCAATCAGGGTGGAGGCAGAATTGCTGCCGGTCACCCTCCTGCCTAAGTAAGTGTCACCTAGGGGAGGGGGGTGATAAGGCAGCAGGGGGAGGCATTAATTTCTACATTAAACACTTGGGAACTGACTAAAGAAAATGTTCAAGTTTGACCCAGACTGGGACATCTCTGGAGTCAATGAGATTCTTCAACACTGATGATAAAATTCCATTCGTGCTGTCGTCTTATCTTTATCACACTGATGTTTAAGGGATCTTGCCATGAGCAAATTGGTTGCACCTTTTCTGATGTAACAGTTCCAAAGCACTTCATTGTCTGAGGAGAATTTTGTGGACATTCTATAGTTGTGAAGGGTACTTCGTAAATGTGATTCTCTCTTTCGTTCATTTGTCCACTTCCTCAACTCACAATCTTGTGTAAAGTTTTAAAGTTTATTTATTAGTGCCACAGGTAGGCTTACATTGACACTGCAATGAAGTTACTGTGAAAATCCCCTAGTCGCCACACTCCGGCGTCTGTTCGGGTTCACTGAGGGAGAATTTAGCGCGGCCAATACACCCTAACCAGCACATATCTACCCTGATAATCCCCACGACACTAGGGTCAGTTTACCGTGGCCAATCAACCTAACCCGCACATCTTTGGACTGTGGGAGGAAACCGGAGCACCCGGAGGAAACCCACGCAGACACGGGGAGAATGGGCAAACTCCGCACAGACAGTGACGCGAGCTGGGAATCGAACCCAGGTCCCTGGCTCTGTGAGGCAGCAGTGCTAACCACTGTGTCACCGTGCCACCGTATGTGCAGTTGTTGGAACACAGAAAGACATGTCCTATTCTACCAAGACAAGATTTGCGCTGTACTTGAGCCTAGAGATCGGCTGTGACAGGGAGCTGTTTAACAGATGCTGTCAGAGTCGTGTGATTATTGAAACGCTAATGACTGTATCTCTGCTGATGTTAATTTATTTCCCTCCCACTGTCACAGTAACGCTTCCCCATGAGACAATAATGTTAACGCTCTCATATCAACACTCTGCTTAAAACAAACTATCCCAGAACCACAATGTACACAGGAAGAAAGAGATGTTGGAATTAATTGGAATCCTTTTTCACTCTTTCATTTCATTCTAATGATTCCATTCGCTCTCCGAGATTTGCCTGGTGAGTTTGGCCATGTGTTTTCAAAGTAAATAACGTCCCATTTATTCTTGGTTATTTTGATCTGCGAGTTTGCTCAGACTGTGAATTTTTGACAGCAGGATGTACAAACCTTTCAAGCATTAAGGGAGAAAGGAAGACTTGCATTTATGTAGCGCCTTTCCCAATCACAGCTACATTGGCGGTAAAGCCCTTTGAGATGGCCGGGGGTTGGAAAAGGTGCTATATAAATGTAAAGTCATTCCTTTCTTTTGAAGACGTGAATCTTGTGAGGCCATGCTGTAAAATAACAGCTATGGGGTCATTACAAACAGGGGACTGAATTATCTCCCGCTGCTGTTAGGTTGCCTTTACCATTCTAAGACAACTTCACTCAGTCAATCCGGTAACTCAGACAGGCAGACAGCAAAGGCGGAATCTGGAAAATGACAAGCATCCTGTAATTGGCAATAAAGACAAATGTTGGGGCCAGCCCGTAATGCGATCCACTG
Organism: Mustelus asterias; assembly: GCF_964213995.1. Lineage (NCBI taxonomy): Eukaryota > Metazoa > Chordata > Chondrichthyes > Carcharhiniformes > Triakidae > Mustelus > Mustelus asterias. The sequence goes on from NC_135822.1 coordinate 36,154,568, forward strand.
TCATTGGGAATACTAGCTGCAAGCAATCCAAAGGCTTGGCTCCGACTGTGAGGCAACACTGCCACCTACTACTCACTGGCAGCAGCGACTGGCCCCACCTGCTGGGTACACCTCCTGCATCCTTGTTATTTGAGGTGTGGCCCAATTCAAAACCAGATTCCCTGTTCCTTTTAACACAAACTGGTGGAATTAATGAGGCTGAATAAAGTGACCTGCAGTTTAACAGCGCCACATATAAAGCTCCAGTGCTTTTATTATATAATATAGACAGGAACATTATACACAGTGACGCGTGGTGTGTTATATAAGTTGATTTGTCATGAAACATAATCTCTGCCAGTAATTGATTCTCTGCTCCCTTCCTGTCAGCCAGTTCTTTGTCGCCCTCTCTCTGCCTTTCTGTTTGTGTCACACTCTCCTGCTGTCTCTAACCTGCCTCTCACACACCATTACCTTTCTGCTGCTTGAACCTGTTCACGTTTTTTTCTATTAATTCGTGGGACATGGGCATCGCTGGTGGCCAGCATTTATTGCCCATCCCTAGTTGCCCTTGAACAGGTGGTGGTGAGCTGCCTTCTTGAATCGCAGTAAGAGTTCAAACAACAGCAGGTTAAAGTCCAACAGGTTTATTTGGTAGCAAATGCCATTAGCTTTCGGAGCGCTGCTCCTTCGTCAGATGGAGTGGATTTTCACAGTAACTTCATTGCAGTGTTAATGTAAGGTTTACTTGTGACTAATAAATAAACTTCAAATGTCCTCTCGACTTTCTCTCCTTGGAAAACAACACCAGCTTCTCCAATCTATCCAAGTAACTGAAGCTTTCCACGTATTACTCAGTGATATATAATAATACTCCTGTGAAATACCTTGGAACATTTTGTTACATTAAAGCTGCTATATAAATACAAATTGTTGTTGTTTCCTCCTCTTCTTCATTCCTGGGACAATTCTTGTAACTCTTTCCTGCACTCCCCCTGTACAATGTTTGCATCCTTCCTGAAATGTGATGCCCAGAGGTTAGACTCAATACACTGGTTAATGTTGAGCCAATGCTTTATAAAAGGCTCATCGTAGCGTCCTTGTGTTTTCTATGCTGTTATTAATAATATTCTAAATTCCTTTTGCCTTGTTAACCACTTTCTAAACCCAGATTGTGGCGGTGATTCTGAGCCCACCTTCGCCCCGAGCAAAACGGCAAAGTTGGTGCAAATTCTCACGTGGGTATAGTGGGATATGGGCCAAACACGGGCAATTGGGACTAGCTTAGGGGCGGCACGGACAGGTTGGGCCCAGGGGCCTGTTTCCATGCTGTAAACCTCTATGACTCTATGACCCTAATCAGAAAATGAGACTCTTGCCAGCAAGGCATCATTTCCTGGTTTTACCCATCCTCTCATCAATAATGTAAGAAGCAGGAAACATATCAGAATAAATTGTAATAAATTTAAATATAATTAATGGGCTTCCCCACCATATGTTCCACCCTCACTGAATATATAAGTCTGAAGCTTATTTATTAGTGTCACAAGCAGGCTTACATTAACACTGCAATGAAGTTACTGTGAAAATCTGCTAGTAGCCACACTCCAGCGCCTTTTCGGGTACACTGAGGGAGAATTTAGCACGGCCAATGCACCTAACCAGCACAACTTTCGGACTGTGGGAGGAAACCGGAGCACCCAGAGGAAACCCACGCAGACATGGGGAGAATGTGCAGACTCCACACAGACTGTGATCCGAGGCTCGATTTAAACCTGGGTCCCTGGCACTCTGAGGGAGCAGTGCTAACCACTGCCATCGTGTTGCCCCTGAATTATGAATATCTATACCTCACCCCTGAGTTATGAATATCCAACAATGTGATGTCATGTCGTTGAGATATACAACAGGTATTTAAGAACATGGGATGGTCGAGGGGAACCTACTGGAGCGTAAAGGTAAGTATAGCCGCTGGAGAAAGAGGGACATGCCAAGTCAGTGCCCTGGCACTGTCCCCCTGGCTTTGTCCCTGGCAGTGCTGATAAGGCAATGCTGGAAGGCACTGATATTTCTTTATTGGATTCAAATTCCACCATCTGCCGTGGCAGGATTCGAACCCGGGTCCCCAGAACATTAGCTGAGTTTCTGGATTAACAGTCTAGCAATAATACCACTAGGCCATCACCTCCCCGATGTCCCGATGCTTGTGGGAGGAAGGTTGGCCCAATGTTAGGGGGAAGGGAGTCGCCCAAATGTTTGTGTGGTATGGTGCGGGGGGGCGGGGGGGGGGGTGGGGGGTGGAGGGGGGAATGTCTGTGGGGGATTGGAGGTGGGAGTGGGTTTATTTCAAATGCTGATCATAGAATCATAGAATCCTAGAGTGCAGAAAGAGGCCATTCGGCCCATCAAGTCTGCACCAACCACAATCCCACCTAGGCCCTATCCACATATCCCTACATATTTACCCACTAACCCCTCTAACCTATGCATCCCGGGACACTAAGGGGCAATTTAGAAAGGCCAATCAACTTAGCCCGCACATCTTTGGACTGTGGGGGGAAACCGGAGCACCCGGAGGAAACCCACGCAGACACAAGGAGAATGTGCAAACTCCACACAGACAGCGACTCGAGCCGGGATTCGAACCCAAGTCCCTGGAGCTGTGAAGCAGCAGTGCTAACCACTGTGCTACCGTGCCCCCCAACCTTTAAAGATGGTGCCCAATCCCTGAGGATCCAGTGCTGCTGGCACAGAGTGCCAGAAAATCAGAAGAGCAAACCCGGCTGTGCAGCTGCAGAGCTGCACGCCAGTTTTTGTGCTGAAACTGACTAATTATCGCAAGTTTCCGCCTTGTGACTTTATTCATTGTCGTGCATAAGGCAAGTACCCGGGTTCAGTAATTAACCTTGAACCATAAAATACCTGCTTACTGCGGAATGGAATATCCCATTACCTTCAATGGCAGCAACCCATCAATACAGGTTAAATTACCTGGTCATGTTTATTATAAATAAAAAAACTATATGGAATCAAAAATCATGATAATGAAAATAAATACAGCTAGATTAAGTCCAGAGGGCGTTCATTTGGATTGAGAAGATTATTTGGTCTCAGCAAATTAAATTCTTCAATATTATGGGCTTTAATGGTAACAATCTGAGTTTGTTGCCCTTGGAAGACTATTGGTCCTGGCAGTTATGTCAAGGCAGATTAGGGAACCAAAAGAAATGGCAAGGTTCTTCCAAGAATTATTTAGGTCTTCCTCCTTTAAAATAAAACAACACTTTCTTTTAATTTGGCTTGTCAGAAATTGAACAATCTGTTCTTTTTATTAAACAAGCACCACTAATGTCAGTCAAGGATTAATTAGGTTCAATGTTTTATTCTGAGTTTGCAATACTTCAAAGGAATTCAACTGTCTTATCCTAAATTAATGTAATTAGTTTTCCCGCTTTGAAGAGAACTAATTGTTCAAACCCTGTGAAATTTGTATCCAGTCACAGCTAACAATCCCATTTTATTGAAGTTTATTCCGTTTTGCTGTTTCAAACCTCTGTTAATCCAGATCCAATATTGATTCCATTTCTTTGTTGGCAGTAAATACAGAACAGAATCATAGAATCCCCGCAGTGCTGAAGGAGGCCATTTGGCCCATCGAGCCTGCACCGACTCTCTCCGAAAGAGTACCTTAACCAGGTCCTTTAACCTACCCTATCCTTCTAACCCCACACACTTAACATGGCTATTCCATCTAACCTACACTTCTTTGGGCTGTGGGAGGAAACCGGAGCAGCCGGAGGAAACCCATGGAGATACGGGGAGAATGTGAAAACTCCACACGGGCAATCACCCGAGGCTGGAATCAAACCCGGGTCTCTGGCGCTGTGGGGCAGCTAACTGCTGTGCCACCGTGCCACCCTCAAATATAGCTACCCTTTATCAATTATGGTGGTGTGGTGGCTCAGTGTTTAGCACTGCTTCCTCATAGCACCAGGGGCCCGAGTTCGATTCCACTCTTGGGTGACTGCCTGTGTGGAGTTTGCACATTCTCCCCGTGTTTGCATGGGTTTCCAAAGATGTGCAGATTAGGTGGATGGTCATGCTAAATTGCCCCTTCGGGCAGAGTTCTCCCACCCCGACCACCACAGGAATCGTAGTGGAAGGGGGGATGGACCATACAAAGGTTCATTGACCTCAGACGGGATTTTCCAGTCTTAGGGCGAGTGCGGCTAGAGAATCCCGTCCTAGTGTCCAAGATGATTAGGGGGATTAGCGGGGTAAATATGTGGGGGTATGGGAATAGGGCGTGGGTGATATGCTCTTTTGGTGAGTCGGTGCAGACTCAATGGGCTGAATGGCCTCCTTCTGCACTGTAGGGATTCTATGATTCCATAATTACAAAGTTTTATAGAGCAGCACACAGCACAGAAGCAAGCCATTTGGCTCAACAGATTGAAACTGGCATAATAGTCTGTACAAGCTTCCTCGCACTTTAATTATCTCTCCCTAAGACTGTTATCTGAAATGAGAGCTCATGGAATTGAAGGCAAACTATTGGTTAGGAAATTGGTTCAACAGCAGAAGACAAAAAGTAGAGATCATGGTTGAACTGGAAGGAAGTGATTAGTCATGTGCCACAAGGATCTGGGTTGGATATGAACTATTTACGATATTTATTTATGACTTAGATAACACAATAGAGAAGCATATATCAAGTTTGCTGATGACATGAAGATTGGTGGTGGAGTAGGCTGTGTAGATAGGTGCAAAAAATGACAATGACACATTGATAGATGAAGTGAGTGGATGTAATTTGGCAAATGGATTGCAATGCAAGTAAGTGTAGGGGTCATCCATTTTGGACCAATAAAAGGGAGCAGATCTGAGTATCTTATGCATGAAGGCAAGTTAGGAACAAAGGGATTTTGGTGTCCATCTCCGCAGATCAGTAGAATGTATTCCTGATGTATGGTTATCAATCTGAAACACGGGGTGGGATTTTCCAGCCGCGCTCACCCCAAAACCAGAAAGTCCTGCCCGATGTCAATGGACCTTTGCATAGTCGGTCCCCTCCCCCCACCCCCTCGCCTGCTACAGTTCCCGTGATGGGCGGGACGGAATAACTCCCCCCATGACCTCTGGTTTTCTCTCTACATCGCTTGACTGACTGAGTGCTCCCGGTACTTTCTACCTTTATCTCTGTAATGTCTCAATCAGGTGCACAAATGAATCAAAAAAGGCTTTGGAAATTTAGACTTTTTAACTAGCGAGCCGGAATATAAAGAGATTTTTTGGAACTACACAACGACCGATTCTCTGAAAGCTAAGGGAAGTACCTGGGCCCAGTCACTCAAAGTTACTGCTCGGCAAAACAGGGAAATGCAAACCCAGGCTGAAATCAAACATGAATGTTTTGCTTTAATGACTGTAATTCCATGGAGTGTGCAATGTGTGATAAGTATAAACAGGGAATGTTCCTTTCTGTAAACGAAAGTTCAGGTCACTGACAAAAATAGTGTTTGGTCAACAATGTTCTAGTCATTTGTTACAGTAAAAGTGTAATGAAATCCAGTCGTGCCACTCTTTCAGCTTTGAACTGTAAGTCCGAATGTCTTTTTAAGAAGTTTCAGCCTCTGCGGGGATCGGAACAGTGTGCAGTAAATCATCCCTGAAAAGCATCAATGTTATTTACTCCAACCACACCATATGGCAGAGAGTTCCATTTTCCCAGCACACTCTGCAGACAGGAGATCTTCTACAGGAGATTTAGCCTTCATCACTAGAGGGTTAAAACATGAAGGGGTGGAGGTTTTCCAACAAAACACCCTTCACAAAGTATCCATGAAAAGGTCATCCACCTCAAAATGAACAAAATGGGCTCCTTCGGTGATGTACTATTTTATTAACTATAGAATCAAATCCTTTATTTTATTTCACATTATATATATATATGAGCCTTTGTTTTGAATCCATCCTCCAATGGAAACAGTTCCTCCACAACGAACCTTTCAAATCCTGTTATCATTTTAAAGATAGCAAAACTGATGTCTTCCCTTTTGCAGAGGAAGAGTCCCAGTCTATCCAATCATTACCAGCTGCTGTACCATCTCAATTCTGGTAAGACTTTTGTAATTTTGTTTGTATTTTCTCCTCTGCCTTTACATCCTTTCTGCAGTGAAGGTTCACCAGATTGATTCCTGGAATGGCAGGATTGTCGTATGAGGAGAGATCGGATCAACTGGGCCTGTATTTACTGGAATTTAGAAGGATGAGGGTGGATCTCATTGAAATGGATACAATTTCTGACAGGACTGGACAGATTGGATGCAGGGATGTTGTTTCCTCTGGCTGGGGGGGTCTAGAACAAGGGGGTCACAGTCTCAGGATACGGGGTAAGTCATGTATGACTGAGATGAGGGAAGGGATTTTCCAGCCCCACCAAAGGTCAACTGACCTTTGCATGGTCCTGTCCCGTCCACTACGATTCCCGTGGGACAGGAAAATTCCACCCGAGTAGGTTAACATCTCATCTGAAAGACAGCATCTCTAACACTGCAGAGCTCCCTCAAAGTTTATTTATGAGTGTCACAAATAGGCTGACGTTAACACTGCACAATCATAGAATCATAGAATCCCTACAGTGCAGAAGGAGGCCAGCCGGCTCATCGCATCTGCACAATCCCATCCAGGCCCTATCCCCATAACCCCATGCATTTACCCTAGCTAGTCCCCCTGACACTGAGGGGCAATTTAGCATGGCCAATGCATCTAACCCGCACATCTTTGGACTGTGGGAGGAAACCAGAGCACCCGGAGGAAACCCACGCAGACACGGGGAGAGCGTGCAAACTCCACCCAGACAATGACCCAAGCCGGTTCCCTGGCGCAGTGAGGCATCAATACTAACCATTGTGCCAACGTGCCACCTCTAATGAAGTTACTGTGAACATCCCCTAATCGCCACACTCCGCCGCCTGTTCGGGTACACTGAGGGAGAATTTAGCATGGCCGATGCACATAACTAGCACGTCTTTTGGACTGTGAGAGGAAACCGGAGCATCCGGAGGAAACCCACGCAGACACGGGGAGAATGTGCAAACTCCATACAGACAGTGACTCAAGCCGGGAATTGAACCCGGGTCCCTGGCGCTGTGAGGCATCAGTGCTGACCACTGTGCCACCGTGCCACCACCGTGATGCTCACCAGTGCAGTAGAGTTTCAGTTTGTCGTGCAATGAACCAGAACCTTCTGAGCCAGAGGGTCCACCAGGCTGAGTGCAGGGAGCAATCCTTCGCACAAAGGGTGGGATGTTCCTGAATATCGGCAAAGGCTGAGAGCTTACTTCACCGTGTTGTCCAGGATTTAGTAAAAAGAATGGCATTTGGGAATGTCCCATGACGCCACGCTGGCAGGAGAGGCTGTGGCAGCAACTTAGTTTTCAGAAGGTTGGGATGCCATTTTTAAAGGCCGCCCTAATGCACAGGAGTTAACTAGAAATCCTCCCCTGTCCGGCCCTGTCCCCAGTCACTGCGTGGACATGACCCTCTCCCCCCTCCCCCACCAAGTGATGTACTCACCTGAGCCCCTCTAGAAGGTTTGTTAACCAGGCTGCAGGCAGCAGGAAACCAATTGTGATTGTCACTGACCTGAATGTTCTTTGTTATGGTGGGTGGAGGGGGGACTGATTCAGGCAAAGGGCCTTATGAGAGGTTAACATTACATCACTGGAGGGGAGGGGGGGTGGGGTGGCGAGCTTCTAAGGCAGTGATAGTTAGATTCTTGTGAGGTCAGGCGCATTCAGCAAATTCGGGGCACAGTTGGTTAAATGGGATTGAGATGCAAATCAGGCTTCATTTAATTGAGCGGTGGAGTAGGCCCGAGGTGACTGAATGGCCAACTCCAGTTCCTAAAAGATTATATTAATTTTAGAATTGATAGAACTATTTGATTCTCTTTGAAAGGAGCTAATTGTCCCCAGAATTGGGCAATTCTGTATCCTGTCCTGGCCAATAATTCTGCATGATTGAAGTTTTACTTATTATGCAGCAATACTTAAAATCTCTAGTAACCCAGAGCTAAGCTATGTTCCCCCCTGCCTATCTAAGCCAACACACAGAACTCACTGTTTTTAATGGGGCTCATCTATATGATCCTTTCCTTTGGCGCCTGCGTGAGGGCAGATCAGCCACCACTGAGAAGAAATTACTCTTGGCCTCGTTCTCCTCTGACTCCTGTTGCAGGGTCCCGAGCTTAATTAGCATTCTCAAATCCTGTGCCATTAGTCAGAAGCTTTCCCAGCACAGCAGTCCCTTGTGCAGGCTACACGTCTTGTGACAGCTGGGTGGCTCAGTGATGCCCTTTGGAGTAATACTTCCCCCCGCTCGCCATCACTAATCCCAGCGACAATACCACTCAGCTGAGCCGCGTAGAGGAACTGCTGCGGTGCCCTGTCAACATGTTATGGTCTACACAGGGCAACCAGGCTGCCCTCAATCCAATCATTAAAAATCTCTATGTTATAAACCTGAGTACGTCCTGATAATATGCAAGGTGGAATATGGAGACCATTCTACCTCCTGGTTTCATCTTGTCACTTTGAAGGGAGGTGGGGCATAATTTTCCTGGATGCTTTCTGGGCAGTAGGCTGATTTCACTGGGCTGAGAATTGGTCAAATGCGACAATCGGCAGAAGACCCATTTCCATTAGCCTGTCATTCAGGCAGTGAACTTGAAAACGACCTCCATTAATTGTTAAAAGCAGAGCATTGTACAAAAAGCTTTCAGTGAAAAGGAAAAATGTGCAGGAGTGCTGGAGGTGGAGTTGAACTCTTTCACAAAGAGCCGGCACAGACATGATGGACCGAATAGCCTCCCTCTGTCTTGTAAGATTGCAATGGCCCTGGATTTGCCCTGCTGTTCCGGCTGGCTCTCTCAATCTCTGGTCTAACATACACCAGCATTCAGCACCAAATCATAGACAAGAATGGACTTGTGATTCACTGAGTCTGTCCCATGTTCTCCGATGACAGTCAAGCATCACGATCCCCTCTACCCCTCTCCTTACGATGTTTCCCAGCCCCCCAGGAGCCATGCCACACCCTGACAGAATCAAAAATACTGTTTAAACTTGTGAGGCCCAATTCAGGGCAGTGAACGATCCTGGAAATTCCTCGGTAAGAATCAATGATGATTTCCAGAGGGCCAGAGAAACCATGAAACACATCACCCTCCCCTCCCCCAACACCCCCCCCCCCCCACCCCCTCCCCCCACCCAGCCCTGAATCATTCCCACCTCTCCCAGACCCATACCCCTGAGTGATACCCACCTCTTCCCAACCCCCCCCAAATCATACCCACCTCTCGCCAACCCCCCCCCATGAGTCATACCTGCCTCACCACAACCTCTCCCAAGTCATATCCACCTCTCCCAAACCGCCCCCACTGAGTGATGCCCGCCTCTTCCCATCCCCCCTGAGTCATACCTGCTTCTTTCAGACCCAGCCATCTGAGTCATACCCGCCTCATATCCACCTCTCCCAAACCAACATCCCCAAATGATACCCGCCTCTTCCAAACCACCCCGCGCCCCCCCCCCCCCCCCACGAGTCACATCTGCTTTTACACAACCGCTCCCAAGTCATATCCACCACTCCCAAACCGCCTCCCCCACTGAGTGATACCCGCCTCTCGCCAACTCCCCACCATCGAGTGATACCAGTCTGTACAAATACTGCTAGAATTGCTTGACACCAAAAAATATTGCTAATCCTTCTTTCCCAATTTGTGAGTAGCCATTTTCAGCTTCTGAGAGGGTTCTCAAGCCATACACTGTTGGCTTTTCAGATCCATTGTTCATCAACGCTATATGGAGAGGCTTCACATGTTAGCAGCTATCTTGTAGACAGGTCAAAAAGCTCTCAGAATGCAGCAATTGCTTTACTCTGTTAAAAGCTTCTTTCTGAAACATCTTCCAAAACCAACACTGGTGCTTCTTTAGCAGAATATACAAGAGGGCCAAAAACATGAACAAATTCAATAAAAATATCCATAGTAATTCACCATTCCTAAAAATAACTTGAGCTCGGATGTGTTTTGGGGGCTGCTGCCTCCTTTCTGACTCGGACCTTATCTTTCATGGTGTGTAATCTTTCTGCATCTACAAAGGGTACCCCAGGTAGGCTACATCCATGGCTTGAACGGTACATTTCTCCTTCTTGAGGTGAATTCCAACTTCTAGAGATCTCTTCAGCACCTCCTTTAAGTTAGCTAGGTGCTCGGCTTCTGTCAATCCAGTTATGAGAACATCATCACGGCATACTATAACTCGTGGCAGCCCTTGCAACAGACTTTCCGTTGTCCTCTGGAAAATAGCACATGCTATTGTGTGTGTTTATCGTGACATAACCTTGGGAAGCATCGTCTAATTCGAGTTGACTCATATCCAGCTTTGTATAAGATTGACCTCCAGCCAGCTTTACATACAGGTCTTTAATCTTCGGGATTGCATATTTATCCAATTTAACAGTCTGATTAACTTTTAACTTGTTGTCCCCACAAATGTGGATGGTCTTGTCTGGCTTCAACACGGGAACTATGGGTGCCGCCCATTCCACGAACTGAACTGGCGGGATGAGGCCCAGTTCTTCCAATCTCTTTAATTCAGTATCTGCCTTTTCTCATAAGGCATGCAGTACTGGTCTTGCCCTAAAAAAATCGAGTGGTCTTCCTGGGATTCACACTGATCTTTACCCGCAGACTTTTTATCTTGCCTAACTCATCACTGAAGACATTCTCATAATTCTTCATCAGTTTGAGCAGTACTCCTTCCGAACTTGGAAAATCTCAGTCCAATTTGACATGATTGCCTTAAACGAACCTTGGCCCAGAAGGCTTTGTCCTTTGCCTGACACTTATTGCTGGGAGCTGGGCAGACTATTCCCGTAGTTTACAGGTACTGTTGTTGTGCCCATTATTTTTGTGGCTCCTCCTGTGTAAGTTGTTAACTTTGCTGCAATACACTTCAAATTCAATAGCTGGGCTCCTTCTCTTAAGTACCGAAACATATGGCAACCTATCACAATAATAGATGCCCCGGTGTCTACTTCCATCTTAAGAGGCTTTCCACTTACCAGGAGCATTACAGCGATGGGAGCTACCTTGCCCAATTTCATATTAAGCAGGCAGTGAACATTTAAATCATTGGTGCAAGCTTCTTTCACATTATATACTTGTGACACTGTACTTGATTGGCTACTGGGTAGACTTGACTTGCTTTTGCACCAATGCCTTAAATGGCCCTCCCTGTGACACAAAAAACATTCAGCCTCTTTATAGCTGTAGTATTCAGGGGAGTGATTATTCCCCCAGTGGTATCATTCTGCTTCACTCTTTGCCAATTGATTTCCGCTTCTAAATCTTCTTGTTTTATTTGTGGCTGAATTTGCCTTCCGCTTCACTGCAACATTTTCATTTTTGGCACCACTGCTGATTGCAGGTTTCCACCCTAACAGGTGAGCGGTGCCAATTTGCAAGCTTTGTAACTCTTGTGCACTCTTTCCAGTTCTCTCCATTGCCAGCACTATCTCCAAAGCTTGCTTAAAAATTATATCTGCCTCTACTAGTGACTTCCATTGAACAGCCTCATTATTCACCCCGCAGACTAACCTCTCCCACAGAACATCATTCAAAACAGCTCCAAAGTTGCAGAACTCTGAGATTTGCTTCATGTTTGGTGGTGTACATTGCAATAGCTTCCCTTGAGGCCATTCCCCTTGAATTAAACTTAAATCTCTGCAATGTGACCAATGGTTTCAAATGGAAATATGACTTTACCAATTCAACGATCTCACTGAATGACTTGGAGTCGGGCACGCTTGGAGTTCTGAAGCTGTGAATAGAATTGTAAGCCTGGGCCCCAAATGCATTCAGGGGGATTATCTTTCTCTTACCCTTCACCTCTACTACATTGGCCTGAAAGTAAAAGCCCAAACGCTCCATATATTGCGTCCAGCCGTAGAATCATGGAATCCCTACAGTGCAGAAGGAGGCCATTTGGCCCATCTAGTCTGCACCAAACACAGTCCCACCAAAGCCCTATTCCCGTAACCCAACATATTTACCCTGCTAATCCCCTGATGCTAGGGTCAATTTAGCATGGCCAATCAACATAACCCGCACATCTTTGGACTCCATGGAGGGATCAAAAGATCTATCTGTTTAAATCAGGGCATTTTCGTAATCACTCGTCTTCATCTCAACTTCATTCAACTTCAACGGAAAGTGTATACCCACAGTTCAGGGTTCGCTTTTATCCTTGTCGCCAATGTAATCATTCTTGCTCACCAGTTTAAGGAAAACAACAACATGTTTATTTACAGGTAAAGGCTATACAGAGGCTTGCAGCCTCATAGCTGCAGAGAGCTCCCAAAACGGTTCTGGAACAGCAATGCCTTCCCCAGGTCATATCACCCTTATTCTGCAGATTGATTCAGTAAATGTATTTGAGAGCTGTGCGTAAAAAACAATTACTATTACAGAACATTTTCCTGCACTCAGGTAAACAATTTCACACACTGTGAGAGATAGGGAACGCTCTTGGAACAGAAGAATGGGCCAAAGTCCTGAGACAAAGGTAAGGAACCTTGGGACTTGGTGTGGCAGTGGGACACAATGAAATAAGAACAAAGAACAAAGAAAATTACAGCACAGAAACAGGCCCTTCGGCCCTCCAAGCCTGCACCGACCGTGTTGCCCCATCTGAACGAAAACCTCCTACCCTTCCGGGGACCATATCGCACTATTCCCTTCCTTTTCATGTATTTGTCAAACCGCCCCCTAAAAGTTATTATCGTATCTGCTTCCACTACCTCCCCCGGCAGCGTGTTCCAGGCACCCACCACCCTCTGTGTAAAAAACTTGCCTCGTACATCTCCCTTAAGCCTTGCCACTTGCACCTTAAACCTATGCCCCCTAGTAATGGGCTTTTCCACCCTGGGAAAAAGCTTCTGACTATCCACTCTGTCCATGCCTCTCATAATCTTATAGACTGGTCACCCCTCAACCTCCATCGTTCCAGTGAGAACAAACCAAGTTTCTCCAACCTCTCGCTGAGATCACTGTTAATGATGATCGCTGTTAAGCCCACTGCAGCAACACAGCTGGATTTGAAACATTCTGAAATAGAACAGTAGATGTATGGGACAGAATACGGCTCCACGTTCAGACACTGGAAAACGTTAAGAATGCTTCGTTTGTACAGCGTGTTGGAAATTAATCTGGAGCCTGGGGCCTTCCGTCTGTCATGGTCGTAGCTAATTAACAGCTACCACTTGCCAGCTGTTGTCTTAGCAACAGAGCAAGAAATGATTCCATGCCAGTCTGTGGTGGCACAGGGGATCGGAAATGGCATCCAGGGCACTTTACGAACTTCAGCCACTCACCAATGGATTAATAGCACAACCTACTATTCCATTCAGAATTTAAATAGGCTGAAACATGCACCATGGAATCTAAATGCTGAGCGGATGGGCATGTAGCTGGTGTAATATTTTATGTTGGTTTATTCCTAATTGGTTCTTTCAATGTCATCATTGCCCTGTAAAGTCAGTGACTTGTTCATTAATCTTCCATTCGGCATCACTTGGCTATTGAAAGATAAGGCACCTTGTCCTGGGCTTCACCTTGTCCTGGGATTGAAGTTCCTTCACACCTCTAGAATTCCCTCCCCACACCTCTCCACTTCTCACTGCTTGTTTAACCTTTGATCACGCTCTTGCTCACCTGTCCTAATCTCTCCATCTTCAGTTTGGTGTCTGCTTTTCTTTGATTCCGCTGCTGTGAAGCACCAAGGGATAATTTACTAGATTAAAAGTGCTATATAAATGCAAGTCGCTGCTTTCATTGGCAATGAACAAAATCTATCAACTCCAGATTTACATCGGATAGATGCAGAAATCGGCCATTCGGCCCGCCAATCCATGCTGGTGTTTATGCCCCTTACAATCCTCCTCCCATCTTGCCTCTACTATCATGTCCCTCTTAACCCTTCTCCCCCATATCCTTCTCTTTCTTCCTCTATCCATCTATTCCAGTCGTTTCACCCACTCCCTGTGGTAGAGTTCCACATTCTCATCACTCTGACTACAGAAGGTTTTTTTCTGAATTCCCTGTTGGATTTTTTAGTGACTATTTTCTAGTTAATGCTCTTCCCCACAAGAGAAGGCAGAAGAGGAATTAGGGGTCTCCCATTTAAGACGAAGATGAGAAAAAATAGTTTCTCTCAGTGGGTCGTGAATCTTTGGATCTTTCTGCCCAGGAGAGTGGTGGAGGAATAATTTCAAGGCAGATTAGCACTGCTGTTTCACTGCGCCAGGGACCCGGGGACAAAGCCCGGCATGGTCTGTGTCCCACTTGCTATCCTTCCCGTGGCGGGTTGGATGGAAAATTCCACCCTAAGAGTCAATTTAGTATGGCCAATCCACCTAACCCGCACATCTTTGGACTGTGGGTGGAAACCAGAGCACCCGAAGGAAACCCATGCAGACACGGGGAGAATGTGCAAACTCCACACAGACAGTGACCCGAGACCAGAATCGAACCCGGGTCCCTGGGGTTGTGAGGTAGCCGTGCTAACCACTGCATCATCGTGCCGCCCGTATTCAAGTATTCATTCTGGAGATGTGGGCACAGTAGGCAAAGCTGGCATTTATTGCCACCCCTTGATGGTGAGATGGCGTGGTGGCCTTTTCAAAACCGTTGTGGTCTGTGTGGTGTAGGTGCTCCCACAATGCCGTGAGGCAGCGGGTTCTAAGGTACTGATTTTGATGTGTTTGGTGGTACCCCCTCGGATGGAACAGTAACTCGAGGCTTCCTTCATTCTGCAGCCAACCTCTCCTGTTTTGTTACTGATGGCAAGCCAGCACACAGTCCAGATGGTCCAGAGGTTGTTAATCCTTCCTCAGTCGTGTTTACCTAACCTAATGGGTAACAGTTGCAGGGTTTCGAGATACTCGATTGAACAGACAGCCACAGAGGTGCTATCTTACAGCATGCTGTTAATAGAGCATCACTGGTCAATGTACCTTTGCCTTGTTAAAGTGCACAAACATGCCCCAGGCAAGGATTGTGGGCACAGGGGAGTCTTAGAATCACATCTGAAACCACACGTGCAGCTCGTTGCCCAGTGGTTGGGTTGCAGAGTATCTGGATAGATTTATAACACAGATCGTTTTGCGATCGGAATTAAAGTAATCAACGTTGGGAAAAGATCAGGAATATTTCAGTGCATTTCTATAGCACCTTTCAAAACCTTAAACTGCCCCAAAGGATTTTACAATCAATGAGGTTCTTCCTAAATGTAATCAATTGATTTGAGGTGATTTATTATTATCACATGTACTGGGATACAGTGAAAAATATTGTTTCTTCCGCACTATAGAGGAAAAACATACCTTTCATAGAGGAAATGGAAAAGGAGAGAGCGCAGATTATAATGTTGCAGATACAGGTAAGGTGAAGAGAAAGATCAGCTTAATGTATGATCCTTGCCCTTTCTCAAATCGTGCCATGGGATTATTTGCGTCCACTCAGAGGGGAGACAGTGCCACGATCTAACATCTCATCAGAAAGACAGCACCTCTGACAGTGCGGCACTTACTTGGCACTGCACTGGTGTCAGCCTAGATTTTATTCTCAAATCTCAGGAATGGCGCCGGAACTACTGACCCTCTGAGTTGGAAATGCTACCAACTGAGTTGCAGTTAACAGACAAAAAACAAAATCAGATTGATTTCAATAATGCACTGAGGTGAAATTAATAGTGTATATTGACTTCTGAGGCCCTTTTTTTGAAGTGGAAATTTCAAAAGTTACTACCAGAATAAAACTTGGGCATAAAATTGGCCACGTGGAGTTTTGCAGCCAAATCTTTATTAAAAGTCACCCTGTGTAAATCTATGACTGAAGTGAGCATTTGTTGGGGTTGGAAGGGAGAGAAAGACCTTCAAAGCCAATGCTTCCACTGGTTTCTGCACAAGTCCCACTTTCCTTTGGCACTGCTGTGGCCATTTGCAATGCTAATGTGAACAAGTGACAGCAAGAGAAACAATTCCAGCAGTGGGCCTCAGAGCTAATGGGGAAGTGAAAACTCCCACTTGCTCCACAATTACATTCCACTGACAATAAGACAGTGATTCACAGCATCAGCTGAACGAGTTGTGGGAGAGGGTGTGTCACTGAGGTCATCCAGCTCTCTTCCGCAATCTTAATTGTCCATCTGTGCCTGAATGGACCCAGAGAGGGAGCGCGTTATGTCCATCCCTCCATTTCAGACCTTCAGTAAGTGGAAGGTACGACAGGACATAGAAAGAATAGCATATAGAGCAGTGATGGACAACCTTGGCTTAGTGAGTGAGCCGCGTGAGTGGCCCTCCTTCATCTCAGTTGGCCGCAAGATTGAAATCGGCCTTGTTCACTGACCATAACCCCGTGAATAAGATTAAATACGTTCAACACACACTGAATATTTCATAACGAGTTATAGAAAATGCTCAATCATTCATGTATTAATAGAAATGTCATCAACTTCAAATGTTAAAAACAAAACAAATATTTACGCTTGATTGGACATAGAGGGAGCTCACGGCTCTCACAGTCAATCAAAACAAACCTCACCATAAAACCATCAGAAATAGGAAGAGGAGTAGGCCATTCAGCCCTTCAAGCCTGCTCCTCCTTTACTAAGATCATGGCTGGTCTAACATTCACCTCAGTCCATTTTCCTACCTTCTCTCCATAATCCTTAATTCCCCGACTGATTAAAAAGCTATCCATCTCAGCGTTGAAAATGTTCAGACTCGGTCTCCACAGCTTCCTGGGGTAAAGAATCCCAAAGATTCACCACTCTGTCAGAGAAGAAACTCTTCCTCAAATCCATCTTAAATGAGCACCCCCTTATTCTGCCACTGTGCCCTCTGGTCCCGCACTCTCCCCTCTGGTCCCGCACCCTCCCCTCTGGTCCCGCACTCTCCCCTCTGGTCCCGCACCCTCCCCTCTGGTCCCGCACCCTCCCCTCTGGTCCCGCACCCTCCCCTCTGGTCCCGCACCCTCCCCTCTGGTCCCGCACCCTCCCCTCTGGTCCCGCACCCTCCCCTCTGGTCCCGCACCCTCCCCTCTGGTCCCGCACCCTCCCCTCTGGTCCCGCACCCTCCCCTCTGGTCCCGCACCCTCCCCTCTGGTCCCGCACCCTCCCCTCTGGTCCCGCACCCTCCCCTCTGGTCCCGCACCCTCCCCTCTGGTCCCGCACCCTCCCCTCTGGTCCCGCACCCTCCCCTCTGGTCCCGCACCCTCCCCTCTGGTACCGCACCCTCCCCTCTGGTACCGCACCCTCCCCTCTGGTCCCGCACCCTCCCCTCTGGTCCCGCACCCTCCCCTCTGGTCCCGCACCCTCCCCTCTGGTCCCGCACCCTCCCCTCTGGTCCCGCACCCTCCCCTCTGGTCCCGCACCCTCCCCTCTGGTCCCGCACCCTCCCCTCTGGTCCCGCACCCTCCCCTCTGGTCCCGCACCCTCCCCTCTGGTCCCGCACTCTCCCCTCTGGTCCCGCACTCTCCCCTCTGGTCCCACACTCTCCCCTCTGGTCCCACACCCTCCCCTCTGGTCCCACACCCTCCCCTCTGGTCCCGCACCCTCCCCTCTGGTCCCGCACTCTCCCCTCTGGTCCCGCACTCTCCCCTCTGGTCCCGCACTCTCCCCTCTGGTCCCGCACCCTCCCCTCTGGTCCCACACCCTCCCCTCTGGTCCCACACCCTCCCCTCTGGTCCCACACCCTCCCCTCTGGTCCCACACTCTCCCCTCTGGCCCCACACTCTCCCCTCTGGCCCCACACTCTCCCCTCTGGCCCCACACTCTCCCCTCTGGCCCCACACTCTCCCCTCTGGCCCCACACTCTCCCCTCTGGCCCCACACTCTCCCCTCTGGCCCCACACTCTCCCCTCTGGCCCCACACTCTCCCCTCTGGCCCCACACTCTCCCCTCTGGCCCCACACTCTCCCCTCTGGCCCCACACTCTCCCAGAGTGGAAACATCCTCCCAACATTTACCCTGTCTGACTCCCTAAGAATTTTATATGTTTCAATCATGTCACCCCGCATTCTTTTAAAGTTGCATTTATTATCGTCACAAGTAGGCATACATTAACGCTGCAATGAAGTTACTGTGAAAATCCCCTAGTCGCCCCACTCCAACACCTGGATAAAAGCAAATTACTGCAGATACTGGAGTCTGAAACCAAAAGAGAAAATGCTGGAAAATCTCAGCAGGTCTGGCAGCCTCTGTAAGGAGAGAAAAGAGCTGACGTTTCGAGTCCAGATGACCCTTTGTCAAAGCTAAAAGGCATAGAAAGTGGGAGATATTTATACTGCAGTGTGAGGGAATGAAAGATGAGTCATAGCCACAACAACAAGGTGAAAGGCATTCTTTTTGTATATTATCTACATGTGACTCCAGGCCCACAACAGTGTGGTTGACTCTCAAATGCCCTCTAAAATGGAAGGCAATTAAGTAAAGTTTATTTACTAGTGTCACAAGTAGGTTTACATTAACACTGCAATGAAGTTACTGTGAAAATCCCCAAGTCACCACACACCTGTTCGGGTTCACTGAGGGAGAATTTAGCACGGCCAATGCACCTAACCTGCACGTCTTTGGACTGTGGGAGGAAACTGGAGCACCCGGAGGAAACCCACGCAGACACAAGGGGGACTCTGCACAGACAGTGACCCTAAGCCAGGATTTGAACCCAGGTCCCTAGCGCTGTGAGGCAGCAGTGCTAACCACTGTGCCACCGTGTCACCCCAACTCTTCGGAACTCCAAGGAGTACAGACCCAACCTGTTTAACAGGGATGGGCAATAAATGCAGGGCCCAGCCAGCCACACCCACGTCCCGTAAAATGAATAAATTTAAAAAAAAATCTTCATATGTTTGCTGTTTTCATGCGCCCTCCTGCAGCAAGTTTTGAAATTTCAGCCAGGCTGTATCTTTAGCCCTCCCTGTTCCTTCTAATCTCATTGCAGCTTAAAGTGCCTTTTAACCCTTCTACAAACTCCTCTCACACTATCACCAAGAGTCAAAATTACCCCCAGTGTCTGAGGAGATGTTAACCATGAAGATACTGCATGCACCTCACAGGCACTGATAGTGTGGCTCCTCCAGATTGCCACAAATAGCGTTCACTCCCATTAACCCAGGGAGTCGAAGGTTTGAACGAGCAATGGCCACAGTTTAGCTTTTCACAATTCAATGAACAGAATCAACCAATCTCCCAAAATAACAAGGTGTCAGAATCCTATCCAACACAGATTTAAACTTATTCATAGGAGGCAACGGTCTAGTGGTATTATCGTTCGACTATTAATCCAGAAACTCAGCTAATGTTCTGTGGGACCCAGGTTCGAATCCCACCACGGCAGCTGGTGGAATTTGAATTCAGTAAAAAATGTCTGGAATTGAGAATCTACTAATGACCATGAAACCATTGTCGATTGTTGGAAAAACCCATCTGGTTCACTAATGTCCTTTAGAGAAGTAAATCTGTCGTCCCTACCTGGTCTGATCCACAGCAATGTGGTTGACTCTCAACTACCCTCAGGTAACAAGGGATGGGCAACCAATAACGCCCATGTCCCGCGAATGAATAAAAAAGAATTAATGACCCTGATGATTAGGATTGTAGTGTCAAAAGGACAGTGTTCACTTCCCCCTTTTAAAGTCTTGCTACACAGTCTATGCTCTGAATCATAGAATCCCTGCAGTGCAGAAGGTGGCCATTCATCCAATACAGTCAGCACCGATCACAATCCCTCCCAGGCCCTATTCCCGTAACCCCACATATTTACCCTGCTAATCTCCTGACACGAGGGTCAATTTAGCATGACCAATCAACCTAACCCACACATCTTTGGAGTGTGGGAGGAAACTGGAGGAAACCCATGCAGACACAGGGAGAATGTGCAAACTCCACACAGACAGTGACCTGAGGCTGGAATTGAATCCGGGTCCCTGGCTCTGTGAGGCAGCAGTGCTAACAACTCTGCTACTATGCTTGATTAACAGCCAGCCACGCAACATAATTTTAATGGTTCAATAACCTACCAATGATGTATTAAGCAATCTCATCAATTTGTCATCTGTATCTCCTCCACTTGGAAAACAATCACACTATCAAATACTCCCAGGCCACAAGTCCAAGCCAGTGGGGTGCTACTCCGGAGAATTCATGCTATTTAAAAATGCATCTCTCATTACGCAGGTGTGAAATATCCATTTTCTGGAAAGGACTCCAGCAAACCTTGCCAAATGAATCTCAGCTTGGCACTGGATTTGCATATATTAATATCATTTCATATCCGGAGAGACTGAGGCAGCTTCAACTCATGGAACCATGGAAATTACATTGCAGGAGACCATCCAACTCATCCTGCCTATTCAACTGGAGCTAATGATTTCAATCTCAACTCCATGCCCTTTCCTCATATTTTTCCATGTTCCTGGGTTTGAAGCCTCTTAGAAGTGGTTTTATTCCCTGCTACAATGTCCACTCACTGAAAACATTCCGTTTTGCAGAACAATCTATGTGAAAAGAATTTCTTCCACCTTCTCCCTTCATTCCTCAAGGATAATCCTGTGACTTATTGGTAACCAGCGGAATTCTTTGCTATTTACTCTTCATAATTTTAGAAGATCTCTATTGGATCAGTCCTTAACCATCTTGCTTCCAGATAGGAACACTACAGGCTCGGCTGAGAGCCCAGACAGCTATTATTATACAAGAACACCTGCACCCCAGAGGAAACAGTGTTTGATTGACAGTTCAGGCTCTCTGATCTCTGCAGTTCATGTCACAATGTTTATTTACACAGTTATGTGATTTGCTATCTTTGAAACTTCAAAAGGAGTGATAATTGACACTTCGATTAGTTTGCAGTCCAGGCTCAAGCAGAGGAAAAAGTTATCAATTGTTTTCCTTTATTCAAAGCTTCTTTTAATACACACCACTATACACTATGGGGTTTGGTTGTTTTAGAAAGTGTCCAGTGGGTCAACGGGCATGTAAATGCCACAGCTTGACAAAGTGGGTATGAACAACATGAGGGATGGATGAAATGCAGAGCTTGGCATGGGAGCATGAGGAGACATAGCAGGTGAATGGGGCATAACTCAGCATAGGGCACAGGAGGAGGACCTGTAGAACTTATCAGTTAAAA
This sequence comes from Mustelus asterias, assembly GCF_964213995.1. Classification (NCBI taxonomy): domain Eukaryota; kingdom Metazoa; phylum Chordata; class Chondrichthyes; order Carcharhiniformes; family Triakidae; genus Mustelus; species Mustelus asterias. Next base: position 36,175,808 of record NC_135822.1, read on the forward strand.
GCTCTCCTCATACACACTTGGGTTCACAACTTCTCTGAGGGGCCATTAACCACAATTAGAATCATAGGATTCCTACAGTGCAGAAAGAGGTCATTTGGCCCATCGAGTCTGCACCAACCACAATCCCACCCATCCCTTATCCCCAAAACTCCACGTATTTACCCTGATAGTCCCCCTGACACTAAGTGGCAATTTAGCATGGTCAATCAACCTAACCTGAACATCTTTGGATTGTGGGAGGAAACCAGAGCATTCGGAGGAAACACACACAGATTATGGGGAGAACGTGCAAACTCTTCACAAACAGTGACCCAAGCCGGGAATTGAACCCAGGTCCCTGGCGCTGTGAGGCAGCGGTGCTGACCATTGTGCCACTATTCTTGAAAAACCTGGCCCATCTCCAAGAAAATTACGGAGGAGTAGGAGGTACCTATCTCAGCAATGGAGCAAGCCAGCTCGGGGGTGCATGGTATGAGACATACTGACTGCCTGTATAATAAAGCTGAATTTTAAACATTCCCCTTAAATATAATAAATATATTATATATACATTTATATAAATAACACTATTAACATCACACTCCATTACTCTGAACCCTGCAATGCCGCCAGGCATGGAAGTCCCCATTGTAATGGCAGGCATCGCATGCTCCATCTCCAAGGTCACCGGGGGCCAGACAGGAGGACATGGAAGAGAGGTAGGGTGTGGAGCTGTGAGTATGAACATTGTCGATATGAAATACAGGGCTGACCACCTTGCCAGATAACCGCATTCATGATTGATGGGACCTTTGCCGCATCACAACAGGAATGAGGATGTCCGAAATTGCCCAAAACAGTCGCTGCCCAATATTGGGTAAGTGTGGAGCCGGAATGGAATAAACAGGAAAATCCCAACCCGTGCTCCATGCTGCCAGAGCTGATCTCACGGTGGAGACACTAGGGCCGGAAGTTTCCCATCCCGCCCACCATGGGAAACGTAACAAGTGGGACACGGACCATGCAAAAGTCTGTTGACCTCAAGCGGGATTTTTTGAACTAGGGGTGAGCACGGCTAGAAAATCCCACCCTAGAGGATGGCCGCACTTGCCCTTAGTTCAGAAAATCCCACCCTAGGGGTGTGTCCCTGAAAGAAAAAATCAGAAATAAGGTTCCTGCTCCTTATTACTGCCTATTTAATTCTGTTGTGAAGTGCAGGTATGTCAATGGCAACTGAGAATGAGCAGAACATTGAATACAGGAGTTTGGAGGGTCTTGTTGAAGTTGTACAAGACATTGGTAAGGCCACACTTGGAATACTGTGTACAGTTCTGGTCACCCTATTAAAGAAAGGATATTATTAAACTAGAAAGAGTGCAGAAAAGATTTACTAGGATGCTACTAGGACTTGATGGTTTGAGTTATAAGGAGAGGCAGGATAGACTGGGAGTTTTTTCCCTGGCTTAGGGGTGATTTTATAGAGGTCTATAAAATAATAAGGGGCACAGATCAGCTAGATAGTCAACATCTTTTCCCAAGGATAAGGGAGTCTAAAACTAGAGGGCATAGGTTTAAGGTGAGAGGGGAGAGATACAAAAGGATCCAGAGGGGCAATTTTTTCACACAGAGGGTGGTGAGTGTCTGGAACAAGCGGCCAGAGGTAGTAGTAGAGGCGGGTACAATTTTGTCTTTTAAAAAGCATTTAGACAGTTACATGGGTAAGATGGGTATAGAGGGATATGGGCCAAATGCGGGCAATTGGAACTAGCTTAGGGGTAAAAAAAAAGGGTGGCATGGATAAGATGGGCCAAAGGGCCTGTTTCCATGCTGTAAACCTCTATGACCTATGGTGAAACGAGTCACCTATACTTGCTGTCTAGGGTGAGATGGGCTAATGAACCGATAGCTTGGAGGCTTAACACTGGACCGAATTCCAACAGGAGTCAGTGCTGTCAGGAGTGAGGGAATCTGAGCAAAATAATAGATTAGCAATCACTGCATAAAGGTTAGTGGGTGTAAAATTGCTAACAAGGCTTAACATAAGCCTCTTAACTTTACAGGGCAAACTCTTGACATGAATGTATATCACTATGATAAACATTGAACACTTTGACAAGGAATGAATTTAAATTTATGAAAAACATAATCTTCAACATCTGTCGATGTTTTCCAGATATCACACTTCAAAACATCAATTTCTCTTTATCAATCATTTTCCTTTCGCTGACCTGCAGTTGGATATTTACATCACCTCTCACCAAATGGCAATTGAACTCAGACTGACCTTCATCTGTGTTTACCTCAATCAATAACCAATAAACCAATAAATATTATAGCCCAATCCATCATGCAAACCAGTCTCCCATCCATTGACTCTGTCTACACTTCCCGCTGTCCCGGAAAAGCAGCCAGCATAATTAAGGACCCCATGCACCCCGGACATTCTCTCTTCCACCTTCTTCCGTTGGGAAAAAGATACAAACCTCTGAGGTCATGTACCAACCGACTCAAGAACAGCTTCTTCCCTGCTGCCCATCAGACTTTTGAATGGACCTACCTCGCATTAAGTTGATCTTTCTCTACACCCTAGCTATGACTGTAACACCACATTCTGCACTCTCTCCTTTCCTTCTCTATGAATGGTGCGTTTTGTCTGTATAGTGCGCAAGAAACAATACTTTTCACTGCATACTAATACATGTGACAATAATAAATCAAATCAAATCAGCCAATTAACTCGGTGGCCTTAAAGGGACAGGCCACGTTAGACACAGAGCCACATCAGCAGGATAAAATGATGTGCAAATTATGACATAATACCCTCCCCCCCTCCCCCGGACTTACGAATAAGCATATCATTCGATTTTCTATGAATAATACCTCAGGCAATATCCTATTGAAGCCAAAAGCAAAATATTGCAGATGCTGGGATCTGAAACAAAAACAGAAAATCTGGAAAACCTCAGCAGGTCTGACAGCCTCTGTGGAGAGAGAATAGAGTAAGAAGTTTAACAACACCAGGTTAAAGTCCAACAGGTTTATTTGGTAGAAAAAGCCACACAAGCTTTCGGAGCTCCAAGCCCCTTCTGGTCAGATGCCACCCAGTGCCAGAAGGGACTTGGAGCTCCGAAAGCTTGTGTGGCTTTTTCTACCAAATAAACCTGTTGGACTTTAACCTGGTGTTGTTAAACTTCTTACTGTGTTTACCCCAGTCCAACACCGGCATCTCCACATGAGAGAGAATAGAGCCAACGTTTCGAGTCAGGATGACCCTTCATCAGAGCTGGCGACTAGAACGGTCATTTGATAAAGCATCATCCTGACTCGAAACGTTGGCTCTATTCTCTCTCCACAGGTGCTGTCAGACCTGCTGAGATTTTCCAGTATTTTCTGTTTATGTTCCTATTAAAGCCAGTTTTTAGTTGCAAGTTTATTGTTTGGAGTGAGCAGGAGAACTATAGAAGTTACAGCAACAGGCCAATCAACCCACAATGCCATGTGCTGTTGTTTTCCTCCATGTGACATCTGCAATAAGTCAGCAGAGGCCGGTGTCCCTTCACTGGGTTCCCTCCTAGTTACACGCTCCAGTTAAGCTCATAGAGTGTTAGAAGCTCTGTGTCAGCATCCGGAGTGCCAGGAGACCTGCCACTCCCAGTTATACATACAGAAAAGACACCTTGATTGGACAAGCAATCATGGGAGCTCATATTCCTGGAGGCCAACCTCAATTGGCCTCATTGAAGTCATATCAACTTCCATAATTTGTCACAATTTCTGTGACGGGGGGATTTTCTGGCTGCATTCACTCCAAGACCGGAAAATCCCGCCCGAGGTCAACGGCTATCTGCATGCAGCCCCCCACCACGCCCCACCCCCCACCCCCTCCCGCCTGCCTGCTATGATTCCCATGACAGGCAGGACAGGAAAATTCCCCCCAGGATGTTGTTTCACAGGATGGAGTTGTTGGCATCACACCCAATCCCCAACCCTGGAGGCCAAAGTGCTGTGTGAGTATCTTCAGGGTGCTCCCACCTCTGGGAGTGGTCTAATAGACTTAGCACTACAGCAAAACAGACCGATCTGCACATCAACAAGCAGAAAGCACAAATCATAAGCTTCAGCGCACCAACAGTAACTCCAATCACCAATGATGGAGAAATGTGGAGGATTCCATTTAACCTCAGGAGCTGTAGAGTCAGAGAGGTTTACAACATGGAAACAGGCCCTTCGGCCCAACTTGTCCATGCCACCCTTTTTTTTTAAACCCCTAAGCTAGTCCCAATTGCCCACATTTGGCCCATATCCCTCTATACCCATCTTACCCATGTAACTGTCTAAATGCTTTTTAAAAGACAAAATTGTACCCGCCTCTACTACTATCTCTGGCAGCTTGTTCCAGACACTCACCATCCTCTGTGTGAAAAAATTGCCCCTCTGGACCCTTTTGTATCTCTCCCCTCTCACCTTAAACCTATGCCCTCTAGTTTTAGACTCCCCTCCCTTTGGGAAAAGATGTTGACTATCTAGCTGATCTATGTCCCTCATGATTTTCTAGGCTGTTACATTTTATGTAATGATAACAGTGCTAATAAGGGCATCAAGGCCAGGCTGTATAAAGCTAGAGTTGCATTTGTCAGACTTTGAACCATCTGGAAGTCCATACAGTACAGATTTCAGAACAAAATCAGACTCTACAACAATGATGTAGAGTCAATCCTGCTATAAGGATCTGAATGTAGGGTGGTGAAGACAGATATGGGCAAGGTTAATCCTGTCACAATGGTTGCCCACATAAGATCTGTAACATCCAGGGGTGGCACAGTGATTAGCACTGCTGCCTCACAGCACCAGGGCCTTGGGTGACTGTGTGGAGTTTGCATGTTCTCCCCATGCCTGCGTGGGTTCATAGAATCCCTACACTGCAGAAAGAGGCCATTTGGCCCATCGAGGCTGCACCAAACAACAACAATCCCAACCAGGCACTAGCCCTGTAACCCTATGTATTTACCCCTCTAATCCCCCTGACATTAAGGGGCAATTTAGCATGGCCAATCAACCTAACCCATCTCTGGGCTGTGAGGAAACCGGAGCCCCTGGAGGAAACCCACGCAGACACGGGAAGAACGTGCAGGCTCCGCACAGACGGTGACCCAAGGCTGGAATTGAAACCAGGTTCCTGCTGCTGTGAGGCAGCAATGCTAACCACTGTCGCTGGTTTCCTCTGGATGCTCCAGTTCCCTTCCACAATCCAAAGATGTGCAGGTTAGGTGAATTGGCCATGGTAAATTGCCCCTTAGCATCCAATGATGTATAGGTTAGAGAGGACTAGCAGGGTAATTACATGGGATTACGGAGATAGGTTGGGTAGGCCTGAGTAAGATGCTCTGTCAGAGAGTCGGTATAGAGTTGATGGGCTGAATGGCCTACTTCTGCCACTGGCCGAATAACATTTCCAATGAGGACCTGTACAGGAAGACTGGTTCCTACAGCATTGTCCTGGATTTTAGAACTACTGGGTAAGATGTCTCAGACACAAGATAAGGATGAAACCAAGTGTGAATATTGAAGATTGTTCAAAGATGGAGGCAAGCTGGGAAAGATAAACAGGGCAAGGTCAAAAGCAACATGGCATAGGTGATTAAACTGGAAGAGATGGGGCTTACATGAGGAGAGGCACAAACCATATCTCAAAACAGGGCTCGATGGGGGAACATTGTTGCTGCCTCATGTCCCACCTGGGATGAGAAGGCCACAAAAGAGAGCCATCCCTAATCCCATCTCAATCTCCTGTTTGCTTCACAACACTTAAAATTAGTCTGTTTCAAGCAGCTGTACAACTTCTCCTCAAATATTTCTGGAGCGTACTTTACCAAGGATTTGAGGCAAAGGATTCCAGTCTTTAACAACATTTTAATTGTTTTGGTATTCACCCTAAATTTGTACCCCCAGTGACTCATCCAATTTATCTTTCTGTAGTTTAATGTAACCATTTAGTTACATTATAATTTTAAAACCTTTTCCAGACCAGCCCTTAACATTCTTCCAGAGTTCAAAACTCTTCGGGCTCGATCTTTCCAGCCTGTTGCGCCAGTTGATTGGAGCTGCAAGCCGGGAAGACGGCGCGTTAGGCTTTTGTGTCAGGAGTGAAGAGGTCTCGCTCCAAAAGCCATCTTCCCAGCCCTGTTTTGCCAAACAGAGCGCAAAGCCAATTTAAAGTTTATTTATTAGTGTCACAAGTAGGCTTACATTAACACTGCAATGAAGTTACTGTGAAAATCCCCTAGTCACCACACTCCGGCGCCTGTTCGGGTACACTGAGGGAGAATTTAGCATGGCCAATGCACCTAACCAGCACATCTTTTCAGACTGTGGGAGGACACCGGAGCATCCGGAGGAAACCCATGCAGACATGGGAGAATGTGCAGACTCTGCACAGACAGTGACCCAAGCCGGGAATCGAACTCAGGTCCCTGTCCTGTGAGGCAGCAGTGCTAACCACCATACTTAGCATGTCATTAACAGTCTGCCAGACGGTTCCCCCCTCAGTAGCGAGAGGTCTCGCCGATGAGAATCACTCATGCTCACCACCAACAGCGACCAGACGTGACGGCCACGCCGGGGGGGGAATCAGAGGCGACTGAAGCCCCTGGGTGGTCAGCGGCTTGGCCTGAGTGGGGATGGGGCAATGACAGGAGGAGGCAAGGTAGGAACTCTGCAGGAGGCAAGCTCTGCGGGCGGAGGGGGGGGTGGGGCGGCGATGCCCATGGGGAGGTGGTTAGGGGATCTCCCAGTTCACTGGGAGATCGGGGCACCTGCGCAGTGATGCTTCAAGCAGTCTGTAGCCGGCTTCACTGGCGACATAAGGCATCACATACACTCCCACCCCCAATTCATCCACTGGTGAGAATCGCACTTCTGTCCAAAAAAGTGACAGAGCGTCATAAGATTGCATTTTCAAACTTGCCCAAAAACGTGTCTGAAACTCTCCTGTTTTCTTGTTGGGCACTTAGAATTGTTGTCGAGAAAGGTTGGCACAGTGGTTAGCACCGCTACCTCACAGCGCCAGGGTCCTGGGTTCAATTCCGGCCTCGGGTCACTGTCCGTGTGGAGTTTGCATGATCTCCCCGTGCCTGCGTGGGTTTCTTCCCACAGTCCAAAGATGTGCAGGTTAGGTTGATTGGCCATGATGAATTGACTGTAATGTCAGGGGGATTAGTAGGGTAAATATGTGGGGTTACGGGAATAGGGCTTGGGTGGGATTGTGGTCGGTGCAGACTCGATGGGCCAAATGGCCTCTTTCTGCACTGTAGGGATTCTATGATTCTAAGATCCGGCCCTTCAAGTCTATCATTAAGGTTGTATGTTGGCAACAAACTGGTGAATTTACATAGCACCTCTCCCATTCATTTCGCAAATGTATTTATATATATTTTACTGCATCTGCTCACTCTACGACACCTACAATTATAACCGTCACGAAGTTGAAGTAAAGTTTATTTATTAGTCACAAGTAGGCTGACATTAACACTGTAATGAAGTTACTGTGAGAATCCGCTAGTCGCCGCACTCCGACGCCTGAGGCAGTGGGAGGGAATGCTCTGGTTTTATTGGGAACAGGGAATGTAGAGATGAAGAGTTGTGAACTTCTGATTGTTGAGTTTTCTCACAAGATGCACTCGAATCTAAAGGTAATAGATTGGAAACTTACTTCACCTGATGTGAATATTGAAATGATGTTGTGGCAGGCAAGAATAAATTGGAATAAAATTCAATTTGACTTTAGTTAACTGTGCTGATCATAAATATTCAGGATGCCGCCTGTTTAATCACCTGATGAAGGTATTCTGTGTATTTATTGTCTGTTTAAGCTTGATGAATATTCACTTCCACTTTACTAACTACAACACCGTGTTTTACATAATTGCAACAATTATGGCTGCATGATTTCTAATGTAATTTATAACTAAAGACAACTCCTAGAAAATTAAAATGAGAGAACATGACTAAGAAATAAAGAGGAAGGATTGGTGATGCCACAAACAGGGGAGTTAGAATCAATGATTGTAGTGCAGAAGGAGGCCATTCAGCCCCTCAAGTTTAAAAGTTTAACATTTTCTTATTAGTATCACAAGCAAGGCTTACATTAACATTGCAATGACATTACTGTGAAAATCCCCTAGTCACCACACTCCGGCACCTGTTTGAGTACACTGAGGGAGAATTTAGCATGGCCAATGCACTTAACCAGCACATCTTTCAGACTGTGGGAGGAAACTGGAGCACCCGGAGGAAACCCACGCAGACACGGGAAGAATGTGCAAACTCCACACAGACAGTGACCCAAGCCGGGAATCGAACCCGGGACCCTGGCGCTGTGAAGCAGCAGTGCTAACCACTGTGCTACCGTGCCACCCCCTGAGAAGGTCACACTAAAGAAACATCAGTTCACCAAAGGACTGGAGATCCAGTGGGGTTACGGGAATAGGGCCTGGGTGGGACTGTGGTTGGTGTAGGCTTGATGGGCTGAATGGCCTCCTTCTGCACTGTAAGGATTCTATGAAGGAAAGGAGACATGCTTGTGGTAAGAATAAGAAGCACATGAGATCGTGACAGTGAGAAGAATGTGAGGGGGTCAAGGCAAGATGGTCGTTCGACTGAAGACAACGTTCTTTAAAAGGAATGGCTGTCAGCTGGGAAGAGGGTGAGGAAAGTCCCTGACCGACAAACCTGACGCTGGCCAAACACGCAGCAGCCAGCCGCATTAAGAATATGGGAGGAAGATGTTTCAGTCGTCTTTCTGTCAGTTTGGCAATGATCAGGATTTGAAAGCTATCTTTGTAAGAATGGATTGTGCCTCAGTGCTGCTGATTATGTCGAGGAAAGCTATTTCCAAACTCAGCACGGACCACCCTTCACCATCACCTGGATCTCTTCAGTGGGGGAATGGAGAATTAAAACTGACAGGGTCTTAGCTACCATTTCCCAAGTTGACCGTGCCAATTGTGCTAACAGTTGGGATCAGCAACACAACCAAAAGGCAAAAGAATAAACTGTTAAAATCATCTTTAGATTACCATTACAGCTACGACTCTCACTAACTTTTACAGATGCACCATAGAAAGTATTCTTTCTGGTTGTATCACAGCTTGGTATGGCTCCTGCTCTCCCCAAGACTGCAAGAAAGGGTTGTGAATGTAGCCAAGTCCATCACACAAACCAGCCTCCCATCCATTGGCTCTGTCTATACTTCCCGCTGCCTTGGAAAAGCAGCCAGCATAATTAAGGACCCCACACACCCCGGACATTCTCTCTTCCGCCTTCTCCCGTCGGAAAAAAGATACAAAAGTCTGAGGTCACGCACCAACTGACTGAAGAACAGTTTCTTCCCTGCTGCTGTTAGACTTTTGAATGGATCTACCTTATATTAAGCTCACCTTTCAGAACACCCTGGCTATGACTGTGACACTACATTCTGCATCCTATTCTTTCCTTCTCCCTCTGTACTCTATGTACGGTATGTTTTGTCTGTATAATATGCAAGAAACAATACTTTTCACTGTCTACCAATACATGTGACAATAATAAATCAAATCATATTAAATCAAATCAAATCCATTTGCAGTACAAGACTGAGGCAGCCTATTCGTTTCTCTGTCCCAGGCTTTAATTAATATGGTTTTATTTATGGTTTATTGAAGCAGAGAAAGAAAAATGTTCTGGTCATAACATTATCATTCAAAAATATGATATCTTCCATTCAAAGGCATGTGTTATACATGCATGGCATTGTATCATTAGCAGGTCATGTCTGCCCATTACCTTGTCAGTAATTAGGCCTATTGAACTCACGAATATTGGAAATGTGAGAGATAACCTGCTCTTTCAAACAAAATAATGCACATTAAGTATAATGCTCACTAACCCATTTTGCAATCTGTATTTGCCATCATCAGAGCAGAACGTCAGAATAAGTAGCCCTGAAATTAATTGCCAGACTTTGTCATTTGTTCGATTTAAGATGATTGTATCTGTGTTAAAGTCACAGAGTGTGGCGCCAATTACCAAACGTAAATAGATGTTTAACAGTATGGCTACCCCTGAAAATTCAGCAATTTTCATGTCAACATGTTCTGAATTACCCAGCAATGTATATTGAGCATTCTTATTAACAAAGCAAGAGTTTATACACTGCTAAAATATTGAATTGTCAGGTAATTTAAAATCATAGAATAGAATCATAGAATCCCCACAGAGCAGGAGGAGGCCATTTGGCCCATTGAGTCTGCACTGACAACAATCCCATCCAGGCCCTATCCCCATGTATTTATCCTCGCTAGTCCCTCTAACACTAAGGGGCAATTTAGCATGACCAATCTACCTAACCCGCACATCTTTGGACATCTAAATGAAGCAATTTTGAAAAGAGACTAGATGGCCATCCAAAGATGTGCGGGGTAGGTGGATTGGCCATGTTCAATTGCCCCTTAGTGTCAGGGGGTCTAGCTAGGGTAAATACATGGGGTTATGGGGATAGGGCCTAGGTGGGATTGTTGTCAGTGCAGTCTCGATGGACCGAATGGCCTCCTTCTGCACTGTGGAGATTCTGTGATTCTATGATTCTAAGAGCCTTGAGACATATCTTAATGAAACTTAGGATGGGGTCAATAACAGATTTCCACAGGCTGGTTTGTAGGCTTGATATTCTCAATAAAAAGGAGGCTAAGGAAATTCCGCATGTCCGCTATGATTCTCATCAATTTTTACAGATGCACCATAGAAAGCATCTGTATGTTTTGTCTGTGTAGCGTGCAAGAAACAGTACTTTTCACTACATACTTTTCCAATACATGTGGCAGTAATGAATCAAATCAAATCAAATAGCATCAAACCCTGGAATATACTCATCGCTGCACCCCTAGTGCGTTCCCTTCACTTGGTTCACGTTATGCAAAACCTATTTTGTAAACCTTATCGAATTTCCAATGGAGCATACAGCGGCGAAACCCTTTAATCAGATGTTAATCAATTTCAATGAGGTTCCCGACCTTCCTGAGTGGGAAACTTACTACATCACCGGTGAGGGGCGTGGAAAGTGAGAAAATCTCTCCAGCAAGATTCTTGTTTTCAGACTCCTGTGGGATGTTGTGCCCACATCCTAGCCTTCGTGTCATCCTCACCACTTGCTGTCCCACCCATCTTTGTTTCATCCATAAACTTGGTAATAGTACATTCACTTCCCTCATCCAAGTCATTTATATTGTAAACAAATGTGACCCCAGCACTGATCCCTGTGGCACTCCACCAGTTACATGTTGCCATCCTGAAATGCCCCACTTATCCTGACCCTCTATCTTCTATCAGTTAGCCAATCCTTTATCCATGCTATATACTACCCCCAACACCATGGGCTCTTATTAAGTAGCCTTTTGTTCAGTTCCTTATCGAACACTTTTTGGAAGTCCAAGTATATTATATCTACTGGTTCCCCTTTATCCATCCTGCTTATTACCACCTGAAAAAAGTCTAATAAATTTGTCAAGCCTGATTTCTCCTTCTTGAAACCATGCTGACTGTTTGATTCTATTAAATGCTCTGCTGGTACACTCTTTATAATGGACTCTAACATCTTCCCAATGACAAATGTTAAGTTAATTGGCTGAAAGTTGCCAGTTTTCTGTCTCCCTCCCTTTTTGAATAATGGTGTTACACTGGTAATTTTCCAATCCTCTTTTCCAGAATTTAAGGATTCTTGGAAGATTCCGAAAAGTCTACCCACTATCTCATCAGAAGACCTATCGGCCTTTAGCCCTATTAGTTTTGCTAGTACTTTTTCCTTAGTGATAGTTATTGTACTTATTTCTTCCTACCCTCCCTGCTTTGCCCCTGGACAGTTTAATATTTTTCTAATGTGTCTTCCACTGTGAAGACCTACACAATAGGAAATCTTGCAGCAGAGATAGGCTTTGAGGAGCAGGTTGTTGTTTAGCCTGGGGTTCTGCTCCTTGTTGATTCACTGGTTAGATGTTGGATTTCTCAGTTCTCAAAGGAATATAGAAATTTCAAAGTGGTCTCTCAAGTCACGTGAGCTTCTTTCTCCACAATCATTTCAAAAGGAATGTTTTATCCAGTGTCTGGAACTGGCTTTGATTTCAGGACTGATAATGTCTCAGCCACTAGCCTTTGAAAGTATTACCATCCACATTGAGATTCTTGTGTCAGGAAGCTACTGTTTGAGCAAACCCTCTGACTCCACTAGAGGTGTAAACTTATCAAGATACAAGTGAAATCCATTATCCCCTCAATAGTCCCCTTTTCAAATGGACATGGACAATCTCTGGTGTGAGATGTGTTTGTTAACAGTTTGATGGGAGTAATGAATTTCAATATCTGGAAGTCCCCTCATTTTGATTTGGTGTATTATTGTCACATGTATTGGGATACAGTAAAAAGCATTGTTGGCTTGTGTGCTATACAGACAAAGCATACCAAAAATAAAGTACATAGGGGAGAAGGAAAGGAGACGGTGCAAAATATAGTGTTGCAGTTACAAGTAGGGTGAGGGGAAAGATCATGATAGGACCATTCAAAAATCTGATGGAAGCTATTCTTGAGTCGGTTGGTACGTGATCTCTCAGACTTTTGAATCTTTTTCTCAACGGAAGAAGGTGGAAGATTTGTGTTTATAATGTCCTTACAATTAAGTGTGAGATGTTCAAGCGACAGTAAGAATCCTTCAGTAGCAAGCAATTTTTAAAAATTCATTTGTGGGACATGGGCGTCGCTGGCTGGCCAGCATTTATTGCCCATCTCTAGTTTCCCTCGAGACGGTGGTGGTGAGCTGCCTTCTTGAAACATTGCAGTCCACGTGCTGTGGGTTGACCCATAATACTGTTAGGGAGAGAAATCTAGGATCTTGACTCAGTGACAGTGAAGGAACAGCGATATATTTCCAAGTCAGGATGGTGAGTAGCTTGTAGTTGGTAGTGTTCTCATGTATCTGCTGCCCTTGTCCTTCTCGACGGAAATGGTCATGGGTTTGGAAGGTGCTGTCTAAGGAACCTTGGTGAATTGCTGCAGTGCAACTTATATATAGTACAGACTGATGCTACTGTGCGTTGGTGGTAGAGGGAATGGATGTTTGTACATGTGGTGCCAATCAAGCGGGCTGCTTTGTCCTGGATGGTGTCTCGAGTGTTGTTGGAGCTGTACCCATCCAGGCAAATGGAGGGTATTCCATCACACTTCTGGCTTGTGCCTTGTAGATGGTGGACAGGCTTTGGAGAGTCAGGAGGTAAGTTGCTCGCTGCAGTATTCCTAGTCTCTGACCTGCTCTTGTAGCCACTGTGTTTATGTGGCGAGTCCAGTTGAGTTTCTGGTCAATGATAACCCCAAGGATGTTGACAGTGGGGGATGATGGTAACACCATTGAATGTCAAGGGGCAGTGGTTGGAGTGCCTCTTATTGGTGATGGTCATTGTGGCATTTGTGTGACATGAATGTTATTTGCCACTTGTCAGCCCAAGCCTGGATATTGTCCAGATCTTGCTGCATTTGAACATGGACTGCTTCAGTGTCTGAGGAGTCATGAATGGTGCTGAACATTGTTTATTATTGTTCGCCAATGATTGCCCAAAAAAAACCCGCTTCACAAAGTAAATCCAAAGTTAAGGTTTAACACCACCACTTGGGTCACGCCCTGGGCCACAACTGCCTCCCCCAATCCCATCTGGTTTCTAGTTCCACTGGGTCAGCTGACCACCACAGCATGTTGCCATAGGTTACATTGCAACATGAGATTTCTTGATGATGGGAGGAGGATTCTTATATATTTATAACTTCTGTTGGTAGCTTCCGGAACAAAGGGCAGAACATCCATTTTAAAAACTGGAAAATAATAAAGCTATCATACAGAGAGTATTGGATTACTTTTCATGTCAAATTTACCGAACATCTGAGATGGATAGATTTTAGTTAACCAAACTAACAAGGGATATGAGACAAAGACGGTCATGTGGAATTGTGTCACAGAGCAGCAGAGACCTCTTAGAATGGCAGAATAGGTTCAAGGAGACTAAATGACCTCCTCTAAATATTTGTACAGTGCCCTTAACAAAATAAAATGTCCCAATGTACTTCAAAACAAAATTTGAAAGCAAAACATGACGCTGAACCATGTGAAGTGTTATTAGGGTGGGTGGCCTCTTGGGTTAAGTAGGTAGCTTTTACTACAAAAGTGACTACAAAGGGTCGTGAATGTAGCCCAGTCCATCATGCAAACCGGCCTCCCATCCATTGACTCTGTCTTCGCTTCCCGCTGCCTCGGCAAAGCAGCCAGCATAATCAAGGACCTCACACGCCCCGGACATTCTCTCTTCCACCTTCTTCCGTCGGGAAAAAGATACAAAATTCTGAGGTCACGTACCAACTGACTCAAGAACAGCTTCTTCCCTGATGCTGTCAGACTTTTGAATGGATCTACCTCGAATTAAGCTGATCTTTCTCTTCACCCTAGCTATGATTGTAACACTGGGGCCCGATTTTACCATTTTCATTCTAAGTGCTGAATCTGGGCACAATTCAGATCCGACTTGGAAATCTGCTTTCAGGCGCTCCCATTAGCACAGCCTGAAAAAAATTTCGCAAATCTGAATCGCGCTGTGAGTGGAGCTTAGCGCACCCAAAACGATCGGAGCTCTGAACTGCGCATGCGCAGTGAGGAAAAAAATTTGAAAATCGCGCCGCTGTCACATCACTTCTGGGCCGCAAAAAGTGAATAAAGCAACTCGGGAGCAATGGTCCCCACAGACATCACCCCCACCCCTATAACATAACTGTCCCCCTTATCCACCCACTCCCCCGCTAGCCAGACTGATCGCGACCCTCTGTCCCCTTTCCCCCCCACCGATTGCTCGCAGAGTGGCAGCGGACCCCCCTACCTCTGACTCCCCTCCCCACCAGAAATCCATCTGGCCTCCCTCCCCAGCAGAGATCCAAATGGCCTCTTGACCCCCCCACCAGAGATCCATCTGACCTCCCCCCCACCACCAGAGAAACATCTGACCCGCCTCCTCTGACCTCCCCCACCAGACGGAAATCTGGCCTCCCTCAGCCCTTCCCCTCACCCCACCAGAGAGCGATCTGTCCTCCCTCCCCCCCATCCACCAGAGCTACATCTGACCCACCTCCTCTTCCCCCCCACCCCCCCTCACCAGAGAATGATCTGACCCACCCCCACACCACCGATCTGAGTCAGGGAGCCGTTGGAAGCTCTGAACGTAGCTCTTCAGGAGCTGGAGCGCCCGTAACAGACCTTTTCCCGAGCATGTCTGTTTTGTGCCAAATCTGGACGTGCGAACGCGATGGTAAAGGGGGAAATGCTGATAAAGTTGGGCGGGCAGTTCATTAATTCAATTTAAATGCACGCAAATACATTTATATCGCCGTTGCATCCGTTTCGGGCAAGAATTGGATTGTGGCCATTCCTGGGCCTCAGTAAAGTGGGCAATCTGCGCAGGCATGGATCGCGTTAATGGCCTCACGTCGAACTTTACCACGTTTTCGTGCCCGAAAACGGGCGCGACGCAATGGTAAAATCGGGCCCTACATTCTGCACTCTTCCTTTCCTTCTCTATGAACGGTATGCTCTGTCTGTATAGTGTGTAAGAAACAATACTTTTCACTGTATGCTAATACATGTGACAATAATAAATCAAATCAAATCAAAACAAATTTACCAAGCGACTTACAAGGGAAGAAAGAGAAGCAGAGAGTTTATGGGAGGGAATTCCAGACCTGGGGGCCTGGAAGGCTGAAGATACAACCACCAAAGGAGGAGTAATTAAAATTTGGGATGCTCAAGAAGGTTTCCAAGCAGCGCAGTTTTCTCTGGTCGGTTTTTTTCCACTGTTTTATGAGTTATTCCTTTCCTTTCAGTGACTAGTTTTTAGATTTGATTTCAGCCATTTAAATAAGAGAACATTATCAGGTAATTCTCAGAAAGACAACGAGCCAATCATCTGCCCAGCATGGATCAATAGCAACAAGTTGCCCAGAGTTCTCAGATTTTTCCCTTTAGTAACTTTGAACCAACTCATGGGAACCTGTTAAAATTAAAAGTTTTATCGCTTTTCTTCCTTGCCTGTCCTCTTAGTTTTCCTCTTCACAATCCCATATATTTCCACCCGAGTGTCTTCACTTTATGCCTTTCGGTCTCTGGGGTGAGGAATAGAAAGGTTAACAGCCCAGTGTTACAGTGCGCACATCTGCAATATCCAAGTGAGCCACTCTTGAGGAATGCAATACTTTGGCCTTCACAAGGATTGGGCAGAGGGGGCGGGTATGGGTAAGGCGCTCTGTCGGAGAGTCGGTGCAGGCTCGATGAGCCGAATGACCTCCTTATGCACTGTAGGGATTCTATTAAGAACTACCAAAATTGCACAGAGGATGTTCCAAAATTAAGGACTATTAACTCCTCTCACGTCACCTGCCACACACTCAAACTTTGTCAGATAAATACTAATTGCCCAGTTTACACTTCCAAAACCAACCAAACTTCAGATATCCTCTGAGTAGGATTGTGCAGTTATCAGGCTCTTTGGATGTCAATATGTATTATTAGCAACAGGGCTGAGATTGGCCAGGCTAAGACTGTGTGAAATTCATTGTGAAGGCCAAATAAAGTCCAACTCCTTCAATGTAGGCTGGGTTTGAAATGGACTTCCTGAGGGGAAAGGACGGTGTGTTAACATAATGCAGATAAACACAGGAAAGGACAGAGTGTTAACATAATGCAACCTAAACACAGGAAACGAGACTGTGTTAACACAATGCAGATAAACACAGGAAAGGACAGCGTGTTAACATAATGCAGATAAACACAGGAAAGGACAGCGTGTTAACATAATGCAGATAAACACAGGAAAGGGCAGCGTGTTAACATAATGCAACCTAAACACAGGAAACGAGACTGTGTTAACATAATGCAGATAAACACAGGAAAGGACAGTGCGTTAACATAATGCAGATAAACACAGGAAAGGACAGTGCGTTAACATAATGCAGCCTAAACACAGGAAAGGACAGCGTGTTAACATAATGCAGAATAACACTGGAAAGGACAGCGTGTTAACATAATGCAACCTAAACACAGGAAACGAGACTGTGTTAACATAATGCAGATAAACACAGGAAAGGACAGTGCGTTAACATAATGCAGATAAACACAGGAAAGGACAGTGCGTTAAAATAATGCAGATAAACACAGGAAAGGACAGTGCATTAACATAATGTAGATAAACACAGGAAAGGACAGTGTGTTAACATAATGTAGATAAACACAGGAAAGGACAGTGTGTTAACATAATGTAGATAAACACAGGAAAGGACAGTGTGTTAACATAATGCAGATAAACACAGGAAAGGACAGTGTGTTAACATAATGCAGATAAACACAGGAAAGGACAGTGTGTTAACATAATGCAGATAAACACAGGAAAGGACAGTGCATTAACATAATGCAGATAAACACAGGAAAGGACAGTGTGTTAACATAATGCAGATAAACACAGGAAAGGACAGTGCGTTAACATAATGCAGATAAACACAGGAAAGGACAGTGCATTAACATAATGCAGATAAACACAGGAAAGGACAGTGTGTTAACATAATGTAGATAAACACAGGAAAGGACAGTGTGTTAACATAATGCAGATAAACACAGGAAAGGACAGAGTGTTAACATAATACAACCTAAACACAGGAAAGGATAGTGTATTAACATAATGCAACCTAAACACAGGAAACGAGAGTGTGTTAACATAATGCAGATAAACACAGGAAAGGACAGTGTGTTAACTTAATGCAGATAAACACAGGAAAGGACAGTGTGTTAACATAATGCAGATAAATGCAGGAAAGTACTGCATATTAACATAATGCAGCCTAAACATAGGAAGGGGCAGTGTGTTAACACAATGCGCCATTCAGAGGAGTACACGACTGACCTTCCTAAACTTTACTATGAACTGAATTGTTCAAAATAAGATGATATTTCTCCTCACCTCTGACAAAAGCAATGCTTGGACTGTGATTTTTCAAAGTGCACACATCTGTTTTCCTAATGTGTCCGCTGTGTAAATGTGGCAGATTCGTTATTACATTGTTTGGTGCTCATTACACTTACCAGCTTGCTGTGCGCAAATGCGCTGCAGAGCACAACAGATGGAATCAATTTGCATTCCCTTGTACTGAGAGTTGGGGCCCCATGGGGTCTGTAATAGGGCAAAAGAAAGTACATCTCCAGGGGTCATTTATGATGGAGATTAAGAGATTAATTTTCCAAACAATTGTTGTGTATGCGAACATTCCCGTTTATAGGCATACTGTACAGCTCTTAGAGACAGGAAAAGCATTACTCACTGCTGTGTTCCACCTGGTTTTGAAATGATGCACTTTTGCACTAGATCCGCAACATTAAGTAAATAGTAATTTGTCAGGTGATGAATAGACATCGAGAAATCACAGTGATCAGAGAATTAGACTGCAATGAAACAGTGTGTCTGTGCTATTTTTTAGATTCATTTTTGGGACATGGGCATCACTGGCTGGCCAGCATTTATTGCCCATCCCTAGTTGCCCTTGGAGGGCAATTGAGAGTCAACCACATGGCTGTGGCTCTGGGGTCACATGTACACCAGACTTTGGGGCGGCACGGTAGCACAGTGGTTAGTACTGCTGCTTCACAGCTCCAGGGTCCCGGGTTCGATTCCCGGCTCGGGTCGCTGTCTGTGTGGAGTTTGCACATTCTCCTCGTGTCTGCGTGGGTTTCCTCCGGGTGCTCCAGTTTCCTCCCACAGTCCAAAGATGTGCGGGTTAGGTTGATTGGCCAGGTTAAAAAAATTGCCCCTTAGAGTCCTGGGATGCGTAGGTTAGAGGGATTAGCGGGTAAAATATGTGGGGGTAGGGCCTGGGTGGGATTGTGGTCGGTGCAGACTCGATGGGCCGAATGGCCTCCTTCTGCACTGTAGGGTTTCTATGATTCTATGACTGGGTAAGGACAGCAGATTTCCTTCCCTAAAGGACATTCGTCCATCAAAAGATCTATCCATGATGACTTTAAAACCTTTTCGGGGGAGGCGATGACCCAGTGGAATTATCGCTAGACTATTAATCCAGAAGCTCAGTTAATGTTCTGGGGACCCGGGTTTGAATCCTGCCACAGTAGGTGGTGGAATTTGAATTCAATAAAAAACTGGAATTAAGAATCTACCGATGACCATGAAACCGTTGTCGATTGTTGGAAAAACCCATCTGGTTCACTCATGTCCCTGTAGGGAAGGAAATCTGCCGTCCTTACCTGGTCTGGCCTACATGTGACTCCAGAGCCACAGCAATGTGGTTGACTCTCAATTGCCCTCCAAGGGCAATTGGACTATCAACTGCACTCAGGGAACTAGGGATGCACAATAAATGCTGGCCAGCCAGCAATGCCCATGTCCCACGAATGAATAATAAAAACATTGTTCTTTTTCAGATGTGAATCCACTTTTCCCTCTGTTGCTTTTTCTTTCTGGATATTCCAAGTCCTCGCATAGCTCAGTGTAGAGGCCCCAACTCACAGAATGAAGGGCCACTGTCGATACAGACCCCACTGTTGATACAGACCCTATTGCCAATACAGACCCTACTGCCAATACGGACCCCACTGTCAATACAGACCCCACTATTGATACAGACCCCACTGTCGAAACAGACTCTGTTTGTAATACATTTTGGGAGGTCTAATAAGGGTCGGATTTACACAATGAACGGTAGGTCCCTATGGAGTATTGAGGAACAAAGGGATCTTGGTCTACAAGTCCACAGATCCCTGAAGGTGGCACCACAGGTAGATAGGGTGGTGAAGAAACCAAAAGGAATGTTTGCCTTCATTAGCCTGGGCATAGAATATAGGAGCAGGGAAGTCTTGGTACAAGTTTATAAAACATTGGTTAGGTCACTGCTGGAGCACCATGTGTAGTTCTGGTCGCCACACTATGGGAAGGATGTGATTGCACTGGAGAGGGTGCAGAGGAGATTCACCAGGCTGCCCAGAATGGAAAGTTTCAGCTCTGAGGAGAGACTGGATAGGCTGGGTTTGTTTTCCCTGGAACAAAGAAGGCTGAGAGGGGGATCCAATAGAAGTGTACAAAATTATTTGAGGCATCATTGGGTAGATCGTAAGAATCTTTTCCCCATGGCAGAGATATCCAAGTAAGACGTTTAACAACACCAGGTTAAAGTCCAACAGGTTTATTTGGTAGCAAAAGCCACAAGCTTTCGGAGCCTTAAACTCCTTCTTCAGGTGAGTGGGAATTCTGTTCACAAACAGGGCATATAAAGACACAAACTCAATTTACAGAATAATGGTTGGAATGCGAATCCTTAAAGCTAATCAAGTCTTAAAGGTACAAACAATGTGAGTGGAGAGAGCATTAAGACAGGTTAAAGAGATGTGTATTGTCTCCAGACATGACAGCCAGTGAGGTTCTGCAAGTCCAGGCAAGCTGTGGGGGTTACAGATAGTGTGACATGAACCCAATATCCCGGTTGAGGCCGTCCTCATGTGTGCGGAACTTGGCTATCAGTTTCTGCTCAGCGACTCTGCGCCGTCGTGCATCGTGAAGGCCGCCTTGGAGAACGCTTACCCGAATATCAGAGGCCGAATGCCCGTGACTGCTGAAGTGCTCCCCAACAGGAAGAGAACAGTCTTGCCTGGTGATTGTCGAGCGGTGTTCATTCATCCGTTGTCACAGCGTCTACATCGTTTCCCCAATATACCATGCCTCGGGACATCCTTTCCTGCAGCGTATCAGGTTTATTTGGTAGCAAACACCATTAGCTTTCGGAGCGCTGCTCCTTCGTCAGATGGAGTGGAAATGTGCTCTCAAACAGGGCACAGAGGCACAAAAATCAAGTTACAGAATACTGGTTAGAATGCGAATCCCTACAGCCAGCCAGCCAGATTCGCATTCTATGTTTCGCATTCTAATCAGTATTCTGTAACTTGATTTTTGTGTCTCTGTGCCCTGTTTGAGAGCACATTTCCACTCCATCTGACGAAGGAGCAGCGCTCCGAAAGCTAATGGTGTTTGCTACCAAATAAACCTGTTGGACTAACCTGGTGTTGTTAAAACTCTTACTGTGTTCACCCCAGTCCAACGCTGGCATCTCCACATCATGCGTATCAGGTAGACAACGTTGGCCGAGTTGCAAGAGTATGTACCGTGTACCTGGTGGATGGTGTTCTCACATGAGATGATGGCATCTGTGTCGATGATCCGGCATGTCTTGCAGAGTTGCTGTGGCAGGGTTGTGTGGTGTCGTGGTCACTGTTCTCCTGAAGGCTGTGTAGTTTGCTGCGGACAATGGTCTGTTTGAGGTTGTGCGGTTGTTTGAAGGCAAGAAGTGGGGGTGTGGGGATGGCCTTGGCGAGATGTTCATCTTCATCAATGGCATGTTGAAGGCTCCGGAGGAGATGCCGTAGCTTCTTCGCTCCGGGGAAGTACCGGACGACGAAGGGTACTCTGTCCACCATGTCCCGTGTCTGTCTTCTGAGTGTGATGGAAATGTGGAATGTGCTGCTTGAGGGTGGTGGAGGCAGGAACTCTCGCAACATTTAAGAAGCATCTGGATGAGCACTTAAATCGTCAAGGCATAGCAGGCTATGGTCCAAGTGCTGGTAAATGGGATTAGTATAGATTGGTATTTTATGGTCAGCATTGACATAGTGGGCCGAAGGGCCTGTTTCTGTGTCATGAGACATTATGACTGACCCCCGACAGTCGATACAGACCCCACTGTCAAAATCAACTCCATTGCTGATATCAACCCCCCCAACGGTCAGTACAGAGCTCACTCTAATTACAGACCCTGGTGTAATGTGGCTCCTGTACGGGAGCAATACCTGAGGGCCACGTAATCGGGTGGGAGCCTATGGAGAGGCAGTGTGGGAAGCCAGACCAATCTGTGCAAGGACTTGCATCCTGAGTCGGCGGAGGGAGCCCCAGTTGGAGCCAGGAAGGAGTGGCGAATAATCGCAAATCCAGTTCTGTGAGACCCTTGTTTTGTAGATATAAAAATATCATTGTTCACAAACCCTTTATAACTTGAAGCCACAATGAGTTACCTTCAGCTATTACAGATCCTGATTGTCGATATTTCGGAGAAGATTCACTGAGTTTATTCCTGGGCGGCACGGTGTCACAGTGGTTAGCACTGCTGCCTCACAGCGCCAGGAACCCGAGTTCAATTCCCACCTAGGGTCACTGTCAATGTCTGCACATTCTCCCCGCGTCTGCGTGGGTTTCCTCCGGGTGTTACGGTTTCCTCCCACAGTCCAAAGGCGTGATGGTTGGGTGCATTGGCCATGCTAAATTCTCCCTCAGTGTACCCGAACAGGCGTCGGAGTGTGGCGACTAGGGGATTTTCACAGTAACTTAATTGCAGTGTTAATGTAAGCCTATTTGTGACACTAACACATAAAGGTGTTGTCTTATGACGAAAGGCTGAGCAGGTTGGGCCTATACTCACTGGAGTTTAGAGGAATGAGAGATGATTTTATTGAAACATCTCAGACTCTGAGGGGGCTTGACAAGGTGGAATCTGAGAAGATACTTCTTCACCAAGTAAAAGATTCTAGAACTAAGGGCCACAGTTTCAAAATTGGGCGTCACCCATTCAAGACAGAGATGAGGAGGAATTTCATAACTTGGAGGATCGTTCCTGGAATTCTCTTCTCCAGAGAGAGGGGTTGGAGCTGGGTCATTGAATAGACTCAAGGCTGAGTTAAATGGATTTTTAATTGGCAAGGGAGACAGGCAGGAAAGTTGAGTTCAGGCCACAATCAGATCAGCCATGATCTTATTGACTGGTGGAGCAGGCTCGATGGGCCCATTGGCCTACTCCAGCCCGTGTTTCTTAGGTGGCATATCTCAGACTGTCAACCTCAACTGCAATTATCAGTACTGCTGATCAGTGTGAACACCCAATTCACTTTACATTCCTGACCAGAGATCATCCTCTGAGGCCATTGTAAATAAGAACAGGAAAACTATGCTGTTGGTGACTTGGACACTTTCTGTCCAGTGTAATCCCAGAGTATAAATCAGCCAGATAGCCAACATCTTTTCCCAAAGGTAAGGGAGTCTAAAACTCGAGGGCATAGGTTTAAAGTGAGAGGGGAGAAATACAAAAGGATCCAGAGGGGCAATTCATTCACTCAGAGGGTAGTGAGTGTCTGGAACAAGCTGCCAGAGGTGGTAGTAGAGGCGGGTACAATTTTGTCTTTAAAAAAGCATTTATATGGGTAAGATGGGTACAGAGGGATATGGGCCAAATGTGGGCAATTGGGACTAGCTTAGTGGTAAAAACTGGGCAGCATGGACAAGTTGAGCCGAAGGGCCTGTTTCCATGCTGTAAACCTGTATGACTCTAGTGCAGATCTAGGAATGTAGAGATACTAACTGCAGGATTTAGATGACAGCAAGTTGGAAAACATCTCTACAGATTCTTCCTTGACTTATGTTTATTGTATTCAATAGTCCTTTGTTGGCAGGGGCATACCATTCAATTTGTGTTCAATTATCAAGGACTGCACAAAGGATTATTGAATAAACACAATAGTCATGGAAGAATCTGTAGAAATTCTGCTATAATTAAGGATTTTAATGAACATTAGTAGCAGTAATTCACTAATCCACTTTTTAAACATTCAACATTAAAACCAAACAATATAGTTGAACAACTGGAAGGTAATGCACAGTAGAAAAACTAAAAAAGTGTTTCAGAACTCCAAGGAATAGCGCCGTAAAAATTCACAATGCTATCTCCTTGAGCAGCATTCAGAATCAGTGCTCTTGTGGGAAAGTATAGTATCTCGTCCAGTCGTTGCTGGTAAGAAGAGATATCAGCAAGATCCTACATCAAGTGGTTTCACATGATTATACAGCATGATTAGATACTTAGTCACAAGCTCAGAACAGAGCATCTTACTGTTCCCGTTCAATAGCTCACACACCAGCCATCTGTTGCAGATGCACGGGAACACCGCCACTTGCAAGCTCCCCTCCAAGCCACACGCCATCTTGTAATACGAGTGTACGAAATGGGAGCAGAAATAGGCCATTCACGCTTTCTCCGCCATTCAATAAGATCATGGCTGATCTGTTTCTGCTTTGAGTTCCACATTCCCAATCTACCCTCAAAAACCTCCAATTCCTTTGCTTAACAAGAATCTATCTACCTCTGCCTTAAAAATATTCAGTGCCCCTCCACCTCCACTTGAGGTAGGGTTCCAAAATCGCACAACCCTCAAGACAAAAAAATTTTCCTCATCTCTGCCCTATAAGGGTGTCTGCT
Organism: Mustelus asterias; assembly: GCF_964213995.1. Taxonomy (NCBI): domain Eukaryota; kingdom Metazoa; phylum Chordata; class Chondrichthyes; order Carcharhiniformes; family Triakidae; genus Mustelus; species Mustelus asterias. The sequence goes on from NC_135822.1 coordinate 36,200,183, forward strand.
AATTTTAAAACAGTGCCCCCCTAGTTCAGGACTCACCCACAAGAGGAAACATCCTTTCCACGTCCACCTTGTCAATACTGTTCAGGATCTTATATACTTCAATCAAATCACCCCTCACTCTTCTAAGTTCAAATGGAGTGGAAGGGTGGCACAGTGGTTAGCACTGCTGCCTCACAGCGCCAGGGTCCCGGGTTCAACTCCGGCTTGGGTCATTGTCTGTGTGGAGTTTGCACGTTCTCCCCGTGTCTGCGTGGGTTTTCTTCGGACGCTCCGGTTTCCTCCCACACTCCAAAGCTGTGTGGGTTAGGTGGATTGGTTATGTTAAATTGCCCCTTAGGGTCAGGGAGATTAGCAGGGTAAATAAGTGTGATTACAGGAATAGGGCCTGGGTGGGATGGTTGTCGGTGCAGACTCGATGGGCCAAATGGCTTCCTTCTGCACTGTAGAGATTCTATGGAGACAAGCCCAGTCTGCCCAACCTTTCCTCATAAGCCAACTTCCTCATTCCAGGTATCAATCGAGTGAACCACCTCCAAAGCAGTTACATCCTTCCTTAAATAAGGAGGGCTTGGAACCGTATCGCCATTCCTTCAGTGTCGCTGGGTCAAAATCCTGAAACTCCCTAACAGCATTGTGGGTGTGCTGACACCAGATGGACTGCAGCGGTTCATGACGGCAGCTCACCACCACCTTCTTAAGCGGTAATTAGGGATGGGCAATAAAAATACTGGCCTAGGCAGCGATGCTTACATCCCAATAAAGAATAAACAAACCTCGCAGAGGTTGCCGAGTATGGCCAAGCTGGACTAAATGCTAAGAATTGCTCATGGGGACTCTGAAAGCCAACAAACCTCTCTGATTGTCCTGGACTCGAATCAAACTCAGGCCCCAGACACTGAAAAGCCAGTGTCAATCTCAGCTAAATGCTCAATTTTAATCGTCTCTTTAATGCCTTTCAAGGATAAGACAGACTCACGCCAACAAAGAAGATTGATTTTATTCTTTAAAAGATGTGAAAATAGCAGATTTCCACACAGCGCTAATCCGTAGCAAAACAGCGAAATATAAAATAAATAAATGACACAAACAGCACTGAAAACCATTTGTACACACCCCAATTTGATTGGAGCAAATCAGCATATTCTCTTTTTAAAAAAAATATATTGCGCTATTCATTCATAACAAAAAGGATCAAGTTATCCAGACAATTCCAAAAGCAAATTCCGTCTTGGACAGGGTTTTGTATGATGTACTCATGCCAGCAGTGTGTTACTACTGAGGTGACTGTACCTGCTACAAAACACACAGGCCAGATAAATATTTCAGATTTCAAATATTTTTCTCCATACAAAAAATGTTTCTCATCAACTTTGTGTTTTTGAACCAATATCTGATATGCCGACTGTCAGTGTGGACAATGCCTGTTAGTGTAAACACCGACTGTCAGTGTGAACTTTGCCTGTTAGTGTAAACACTGATTGTCAGTGTGAACTTTGCCTGTTAGTGTAAATGCCGATTGTCAGTGTGAACTTTGCCTGTTAGTGTAAACACCGACTGTCAGTGTGGACATTGCCTGTTAGTGTAAATGCCGATTGTCAGTGTGGACAATGTTGTTCAGTGTGTTCATCGTCGGTAAGTCTACACATTATAACCAGAGAGAAATTATCACCAGCCCCCATACCTCGAGTCAGCGGTGCCGCAGAATGGTCTATTTAGGGATTTAAGTTGTTAGGCCTGTTGTCTCATCAGCAGAAACCCTGATAGGCACAGTGACATGTCTTACACTCCAAAATAAGCTGCCCTTGTTCTCTGACAACATTGAAAAAAACCTTCTCCAATCAATTAGCTGATCTTCAGCAGGTGAGCTCGATATTATTATCCAAACTGCAGGAATCGCGTGAGATCAACCAAAGATGTTGAATAACACAGAGACAGAGACTGTTGATTTCTGCGGTGTTGGAATTCAAATAAATAAGCAACATTTAACATGACTGTGGACTGGAGTTAATAGAGTTGAGAAATGGTACTGAATGATTAAATAAAAAAGAAAAAACACAGGTGAGGGTACAGCAGGAACAGTCTGTAACGCAGGGGGTGAGGGTACAGCAGGAACAGTCTGTATCGGGGGGGTGAGGGTACAGCAGGAACAGTCTGTATCGGGGGTGAGGGTACAGCAGGAACAGTCTGTATTGGGGGGGGGGGTGAGGGTACAGCAGGAACAGTCTGTATCGCAGGGGGTGAGGGTACAGCAGGAACAGTCTGTATCGGGGGGGGTGAGGGTACAGCAGGAACAGTCTGTATCGGGGGGGGGTGAGGGTACAGCAGGAACAGTCTGTATCTCAGGGGGTGAGGGTACAGCAGGAACAGTCTGTATCGGGGGGGTGAGGGTACAGCAGGAACAGTCTGTATCGGGGGTGACGGTACAGCAGGAACAGTCTGTATCGGGGGGGTGAGGGTACAGCAGGAACAGTCTGTATCGGGGGTGAGGGTACAGCAGGAACAGTCTGTATCGGGGGGGTGAGGGTACAGCAGGAACAGTCTGTATCGGGGGTGAGGGTACAGCAGGAACAGTCTGTATCGGGGGGGTGAGGGTACAGCAGGAACAGTCTGTATCGGGGGTGAGGGTACAGCAGGAACAGTCTGTATCGGGGGTGAGGGTACAGCAGGAACAGTCTGTATCGGGGGTGAGGGTACAGCAGGAACAGTCTGTATCGGGGGTGAGGGTACAGCAGGAACAGTCTGTATCGGGGGTGAGGGTACAGCAGGAACAGTCTGTATCGGGGGTGAGGGTACAGCAGGAACAGTCTGTATCGGGGGTGAGGGTACAGCAGGAACAGTCTGTATCGGGGGTGAGGGTACAGCAGGAACAGTCTGTATCGGGGGTGAGGGTACAGCAGGAACAGTCTGTATTGGGGGGGGGTGAGGGCACAGCAGGAACAGTCTGTATCGGGGGGGTGAAGGTACAGCAGGAACAGTCTGTATCGGGGGGGGGGGGTGAGGGTACAGCAGGAACAGTCTGTATCGGGGGGGGGGTGTGGGTACAGCAGGAACAGTCTGTATTGGGGGGGGGTGAGGGTACAGCAGGAACAGTCTGTATCGGGGGGGGTGAGGGTACAGCAGGAACAGTCTGTATCGGGGGGGGGGTGAGGGTACAGCAGGAACAGTCTGTACCTCAGGGGGTGAGGGTACAGCAGGAACAGTCTGTATCGGGGGGGTGAGGGTACAGCAGGAACAGTCTGTATCGGGGGTGAGGGTACAGCAGGAACAGTCTGTATTGGGGGGGGGGTGAGGGTACAGCAGGAACAGTCTGTATTGGGGGGGGGTGAGGGTACAGCAGGAACAGTCTGTATTGGGGGGGGGTGAGGGTACAGCAGGAACAGTCTGTATCTCAGGGGGTGAGGGTACAGCAGGAACAGTCTGTATCGGGGGGGGGGTGAGGGTACAGCAGGAACAGTCTGTATTGGGGGGGGGTGAGGGTACAGCAGGAACAGTCTGTATTGGGGGGGGGGGTGAGGGTACAGCAGGAACAGTCTGTATCGGGGGGGGTGAGGGTACAGCAGGAACAGTCTGTATCTCAGGGGGTGAGGGTACAGCAGGAACAGTCTGTATCGGGGCGTGAGGGTACAGCAGGAACAGTCTGTATCGGGGGTGAGGGTACAGCAGGAACAGTCTGTATCGGGGGGGTGAGGGTACAGCAGGAACAGTCTGTATCGGGGGGGTGAGGGTACAGCAGGAACAGTCTGTATCGGGGGTGAGGGTACAGCAGGAACAGTCTGTATCGGGGGGGTGAGGGTACAGCAGGAACAGTCTGTATCTGGAGTGAGGGTACAGCAGGAACAGTCTGTATCGGGGGTGAGGGTACAGCAGGAACAGTCTGTATCAGGGAGTGAGGGTACAGCAGGAACAGTCTGTATCGGGGTGAGGGGACAGCAGGAACAGTCTGTATCAGGGAGTGAGGGTACAGCAGGAACAGTCTGTATCGGGGTGAGGGGACAGCAGGAACAGTCTGTATCAGGGAGTGAGGGTACAGCAGGAACAGTCTGTATCGGGGGGTGACGGTACAGCAGGAACAGTCTGTATCGGGGTGAGGGTACAGCAGGAACAGTCTGTATCGGGGGTGAGGGTACAGCAGGAACAGTCTGTATCGGGGGTGAGGGAACAGCAGGAACAGTCTGTATCGGGGGTGAGGGTACAGCAGGAACAGTCTGTATCGGGGGTGAGGGTACAGCAGGAACAGTCTGTATCGCAGGGGGTGAGGGTACAGCAGGAACAGTCTGTATCGGGGGGGGTGAGGGTACAGCAGGAACAGTCTGTATCGGGGGTGAGGGAACAGCAGGAACAGTCTGTATCGGGGGGTGAGGGGACAGTAGGAACAGTCTGTATCGGGGTGAGGGTACAGCAGGAACAGTCTGTATCGGGGGGGTGGTGAGGGTACAGCAGGAACAGTCTGTATCAGGGAGTGAGGGTACAGCAGGAACAGTCTGTATCGGGGTGAGGGTACAGCAGGAACAGTCTGTATCAGGGAGTGAGGGTACAGCAGGAACAGTCTGTATCGGGGTGAGGGTACAGCAGGAACAGTCTGTATCGGGGGGGGGGGTGGTGAGGGTACAGCAGGAACAGTCTGTATCGGGGGGGTGAGTGTACAGCAGGAACAGTCTGTATCGGGGGGGGGGGTACAGCAGGAACAGTCTGTATCGCAGGGGGTGAGGGTACAGCAGGAACAGTCTGTATCGGGGGGGGTGAGGGTACAGTAGGAACAGTCTGTATCGGGGTGAGGGTACAGCAGGAACAGTCTGTATCGGGGGGGTGGTGAGGGTACAGCAGGAACAGTCTGTATCGGGGTGAGGGTACAGCAGGAACAGTCTGTATCGGGGGGGGGGGGGTGAGGGGACAGCAGGAACAGTCTGTATCGCAGGGGGTGAGGGTACAGCAGGAACAGTCTGTATCGGGGGGGGGGGTGGTGAGGGTACAGCAGGAACAGTCTGTATCGGGGGGGTGAGGGTACAGCAGGAACAGTCTGTATCGGGGGGGGGGGGGGTGGTGAGGGTACAGCAGGAACAGTCTGTATCGGGGGGGGGGGGGTGGTGAGGGTACAGCAGGAACAGTCTGTATCGGGGGGGTGAGGGTACAGCAGGAACAGTCTGTATCGGGGGGGGGGGTGGTGAGGGTACAGCAGGAACAGTCTGTATCGGGGGGGGGGGGGTGGTGAGGGTACAGCAGGAACAGTCTGTATCGGGGAGTGAGGGTACAGCAGGAACAGTCTGTATCGGGGGTGAGGGTACAGCAGGAACAGTCTGTATCGGGGGGGTGAGGGTACAGCAGGAACAGTCTGTATCGGGGGGGTGAGGGTACAGCAGGAACAGTCTGTATCGGGGGTGAGGGTACAGCAGGAACAGTCTGTATCAGGGAGTGAGGGTACAGCAGGAACAGTCTGTATCAGGGAGTGAGGGTACAGCAGGAACAGTCTGTATCGGGGGTGAGGGTACAGCAGGAACAGTCTGTATCGGGGGGGTGAGGGTACAGCAGGAACAGTCTGTATCGGGGGGGGGGGGGGTGGTGAGGGTACAGCAGGAACAGTCTGTATCGGGGTGAGGGTACAGCAGGAACAGTCTGTATCGGGGGGGTGAGGGTACAGCAGGAACAGTCTGTATCGGGGGGGGGGTGGTGAGGGTACAGCAGGAACAGTCTGTATCAGGGTGAGGGTACAGCAGGAACAGTCTGTATCGGGGGGGTGAGGGTACAGCAGGAACAGTCTGTATCGGGGGTGAGGGTACAGCAGGAACAGTCTGTATCGGGGGGGTGAGGGTACAGCAGGAACAGTCTGTATCGGGGGGGTGAGAGGACAGCAGGAACAGTCTGTATCGCAGGGGGTGAGGGTACAGCAGGAACAGTCTGTATCAGGGAGTGAGGGTACAGCAGGAACAGTCTGTATCGGGGGTGAGGGTACAGCAGGAACAGTCTGTATCAGGGAGTGAGGGTACAGCAGGAACAGTCTGTATCGGGGGTGAGGGTACAGCAGGAACAGTCTGTATCAGGGAGTGAGGGTACAGCAGGAACAGTCTGTATCGGGGGTGAGGGTACAGCAGGAACAGTCTGTATCAGGGAGTGAGGGTACAGCAGGAACAGTCTGTATCGGGGGGGTGAGGGTACAGCAGGAACAGTCTGTATCGGGGGTGAGGGTACAGCAGGAACAGTCTGTATCGCAGGGGGTGAGGGTACAGCAGGAACAGTCTGTATCGGGGGGGTGAGGGTACAGCAGGAACAGTCTGTATCGGGGGGGTGAGGGTACAGCAGGAACAGTCTGTATCGGGGGTGAGGGTACAGCAGGAACAGTCTGTATCGGGGTGAGGGGACTAACAAGAACTCCATTTTAAGGTGAATAGTGAAAAGTTGTTAATTAGTTTCCTTCCGCCTGTGAATTTTGGGCCGTTTTTCTTGTGGAAATGAAAGATCGGGAAGGAACAAGAGCCAGTATTTATGTGGGATGATGAATATAATGGAATGTCCTCTGGCGATTCACATTGTAGAGCACAGACGAATTGCAGAAGGATAATTTGAAAAGTGAAGCAAAGGCACATTGTGGCAACAGGAAATGGAGAACTGAAGCTGAGGGACTTGGGGACGAAACGCTGGGGAACCGGGTCAATGCTGATGCTCCCTTGGCCATCGAGGGTTGGATGACACAATACACAAAGGCCACGGCTAAAAGACAGCGGGGGGTGAGCCGGGATACAAGGGAGCAGGGGGTGAAGAGGTTGGGCGAGGTGAGCCCATCGAGGGGTTTGTACATGAGGACATGCATTGGAAGTGCTGGAATCCAGGAGTCAATGGAGATTCGCAATGACCTGTTGAACTGGACAGTAGATGGACGGTGAAGTTCTGGGTAAATTTAAGTTTGTTTGGGATGGAGTTTGGGAGAAGGGCAAGCAGTTTGTTGGAGAAGGAGAATCTTGAGGTAACAGAAATACAGAAGGTGCGGTGGGAGTGAGGTGGGCAACACTATGTAAGGAGGAGTATCCAGTCTTAGAGATAGATTAGGCATGAAGTTCCGATGGTAGCCTTCACAAAGATCATTAAAGGGGCAAGACTTATTAAAATTATTTTGGAATTGGAGCCAGAGACCTAATTGTGAATGAAGTGATTGGGGCAGGTGATGTAACACTAATCATTATATCCAATCTGAAGCAGGGCACGGGTCAAGGAGGCAACAGTCACATGTACAGAAGGTGAGAGAGGAGATTAACTGTTCCTGAGCAGCAGTCATGCCTTATCCACCCGGTTATTATGCTGACACGTCGGGACATACACACCAGGCTTTAGCAGTGACGGTTTGTCCGGTGAGCTTGTGGAGGCTGTGGAAGAGGTCCTTAACTCTTTTCAAAACGCAGTCACATCAAACATGCCGTGGTATCAGGCACTTAGGTAGAGTTTTTATTGGTATGTAATTTTCACGCAGTAAGTTGCTTCATTCTTTTCAGCGTGGTCGTTAATTAAAATCAGGATTTCCTCCATGCCGGGATTCTGGCCCGGTGCGAACCGCAGGCCGATGTGGTAAGTCTCCCCACCACGGAGCTGAAAATAGATCAACATCTTGTGAAAAGTATTCCAGTCCTGCCCTCAGGAAGATGACAATCGATGCTCATAAAAATATTCTAGACTCGGGCTTTGGAAGTAAAAGCATATTCAATATCGAATCGCTGGAATTTCGACAGGGGTTCCGTCCATCTGCAGGGGGTCAGGACAAACCTGGAGAAAGGCTGAAAATGCCACTCCCTTGGACTTTCCGTACATCTTCCGGGAATCTGCGTGGAAATGCTATCCCAGTGAATTCTATCTTTGAGGGATTATGGTGCTGTACACTTCAGTCAACCGATATTAACACCCAGTGCTCCCAGCTCAAGATTCGCCTTCATTGGGTGCAAAGTCCTGTTCCGCCCCAACACCTGACACCATAGATGGAACTTCATAGAATCCCTACAGTGCAGAAGGAGGCCATTCGGCCCATCAGGTCTGCACCAACTCTCCAACAGAGCATCCCACCCAGGCCCCCATTCGGCCCATCAGGTCTGCACCAACTCTCCAACAGAGCATCCCACCCAGGCCCTATTCCCGTAACCCCATGCATTTGCCCCGCTAACCCCCTAAACTAAACATTTTAGGATCATAACAGGCAATTTAACATGACCAATCTACCTAACCTGCACATCTTTGGAATGTGGGAGGAAATCGGAGGAAACTCACGCAGACACTGGGAGAACGTGCAAACTCCACAGTGACCCGAGGCCGGAATCGAATCCGGGTCCCTGGTGCTGTGAGGCAGCAGTGCTAACCACTGTGCCACCGTGCCGCCCTTAGTTAGTTTGTCGCAGTCATCTCATATTTAAACAGCACTTTTTCATCATTTACTTTCCTCTGTGCTGCTTTAAGCCAGTTATTGAATGATGGTCCAAATCTGCAGCGTTATGTTCACACAGCGAACTGTACCCTATTTACCCACAAAGCAAGTGTTTGCCGCATTTCCTTTCCAAATCTCAGATTAAGGTGGAAATCCTGAAGTTGTGAATCGCCACTCTCTGCTCCCCCCACATGCTGTGGACATCCCTCCAAGGTTTCTCCACACTCCCAAAGCCACCCTGCCACCAGCCCCAGAGACAGCAAACAGCAAAACCAATTGATTTGGAGGAACGTGTCCTTTTCCGTAATCCTGTCATGGTCGAAAACCCCATAAAAGTCTTCTTCAATGAGGTGTTCAGTGGACGGCACAGTGGTTAGCACTGCTGCCTCACAGCTCCAGGGACCCAGGTTCGATTCCGACCTCGGGTCACTGTCTTTGTGGAGTTTGCACGTTCTCCCTTTGTTTGAGTGGGTTTCCTCCGGTTGCTCCGGTTTCCTCCCACACTCCAAAGATGTGCAGGTTGGGTGGATTGACCATGTTAAATTGCCCCTTAATGTCCAAAGTTGTGTAGGTTAGTTGGATTGGCCATGATAAATGTGTAGGGTTACAGGGATCTTGTGGGGGAATGGGCCTGGGTAAGATGCTCCGTCAGGGAGTCGGTGCAGACTCGATGGGCTGAATGGCCTCCTTCTGCACTGTAGGATTCTATGAACTGGATTTTTAAAACGATGATCTGAGTAATTACTACTGCTGAACAACTGATCGAGCCCTGAAAAAATAATTTTATATTTATGGAATATTACATGGCTCCATTAGCATCAATTACTAGAATTGTTTAAAACTAGAATTTCAATTTGTTTTTAAGTTTGTTCATGATATTTCAGCTTCACTTTAATTCCACGTGTTTGCCCCCAATCTTTGTCTTGCTCTCTGAAAAACTTTTTAAAAGTATCTGATAACTTGTGCTTTCTATTTCCTGGTTGGCTGTCTGTGAGAATTCGTTAATGTGATTGGATGTTTGGTCACCTTGATGTCATCACTAAGGCTCCATGCCAGGAATCCCCATGATATAATTAATTGCACATCCAGACTGGTAAAATGCTCGTCACAAAGATTGTTAGTTCTCTCAGCAAGGCTTTCCATGAAGTCAGCAGCTAGCCCCTGCGTTAACTGCAAGTTTCAGGCCATTTCGAGGTGACACGGTAGCACAGTGGTTAGCACTGCTGCCTCACAGTGCCAGGGACCCGGGTTCAATTTCTGACTTGGGTGACTGTGGGGAATTTGCACTTTCTCCCCGTGTCTGCGTGGGTTTCCTCCGGGTGCTCCAGTTTCCTCCCACAGTCCAAAGATGTGCGGGTTAGGTGCATTGGCCATGCTAAATTTATCCTAGCGTAAGGGGGTCTAGCAGGATAAATGAGGGTTAAGGGAATAGGGCCGGGGTGGGATTGTGGTCGGTACAGACTCGATGGGCCGAATGGCCTCCTTCTGTACCGTAGGGATTCTATGAATACAGATCATCTTAGCCCTGCACAACTCTCCAAAGAGTAGACCGAATTTAGAGTATTGTGTACAGTTTTGGTCACCTAGTTACAGGAAGGATGTAAATAAGGTTGAAAGAGTGCAGAGAAGGTTCACAAGGATGTTGCCGGGACTTGAGAAGCTGAGTTACAGAGAGAGATTGAATAGGTTGGGACTTTATTCCCTGGAGCGTAGAAGATTGAGGGGAGATTTGATAGAGGTGTACAAGATTTTGATGGGTATAGATAGAGTGAATGCAAGCAGGCTTTTTCCGCTGAGGCTAGGGGAGAAAAAACCAATGGGCATGGGTTAAGGGTGAAAGGAGAAAAGTTTAAAGGGAATATTAGGGGGGGCTTCTTCACGCAGAGAGTGGTGGGAGTGTGGAATGAGCTGCCGGATAAAGTGGTAAATGCGGGGTCACTTATAACATTTAAGAAAAACTTGGACGGGTTCATGGATGAGAGGGGTGTGGAGGGATATGGTCGAAGTGCAGGTCAGTGGGACTAGGCAAAAAATGGTTCGGCACAGACAAGAAGGGCCAAAAGGCCTGTTTCTGAGCTGTAATTTTCTATGGTTCTAGACAAGGAGAACAGGCCATTTGGCCCATCACAGTTCATACAGAGGTCACGAATATTAGGGAGGTCTCGTGGCACAAAGAGTAACGCCTCCCACTTTTGAGTCAGAAGCTCTGGGTTCAAGTCCCACTCTAGGACTTGATGTCCAAAGACAGTGCATTCAGAACGAGGCGAAACAGGATGACTATCACCCTGTAAGGCCTACACCTATGGCAGGCAGGAAGAGCTGGTCAGCCCTGCCTGATGTGGAGCGCCACACACAAGCTGCAGCCTCTGGCAACCGGCTGGAAACCAGTTCCAGGAAATAGACCAAGCTCTACAAACAGACAAAAGCACATAAGTTTAAGTTTATTTATTAATGCCACAAGTAGGCTTACATTAACACTGCAATGAAGGTACTGTGAAAATCTCCGAATCACCACACTCTGGCGCCTGTTCGGATACACTGAGGGAGACTTTAGCATGGCCGATGCATCTAACGAGCACGTCTTTCAGACTGTGGGAGGAAACCGGAGCACCCGGAGGAAACCCACGCAGACACGGGGAGAACGTGCAGACTCCACACAGACAGTGACCCAAGGTGGGAATCAAACCCAATTCATCTCCCGCTACTGACAAGAGAGGTTCAAGTGAAAAGGGAATATTTTGAATACTCCAACACCTTTCTCTTTGCAACCTTGTCTGGAAGATTATTCCAATATCAAGTTAGATAAAGTAGTTCTTATCAGCATCTGTTCAATTTACTTTAATTTGTAATTCCTGGCTCTGGGACCCTGATTTATTTTATACGCAGAAAGAAGGAACTTATACAGTGTTTTCTCGGGTCATATTTGCCAAAATCGTGTTACCATTCACGCCGGCAGGATCTTACTGTCCTGCCGACGGCACATCCCCGCCAGGGGTTTTGCAGTGGCGAGCAGTGCGATAATGGACAAGTTGGGCCGAAGGGCCTGTTTCCATGCTGTAATCCTCTAGGATCAACAGGAAATCCCATTGGAAGTGGCGGGACCGTAGGATCCCACCACCAGCAAGCGTGCGCCACCGCCCACCGCCGTGAAACACACCGTGGACAGGGAGAACAATTCCAACAATGCTGCGTTTTGTGAGGTGAAATGTTACATAATTAAATATGATAAGCAATATGGAGATGGCAGAGGTCCCAGAAACAAATTAAAGAGCAGTTAATTTGTATTCTGGTAGATTGGGAAATGAATATTGGCCAGAACACAGGTAAATCTGCTACTATTCTCAAAATACCACCATGGGATTCTCTTAAATCCACACGAACAGTCAGATGGAGTTTTAGTGTCTCACTGAATACAATACTGAAGTCTCAGCCTACATTCTGAGTTTCAGTGTCTGAGGGTGGGTTTAAACCCACAGGGGGCGGTGATTCTCCCAAAAAGATTCTAAGTGTTGAATTTGTGTAAAAACTGGAGTAAATCATGCTGTTATTTTACAGCGGGAGTTACAAAATGAATCTCCCACACTCTGTGCACTGCTGAGTGTTCGAACATGAATTAGTCCAAAAATCAATGGGTGGGGCCTACTCCCGTTGGAGAGGCCGGCAGCATAGCGCTGAGCGGGCCACTGCGCATGCGCCAATCTGTCAGCGCCGAGATCGGCACACGTGCAGTTGCCTTGCACTGCTGGCCTTCCGATCGCTGGCCAGCCCCGCAACCCCCACATTGCCACGTATGCGACACCCTCACTGCCCGATCGCTGGCACCCCGCACATGCCCAGGCCAGCCTCGACACCCCTTCTTCCCCCGGCAACCCCAACCCCCCCAACAGGCAGTCCCCCCACCCCACCCCGGTGGCAAGCCCGATTGCTGGCCTTCCCCTTCTGCCCCAACCCCCCCACCCCAACCAATTGCCCCCAGAGGCTCAGCCTCCATCAGGCCCCGTCCGGCATTGCACGATGGGGAGTTCCAAGGTGCCCCCGGGCAGGCCCAGAGGCTTCAGTCCTGCGCCCGCCAATGGCATTTAAATTATATTTAAATTAGGTTTGCAATTCATTGGGCAGCTCCGCGCCGATTTCTGGCACGGAGCTGATGGCGCCAGAAATCCGGCACCCGGAGATGTGCAGATGCCGTGGCACCTGTGGGGAGCCCACAAAATGGCCTCCGCTAGAGCAGCACAGGGGGATGGGAGAATCACCCCTACAGCCTCAGAGGCAAGCGTGCTTCCAACTGAGCCAAGCTGACACACAATAGCTTGTCCAGGACAGTAGACCCTGAGGACATGGATGAAATAAGTCAGTGGAGGCTGGTATCCCTTCGCCAGATTCCCCTTTATTTACAAACTCTAGTTAAGTTCATAGAGGGTTACAAGCTCAGAGTCAGCATTCAGAGTGCCAGGAATCCTGACACTCCCAGTTATATATACAACAAAGGCTCCCTGATTGGACAAGCAATAATGAGTTCAAGTTTATATTCCAAGAGGCCAACCTCATTGAAGTCATTAGAATGGCCTGTGCTTGAGGAGGAAAAGCTAATCTTGGAAACAACGATGGGAATCTTCTGATCCCAACTACGGGAATGTACTTTGTTTGGAGGCCAAAAATCAGTTTCCCAACACTGGGGTGAACTTAATTATGTTAAAAGCGGGTCAAATTTCCTGGCCGAGTGTTGGAAAGCTCTTTTGAATGCATGCACATATGGCACGGGTGACATGGTGGCACAGTGGTTAACACTGCTGCCTCACAATGCCAGGGACCTGGGTTCAATTCCTGGCTTGGGTCACTGTCTGTGTGGAGTTTGCATGTTCTCCTTGTGTCGTCATGGGTTTTCTCCAGTTTCCTCCCACGGTCCAAAGATGTGCGGGTTAGGTGGATTGGCCATGCTAAATTGCCCCTTAATGTCAGGGGGCCTAGCTAGGGTAAATATGTCAGGTTACGGGGCTAGGGCCTGGGTGGGATTGTGGTCAGTGCAGATTCGATGGGCTGAACGGCCTCATTCTGCAATGTAGGGTTTCTATGATTCTATACCATGCATGCTCATTAAAAGGCCAGCTCGCTAGAATCAAGTTTCTCCTCCAAATTAAATTCCCTGCCAATAAGAAATTAGAATGCTCACAGTTACAACTGCATACAAGTGGTATGTTCCTGGCAAGGGAGTGCCTCACCTGCACTATGGGGAATTGCAGAGGTTCTCAGTTCCAAATGTTTTTAGTATGACTGCGATTATGTGCTCCATCACCCAGCCTAGTTAAACATCTTTCCTGCATGGACCCTGCAGAGCCCTGTAAGATCCCCTGATGCTTCATGTAGGTAAACTTACAGTCCTTGGCACGGTCCAGCACACAGCCTGATTCTACTCATACCTACCTCAAGAGATAATACCAGGTCCTCCAATGATGCTCGGTACACTTTGATTGCAATCCCTTTGTGCAAAGTCTGTTCCAAGCCTTCAGAAGGAGGCCCTCAAACCAAACAATTCTACATGCGAGGTCTCCGTCAACTGCATGCAAACCTCTTTAATCCCACACTCAATCCCTCATGCAGTCAAGGCTAACTTGCTGGTGGTGTGTTTTTTGCTGCCTTCACCTGTATGTTAGCTCAACATTGCAATTGAACAAAGGCAACCAGGAACGATTAGTCATACCCAGCTCATCGTTCTCCTAATACCGAGGGAAGTCTCTGGTTTTCTATTGTTAAGGCCAGCTTCACTCTTTCAACTCTGAAACTGCATCTACAATGTTGCTTGCCATTCACACAGACTGTTTAACTCCACATGAGGACTCACTGCTTCCAGCCTCATCTCACATCAGGGCAACAGCAGCGGGAGATGCGCAGAGGTGCAATGACTTCAGTGTAGCCCAACAGGCGCCGGAGTGTGGTGACTAGGAGATTTTCCACAGTAACTTAATTGCGGTGTTAATGTAAGCCTACTTCTGACAATAATAAAATAAACTTAAACTTTAAAAACTTTAAACTAAACTTTGAACTTTATTTTCGGAGCTCCCAACATGGTGAGCTGAGAGTAATGGATTGCATGATGTGTGTATGCAGGCCACACATTCACAAATGATGGCCGGTTCTTAAGCACGTCGGAATATTGAGTGATCTCAATGATGATAATGTGAGAGAAGTGACTCTGTAGGAGGATATTATCGGACTTGGATGGGGGACCAAGTTCCACACACTTACGTACCCTGAGCACTGTGTACAGTGGTTGTACACCCGTGTCACCTGTGTCTTCAAAACTTCTTTATCTTTCTTTTCCTATTACTACGCTTTGGTGTCACCCTGACATCCACAGCTGAGGTGGATGCAGCCTGGTGGCTGCTATACCCTGTTGACTCTGATGACTTTGGCAATCATCTGCTCTGAGCAGATGTCATTCTGAGCAGGCGGCACGGCAGCACAGTGGTCAGCACTGCTGCCTCACAGCGCCAGGGACCCGGCTTCAATTTCCGGCTCGGGTCACTGTCTGTGCGGAGTCTGCATGTTCTGCCCCGTGTCTGCGTGGGTTTCCTCCGGGTACTCTGGTTTCCTCCCGAAAGACGTGCTGGTGAGGTGCACCCTCCTTGGCCTGGCCTGCTGAAAACCATAGGGTCGCTGGCAGAGGGAAGGTGGATGGGCAGGGCACCCCCGGAGTATCCTGGGCTGAAGCCCGTGCAGTGCCTGGCTGTTGCTCCACCGCCCCATGAAGGTGCATCCTCAGGGGGGGGATTAGAGATGGGTCTGTGGCTGGTCTCCCTTCTTTATCTCCCCCTTTTCTTGCTGGTACCCCGAATGGAGGAAAGAAAGATTTAGAGAATGCCGAAGCTGGCTCCCTTATGTACATCTCACTCTGGAGCTCCTGGTCTGCAGTGGGTGAATAGATGCTGGGGTACCCTTTAAATATAGAGTTAGGACCCCATGAGGTAATGGTCAGAACGGCGCCTGCCCCACTGCGAGACGGGCCACGTTCCTCACCCACGTGTGTGTAATGAGCCGAACAGCACGAGATCAGGACCTCATCCACCCAGAATGAGAAAACAGTTCAGAGCAGTGTTCCTATTTCCCCATTTTCACCATTTTTCCCTTCTGTGGAGACTCTGGATAGAGTCACAGAGGTTTACAGCATAGAAACAGGCCCTTTGGCCCATCTTGTCTATGCCGCCCTTTTTTTTAACCACTATAGTTCCAATTGCCTGCATTTGGCCCATATCCCTCTATACCCATCTTATCCATGTAACTGTCTAAATGCTTTTTAAAAGACAAAATTGTACCGCCTCTACTACTAACTGTGGCAGTTTGTTCCAGATACTCACCACCCTCTGTGTGGAAAAATTGCCCCTCTGGACCCTTTTGTATCTCTCCCCTCAAACCTATGCCCTCCAGTTTTAAACTCCCCTACCTTTGGGAAAAGATGTTGACTATCTAGCTGATCTATGCCCCTCATTATTTTATAGACCTCTATAAGATCACCTCTAAGCCTCATACACTCCAGGGAAAAAAAGTCCCAGTCTATCCAGCCTCTCCTTATGACTCAAACCATCAAGTCCCAGTAGCATCCTAGTAAATTTTTTCTACACTCTTTCTAGTTTAATAATATCCTTTCTATCGGATATCAGGACAGGCTGAGAGTCTCACTCACCCTTTGCTTATGACACCCCTGACAACCCCTAACCTGTGAAACTACCCCTCCCTCCCCCACGACATCATTTTCCTTCTGTCTTGGTTCAGTCTATGAGCCTGGGACTTTGGTTGGGGGGGATGGAGGGGGGAATTCTTCAACCAGCAGCAGCCATAGCCTCCTCCATGATTGGCTGGCAGCTCCTGCTGGGTGAGACCTCTGCTCCCCGGGGGGCCTGATTCCACAAGGCTGGCCGCTGGCCTTGCCACTGGTTGGCATGTGATTTGGTGAGACTTCCGGAATTGAGGTTGAGCGTTTCTCTCACCAGCTCTCCAGCCAAGGCCGCTGGTGTCTGAACAATATTCCACCCCGTGTCTCTTCTTTTCCAGCTATTTTCAATATTCACACCTGATCTTGAGGGAAACAAGACATTCTATGAAACTGAATTATGTGCAGCACTCACCTCAAAAGAATCTTCCTTGTATTGGAGTAAATCGGGCCGATTGGTTTGCAGGAAGTACTTCCTCTTATTAGGGTAGGGATTGGTGTAACTGATACGCTTGTTGATACCTCTCCCTTCTCCAATAGGAATAAAGATCTCAAAAGCCTTTGAACAAAGAAAGCAGTCTTATTACAAACTGCAGAGAGAAACCAGAAACATTAGTATGTTGACATTATTACTTGACCCCAATGTTTGTCAACATTCCTGCATCAAATGTACAAAGGATTAGATTGAAGACTTTCTTCATTAGGAACATAGGACCAGGAGTGGGCCATTCAGCCCCTCAAGCCTGTTCTGCCATTCAATACAATTAATGACTGATCATCCACTTCAATGCCTTTTTGCCCTCATACTCTCCCCATATCTATTATCATTGGTACTTAGATTCATAGAATCCGACAATGAAGAAGGAGGCCATTCGGCCCATCAGGTCTGCACCAATCATAATCCCACCCAGGCCCTATCCCCATAACTTCGTGCATTTACCCTACTTAGTCCCCTTGACATTAAGGGGCAATTTAGCATGGCCATTCCATCTAACCCGCACATCTTTTGGACTGTGGGAGGAAACCGGAGCACCCAGAGGAAACCCACGCAGACATGGGGAAGAACGTGCAAACTCCACACAGACAGTGACCCAGGCCGGGAATCGAACCCGGGTCCCTGGCACTGTGAGGCAGCAGATTTAGAAATCTGTTAATTTCTGTTTTAAACATACTCAATGATTGAGCTTCCACAGCCCTCTGGGGTCAAGAATTCCAAAGATTCACAAACTTCCTGAGTTTAAAAAAAAAGTGGCTTCTCCCTTATTTTGAAATTGTGTCCCCTAGTTCTAGACTCCCAACCCAGAGGAAATATCTCACATGTTTCCCTCTGTCCATCCCTTTAAGTTTGTACGTTTCAATGAGATCACCTCTCATTCTTTGAAAATCTAGAGAATACAAGATCCAGTTTTCCCAATGTCTCTTCATAAGACAATCCTGCCATCCTGGGAACAAGTCTGGTAAACCTTTGTTGCATTCCCTCTGTGGCAATAATATCCCTCCTAGTATAAGGAGACCAAAACTGCACACAGTGCTCCAGATGCGGTCTAAGCTTCTCTACAATTGAAGCAAGACTTTGTTACTCCTGAACTCAAATTCTCTTGTGATAAAGACTAATGTCCATTAGGCGTCCTAATTGTTTGCTGCACCTGCATGTTAGCCTTCAGTGACTTATTGATGAGGACACCCAGGTCCCTTTGCACATCTACACTTTCTAATCTCTTACTATTTAATAAATCCTCTCCACGTCCGTTTCTCCTATCAAAGTGGATAATCTCACATTTTTCCACATTATATTCCATCTGTTATGTTCTTGCCCACTCACTAAGTCTGTCCAAATCCTTCTGCAGCTGCTTTACATCTTCCTCACAGCACACATTCCTGCCTAGCTTTGTGTGATCTGTGAACATGGAAATGTTATATTTGGTTCCCATATCCAAATCATTGGTATATATGGTAAACAGCTGGGGCCAAGTACTGATCCATGTGGGGTAACTAACGAGCCACAGTCTGCCAACGCAAGAATGACCCGTTTATTCCTACTCTCTATTTTCTACCTTAACCAATTCTTTACCCATGCTAGTATATTAATTCCTATCCCATGTACTTTAATTTTGTTAACCAACTTCCTGCGGCAGACTTTGTCAAAAGCCTCCTGAAAATCCAAGTACACTATGCCCATTGACTCCCCTTTATCAATTCTGTTAGTAACATTCTCAAAAACCTCCTACTGGTTCATCAAACACGATTTCCCATTCATAAATCCATGTTGATTTAGCACTGCTGCCTTACAGAGCTAGGGACCCGGGTTCGATTCCCAGCTTGATTCACTGTCTGTGTGGATTCTGCATATTCACCCCATACCTGCGTGGGTTTCCTCTGGGTGCTCCGGTTTATTCCCACAGTCTGAAAGACGTGCTGGTTAGGTGCATTGGCCATGCTAAATTCTCCCTTGGTGTACCCGGTGTGTGGCTACTAGGGGATTTTCACAGTGACTTCATTGCAGTGTTAATGTAAGCCTACTTGTGACACTAACAAATAGACTTAAACTTATGCTGAAACTTAAAACTTATTTTCTAAGTGTCCATTTATCACATCCTTTATAATAGATTCCAGCATCTTCCCTACTACTGATGTAAGGTCTATATTTCCCATTTTCTCTCTCCCTCCCTTCATAAATAGCTGGGTGACATTTGCTACCTTCCAACCTGCAGGAACTGTTCCAGAATGTATGGAATGATGGAAGATGATCACCAATACATCCACTATCGCCACAGTTAACTATTCCAACAGTCTGGGGTGTAGAACATTATGTCCCAATAACTTATCAACCTACAGTCCTATTAATTTCTCCAATACAACCTTCTTACCAAAGCTAATTTCTTTCAAGTCCTTATTCCTCCCAGTCCCTTGGATCTCTAATTCTGGGAGATTTCTTGTATTTTCCTCAGTGAAGATAGGCACAAAGTACTCATTTAGCTTCTCTGCTATTTCTTTATCCCCCATTATAACTTCTCCTGACTCTGCCTGGAATGGACCAACGTTTGTTTTAGCCAAACATTTCATTTTTATGTAACAATAGAGGGTGGAATTTTCCCATCCCGTCCGCCATGGGAATCGTAGCAGGCGGGACACGGACTATGCAACGGTCTGTTGACCTCGGGCAGGATTCTCCAGTCTTGGGGCGAGCGCGGTTGGAAAATCCTACCTAGAAGCTTTAACAGTCCATTACAAACCGTGCCAGGACAGCACGGTGGTACAGTAGGTAGCACTACCGCCTCACAGCTCCAGGGACCTGGGTCCGATTCCCGACTTGGGTCACTGTCTGTGTGGAGTTTGCACGTTCTCCCCGTGTCTGCGTGGGTTTCCTCCGGGTGCTCCGCTTTCCTCCCACAGTCCAAAGATGTGTGGGTTAGGTGGATTGGCCATGCTAAATTGCCACTTAGCGTCCTGGGAAGTGTAGGTTAGAGGGATTAGCAGGGTAAATGTGTGGAGTTATGGGGGATAGGGCCTGGGTGGGATTGTTGTCGGTGCAGGCTCGATGGGCCAAATGGCCTCCTTCTGTACTGTAGGGATGCTATGGTTTCTATGATTTTGATGTTTTTTTGCTCGTCTACATTCATTTCTATTCTCCCTTTCTTTATCAGTTTCTTGGTCTTCCTTTGCTGTATCCTGAAATCCTCCCAATCCTCAGGTTTGTTATGATTCTTGGAATAGGCCTTTTCTTTTACACTTACATAATCCTTGACTTGCTTTGTCAGCCACAATTGACTGACTTTATTTTTTCGGTTCTTGTGCCTTGAAGGAACGTATAGTTACTTTAAACTATGTAACAGTTATTTAAAGACATGCTCACCATCACCTTTTAATGTATTTTTCAAGTCCGCCTCAATCTGTTTGCCCCTCGTGACTTCAGAATTTCCTTTGTTCAAATTTAACATCCTAACCACCTCACTTTCTAACATAAGGCAAAATTCTATCATATTGCAGTCACTCATCCCTCAAGGTTCTTTTTAGAATAAGGTTATTAATTAGCCCTTCCTCGTTACATAATACATGATCTAAAATAGTCCATTGTCGAGTCAGTTCCTAACACGTCTTCCACAGCATTACTGCTCATTACATTTACCCAGTCTACATGCAGATTGAAGTCACCCATGATTACTGTATTACCCATGCTACATGCTTCTCTAATCTCCTGAGAAATATCATGTCCCACATAACCACCATGGCTTGATCGCCTATAAACCAACCAATGTTAGCTATCCCTTGCTGAGCCTCAGCTCCACCCAAAGATTCCACATTTTGTTCTTCCGATCCAAGATCCTCCCTTACTAATTATCCCTTATCAGTGCAACAGCACCTCCTCTTCCTTTTTGACTGTCCATCCTAAATGCTTGAATAAAGAGGAGTTAGACAGATTTTTAATTGGTAATAAGTTGAAGTGTTATGGAGAGAAGGCAGGAAAATGGGGATGAGGAGCATATCAGCTATGACCGAATGGTGGAGCAGACTCGATGGGCCGAATGGCCTAATTCTGCTCCTATATCTTATGAACTTATAATAGTCAATTCCCAGTCTTGATCACACTGTAGCCATGGTTCCGTAATAGCAATTAAGCCATCCCCATTTATCTTTATTTATGCCTTTAAACCATCTACCTTGTTGTGAATGCTGCGTGCATTCAGGTAGAGTGCCCTTAACTTTGTCTTATTAACATCATTCCACATTCTAGTTGGTGCTTGCCTTCGTCTATCACCCATCAGGAGGCTGATAATTTGTTCCTCTCATTCATTGCATGCACATTTGGCCGTGTTTCCCTCACTGTGGGCACAGAGGCATGGATGTCGATCGTAGCAGCCTTGACACTGCTTTAGCTCAGATCAACAATTTAGCACCAATCAGGATTGAACCTCCCCCCTCCCTGTGGTTTATAGAGCTCAGTTTCACATTTGTCCATGCACTCAACAACTGAGGCAATCCCGGAAGCTGCGGTGTAACGGGCAAACAAAGCAAAGGGCTGGAGGTCATGCATAATGGGCAGGAGTGTCTCTGCCACCTCGTACATCCCTGCTCAGTATTCAACTCAACTGAAGTCAGTGAACTGAATTGACTTGTTTCAGGCCAAAACTATTGTCTCCCTCAGAGTGTGGGGCTTTTCACCCAGTGCGGGAGGCCTCACCCGTAAAACCACACAATTCACCTGCGTACATGCTCAGTGGGTTGAAGCAGCTCTGGACTTGTGATCCCGACCACATTCCGACCAGGTGCCAACCTCGAGTGCAGCAGTTCCAGGATCAGTGTGATGTTCAAGGGAGGCTTGACATCTAATGCCTCTTTATGGAAAAAAATCACACCCGCTAAATCTTATGGATAAATTACTTATCGTGACTGAAAAAAATCCAGTACTTTATCAACACAATCAAAGAGATAATAGAATCCTTTCACTGGCATAAATTAATTGGGTTAAAATGTTTTAAATGACATTAGGATCTAGGCTGCTGCAACTCCATTTCTTTTTGTGTAATTAACATTTCATATCCATGTAGCATTCAGTGAGTGGACAGCACAGACTGGGCAGTGGGGGTACCGGGGCTGAAGGAAGATCCGGGGCTGAAGGAGGTTCCGGGGATAAAGGAGGCGTCAGGATGAGAAGTATTGGGCAGTGGGGCTATCAGGGCTGAGAAAGCATTGGCAGGGCTAAAGGAGAGGGAACCAGTTCAGCTCAATTTTAGATGGAAGTAAGTCCACGAGCTGTTGATGTTTGGCATTGTAGGAGAGGACACAGGGATACTGGGAGAAAACTAAAGCAGGCACTTACTAATGGACAAGAAGAAATGGCCTCATTTATAAATCGGGATTCATGGAGAGCAGACTGCAACGGTGGAGAGTATAATCCCCCATTTGCTCCTAATAAAGATGTAACTGCATCAACTCTGATTACCTTACAGATGGGAGGCTGCCTACAAGTTAAGCAGATAAGCCAAGATGCCACCAACTGTCGGAAATCTACATCCACGACATTCAGGTAGATGCTCCTGTCTCCTTCTTTCTGAGGCCGCACACCGATGTGCAGATCCTTCACAGTGTGCGGTGGAAGCAAGAAGACATCTGATGGTACAGTCTAGGTGATAATATCAACAATATTACACAGCTTTCCACCCGCTATGTATGAAGGTATATGTCAAACATTAATCAATAAAGATTCTCACACAGACAGAGCAGGTAACAACACAGGAACCTCATCTTTCTTCCCCATTCTCTCCTGTGGCTGGTTATTCTTCATGGGATACATTCTATTATTGCAGCTGTTTCTGCTGCTGCATCTGAGTGACTATTTATCCAGAGTGGGATTTTTTAGAACAGAATTCCCCCTGCCAGGTTCCCCTTGCACTCATTCCTGCTCCATGATTTGCAACTTAATGTAATTGGTTCTCTCCAACTCAAAGGTGCAGAGTATTTGAATCATATCTCAAATAATGTCTCTCCGCTCTCGATCATAATCGGGACCTTTCTGCTCTGCAATCTTTATTTGCACTGGACAGTGAACTTTTAGAGGGTCGTAAATCGGCCTCGAGATGATAGTGCTGGAGCAGCTCACCCGATCCCCAGCTCACCCGATCCCCAGCACACCCCGATCCCCATCACACCCGATCCCCATCACACCCGATCCCAGCGCAACCTAATCCCCAGCACACCCGATCCCCACCTTAACCCGGTCCCCAACTCACCTGATTCCCAGTCCACAGGTGTCCCCAGCTCAACTGATCCCCAGCGCACCTGATCCCCAACTCACCTGATTCCCAACCCACCCGATCCCCCACTCATCTGATTCCCAATCCACCCGATCCCCATTTCACCCGATCCCCAGCGCACCCGATCCCCAGCGCACCCGATCCCCACCTCGCCCGATCCCCACCTCGCCCGATCCCCACCTCGCCCGATCCCCACCTCGCCCGATCCCCACCTCGCCCGATCCCCACCTCGCCCGATCCCCACCTCGCCCGATCCCCACCTCGCCCGATCCCCACCTCGCCCGATCCCCACCTCGCCCGATCCCCACCTCGCCCGATCACCACCTGGCCCGATCACCACCTGGCCCGATCACCACCTCACCCGATCACCACCTCGCCCGATCCCCACCTCGCCCGATCCCCACCTCGCCCGATCCCCACCTCGCCCGATCCCCACTTCGCCTGATCCCCACTTCACCTGATCCCCAACTCACCGGATTCCCAAACCACTCAATCCCCAGCTCAACCTGATCCCCACCTCACCTGATTCCCAGAGCACCCGATCTCCAGCTCATCTGATTCCCAATCCACTCAATCCCCAGCTCACCTGATCCCCACCTCACCCGATCCCCAGTGCGTCCGATCCACAGTGCGTCCGATCCCCAGCTCACCTGATTCCCAGAGCACCCGATCTCCAGCTCACCTGATTCCCAATCCACTCAATCCCCAGCTCACCCGATCCCCAGCTCAACTGATTCCCAGAGCACCCAATCCCCAATCCACTCAATCCCCAGCTCAACCTGATCCCCACCTCACCCGATCCCCAGTGCGTCCGATCCCCAGCTCAACCTGATCCCCACCTCACCTGATCCCCAGTGCGTCCGATCCCCAGCTCAACCGATCCCCAGCTCACCTGATTCCCAGAGCACCCGATCTCCAGCTCACCTGATTCCCAATCCACTCAATCCCCAGCTCACCTGATCCCCAGCTCAACCTGATCCCCACCTCACCCGATCCTCAGTGCATACGATCCCCAGCTCAACCGATCCCCAGCTCAACCCGATCCCCAACTCACCCAATCCCCACCTCACCCCACTCCCTAGCTGTCCCGATTCCCAATCCACCCGATCCCCAGCACAACCCAATCCCGGGCTCAGCCAATTTCCTTAAATAGCAAATGAGAAGAGGACAAATCCATGTGCGGAATTTAAACAGAATTTCTTACAAGTTAGACTTTATGGTCAGACATAAAGATGTGAAAATTGCTGAGAGTTTACCTGAAGCTCCTCGGGATTTGAGGTGTAAGCAGCCACTTTCCGGACAGTTTGTGTCCCTCGTAGGACTAGTGCGAGTTGGGTAAGCTCCCCGACCACACAGTTGACATCTATCCGTTGAAGGGAGTGTATGTAGAACTGCCATATCTGGACGGGCACAGCCAACCAGGGGTCCCTGCAAAATGAACAGGAAAAAGTTCACCCAACTGTTTATATACATTTCCCTCTCCCCCTATTTGAACAATCTCTAATAGCACAATGTGCGATAAATATTTATAACATGCTAGCCAATCTAGTCGCGATTCTAAGGGGGTAATTTATGAGTGTCCCCTGTCAGTGCCCTGATAATCTCCTCATGTGTTGTCGCTGAGAAAGACTACCTACATCTAACCAGGAGAATGATTCCCAATAGATGATTATCAGTTAGGCAATTGAACAGAGCAAAGTGCAGCATCTGAACAGGAGAGATTGGCCAGACATTTTGTCAAAAGCAATGCAATAATTTTCTGATCTTATTTTCAGTTTTCCAGCATTTGTTGTTTCCTTTGAACTCCTCCCAGATGAAGTAGACTGTGATAGCATGCATCTGAGTGGCTGAACAGCCTGCTTCTGTTCCATGATGAGTTAATGACAGAATGCCCCCACCTTGGGCTAGGAGGCAGAAAGGGTCCCACCCACAAAAACACACCCCTAACAGTGACCAGAAAGATGCATTACTCAAAGCTTCAGCTCTATAATCGTAGAATTATAGAATCCCTACAGTGCAGGAGGCGGCCATTTGGCCCATCGAGTCTGCACTGACAGCAATCCCATCCAGACCCTATCCCCGTAACCCCACATATTTACCCGACTAATCCCATTGACACTAGGGTCAATTTAGCCTGACCAATCAACCTAACCTGCACATTTTTGGACTGTGGGAGGAAACCGGAGCGCCCGGAGGAAACCCACGAAGACATGGGGAGAATGTGCAAACTCCACGCAGGTAGTGACCCGAGGCCGGAATTGAACCTGGATCCCTGGCGCTGTGAGGCAGCAGTGCTTACCACTGTGCCACCTTGCTGCCCATCCCCAGGCCCCTCCCTTCCACACTCCCCCGGCCCCTCCCCCCACACTTAAACAGGGTGAGACTTGCAACGTGCAGGCAGGAAAGCATTGTGCACAGTTCATATGGATGTGTATGTGATTCTTATGGACATATATGTGGTTCTTATGGACGTGTATATGGTTCATATGGACATGTATGTGGTTGATTTTAAACTGCACTGGACACCCACAGCTCAGTTACCAAGCTGAATGCTTAGCTGATGTTAGAGCAGACCCAGCTGCATTGCCCAATGATGGGAAAGATGCCAAATCTCACAGGCAGAGGCATTCAAATAGATTCAGTGTTGGCTGCTCACATGTAAACAATGACAAAGAACTTCTTGACCTCCGGGCTGGGACCACATGCCACTTTCAGGAAAACATCCTGCGGCTCATTGAAGGCCTGCAAATGAAACAAAGATCAGATGCTTAAAGGGTTAATTGACACGGCAATCGAGGGTTACTCTAATGTGTGATACCTGTATGCAATGTGAAGCACTAAGTGCATTGATGCTAATGATGCTGCAACTGTAATTGTGGAGAAATAAATACTCTGGGTGCTAAAATGCAAAGCTGGGAACTTTCTTCGCCCTTTGATAGTTCTCCTGACATGCTGATTTGCAAACTAAGTTAAGTTCAAGTTTATTTATTAGTGTCATAAATAGCCTTACATTAACACTGCAATGACGTTACTGTGAAAATCCCCTACTTGCCACACTCCGGCGCCTGTTCAAGTACACCGAGGGAGAATTTAGCAGGGCCAATCCACCTAACCAGCATGTCTTTGGACTGTGGGAAGAAACCGGAGCACCCGGAGGAAACCCATGCAGATACGAGGAGAATGTGCAAACTCCGCACAGACAGCGACCCAAGCCGGGAATCGAACCCGGGTCCCTGGTGCTGTGAGGCAGCAGTGCGAACCACTGTGCCGCCGTGCCACCCCCCTCTCCGCTGCTCCTAGTAGCAGCCCAATGACCACTCAAGAGGCAATGGCTCCAGAAACAGAAATATTTTCTGCCATTTCGACACAAGCAAATTTTACAGCTTTAATTACGTTACATACCAAACCAGTGCCTGCAAATTAACTTTAACTTTTACTTTTAGATTGGATATGGGAGATCTGCAAGCATTCGTGGGATTCCTGTCCCTATGTAATTAACAGAACTGGGGGAATAGGAGGTTAACACCTTATGACACTGTTGCATTTCATATACTAAAAAACAATTTGAGTTTTAACTGAAAACCTCCTCGTTTGGTATATTTCAGAAGCTGATAAAGAACCCTGTAATTACTTACTGCCTCTCTAGCAGCTCTTCGCAAAGAGCAATATGAAGTGTCATGTTTTTCAAGCGCACATTAAAGTTCTGAGCAGTGAACCAACTACAGAGCTAAATATTCAGCCTCAACAGATGATCCATTCAGGTGGATAATTACCAAACCGCCTTCAAAGTGTCTAATCAAGAGGGGTCGGGCCTCCTCACCAGAATTTATCTGTGTTTCTCTCCGATCTTCAGGTTACAGTGGAATCACCGTTCAATTATTGATCTAGAATTTATCTTATATATTTGTCCCTTTCATCCTTCTTCCCAATCACTGATGGGAATGTCTTCATCCCAGTACCGCAGAGCGATCCTGTGTCTGATTTCCGTGCTCCCAGCAAACTGTTGAGATTGTGTTACCATCTTCAGTAAGAAAAAGCCTATAGCATGTGGATGCCTCCAGGAGATTGTCCTGTTTGCAAATTAGATCTGCTGAGCCTGGAATATTCTCCCACACTGCGGGCTGAGCCTGGAATATTCTCCCACACTGCGGGCTGAGCCTGGAATATTCTCCCACACTGCGGGCTGAGCCTGGAATATTCTCCCACACTGCGGGCTGAGCCTGGAATATTCTCCCACACTGCGGGCTGAGCCTGGAATATTCTCCCACACTGCGGGCTGAGCCTGGAATATTCTCCCACACTGCGGGCTGAGCCTGGAATATTCTCCCACACTGCGGGCTGGGCCTGGAATATTCTCCCACACAGCGGGCTGGGCCGGGATCATTTCTCCCACACCGTGGGCTGAATTTATTTTGTCGAGTGGTGAGCAAACACGTCAGAAAGAGAAAATGGAAGCATGCGGGGCCGTATTTTTAAATTTCCCTTCCAATTCCTGCCAAATCCGGAAATGATACTATTTAAGTGTCTTGTGCAAATTCAAATTTCCCTGTCTTTGCTATTTTCATGGAGGTGGGTGGGTTCCAGCAGCCTGGGGGAACCACACCAAGTCTGTCGATTTGTGAACTTTGGGGGAAACCTGCGGTGGAGTCGGGAACTTTGAACAGTGACCTTTAAAAGCTCTTGCCAACTTCAACTGTAATAATGCAATGGAGTTTGATGACACAAGTATATTTTGGAATGCAGTTATTTATAATGAGGCTCTGTACTTAAAAGGTAAGAGACCATTGAGTTGGCCAGCACTTTGTAAGCGTTCGGATGCATGACTGTCCTTCCTCCAGTGGAGAAAGTCCTCTTTTGCATTCTACACATGGAGAATAATATGAGTGTATGTAGGGGACCCTGAGATTTGATTTTCATTTTGACAATTGACATCTCCTGAGCCTTTGAAGCACTCCTCTCACATCCACTAGTAATATTCGTGCCACACAAGTGCCAGGCAATGGTCATCTCCAAGAAGAGAGAATCTCACTATCTTGACATTTAACAACATTACCATCACTGAATCCCCCATCATCAACATCCTGGAGATTACCAATGGCCGGAAACTGAACTGGACCAGCCATATGGTTATAAGAGCAGGTGAGAGGCTGGAAATTCTGCGGCAAGTAACTCACCTCTCGAATACCCAAAGCCTGTCCACAAGGCACAAGTCAGGAGTGTGATGGTGCAGTCTCGACTGGCCTGAATGAGTGCAGCACCAACAACACTCAAGCAGCTTATCTTACAGCATAAAGCAGCCTGTGTGATTGACACCACATCCAAAACTTCCTGTATTAATTCTCTCCACCCCAATGCACAGCGTTAGCAGTGAGCATTGTAGCAACTCACCAAGGCTCTTTTGACAGTACCTGCAACCTCTACCACCAAAAAGAACAAGGGTAGCAGATAAATGGGAACACCACCACCTGCAAGTTCCCCTCCAAACCTCACACCATCCTGACTTAGAACTATATTGCTGTTCCTTCTGTCGCTGGGTCGAAATCCAGGGACTCCCTTCCTAACCACACCTTGGATGTACCAACACCACATGAACTACAGCAATTCACCACAACCTTTTCAAGGGAAATTAGGGATGGGCAATAAATGCTGGCCAAGCCAGTGACATGCGCATCCCATGAATAAGAAAAATACAGAACCAATAAGCCATACAATAACCAAAAAAGAAAAAGCTGGAAAATCTCAGCAGGTCTGGCAGCATCTGTAAGGAGAGAAAAGAGCTGATGTTTCGAGTCCAGATGACACTTTGTCAAAGCTGAGTCCATACAATATACAATACAATAACACTGGCAAGCCTATGAAGTGCTCATGAAATTATTTTTTAAAAACTACATTTGAAAAAATGTTCCCTCTTACATTCCTACAAAACTATCAAACACAGCCAGTGAAAGTTCCATTGGAAAACAAAACTTCAATCTTGCCTGAATAAACACACAGGCATAGAAAAAAACAGTTCAAACAAAGATAAACTCATCATGTCTGGCCATCAGTTCATGCTGCTTCTCTTAATACAGTTGCCAAATGTCCTTGTTATGAATGCATGGCTGAGCTCTAAGACTGACTAATGGACTTAACAGGCAAGGGGTTGTTTACACAGTTACAAACAGGACTGATAACTTTTTCAATGACAGCTTCATCAGGTTATAATAACTTTGTGTTTGAAATGGTTTTTCAATGCATCCATGTTTATTTGGACAAGATTAAAGATTTCTAAAATGGGAATTTCACTGGCTGTTTGGAAGTTTTATGAGAATTGAAGAGAGAGAGTTTTCTTCAAAGGGAATGTTGAGTATCTGAGAATTTCAAAGCGATGCCAATGACATTATATTATATGGCTCATGTTCTACACCTGATGGATACTGGGTGAGTAGGCAAAGGGAATGCATGGATGAGGTATTGGAGAATGTTTAGGGTATGGGAGATCTAAGGAGGCATGAGAGATATCAGGGGACAGTGGAGGTACCATGGGAGTGGGTGAGGGTTAGAGAGCCTAGAACCATAAATTGAACTGGGTTTATATCCCAGTAAATAGAGGCAGGCCTTCTAACCTCTGGCCTTGCCACTCACCTACCTCTGTAGCTGCCTCAAGCCTGCCTTGGTAAGTGGTGGCTCTGACTCCAGCTCATACCCTGCACCTGGGCTAATTTTTAAAAGTCAGGATCACAATGGTGGAAAATGGCCTAAATCACGGTTCAGGAACTGAAGACAAAATTCCCACCCCGTATGTATAAAAACAGGGCTCATTCTCATCTTCGCTGCCTGGTGGAACCATGGAAAACAATGAGATGAAAATCAGGCATGTTCTACAATGGGCATGAGACTTCTTCCGTCAGGTTACTGCCTGAGTAGTGAAGGTAACAATGGCTCCTACACTTTGCGTGCTGTCAGATTTGACCAGTTGTAGCAATCTTCCCTCTGAGTCAGAAGGTCCTGAGATCTAAGCACAAAACCTAGGCTGACACTCCAGCACTGAGGCAAGGCTGCACTGTTGAAGGTGCTGTATTTTAGATGTGAAGTTAAACTGTGGCCTCATGTACATCTCCAAAGATGTGCGGGTTAGGTGGATTGGCCATACTAAATTGACCCTAGTAATAGGGGATTAGCAGGGTAAATATGTGGGGTTACGGGAATAGGGCCTGGGTGGGATTGTGGTCGGTGCAGGCTTGATGGGCCGAATGGCCTCCTTCTGTACTGTAGGGATTCTATGATTCTATCTGAGGTGCATGGAAAAGATGTTATGGTATAATCGGAAGAAAGGCAGGCAAGCTATCCCTAGTGTCCTGGCCAATATTTATCCCTCAACTCCTAAAGCAGATTTTCTGTTCATTATCTCCCGGCTGTTTGTGGGAGCTAATAATGTGCTAAGTAACTCTGCCTATACCGACATTATTACAATGGCAAGACTTCAAAAAGATAATTGGCTGTAAAGCACTTTGGAAATCCTGATATTGTGGAGGATGCTCAGCTGGGAGTAAAGATGCCCCAGTTGCAAGAACTAACTTCACAAAGTAGATCAAAGAAAGGCTTTAATAAAGAAACTTCATTACACCCACAACCAGGGCCACGCCCTGGGACACAAATGCTCTCCACAATCCCCATCTGCTTTCTGCTTATACCGGGTCAGCTGAACACATCATTTTACCATTGGTTACATCGTCTACTGGGTCAGCTGACCTTCAGCATGTTACCATTAGTTACACAACAGAAGACACTATATAAATGCAATCTTTTCTTTTATACATAAAATAAATGAAACCCATGGCTAATCCTATATCTGCCAAACACTATTTAATTTAACTTTCGCTCTGTGCCAAAAGATATCTATTACCATTCTTACTGACGGGATATGGAATTTTCAATACAGATTCTGAAAATTAAAAGACTTGAGGTAGCAACAATGAACTGTTCAGCGGGGCATGTTGAAATGCTTGGCCAAGTTCAAAAGGTATCATAATTGGTTAAGCCTGCTGAGAACTAACGGTTGTGTTGGTCGAGGTAAAGATTCATGATTTGCTTGACTTCTGAAGGACAAGGAGAGATAAGGTCACGGGAAAAGCCTCTTCAAGCCATGAGGAAGGCAGAGAGAAGGAAAACGAACGGGCACCAGACAGCTGTTTCTGTGGCAACTGGAGGCTACGAAAGCAGCCATTTTGTTTTTAAAAAGTGGAGCACTTGACAGAAAACAGGAAGAGAGAATTAACCCCTCGGCCTCACCCAGAGCAGAAGCCGTAACAGCGCCGAGGGTGAGAAATATCCATCTGTACAACTGTTCACCATTGAAACCGGTTACTTTGAAAAGTTTAAGCTGTTGTTACTTTTTGCCTCGCAGTGTCCTAAAGAATAACAGGAAGTTAGAAAAAAAAAACCCTGCATCCCTCATAGATCAGTACTTTCACTTTATAGGTCACTGAATTCTTTGATGTTGCTTCAATGTCAGTTTATTTGCCAGCATTATGGATCACTGGCTTTGCAGTCTTATGCATTCTTGCTGGGAGCAGGAGAACCCATGGTGTGCTCCAATTACCAGCCGTACAGCTCTCCCAATGCATGCTCCCAGCAGAGAAAGCTTCTTGCCATGAATAAAACTGTCTGTATAATATTTATGAGAGTTCCTGATTAGAGTAATGGCTGGCTTAACTAAATTGTCTTTCTCTGGAACTTGGGAGGAGTCCATTCAGCCCCTTGAACTTGTGCCATCAATCAATTAGATCTCGCATTTTCTGGGTCATTCATCTGCCTTGATTCCACATTCATTATAATTTTTAAAAATCTATCACAAGGTGTGGCGGTCGCTGGCTAGGCCAGCATTTATCACCCATCCCTAATTGCCCTCGAGAAGGTGGTGGTGAGCTGCCTTCTTGAACCACTGCAGTCCATATGGTGTAGGCACATGTTGGGGAGGGAGTTCCTGGATTTTGACCCAGCCACGGTGAAGGAACAGCGATGTATTTACAAAACAGGATGGTGTGTGGTTTGGAGGGGAACTTGCAGGTGATGCTGTTTCTATGTGTGTGCTGCTCTTGTCCATCTAGATGGTAGTGGTCAAGGGATTAGAAGGACTTGCTGAAGAAGCCTTGGTGAGTTACTGCAATGCACCTTGTTGCTGGGACACACTGCTGCCACTAATCGGTTTGTGTGGCCGCAGTATTTATATGGATTGTGATGATCGTAGTTGCCAAAGATATATAGGGTGGGATTCTCTAGCCATGCTCGCCCCGAAACCGGAGAATCCGGCCCGGGATCAATGGACCTTTGCGTGGTCTGCTCCCCACCCACTATGACTCCCGTGGAGGATGGGACGGAAGAATTTTCCCCTATAATTTTTGTTAATGTTTAAGGGGAATGTTTTAAAGTTCAGTTGTTTTTTTACAGGTAGTCAGTATTTCTAGAGTCAATGCAGTTCAGATGCTGGGAGAGCAGGATAATTACTCATTTTAGCTATGTATTGTATATTTTGGAGAGAGCTAATGGATTTTTGTTCACTGATGAAGATTTCCCCTGGGGTTTTTTGATTATGTTGATTAGCAGGGTCATGCGATAATGTGGTTAACGGGAAGAGCTAGGTTTGCAGCAGAGAAAAACAGCTTTCAGTTCAGGCTGTGGTTTGGTTAAACACAGAGGTCTCAAGCTGCTCTGAAACTCATAACCTCTCTGAAAGCTTCAAAACTGACTATACCCCCTATAGCAAGTACATTTATGGTTGCTAACAGTATCTAAAGTGAAATTTTAAGTCTGTCAGAGAATGTTGCTTATTTGGAACTGAAACAGTGATAAGTTCAAAATTAAAGTTGTTTCCTTTCATTTCTTTAAGAGTTAGGTTGCTTCAGTTCACAGAATCCTACAGCGCAAAAGGAGGTAATTCGGTCCATCAAGACTGCACCAACAACAATCCCACTCAGACCCTATCTCCATAACCCCACGTATTTACCCTCCTAATCTCCCTGCTGCTAAGGGCCAACTCATGGCCAATCAACCTAACCCGCACATCTTTGGACTGTAGGAGGAAACCGGAGCACCCAGAGGAAACCCACACAGGCACAGGGAGAACGTGCAAACTCCACACCGTGGCCGGAATTGAACCTAGGTCCCTGGCGCTGTGAGGCAGCAGTGCTAACCACTGTGCCACGTGTCGCCCACTGTGTTGAGGCCTCCAGCGGGGCCTCCCACAAATAACTATGTTATTAAACAAAGTTTGTTTTACTATTAAAAAATCCTAAATTTATTTCTGTGTTAAACGTTTAAAATCACCTTATGAAAATATAGAAATTAACTAGGATTGATACTAGAACACATCACAAGCATTAATTGGCCAGATACATGCTCACAGCCTCCATGCAATAAAGCCATCCTCAAAGTTAAATAACATTGAATTAGAAAGGATAATCAAAATGGAGGAGTTTAATTAAGGAGGTAGAACGCATAGCTGCTAAAGACAATGCAATTTTAGTTAGAAGAGTATAAAGATACGTGTTTTTCTCCAAAAATATCTAGAAGGGTTTAAGAAGAAAACCTTAAACCAATACTTCTCAAGTTGTCAAACATTTTGAACAGTTTTACGTATCCTGCTATTCAGATAGCTGATACAATGTGGGGATTTAAGGTAATACTCTATGTTAAATATCTGGCATAGTGGTCATGCCACACACAGCACAATGGAGGGCATCTTCAACATGAAGATAGGATTTCATCTCCACAAGGACAATGCAGTGGTCACTCATAGCAATACTACCATGGGCAGATCCTTCTGCAACAGCTAGGTTGGTAGGATGAGGTCAGGTATGTTTTTCCCGCTTGTTGGTTCTCTCACCACCAGACCCAATCTAGCAGCTAAGTAAGTCCCTTAGGACTTGCCTCGTCCTGTCAGTAGTGATGCTACTGAATCACTCTTGGTGATGGACATTGAGGTTCCACATCCAGAGTACATTCTGTGCCACTTGCCACCCTCAGTGTTTCTTCCAATTGATGTTCGACTTGGAGGAGTACTGATTCATCAGCTGAAGGGGTGTTTGTGGGGGTTAGTAGGTGATAATCGGCAAGAGGTTTCCTTGCCCATGTTTGATCAGATGCCATACGAATTCATGGGGTCCAGAGTCAATGTTGACAACTCCCAGGATGAATCCCTTCTTATTATATATCACAGTGCCACCACATCTGATCGGTCTGCCTGTCAGTTGGAGGGTTCTTTGGATGTTGCCTGTAAGGTACAATTCAGCGAGTACAGTGGCACAATGGTTAGCACTGCTGCCTCACAGGGCCAGGAACCCAGGTTCAATTCCGGCCTTGGGTGACTGTATGGAGTTTGCACATTCTCCCCGTGTCTGCGTGGGTTTCTTTCATGTGCTCCGGTTTCCTCCCACAGTCCAAAGGTGTGCAGGTAAGGTGAATTGACCATGCCAAATTGCCCCTTAGTTTCCAAAAATGAGTAGGGTAAATACGTGGGGTTATGGGGATAGGGCCTGGGTGGGATTGTTGTCAGTGCAGGCTTGATGGGCTGAATGGCCCCTTTCTGCATTGTAGATATTCTATTCTATGAGTATGACTGTGTCAGATTGTTCCTTAGCTAGTCTGTGAGACTGCTATCCCAATTTTGGCAAGTCCCAAGATGTTAGTAAGGAGGGCTTTGCAATGTAAACAGGGCTGGGTGTGCCGTTATCATTTTAGATGTTTAGTGGCTTGTCAGCTGTTTTGATACAACTGAGTGGCTTGCTAGGCCATTTCAGAGAGCGTTTAAGAGCCAACCACATTGCTGTGGATCTGGGGTCACGTGTAGGCCAGACCAGATAAGCATGGCAGATTTCCTTCCCTAAAGAGCCTTAGTGAACCAGATGGGCTTTTTAATGACAATTAACAGTGGTTTCATGATCACCATTATTGAGACTAACTTTTTAATTTCAAAGTGGGATTGAACCCATGTCTCAAAAGCATTAGCCTGGGCCTTTGAATTGCTAGTTCAATGACAATACT
Organism: Mustelus asterias; assembly: GCF_964213995.1. NCBI lineage: Eukaryota > Metazoa > Chordata > Chondrichthyes > Carcharhiniformes > Triakidae > Mustelus > Mustelus asterias. The sequence goes on from NC_135822.1 coordinate 36,235,056, forward strand.
ACTGCGTCACTGCCTTCCTTACATGACAAACCATTATCAATCGCAGTTTTGTGATTTTCATTTGAACCCAGCCCAGCAACCTATTGGAGGAGAGATTCCAGATTCCACTGCCCTCTATGTGAAAAGTGTTTCCTGATTGGCTGAGCTCTGACTTCCCCATGTTCTCGACTCTGACGTGGTTCCAAACATGAAGATTCTGAGTCAATAAGGGACGTGTGAAAGACTCTCTATCCGATAGCTATCCAGTGGGGTCTAGTGTAACTGTCCGAACGTTATTAAGCTGTCTTTCGAAAATTCTCTGCTTTAAAACAGGACTGACACTGTTAGCCGAGAGAGGCCTGCAGAGTCAAACATTGTTCCATCCCGACAATCCCTCTGGATCATGATGACAGGTTTTAACACAATTTACACCCGCTCAACACGTGCCTTCAAAGCTTTTAAGAGAGACGAGTGCATGAAAATGGTCAGCTCCTTGAAGGCAGAGAACAAAAATCTCTGAGTGCAGGAAAAACACAACTGGGTATTCGGAAGGCAAACAAGGGGAAAGATTAATGTTTCAGGTGAAGTCCTTCAACAGAATCTCAATAAACATTGCATTGCGATTTAGGAGCATTACTACACTTCCAGTATCGGTGAGTGACCGTAATAATGTGAATCCCTGAAAGCAAGAATTCTTATCATAAGCACAATTTCATTTGTGGCAGATCAAATGCAACAAGAATTAAATTGTTTTATTATTATTTATTTATTAGTGTCACATGTAGGCTTACATTCACACTGCAATGAAGTTACTGTGAAAATCCCCTAGTCGCCGCACTCCAGCGCCTGTTCAGGTACACTGAGGGGCAATTTAGCATGGCCAATGCGCCTAACCTGCACGTCTTTGGACTGTGAGAGGAAACCGGAACATCCGGAGGAAACTCATGCAGACTCCACACAGTGACCCAAGTCGGAAATCAATGCCGGTTCCCTGGCGCAGTGAGGCAGCAGTGCTAACCACTGTGCCACCGTGCCAAATAGCCTTACACATTATTACGTATATACCAATTATACATAATTGGTATATATGTATACCAATTACATACGTATATATAATTATTATCCATATATATATAATACATATTATACGTATTATAGGAGTAGGCCACTCAGCCACTTGAGCCTGCTCCACCATTCAATAAAATCATAGCTGATCTAATTGTAACCTCAACCCCACATTCCCACCTACTCCTTATAACCTTTCACCCCCTCGCTTATCAAGAATCTATCCTCCTCTGCCTTAAAAATATTCAAAGACTCTGCTTCCACTGCCTTATGAGAAAGAGAGTTCCAGGGACACACCACCCTCTGACAGAAAGAAATTCTCCTCCTCTCTGCTCTAAGTGGGCAACCCCCTTATTTTTAAGCAGTGATCGCAAGTTCTAGATTCTCCCATAAGAGGAAACATTTTCTCTCCATCCACCCGGTCAAGACCCCTCAGGAGCTTATATCTTTCAATCATGTCACTTCTTAATCTTCTAAACTCCAGCAGATACAAGCATAGCCTGTCCAACCTTTCCTCATAAAACAACCCTCCCATTCCAGGAATTAATCCAATAAAACCTTCCCTGAACTGATTCCAACATATTCACATCCTTTCTTCAGCATTAACTCAGAAAGGGACCATTCTGCCCAACAGATCAATTCCAGCGTTTATGTTCCACACAAATCTCCTCCCATCCGTCTTCATCTCAATCATCAAATTATCCTTCTATTTCTTTCTCCCTAATGGCCGGAATACTCCGGCTGTTCACGCCAGTGGGATTCTCCAGTCCCGCCGGCAGCGCACCCCTGCCCGCAGGTTTCCCATTGACAGCGGCGCGGGACCAGAGAATTCCGCCGCTAGCCAACAACGCACCACCTCCCGCCAGCAGGAATACATGGTTAGGAGGCTGAAGAATCTCACCCAATGTGTTTATCTAGCTTTTCTTCAAATACATCTATGCTATCCACCTTGTGGTAGTGGGTGTGCATTCTAACCTTTCTCTGGGTAAAGGAGTTTCCCCTGAATTCCTTGTGGGATTTATTAATTACTAACTTTTATTTAAGCACCTGGCCCTGGTCTCCATGGAAGTGAAAATATCTTCTCTCCATCTACTTGAATTAGAATTTTACCGAACTTTATCAGATCACCCTTCAGTCTTCTCTTTTCTAGAGAAAATAGCCCCAGCCTTTAAGTGTAGTCACTATGTGCTGGCATAATCTTGGTAAATCTTTTTTTCACCTCCTCCTGTGCCTCAGTATTCCCTTTATAATATATACACCAGAACCGCTCAATGTCATCTAACCATAACATTCTAGACAGCTTTAAATAATTTCTCCACCTTTCTATTCTAACCAGATCTCAGTTAGCACACACTGCCACCTATTCAACCATGAAAATCATAAAAACCAAACATATTCTGCCACACTCACTGAAATACTTCCCTCTAACTTTTAGTTAGTTTGTACATGACAAAACCCAACTCTACCTCACCACCACTGCTGTTGACCCGTCTATTGTTGCTCAATTATCAGACTGTTTATCTGACATCCAGCACTGGATGAGCAGAAGTTTCCTTCAATTAAATACTGGGAAGACTGAAGCCATTGTTTCCGGTTCCCACTCTAAGCTCCATTCCCTAGACACTGATTCCATAAGACCATAAGACATAGGAACACAATTAGGCCACTCCGCCCATCGAGTCTGCTCCGCCATTCAATCATGGCTCATGTTTTTCTCATCTCCATTCTCCTGCCTTTTCTCCATAACCCCTGACCCCCTTATTAATCAAGAAACTATCGATCTCTGTCTTAAAGACACTCAATGACCTCTCAATGGCAACAATTTGAGACTAAACCTGATCTCGAGGTGAGTTTCTGACCTCATATCCACACACCATCATTAAGACCTATTTTCGCCTCTGTAACATTGTCTGACTTTGTCCCTGTCTTAGCTTATCTGCTGCTGAAACCATTATCCATGCCTTTGATACCTCTAGTCTAGTGTGGGGGTTGGTTTAGCTCAGTTGGCTGGATGGCTGGTTAGTGATGCAGAGCGCGTTCAATTCCTGAAACGGCTGAGGTTATTCATGACCTTCTTAACCCTGCCCCTGGCCTAGGGTGTGGCGATCCTCAGGTTAAATCACCACCAGTCAGCTCTCCTCCTCAAAGGGGAGAGTAGCCTATGGTCATCAGGGACTTTGGGAGACTCGACCTTTACCTCAGGTCTTGACTATTGCAACACACTGCCGGCTGGTCCTTCCACATTCTACCCTCTGTAAATTTGAAGTCAGCCAAAACTTCCCTTGGGTCCTGCATGTGGTGAGTCATGTTGCAAATGATGCCCTGGTGTGTCCGTCCAGTCAGCTCAGCTCACTGCTGGCTAACAGCTGTTTGTACAATTGGCCCTAAAATCTTTCCACAGTTTCCAAAAGATCAAAAGCACTCAAATATTTGAATCAAAAAAATTTACAGGTGCATGACTGATGTGAATAAAATGAGAACCTACCACTTTCTTTGTCTCACAAATGATGTTGCAATCGCTGCAGCGAACGTGGGTCTGAATGTCAGAATTTGGTGATTGTACGGTCAGACCTGAAAAATTTCAAACAACATGAGCAGTAAGGGCAAATGTAGGAATTGCACACACACAGTGGATGCTCCTCTCCTCCCATAATAACAGGAAATATGAGCAGGTGTAGAATAACCGATTGTAAGGTGGGGGATTATAAGGAAAAATAATTGGGGTGGTGATACTAATGGAGACGAGGTACGTTTGCTGGTACTTTTTTTTTATTCATTCGTGGGACATGTGCATCGCTGTGGAGATGCCGGCGTTGGACTGGGGTAAACACAGTAAACCCCACAGTAAGAAGTTTAACAACACCAGGTTAAAGTCCAACAGGTTTATTTGGTAGCAAAAGCCACAAGCTTTCGGAGCCCTAAGCTCCTTCCTCAGGGAAAATAATTCCCACTCACCTGAGGAAGGGGCTTAAGGCTCCGAAAGCTTGTGGCTTTTGCTACCAAATAAACCTGTTGGACTTTAACCTGGTGTTGTTAAACTTCTTACAGCATTTATTGCCCATTCCTTGTTGCCCTTGGATGGCAGTTGAGAGTCAATTTCATTGCTGTGGCTCTGGAGTCACCTGTTGGCCAGACTGGCTAAGGATGGCAAATTTCCTTCCCTAAAGGACATTAGTGAACCAGATGGATTTTTACAACAATCAACATGGTTTCATGGTCATCAGTAGATTCTTAATTCTTGATATTTGTTATTGAATTCAAATTCTGCCATCTGCTGTGGTGGGATTTGAGCCTGGAACCCCAGAATATTAGCTGAGTTTCTGGATTAATAGTCTAGTGATAATACCACCAGGCCATCACCTCCCCACGCCAAATTAGTTCAACTGACAATGACGTAGTTTATTGTGTTTCCAGAATATCGTCCCAAACTTCTACCACTTTTTGTGTGGAGAAATGTTTCCTCAATTCACTCCAAAAAGGTTTAACTCGCCTTGTTAGGCTATTTCCTAAAGTTCCCACCCGGTAGCAATAGCTTCTCTTTGCACAACCCCCATTGGTTCCCCTTAGTATCTTAAATTTCAAAAAAATCACAATCAAGAAAGAAATTTCAATCCAATAAGGGAGATGTTCCTGGTGTTCCGGCCAATATTTATCCCCTAATCAACATCATCAAAACAGATTATCAGTTCATTACCACAATGTTGATTTAAAGTTTAAGTTTATTTCTGTATTGTCACAAGTAGGCTTACATTAACACTGCAATGAAGTTACTGTGAAAATCCCCTAATCGCCACACTCCGGCACCTGTTCAGGTACACTGAGGGAGAATTTAGCATGGCCAATGCACCTAACCGGCACGTCTTTTGGACTGTGGGAGGAAACCGGAGCACCCGGAGGAAACCCACGCAGACACGGAGAGAACGAGCACAGAACGTGTACAGAAACTGATCCAAGCTGGGAATCGAACCCAATCCCTGGCAATGTGAGGCAGCAGTGCTATCCACTGTGCCACCATGCCATCCTTCAGTTAGTTAGTTAGTTAGTTAACAAACTTCTCAAATGTTTTTCAGGTTCAGTTGGTGGAATAGATTCACTCGACTTGATAGCCAGGGAAGCATACACTTCCACCACTAGTCTGGTTCACTGTCAGTAATTTATAACCAACGAATTCATAATCTCTCTGATTCCCTCATGCAAGTTCAAATGGAGTTGCAGTGTAACTCTCCCTGTTAAAATCCAACAGCTCAATGAAATATAAATTAGTGCCATACAACCCAGTGCAATAGAAAGGAACTATAAAGTGGTGTTCAATTTACAAGAGCAATCAATCATAAAATGAACTTACTCAAGTGCTGAAAATGTTCTGTTTGATGAGGTTAACTGGGTGCATGGGGGGTGGGGGGGGGGAATGGCAGAGGATAAGAAAATGTCAGCTGCAATAAGAGATTGTAAGCAATTGCTTTGATGTACTCTTCCAGTGGTAACCTATCAGAATCTTTTCCCATTCTGTAAATAGCTCTAGGTAGCTGCACCCAATTGATGGAATAATATTAAAACGGAATCCATAAAATACCATAAATCATGGAATATAAATCCTCCCGTTGTACAAGATGACCACATTTTTCCAGTCTCCAAAACCATGTTTATTACATATTCAGCACATGCATCGACTCCATCACCCCGTTCAGCCACGATGATTTAGGTCTGCAGGTCCAGGCAAGGTCCAGGCAGGTCCACACACGAGGATGGCCTCAACCGGGATATTGGGTTCATGTCTCACTATTTGTAACCCCCACAGCTTGTCTGGACCTGCAGAGTTTCACTGGCTGTCTTGTCTGGAGACAATACACATCTTTTTCGCCTGTCTTGATGCTCTCTCCACTCACGTTGTTTGTATCTTAAAGACTTGATTAGCTGTAAGTATTCGCATTCCAACCATTATTCATGTAAATTGAGTCTGTGTCTTTATATGCCCTGTTTGTGAACAGAATTCCCACTCACTTGAAGAAGGGACTTGGAGCTCCGAAAGCTTGTGTGGCTTTTGCTACCAAATAAACCTGTTGGACTTTAACCTGGTGTTGTTAAACTTCTTACTGTGTTTACCCCAGTCCAACGCTGGCATCTCCACATCATGACCTTATAACTGGGTGCAGGGGACCAAGCAGGCCACACAGGCTCTGTTGCGAAGATGCCTTGGGAGTTTGAGACATGCACCCTTTGCGTCGGATGCCAATGATATTTCAAAATGATGACCGCCCACACCTACACCAGCGGTTCACTTTGCTACTTGACATTAATGGAGGGATTTTTCGAGGCTTCAATAGTCAACTTACACGCCAACATCTACAGAGATCTTGCACAACTGAAATTACTTTGTGGAAACCATAGAGCTCAGACAGCTGCTCAAAATCATCCCGCAGTGTCTCAGTTGGTACATGCGCTGTTCTATTTGTTCACATAACAAAGTCAGAGTGATTTAGTAGGCTGGATATTATGGCCCCATGCCAGATATACTTTTGGCGGGGTTGTGGGGTGCGGTGGCCAGCCCACCATTTGTTTGCTCACCCCCAACCCGTTCCACATAATACAGTGGGTGAGTAAGGTGCCCATCAGCCTGCCGTCCTGAGGCCTATTCAGGCCCTGAACTTCCCAATTAAGAGCCTACACCCCACTGCCACAGTACGTTGGGCAGTGGTAGATGGGTGAGAGTAGAAAGCCCACTTTTTCACAATCTCCTTCGGGATCTGTCTTATATATACATCCACTCCACCAGGATCCAAAGATGGTACCCTCTCCTGATGCCTCGCGATCTCCTCACCAGCCTCCAACCCCCTCCCTAGGATATCCGATCTTCCTCTGCAGAAAACTCCAGGGATGTACCTCACTCCGGTTACCGTCAATTTTCTTCGGTTTGCTTGCAGTCCCAGCAGCAACCACAACTGAAATCTGGCGCTGTGGGGCTGCAAAAGCCACCAGCCAATCTGAGAACAGGACCTCTGTCCCATTGAAGGGCAGAGGTGCTGCTAGCAACTTTTCCAGCGATACACATTGGCAATAAAATTCATTCCATTGTGTTCAATGAAACTCTTTGATACATTTGTGGACATGTGTTAAGGACCCCACGCACCTCAGGCATATTCTCTTCCCCCTTCTTCCGTCAGGAGAAAGATATAAATGTTTGAGGTCACGTACCAACCAACTCAAGAACAGCTTCTTCCCTGCTGCCATCAGACTTTTGAATGGACCTACCTTGCATTAAGTTGAACTTTCTCTACACCCTAGCTATGGCTGTAACACTACATTCTGCACATTCTCCTTTCCTTCTCTATGAACGGTATGCTTTGTCTGTATAGTGTGCAAGAAACAATACTTTTCACTGTATGTTAATACATGTGACAATAATAAATCAAAGGCACTATATGGATGAAAGATTTTTCATCAGGATCAACTGTCAGTTTAAGTTTATTTATTAGTGTCACAAGTTAGCTTACATTAACACTGCAATGAAGTTATTGTGAAAATCCCCTAATCGCCACACTCTGGCACCTGATCAGGTACACGGAGGGAGAATTTAGCATGGCCAACGCACCTAACCAGCAAGTCTTTCGGACTGTGGGAGGAAACCGGAGCACCCGGAGAAAACCCATGCAGACACGGGGAGAATGTGCAGACTCCGCACAGATAGTGACCCATGCCGGGAATCGAACCCAGGTCCTTGATGCTGTGAGGCAGCAATGCTAACCACTGTACCACCGTGCCGCCCCACATCTCAGTACACTGGTTAATACCTGTAGACAATCAGTAAATTGCCACCCTCTGCTCTTCAGAGAGTCCAGTGGACAATTAAAACTGTAACCCACAAAGAGGTAGTGGAGCAGTGCCAAATCAGAACCAATTAAGAATTGCCACACTTCACTAAAATTGCAACTAAGCTCTGGGGTCCACTTCTAAAACAAGAGCATTGAAAAGAAGAGAAGTTATCTTAACCTTGTATTGAACCAGAGTACTGTGCAGTTATGGATGGTATATTTCCAAAATGATTTATAGGAATGATACCAGAACTGAGAAGTTATTACTGTCAGGGAAGACTGACTAGACTGTGGCTCTTTTGCCTATAAAAGGCTGAGAGATGAGCAGGTGGCAATCTTTAAAGTTATGAAAAGGTTTCATAGGGTAGATGCAGAGATTATGGGCCTGTCTTTTGTGACCAAGGCAGGGAACTAAAGTCAAGAAATTCCCCAACTTGGCAGATCTGCCTTGGTTGAAAGGGCCCCAATCACTCGATTTTTGTTCCAGGGAGACAGATGTGAAATGCAGTTGGGCCTACTGACCCCAGAAGCAGGTGCAAGGCGGGTGAGTGCTGAGGCTGGCTGGTTAGAAGGCCCATCTCTGATCTCTGGGGCTTCATCACAATTATAATAAAAGCATGTAGGCCTCTCTAGTCCTCACGCCTCACACCTCCTTACCTACTCCCCATGGCATCTCACACCGTCCATGCCAGTTCATGCCCCCAGTGTCCTATTAAGCGCTATGTACATAACTAATCAGCTTTATAATAGCAATCGAGTATGGAACTGCTGAGGGAAACTGAAAATAATTGCTGTTCCGAGAACCCTACAAAAATACAAATCAGACTATTAAAGTATCGACAATAGAGGCGTCAAATACTTGGGACCCTTAATCTTGCTCAAATTAACTTGAGACTTTGACAAAACAGAGCACAGAAAGAACTTATTATAACCACTTAAATATGTCAATCAATGTCAAGAAATCAACACACATTTCTGAATAGGTTTCTTTTCCTCTGCAGTTCCATGCTTACCATTGCTATTATATGGTTCTTTGGTTATGTGCACAATGTATACTGAGTGAACAGGCATGGAACAGGCACGGAACAGGCACGAGTTAGCATTCATTTGGCACAGAGGGCATGTGGGGCCACGGTTAGACCTTTTGAAGCTACCTTTCAAAAGGTTCCCTAATGCAGACTACAATTCATGACTGCTTGGGCTTTTGATTGACAAGGGAGTCGAGGGTTGTGGGAGAGGGTAGACAGGAAAGTGGAATTGAGGCCATCATCAGATCAGCCATGATTTGATTGAAAGGCAGGGCAGGCTCGAGGGGCCGAATCGCCCACTGCTGCTGCTCCTGTTTCTTATGTCAACATCGATTACTGCTGATTCCCTGGACATACGCACCTACTCCATGCTCGCATCACTGGCCAACTGGAATGGAAAATCATGCTATCAAGAGGCAATTACTTAGCTGTGATCCTGTGGGATCTGAAGCGATACCATAACTTTTAGTTGGTACTACTGTACTATCAGAGTTTGTTGATAAAAGGGTATAAACATACAGCAATTTAATGCAATTGATGGAAATATATAAACTGAAATATAAATACTATATTACAAGGATCAAACAATACAATACCTGACAGAGCCTGCAGTGGAGCTAGGCGGATAGATTTCTTGAGGAATGAGAGCTCTGGGTGATAGAAGCGGAATGTCTGATCAATAATATACGGCTGATCCTCAACATTCACCTGCAGGATGGCAATCGGCTTCTGATTTTCAATTTTAAAAGACACCTGAAGAAAGGAAACTTTACCATTGAACGACAAGTTGCCAAAAACTATATTGATGTTGTGATTATTTTCTTTAGAACTCTTCACATGCTGTGTGAAGCAATAAAAATGACAGATTAATAAATACCCACACACATCACAGCATCGTTCAGGGGATTGGACATTGCCTCTGAGTCCATCTCAAATCCACCCTCCACCCCGCACCCCCCAGCACCCAAAGACATAAGCATAAAATCTTCAGTGTAATACTGAGAGACGAGGGAACTGTTGGGCATTCACTGGATTAAATGTTAAACCACGGCTACGTCTGCCTCTATGTCTGGGTGGCACAGTGGTTAGCACTGCTGCCTCACAGCGCCAGGGACCCGGGTTCGATTCCCAGCTTGGGTTACTGTCTGTGCGGAGTCTGCACTTTCTCCCCGTGTCTGCGTGGGTTTCCTCCGGATGCTCCGGTTTCCTCCCACAGGCCGAAAGACGTGCTGGTTAGGTGCATTGGCCATGCTAAGTTCTCCCTCAGTGTACCCGAGCAGGCGCCGGAGTGTGGCGACTAGGGGATTTTCACAGTAACTTCAATGCAGTGTTAATGTAAGCCTACTTGTGACACTAATAAATAAAGAAAACTGGGTGAAGAAAGTTGTCCTCAGCTCAGTCTCAAATGGCCCGCCCCTTACTCTAAGAAATGGGTGGCAGAAATGGAGAGGTACCAAAACAGCAACGTGATTTTAGTGATGTTGTCCACGGAGCCATGGGGCTCCATTGGGCCTTTCCAGGGAGTCTCCGAGAGTTTACTGAGCAAGGCTGACCTTACGGGTTAGTACAACGTCCAGGTGCCCAGTCCCTCCCCCCCTCACGATGATACATACTTCAATCTTCTTGTGTGTGGAGTTAGGCTGCTGCTGATTATCAAAGTCCTTTTTTGAAAGTCTCCCATCAGCCGGTCCCTGAAAGAAAGAAAAACGTCAACAATTTAAGGCAAAATGGAAACAGAAAATGCTGGCAAATCTCAGCAGGTCTGACAGCATCTTGGAGAGAGAATAGAGCCAATGTTTCAAGTCTGGATGACCTTTCTTCAGAGTTCTGACTGTTCATCATCCAGACTCGAAACGTTGGCTCTATTCTCTCTCCACAGCTGCTGTCAGACCAGCTGAGCTGTGCCAACATTTTCTGTTTTTATTTAAGATTCCAGCATCCGCAGTAAGTTGCTTTTATCAACAGTTTGTGATTGGCCTGAGCGAAATAAAGTCTAATATATACTGGGTCTTTTTGGTCTCTTGAAAAGCCCCACTTCCTCGATGCAATGTAACATTTCCTGTCAAGAGGGCAGTCATGTGACCTGAACCCGGACCTTTGCCAATGTTTACACCATAAACCGAGGAGCGAAAGCAATAATGCACCCAGGATGATTTGCCACTTGAAGGTGGAAATCCTTGTCTTTGCTATTTTTAGTAACAAATTTGGTGCGTAAAGAAATAGCGACCCACATCTGCTGAGCTGTACCGTCTTGCTAAACTAAGCAAGCAGCCATTTCGTCCTTGCCTTCTGTCCTACGATGGGTGAGGCTTACAATTTATACTGTGGAAATGATAGTTTGACCTTAAGAAAGAGGAACAGGAATAGACCATTTAGCCCCTCAAGCCTGCCCTGCTATTCAATATGTTCATGGTTCATCTCCTGCTTCAACTCAACTTTCCCATCCATATCCCTCAATTCCCTGAGAAATCAAAAACCTGTCTACAAAGCTTTGAATGATGATGAGGCATTCACAAGCCATTGGGGAAGAGAATTCCAAAGATTCACAACCCCTCTGAGTGAACAGATTTCCCTTCGTCTCAATCCCAAATGATCAATCTCTTATCCTGCGACTGTGCGCAGTGTTTTAGACTCCCCAGCCAGGGAAAACAACCTCTCTTCTTTTATTCGATCATGGGATGTGGGCGTCAATGACTGGGCCAGCATTTGTTGCCCATCCTTAATTGCCCTGCCCAGGTGCCAGGGGGGCAGTGCCAGGACACCGTCCAGCCACATCCTTGACAACGCAAGGGCTACAAAGGTCTCTGAGCGCAGCCCCCCCCACCCCCCCACCCCCCACCCCCCCCCCCCCCCCCCCCCGCCCCCTCAGCATGGTCGTCACGTCTATCCAGAGAATTGAACCGTGGCTGCGAGCAGGTCTTCACTGAGGAACCCCCGCACCTCAATATCTGTGTGGTGCCAGCTGCTTGCAGGGTGGAACACCACCTCCAGTACAGGCATTCTGCTTTCTAGGCAAAGGAGGTTCAGAAAGATCCACTCGAAAAAAAAATCTGGGGTCAGACAGAGCATCTGCTCTTTCTAGGAAGCACTTCAGAGTCATAGTATCCCTACAGTGCAGAAGGAGGCCATTCGACCCATCAAGTCTGTACCGATCACAATCCCACCCAGGTCTTATTCCTGTAACTCCACATATTTACCCTGTTAATCCCCGTGACACTAAGGGGCAATTTGGCATGACCAAAACCGCACATCTTTGGACTGTGGGAGGAAACCGGAGCACCCGGAGGAAACCCACGCAGACACTTGGAGAACTTGCAAACTCCACACAGACAGTGACCCAAACCGGGAATCAAACCTGTATCCCTGGCGCTGTAAGGCAGCAGTGCTAACCACTGTGCCACACTGCCACCCGATGTGCAGGTTAGGCGGATTGGCCATGATAAATTGCCCCTTAGTGTCCAAAGATGTGCAGGTTAGCTGGATTGGTCATGCTAAAATTGTCCTTTAGTGTTCGAAGATGTGCAGTTAGGTGGATTGGCCGTGCTAAACTGCCCCTCAGTGTCGAAAGATGTGCAGACTAGGTGGATCGGCCATGCTAAATTGCCCCTCAGTGTCCAAAGATGTCCAAGTTAGGTGGATTGGCCTTGCAAAATTGCCCCTCAGTGTCCAAAGATGTGCAGTTAGGTGGATTGGCCATGCTAAATTGCCTCTTGGTGTCCAAATATAGAACATAGAACATAGAACAGTACAGCACAGAACAGGCCCTTCGGCCCACGATGTTGTGCCGACCTTCATCTGAAACCAAGATCAAGCTATCCCACTCCCTACCATCCTGGTGTGCTCCATGTGTCTATCCAATAACCGCTTAAATGTTCCTAAAGTGTCTGACTCCACTATCACTGCAGGCAGTCCATTCCACACCCCAACCACTCTCTGCGTGAAGAACCTACCTCTGATATCCTTCCTATATCTCCCACCATGAACCCTATAGTTATGCCCCCTTGTAATAGCTCCATCCACCCGAGGAAATAGTCTTTGAACGTTCACTCGATCTATCCCCTTCATCATTTTATAAACCTCTATTAAGTCTCCCCTCAATCTCCTCCGCTCCAGAGAGAACAGCCCCAGCTCCCTCAACCTTTCCTCATAAGACCGACACTCCAAACCAGGCAGCATCCTGGTAAATCTCCTCTGCACTCTTTCCAGCGCTTCCACATCCTTCTTATAGTGAGGTGACCAGAACTGCACGCAATATTCCAAATGCGGTCTCACCAAGGTCCTGTACAGTTGCAGCATAACCCCACGGCTCTTAAACTCCAACCCCCTGTTAATAAAAGCTAACACACTATATGCCTTCTTCACAGCTCTATCCACTTGAGTGGCAACCTTTAGAGATCTGTGGATATGGACCCCAAGATCTCTCTTGGGGTCCATAAAATTGCCCCTCAGTGTCCAAAGATGTGCAGGTTACGTGGGTTGGCCATGCTAAATTGCCCCTTAGCGTCCAAAGATGTGCAGGTTAGGTGGATTGGCCATGCTAAATTGCCCCTTAGTATCCAAAGATGTGCGGGTTAGGGGGATTAGTGGGGTAAATATGTGGGGATAGGCCTGGGTATGATTAAAAACGGTGGGCGGTCCAGAGTCGATGGACAGAATGGTCTCCTTCAGCCCTGTGCGGATTCTATGATTCAATTATTCTTTTTTAGTAAGAATGCTAAACATGTCCCAACCTTGATTAGAACACTTGGAGCACCGTGTGCAGTTCCGGTTATTAGAAAGAAGGATGTTTTGTCACTGGAGTGAGTGCAGAGAGTGTTCACAAGAACAGTAGCAGAGATGTGTGAGTTTAAATATCAGGAAGGGATCAAAAGGCTTGGTCACTTTACCCTGAGTAAGAGCAGGCCCAATGGAAGCCAAAGAGAGACCTCTAACAGGTTCTGAGAGAGCGTGGAGAGGGCTCAGAACAGGGGGAAATCCCCTATGACAAAATAACGGTGGTCAGACAGAATGCCTGCTCAAAGTGGAAGCACTTTGGAATGAATGGACCGTGAAGTGACATGGTAAATGCATGGGGTTATGTGGATAGGGGAGAGCCTAGGCGGGATGCTCTTTCGGAGAGTTGGTGTAGACCCGATGGACCAGATGGCCTCACTCTGTACTGAGGAGCCTATGGATATTATTCTGATGAGGGTGTTAATTCATTTATTTTAAATGGGTTAGTGTAAAGCTATTTGGAACCTCGTGTCGCAGAACTTGCCAAACTTTCCTAAGTGGCTTGAAAAGTTGCAGAAAGTCCGCAGAGCTCTTCACTATTGGTTCAGCATGACGTTTGCTTAAAATAAAAAGGAAAGCAGGAATGCGATAAATTAGTGTTCTTTGATGAATGGAAACCTGCGATGAGAATGCTCCATTGAGTAAACTGCAGATTAACATTTAAATATTGTCTCCCCTGATGGTCTGGTGATTAAATTCTTCGCCCTGTGTTACACTGAGTCTGATCTACACAGCTCAATAGCACGGTCGGAGCTCACTGCACCATTGGGACAGCTTCCTTCCCTGGTGATTTCGGGGGAGTTTTCTGTGCTTTCTATTGTGTTTCTGAATCCACATCAAATTACACACATCAGTTCAGCTCAGCGCATAGTCATTACCTGCTCCAGCATTTGTTTTGCTACAGCACCGGATTGAAAATGATGACAAATCCCATCCTTAGCAGACATGGGGGAAAGAATATCATTTCTCAAGGTGAAAAAATAAGCCTCTCTATGTTCGTGCTGCAAGTCATTTTTTATCATGTGAACACCAACATTAGGTCACCGCGCACCTCATTCATAATTTAGTGTTAGTCTTCCGCTACCTCATATCACAGAAAATCAATAAGAATCAGACTGCACTCCTCTGATGCGCTATGGAGAATTGGAACTGCTGCAGCACAAGGCCATCGCTCAGGGTTCATTGAAGAAAGGACATTTTCAATAAACAGATCAGCGTCTTGTCTGATCTAAACCTTATACACGCTGTTCATGGATTATATACCTCTTGACCAATAATAACCTCTTTTTCTAACCTGTTAATTATTAGGGTCCCACGCGCTCTTTGACCACATTGTGTTAATGTCCCGCAACATCACTTACAGCAACATTCAGGCTAAAACAAGTACCAAATTCAGCTCTTGGAGTGCCCATAGTTTCAGTCTAATGGGCGTTACTTGATTCCAAAATGGTGTTTACACCGGGATGCAAATTCCTGCTGTGACTCGTGACGCCATTTTGGTGAAGTTGTTAACCTGGGCATTTGGTGTGTGCTCCGGAAGTATGCAGAGTACACAGATCGTAACGTTAATCAGCAAGCCAGACTGATCTGACACCAGGGTTGTCATTATCAACCTCACTGCTCCAGCGAACACCCACTCCCAGCCACACCCCCCCCTCACACACACACACACCCACTCACACACTCACCCACACCCCCCCCCCCCCCACACACACACACACACACACACACACACAGCCACGCACACACACATACCCATACACCCCCCCCCCCCCCCCCACACACACACATATACACACACACACACACCCCTAAACATGCATTCAGTTGCTGAAAGGACCCGCTCACTCACAGGTCATTTGCTGATTAATGGGCCTCTTTGAGTATATCAAAGTGTTTGATGCTTTGCAGAATGGCTTAAACTTGGAGAACTCTATCAAGCGCAGTGCTGGAGTTGGAGAAGGCCTTTGTTCTGTGTTCAAGTCCTCTACTCAGGTCATTTGCTCCCAGTCATCAGCACTGAACAAAGAACAAAGAACAGTACAGCACAGGAAACAGGCCCTTCGGCCCTCCAAGCCTGTGCCGCTCCTTGGTCCAACTAGACCAATCGTTTGTATCCCTCCATTCCCAGGCTGCTCATGTGACTATCCAGGTAAGTCTTAAACGATGTCAGCGTGCCTGCCTCCACCACCCTACTTGGCAGCGCATTCCAGGCCCCCACCACCCTCTGTGTAAAAAACGTCCCTCTGATGTCTGAGTTATACTTCGCCCCTCTCAGCTTCAGCCAGTGACCCCTCGTGATCGTCACCTCCGACCTGGGAAAAAGCTTCCCACTGTTCACCCTATCTATGCCCTTCATAATCTTGTATACCTCTATTAGATCTCCCCTCATTCTCCGTCTTTCCAAGGAGAACAACCCCAGTCTTCCCAATCTCTCCTCATAGCCAAGACCCTCCATACCAGGCAACATCCTGGTAAACCTTCTCTGCACTCTCTCCAATGCCTCCACGTCCTTCTGGTAATGCGGCGACCAGAACTGGACGCAGTACTCCAAATGTGGCCTAACCAGCGTTCTATACAGCTGCATCATCAGACTCCAGCTTTTATACTCTATACCCCGTCCTATAAAGGCAAGCATACCATATGCCTTCTTCACCACCTTCTCCACCTGTGTTGCCACCTTCAAGGATTTGTGGACTTGCACACCTAGGTCCCTCTGTGTTTCTATACTCCTGATGACTCTGCCATTTATTGTATAACTCCTCCCTACATTATTTCTTCCAAAATGCATCACTTCGCATTTATCCGGATTAAACTCCATCTGCCACCTCTCCGCCCAATTTTCCAGCCTATCTATATCCTGCTGTATTGCCCGACAATGCTCTTCGCTATCCGCAATTCCAGCCATCTTTGTGTCATCCGCAAACTTGCTGATTACACCAGTTACACCTTCTTCCAAATCATTTATATATATCACAAATAGCAGAGTTCCCAGTACAGAGCCCTGCGGAACACCACTGGTCACAGACCTCCAGCCGGAAAAAGACCCTTCGACCACTACCCTCTGTCTCCTATGGCCAAGCCAGTTCTCCACCCATCTAGCCACTTCTCCACCCATCTAGCCACTTCTCCTTGTATCCCATGAGCCTTAACCTTCTTAACCAACCTGCCATGTGGGACTTTGTCAAATGCCTTACTGAAATCCATATAGACGACATCCACGGCCCTTCCTTCATCAACTGTTTTTGTCACTTCCTCAACAAACTCCACCAAATTTGTAAGGCACGACCTCCCTCTTACAAAACCATGCTGTCTGTCACTAATGAGTGACTGCAATGACCTTTTCCCTTGTGCTACAGCTTGAGGGGGAGATGGAGCAGGGCAGCACAGAAAGGAACAAGTTGCCAACAGAGGGAGAAGAAGCCTATCCACATAGGGTCATATGGTTATACTTCCCTTGCCTCAACCTAAACCAGGAACTGTGTGCAAATTGCCTGCAAGGAGATACAGAAATATGCTACTTCTTGAAGGCAATGTTGCAGCTTCAGAACAGGGGAAGGACACCACTGCTGGTTGTTAGGAAAACAAAAGTAGGTTTATGGATTTATATTTGTATTGGCAAACAATAGAAATAAGGGTAAAAGCTTTGACAAAGGGTCACGTAGACGCGAAACGTCAGCTCTTTTCTCTCCTTACAGATGCTGCCAGACCTGCTGAGATTTTCCAGCATTTTCTCTTTTGGTATTAGAAATAAGGTATAGTGTTAAGAGGGTTTAATTTAATGTTTTGGTGTAAGGAAGGATAACCTATAGGTAGATTCATTATGGGCAAAGATGTTCGTATGTGTGGGGCTTTAATTACAATTCTACCTGTGCTTCCATTGTGCTTAGAGAGGATTACGGCGTGAAAATTAAGCTGACAGAATCATGTGCAATTACTTAGCAACTGGGGACCCTTTTAAGGTCAAAAGGCCTTTTTGAATTTAGCTTTAGCTGAACTTGTTTGCAGTTGGAGTTAGGACACCGGGGAGTACATATTTCTCAAGTCTGCCAGGAAAAGGCAAACTGGACAGGACAAGGGAGCTGCAAAGAGGCAAACTTCCCAAAGAACCAGATGCAGTTCAGACAACCAGGGAAGTAGGACAGAAATAATGTCTTAAGAAGCCCGAAGATAAAGACATTAGAACAAAGAACTGTTCAGTAAAGACAGGCAGAGCTGAGAAGAAGGCGGAGTTAAAGAGACAGCTGCAGTAACCAGATTTAAAGTGGGAAAGCAGACTTCAGAGGTTAATCAAAGCTTTGGCGTCATTTTAAGAGAGTCTGGGCATTGATAGTTAAAGCAACTGTGAAGACAAGAAACCCTGAAGGGGGAAGGTGCAAAACCTGTAACGAATGGGCGGCACGGTGGCAACCTCACAGCGCCAGGGAACCGGGTTCGATTCTCGGCTTGGGCCATTGTCCGTGTGGAGTTTGCACATTCTCCCCGTGTCTGCATGGGTTTCCACCGGGTGATCCGGTTTCCTCCCAAAGTCCAAATATGTGCAGATTAGGTTGATTAGCCATGTTAAATTGCCCCTTAGTGTCAGGGGAACTAGCTAGGGTAAATGCATGGGGTTATGGGGATAGGGCCTGGGTGCGATTGTGGTCGGTGCAGACTCGATGAGCCGAATGGCCTCCTTCTGCACTGTAGGGATTCTATGATTCGTTGATGGACAACTGAGAGAAAGCGGCGCGGTAGCACAGTGGTTAGCACTGCTGCTTCACAGCTCCAGGGACCTGGGTTCGATTCCCGGCTTGGGTCACTGTCTTTGTGGAGTTTGCACATTCTCCTCGTGTCTGCGTGGGTTTCCTCCGGGTGCTCCGGTTTCCTCCCACAGTCCAAAGATGTGCGGGTTAGGTTGATTGGCCATGCTAAAATTGCCCCTGAGTGTCCTGGGATGCGTAGATTAGAGGGATTAGCGGGTAAAATATGTAGGGATACGGGGGTAGGGCCTGGGTGGGATTGTGGTCGGTGCAGACTCGATGGGCCGAATGGCCTCTTTCTGTACTGTAGGGTTTCTATGATTTCTATGAAAGCACTATTTAAAAGAAGATTTGAAAGTGTCTCTTTTTGAAAATGGAACTTGAAATCCAGAATTCAGTGAGACAAGGTGGCTCACAGTATAAGAATCATCCGGGGGGATTTTGAGGTGAAATCCACAGACTTTCACTTGGGTTCAGAGCGGAGTGTTTCTAACCATAGCCAACCTGTGTGTTTAAAGGGACTTTGTGTTACTGAGACCATTGTAGTTTAAGATACACTTGGTATTCTATGTTATTCTTAAAATCTGTGTGTATTTGTTAAACTAAGGGAGGAAGTAAAGGAGTATTGCATCATAATCCAACTTTGCATGTTTAATAAACATTTTCTTCTTGTTGTTAAGACTAATCAGCAGTCATGTGACTGTTCCTTCACATTTTCGAAACAAAAGTCACAGTCTTTTAAGACAGGGTTCCGTTTTGGGATCTTCCCATCCTGTTATATCAACTGGGGTCGTAACACAGTTGCTGTGAAGGTGGCCATAGCCACTCTTCAAGCTGAGAGCAGGTGACATTGATAACATCTCCCAGTTCGCTGTTGATTGTCTTGTAAGGAAGGTGACCAAAGCTCTTTGTGCCAGGAAAGGAGAATTCATCGTGTTCTCTCTGACCACAGAGAAGTAGACATGGCAGGCATGTGGCTTTGCAAAGACAGTGGGCTTTCCCATGGTGTAGGGTGCCATAGCCACACATAGCATTGCGGATGCCACATTAAAAGGTTGAAATGTACCACAACATAAAGGACTCCAAAGCATAAGGAGAGGGTGATAACAGTAGATCTGAAGGAGAGGGAGGCAGTACCTAAGCAGAGAGAACCGTGAACAAAATCAGTCAAGTGGAGACCAGGAGGGGACTTTGGGTGGTCAGTGGGTTACAGGGTCATGGGAGCAGGAGATGGACAAGATGAGCTCGGAGGGGGCATGAGTGCGATAGGGGAGATAACAGAAAAAGATGTGAACTCAGATTAAAGGCGGAGGGGGGCATTAGAGGAAACTTGTTCTGGTGAACGAGAGAAAGGGAGCAAAGTGGAAGAGGCAGCTGATCGGTTTGTTTCAATCTTAGTGACAAAGAAGTCCATGAACTCTTGGCCTTTGAGCATCAGCCTGGCTCCATAGGTCATGTTCGGGTCCAAATGAAGAAGGAAAGTGAGATGTACTCAACTGATACAAAACTCTCCCAAACATAATGGGTCTCCAAAATCTCATTCTCCACAGTCTGTTACCGTGCCCATTTCAAATCTACGAGTGACAACATCGATGCAACACAGAAACCTGGAACTGGAGAATAGTTAATGCAGCATTCAATACTTCAGATCAAAGTTATTCTTCTAACTAGACAGGCAGCTGTCAGTTCATCTTTCAGGTCGTTCTCAGGCGGCCCATTATACCTGTCCTTTGCTTGACAAGGATATCTCAGTGTACATAAGATATTTTGGTTCCACGGGAAAACCTAAAATTCAAATTGCTAAGTTTTGAATGAGGTTAACAGTTTAAAAATAAGGCAATTTCTGATACAATCAGCGTGCAAGAGAGAAGGTGATGACTTCCATTCAGGAAACCATCCACACACCCTCCACCTGAAACTTGTAGGGTGGGATATTCCAGTCGCGTTCACCCCGAAACCGGAAAATCCCACCCGAGGTCAACGGACTTTTCCATGGTCCGCCCCCCCGCCCGCTCAGATTCCCGTGGTGGGCAGAACGGGAATTGTGAGACAGACTTGGAGGTTGCATTTCAGCCCAACAAAAAGATTACAGAGAACAGAAAACAAGTCGAAATTCATCGTACTAGAATATACAGCAGAAAATAATCTGTCTTGATGCAAGGCAGAACTCTGTTTTCTGTCAGATGATTTTCAATTGCCAATCGTTGTTGATGACTCAGTTAGTAATTTGGGGTTATGCTGCCCTCAGTATCACTGGGCTCAGTGGAGAGGAATGAAAGAGGAAGCCATTCCATCTCTGATCGTTACTTGAAACTCCCTGCTTGGGTAAATCCGATCTTGTCTTTTCTTGCTGAGGAACAAGAAAAGAAGAAGGAATAGTCTGGAATCTCACAGCCGGGCGGGCGATGAATGGAAGCCCAGTGACTAATGAGGCAATAGATCATAGAAATCATAGAAACCCTACAGTACAGAAAGAGGCCATTTGGCCCATCGAGTCTGCACCGACCACAATCCCACCCAGGCCCTACCCCCAGATCCCTACATATTTTACCTGCTAATCCCTCTAATCTACGCATCCCCTGACACTAAGGGGCAATTTAGCATGGCCAATCAACCTAACCCGCACATCTTTGGACTGTGGGAGAAAACCGGAGCACCCGGAATAAACCCACGCAGACACGAGGAGAATGTGCAAACTCCACACAGACAGTGACCCAAGCCGGGAATCGAACCCAGGTCCCTGGAGCTGTGAAGCAGCAGTGCTAACCACTGTGCTACCGTGATCTTACCCAGTGCCAAGTTCAAGGGAAGATGGGTCCTAAATGGCTCCCTGAGTTATGAGAAAATAAATCAAATTGGGAAGCATCATTTGTAGTTTTATGGGTTTTGAAGGGTTTTTTTTCACTTTGGAAATGTACCTTTAGGCAAATTAGGTTGTAAATAGCGTACAACAATATCCATACGTCAGCACTTATTGCATAATGTTTTTCCATATATTATCAAAGATTTTAAGGTCACGATCTTACCATTTTGCCCCCCTGACGGGGCAAGCCGGTAAGACCGCAAGAGAGCCGAGAAATCAGGTTCGCGCCCGATTTCTCACCTCTCGCAATCTTACCGGCACCGGATATCCGGCAAGATCAGCCTTGCACCCAAAATGGGCGCGAGATTGATTGTTATATTTAAATTTTACTTAAAATAGAATGGGTATGGTCGGGGGGGTTTCGGCACGGAGGCCCGCAATAGTGAATGAATCTTGGTCTTTATAGAACACAGAGATCTGCACATGCACAATGGTGCCCTCTGCTGCTTTCTGCTGGCTTTTGGCGAACTAGGCCCAGCCCCTCTCCCACTGTGGTCCTGAGTTGAGTTAGTGTCTAATGCAGAAACAGTGACTAAATCTCTCTGGCTGTAAAGTGTTTCACAACATTGTAAGTTTGTAAAAGGCGTTATGTACATAAATATATATTTTTGGAATTGTAGTGTGCCACCAAAATTAATATTTGCTAAATTAACACAAACCTGGAACTGACCCAGAAACCACATTGTCTTAGCTTAATATTGACCCTTGCCACCTGAGCCACTCAGGGAGCTTTCATTCATTTTTTTTTTATTCAAAAAAATGGAATGGACCTGGATTAAAGGAACCATAGATATGAAAAGTTACCAAACCTCAGACTGGAATGTACCTGTGGAGCGACGGAGTGGTCAGCACTGAAGGTCTGGAATTTAAATGGGATCTGGACAGTCTCCTTTGGCCGGAGGTAGATTTGTGGGAACTGCACTCCTCCCTCTACATGGAACATGTCCTCTTCCAACGGGGTCAGGGTTTTGGTGAGGTTCTTGAAGTACTTCCATTCTCTGCTGTTTACAATGACACTGGAGAAGATACAAGTCAGACACTCAATGTCCACTCTGAAGAAAGAATAACTACAGTTTGTTGTGGTAAGGCTTACATTTTATTGCATGATATTGAGCAGAAAACAAAAGAAAAGAAAGGAAGTGGTACTTTCTGGTTGTCTTGAATTCAGATTTAACCCAGAGCGATGAGTTAAATCTATGGGCGCTTTGTGAAATGAGTTGGGTGGGCTCAATCCAATTTTATGGGGAAAATTACTGTCACTAATTCAACACTAAACTGGCAGTCTCATTTGGAAAGGCAACAGCAGGAGGAACACTGGGGCAGTGCTGAGGGGAATGTGCTCTCCTGGGGTTGGAGCTGTGGCGTATCAATGGGGAAGAGGAATGGCACTTTTGGTCTGCATTCAACCGTGTTGAACCTGATTTGGGAGTGATGGAATGATGGATGGCTGCAACAGAAAGTGCTCCATTGCCCAGGATAAATACCGCTTTGAGTACAAAGTTAAGCAGGAGTTGTGGCACGATGCCACTCCAACAGGGCGCACCATTGTGCCTTTAATTCACTCGCTGAATTTTTTAAAATATTCATTCATGGGATGTGGGCATCGCTGGCTGGGCTAGCATTTATTGCCCATCCATGAGGGTACTTAAGAGTCAACCACATTGCTGTGGCTCTGGAGTCACATGTAGGTCAGACCAGATAAGGACGGCAGATTTCCTTCCCAAAAGGACACTAGTGAACCAGATGTTCAGATCTTTACAACAATGGTTCTGTGGTCATCGTTAGACTTTTAATTACAGATTTTTTTTTAAATTTAAATTTCACCATCTGCCATGGTGGGATTCAAACCTGGGTCCCCAGAGCATTACGCTGTGTCTCTGGATTTCTAGTCCAGTGACTATAGCACTACGCCACTGCCTCCCTGAATACAAAGGACGACCAGTCCACTGTTTTAGTATGTGAGATTAGGTGGATTGGCCGTGCTGAATTGCCCCTTAGTGTCCCCGGATGTGTGGGTTAGATGGATTAGCCATGGTGAATGTGTGGGGTTACGGGGATAGGGCTGGGGGAGGGCCTGGGTAAGATATTCTGTCAGAGAGTCAGTGCCGTTTCGATAGGCCGAATGGCCTCCTTCTGCACTTTAGAGATTCTATGATTCTACCAAGATCACGTGTTCCCAGATCAGATATTGATGGGAGGCATGAAAGGGAAAGGGAGAGAGTGATCGCAAGTCAATGCTGTACACTACCTGATGCGCAGGACAGGAGAGACCTTTGAAGAAGCCTGCAAGTGGGAAATTGTCCCATGGATGGGCAAAGACAGGAGAAAAAGGGAGAAATTTTATCTGATCATTTTCAATACTTTGACCAGGAATATTCAAACCATTGGTCAAATCCTAATGGGTAATCCTAATCAGTGACTTGCTCAAGGCCCACTCTCATTGATCAGTCATCACTGTGTCTTGCTTAAATTCTTAAACATTTCCTCTGTCTCTCAATCCCCTCACTCCCCCTTCCAACTTTAACAAAGATGGGAATTAATCAAATCCATGGAGCATAAGACTTGCTGAGGGTCAAAGGGGAGGAGTGGGCAAGCGTGCTGCAGTTTTTGTTGCAAGGTGGGGGTCAGACTTTATCCACTCATGTACCTGAGTTCTGGATGTTCACATTCAATGGTTACTGTGTGCTGAACACTGTAGGGATTTCTCAGGGAAAATTCAAAAAATTCAGCATTTCCAAGGGTGGCATACAAGGTGTATTGCGTGGTGATGGCCTGAGACAACATCTTGCTGATGCTTTCCGTTTTAATCCGCTCACGGTACGCCTCTACGATTTGTAAGTCTCTCTCGTGGTGGATTCGCTCCTCGTGTTTTGCCTGGAAAAGAATAGAGCATCACCGAGTATGGACAGAGCACCTCTCCGCTGGAAAAGAACAGAGTGTCACCAAGTATGGACACAGCTCACCCGATCTGTCGGAGGACAGGTGGTGACCTTACAAGTTCTGACCTTAAGCACGTCCCTCAGTAGGCAACAATGGCCTGGTCAAGACAAGGCCAGGAACAGTCCATTCACTCACTCATTCACCAGTGGCTAGTTTGGAAGCAGGTGGGGGAACATTTCTCCCACAATAAGTAAATTATATTCAGGAATCACAAATAATAATTAGTTATCCAGACCTAAATCGCAAGCAAACAAAGGATGGATAAAAGAAGAGGAGGAGACATGAAACTCTTTTAAAACTTGTTCTCTTAAGCCCCAAATACAGCAAACAATCATTGTGGAGTAAATTAATTCCAAACTGAAAATACGGAATTATTTTGATCCTACATCGATTTGTTTTCACATTGCTGACAAGACCAGCATTTGTTGCCCATCCCTAATTGCCTTTGAACTGAGGGCTTGCTAGGACATTTCAGAGGGCAGTTAAGAGTCAACCGCCTTGCTATGGGTCTGGAGTCTCATGTAGGCCAGACTGGGTAAGGACGGCAGATTTCCTTCCCTAAAGGACATTACTGAACTAGATTGGTTTTTTACAGCAATTGATGTTGGTTTCAGGGTCACCATTACTAAGACCACCATTATATCCCCGATTAATTAGCTGAATTCAAATTCCACCAGTTTCTGTGATGGGATCTGAACCCCTGTGTCCATGGCATTAGTTTGGGCCTTTGGATTACTAATCTAGTGACATTACCACTATGCCATCATCTCCCCACAAAATGACCAGTAAAACACACCTAAAACTAATTGCTCCTGAGAAGGTGGTTATGAGCTGCCTTCTTGAACCACTGCACTCTGTGTGGTGAAGGTGCAGTCACAGTGCTCTTAGATAGGCAAGTTCCAGGTTTTGGACCCAGTGATGATGAAGGAACAGTGGCAGATTTGGATGTCAGGATGGTGTGTGATTTGGAGGCGAACTTGGAAGTGGTGAGGTTCCCATGCATTAATGGTCAGGAATTTGGGAGATGCTGACAAAGAAGGCTTGGCAAGTTGATCTACTGGATATTGTAGATGACACAACAACAGCCACAGTGTACTAGTGATGGAGGAACATTTAAAGATGGATGTGGTGCCAATCAAGTGAGCCCTTTGTCCTGGATCTTTTTGAGTGTTGCTGGAGCTGCGCCTATCCAGACAAGAGAGCATTCCATCACTCTGGTCTGATGGAAGGTTATCGACCTGAAGCGTTAACTTCATAGGAACTACCTGACCTTTTGAACGTCTCCAGCATTTTCTGTTTGTATTTCGGTGACTTGTGGATGGTAAAAAGACTTTGGGGAGCCAGGAGGTGTATTTGGTGGATTGAGACCAAAGGGGTTTGAAAGCAGTTTCACAATTCTAGATAATACTGTGTTCCTTTGTTTAGATGATATCTGTCTTAAGGCAGTACAGTGTGCTCCCTGAGATAACATTTATAAGGCTTCCCAAAGAAAGTGCTGATATTTGCAGCCAGGAAGTGTGTCAATGTTTGGAGGTCCCTGAAAGCATGTCCATATTTGCAAGGGGGAATTCTAGGAGGATGTCTATATATTTAGAGAAAAAAATTGGAAATCCACTGCTATAGATAATGCCCAAGCAACAGGGAAATCAGCATAATGCGTTTTGGATCACAGATAAGTACATGTTTTAAAATTTATATGTAGGAAGTAGGCTTACATTAACACTGCAATGAAGTTACTGTGAAAATCCCCTAGTGGCCACACTCCGGTGCCTGTTCGGGACCTCTGTCCACTGAGGGGCAGAGATGCTGCTAGCAACAAGTTCACTATAAAATTCATTCCATTGTATTCAATGAAACGCTTTGATACATCTCTGAAAGGTGTGTTCAGGCACTATATAAATGAAAGATTTTTCATCTGGGTCAACTGTCAGTTTAAGTTTATTTATTAGTGTCGCAAGTAGGCTTACATTAACACTGCAATGAAGTTACTGTGAAAATCCCCTAGTCGCCACACTCCGACGCCTGCTTGGGTACACTGAGGGAGAATTTAGCATGGCCAATGCACCTAACCAGCATGTCTTTTGAACTGTGGGAGGAAACTGGAACACATAGAGGAAACCCATGCAGGCATGGGAAGAACGTGCAGACTCCACACAGACAGTGACCCATGCCAGGAATCGACCCAGGTTCCTGGCGCTGTGAGGCAGCAGTGCTAACCACTATGCTTCCATGCCTGGTAAAGACTTTTAAATCCATTACCACAATCTGTCAATTAATAGCACATTTCAATGCCAGAGTATCAAGCAACTTTATGCCTCATCTCAAATGTGTAAACATGACAATTGTGATAAACCACTTACTTTTCTAGACAAAGGATCTATGGCTTTAAACAGCTGGGCCAGCTCATACACACAGAGGGACCACTGAGTCAAAGACCATGCATTCGTTTATCGAGCTGCTGACCCAAATAAAGGAAGGCAAGAATCACAAAATAAACTATTCAACCAGCATTTAAATTTGACTTGTTGCTTCCTGTGTGAATAACACACTGGAGAAAATCAGGATACTCTGGCTGACGAAATCACCACAAGTACGTTGGATCCAACTGAATGTGTGAACGAGAATCCATCTGCATCCAACAAACATTCCCAAATGCAAGTGTAAGGATCAATGTAACCTGGTGGTGACTTTCCTGGAGTGCAGACTATGGTGGCCCTCAGTCGGTGCGATGCAGCATCTCACCAACAATCCTGGCGGCCAGTTACATGGCTGATTAAGCACATCAAGTTCCTGCTCAGATGCCTTACCAAGGCTAAAAAAGGGAGGAGGGAATAAAAAGTACGATCCCTTCAGTGACTTGCCAGGAGCAGATTTTGGAAAACCGTAGTCAGGCCGCATGGGAAATGGACATGAATCTCCGACTGGACGTCGATAATGACCTGGGATTTTGTACCTGGTTGGAGCGCTGGATCAGGGAGTCACCTTTTAGGTCAAAGAACCTTTCAAAGTTAAAGTTGAATTATTAGTCACAAGTAGGCTTACATTAACACTGCAATGAAGTTACTGTGAAAATCCCCTAGTCGCCACACTCTGGTGCCAGTTCGGGTACACTGAGGGAGAATTTAGCACGGCCAATGCACCTAACCAGCACGTCTTTCAGAGGAAACCGGAGCACCCGGAGGAAACGCATGCAGACACGGGGAGAATGTGCAAACTCCGCACAGACAGTCACCCAAGCCGGGAATCGAACCCGGGTTCCTGGCGCAGTGCTAACCACTGTGTCACCGTGCTGTATAATCAATCATATTAACTGTTACTAAGTGTTTGTGTATTATATAAAATCTTGAGGTTTCCTTTAAAGTGCACCATATTTTCCTTTGGTTGAAGGAAATTAAATCAGAGTTCCTTACCAGAATGTGGGTCTTTGATTTAAGATCAACACCGGATTCGAGCTGTCGGACAGCCATCATCCTCTGCAGCTTCCGTTTCCGAATGATATCTGCATCAGTATCCAGTTCCTGGTGCCCATAACTATCAATCCGTGCTCTGGAGAAAATGACCGAGGCCAGTTCGCTGTCCAGGTCTATCATACGCTGCGCTCTGTACGTGTTATGACCTAAAAAAACCACAAACAGCAAGATAATTGGCAGAAAATCCAGGAGGGAGTTTGGACGGTACTTTCGTTTAAACACAGTGTGTGGCCGAGTTTTCTGCTTTTTTTTCCCGAAGTGCTGGCTCAGGCGAGAAAAGCGATGTGCAGCTCGCCAGCTGCATTGCCCACTTTTCCTGTCCTATTTTCCAGCACTTTTGCACATTATGTCCCCATGAATAAAGTCTGCATGCTTTATTATCCGCGCCCTCAACCCATCCTGCTATCTACAATTATTTATGCATTTATATACTCAGGTCCCTCTGGCCCTGCATCCCATTTAGAGTTGTGCCCTTTATTTTATCTATCCAGGCTTTTCCTGCCAAAATGAATCACTTCACATTTCTCCACATTGAACTTCATCTGCCGCTTGCCTGCCCATGTAGTTTTGAAATATTCTCCACTCAGTTCACAATGCTCCCAAGTTTCTTATCACCTGCAAATTGTGCCCTTTACACCAAAGTCTAGGATGTTACATAGAATCAATCATAGAATCCCTACAGTGCAGAAGGAAGCCATTCAGCCCATCGTGCCTGTACCGACCACAATCCCATCCAGGGCGTATTCAGGTTAACGCCACATATTTACCCTGCAAATCCCCCTGACACTAGGGTCAATTTAGAATGGTCAATCAATCTGACTCCCACATCTTTGGATGCATCAGGAAGGAAGAATAAAGGTCCCAACACTGAGGTTACATAGAATGGGCGATCTAATACAGTCTGATTCATGTCACTGTCTGGGATGATTGCCTTACCCTCGAGAAGCAGGAAGCTAATTCTTTGTCGAGTATAGCCTGATCACCTGTGCTGCACTTCAGTAAAATCAGA
Organism: Mustelus asterias; assembly: GCF_964213995.1. NCBI lineage: Eukaryota > Metazoa > Chordata > Chondrichthyes > Carcharhiniformes > Triakidae > Mustelus > Mustelus asterias. The sequence goes on from NC_135822.1 coordinate 36,263,734, forward strand.
TCCCTTTGCCCCACTGCTGAGCATCTTGTGTTTTCTGAACTATAGAGGGAAGGAAGCTGATTAATAGCTGACACTTACCAATGAATCTCTTCATGCCCACTACGGACAAGCTTCCACCAGAAAACATGCCAGTTCCATCATGGGAGGAGATTATCCTTGACTGAGGAGCAGGCTGAGAGCTTTTTCCTGTCCGCTTGGGTTGGTGCCCTGTGAAGACAAAACGCGCAACAATGTGATCCAAACATTACATCATTACGAGCAATGGTGATATTTGACATAAAAAGGGCGTAATTATTTGTTTAAAACTACACTCCATTCACGATATGGCACTCTGCGATGGGGAACAACACATTCCCAGTTCTGGGCAAGCTTAACCTGGGAGGTGGCAATAAGGATGGCACAATTGCCCTCAAAACCCTGTGCACAGGCAGGGCAAAGGTCAGCCTGTATTTCCTGCTTCTGATTCCTTTCTGAAGACTCCCTGGAAAGCACATATGAGAACAATGGAAGAGATACAATGAGCTACAATGCTGTCACAATTAAACTGCTTCCTGACAATTGGTGGAGTGACCTACTGTAAAAGTGGTGGTGGTAGGGAATTTCATTCACTGCTATCGTGCCTCAGAATATTACAGGCAGCATGTCTATGACTTTCTGAGTTGTGGTGGTGGCAGGCGAGATTTCCAGGCACCGATCCAGGCTGGAAAACTGGCTCTTCACTCCCCAGGCAAATGCACGTGATGTGGGGTAGTTGGCAAAAGTTATCAGAAAGTTGTCAGCATCAATCGAAAACAAGTCAGCCTTCTGGAAAGGGAGAACAAAACTGAAGAGAGTTGCAACTTCAGAAGTAACTGTGTGCCCACCTTCCTTTGATGGAATCAATATCCAAATCATGACATTGTATCCTCAGCATTTCTTGTCTGCATTCATTCACCCAATCACCAACACAGTCCACATACAAAAAGTCCACATGCTGACAAAAGGCACAGTGCTACAGTGGGTAGCACTGCTGCCTCTCAGCGCCAGGGACTCCATTTCGATTCCGGCCTTAGATGACTGTCTGTGTGGAGTTTGCACGTTCTCCCCGTGTCTGCATAGGTTTCCTCCCACAGTGCAAAGATGTGCAGGTTAGGTGGAGTGGCCATGGTAAATTGTCCATTAGTGTCCTAAGGTTGGGGGATTAGCAGGTAAATAGGTAGGGCTACGGGGATAGGGCCTTGCTAAGATGCTCAGTCAGAGAGTCGATGCAGACTCAATGGGCCAAATGGCCTCCTTCTGCACTTTAGGGATTCTATGATTTCACCCTGCCTGCGCATCTTGGAAATCCTGTAGGCAAGAGCTCAGGTAAAAATCAGACCTTTAGTGACGAGCACCCTCTTTGCATGGGATGTGGTTTTAACTCAAGCTGCTTCACAGCTCCAGGGACCTGGGTTCGATTCCCGGCTTGGGTCACTGTCTGTGTGGAGTTTGCACATTCTCCTCGTGTCTGCGTGGGTTTCCTCCGGGTGCTCCGGTTTCCTCCCACAGTCCAAAGATGTGCGGGTTAGGTTGATTGGCTATGCTAAAAAAAAAATTGCCCCTTAGTGTCCTGAGATGTGTAGGTTAGAGGGATTAGTGGGTGGATATGGTGGTAGGGCCTGGGTGGGATTGTGGTCGGTGCAGACTCGATGGGCCGAATGGCCTCTTTCTGTACTGTAGGGTTTCTATGATTCTATGAAATGCAAAATACTGCAGATGCTGGGAATCTGAAATGAATGAGATAGTTGGGATCATAGCCTGACAAGAATGTGGCAAAAACAGCAACCTCAACTAATACTGTCACCAATCACCCTTGGGCAACCTAGCAGTAAATAAAACTACCCATTACATATTGCTGCACATCTTTCATTTCGGTCTGAATCAGACCATGAGCACAGGGAACATTTAAGGAAGCTGCACATAAAAAATACAAGATGTTGCTGTCTTATTTGTAGGCAAAAATATTTACTGTGACATCCTCAGATACACTGAGAGAATAACTTCCCATTACGCTTAATGGGAGGGATTCTGTACCTGGTTTCCATGCTTTCCAAATTCATCCCCTTAGCAACAATTGTAACAAGGCTATCTCCACAGCATTAGGTGTCATCCACTGGCTTAGACAAGCATCAACCGAGTGTCCACACAGGTCACAGGGTCAGATTTACACCATTGGCCTGAGTGAAATGGCCTGACGGCAATCTGCCACTTTGCCATTAGCTGCAGATACAGGCACCAGAAACCCTGGCAGAATGCAGGTTGGACCAGCAGAACCACAGGCAGCATCTTGGGTTTAACAACAGCTGGGGAGGAAAGAGTTAAAGCGATTCACACCTCACTGGATCTGTTAATGGTTTATTCATATGGGGATGCATCAATGAAAGAAAGATGAATATAATATGATTTTTAAGTATTAAGTTGATATCAAAGTACTAAGTGTTGTATTTTAACAAATTAATCGAGGGTCCTGGGTTCGATTCCCGGCTCGGGTCACTGTCTGTGTGGAGTTTGCACATTCTCCTCGTGTCTGTGTGGGTTTCCTCCGGGTGCTCCGGTTTCCTCCCACAGTCCAAAGATGTGCGGGTTAGGTTGATTGGCCAGGTTAAAAAAAAATTGCCCCTTAGAGTTCTGGGATGCGTAGGTTAGAGGGATTAGCGGGTAAAATATGTGGGGGTAGGGCCTGGGTGGGATTGTGGTCGGTGCAGACTCGATGGGCCGAATGGCCTCCTTCTGCACTGTAGGGTTTCTATGATTTCTTTCTATGATAAAAGTATTTCAATATGGAGTCACCTCAGTCAGAAATGCAGAAAATGATGATTGAGGTTCAAACGTTTATGGTTGAGTGAGCAAGAATGCAATAATTTCAAGTTTTGGGTACACAGGATGAAACATAGTATATTTAAAACAATGAGACTTCCATTGTCCAAGGCATAGCATTGTGTAGTCTTTTGGGCCGAGGGCTGACATATCCCTATCTTGGCAGAATGCCGTTGGGAAAATAGTCACATGGCAGAGCCCTTTGCAACATGGCTACCAGGAAGTGGGTTACGCCAGGGGGGGTAGGATCCAGTAAGGGGAATGGGTAAACAGTAAATCATCATGACAAGCAGCGTATCGCAACTGGCTGAGGTAATCTATCATAATGTGGATTGACATAGTAATGTGAAATGAAATTGAATTAAGCTAATTAGTAGGAGTATCAGAGATAAGCAGAAACTATAATTGAATTGCATTTTGGCTCAGTGCCTCAGATCTTCGGAGAGGTCTTCCAGCACCAGCAGGCGTTGATTGACCCTTCAGGGAACTCCCGCGGCCGAGGTTAATGTCTTGTGTGTCTTTTATGCTTTTAAAATAAATTCCGAGTACGCCTTCTAAATCAAAAATATTGCCTTTTGTGAAATTAATTCTAGCTTTTTCAAGTTCTTTTTAAGGGAATTCAACCACCGTTAGAGAAACTCCCTACGACAGCAGGTGATCAGGTAATCATACAGTCAGTCATGCCTGGAGACCGCACTACTGTAAGTGGCTGTGACTGTTCAACACACAATTTCCGCTGTGTAACTATTCTCCACTCACTGCATTTTTCTGGGGAGAGCGTCTTGCTCTTTCTAGGGCAATTTTTCCATAGTTTTGACAAGAGTTGTTGCAGTTCATAGAAATTCTGTTTACCGAGGCTCTGTCTGCTATGATCCCTCCCTTAATGTCACCCTGTGTTAGTGATTGTTACAGAGCACCTCAGTAGCTGATAGAGTGGTGGCAATGCTGGAAGATACACAAAAGAAATCATAAAAGTAACAATCTTGATATTACAATTGCAGCTCAGGAACCAATGTGTTATATGTAAAGTTTGATCTCTCCACTATCAGAAATATGAGCAGGGGAGTAGCTGAAAGTGCCCTTTGTGCCTACTCTGCCAAAAGGCAAGATCACTGCTGAACTTTCTACTCCAACTCCACTTTCCCAGCCTATCCCCATATCGCTGGATTTCCTCATGCTCAGAAATCTGTTGATCTTAGTCTTGAACAGAGCCATGAATGTAAGCATTGGCTCAACATCTACAGCCCTCTGTTTCCAAAGATTCACAATTCTTTGAGTGAAAGAATTGCTCCTCATTGTTGAGATACCATGCAAAGTTAGGATGTACGCAGTAAATTGATAATTTATACAAATTTCAAAACATTAGCAATAACGAACATTTTTAACGCAGTTCATCAGAAACTCAGTCAGAGGAGTTTCTCTTCCTCTGCGAGCAACGTAGCGTAATGGTTGAGGTTGAACTGTAGAGATAGTTTCGGTTGGATTTGCTTCACTGGGACTCTCCTGATACGACCACATCACTTTCCACTATTTCCACAGTTCCATTGGGGGCGGCACTTTGGTCTGCTATTGACTGATCAGCCACTTTATTCCTTGGACAAACAGCAACACGACTTGGTGGCACAATTTGGGCAGTAACACTGGCTCTTGGGGCGGTCCCATCTCTACAAATAATCAACCTGTTTCTTCAAAAACTCGTCCTGCACTTTCATTTCTATAGGGCAGTGGCCTCGTCCTGGTCACAACAATTCCTGGACTAACTTGGTCCGCTTGCAAAATTCTTTACAACAATTGGATCAGCTATCTCAAATGCTCTTTCCACTGCTGACGAATCATTGTTTGCATCAGTTGTAAAGGGATCAATTACAATTTGTTTCGGACAGTAAGAAGTACTGGGCTATGTGACCTGGTGACCCTTGACCTGGTGGCTGTACTAACGGGAAGGTGGGTAAGGTCTAAAAGGAGAACTGCAGACCCAAATGAGAGCTACAAGAGTTACTATTTACCCATTCCCCTTACTGGATCCTACCCCCCTGGCATAACCCACTTCCTGGTAGCCATGTTGCTAAGGGCTCTGCCATGTGACTATTTTCCCAACGGCATTCTGCCAAGATAGAGATATGTCAGCCCTGGGCCCAAAAGACTACACAATTCTATGCCTTGGACAATGGAAGCCTCATTGTTGTAAATATACTATGTTACATCCTGTGTACCCAAAACTTGAAATTATTGCATTCTTGCTCACTCAACCATAAACTTTTGAACCTCAATCATCATTTTCTGCAACATTCGCATTTCTGGCTGAGGTGAATCCATATTGAGGGTGAAGGCGAGCTCCGCACATATGCAGACAAAGAAAGAAAGAGGACAGACACAGAAAGAGGAAAACAGGGTATTCTTGTGAGGAGAATAAGCAAATAACTCTCAGGAAGAGGTCAGTTTTTCTGTTTGTCAGAAAACGTGACAGGAGTGCTTGTTCTGTGCAAGTTGGGTAAAAAGGTTTTAAACTAGAAATCTGCATGAATAGCTCGGAGATGCTAAAGAGTTGGGTGTTTTCAGAGAAGTAGCCATACATGAACCGGGATGTCATTGGTTGATTCAAAAGGAAATCTGGAAAGCTACACCGTCAGGATTGTTGTGACCCCAGGGAGAGAAGATTTATACAAGTGCGTCTTGCTGCCGGTAATTGTACCTGTGAAACTCAAAAGGTAAAATCTGCTGTCGGTTAGGACTCCTGATCTTTCTGCATGAAGAAAGAACAGCATATTGTAGAACTGTGTAGACAAGTAGTGTCAACATTTGTGTGGGGAATAATGTGAATGCTTGACATTGCGTAAGATGCATCTTTGCCATGTCACTGTTTGAAGTAAAATTTACCTTTATATTTGAAGTATCATTTGTCTGTTAATTCACGCATAATTTGTGATGGTTCTGATTCATGCTAAAGCAAAAGTTGTTGGCAATTTCTTCATTTGGGGGCTATTCAGTAATTTTGGTTTACAGTTTCCCCTGAGGATCATGACACTCATCAAGCAGAGGAAACCATTAAATTGCGCATTTTATTTTTATTCATAACTAATTATCTTCATATCCAATGGCCAACTGTTATACTTTTTCACGACAAGGATAAGCGGTAGCGCAGTGGCATTGTCACTGGACTCATAATCCAGAGACCCAGAGTAATGCTTTGAGGTCTCAGGTTTAAATCCCACCACTGTTGATGGTGGAATTGGAATTCAATTTTTAAAAATCCATTGTTGATTGTTGTAAAAACCCATCTGATTCACAAATGTCTTTTAGGGAAGAAAATCTGCCGTCCTTGCCTGGTCTGGCCGACATGTGACTCCAGAGCCACAGCAATGTGGTTAACTCTTAACTGCCCCTTCAAGGGCAATAAATGCTGGCCCAGCCAGTGACACCCAACAAAAATAAAGATAAAGACAGGCAACCTTTTACCCTAATGTTATACCAGTTCTTTAATACAAAAACAAAACATTGATTATTACCCACAGGAATACAAAGTACAATGTTGCAGCTTTATAGAACCTTAGTTAAGCTGCACTTGGAATATAGTGTTCAATTCTGGTCGCCACACTACCAGAACGATGTGGAGGCTTTGGAAAGGGTACAGAAAAGATTTACCAGGATGTTGCCTGGTATAGAGGGCATTAGCTATGAGGAGAGGTTGGAGGAGCTTGGCTTGTTCTCACTGGAACGACCGAGGTTGAGGGGCGACCTGATAGAAGTCTATAAGATTATGAGAGGCATGGACAGAGTGGATAGTCAGAAGCTTTTTCCCAGGGTGGAAGAGTCAATTACTAGGGGGCACAGGTTTAAGGTGCGTGGGACAAGGTTTAAAGGAGATGTACGAGGCAGATCTTTTACACAGAGGGTGGTGGGGGCTTGGAACTTGTTGCCAGGGGAGGTAGTGGAAGTGGATATGGTAGTGACTTTTAAGGGGCGTCTTGACAAATACATGAATATGATGGGAGTAGAGGGATATGGTCCCTGGAAGGGTAGGGGGTTTTAGTTAAGTCAGGCAGCATGGTCGGTGCAGGCTTGGAGGGCCAAAGGGCCTGTTCCTGTGCTGTAATTTTCTTTGCTCCTTGTTCTACAGGTACACTGCGGATTTGCCAATTCCACAAATTTTCTGAAATGCTCTAACGATATTTGCAATCTAAAACCTGTGTCTATGACAGAAACCTTCATGCTGGCATTTATATCTGCTTTCAGCCAGGTCAGGAGCTGAACCAGATGGTTAAGACTCACCTCAGCCTACCGTTCGTGCTTCCATATTCAGCAGTCTCTCCTGCCAGGAGATGGAAACCCTACATTGCAGAAGGAAGCCATTTGGCCCATCGAATCCACACTGACTCTCTAGCAGAATATCTTGTCATAGAATGTCATAGAAACCCTACACTGCAGAAGGAGGCCATTTGGCCCTTCGAGTCTGCACTGACTCTCTGACAGAATACCTTGTTATAGAATCCCTACAGTTCAGAAGTAAGCCATTCGGCCCATCGAGCCTGCACCGACGAACAATCCCACCCAATCCCCGTAACCTCATGTATATACCCTGCTAGTGCCCCTGACACTAAGGGGCAATTTAGCATGGCCAATCCACCTAACGCATCTGCACATAGACAATCCACCAGAACAACTTTGGACTGTGGGAGGAAACCGGAGCACCGTAGGAAAACCCACGCAGATACAGGGAGAACGTGCAAACTCCACACAGTCACCCAATTGAATTGAACCTGGATCCCTGGTGCTGCGAGGCAGCAATGCTAACCAGAGATCCCCAAAATTCATTTCAGACAGCAGAGGCGGAAGCTGTACAGCCACTTTTTTGGGCTACCATCAGTTGCCCATGCATCACAACTGTAAAGGAGGCTACTGTAAAAGTCACTCTATCTTTCATCCTGCCTAATAGATACACTAATATTACACACGTTTAACTTTAAAGTCAGGGAGTAGTCAAAGCTTCCTCTGCACTGTCAGGCTTCATCCCATGGTGACCCTCATACTGGAAGAGTGCTCAAAAGCAGCACAGGTTCACGAGTTCTGCCTCACTGCCGCACAAGCACAGCACAGGGAGATATGGACAGCGAAGGTAGAACAACTACTCGTGCTTATGTAGCACTTTTAAGTGTAGTAAAAAAAATCATGAAATAATTCACATGAATGTCATCAGACTAAATCTGAGACCGAGTCACATAAAACAGATATTGGAAAGTTGACCAAAAACATGGTCAAAGAGATGGATTTCAAAGGAAGGTCTTAAAAGGGGTAAGAGGTGAAGTGGTTTAGGAAGGATATCCCAGAGTTTAGACCATAGGTGGCAGAAGGCATGACTGCCTATAATGGGTGGCTGAAATTGGATGTACACAAGAACCACCCTCCAGCAATACTGAGTTTCTTCTGTGATGTGGCTGAGTTAATCACATAAAAACAAATCTGACATTAGCTTAAACCCGATTGAGCCAAAGACCTCAGCTTGTTGCAATGGACAGCTAAGATTTTTAATATTCATTCTTGGGATGTGAATATCGCTGTCCAGGCCAGCATTTATTGCCCATCCCTTATTGCCCTTGAGAAGTTGGTGGTGAATTGCCACAGTCCATGTGGTGTCGATACACCCACAGTGCTGTTAGGGAGGGAATTTCAGGATTTTGAACTGGTGACAGTAAAGAAATGGCGATATATTTCCAAATCGGGATGGTCAGTGACTTGGAGGGGAACTTCCAGGTGGTGGTGTTCCCATGCAATTGCTGCCCTTGTCCTTCTAGATGGTAGCGTCAGGTAAGGTGCTGTCTATGGAGCCTTGGTGAGCTCCTGCAGTGCATTTTGTAGATGTGACATACTAGTGCCATTGTTCATTGGTTGAGGGAGTGGATGTTTGTGGATGTGGTGCCAATCAAGCAGGCTGTTTTGTCCTGGATGATGTCGAGCTTCTTGAGTGTTGTTGGAACTGCACTCATCCGGGCAAGTTGAAAGTATTCCATCACATTCCTGATTTGTCCCTTGTAGATGGTGGACAGACTCTGGGGAGTCAGGGGGTGAGTTACTTGTCATTTGATTCCTCGCTTCTGACCTGCTCTTGTAATTACAGTATTTGTATGGATGGTCCAGTTCAGTTTCTGATTAATGGTAACCCCCAGGATGTCAATAATGGGGGCGGATTCAGCAATGTATTAGGGACCAAATCAGAAACTCCAAGATATGAAGTTAGCCCCGACACCAACTTTTTTTCATTTTGGCATTAGTTTTTTTTAAATTCATTCATCGGACATGGGCGTCGCTGGCTAGCCAATATTTATTGCCCATCCTAGTTGCCCGAGGGCAATTGAGAGTCAACCACATTGCTGTGGCTCTGGAGTCACATGTAGGCCAGACCAGGTAAGGACGGCAGATTTCCTTCCCTGAAGGACATTAGTGAACCAGATGGGCTTTTACAACAATCGACAATGGTTTCACGATCATCAGTAGATTCTTAATTCCAGATTTTTAAAATTAAATTCAAATTCTACCATCTGCCATGGTGGGATTCGAACCTGGGTCCCCAGAACATTAGCTGAGTTTCTAGATTAATAGTCCAGCGATAATACCACTAGGCCATCGCCTCCCCACTTTTAGCGCGAGCATAAGGTATTTCATTGCGGGTTTGATTTAATGACCCACTGGGAAGCTTTTATTAAAGCATACTTTATTTAACACCACAGTTAAAATATAACAAAAAGAATCAGCATAACTTTTACCTATTGAAAATATTTAAACATGACAAGGTATAATCCTCAACAGCTAACTATCTCTATAGTTCCAATGTAAACAACAACCCCGCAGACACATATTCCTCTTCAGACTAAGTTAACACAAAAAAAAAGGCTCAAGTGGATGCTAGAATTCCAGCCTTTTAACTCTTCTGGACAGATACGGAATACACCTGTCTCCTGACTCCCATACAGCAGAGAAAGGGACTTATTTCCTGGCAGATCCTACTCTCCAAATCCAGGGAGAGAAAGAGACCCAGAGAAAGCTACCTCTCTCTAAAGATCTCAAGGAGCAACTGACTTTATTTGTCTGTGTAAGCCTGGACCCTCTCAATCACATGATTTTTCCTGTCAATCAAGCGCAACTTTGAAAACCCCCAGGAGAAAACACTAAAATAGCAGAATAGCATTAGCCCACATTGAAACAAACATTCTAGTAATTAGGATTCATAATGCATTTGCAGCATCACCAGGGCTGCCAGTTACAGACAAAACAGCACCGATAAATTGAACTGACTGCTAAAAGAAACCTGCACAAGAAATATGACACAAATGCATCTCTTCGAGGCACAGTATTATCACAAATGGCAGTGCCATTGAATGACATGGGGTTATGGTTAGATTCTCTCTTGTTGGAGATGGTCATTGCCTGGCACTTGGGTGGCGTGAACCTTACTTACCACTTGTCAGCTCAAGCCTGGAACTGTGAGGAGTGCGAATCCAAGGAGTCACAAATGGTGCTGAACATTGTGCAGTCATCAGCTAACATCCCCACTTCAGACCTTATGATGGAAGGAAGGTCATTGATGAAGCAGCTGAAGATGGTTTGGCCTAGGACACTGCCCTAAGGATCTCCTTCAGTGATGTCCTGAAACGGGGATGCCTCCAACCACTATCCTTTGTGCCAGGCATGGCTCCAACCAACAGAAGGTTCCCCCCAATTCCTATTGACTTCAGTTTTTGAAAGTGCCAAACTTGGTCCAATGCTGTCTTGATGTCAAGGACAGTCACTCTCACCCCACCTCTGGAATTCAACACTTTTGTCCCTGACTGAACTAAGGTTGTAAAATTGGATGTGACAGATTGGGTTACCTTGGAAGGAAAACCTTTTCCTTTCACAATTTTGTTTTCTTTTCTCAAAGATACTCAAGGCCCATCATCTAATAGATCTATAATCCAGCCAGCAGGTCCCTGAGCAAAGCCATCTCCTCTTTGGAGATTGAACTGGTATCTGCCTCTTACTGGGTGCACATACAAGTACATCCTCAATTCAAACATGAAGACAATGGAAAGATCAACAGTTAAAAGAAACCACCATTGCAATAAAAGGTCTTTTGTGCAGATATCAGATTAAATAGATATATATCTGATAATCCAAAGTATTCATTAATACCCTGAACTCTACCACTCGCACTCCAAGGAGCCCCAGGCCAAAGAAGATGAAGAGAAGATTTAATTGAGGGCAAATTTATGAGGGATTTTGAGAGAGAAATAAAGAGAAACCATTTCCAATAGAAAGAGGGGCGGTCATCAGAGGACAGATAATTGATAATAAAAGCCAGCAGGGACATGCGGCAAATTTAGTCTATGCTGCAAGTTGTTGCAATCTGAAATGTGCTATCTGGAAAGGCAATGAAAAGGAGCAAGATCAATAGCGGCTTTCGCAAAGCAATTGAATAAATATTTGAAAAGGAAAAATTGCAGGAGTATGGAGAAGGAGTAGGGAAGTGGGATGATTTAGTTCACTCTTTCAAAAGAGGCACAGTCTGTCAAATGATGTCCTTCTGCGCAGTATAATTCTATCATTTTATGCCTCAGGCTTTTGGATTGACACTGAGAAATTGAGTACACTGATAACGGGACATGAGTGTGAGCCATACTGAGACAATGGAGACAATCAGAGGGGTGAGAAGACAGAGAATAGGAGGGAACTACAGGAGAATGGTGATGGACTATGAGAAAATAATTGTACAGTGTTATGATCTTGGTCTAGACCAGTGTTCTTATAAACATAAATCCAAAATCCCAGTTATTTATTGAAAAAAACGATGCCACAAGATTTCATGGTAAAAACAAAAGAATTTTACCATACAAAAGTCAAAACACTAACTACTATCTTGGGTAACCTGTACTCTAAAACCTAGAACCAGCATGAATCAACAGGAAAATTGCAGTTGACTATAAGTTATAAGTGACAATTAAACTGCAGAAACAACTCCGAAAGATCTGACAAATTGGCTCGACAGTCCATTCAGCAAATATGTCAACAACTTCAGACACAAAGTCCTTCGAAACTCTATCCTCCTCATGAAGAATTTCAGCTCTTCCACGATTTAGCCTGATATCCAGCCAACAGCAATGCACAACCAAGGCAAGGTCCACGGGCATATCACCAGAAACGGCATGTTTCCAACCCCTACTCAGCTCTGCTCACCACAGTCGGAATGGTGTAGCTCCACCAACGTTGTCTTCAGAAACAGGTACGGCAACTGTACCTTTACCTATTCTCCACGTCTGGATCTGACCTCCGTCTTCTTGAGCCTGCTTGAACTGCACCACTGGGATCATCATCCGATAGCTCTACGTCCTTTTATATGGTTTCAACCAGTTTCATTCTATCCAGGTGTTTTGGCTTCCAATCTCAGTTTCAGCCTTAATTTCCTGAGAAACTGGAAGGGTCAGTTTCCCTTTTCAATTCGGGTCTGTCTCAAAGAAAATACAAGCTTTGAAACCACAGAATCCATCACCACAGAGTGGCACCAACAGCACCATGAGAAAAATGTCACTGCCAGACAGGAAGGGAACATTTTCGTATTGCCCAAAGGCAAGGCTACAATAGAGAAACTGTGCACGAATTGTGTGCTAGCTGGCAGAAGGCTGTTGTAATGACAAAACAGTCTGACTCCCAACTTTCTGAAAAGGTGAGGAACTACATAATGTCGATCATAACCTCAATAAGTCCCAAAGTGCTTTACATCCAATGAAGCACTATGGAAGTTTAGTCACAGTTGAAATGTAGAAAGTGTGGCAGCCAACCTCTGCCCAGCAAGCTCCCACAAACAGCAATGCAATAATAAGATACTGCCAAGCAATGACTATCCCCAGCAATCACCCCTTGACATTCAACAGCATTACAATCGCTAAATCCCCTACCAACATCACCTGGGGGCTGGGGGGGGTTACTATTGGCCAGAAACTTAACTGGACCAACATTTAAATACTGCTGCAACAGGAACAGGTCAAAGGCTGGGAATTCTCAGGCGAGTAACCTCTTGACACACAGGAGAATAGGAGAAGGAGTAGGCCATTCGGTCCCTCAAACCAGTCGATAAAATCATGGCTGATCTGATTGTGGCATTATCTCCACATTCTGTCTACCCCCAATAACCTTCGGTTTCCGTGTCAATCAATAATCTCTCTGCCTCAGAAGTGTCCAACAATCCTACTTCTATCGCTCTGTGGGAAAGAATTTCCAAAGACTCATAACCCTTTGAGAGAATTTCTTTTTATCTTACATGGCAAACCCCTTATTTTTAAACTGTTTCTCCCAGTTCTAGTCTCTCCCTCAAGCATCCACCCTGTCAGTTCCCCTCAGGATTGTATATGTTTCAATAAGGTCACCTCTCATTCTTTCAAACTCCAAAGGATACAGACCCAGCCTGTCCAATCTTTCCTCATAAGATAATCCTGCCATCCCAGGTAACAGGCGAATAAACCATCTCTGAACTGCTTCTAAAACATTTATACCCATTTTTAAGGAGACTAAAACTGTACGCAGTGCTCCAGGTGTGGTCTCACCAATACCCCATACAACTGTAGCAAAACATCCCTACTGTTATATTCCATTCCCCTTGTGCTTCCCAAAGCCTGTCCACCATTTACTTAGCATAAGACAGAATTCAGGTGGAATAGTCTCCCAACAACACTAGGGTGGCGATGGCCTAGTGGTTATTATCACGAGACTATTAATCCAGAAACTCAGCTAAAGTTCTGGGACCCAGGTTCGAATCCCACCACAGCAGTTGGAGCAATTTGAATTCAGTAAAAAAAAAATCTGGAATTAAGAATCTGCCGATGACCATGAAACCATTGTCGATTGTCGGAAAAACGTATCTGGTTCACTAATGTCCTTTAGGGAAGGAAATCTGCCATCCTTACCTGGTCTGACCTACATGTGACTCCAGAGCCACAGCAATGTGGATGACTCTCAACTGCCCTCAGGCAACTAGGGATGGGCAATAAATGCTGCCAGCCAGCGATGTCCATGTCTCATGGATGGATAAAAAAAAGACTCATGAAGCTCAATGCCATCCAACACAAAGCAGCCCCGCTCGACAGGAATCCCATTCACCACCATAAACATTTACTCCCTCCGCCACAGTTGTGACAATGTGCACCATATACAAGATGGACTGCAACAACTTGCTCCTTTGACAACACCTGTCAAACCCATGGCCTCTATTACCTAGACAGACGAGGGCAACAGACACACAACAACACCACTATCTACAAACTCCCCATCAAGCCCCACACCACCTTGTCTTTGGAGCGCTATCAACATTTCTTCATTGTCACTGGGTTAAAATCCTGACACTCGCTTCCTAACAGCACTGTGGGTGTACCTACACTATTTGCATACAACGGTTCAAAAAGGCAGCTCACCACTACCTTCTTGAGGACAATTAGGGATGGGCAACAAATGTTGGCCGATGCTCATATATCACAGATGAATCAAAATGATAACCAGATAATCAGATTCTTAATGACTGCTTGAGGAATAAGTACTGGGCAGGATACTGAAGAGAACCTCCCTACTCTTCTTCGAGTAGTGTCATGGAATCTTTCACATCTTCCTGAGAAGGTAGGCAGATATCCCATTTAATATCTCACCTGAAAACACCACGGGCAGTGCAGCCCTCCCTCAACTCTGCGCTGAAGCATCTGTCTTATCTGCTCACATCTCTGGAATTTGACAACCCATAACTTACAAACTGGAAGGCAAATACCAACAGCAGGAAACAGTCACTCAGTGCAGCTCCACTGAGCTGACTTCTATACCGGCACTGACTTAGTTCAGGTTCTTAAGATGTGCGGGTTAGGTTGATTGGCCATGCTAAATTGGCCTTAGTGTCAGGGGGATTAGGGGGGTAAATATGTGGGGTTACGGGGATAGGGCCTGGGTGGGATTGTGGCCGGTGCAGGCTCGATGGGCCGAATGACCTCCTTCTGCACTGTAGGGATTCGATGATTCCTGTCGAGAGGAAATAGTGGATGTTTTCTGCAGTTTACAGAAACAAAGCTGATTCTCTTACTGTTAGAGTCACGGGAAACTGTTCTCACTAAATCCAAACCAAAGCACCCCCAGAATAGCAGTGGACTGACAGTGCATTCAAATGCAAGTGCGTGGAAAAATTACACAAAACACTGTTATCCTTCTCAAAACATGGCTCACCTCGTCTTTCAATTTCAATCACAGCACAAGTCCTTTGCATGCTGATATTTTTCTGATTGAGTGACCAGTCATCCACGGGGATTTAATTTAGTTGTTGGACAATTCAGTTTCAGTTTGGCATGCTCGCTCGAGCAGATAGTCTAACCACGTGTCAATCTGCATGATTCTACAGATAGCAATGTGCCTGATTTTAGAGTGTATCTATAGGCGGAGACAGCAGTCTGTATCCAATAACGGCATGTTCAAAAACATGGAATGAATAATTAATAAACTTGACAACATTAAAGTCTCTCCTTCAGCTCACTGACAGCTGTGCAGTATGTGCAACCTTCCTATAAATGAAGGCACGGTGGTTAGCACTGCTGCCTCACAGCGCCAGAGACCCGGGTTCGATTCCCGGTTTGGGTCACTGTGCGGAGTCTGCACGTTCTTCCCATGTCTGCGTGGGTTTCCTCCGGGTGCTCCGGTTTCCTCCCACAGTCCGAAAGACGTGCTGGTTAGGTACATTGGCCATGCTAAATTCTCCCTCAGTGTACCCGAACAGGCGACTAGAGGATTTTCACAGTAACTTCATTGCAGTGTTAATGTAAGCCTGCTTGTGATTAATAAATAACCTTAAACTTTAATAAATCTTAAATTTACAATTCCATTGAAATACTCCCTGTGTGCCCCATCTCTTGGAACCTGGTTTTTCAGCCCCTTTAGCTGTTTGATGTGGCCTTCTCAGATATTTTTCTCTCCTTTATTTCCTTCCCAGTGTCAGCTTTGGCTCAGTTGGTGGTACACTCATCTCTGAGGCACATGGTTCCAGCTTCAAGTCCCACTCCAGGGCTTGCGAACAGAAATCAAAGCTAACACCTCTGGGAGTGCTGCACTGCCGCAGGCTCTGTCTTTCAGATGAGACACTAAGCCAAGGCTTCAAAGGAGAGCAGGGGAGATATCCCTGTTATCCTGTCCAATGTTTACAGCTCAATCAATATACAGTTTATTTGAAGGATCCCGATGCTGTTTGTGGGATGCTGTGTCCAAAATTTGATCTGCATTATAGAATCATAGAATCCTTAAAGTGCAGAAAGAGGCCATTTGGCCCATGGAGTCTGCACCGACCACAATCCTACCCCAAAACCTTACTTATTTACCCTAATCCCCCTGACACTAAGGGGCAAGTTAGCATAACCAATCCACCTAACCTACATATCTTTGGACTATGGGAGGAAACTGGAGCACCCGGACCACACAGACACGGGGAGAATGTGCAAACTCTACACTGACAGTGACCCAAGCCGGGAATCGAACCCGGGTCCCTGGCGCTGTGAGGCAGCAGTGCTAACCACTGTGTCACTGTGGCACCATGTTGCTGCATAATCATTATTCCTTTAATTCTGGAATTCCCACTCAGAACCTATCCATCTCTCTACCTCTCTTTCTTAAAACCTACCTCTTTGACCAAGTGTTTGGTCATTGGTCCTAATATTTCCATGGGCGCGTTCTCCGGCCTCCCAGCCGCGTTTTTCCCGCTGGCGGGAGGTAGCGCGTTGTTTGCTGGCAGCGGGATTCTCTGGAATGGGAATTCCCATTGATGTCACCCCACGCCGGCAGGAAACCTCCAGGCGGGGGTGCGCCGCCAGCAGGACTGGGGAATCCCAATGACGTGAACAGCCGGAGAATTCCAGCCCATATGTGTGACATTTTTAATCGCACTTCTGAAGTTCCTCAGGGCATTTGCTTACACTAAAAGAGCTTCTAATTGTAAATAGTTGTCATTTCCAATTCATTCATCTCCTGTTCCTTTCAATTACTTCATCAGTCCCAGTGCAAACCCAATCAATGTCCACTCAGCTTCGTGGCAGCTAGAGGCGGGTAAAGAGGTGGATTTCGCTGTGACATCCCTTGGCAGGAGCTGTAGATTGGTGGTTAAAATCTACAGCACTGCCTCGAGCTTTGTCCCTGCAGCGGGAGTTTTCAGTGTACCTGTACCATGCTGGCCATGTGGGCTCATTGTCACTGCCCTGGTAAAGACTGACCCCAGCCACAAGGGAAAGGCAGGACGGGCCCTATGCACATCTCTCTCTCATTGTCTGCTGCATAACCAGGCTGTTTGCCTCAGCACTGAGAACCAAAGTTTTTAAGGAAAAACTATATTCAGAACATTAAAGCTGCAGGAGACAGGCTTTATCCATTATTCTTAGTGGGATCAATTTTGCTTGCAACACATTTCCTGAGCGTTTTGTTCCCCTGTGAATCGTTGTGCTCTTTGAGGTGAGAAATCTCAGTGTTGGGAGTAGAACACCTCAGCACTCTGCTCCAATGCTAAGCACTCCCAGGTTAATACACAGGCCCCATTAGGCACCGAATAAAGCTGCATTGCTCCAACAATGTATCACACTTTAACCTCAGGGCAATCCATCACTTAACTTTCCTTTCCATCTTCTACACCTCACAAAGCTCCTGAGTAAGCATGGTTAATTTGCCGATAGATTGCATCAAGCAACTCTTACATCCAGCAGCCATATTGGGCAAGTCAAACCAGGTCATAGAAACCCTACAGTGCAGGAGGAGGCCAGGCAGCATTATCAAGAGCGGTCTTTTACTCCAGCATTAATGAGACACAGTTGTTCAGCTTAGAAATAGTTCATTCTCTTGCTTCTTTTTGGTGAAATGCAATTGAATAGGAATGAACAGTGATGAATTAAAGTGCACCAACATCCCACAGCTAGGCAAGCTGTGAATGTCGCGCCACAGACACGCGAGATATTAAACTGGATAACTATCAGAAAGGGCAAGGGGACCACAGTCCATGATTAGCCCATTCCTGCAGCAACCCGCAGGATGCTGAATAAAGGACCCCAAAAGAGAAAATGCTGGAAAATCTCAGCAGGTCTGGCAGCATCTGTAAGGAGAGAAAAGAGCTGACGTTTCGAGTCCAGATGACTCTTTGTCAAAGCTAGCTTTGACAAAGCTGCATCCCCGTTCAGCTCCGCCCGGGGATGCAGCCTCCTCATCTTCTCCTGTTTGGTTTCAAGCCAGTACTTGTGGGAAAGTCTGAAGAGTTGCATGGCTGTTTGCCTGTCCAGAGTCTGGTTAATAGCCGGAGGCACCTTCAGTCTCTCGTACAGGATAGACCGCTGTCTATGAAGGCGAACATAGTGAAGCCACTTCACAAATCTGGTCAGGTCCCTCTTGGGCGGAATGTTCCGGCCAACACCAAAGTTCTTGGGTCGCTTTCCAAAGTGTGAGTTAACTGTTATCTTCTGTTCCTGTCTCCAGAGGGCTGAAGGCTGTTCCTTTCAGTCTGAGTTTGATCTTTGGCCCTGGGAGTGACCTGGGACATCGCTGGCTGTGAAGTTACTGGCAATGTGAAGCAGTCGAGGGCAACCCACTGGGTGGGTGGGTGGGGGGGGGGGGGGGGGGAACAGATAATTGATAGCCCGATGGGAGAGGGGCATGTTCGGGTAGTGCCCTGGCACTGCCAGACTGGCACGGCTAGGGGCGGGCCCTTTGGGGAGCTCCATTGGGTAGCATGGTGGCACAGTGGTTGACACTGCTGCCTCACAGTGCCAGGAACCCGGGTTCAATTACAGCCTTGGGTGACTGTCTTCATGAAGTTTGCACATTCTCCCCGTGTCTGCATGGGTTTCCTCTGGTTGCTCCAGTTTCCTCCTACAGTCCAAAGATGTGAAGGTTAGGTGGGTTGGCCATACTAAGTTGCCCCTTAGTGCCCAGAGATGTGTACGCTAGGGGATTAGTTGGGTAAATACATGAGGTTACAGGGATAGGACAGAGCTTTTGCTCTGTCGGAGAGTCGGTGCAGACTCGATGGACCAAATGGCCTCCTTCTGCACTGTAGGGATTCTATGGGAGGCGGTCCCCTTGTACATTGGGGGGTCCTTCTTTTATCTCAGAGATCAGGGTGCCCTTTAAAAATGGTGCCTCAATCTCAGGATTCCTGGCTGCTTTCTCCAGCCCCGCCAGTGTGACGGCATGAACCACACATCCGGCATTTTGTTTCAGTGCTAAAGATATGGCGGGAAAAGCCAGCAGTGCTGTCGGTAAGCTACACACCGCCTCTCTCACCTGAGCCAACACTTTGGAAATTTAAATGCAAAATCAACAATGGTTTTGTCAGTTTTTTAAAAACCCATCCGGTTCACTGATGTACCCGAGGGAAGGAAATTTGAAGTCTTTACCTGCTCTAGCCTGGATGTGACTCCACACCTACAACAACGTGGTTGACTCGTAATTGCCCTTTGAGATGGCCAAACAAGCCACTCGGTTCACGGGCAATTAGGAACGGGCAACAAATGTTGGCCTTTGCCAGCGATGCTGGCATCCCATAAATATTTTTTAAAATCACAATGACAGCGCTCTAATGCTTTGCAGTCTGACTTGATTCGTTATAGTAGGGTGCTAATTGTTCTAATTCTTGGCATTGAAAGATTTCACTTGATTGCTGTGAAACCGGGGAAGTGAATAAAACAATGCCTTGAAAACATGGAGCTCTTTTCTGTGGACCTGTGATGCCAACAGTCAAAATATTGTTACTGGCAGAGTGAATTAAGTCAGTGAAATCACACAAGGCCGCTGCTCACTTTGAATATTGAAACATACAACCAAAAGTTTAATGAATTATTAACACCTAAAGATCTGGGACTGAAAACATTGCTTTATCTTGCTGTTTTTTTCACAAAGAGTAAGACAGGGATGAGAAAATTCTAACCAAGTTCTGCTAGTTGAGAGCTCAGGTACAACTCCTACTCCAGGTCAATGGTTTAAGAATGAACGTACTTGACCCCATTACTGCTGTTTTGTGGAATTTTCAGTCGTGTGATGTTTATGCAATTGCAGCATTCTCGAGAATCACCAGTCCTGGAAGAATTGGGGTGGCAGTCACTTCACTGATCAATAACCTTGAAATGATCCGAAACCCAAAAATCGTGCAGGTTGTCAAAAAGAGGCTTTCGCTAATGGGAGTAATTCCATGTCCGAGTTAACTCATTTTTGGGACACAGTCCCACAGGACCCAGCCTCGTTTAAGTGGGTGTATTTGCAAGCCAGGCTCAATGGGAAGAATCTACACACTGACTAACAGCCGGAGGCATGAAAGCAAAACGCCTGCTTGTAAATAAAGTGTGTGAAAGCAAAAGGAGGTAAATGCTGTCGCTTGTAACACACAGCAGAGGAAATTATGCAGCATTATGCAAGGAGCAGGGATTAAATAAAATACATTCTTAAATCAAAGTTAATGAATGAGTATTTTGCCTCTGTCTCCATGAAGGAAAATACTGCCAATGGCTCAATGAAAGAGGTGGCGGGAGAAAAATTAGGTGGAAGAGAAATAAATAGAAGAGGTTGTATTTGAAAACTTGGCAGCAATCAAAATCAAAAAGTCTTAAAATCTAGATTGGTGTGTCTAAGGTTGTTGAGGTAATGAAAGGGGCAATCTAACTTGTGTAGGCCATACTGCCACTTGAGTCAGTCCCATCATTGAATTAAACCAGATTTGTATCTCAACTCCATCCACTTGCCTTATATCCATTGGTAGCCCATGTCTAGCAAAATCTATCAAACTCAGGTTTAATCTCAGGGGCACGGTAGTTAACACTACTGTCTCACAGCACCAGGGACCCCGGTTCGATTCCCAGCTTGGGTCACTGCCTGTGTGGAGTCTGCACGTTTTCCCCATGTCTGCATGGGTTTCCTCCGGATGCTCTGGTTTCCTCTCACAGTGTGGAGATGCCGGCGTTGGACTGGGGTAAACACAGTAAGAAGTTTAACAACACCAGGTTAAAGTCCAACAGGTTTATTTGGTAGCAAAAGCCACACAAGCTTTCAGAGCTCCAAGCCCCTTCTTCAGGCCCCTTCTTCAAGTACACCTGAAGAAGGGGCTTGGAGCTCCGAAAGCTTGTGTGGCTTTTGCTACCAAATAAATCTGTTGGACTTTAACCTGGTGCTGTTAAACTTCTTACTGTGTTCCTCTCACAGTCCAGAAGACGTGCTGGTTAGATGGATTGGTCATGTTAAATTCTTTTTCAGTGTACCCGAACAGGCACCGGAGTGTGGCAACTAGGGGATTTTCACAGTAACTTCAATGCAGTGTTAATGTAAGCCTACTTGTGACAATAATAAATAAACTCTAAACTTAAAGTTATTGGGCAGGATGTTCCCCATGGGTTCCGCCATTATCCCAACAAAACTCATCTCCAAACTCCGTGGCCTAGGTCTTGGCTCCTCCCTCTGCGACTTGATCCTGGACTTCATAATGCACAGACCACAATCAGTAAGGATAGACAACAACACATCCTCCATGATTATCCTCTACATTGGTGCCCTGTGAGGCTGTGTCCTCAGCCCCTCACTATACTCTTTGTACACCTATGACAGTGTGGCCCAATCCATTTTCAAGTTTGCTGATGACACCACCGTAGTGGGACAGATCTCAAACAATGGTGAAACAGAGTACAGGAAAAAGATAGAAAATCTGGTGAAATGGTGCGATGACAATAATCTCTCCTTCAACATCAGTAAAACAAAGGAGATAGTCATCAGCTTCAGGAAGCGGAGTGGAAGACATACCCCTGTCTACATCAACAGTGATGCAGTGGAAATGGTCAAGAGCTTCAAGTTTTGGTGTCCAGATCACCAACAACCTGTCCTGGTCCCTCCGCGCTGATGCTATAGTTAAGAAAGCCTCTGCTTTCTCAGGAGGCTAAGAAAATTCAGCATGTCCGTGACAACTTTCATCAATTTTTTACAGATGCACCATAGAAAGCATCCTTTCCAGATGTATCACGGCTTGGTATGGGGCTCCTGCTCTGACCAAGACTACAAGAAACTACAAAGGGTTGTGAACGCAGTCCAGTCCATCACTCAAACTAGCCTCCCATGCATTGAATCTGACTACACTTCCCACTCCCTCAGAAAAGCAGCCAGCATAATCCAGGACCCCACACACCCCGGACATACTTTCTTCCACCTTACTCCTTGGGGAAAAATATATAAATGTCTGAGGACACGTACTAACCGACTCAAGAACATCCTCTTCCCTGCTGTCATCAGATTTTTGAATGGACCTACCTTGTATTAAGTTAATCTTTCTCTACACCCTAGCTATGACTGTAACACTACATTCTGCACTCTCTCGTTTCCTTCTATGTACAGTATGCTTTGTCTGTATAACACGTAAGAAACAATACTTTTCACTGTATCCAAATACATGTGACAATAATAAATCAAATCAAAAAAGGTATGATAATTGTTCCAAAGGACAGGAAGATTGCAAATGTTACACTCCTGTTCAAAAAAGGAAATAGGAGAAACAAGGTAAATGCAGGCTCAGTCAGCATGAAGTAGTTGGTGAAAAAAAAATTATTCTTGGGATGTGGGTATCACTGGCTAGGCCAGCATTTATTGCCCATCACTATTTGCCCTTGAGGACGTGATACTGAGCTGCTTTATTGAATCACTGCAGTCCATGTGGTGCAGTAACACCACAGTGCCGATAGGGAGGAAGTTCCAGGTTTTGACCCAACAACAATGAAGGAATGGTAAGTGGCTTGGAGGGGAACTTCCAGATGGTGGTGTTCCCATGTTTCTGCTGATCCTGTCCTTCCAGATGGTGGCAATCATGGGTTTGGATGGTACACACCGCTGCCGCTGTTCGTTGGTGGTGGAGTAAGTGAATGTCTGTGAGTGGGGTGCCAATCAAACAGGCTACTTTGTCCTGGATGGTGTCAAGCTTCTTGAGTTTTGTTGGAGCTGCACCCATCCAGCCAAGTGGAGAGTATTTCATCACACTCCCAACTTTTGCCCTGTAGATGGTGCACAGACTTTGGGTAGTCAGGAGGTGAACTATTCACCACGACATTCTGAGTCTGTGACCTGCTCTTGTAGCCAGAGTATTTATATGGCCAGTTCCATCTATGATCTTTGGTAACTCCAGGATGTTGATAGTGAGGGTCAATCAATGTCAAAGGTGATGGTTGGATACTGTCTCGTTGAAGATGGTCATTGCTTCACCCTCATGTGGCATGAATGTAACTTGTCCCTTGTCAGCCCAAACCTGGATATAGAGGAATACTGAAAAGGGGGTTGGAAATGCTGGAAGTGGATCCTTGTTGAGAGCTGTTGAGGGAAAGCATTGTTTGGAAGATGTGTCCAAGGCGTGTTTTTTCAAGAGTGGAAACGCTTGTGTGGAAACCAGGGTCCAGTGAGGCCAGTTGGTTCACAGTGTGAGAATCATCTGGTGGGATTTGAGAAATCCACAGAATTTCAATTGCCTGGCATTTACCACTTGGTTTCAGGTTTCTAAGTGTCCAGATCATCAACAACTTGTCCTGGTCCCTCCACACTGATGCTATAGTTAAGAGTAGAGTAGAATGTGCCTAACATAGTTGGCCTATTAGTTTACAGGGACTCTTTATTTACTGAGAAAATTATATCAAGATATATTTTATAACCTGTGTTATTCTTAAAATTTGCGTGCATTTCTGAAGGTATAAGTGGAGTGAAGTATGATAGCCAAATTTTTCATGTTTAATAACTTTTCTTTCTGTTGGTAAAAGCAATCCTGTGACACTGCGCATCCACATTTTCCGATAAATGTCAAAGTTACGGTCTTTTCAGGCAGGTTTCCATTCTGGACTTTCCTGTCCAGCAGGAACATCAACTGGGATCGTGACAATCGGCATGGGGAGAGGGTTGGAGGGGATGTGAGGAATGAGGGGTGGAAGGTCTAATATTTCACAAAACAACTGGGATAAAATTCTAGAGAACTGAGGTAGGCCTTTTGAACAACCCAAGTCGGTGTTCAGTAGCCCCTCTGTAGCTGTCTCTGATCGGCATCCGGAGGACAGGCGTTTGATTCCGTCTTGCACCCATCTCCTGGAATGAAAGTCGCACCAGTTGGGGCACGTTTCTCCCCCAAGGTTGATGTGCTGAGCCAGGAAATATCCCAACAGGAGCTACCTACCTTAGTAGCGAAAATCCAGCCCTTAAGGGGGAGATGGGGAGAATTGTTTTACACTCAGAGTCATTGGGATCTGGAACATTCAACCTAAAAGGGTGATGAAATTTAATTCCATAATTTTTTAAAAGGGAGTTAAACAGGTCCTTGAGGATGAGGAACTTCCTCAGTTATGAACAAAGAAATAGGTATGTGAACAAAGAACAGTACAGCACAGGAAACAGGCCCTTCGGCCCTCCAAGCCTGTGCCGCTCATTGGTCCAACTAGACCATTTGTTTGTATCCCTCCATTCGCAGACTGCTCATGTGACTATCCAGGTAAGTCTTAAACGATGCCAGCGTGTCTCCCTCCACCACCCTACTTGGCAGCGCATTCCAGGCCCCCACCACTCTCTGTGTAAAAAACGTCCCTCTGATATCTGAGTTATACCTCGCCCCTCTCACCTTGAGCCCGTGACCCCTCGTGATTGTCACCTCCGACCTGGGAAAAAGCTTCCCACCGTTCACCCTATCTATGCCTTTCATAATTTTATGCACCTCTATTAGGTCACCCCCTCATTCTCCGTCTTTCCAGAGAGAAAAAACCCAGTTTACCCAATCTCTCCTCATAGCTAAGACCCTCCATACCAGGCAACATCCTGGTAAACCTTCTCTGCACTCTCTCTAAAGCCTCCATGTCCTTCAGGTAGTGCGGCGACCAGAACTGGACGCAGTACTCCAAATGTGGCCTAACCAGCGTTCTATACAGCTGCAACATCAGACTCCAGCTTTTATACTCTATACCCCGTCCTATAAAGGCAAGCATACCATATGCCTTCTTCACCACCTTCTCCACCTGTGCTGCCACCTTCAAGGATTTGTGGACTTGCACACCTAGGTCCCTCTGTGTTTCTATAATCTTGATGGCTCTGCCGTTTATTGTATAACTCCCCCCTACATTAGTTCTTCCAAAATGCATCACTTCGCATTTATCTGGATTAAATTCCATCTGCCATTTCTCCACCCAATTTTCCAGCCTATCTATATCCTGCTGTATTGTCCGACAATGTGGTACTAAGCATAACTGCTGCTTCAAAGGGTGGCATGGTGGCACAGTGGTTTGCACTACTGCCTCGCAGCACCAGGGACCCTCGTTTAATGCTGACCTCGAGTGACTGTATGGAGTTTGTACATTCTCCCCATGTCTTCATGGGTTTCCTCCTACAGTCCAAAGGTGTGCGGGTTAGGTTAATTGCCCATGCTCAATTGGCCCTTAGTGTCAGGGGGACTAGCACAGTAAATACGTGGCATTATGGGGATAGGACCTGGGCGGGATTGTTATCGGTGCTGGCTTCATGTGCCAAATGGCCTCCTTCTGCACTGTAGGGATTCTATGATTCTATTCTGTGATTTTAATCACTCTTATGCGGAGAGCTATTAGAAGCTGGAATGCACTGGCTAAAATGATGGTAGAAGCAGCTTACAGAATAACTTTCAAAGGGAACTAGATAAGTACTTGAGGGGAGAAAATTGCAGGGCTGTGGGGGAAGAGCAGGGCAGTGGGACTCATTAGACAGCTCTTTCAAAGAGCCACCACAAATGGGCCAAATGACCTTCTTCTTAAGATCCTGAGGGATCTTGTTAAGATGGATACGGAGAGCATGTTTTCTCTTGTGGGGGAATCTTGAACTCGGGGTCACTATTTCAAAATAATGGGTCGCTCATTTAAGACAGAGATGAGGAGAATTTGTTTCTCTGAGTTGAGAGTCTCTGGAATTCTCTTCCTCAAAAGGCAGCAGGAGTGGAGTCTTTGAATTTTTAAGGCTGAGCTAGATAGATCCACGATTAACACGGGGTGAAAGGATATCAGGGATAGGCAGGAATGTGGGGTTAAAGTTACAATCAGATCAGCCATGATCTAATTGAACGACGGAGCAGGCTCGAGGGGCTTACACTGGCTCCTGTATCTTTGTATGTTCCATATTGGTCATTCTGTGGTTAAAACTGGAATAACTCAGCTGAACTAGTCTTATTGTGGCAGAGTTGGGGCTGATTTTAAGGTATTAGCCTCAGCCCAACTGGCAGCACTCGCAAATATCCACTGGGGCCGGGTTGGGGGAGGTGTGCGGGCACAGAATTCCAAAACCCATCTCCAGAAATCTGAGCTCATGATATTGGCTGAGAGCTGCAGACAGTAATGAGGGAGTGCTGCTCTGCCAGAT
This sequence comes from Mustelus asterias, assembly GCF_964213995.1. Classification (NCBI taxonomy): domain Eukaryota; kingdom Metazoa; phylum Chordata; class Chondrichthyes; order Carcharhiniformes; family Triakidae; genus Mustelus; species Mustelus asterias. The sequence continues at coordinate 36,289,954 of NC_135822.1, forward strand.
GCTGCCTGTTGTATGATGTGAACTGAAGAACGCTCTATCCTCTCAGAGATTGAAAAATATCCCATGTCACTACTTAAAGAGCTGGAATGCTCCCCTGGTGCTATGACCAGCATTTATCCCTCAAGCAACACCAGGAGAACAGATCTCATCTTTTATGTAATTGCTGTTTGCAGGCTGTGTTATGTCCAAGTTAGTCATCGTATCTACCTTCATTACAATGCAGCTAACCTTCTAAAGTACTTTGCATCCTGTGAAGTGGTTTGGAATGTCCTGAAGACATGAATAAATTCAGGTTCTTTCAGTTTTTGATGCATGGACTGTAAGTATATCAGTTGTACTTTTGCTAAAAAATACTGTCACAAATTCTGGACACCTGTAGATATCTTCTGGAGTTCTGAGGCAGCAGACATATCCATTACTGGTCTGAGCACTTTCATGGTGCTGTCTCCACATCTACTTGACTCAGGAATGCAACAATGAAACTCCCTTGTGAATTGAACCAAATATCTGTGTCTTACAAACATGTAATCACCAATCCAAAGGGAATCAAAACCTGTTGCTGTACAGTGTCACAATGGTGCGATTTGTAAGATGTTTTGGAACTGTGCTTTAACTTAAAAACGTAAAAATGAAGGGGATCATTTGATTTGTATTGATAGCCTGGCAGCAAACCTCATTGGTATGATTGTTAAAGTTTAAAAGGGGTGATATTGTTTTACTGGGAATAAGATGTAAAGCATTCACATTTGGAGACAATGGCAGCAGCCTGTTTGCTAACAGTGGATAGTAGTCTCAAAAATCCCTGAAAAGTGTCGAGAATGTCTGGTTTGTGAACAGTTGTGCTTTAAACTGTAAATTCTCTTACAAAATATTTTATTTTATTTGATTTATTATTGTCACATGTATTAACATAGTGAAAAGTATTGTTCGTGCGTGCTATACAGACAAAGCATACCATTCATAGAGAAGGAAACGAGAGAGTGCAGAATGCAGTGTTACAGTCATAGCTAGGGTGTAGAGAAAGATCAACTTAATGCAAGGTAAGTCCATTCAAAAGTCTGACAGCAGCAGGGAGGAAGCTGTTCTTGAGTCGGTTGGTACGTGACCTCAGACTTTTGTATCTTTTTCCTGAAGGAAGAAGGTGGAAGAGAGAATGTCCGGGGTGCGTGGGGTCCTTAATTATGCTGGCTGCTTTGCCGGGGCAGTGGGAAATGTAGACAGAGTCAATGGATGGGAGACTGGTTTGCGTGATGGATTGGGCTACATTCACGACCTTTTGTAGTTCTTTGCGGTCTTGGGCAGAGCAGGAGACATACCAAGTTGTGATACAACCAGAAAGAATGCTTTCTGTGGTGCATCTGTAAAAGTTGGTGAGAGTCATAGCTGACATGCCAAATTTCCTTCGTCTTCTGAGAAAGTAGAGGCGTTAAGAGAGAGTTGGAGTCTCAAGGCTAGCTGATAATCATTCCTACCTGGATACAAGGTCCATGTGATTCATGTCACAAAAATGGGGTAGAATTTTACATCGGCCAGGCAGGCACATAAGCCCAGCCTGGAAGCATGTTAAATATTACATGATGACATTGGGTGTGTATCCCAATGTCATTGCACAAGTTGCACAATATTTTGGTCAGTGGGTGCAAGCACAGAACAGCACCGTGCCCACTGACAATTATACTGCATGTTGAGGGGATTGAATCCCCTACTGACTAACATTCTATGTGCCCCTTGAGTGATTTCAATCTCAGCACATTGGAAACACAGGCAGATGGGCTAAACATTTGTTAACATTTTGGATTTAAGGAAAGGATAAAAGGGGAATGGAGCAGATGCTGGGTGAGGTGTTGGGAGTTTCAGGGAGTGATTTGGGGTGGTGTTTTGGGGTTTGAAGAGAGTGTTTTGTGTTGGGCTCAGCACAGTATCGAGCTCTCAGGACATCTCTCTCCTCCTACCTACTGCGTCTACTAGCAGTGGCAATCTGCAGGGATGCCTCTGCATGCCGCCTTTAAACCTTGCGGTGGGCCGCCATTAGACACAGCACCCGCCTTGCACTTGCCGACCCCGCTGGCCCATTCGTGCCGCGAGCTATACTGGCTGCCACTTAAGTGACCAGCCAATGTAATCTCACGATTCTGAATTGATCTCAGCCAAGACCGGGAATCATAGCCGCTTCCGGTTCCGCCCGCCAAGTACGGAATTCCGCTCATGAAGACGGGCTTCGAGAGTGGAAGATTTCCTAAGATATCCCTGAAAACTCACAGACAGTTAGTCGGCCAGGATTTGGGGAGAGGGAGCAGCTGGCATCTCTCTGGCTCACTGTACAGGAATGCGGGTGGGAGCTTCGCACGGATTGCAAAGAGCAAACTTGTGAGGATCTGAAATGAGGCTGAAAGATTCACCCAGCCTGTGCGAGAGGGAGAATCACCAGGAAAAACCCTCACCGTGAAATTTTTTAACTATGTTGGTAAGAGAAAGGGATAGAAGTAAACCCTCAGCATCGAAGAATCACTTTGGACTGGATTTGGGAAAATCGAAAGACTACTTATGGAACAACATAAAGTATACTTGGAAAGCGTATCTCTCGGTTGTGTTAAAGTAAAATGGGAAAGGTTTGTTCTGTCGATTGAAGTATAAGTTGCTTACAAAAATAGTTAATGATGCTTTTAGTCTGTTCGTCACAGTAAATATTTTAAAACGTAAAGTTTTGTTGTGACATCCTTTCAGCTATGAGCTAGAAATTCAAATTTCTATTTTTCAAGTTATTGATCGTAACAACAATCCAGCTGCTTATGCAGCCTTGAATGCTGGATGAAGTGAAATCTCCTCCAGCTCAATGTTTGTGAAGCTGAAGCCCTTTCTTCATCGACCTTCTTGCTGAACCTGGTAATGTACAACCTCAGCATTCTCCTTAATCCTGAGCCAAGCTTCAAAATCTCACATCTGGTCCATCATCAAGACCACCTACTCGCACTTCTGCATGACCGCCAGTTCCCACCACTCCACTAATGAAACTCTCTGTCCACATCTTTGCATCCTCGCGGCTTAAGTTTCAAATACTGTCTTCCGCTGCCAAAATCTATCAGTCTCAATGTTGTAATTTTGAGTGTTCTGGGAAGAGCGTTCCAGTTTTCCACAGTCATTTGTGTGAAGAAGTGCTTTTTGATGTCACAACTGAATGATGTAGCTCCAATTTAACATTATGCCCTCTTACCTCCTACCAGAGCAAATGGTTTCTATTGACCATACAAACAAAGACAAAGAACAAACAAAGAACAATACAGCAGAGGAACAGGCCCTTCGGCCCTCCAAGCCCGCACCGCTCCCTGGTCCAAACTAGACCATTCTTTTGTATCCCTCCATGCCCACTCCGTTCATGTGGCTATCTAGATAAGTCTTAAACGTTCCCAGTGTGTCTGCCTCTACCACCTTGCCCGGCAGCGCATTCAGGCCCCAACCACCCTCTGTGTAAAATACGTCCTTCTGATATCCGTGTTAAACCTCCGCCCCCCTCACCTTGAACCTATGACCCCTCATGAACATCACCACCGATCTGGGAAAAAGCTTCCCACCGTTCACCCTATCTATGCTTTTCATAATTTTATACACCTCTATTAGGTCACCTCTCATCCTCCGTCTTTCCAAGGAGAACAACCCCAGTTTACCCAATCTCTCCTCATAACCAAGCCCTTCCATACCAGGCAACATCTTTGGAAACCTCCTCTGCACTCTCTCTAAAGCCTCCACGTCCTTCTGGTAGTGTGGCGACCAGAACTGGACGCAGTATTCCAAATGCGGCCGAACCAACGTTCTATACAACTGCAACATCAGACCCCAACTTTTATACTCTATGCCCCGTCCTATAAAGGCAAGCATGCCATATGCCTTATTCACTACCTTCTCCACCTGTGACGTCACCTTCAAGGATCTGTGCACTGGCACACCCAGGTCCCTCTGTGTATCTTTATGGTTCTGCCATTTATTGTATAGCTCCCCCCTACGTTAGTTCTACCAAAACAGAACTACCATATAACAGAACTGGGAAAATGATCTTAAACACTTCAATTGTATCATACTAAATATAAGCCTGGTTCAGTTTCTTTTATGTTTATTCTTCCCTGTTGCCATCAGACTTTTGAATGGACCTATCCCACACTAAGGTGATCTTTCTCTACACCCTGGCTATGACTGTAACACTACATTCTGCAGTCTCTCCTTTCCTTCTCTATGAGCGGTATGTTTTGTCTGTAAAGCATGCAAAAAGCAATACTTTTCACTGTATACTAATACATGTGACAATAATAAATCAAATCAAATAGGCTTACATTAACACTGCAATGAAGTTAATGTGAAAATCCCCTCGTCGCCACACACTGACGTCTGTTCGGGTACATGAAGGGAGAATGTAGCATGGCCAATGCACCTAACCAGCACGTCTTTTGGACGTCTTTCAAACAATATGTCCTCTTAACTTAACCCTTTTAGTCCCTTTATCATTCTGGTAAATCTTCACATCATCCACTGCAGGGCCAACATATGCTCTCTTGCTCCATTTATAAGATTGTCTACAGCCTCTGTTCTGTGTTTCTTCCCTTCCTTCTCATTGCCCACCTTATCCCTTTTGTGAGACATCCATCTATTTGACGAATGCTATGTAAATAAATTACTGTTGTATTTGCTTCAGTGCTTTTGCCAAATGAACACGAGGAAATAAATTCCAGTTTAAGTTCAGTGCATGTTGATTGAGTGCTTGAATTTGCACCATTTCTTTCTTTCCCGAGGACAGATTTGTCTGGCACAAAGATCTCACAACCAGCCCCTTACAGATTCAGTCAATACGGTGAGCTGTGTTAGCTGCTCTAATCCATTCAGACCATGTTTACACCAAACAAATGACTGCAAAGCTTGCATGGAGGAGTACAGTAGGTGCAGAGAATTAGTGGAGCCAGTAGGGCAGGAGGATAGGTCAAATAGATAAGAGCAGAAAGCGGCAATTCTTACAACATGCGCATCTGTGGCAGTAAGTTGTCATTTTTGAACTATTTTTGTTAACCGTCACTGAACCTTTTATCATTCATACCTGTGAGTCATGATTGGTTGCCTTCCTGTCCTTCTCATTAATTAGGCCAGGTTTCCAAAATTATCCACAGGAAAATGACATTTTGACAGGCGATTGGAGAAACCCACATTACTCGTGATGTCAACGACATGATGTGACATGATTTTGCATGTTTGAGCTTATAAAGGTATTTGTTCAATGTATTTTTAAAAATTCTTAGTTTATCCATCAAATATCTGAACTTCTAAGGCAATGAAAACCTTTAGGCTTTGCCTACTCCTCTTGAAAGGTGTTGGGGCCTGAACAGCCAGCAAAGAGAGAGACAGGCCATCACAGAGCGGCACGGTGGCACAGTGGTTAGCACTGCTGCCTCACAGCTCCAGGTACCCGGGTTCGATTCTGGCCTCGGGTGACTGTGCAGAGTCTACACGTTCTCGCCGTGTCCGCGTGGGTTTCCTCCGGGTGCTCCAGTTTCCTCCCACAGTCCAAAGATAGACTGACCATGCAAAACTGCCCCTTAGTGTCCCAAGATACGTAGATTAGGGGGATTAGCGGGTTAAATACATGGGATTACAGGGATAGGGTCTGGGTGGGACGCTCCATTGGAGAGTCAGTGCAGACTCAATGGGCAAACTGGCCTGCTTCTGCGCTGTAAGAATTCTATAGATCATGTGATCAGGCAAACCTGGACTTGGAGCCAGACCCTAGAAATGAAAAGGAAATATACTGTCCGCACTGCGATAAGCAGCGCCGCGATAACCGGCACACCATTAGCCAGTACTTAAGGACCTTTACATAAAATATTTTTTAAAAATTCAATGTAATTTCCACCAGCAATGTCTTCAAAACCATTTGTTAAATAAAAGCATTCCTGAGGAGGAAAAGTGGTATAAATTGTGCCTGAGAAAAAAAACAGGTGAAAATATCGGGTCAAAACAGCTGAATAGCTGGACTGATATTATCCAATCTTTTGTCTGACTACAACCATTGCTCTCAATTCCAAACATTCTCTCAGTAAAAGTTCCATTTTCAGTTCAAGTGCTCGCTGCAGTGGTTCATGTTTCCCTGTAATGAGTGCAATTCTGCCTATATCTCACGACAGTAATCCAATAAAGAGGAGAACTGAAATCTCAATAGGACTAAAACAAGTTTATCAGGAAATGTTATGCTGCGGTCACAGGTTTATTGGATGACTATTCCTACACAATACCCATAAATAACTTGGAAAAGCTTGGATTCGATCACTCAAATCTCCAGTTATTACTGCAGCTGCTTGCAATGACTTCGCCGAATTCATCGTTATATTTCTGTAGGTTAGGTGCAAGCATCGCTCTGAGTCCTGAGGCCACAAACATAAAGATGCAAACATCCCACTTGAACATTTAAACCTTGAAAACTTAGGGCTAAGGCCCCAAACTAACATTGTGCAAAGATTAAGGTACAAACACTGAGGATCAGACTTGCATGTCTGAGGCAGAATCTGTAGACGGAGCTACTGCGGGAGATACAGCTGGCAGTGAAGAAGGCAAATGGTATGTTGGTCTTCATAACGAGAGGATTTGAGTATAGGGATAGGGATGTTGTGCTGCAATTGTATAGGGCGTTGGTGAGGCCACACCTGGAGTATTGTGTGCAGTTCTGGTGTCCTTATCTGAGGAAGGATGTCCTTGCCACAGAGGGAGTACAGCGAAGGTTTACCAGGCTGATTTCTGGGATGGCAGGTCTGTCATATGAGGAGTGACTAAATTGGTTAGCATTACATTCACTGGAGTTTAGAAGAGTGAGAGGGAGAAACTTATCAAATTCTAATAGGGTTAGACAGGGTAGATTCAGAAAGAATGTTCCCAACAGTGGTATGACAGACCTGCTATCCCAGAAATCAGTCTGGTAAACCTTCGCTGTATTCCCTCTATAGCAAGGACATCATCCTGAGATAAGGACACTAAAACTGCACACAATACTCCAGAACTAGGGGTCATAGTTTGAGGATAAGGGGTAAACCTTTTGGAACTGAGGCGAGGAGAAATTTCTTCACCCAGTGGAATTCACTACCCCAGAAAGTAGTTGAGGCCAAAACGTTGTTTGATTTCAAGAAGAAATTAGATATAGCTCTTGGGGCTGAAGGGGTCAAGGGATATGGGGGGGGGGGGGAAAGAGGGGGAATCAGCATTTTGAATTTGATGATCATCCATGATCATAATGAATGGCGGAGCAGGATCGAAGGGCCAAATGGCCTACTCCTGCTTCTAGTTTTATGTTTGTGTAATCCCGCCATCTAATTTCCATCTCGAGACTGTCAGAAGGTGGGAAGGCAGGGGTCTAGGCTGTAAGTGACCTGCAGGCAGGCCTCCAGAAATGGAGGTGGGACAAGACGGAAATGGAGATGGGTCGTGTCATGAGCCAGGAGGTTAAAGGACCCCGCCTCTGCTCCCAAAGCATCTCAGTGTTCCCAATGTAAACAACACTCATTTATATATAATTCAGCCTTTGGACCATTTCAACACCCCCTCCTCACCCTTCTCCTCCATCCACACCTTCACCCATCACCACCCCCTCCTTCCCCCCACCACTTCCACCTTGCTGGAATTCACGAACAGAGTTCACAAGCCCTATTATAACAGTTGGAAACCATTGAATAGCCCATCAAACTCCGAGTAAACAAACCTTTAAACCTCCTGTGGAAACAAAGTCAGGCCCTTATGAAATAATTAGGTGGTTGAATTGCAGCCAAGAGACCATAAAACCCCTCAAGTAAATAACCAGATTTCAGAACTGCTCTGTCAACAGATGTCTAGACTGAATAAATAAAAGGGAAATACTAAGCAATTATACACAGTTATTATACCAGACTACCTTTTCAATAGTAAAATGTGTTCTACCTTTTTACCATCAAATGAACTTCTTAAAACTAATCTGAAGACTTTACCAACTTTTACTTGATAACTTGCCAGGTGACAGAACCAACAATCTAACAAACACATTGTTTAAAGGGGTGCTACATCTACCAATTTCCTGACTCAACTCAATGAACATTCAGGCTACAGAATTTAATCATGAACTGTAAAGGAGGCAAAACAATTTTAACTACCTTTTAAAACTTGGCCTCGCTTCCAATCCAAGGTACACACCTCTCAAGTCCATGAGAATTAAAAGAAAACTTGATCTGGGGCGGGCTGTTAGTGTGTCCACAATGTATTCAGTTGCCTCCTTAACAAGAGTGGCCAGCTTCTGGAAGGTGAAAATGGCAGAGTGCGGAAACGGAAGAGGGGGAGGTGGAGGTGCACATTTCTTTCCAATCCCGCCTCTATTTGGTCCCGAGCAGTGCTGCCAAAATCCAGCCCTTAATGTGTGTTTAACCAAATTCCTTAATCCAATATTTCAACCAATTTTACATGCTAATCTTTGCAAGTACAATTTTCAGAGCTGAGTTCTCGCTTTTCTGTTGCCCGGCACAAAATAGAGATGTCAAAAGTGTAAGGTTTCTCACCAACATTCCCGAGGCACATGTGTAGTCTTCCCTTTGTTAGTGTCGTCATTCCATGAGGCTTAACAGTGCCATGCTTTGTGATGTCAGAGAAGGCCATTGGTATATCTGGGGCATATTCTGTGCTTGTGACTGCCAGTTCATGGGAAACCTGGACTGCAGCGCGACCCTGGCGTAGCAAATACTGCAACAATAAAATGTTATTGTTAGCCTATTATACTTAATGTTGCAATAAAACACATACAAAAGAACCTTGATAGGATGAACAAACATATTGACCCAAGAGTTGAGGTGGGCAGTGACTAAACGGTGCAGACATTCATTACACTTACACTTTCCCACAACTTTTTTAGGCCTTTTGCACTGAAAATTGTGGCAATTAGATATCTGTTTCAGTGCATTGCCCTCTTCAGGTGATCTGGGACTTAACATAAGAACATAAGAAATAGGAGCAGGAGTAGGCCATCTAGCCCCTCGAGCCTGCCCCGCCATTCAATAAGATCATGGCTGATCTGAAGTGGATCAGTTCCACTTACCCGCCTGATCCCCATAACCCCTAATTCCCTTACCAATCAGGAATCCATCTATCCGTGATTTAAACATATTCAACGAGGTAGCCTCCACCACTTCAGTGGGCAGAGAATTCCAGAGATTCACCACCCTCTGAGAGAAGAAGTTCCTCCTCAACTCTGTCCTAAACTGACCCCCCTTTATTTTGAGGCTGTGCCCTCTAGTTCTAGTTTCCTTTCCAAGTGGAAAGATTCTCTCCACCTCTACCCTATCCAGCCCCTTCATTATCTTATAGGTCTCTATAAGATCCCCCCTCAGCCTTCTAAATTTCAACGAATACAAACCCAATCTGCTCAGTCTCTCCTCATAATCAACACCCCTCATCTCTGGTATCAACCTGGTGAACCTTCTCTGCACTCCCTCCAAGGCCAATATATCCTTCCGCAAATAAGGGGACCAATACTGCACACAGTATTCCAGCTGCGGCCTCACCAATGCCCTGTACAGATGCAGCAAGACATCTCTGCTTTTATATTCTTGGGTAAACTTGGGTAGACTTGGGTAAACACAGAAAACGACAGCATGGCTCTTCAACATGCGGCACGGTGGCACTGCTGTCTCACAGCGCCAGGAACCCAGGTTCAATTCCAGCCTCTGTTCACTGTGTGTGTGGAGTTTGCACGTTCTCCCCGCGTCTGTGTGGGTTTCCTCCGGGTGCTCCGGTTTCCTCCCAAAGTCGGAAAGATGGGCTGGTTAGGTGGATTGGCCATGATAAATTGACCCTTAGTGTCAGGGGATTAGCAGGTAAAGGTGTGGGGGTTGCAGGAATAGGGCCTGGGTGGGATTGTGATCGGTGCGGACTCGATGGGCCGAATGGCCTCCTTCTGCGCTGTAGGGATTCTATGATTCAACCAGATGCAATGGAGAATTCTGAATGAGTGGTGCAGAGTCTGAACCAGAACATTCAAGCTAGAATAGTTAATTCAATGTCGAATCAGGTACAGAAATGAAGGGAGGAAAAGAAAGAAAGTACAGAGGGAGACAGAAATAAAAATTTTTTTTTTTTAAACTCCAAAACGAATTAAAATCTGAAGGAGTGAGATGTCACACTTACAAAAGTTAACTTGCAGTGCCAGAGATGTTGCTTGGCAGTAATTAAGACTTATCACTGAATTAAAAATCCACTTACATGAGACTGGGCAAGTCCCAACTTTTTACAAAAGGCAAAATACTGCAGATGGTGGAATCCGAAACAAAAACAGAAAATGCTGGAAAATCTCAGCAGGTCTGACAGCATCTGTGAAGAGAGAATAGAGACAACGTTTCGAGTCTGGATGACCGCTGTGAAGAAGGGTCATTGGACTCGAAACGTTGTCTCTATTCTCTCTCTCCACAGATCCTGTCAGACCTACTGAGATTTTCCAGCATTTTCTGTTTTTGTCCTAGATTTTTATGGTGTGCTAAAGTGGGTATCATTTCGCTAAGTACTCTAACTTCACCTTTGTTTGAATAGTAAGTCTCTACTTAAGACATCAGTACAGAAGAGCTTCCGGTGGAATAGGGCAACTTGGACTGCAACTTCCAGATTTTCACATTTAATTGCCCTGTCTAATTTACTCTTTAATAATGGCTAGCATTGATAACCTCATCGATATTTTTACCGCAAAATCCCAGTGAACGTTAATTCTAAACTTTTAAGATTTCAAAAGCCCATCATCGAGGCAAATACTGTACAGAAAATAAACCACTTATTGTAAAAGCAACACCCTCAAGCATGTTTAAAAGTGCTTCCAATTAACAGTAGAACATAAGATTTATTTAGCTTTTAACTGAAGGAATATTTTAGCCATTAAGAGTGAATTAAATATGAATGTGCATTGTTGAAATCATCTTACAGCTCAAACCTAGTTTTTAGCATTAATAATTGAAAAAAAGTGAGTATGAAAAGCCAGATTGAAAGTAATTTTTCTAGAGCACACATGTTTAACAGAACTTGAGTGTTGCAGGAAAAAAAAAGACATGCCGAAGTTTTTTCACCTTGCACTTATCAGGACAGACTCACAGGAATACCAAATCTCAAAGGGAACAACAAATACACTGCATGGCAAGTGGAGTCTGTTTGGTAGAGGCATTGCCATAAAGAACGCACCAGGGAACAGTTAACTGACAAGCTTCTTTTTAAATTCAAACCAAACAGGTCGAATCTGATTAGTCAAGGCATTGACTGATTAGTCAAGGGAATGAACCACTCTCACTCCCCCCACCACCCAAGTCTTTTTTTTAGTTGAAAAAGGTGCAATGCTTGGACAAATTATTTCTGTTTGCAAATGATAGGGCCCTGTGTTTGAATATATATAGCTTTTAGCATGTCTTTTTATCAGCAGAATTTATTTTAGAATGGTAAGTCAATATATTTATTCCAGCAAAATAATTATTTGCACAAGTTATCTTTCTGCATTTGTTGCTTTCATCCAAAAAGTGCATTTAATTTGCCCACAGCTAGTGAAATGTCTTTAGGTTCACATGCCAAGGTAGCATTTCCTCAGTGGTACTGCTATAACAGCAGCGGTTAAAGGAAGGGTGAAGGCCGCGTGTTTGTGACCCCTGGATGCATTTCATATTGTAATAATGGGGTTAAATCACATCTTATTTTTGCCTTTTTAACACTGGATGCTCATGTCAGAAGACAACAAGAATCTGGCCTTGCCAAAAAAAGGCAAAACAGAATAAAAACCAAAATCTAAATGAAGAGAGAGAATAAGCTAGTTTTATTTTATTCATTTGTGGGACATGGACATCGCTGGCTGGCCAGCATTTATTGCCCATCCCTAGTTGCCCTTGAAGGGGCAGTTGAGAGTCAACCACATTGCTGTGGCTCTGGAGTCACATGTAGGCCAGACCGGGTAAGGGCAGCAGATTTCCTTCCCTAAAGGACATTAGTGAACCAGATGGGGTTTTTCCGATAATCGACAATGGTTTCAGGTCATCAGTAGATTCTTAATTCCAGATTGAATTCAAATTCCACCACCAGCCGTGGCAGGGTTCGAACCTGGGTCTCCAGAACATTAGTTGAGTTTCTGGATTAATAGTGTAGCGATAATACCACTAGGCCATCGCATTAGTGTCACATTAGAGTGGCAAATCTACATCTACACAAATCTAATGCAGATTCTGCTACTTTATTAGTTCTAATGTGTATTGTTTACCGAAGGCTACTTGTCTCTTTTAGTTGCTACATATGCAGACTAAAATCTGTCCAGTAAATTTCAGAATACATTTTCTGGTCAGTATTGGAACTGAATCCTAGCTCTATGGCTGGGAGCAATGACATTTGGAGTTCAACTGCCCAGTATGGTGAGCTCCCAAATTCTGCCCTGCCACTCTGGGAGCTTTGAAGCATTCTATCGATCTGCATGCACCAAGTCCTTTTAGATATCTCCGTTTCAAAGGCCAATACAACTGATAAAACAATTCTTTAAAAAGTGCAGATAGATTTATTTGTGCTAACATTAATCTACTAATACATGTGCTTTGGCAGCTGGTGCTGGAAATGTCCCTCCTAGGGCGGGATCTTCTGGCCGCGCACGCCCCAAAACGGGAAAATCCCACCAGAGGTTAACAGATCTTTGCATGGTCCGCGTCCCCGCCCGCTATGATTCCCGTGGGAGATGGGATGGTAGAATTCCCCCAAAGTCTTCAATATTGTTATTCTTATGTGCTCTACACACCCTAAACCTTGTTACATCTTCATGCTTTGCAAACATGATCCCCATCTCCACTAACCTAGTTTTTCCAGAACCTCCCAACTATGGACTCTTCATCACCTTCAGTCTTTTCTGCCTCCTAGATTTTTATAACCATAACTTGATATAATTTAACCACTGTTTCTGACCTGCATTGTTATCTCTTTCTAACCTTGGCGGTGCCTGTTGTGGGAAATGTACCACTGAGTCAGGCTTGAAGGTTTTAAGAATACAGTTTTATTTTAACGAAGCTTCGTGGAGAAAAGGCACTAACAAGCAGCAAACCTTCTCTCAATGAGACAACAGGAGCGGTCCATCTTTATACCCTTTACACAATAGATGGACCGGACATCTAGCCATTATCACATCGTTGTAATCAAGTAGGTGTTCGATCTTTAACACATCGTTACAGACAAATACAGACAGATACAGGTATAAGCATGTTAACATCACATTGTTCTATGAATGGATACATTTCCTACGTCAATGACCATCAATGGTTTTAGTTTCGGTCTATTCATATAATAATTTACAGTAATTGGTTTTCCTGCAGTTATGTATTCCCAATCCCACCTGTAGCTAATCTCGTTATCTACCCCTATTGTCCTTATCCTAAAGAGTGTCTCAAGCCCTGGTTGGCCTCCTGCCGGATTTGATTCCTGCATGTTTAACTTTGAATAGCTGTCTGTCCTTTATGTTTTAACCTCAGGTGGCTGTCTGTACTGAAAGTCAGTGCCTGTTTAATGTCTCTTTCCCAGGTAACTGTATATGTGCCAGGCAGCCATTTTGTGTGTACCCATCTGTATATTTTTCCCACTTCAGTGCCCTTTACTTTGGGCCTCAGACCTTCACTTTATCTAAATGTTAGGCACCAATGTAGATGTTTTAGAATAGAATAGAATCCCTAGATTTCAGGAGACCATTCGGCCCATCAAGCCTGCACCAACAATAATCCCGCCCAGGCCCTATCCCTATAACTCCACATATTATCGTGCTAATCCCCCTTACACTAATTTTAGGATAGGAAGTAATGTTCAGAATTAGCCAAATGTAGTCTGTTGCTATTTACATTAAGATAGTCATTTTTGAGGTCTTGGCATAACGACAAAGAATTGTTTAAAAGCCTTAACACGGAGCATTTCCAACTCTGAGGGTCTCACTATTGCTTGGGTTGTAACGTGGGAAAGTATTTTGAAGTAATCTGACACTCAACTGCTTCACCAACAAAATCAACTTGACTTACACATTGCCTTTGACCTTGTTCAGGTAGCATGCTTTGATAACCTTTACCTTTAGTTCCACGGCAGCAGTGCCAATCAGAAGCAAGGATTCTGCATTCCAAACATCAATCTGCAATGTCTGCATGGCCAGGTATTGCATAAACCAACGCTGTTCTCCTTCTTTCATGTTACTTGGCTCCACCATGAATTTCAGCTCCAACCCTGGAGAATCTACAGCAGATGGAAATGGGAATTATGCAGGTATAATAACTCGACGAGTCGGCTATAAAGGAACAGCGTTTTATTGCACCAAATAAAATAAAGCAAAAACCACAAGCCTGTGGTGAACACAAACAGGTCCCAACTGGGACAATGCGATAATGGACCCGCTCAGGGGCCTGCTTTATAAAGGGCTCAGTATACGAGATCCATTTGGTTGATTCATTACCAACCCCCAGGGAGCTCTTATTCAATGAGTCCCACAGGGAGGTCAATCAGTGATTCCCCATGCAAGTCCTGCGGGCTATCACAGAGGGCAAGGCTAAATTAATTCAATGAGACAATACTTGTGGAGACCAGAGGGGTGGATATTAGTGAAATTCATGCTGGTTACCCCCTGGTAAGCAGTTTGTATAATACCAACCTTTAAACCTTAACAAAACCAAAAGTGCTGATGTAAACTTCACGAAAAGTGAAGCGCCAGAATTCCTACCGGTGGCAAAAATCAAGTTACAGACCATAACCTTCTAGAAATCAAATCTGTAAAAGTGTTTCCTTTTGAGAATAAGGATAAACAGTTTTATCAAAAGAAACCTGGTGAAAATTTACACCGGAAATAATCATATAAAAATGGGAAGACAGAACTGTAATAAATTTCATTATTTTTAAAAGGAGTTGTTTTTCCACTGTAAGGACAGACCCTTAAAATGTACATCTCAGCTCTCCTGACTTTTACCGTCCGAGATATGAAACAGAACTTTGAAAATGCAATCAGGCCTCTCAATAACAACTATAAGCAGCACCCTCCACAAACATAATGTAACGTTAACTCCACGGAAGGGGTGGTGATTGGGGGCAGAAGAAAAGCCCTTTGAGCAACCTCGAGATCTCCCTCGTAAATTCCTCCCCAATTCTGAGCACGGCTGTGTTTCAATTTCCTTAGGAATGTAGTGTTAGAAATACTAAGGGAGGTTAGTAACCAATTTTACAGTTAAATCAGGAGGGGTTAAGTCCTAACGTAGAAAGTCGAGAACAAAACATTATGCGAGAGCTAGATGCCAACATGTCTGCATTGGTGCCTGGATAGATAAGGAGATGCTGACACTCAAGGTTGATCTAACCACACAAGTATGAGAAGTTTTGGGCAGCATGGTGGCACAGTCATAGAAATCATAGAAACCCTACAGTGCAGAAGGAGGCCATTCGGCCCATCGAGTCTGCACCGACCACAATCCCACCCAGGCCCTACCCCCCCACATATTTACCCGCTAATCCCTCTAACCTACGCATCTCAGGGGCAATTTTAACCTGGCCAATCAACCTAACCTGCACATCTTTGGACTGTGGGAGGAAACCGGAGCACCCGGAGGAAACCCACGCAAACACGAGGAGAATGTGCAAACTCCACACAGACAGTGACCCGAGCCGGGAATCGAACCCGGAACCCTGGAGCTGTGAAGCAGCAGTGCTAACCACTGTGCTACCGTGCCGCTCTGCTGCCTCACAGCGCCAGGGACCCGGGTTCAATTCCGGTCTTGGGTCACATTCTGTGTGGAGGTCGCACGTTCTCCCTGTGTCTGCGTGGATTTCCTCCAGGTGCTCTGGTTTCCTCCCACAGTCCAAAGGCGTGAGGGTTAGGTGGATTGGCCATGCTAAATTGCCCCTTAATGTCCCACAATGTGTACGTTAGGCGGATTAGCTGTGGTAAATGCGTGGAGTAATGGAGATAAGGCGGAGGAGAGAGCCAGGCTAAGATCCTCTATCAGAGAGTTGTTGCAGAGTCAATGAGCCGAATGGGCACTGTAGAGATTCTATGAAGTGTCAGAGGAGCTTTAAACACCTTGCACAATAAACTCAAAGCTCATAGCATGGAAATAGGCCATGCGGCCCAACTTGTCCATGCCGCCCAGTTTTTACCACTAAGCTAGTCCCAATTGCCTGTATTTGGTCCATATCCCTCTATACCCATCTTACCCATGTAACTATCTAAATGCTTTTTAAAAGACAAAATTGTACCCACCTCTGCTACTGCCTCTGGCAGCTTGTTCCAGGCACTCACCATCTTGTGTGTGAAAGAATTGCCCCTCTGGACCCTTTTGTATCTCTCCCCTCTCACCTTAAACCTGTGCCCTCTAGTTTTAGATTCCCCTACCTTTGGGAAAAGATGTTTACTATCTACTTGATCTATGTCCCTCATTATTTCATAGACCTCTATAAGATCACCCCTAAGCCTCCTACACTCCAAGAAAAAAGTCCCAGTCTATCCAGCCTCTCCTTATAACTTAAACCGTCAAGTCTCGTAGCACCCTAGTTAATCTTTTCTGCACTCTTTCTAGTTTAATAATATCCTTTCTATAATGTGACCAGAACTGTACACAGTATTCGAAGTGTGGCCTTACCAATGTCTTGTACAAATTCAACAAGACGTCCCAACTCCTGTATTCAATGTTCTGACCAATGAAATCAAGCATGCCCTGTCCACCCGTGACTGTCCACTATGCCACCAATCTTGGTGTCATCTGCAAATTTACTAACCATGCCTCCTAAATTCTCATCCAAATCATTCATATAAATAACAAATAACAGTGGACCCAGCACCGATCCCTGAGGCACATCGTTGGTTACAGGTCCCCAGTTTAAAAAACAATCCTCTACAACCACCCTCCGTCTTCTGTCGTCAAGCCAATTTTATATCCAATTGGCTACCTCACCCTGGATCCCGTGAGATTTAACCTTATGCATCAACCCACAATGTGGTATCGTGTCAAAGGCCTTGCAAAAGTCCATGTAGACAACATTGACTGCACTGCCCTCATCTACCTTCTTGGTTACCCCTTCAAAAAACACAATCAAATTTGTGAGATATGATTTTCCAATCACAAAGCCATGCTGACTGTCCCTAATCTGTCCTTGCATCTCTAAATGCCTGTAGATCCTGTCTCTCAGAATACCTTCTAACAACTTACCCACTACAGATGTTAGGCTCACTGGCTTCTGGTTCCCTGGTTTTTCCCTGCAGCCCTTCTTAAACAAAGGCACGACATTTGCTACCCTCCAATCTTCAGGCATCTCACTGTGGCTGGCGATGATTCAAATATTTCTGCTGGGAGAGCCGCAATTTCCCCCCTCGCCTCCCACAACGTCCTGGGATACATTTCCTCAGGTCCCAGAGATTTATCTACCTTGATGCATTTTAAGACTTCCAGCAACTCCTTCTCTGTAATATGTACATTCCTCAAGACATTGCTATTTATTTCCCCAAGTTCCCTAACATCCATTCCTTTCTCAATAGTAAATACCGATGAGAAATATTCATTTAGGATCTCACCCATCTCTTGTGGATCCACACATAGATGACCTTGTTGATCCTTAAGAGGCCCTACTCTCTCCCTAGTTACTCTTTTGCCCTTTATGTGTTTGTAGAACATGCATGAGAAGGGGAAGTTGTCTACAACTCCTGGCATATTTATATATTCCTCTTACATACTGCAGGTATACTTGCGTAATAACCTTACATAGCATTAGATACCCAAATGTATAAAGGCAAGCCACACTGTAGGGATTTAAAAGGGTTCCGAAGAGTCTACTGTGATTAGTCAGGTTTAACTCAGTTGGCTGGACGACTGGTTGGTGACACAGAGCAACGCCAACAGCATGGGTTCAATTCCCGTACCGGCTCAGGTTATTCATAAAGACCCCGGCTTCTCAGCTTTGTCCCTCACCTGAGGTGTAGTGACCTTCAGATTAAATCACCACCAGTCATCTGGAACTATGGCGACTTCACTTTTAAGCTATATTGTAAGTACATATTTTTGCACATTGTGACGTGACCAGTGTTGGCAAATTAAGCCAACTATGAAGACCAATCTCCATCAATTCTCAGATCTTTGCACTGGTCGTGCAAAAGAATAGTCCTATACCAAAATATACCCTTTGGTCTAATTGCTAAATCAAATTGGTATCTTAGAGACAAATTAGGCTAACAGTCATCTCATAATTTATATTTCTCATTATCAACAGAGGTGACAATGAAAATCTGTCTCTTTTCAATCAATGAAGGCACATGCTGCTAGATAAATGAGTTCAATTCACAAAATAAATTAAGCAAGTAATAAGTAATTCAATTAGCAAGGCATTTGCATCAATTCCTGTTAACCTGGTGGTTACAGTGTGGTACTCTCTACTACGGAAGGAGTGAAGACCGAAAGCGCAGATACATTTAAGGGTAAACTCGATAGGTACATGAGGAAGAGAGGAAATGATAGGGTTAGATCAGTGGTTCCCAAAGGGTGCAGCGCGCCACACTGGTGCGGCGAGAGAGGATGGCAAGTGTGGCGGGAAGATTCAAGGACAAATCAAAGAAACATTTAAACACGGTTTAAACAAGCATTGTTTTATACTGTATGTCCCATGACCATATTATAAAGTAGTTGTGTTCTATGTTATGAATCAAGCACTGCTAGGAGTTGTTTTTTTTTGTTTTTGAATGTATTTCTTATCAATAAAAAATTCGGTGTGGCGCGAGCAAATTTTTAATCCGAAAGTGCGGCCCAGTGAAAAAAGTTTGGGAACCACTGGTTTAGATGAAGAAGGGTAGGAGGAAGATCAGGTGAAGCATGAATCCCAGCATGGAGCTGTTCAAACAAATGACCTGCTCGTAGTGTGCTGTAAACATGTTGCAATACTCACTTAAATTACCAGTGCCATTTTTGTTTAGGGGCACAAGGATGAAAAGGCTAGACTTTTTCGAATTGCACATCTTCTCCAGTTTCAGCTGCTGTGTCGTCATCGGTGGAAAGCGGTAAAACTGAAAGGTAAAGTAGACTGACCTTGGCTGAAGACTACCCACAGGTACTCTGAAAGAAAAAACATTAAAGCAACTTACTGACAGTGCAGTACACTTTACTCAAATAGTTATCTCTTGCATGCGTCAGATGGACAAACTCCAATCGTTTTGCACCTTGGTGGCTAACGGGGCAGGTGCCAGCTGCTGAATGTAAAACTAAGTTACAGTGAGGTAAGTTATAAAAGACACCAATGGAAAGAGCAACCTCGTGTAATTGTGAATTCCCACTTTGAAATATTTTAAAATGTAGGCACACACATTCTCAAACAGGTAAAACACGAGGCGGTGCCACACAGCTCTACAACGGCCTCATTTCTGATTCATTACTGGATGTTGGCCTCACTAATAAGACCAATATTTGGCAGAGTTTGCTGATGTGAGCATCACAATCTTACACAAAAAGTCCTAGAGGCAGCAAAAATGTATGGATTCTAAGTGGACATGAGCAATAACCAGTCATTTGCCCCGGCCACGGTGTCTGTTGGAGATTTTACAATCTTTTCTCTGATTTCCCTAGGTTTAAAAAGTCAAGAAAAGGTGGAGGAAGACTTGTTTCACCAGGTTTACATCCCTTTTATGTCGCCCCTGACGTTTCTGGGACTTTGCCTCCAGGAGGGGATTGGCCGGGAGTAGGAGCAGGCCTACTGGAGTTTGCTAAGGATATGGGAGAGGGCATTCCCAGCTTCCCACTGATTTTCCTGGCTAAGCTCCGGCTGAAACTCGGTGCTATGGGCTGGTGGTGGTAATTCAGCCAACAGTCATCTTGCCTTCGGTGATGTGAGGCTGAAGACAGGGTGGTAAGCATGCCTTTTTTTTGGGGGACTGTCTTTCCTCACAAGGTCATTAGAAGCAATTGAAACCTTCCGACTATAGGTCCTTTGATTTGATTTATTATTGTCACATGTATTAGTACATAGTGAAAAGTATTGTTTCTTGCGCGCTATACAGACAGAGCATACCATTCATAAGGAAAGAAACGAGAGAGTGCAGAATGTAGAGTTACAGTTATAGCCAGGGTGTAGAGAAAGATCAGTTTAAGGCGAGGTAGGTGCATTCAAAAGTCTGATGGCAGCAGGGGAGAGTCGGTTGGCACATCCCGGTCGTGGTTTTTAAAGCTGACTAAATCCATTCATTTGAAAGCCATTGTTATTAAACTTCATGGTCTTTTGTCCTAGCGGCTGTGACCAGAAGGCGCCATGCTCCCTCTCGCTCCACACCAGTTCTGGAACATGAATTCCCCTCCTGGTGGCACAGTGGTTAGCACTGCTGCCTCACGGTGCCAAGGAACTGGACTCAATTCCCGGCTTGGGTCACTGTCTGTGTGGAGTTTGCACGGTCTCCGTGGATTTCCTCTGGGTGCTCTGGTTTCCTCCCACAGTCCAAAGATGTGCGGGTTAGGTGGATTGGCCGTGCTAAATTGCCCCTTAGTGTCAGAGGGGCTAGCTGGGTAAATGCATGGGATTATGAGGATAGGGCTTGGATGGGATTGTAGTCAGTGCAGATTCGATGAGCCAAATGGCCTCCTTCTGCACTGTAGAATTCAATGATAATGCCTCAACTCAAGTTGTGGTAAATTTTAATGCAACTGAATCTACATATAATGATAATTGAATAGGATACCTCATAGAAGAGAATCATCGAATCCCTACAGTGCAGAAGCAGGCCATTCAGCCCATTGAGTCTGCACTGACTCTGACAGAGCATTCCACCCAGGCCTTATACCCGTAATACCACGTATTTACCATAGAAATCATAGAAACCCTACAGTGCAGAAGGAGGCCATTCGGCCCATCGAGTCTGCACCGACCACAATCCCACCCAGGCCCTATCCCCACATATTTACCCGCTAATCCTGCTAACCTACGCATCTGAGGACTCTAAGGGGCAATTTTTAACCTGGCCAATCAACCTAACCCGCACATCTTTGGACTGTGGGAGGAAACCGGAGCACCCGGAGGAAACCCACGCAGACACGAGGAGAATGTGCAAACTCCACACAGACAGTGATCCGAGCCAGGAATCGAACCCGGGACCCTGGAGCTGTGAAGCAGCAGTGCTAACCACTGTGCTACCCTGCTCTTCCCCCTAATCTTTAGACACTAAGGGGCAATTTTGCATGGCCGATCCATCTAACCTGCACATCTTTGGACTGTGTGAGGAAACCAGAGCACCTGGAGGAAACCCACACAGACATGGGGAGAGCGTGCAAACTCCACACGGACAGTTACCCAAAGCCAGAATTGACCCCGGATCCCTGGCACTGAGAGGCACCACTGTGCCGCCCTATGTAAATCTCATTTAGAATTGAGGTAAATCCCACAACTACAACAAGGAAAGTGATCAAAAGCACTCATAACAAACGATACCCTTTGAATTTGATTGATGAAACATGCTCCAGGAATCAACTGTTTGAAAGAACAGAGACCACATCTAAATCTGTCAAAACATCAGGTATCAAAAAAGCTTTTGTTCAGTGACAACTACCCATGTGACACCAGAATGCTCAGTTAACACACAAAAAGAAAAACAGTGCAATAGATTTGATCTTTTGAGCCTTTCGTTGAAGTTTTTATGAGCTTTGCTGTCAAAAGCTGAGTAATTCAAAACCCAAAACTCTGACTGGCCGCCCGAAGGACAAGTGCTGAAATCATTTCCATGCTTCATTGACCAATTTAATATATCCTGCAATCTGCAAAGCCAATCTCTGAGAATAATAACTGGACTGTTGCAGATTCTTGCTAACTCCATGAACCTTTAAAAATGTTGGGTGAAACCCAGATGCCAAAGGCCCCCATTTCTGACAGATTCAATATTTGTCAGCAGCTGGAAAGGAGGGGGACAGATTCACACGAGGGAAACCAGAATTCAGCAGAGACACTTGAACTTGGCGCTGAGTTCAAACAGACTCCATTTTCTCTGTTGCAGTGTGGGAGTCATGAACAAATGGAGTAGGTGCAAATGCTCTTGAAGGCTGGATAAGGTCTGCTTAAGTGTCATGATCAGAAGTTATTTTTTAATACTCCATTCTTTAAACATGAAAAAACACCTTTTCTGGCAATGCTCCTTCCAAACTATATATCTCCTCGTCTCTTACCATTAAAGATTGACTTGATCCCTTTTCTCATATGTACGTTTATGCATGTGTTTCCTTTATAACCTGAGGCAAACTGCCCTTACTATCTCCAACGAGACCTTCTTTGCCTTAACCACCTGCTGATTTCTCCTTTCCCAGGTTTCTATTCTTCTCAGATTGAAATTGATGTTGAAAACCAAACCTTGATTGATGAACTAATACAAAATCATCTGCCATTTCTGCTGCTCATCTCACAGTTTTAACCCTTTACTCTTCCTCGTGTGTTCTCACTACTGCGGGAAGTGAATATTAAATTCCTACAAAATAATCGTTTCACTAAGAGCGTCATATCTCTGGTTTATTTTCAATGTTCTTATCCACCTATCAAAGTTACTATGGTTTAATTCTTTAAAAATTCTATACATCTTTGACCTGGTTCTTTCCTTAGATTTCTAAATGTTTATCTGCAGACTTCTGGCACTAGTTAATATGCACTTAAGGTGGCTTTTGTCACCTCATCATAATCCCTAGATACCGCCTCTGATAGTGATGCAAACACTTCACTAGCTCTACCTACCAACTTTGTTTGAACCAACAATACCTATATGGTCTGTGGCTATTTTAATTGTTTAGTTACTTTCTCAAATGAAATGAAAAAGGCTTCTACATCCTTCTCATCAAACCTCGATAGTGCTCGAATAAATTTAAACATATCCCCACTAGGCTTTTGACTTAGGGGCCTACGTCTTTCCCACCACTTTCTTCATCACTTTTCTCAACTACCACCTTTGCCTCCACCATTTTAAGTTGATGTTCTCTTCAGTTTCTGACGTTCAAATGCTCACTCTCTTTCCTTTGCTTCTAATTCAAGCTGTCTCATTTCTTTAGTTTGCTGTTTCGTTTGTAATTGAATTCTAGAAACCCCACCTTAAACATAAAATATATCAAAATAGCACAGCATCATCATGCCTGCCAGCGATGCCCATATCCCAGACAAAATGGAAACATTTCTATAGTTTTGAATGTATAATGGCAGTTTCTCCATTGAGAAAGGTTCTGTAATGCAGGTCAACATTTACACAATGATGGTCAATGTAATAGTGAACTTACCTTTGCAGAACAGATATCCTTTGTTCAATCACTGCATTAAAAATGCATCTACATTACTATACAGCATCTACTGGTGACATTCAAAGATGTCAAAATAATTCACACTTACCTTGCAAAATGTTCCCAACTCCTCAGCAGGTACTGAACTTAGAATCATAGATCCCTACAGTGCAGAAGGAGGTCATCTGACCCATTGAGCTTGCACCAACGACAATCCCACCCAGGCCCTGTCTCCTCAGCCCCATGTATTTACCCTGCCAATCACCCTGACCCTAAGGGACAATTTAATATGGCCAATCAACCTAACCCACACATTTTTTTCTGTGGGAGGAAATCCACGCAGACACAGGGAGAACGTGCACACAGACAGTCACCCAAGGCCGGAATTAAACCCAGGTCCCTGACACAGTGAGGCAGTGCTTTTTTGGGGAGCGGGGCAACTATCAAATCTGCACCAGCGCACAAAAATAGCACGGGAAAGGAAATTTGAATTTCCTATGGTTCTTACAGTAGTGACTCTGACCTCAGAAGTGCTGCATGCACAATTTGCACCCAAGGCCTTGATGAATCACGGAAAGGCTGTACAAAAATGGCATGGGTTCCAGAAGGCAGAGAGAATTGTTTTTCCAGTAAAAAATAAGTTCAGCATTTCACAACCAGAGACAAAAATCCCTGAGAGGACAGTTAGGGTCTTGGATTAATGCCTCATGCTACCTCAGGACAGTCCAATGCACCCCCAGTAAGCACTGAGTGTTAGCCTAGACTGCGTGCTTAATTCATTTGACTCTCTGACTCAGGGGTGAGATGCTCATGCTGGCAGAGTGAAATCTAACAAACACTTACTCTTAAATTATGGCAATTTAATGTTTCATTGTGACCAAGTTAAAGAAAATTATTTGTTGCTAACTGCTTTCACACTGCTCAATAAAGCACAAACGATTTCAATAATTGAAGAAACCAGTGTTTAAGATGATTTATGGTTCATTTAAGTGCCAGCTTCAAATGCTGATTACTGGACTGAATTATTGAATCAATTTGTCTACTAAGTACCACTGAGTAACAAGCAAACAGTTTTTTTGTGGGAGAATACATTATTGTCACTTTAACAGGGAGGGCTATGTTAGTTATTGACACAATTGCATCTGATCAATTCATTGTAGATTGGCGAGGGTTTTTATTTCTTAACTGTGGATTAATGATAAATTAAGAAAGTAATGCTACCTTCTCCATGAATACCCTGTGATTGGAGTTAATGTTTTGGTCTCGCTTTGCTGTTTTGTTCTGAGTTAGAGCTCAAAGTTGGGGAAGTGGTTTCTCAATGGTGAAACAGGCCATGTGAACTTGGACTATGTGATCCCTTGAGAAGACAATAAGTTTTGATACCACATATAAATATAAATATATATATATACATATATATATATATATATATATATATGTTTGTTGGGCACAAACGGTATTAACCCAACTAATTCTCACTTTGAATTTTTGAGCACTCTAAGTAGAGAACCCAGCGATGCCTCTAAAAATTGATCGAGTCTCCTCGTTAATTTTGCTCCAGTGTCTATGGGCGGAATTTCCCTATGTTATAACAGTGACTGCACTTCAGAAATGCTGCATTTGTCACAAGCTTGGTAGTGACCCTGCTGCCAACTAAAACCCAAGTGCCATTCGGCCCATCGATTCTGCCCCGACCACAATCCCACCCAGGCCCTATCCCCATAACCCCATGCATTTACCCTAGCTAGTCCCCTTGACACTAAGGAGCAATTTAGCATGGCCAATCCACCTAACGCACATCTTTGGACTGTGGGAGGAAACCGGAGCACCCGGAGGAAACCCACGCAGACACAGGGAGAATGTGCAAATTCCACACAGACAGTGACCCAAGCCAGGAATCGAACCTGGGTTCCTGGCACTGTGAGGCAGTAGTGCTAGTCACTGTGCTACCATGCTGCCTCATCCCATCACCACTGGCATTAACCCAGTGATGGGCAGGCGACTTGCCACATGAGAAGCATGATTGAAAAAAACATGTAGGGTTGTTGTGTGATCCTTGGGGGAGGCGGCATGGGGGTGCCAGCAGATGGTGGGGAAGGTCTGATTGTTTTGATTTGATTTATTATTGTCACATGTATTGACATACAGTGAAAAGTATTGTTTCTTGCGCGCTGTACAGACAAAGCATATCGTTCATAGAGAAGGAAAGGAGAGACTGCAGAATGTAGTCATAGCTAGGGTGTGGAGAAAGATCAACTTAATGCGAAGTAGGTCCATTCAAAGTCTGATGGCAGCAGGAAAGAAGCTGTTCTTGAGTTGGTTGGTACGTGACCTCAAACCTTTGTATCTTTTTCCCAATGGAAGAAGGTGGAAGAGAGAATGTCCGGGCTGCATGGCATCCTTAATTATGCTGGCTGATTTACCGAGGCAGTGGGAAGTGTAGACAGAGTCAATGGATGGGAGGCTGGTTTGCGTGATGAATTGGGCTTCATTCATGACCCTTTGTAGTTTTTTGCGGTCTTGGACAGTACAGGAGCCATACCAAGCTGTGATACAACCACAAAGAATGCTTTCTGTGGTACATCTGTAAAAGTTGGTGAGAGTCGTAGCAGACACGCCAAATTTCCTTAGCCCCCTGAGAGATAGAAGCGTTGGTGGGCTTTCTCAACTATAGTGTCAATGTGGAGGGACCAGGACAGGTTGTTGGTGATCTGGACACCTAGAAACTTGAAGCTCTCGACCATTTCCACTTCATCCCTGTTGATGTAGACAGGGGCATGTTCTCCACTACGCTTCCTGAAGTCGATGACTATCTCCTTCATTTCACTGACATTGAGGGAGAGATTATTGTCGTTGCACTAGTTCATCAGATTCTCTATCTCTTTCCTGTCCTCCGTCCCACCATTGTTTGATATCCGACCCACCACGGTGGTGCCATCAGCAAACTTGAAAATCGAGTTGGTGGGGAATTTGGCCACACAGTCAACAGGTGTATAAGGAGTATCATAAGGGGCTGAGGACACAGCCTTGTGGGGCTTCGGTGTTGAGGATGATTGTGGAGTAGGTGTTGCCTACCCTTACTGATTGTGGTCTGTGGGTTAGGAATCCAATCACATAGGGAGGAGTCGAGTCCCAGGCCACGGAGTTTGGGGAGTTTTGTAGGAATAATGGTGTTGAAGGCTGAGCTGTAGTCAATAAATAGGAGTCTGACTTAGGTGTCTTTGGTATCCAGGTGCTCTAGGGTTGAGCATAGGGCCAGGGATATGGCGTCTGCTGTGGACCTGTTGCAGCGGTAGGCAAACTGCCGTGGATCCAGGCAATCTGGAATTGATTTGTGCTATGACTAACCTATCAAAGCACTTCATAATGATGGATGTCAGAGCCACTAGCCGATAATCATTAAGGCACATGAGAGCTGAGAGTCAACGCTCCGCCTTTTCTGCCGACCCCCTTCTCCGCAATCCCTACCCCATGATCCCCCTGTCCTCCCACCATATCTCACCTTTGATCTGGGATCCAATAATGATCCTGATCCTTGGTTGTGTGTCATACTAACAGTGGCCACCGCCTCCCTGATGGTGCTATCATCCAATTGAGCTGCTAGTCCACTGGGTCGGACTTCCACTCACAGGGTCCTTGATGCCTGGGAAGGCCTGCTGTTGTCCAGTTAAATGCATGAGCGCCATTTAATTTGGTGGGCCTTTCCTAACGGAGGTGACATGCTGGGCTCTCACCAGCTCTCCAGCAATCGGTCGAGACACTATCACCTCACAACAGTGAACGAGAGCAATACATTTCCAAACTCAGATGATGTGTGATTTAAATTGGAGCTCAGAGGTGATGGCATTCCCATGGACTTTTTGCCCTTGTCCATCTAGGCTGTAATGTCACAGTTTTGGAAGATACTGACAAAGGAGCCTTGGTGAGATGTTGCAGTGCATCTTGTAGATGGTACACACTGCTGCCACTGTGCATCGGTGATGCATGGAGTAAATGTTTAAGGCGATGAATGGGGTGCCACTCAAGTGGGCTGCTTTGATCTGGATCGTGTTGAGCTTCCTTAGCATTGTTGGAGCTGCACTCACCCAGGTAAGCAGAGTGTGTTCCACCACACACCTGACCGGAGTTTGTAGATGGTTGCCATGACTCACCTGATGAAGGAGCAGTGCTCTGAAAGCTCGTGCTACCAAATAAACCTGTTGGACTTTAACCTGGTGTTGTGAGACTACTTACTTTGTAGATGGTTAACAGGCTTTGAGGAGTCAGAGTTACTCGCTGAAGAATTTGCAGCCTCTGACTTGATTTCGTAGTCACTGTACTTATGTGGCTAATCCAATTGAGTTTCTGATTAGTGGCAACCCCCAGAATTTTGATGGCGGGGATTCAGTGATGGTAATGCTGTTGAATATCAAGGAGAGATGGTAAGATTCTCTCTCTTGAAGACAGGCATTGCCTGGCGCTTGTGGAATACAAATGTTACTTGTCATTTGTCAGTCCAAGCCTGGATATTATTACCCAAGTCTTGATGAATGCAGGTACAGGCAGCTTCACCATCTGAGGAGTTGTGAATGGTACTGAACGCTTCCATAATCAGTGAACACCCTCACTTCTAACCTTACAGAGGGAAGGCTATTGATGAAGCAGCTGAAGATGCTTGCATCTAGGACATTATCCTGAGGAACTCCTGCAGTGATGTCCTGGGGCTGAGATGCTTATCCTCCAACAACCACAACCATTGTCTTTTGTGCTGGTGATTTTTCTATAAATATTGAATAGAGGAAATGTTGCTATAAATACTAAATAGAAGAAATATTCATAAGCTGCTGCATATAGTGACCATAACAATACCTCTCGGCAATCATGGTGGTGAATCCACATCGTACTGCTCCATAGCCCAGGTTATTGCTACAGCTCTTTATTTAAAGTTAAAAATCATTCATGCTGTGCATCATCCTTTGACTCTCTCTCTCTCGCCTCCATCAGGTTTAAGGTCAGCTACTTTGGCAAATGCAACAGTCAACCTAATTTGGCTGCTTATCAGCTGTGATAACACATCCCTGCAGTTGTATTAGCAAATCCTGCCAGAGGGTGCTTTAGGGCTTAAATTGATGTTCCACTTCTCGGTTTCAGGTCTCCTTCATGTGTCATAGATTTAGCCTTCGAGGGACACTCTGAATTGAGTCATTTGTGCCTGTAAGAATATTAAATTGAAATGTCTCGGGGTGGATAGCTACTGCTTGGCTTCTCAGCTCCCCGCTGGCTCCATTTATTTTCGCCAACGTGCTGTAATTCTAAGTTTCAAACGTGCGATTGTGGAAAATAGAAGCATAAGAAATAGAAGCATGAATAGGCCAATCGGCCCCTCAAGCCTGCTCTGTCATGCAATAGGATCATGGCTCATCTGAGGTCTCAATTCCACTTGCTTGCCTGTCCGCCCAAAGCCCTCATCTCCCTCGTCAATCAAACATTTGTCCAACTCAGCCTTGAATATGACCCATAAATGACCCATGGATATGACCCAGCCTCCAATGCTCTAGGGTAGAGAATTCCAAACACTAGCGACCCTCTGAGAAGACATTCTTCCTCACCTCACTCTTAAATGGGAGACCTGTGTGGAGTTTGCACATTCTCCTCGTGTCTGCGTGGGTTTCCTCCGGGTGCTCCGGTTTCCTCCCATAGTCCAAAGATGTGCGGGTTAGGTTGATTGGCTCGGTTAAAGAAATTGCCCCTTAGAGTCCTGGGATGCGTAGGTTAGAGGGATTAGTGGGTAAAATATGTGGGGGTAGGGCCTGGGTGGGATTGTGGTCGGTGCAGATTCGATGGGCCGAATGGCCTCCTTCTGCACTGTAGGGTTTCTATGATAATTTCTATGACCCCTTATTTTTAAACTGTGCTCCCTATTTCTCGAAACCCGCCCCCCTCAGGAGAGGAAACATCCTCAGAGCAACCACTCTCTGTTTTGAACAGCAGGCATCAACTTGACAATATTTAAGATGGAGATAGATAGGTTCTTGATCGGTAAGGGGATCAAAGGTTACAGGGAAAAGGCGGGAGGATGAGGTTGAGAAACATATCAGCCACAGTCGAATGGCGGAGTAGAATCAATAGGCCAAATGGTCCAATTCTGCTCCTGTGTCTTAAGGCCTAATCAAACCGGTAGACTGGTGTATGTCTGACTGATGCCTAGCAACCACTTACCATGGATGTCCAGCAGAGAGCTCAAGTTTGGCATTCACTGTCACAAACCTTTTCCCAACGCCTGCGGTCACCATCTTTGTTCCCAGGCCTGAACAATTTTACTAGGCCCAAGTGTTTTAGTTTTTGTGGGAGATTACTAAAATGCACTTACCCATATCCTGAGTTGCAACCCGTATTTCTAAATCACTACAAAGTAACATGTTTTCTTTCTGGCCACTTGTGGAGAATTTTGGTAATGAAGTGTTAAGAAGGCAATTTAAGACTGAAACATTCAGCAACTCCTGATGTGTTCCTCACAGAAAAATTGCTAAGGGTTGTTTTGTAGTTGTCGACAGCCAATGAAATGTTAGATCACGAGAAATGATCACC
Organism: Mustelus asterias; assembly: GCF_964213995.1. Lineage (NCBI taxonomy): Eukaryota > Metazoa > Chordata > Chondrichthyes > Carcharhiniformes > Triakidae > Mustelus > Mustelus asterias. Next base: position 36,319,782 of record NC_135822.1, read on the forward strand.
GCAGCATTGCTACCGAGCAGTAAGGAATACAATACTGCTACTGTTCAGCTGGAAATCAAAATAGTCAATGGCATTTTGCTTCTGAAAATGACCTGACACATACTATATTCGCTACCTGTCTTAGAACAAGGGCCCTTCTATCCAATAGAGTACCAGCCACCCTATCCTGTAATACCTCTATTCAGTGGGCTAAACACCCCATCATAATAATGGGCTGTGCCCTTCTGGAGGTTGCAACTACTTTGGATGGGAATTAGACAGAGAAAATAATCTCCACAGTGTGTTCCGCCTTTGAAGCTAAGAAGAACTTGCATTTATGGAACACTTCTCACTTCCTCAGAACATTCCAAAGCATTTTACAGCCAATGATTTACTTTTAAAATATAGTCACTGATGTAATCCAGAAAACAGAGGGTGGTGAACCTGTGGAATTCTCTAACACAGAAAGCTGCGGAGGCCAAGTCACTGAATATAGTTAAGGAGGAAAGAGATAGATTTCTAGACTCTGAAGGTGTCAAGGGGTATGGGGAGAATGCGCAGCATGGCGCTGAGATAATGGATCAGCCATAATCATGTTGGATGGCGGAACGGGCTCAATGGGCTGAATGACAGCTCACAGCGCCAGGGTTCAACTCTGGCCTCAGGTCACTGTGTGGAGTTTGCACGTTCTGCCCGTGTCTGCGTGGGTTTCCTCCGGGTGCTCCGGTTTCCTCCCACACTCCAAAGATGTGCGGGTTAGGTGGATTGGCCATGATAAATTGCCCCTGAGTGTAAGGGGGATTAGGAGGGTAAATATGTGGGGTTACGGGGATGGAACCTGGGTGGGATTGTTGTCGGTGCAGGCTCGATGGGTCAAACGGCCTCCTTCTGCACTGTAGAGTCTATGACCTACTTGTGCTCCTATTTTCTATGTTTCTAGAGACAGAGGTGGAGTTCGACAGTGCACCTCAGTCCCATCCCCCCCGGTCACCTCAGATAATGAGGCAGAGCAACCATTTGATGAAAACCCTTCAATGCATTCACCCGAACCCTCCATCAGTGCACAGACATGCAGCTCAGTGGATCTAGTTCCAGACTAGGTTCAGTGTCACTATCTGGTGATCACTCACAGACATCTGTCCAAGCGGAGACAGTGACAGCTGAGGTCCATGGCGCTCGGAGGACCGCTGGAACCCAGACTCCAGCAGAACCTGAATCTAAGGACAAGCCTCTGGAATCGGCCAGGAGAAAATGTTGGAGATGCAAAAACAGGCAGGGGAAAATCAGGCAGAGATGCCAGGTGCCGTCACCAGACTGAATGGAACATTCAGTGCACATCAAAGTCTCCATGGGAAGAGTGATGGCAACCTTGCTGGTGGCTAACATGGCCCGCACAGCACCAGGAGAGTCTCTCTAATATTCCCCACACAGTGTGGCCTCAACTACAGGACAGTCACTCCGATATTACCCAGACAGTGTGGCCCACACAGCACCAGGACAGTCTCTCCAATATTCCCCACACAGTGTGGTCTGCATGGTTTCAGGACTGTCGCCTCAATATTACCCAGACAATGTGGCCCCAGGGCAGGACAGTCTCTTTAATAAGTCCCAGTGAACATGGCCTCTCTTGTAAATCAACACACGCCAGCTACTCAAGATAATGGACAGCTAAGAGTGCAGACATTCCATTCCTCCTTACCTGCTGAAAGCCAGAAATTGCAGAATAATCTCATTGCATTGAAGATTATCTGATTTTTCCCTCTGCAGATTAAAGTTTGAAAGTTCATCAGGGTCAATCACTGTGGCCAGTTCATTGTTATCATCCAGGATCTCAGGGAAGCCAACACCATGCATCTGCGCTAAAGCTGCTCTCGAAATCACAGAGGTAGTCCTAGGGACCAAACACAACAATCGTTAAGAACAAAGATAGCTGCTTTTCAGGCAATGTTAGGAGGGATACTTTTTGTTCACCAGCACTCGGTTTAAATTCATCCCAGCCAGATAAGCAGAGTTCTCCTTTTCAGCATCCTCAGTGCAATTAGTCCAAGGATAAACAAACTCAGAGCCGAAAATTCCGAAAAGTGACAGTTACCATCAGACTAAAGTAAAGTTTATTTATCAGTGTCACAAGGAGGCTTACATTAACACTGCAATGAGGTTACTGTGAAAATTTCCTTGGAGCCTGTTCGGGTACGCGGGCGGTACACAAGCGGCACAGTGGCTAGCACTGCTGCCTCACAGTGCCAGGGACCTGGGTTCAATTCCCAGCTTGGGTCTGTCTGTGCGTGGGTTTCCTCCCACAGTCCAAAAATGTGCAGGTTAGGTTGATTGGCCATGGTAATTTGTCCCTTAGTGTCCTGGGATGTGTAGGTTAGAGGGATTAGTGGGGTAAATGTGGGGATAGGGCCTGGGGTGGGATTGTTGTCGGTGCAGACTCGATGGGCTGAATGGCCTCCTTCTGCACTGTAAGGTTTCTATGATTCTATGATACACTGAGGGAGAATTTAGCATGGTCAATGCACCTAACCAGCACGTCTTTCGCACTGTGGGAGGAAATCGGAGCACCCGGAGGGAACCCACGCAGACACGGGGAGAACGTGCAAACTCTGCATAGACAGTGACCCAAGCCGGGAATCGAACCCAGGTCCCTGGCGCTGTGAGGCAGCAGTGCCACTCTGCTCCTACTTTTTGGACCTTGCACCGGAGCTCTGCATTCCTGACAAGGAGTGCCGAACTAAGCCTGTTCTGGGAGTCCTTCCTCAGCGCAGAGACTCACGCCCCTATTTCTAGCACTTCCCACCATGTTCTGGGATGTCTTCATTCACTAAAACAGTGGAAAGCTTTGGGACATTTAAACAGCGTTTCACTGAGTTCGTGAATGAGTGTGAGTGAGGTAAGGGTGCCAGCTGGGTAGGTTGACAGGGTGGGTGAGGTGATAAGGTGATGAGATCAGGTGGTTGGGATGGGGGCAGGTGGAGTTGGAGGGTGGGGGGTGGGGGGGGGGGCGGTGAGTGTCTTTTGGAAGTACATTCTGAAGAAGGTCGCACATTTGTTAGACCCTGTGGGAATTCTGAAACAGGGCTTGCTACTCTGTACCCACTACACTGCATTAAAATTCTTCAGCGTCTGTATCGCCTGCTAATTTTCAATGGGATCTTTAAGCTCAGCTGCTTTGCAGCAGCTAGTGCCGTAATAAAGGGACAAACAGAAATAGAAAGTCATAGAGGTTTACAGCATGGAAACAGGCCCTTCGGCTCAACCTGTCCATGCCACCCTTTTTTTTAAAACCCCTAAACTAGTCCCAATTGCCCGTGTTTGGCCCATATCCCTCTATACCCATCTTACTCATGTAACTGTCTAAACGCTTTTTAAAAGACAAAATTTACCCGCCTCTATTACTACCTCTGGCAGCTTGTTCCAGACACTCACCACCCTCTGTGTGAAAAAATTGCCCCTCTGGACACTTTTGTATCTCTCCTCTCTCACCTTAAACCTATGCCCTGTAGTTTTAGACTCCCCTACCTCTGGGAAAAGATATTGACGATCTAGCTGATCTATGCCCCTCATTATTTTATAGACCTCTATAAGATCAACCCTCAGCCTCCTACGCTCCAGAGAAAAAAGTCCCAGTCTATCCAGCCTCTCCGTATAACTCAAAGAAAACTCTGGAAATGCTCAGAAGGTCTGGCAGCACCTGTGGAGGCAGAACACCTCAGCGGAGTATCGATTCTGGCCGGGGGAGATTCGGACAGCACAACATGTCCCCAGCCCCAGAGTAAAAGTACAAATGAAAGCAGAGCGAAGGAGCACACGGCCCTTTGTTTAGAGTAAAGTAAAAGCAAAAATACTGCGGACGCTGGAATCTAAACCTGAAACACAAAATGCTGGAAAATCTCAGCAGGTCTGATAACATCTGTGGAGAGAGAATAGAGCCAACGTTTCGGGTCTGGAAGCAGGTTCAGAGCAGAGTCATGCAGACTTGAGTCGGAGGGTCAGGGGAGAGTAGGAGGGTCCAGAGGAGAGCCGGAGGGTCCGGGGGAGAGCGGGAGGGTCCGGGGAGAGCCGGAGGGCCCGGGGAGAGCCGGAGGGCCCGGGGGGAGCCGGAGGGCCCGGGGGAGAGCCGGAGGGCCCGGGGGAGAGCCGGAGGGTCCGGGGGAGAGCCGGAGGGCCCGGGGAGAGCCGGAGGGCCCAGGGAGAGCCAGAGGGCCCAGGGAGAGCCAGAGGGCCCAGGGAGAGCCAGAGGGCCCAGGGAGAGCCAGAGGGCCCAGGGAGAGCCAGAGGGCCCAGGGAGAGCCAGAGGGCCCAGGGAGAGCCAGAGGGCCCAGGGAGAGCCAGAGGGCCCAGGGAGAGCCAGAGGGCCCAGGGAGAGCCAGAGGGCCCAGGGAGAGCCAGAGGGCCCAGGGAGAGCCAGAGGGCCCAGGGAGAGCCAGAGGGCCCAGGGAGAGCCAGAGGGCCCAGGGAGAGCCAGAGGGCCCAGGGAGAGCCAGAGTTTCAGGGTGGGTGAGAGTCAGATCTTTATGTAATTGAGAAGAACCTCCCTGCCCTTCTCAACCCCTACAGCACAACTTCAAAATGCATATTCTCACATAAACTTACAGCCAACGCTGTCCCCACCTCCTTTCAGCTACTGCTCTGAATCCCGGCAGCTGCTAATGTCCAGTCGCCTCGCTGAAGATCAGTAAAACTACTCTGGATGAGTTCTTAATGAGTATTAACACTGTATTAATAAGAGAGGGCTGGCTCCAAAGCCCGCTGCCCCTGCCTTCAGGAAAACGGCAGGAGCAGAAACAGAAATCGCAGTCCCTAACACACTCCTCAGTGGCCATTGTTTCCACCATCCCATCTCCACTCCAGTCTCCTCGGGGCCAGGAAAATCCAGATCCAAGTCTCACATGAGGTGCCCAATTTTAACTCTTTGTAAGTGAATGGATTTTCCGGAACTACCCTTGGCAGGAATCACCACAGGCAGGATGGAAAATTGATGGTTCAGCCAAAGGTCCATTGACTTTGGGTGGGAATTTCAGTTGAAATCCTGCCCCTGTAGATCCCAGTAAATTGGTGGTGTTTTCAGGCCTTGTTTTTCCGATTGAGTCCAAGTTTTCTAAAACCATGGATATTCACATGACCTGTCATGCGTTCAGTATAAAAGCTAACATTACTTGTCAACTGTGTTCTCAAGAAATAATTGATGAGGAAATTATACATTTTATATACCTCTTTAAAGTGCTTGCCATTGATTGACCATTCAGTCATGGTCACAGTGGCACAGTGGTTAGCACTGCTGCCTCACAGCGCCAGGGACCTGGGTTCGATTCCTGGCTTGGGTCTCTGAGTGGAGTCTGTACGTTCTCCCCGTGTCTGCGTGGGTTTCCTCCAGGTGCTCTGGTTTCCTCCCACTGTCCATGGATTGGCCATGCTAAATTACCCCTTAGTGTCAGGGGGACTAGCTAGGATAAATGCATAGCATTATGGGGATAGGGCCTGGGTAGAATTGTAGTCAGTGCAGATTCGATGGGCCAAATAGCCTCCTTCTGCACAATAGGATATAGGATTCTAAAGACTTGATTTTGTGTTCATCGTCAAGAGAATACTCTGTATACAAATCTATTGTTCGCAAACATTGTAGAGATCTAATTCTCAAATTAATATAATATATATTGGGACAGATTAGTCATTTTGTTTCGCTGCATCACTGTGGTCTCAATTAATTCCTGAAAATCAAAATATATCAACAGGCTCTGAAATGAAATGGCGCTGCTTTCATTTTCAGAGACAAAATGGCATCAAAGCATCCAATATGGCAGGCTACATATACACACTCATTATGCCTCTGTCCGCCATATTGGTAAAGGCAGGGAAAGTGGTGTACAGCGCCTGCACCTTACACAAGTGCTGGGAACTTTGCATATAAAACAGCAGGACTATTTGATCCTCAGTTTGTGAAACAGGGCAACTACTTCCATGTAAATGTGATCCCTTCGACTGCAGTCTGCAGATTGCCAACAAAAGGATAAGTTAAAAAAACATATTTACCCGAGTGTGGAGTCAGGAGGTTCAGAAACTCTCAATCCACATTAAAACTACACAGGCAGATGCTGAACGCTGTTTGCCCTTCTCTTGATTGTCTCCCTCTCCCTCCTTCCTTCCGCCCATCCATCTGTCAGTCCCTCCTGGTCCCCTACCCAGGTGCCCTTGCTCCTGATTACTTTGCTCCCTCTCCCAGGTCCAAATGAAGGTCTCCGCTGGTATGAGGAAAAGATGAAGAAGAAACTGGAGAAGGTGAGGGTTTGGGATTGGACTTTGGCTTAGTAAATATATCAATACATTTCCCAGAAATGTCACTGGTTCTAACCCTGGTACAGTCATTGATGACACATCCTGGGTCACAGAAAAATTGGACAAACTCCTCAATGCACAGCTTGCAATCTTTGTGATTCACAATGTGCAGAAACACAAAGAGAGGCTATTCAGCCTGAATTCAAATACAATAACGCTCCTTCCATGCTGCAATTATTTTCCTGCTGGAAATAAAACATGTTCTCAGAGAGTGAGCATGTTTTAGGCGGCATAATAGCATGGTTCACAACAAATCTTTTACAGAGAAATAGGTATTCTCTTTCGAAGGCTCTGACAAAGGGTCCTCCTGACTCAAAACATTGGTTCTATTCTCATCCCCATAGGTGCTGTCAGACCTGCAGAGATTTTCCAGCATTTTCTGTTTTTGTTTCAGATTCCAGCATCCGCAGTATTTTGCTTTTATTCTCTTTCTATCTTTCTGTTTTTTGGCTCCTCTCCTTTGTCCCAACATGCAGCCCCCCCCCCCCCCCCCCCCCCACCCCCCACCCCGCCACACATGGTCATCAGTCCCTTGTTGGTCAGTTTTGCTCCCACTCTGCACTGACCTCTGTTCCCCTATTAACACATTCTGCTATCTTATTTTTTGCCACTATTAGCACTCTTCAGTCAGTTCTTAATGGCACCATTAACATTCCCCTTGTCTTGAGTCCATTAAGAAGTCTTACAACACCAGGTTAAAGTCCAGCAGGTTTATTTGGTATCACAAGTTTTTGGAGCACTACTCCTTCAGCAGGTGAGTGGAGAGTTGGGTTCACAAGCACAGCATATATATAGACAAAGGCACAATTGCAAGATAATGGTTGGAATGCGAGTCTTAACATGCTGCACAATGGCATGGACTGCATCTCTATGTCTTGAAAAATGATGAATTTTCAAAGAACTAAGAAAAGTACAGTACAGGGACAGGCCCTTTGACCCTCCAGGCCTGTGCCGATCATGATGCCCTAACTAAACTAAAAAAAACCTTCTGCCCATACTCAGTCCACATCCCTCTATTCCCTCCTTATTCATGTACCCATCCAGATGCCTCGTAACTGTTGATAATGTGCCTGCTTCCACTATCTCCTCTGGCAGCAATGTCTAACTAGCTTTGATAACTATATTATCGAGCTCTTCCTGATGGTTTTCCAAGGGATGTTATTTCCATGGTCTTTGAAGCTTGGGAATCATTGTATGCCATAGTTCAGTAAAGCATCTCCATCATTCAAGCACTCAATTCATTGCTGGCCAAATATGCATCCACCTCCTTTCAAAGAAGTTAAACGACACTGCATTAATTGCTGTTGATGGAAGTATGTGAAACACATCCACTACCGTGTCAGAAAATCACTTTTTCTAATCTCTAGTCTTGCTTTCACTGTCCAATTTGTATAGCCGATAACACGTGCACATTATTCATGTCCCTCAGGACTCTTGAAAGACCTGAATCACGACCCTAATCAATCTTTCCATTTGGTGCACTCAACATCCTGAGATCTTCTAGCCGTTTAATATTGCTGCACTTAACTGAGATTTGGACAGACCGGTGACTGAGATTCAGGGGGACCAGCATCTAAGAGCTGAGTGTCTCCACTTAATGTTGCTAAGTCCTTATTCTGGTGCAGGCCAGAAAATAAATTCTTCTTCGAGGAGTTTGAAATGATTAAAAGCGTTACAAGGGTACATCAAGAGAAACTGGTCCCTCAGGTGAGGGTGTCCAAAACACAGGGCTATAGCCTTAAAATGAGAATGAGCCCTTTGAGGAATCACTTCTGCATGACAAGGGTAGTGGAAAATCTGGAACCCTCTCCTCCCAACAGCTGATGGGGTTGGGAATGAGTTGCAAATTTCATATTTGGGATTGGTAGGTTTTGGGATTGGGAGGTTTTGGGATTTGGAGGTTTTGGGATTGGGAGGTTTTGGGATTGAGAAGTTTTTAATGGGCAGGGTTAGGTGGAACCAAGGTGGGTAAATGAAAGTAAGAAACAGATTGTCCGTGCTCTAACTGAATGGCAGAAGAGGTTTGCGGGGATGAACGGCCATTTCTAAGAGATGATGAGGCTGCAGCCCAGAAGGCAGAGTTAGCATCACCGGCAGCCTGGCCATGAGCTGCAGCCTCCTGAAATCAAAACTAAAACAGTCAGTAATTTGGCCTTCTTCTCGAATGCTCTGGAAAGCCATTAAAGTCCTTTTCGAGAGAAGGAGACACATTTTCAGGGATAAGGGTCAAACAGGAATTAGAATCTGAGTGGGCCGCGAGTGGAAATCGAGATTGAATCTGTCAGATAATGCTATTGCCCCCACCTTTTTATTCTGTATGCCAGAATGTTCCAGTGAATTGGGAGGATGCCTATTATGTTGCTGCACAGATTACATTATAAAATTCTCATCCATCTACACTCTAGTATAGCGGGATGCAAGGGACATCTGCGCATCACCAGGTTGCTTGAGGTATTGAAGGACTTAAAATTTATAAGAATTATTCACAGAATGATTGTTGACAGTAAGCTGTTTAGAAATTGGTGCGTGTATTTAAAATTTTAGAAAAATCCCCAACTGGTTCTGAAAGATTGTAGCCTAATTTTGTTTTGTTCATTTGTGGGACATGGGTGTCGCTGACTGGCCAGCATTTATTGCCCATCCCTAGTTGCCCGAGGGCAGTTGGCAGTCAACCACATTGCTGTGGGTCTGGAGTAGGCCAGACCAGGTGAGGCTGGAGATTGCCTTCCCTGAAAGACATTAGTGGACCAGATGGGTTTTTCCAACAAACAATGGTTTCATGGTCATGAGTAGATTCTTAATTCCAGATATTTCTTATCTAGATATTTCAAATTCTACCATCTGCCGTGGCAAGATTCAAACCCAGGACCCCAGAACATTTGCTGAGTTTCTGGATTAATAGTCTAGCGATAATACCACTAGGCCATCGCCTCCCTCGCCTTGGGCCAAGGGCAGTGGTGGGTCTATGGAATCGACAGAAGTATCATTTTTTCATCCAAAACTGTCTCCACTGGATAACTGGCCAAAAAATAACTCAAAAAAATGCTAGATGTGGTCTAACCTCACGGATGCCTGACCCAAGGCCCACTGTAACTTTTAATCAAATGCTCTTGAGATACATCCAAGAATGTGATTAGTCTTGTAAGTCGTGCTACCCTGGCTGGACACACTGAGCAAATGAAACAAAATGATTTGAGAGGCTAACATTTATGTAGCAATTTATCACTCAGAAAAAAATCTCTTCATATAGGAGTTACTTGGAATTGTACTAACTTCATATCATCACAATCAAATCCCTTTATAATGGACACTTCTTCATCAAGCACCACATTTCATGCTTCTTGCTCCACTCGAATTTAAATTATGCACATTAAAATTCATCTGCCATTAATTAACCCATCCACAGAACTAGTTTAAAGACCTTTGATTGCCATCAATCACTTCAACTCATCACCAGGTCACATAACATAGTACCAGCAGTCAATATTAGAATTAGCTTCCTACTTATCATTTATAAATAGCACAAATGGCAGGGGACTCAGAAAAGACCAATCATCCATTTCTATCCCTGACAGAGTTTCTTCCATTTACCATATAATCCCTACAGTGCATAAAGAGACCATTCGGCCCATTAAGCCTGTACCAACAATCCCACACAGACCCTGTCGCCATAACCATGTTAATCTCTCTGACACTAAGGGGCAATTTAGCATAGCCAATCAACCTAACCGGCACATCTTTGGGCACCAAGAGACAACTTAGCATGGCCTATCCACCTAGCCTGCACATCCTCGGACTGTGGGAGGAAACCAGAATACCTGGAGGAAACCCACACAGGCACGGGGAGAATGTGCAAACAGGCAGTCACCCGAAGCCAGAATTGAACCCGGGTCCCTGGTGCTATGAGGCAGCAGTGCTAACCACTGTGCCGTCTTTTGCTTACTCCAGCCAAACCACTTTTCATTCCAACAAGCTAATTTGCCATTCGCTTCCTCATCCTTAATCTTCTCGAAAAGACTTAAATGTGAAACTTTAATTAAGTGTTTTCCCAAAACACATTTTATTCACTAGATAATCCTCAGAAACAGGTTCAGTTGCTGCTTCATAATGTTATCAAGAAAATGGCTCTGTTGCATCCAAATCAGTGCTTAGTCTTCCCTAGGACTGTTTTGATGGGGTTTTATTTCCTCTGAGTGACGTGAAGATAGTGATTTTTTAAAACGATCCATTAAAAACTATTCACAAAGAGCTCACGTTAAGCACATTGCTCTGTAGACTTGCCGTACTGTGCAAACTAGTGCACTGTGGGATCGCACGATCCATATTTTCTCAGCAGTTCAACTGAGTCAGCAAAGAAGAACAGTTGCAATGTTAATCACCTCTTGTGTCTACTTGTGTACTGATTAATCTGAAAAGTACCAGGACCAAACAACAGAGCCTCTTTGTAATCTGACACTGCTCCCATGCTTACATCGTCACTGTCTCCATTCTCACTGCCTTCTTGAAAGTTAACCCACGGAAAGCGACTGGCCCGATGGGGTACCCGGACAAGCACTCAGATCCGGCACGGACCAGCTAGCGAGGTTATTTGCAGACATCTTTAGCCTCTCTTTATACCAATCTGAGGTCCCTACCAGCTTCAAGAAGACAACCATCACCCCTGTATCAAAGAAAAGCCAGGCAGCATGCCTTAATGACTACCGTCCAGCGGTTCTAACATTCATCATCATAAAGTGCTTCGAAAGGTTAGTCATGGCACGCATCAACTCTGGTCTCCCAGATTGCCTGGATCCACTATAGTTGCCTATTGATGCAACAGGTCCACAGCAGATGCCATTTCCCTGGCCCTACATTCAACCCTGGATCACCTGGATAACAAAGAAACCTATGCCAGACTCCTATTTATTCACTCCAGCTGAGCCTTCAACTATTTTTATACCAACAAAACTCACCTCCAAACTCCGTGACCTAGGGCTCGGCTCCTTCCTCTGCGACAGGATCCTAGACTTCCTAATCCACAGACCGCAATCAGTAAGGATAGGCAATGACACCTCCTCCATGATTATTTTCAACACCAGTGCCCGGCAAGGCTGTGTCCTCAACACTTCACTCGATATACACTTATGACTGCGTGGCCAAATTCTGCTCCAACTCAATTTTCAAGTTTGCTGATGACACCACCGTAGTGGGTCGGATCTCAAACAATGACGAGACAGAGTACAGGAATGAGATAGGGAATCTGGTGAGCTGGTGCGGCAACAATAATCTCTCCCTCAATGTCAGTAAAATGAAGGAAATAGTCATCGACTTCAGGGAGCGTAGTGGAGAACATGCCCCTGTCTACATTAAAGGTGATGAAGTGGAGATGGTCGAGAGCTTCAAGTTTTTAAGTGTCCAGATCACCAGCAATCTGTCTTGGTCCCCCCACACTGACGCCACCAACGCCTCTACTTTCTCAGAAGGCTAAGGAAATTCAGCATGTCCATTATGACTCTCACTGATTTCTTCAAGCCTGTGAGCTGAGGTCAGGTGAATGATTCAGCTGCCGGCTTGCCAGGTGACTCAGAGGGGAATTCAACGATGCATAATTAATGAGGCTCCAAATGCAGAATCCGGCAGGGATCCTGCCATTCAGATTGGCAAGACAGGTCCCACCGAGTCGCTCACTACCGCACTTATTCTCAAAATAGGAAAATTCTACTCATTCGTGGAGTGAATCATAGAATCCCTACAGTGCAGAAGGAGGCCATTCAGGCCATCGAGCCTACACAGACAATAATCCCACCCAGGCTCTATTCCTTTAACCTACGTATTTACCCTGCTAATCCCCCTGACACTAAGGGGCATCCACCTAACTGTGGGGGGAAGCCAGAGCACCCGCAGGAAACCCACGCAGACATGGGGAGAACGTGCAAATTCCACACAATGGAGGCTTTGGAGAGAGTGCAGAGGAGGTTTACCAGGATGTTGCCTGGTATGGAAGGGCTTAGTTATGAGGGGAGATTGGGTAAACTGGGGTTGTTCTCACTGGAAAACGGAGGATGAGGGGTGACCTAATAGAGGTGTATAAAATTATGAAAGGCATAGATAGGGTGAACGGTGGGAAGCTTTTTCCCAGGTCGGTGGTGACGTTCACGAGGGGTCATAGATTCAAGGTGAGGGGGGGGGGAGGGGGGAGGTTTAACACGGATATCAGAAGGACGTATTTTACACAGAGGGTGGTGGGGGCCTGGAATGCGCTGCCGGGCAAGGTGGTGGAGGCGGACACACTGGGAACGTTTAAGACTTATCTAGATAGCCACATGAACAGAGTGGGAATGGAGGGATACAAAAGAATGGTCTAGTTTGGACCAGGGAGCGGCGCGGGCTTGGAGGGCCGAAGGGCCTGTTCCTGTGCTGTATTGTTCGTTGTTCTTTGTACAATCACCCGAGGCCGGATTTGAACTCAGGTCCCTGGTGCTGTGAGGCTAACCACTGGGCCACCCTGCCGCTCTTTAAGTCCTAAGGCATTGCAGTATACAATGCTATGGTGGGATTTGAACCCATGTCCCCAGAGCATTTGCCTGGACCTCTGGATTGCTAGTCCACTGACATTACCACTGTGCCACCATCTTCCCCAGCAAATTCAATTTGTTTTTGTAACTTACTCTCACACTGAGATAATGAGTTTTGCTAATGCTCCTACCCGGTTTCAAATCCTGGACCTCCTGCGTGTAAAGCGAACGTGTAACCACGACAGAAACAATGGAGTGGGATAGCAGCTTCTCACAACAACTGATCCCTGGGATGAAACTCCCACAATGACCCAAAAATCAATCAAGGAAAAGCTGATTCAAGAGAGAAACCTTCAAGACTCAAACAATCACAACTGCTTGAAAAGGAAGACAACAAACTGACATTCTCTCAGTGGTCTTCTTCTGGAGAAATGTGAAAGCAGTGTCTTGAGAAAATGGAGCACTTTCAGCTCCTATGAATAAATTTGCAGCTGAATCATTCACTGCTGTCGTGATGACAAGTGAAGCATTCAACACCTGAGACATGAGTGAATCGGGTAGAAGACCAAAGAATGTCCTGAAGGCAGAGCAATATGCAAGGAAAGTAAGACTTCCCTACTACTCTTAGAGTAGGAATCTCACCTTCTCAAACTAATGGTGTCATTTCCACGCTAGCTGCAGCGTTAGGCCATTCTGCTGAGACAATGGGATCTCGGGGTTAGCTTGAGAAAGGAGGATTCCACTGTTCCCAGTTACCACTGCCCCTCAGCTCCAGAATTCTCCCCCTACCTCATTCTCCTTATTTTTGATGTTCCTAAAAACCCAACTTTCTGATCAAGTTTTTGACATTTCTTGCTTCTACCGTCAAAAAAAAAGGCAAAAATGTTCGTATTGAAATTATTCTTGTTAAGCACCTCGCCGTGTTTTGCTATGTTGAATGCTTGTTATAAGTGTAAGTTGTTGGATGGAAGATAGGAGAGTGGTCAGAGGCACATTGGAATAATCAAGTCGAGGGGTAGCAGAGACATGGCTGAGGGTCACAGCAGCACGTGAGCTGAGGCAGGTTCAGAGTCAGGCAATATTCCAGAGGTTGGGAGTCTTTTTTTTATTCATTCATGTGACATGGGTGTCGCTGGCTGGCCAGGATTTGTTGCCCATCCATAGGTGCCCTTGAGAGAGTAGTGGTGAGCTGCCTTCTTGAATCACTGCAGTCCACGTGCTGTGGGTTGGCCCACAAGGCCGTTAGGGAGGGAATTCCAGGATTTTGACCCAGCAACTGTACAGGAATGGCAACATATTTCCAAGTCAGGATGGTGAGTGGCTTGGAGGGAAACTTGCAGGTGGTGATGTTCCCATGTATCAGCTTTCTTTGTCCTTCTAGATGGAGTACAGTAAGAAAGCTCCTAACACCAGGTTAAAGTCCAACAGGTTTATTTGGAATCACGAGCTTTCGGAGCGCTGATCCTTCATCAGGTGAGTGAAAGATGAAGGAGCAGCGCTCCGAAACCTCATGATTCCAAATAAACCTGTTGGACTTTAACCTGGCGTTATGAAACTTCTTACTGTGCTCACCCAATCAAATGCCTGCATCTCCACATCTTCTAGATGGAAGTGGTTGTGGGTTCGAAAGGTGCTGTCTAAGAATCTTTGGTGAATTTCTGCAGTGCATCTTGTAGATGGTACACAGTCTTGTTGATGGGGTGGATTTGTGATCACAATCTCATCCCAGGATCACAATCTTATCCTGGGATCAAACACAATACTGAGGTTACAAATGATCTGACTCAGCTTCAGATGGAAACAGCAGCCAGGGAATGGAGATTGCAGTATGGACCAAAGATAATGACTTTGGTCCTCCTAATATTTAGTTGGAGGAGATTTCTGCTCCTGCAAAACTAGATGTTGGACAAGCAGTCGGTGGAATCAGAGAATGGAGGTGAGGGGGGGTGTCCAAGGTGGCTGGACAGATCAGTCTGTATGTGGAACCTGTTGTTATGTTTCTGTGTATTATCAATGAGGGGCCGTATGTAGAAGAGTAGGGAGCGGGTGGCGGCAATGCTAGATCTTTGGGGGATGCCAGAGATATCAGAGCAGGATTGACAAGAGCAGCCACTACAGACATTTAATAATAAATAATAACGGTTATTGCAGGAAATTATCCTGCTGTGATTCAACAGGTATGAATGGGATCAGGCATGGATGATAGAATCATAGAATCCCTACAGTACAGAAAGAGGCCATTCGGCCCATCGAGTCTGTACCGACCACAATCCCACCCAGGCCCTACCCCCATATCCCTACATATTTTACCCACTAATCCCTCTAACCTACACATCTCAGGACACTAAGGGGCAATTTTTTAGCATGGCCAATCAACCTAACCCGCACATCTTTGGACTGTGGGAGGAAACCGGAGCACCCGGAGGAAACCCACGCAGACACGAGGAGAATGTGCAAACTCCACACAGACAGTGACCCAAGCCGGGAATCGAACCCAGGTCCCTGGAGCTGTGAAGCAGCAGTGCTAACCACTGTGCTACCGTGCCGCCCATATAGTTTCCATAATAAAAATAAAAAATGATAGAAATACTCAGCAGGTCAGGCAGCAGAGTGAAACAAAGTTAACTTTTCAGGTTGAGATGACCTTTCATCAAAACTGAAGAAAGATAGAATCATAAGAGTTCTTAAACCAGTGGCAGGAGAGAGGGAGAGTGAAAGGGAAGGAAGAAGAGATTCAATGACAAAAGATCTCATGAAGCAACAGCCAGAGAGAGTGGTAATAAGTGTGGTAAAGAAACTAAAGTTGTGCCCAGATGAGGTGTAAATGTCTGTACAGCAATCATTTAAATACAACACGAAGGGATAGAGAAAGAAACGAGACAAGCCCCGTCCAGCAAAACAAAAGAAAATTTTAAAAACATGTAGAACAATTTGAATGTGGAGATGCCGGCGTTGGACTGGGGTAAACACAGTAAGAGTTTTAACAACACCAGGTTAAAGTCCAACAGGTTTATTTGGTAGCAAATATCATTAGCTTTCGGAGCGCTGCTCCTTCGTCAGATGGAGTGGAAATCTGATCTCAAACAGGGCACAGAGGCACAAAATCAAGTTACAGAATACTGATTAGAATGCGAATCTCTACAGCCAACCAGGTCTTAAAGATACAGACAATGTGATAACCATACAGATGCCAAGACAACGGATGAATGAACACCGCTCGACAATCACCAGGCAAGACTGTTCTCTTCCTGTGGGGGAGCACTTCAGCGGTCACGGGCATTCAGCCTCTGATCTTCGGGTAAGCGTTCTCCAAGGCGGCCTTCACGACACATGACAGCGCAGAGTCGCTGAGCAGAAACTGATAGCCAAGTTCCGCACACATGAGGACGGCCTAAACCGGGATGTTGGATTTATGTCACACTATCAGTAACCCCCACAGCTTGCCTCCTGGACTTGCAGAATCTCACTGGCTGTCCTATCTGGAGACACTACACACCTCTTTAACCTGTGCTTAATGCTCCTTCCACTCACATTGTCTGTATCTTTAAGACCTGGTTGGCTGTAGGGATTCGCATTCTAATCAGTATTCTGTAACTTGATTTTGTGCCTCTGTGCCGTGTTTGAGAGCAGATTTCCACTCCATCTGACGAAGGAGCAGCGCTCCAAAAGCTAATGGTATTTGCTACCAAATAAACCTGTTGGACTTTAACCTGGTGTTGTTAAAACTCTTACTGTGAACAATTTGAAGGCAGAGGTTATGATCGAAAGTTGTTAAACTTGACGCTGAATCCAGAAGGCTGTAAAGTGTCGAGTCAAAAGATTTTCCTCCTATTTGTGTGGAGCTTCACTGGGCCACAGTAACAGTGATGTGGAGATGCCGGCGTTGGACTGGGGCAAGCACAGTAAGAAGTCTCACAACACCAGATTAAAGTCCAATAGGTTTATTTGGTAGCACAAGCTTTCGGAGTGTCGCTCCTTCTTCAGGTGAAGGAGCGACACGCCGAAAGCTTGTGCTACCAAATAAACCTGTTGGACTTTAACCTGGTGTTGTGAGACTTCTTACACAGTAACAGGCCATGAATGGAACGGACAGAGTGGGAACAAGGGGGAGAGTTACAATTACAATAACAAGCAACTGGAAGCTCAGGGTCGTGCTTGTGGACTGAACAGAGTGATCCACAAAGTAGTCACCCAGTTTTGCGTTTGGATCAAGAAATCAGATTGTGAACAGCGAATGGAGTATACTACATTGAAAGAAGCACAAGTAAATCAGCTTCTGGTGGCGTTTTTTTCACTTGTGCTTGGGACCTTGGACAGTGAGAAGGGAGGAGGTGAAAGGACAAGTGTTGCAGCCTCTGCGTGGAAAGGTGCCATGGGGAAGAGAAGGCAGTGTTAAGGGTGACTGAGGAGTGAACTAGGTTATCACTGAGAGCGCAGTCCCTTTGGAATGGAGAGGGCAGGGTAAGAGTTGTTTGGTGGTGGCTAGCACGGGAAATGCAACACTATCCTTTCACCTTCTCAAAGTCAAAGGTCCCAAACTCTCGTTAACATTTAACATAATTTTTAATCGAAAACTCAAGCAAAGGTTTGACAACACAATCAATAAGTTATTTCTGCTCTGCAGCAGGAAATTCTTGCTAAGCCATATACTGAAAACCAGCATTCCTTAATGTTAGGGTAGATGATTTGGCAGAATTCCACAAAACGTCCCATGAGTTTTTGCAATGTGTATTAGTTTGTGAAAAGCTCCCAGAAACAGTAAAAATGCCAATTTCTCAGCGATCAGAAAGAAAATCCTACATTTATATGGAACCTTATTTGTCTCTCAGGACATCCCAAAGTGTGTTACATACAAGGAATTATTGTGAAACACAAGTGAACAGGATGGATGTTTCTGAATTACAGCAATTCACTCATTTTCGCTCATTGGGCCGGCACGGTGACACAGTGGTTAGCACTGCTGCTTCACAGCACCAGGGACCCGGCTTCGATTCCCGGATTGGGTCACTGTCTGTATGGAGTTTGCACATTCTCCCAATACCTGCGTGGGTTTCCTCTGGGTACTCCGGTCTCCTCCCACATTCTGAAAGACGTGCTGGTTAAGTGCATTGACCCGAACAGGCGCTGGAGTGTGGCGACCAGGGGAATTTCACAGTAACTTCATTGCGGTGTTAATGTAAGCCTTACTTGTGACTAATAAATAAACTTTAACTTTATACTGAAAGGGGTGAAAAACATTAATGACCATGACAGGGGTAGTATTAAATTAAGCCTTATTTTCCTTCTTATCTATTTTGGAGGCTCGTCCTTTTGTACTGACAAGAGTGGTCATGAATGTAGTTCAGCCGGAGTTGCAGCATGTCCACACTCTGAAGGATTAATTCTGCAGCATCTTTAAACAGAATGTTTTACTCAAAGTCAGCTTTAAACAGCAACGCAGTTCAAGTTTGTTTGTGTGGCTACTCCCAAGGGTTAAAGGTTGCTTAAATAAACAAGTTGCAATATGAAAAGAGATAATATATTGAAATCAAATCATATAATTCCTCACTGCTGACTGGGTTGCAATTAAATTGCTTAATATAACAATGAAGTACAGGCCCGAAAGGCAACTGTATATTGCTCTTGCACTGACTTCTCTGCGAGGAGCGGGCATTGATAGAAGTTTCGGTTTACAACATCGGCTAATAGGTTTTCTAGTGTTTGAAATATTCCACTCGGTCAACTCTGGTGATTTGTGTGACTTCTGCAGCAGTGGTTTATGATGCAAGTGAGAAAAAAAGCATTTAAAGTTACTGAACCTTTTTATTAACTCACTGCTTCACTGTGCACCTCCATTCCCTCTGCATGTGAGAGTAAGCTCCAAACAATATTACAGCAAACGTCGGCTGCAACCAAAAATTAGTTTCAAATTCACAAACTGCGTAGTTTTAACACTGAATAAGTCAGTTCAAGGCAAGCAACAATACCTGCACCATAAATTTAAGAGATTACAATCTTCCAACCGGGGTAGAAGTGACTCTTAGCTGGTCTAAACTAGAGTATCTGCATCTTGCAGCCTTCACTCTCAGTGTACAGATAGCAAGCAGTAGAAAAGTCCATTAAAAGATTACAACATCAAATAATTACACTGGGAATATTGGTGATTCGAGGATACTAGCTCACTTGGTTCAGCTGTGATTGATTAAGTACCTCAAAGACGTTGCAGACAATTTGTCAGGACTTTGAGATTAATGTGGGATTTTTCGATAAGACTGTCAGTAATCCTAACTTAATCAATAAGTTATTCCTTCTCAGCAGCAGAAGATTTGTGCTAAGACATTATTGAGGATCAGCATTCCTTATTGTTAGGGCAGGTGACTCGGCAGAATCCACAAAACATCACCTGAATGTTTGCAATGTGCATAACTGTATGCAAAATCTCCCAGAGACTGTAAAAACGTCAGTTTCTCAGCACTCAGAAGTAAGTATCTGCATTTATATAAAACCTTACACGTCTCTCAGGCTATCCACAAGGGGCTGGATTAGCTCAGTTGGCTGGATGGCTGATTGGCGTCGCTCCACATGACCAACAGCATGGGTTCAATTCCCGGGCCGGCTAAGGGCCGACATGAAGGCCCCCACTTTTCAACCTTGCCCCCTTGCCTGGGTTGTGGTGACCCTCAGGTTAAAATCACCACCTGTCAGCTCTCCCCCTCAAATGGAGAGCATCCTCTGGGACTGTGGCAACATTTTGGTTGCCTACAAGGAATTACTACGAGGTATAGTTGTCACGCTGATGAACATTGAAGAGACTGAATAAATCCATTTTAAATGAAGGAGATAATGGGCTATTAGTTCCATGATGACAGTAATGGGAGTTTGGAGAGGTAAGATTATTGGACCTGTAGTTTTTCTACGTCCAAAACATTGCTATATATTACCGTGTAACATGATGACCATTCCGTATATAAAGTTCACAAACAACCATGGGTCACTTAGTCAGCTTCTTATGTTGTTTCATGATGGGCAGCATGGTGGCACAGTGGTTAGCACTGCTGCCTCACAGCGCCAGGGACCCGGGATCGATTCCCGTCTTAGGTCACTGTCTGTGTGGAGTCTGCACGTTCTCCCCGTCTTGCGTGGGTTTTCTCCAGATGCTCCAGTTTCCTCCCACAGCCTGAAAAACGTGCTGGTTAGGTGCATTGGCCATGCTAAATTCTCCCTCAGTGTATCCGAACAGGTATCGGAGTGTGGCGACTAGGGGACTTTCACAGTAACCTCACTGCAGTGTTAATGTAAGCCTACTTATGACACTAATAAAAAAAAGACTGCTCATTGTTTGAGTATCTCCAAGCTGTAAGTTATTTCATCCGTGGGTCCTGTCCTGACTGAAGAGTCCTATGAAGGATCAGCACGGATGTCCACAGAACTGAGAGTTCATTCTGCCGTTGTTGGGGAAGTTCTGCAGTTGCACTACCTCTGACCTTCCTTTGGGCACATCAGATGTGAGTTTTGAAGTAGATAGTCCTTGAAACACAAACAAATTTCACTGCTTAACTCCACATGAGCTGGTCAGCTGCAGTAATTTCCTATAGGTGGTAGCCTTGAGTATTGCAGAAAGAAAGGCATTTTATTGAAGCTTTTCATCTTGCACTCATCAGGACAATCACAAGAATACCAATGCCAGGGGAAACAACTTTGTACTGTATGAGAAGAGTGCTGATTGGTAGAGGCAGTGCCATGGAGATGGTTGATGCTGACTGACAGTTAACTGCCCAGCATTGTTTGAAAATTTAAACCAGGCAGATTGACTCTGATTGATCAAGGCATTGCCTTGAAGAATGAACCAGCAAATGACTATCAATTACATAACATTTGCACGTTCTATCTGCAAAGAGCAAGAGCTTATGTATTAATATATATAATTATGGGCGGCACGGTAGCACAGTGGTTAGCACTGCAGCTTCACAGCTCCAGGGACATGGGTTCGATTCCCAGCTTGGGTCACTGTCTGAGTGGAGTTTGCACATTCTCCTCGTGTCTGCGTGGGTTTCCTCCGAGTGCTCCGGTTTCCTCCCACAGTCCAAAGATGTGGAGGTTAGGTTGATTGGCCATGCTAAAAATTGCCCCTTAGAGCCCTGAGATGCGTGGGTTAGAGGTGCTAGCGGGTAAATATGTTGGGATATGGGGGTAGGGCCTGGGTGGGATTGTGGTCGGTGCAGACTCGATGGGCCAAATGGCTTCTTTCTGCACTGTAGGGTTTCTATGATTCTATGATTCTATATGTCGTTTCCAGTACGTGCAACTGTGCCACACCATGAGCCCGACTGATAATCTTGAATTGGTTGTCAGCGTAATTCTTAGCACACTGAGGGTCATTTAGCAAATGTCGTACAATCACAGAATCACCTTTAAAGCTTCTGTGGCACCATTAACAGTTAGATACACTGATTTGGAGAACCGAGTTTTTGACAGCACTCAAGAATCTGTTTGTCAGAGTTTGGATGTTTTTCTTGTTGTGGGCAGCGAGGACACAGTCACCTGTGTACAGCAGCTCTCTGACTGCTGCCCAGGCATGCAGTCTGGAGAGATTGAAGAGCATCCTTGAATGGACCCTACTGTCAATGCAGCAGGCATGTCTCTGGAGGCACCCTTAGGCATTGAAGCAAAGAAGAGACTGGAGAGTTGGGGAGCCATGACACGTCTTTGTTTTCTGCTACTGGTTACTGCAAAGTCATCGGGCATCTCACATAGGCATAAACATGTCCAGCCGATTTTGACAAACTTGTTTGGATATTCTAGCACAGAGAGCAATTCCCTTAGACCAGGTCAACTCATCATCAAAAGCTTAAGTTAGGTAAGTGAACAACATACATAGATCCTGATGTTACTTTCTGTGATTTTCTTGTAGTTAGTTTGCAGCAAGCACAATATCAGCTGTCCTAACGTTAGACCTAAAACTACATTGTAATTCCAGGAGCCTACAGGAGCTGTAAACTAGAGGGCATAGGTTTAAGGTGAGAGAGGAAAGATACAAAAGGGCCCAGAGGGGCAATTTTTTCACACAGAGGGTGGCGAGTGTCTGGAAAGAGCTGCCAGAGGTAGTAGTAGAGGCGGGTACAATTTGTCTTTTAAAAAGCATTCAGTTACATGGGTAAGATGGGTATAGAGAGATATGGGTCAAACATGGGCAATTGGGACTAGCTTAGTGCTTAAAAAGGATGGCACGGACATGAAGGGCCTGTTTCCATGCTGTAAACATCTCTGACTACGTATCATCTTCAAGGCTGTCGAGCAGACAGTTCAGTCGGAGCTTCGTGAGGATCCTTCTAGCAGTTAAAAGACTTATTCCTTGATAGTTGCTGTATATATTTTTGAATTCTTTCCACTTCCAGATGCCGATTGTTCACGTCCTGCTGAACATTTTCCTCATCCCAGATACACTTGAAGACAGCTGTAAGTTTGTAAGCAAGCTCTGTGCCATCCCACTTCCAAATGTCTTCACTCAAGAGGGCGGTAAATCTTTGGGATTCACAGTTCCAAAGGGTTGAATTATTCTCAATCATTGAGCAAGTTCAAAACAGGAATGAACTTTTGGGCATTAATGACATTGAGTTATGCGGGGATAGTGGGGAAAATGGGGTAGAGGTGGACAATCATCCATGATCTGTTTGAATGGTGGAGTACTGACTCAACAGGCCAAATGGCCGACTTCTGCTTCCAAGTTCCTAATTTCTGCTGGAATGCTGTCTGGGTCAGAGGCTTTGCTTTTGTTTGATTATCAGTGGAAGGAGGGAAAGAGAGGCTTTCGTTCTCTGGAATCTGCCCAGTTTGATGCAGAGATTTTTGCTGAGATGTGGGAATCTTTGTTGAGCAGCTCGGCAGAGCTCCCGCCACCTTTCCATTACAGCTACCGTATCAGAGATTAGGGTAGGAGCGAAGATTGTGGGAGGGTAGGAGCGAAGATTGTGGGAGGGTAGGCCAGTCTTCAGCACATTATAAAAATTTGGATCCCACCCGTCACTCTGCATTCTTCTTATAACACGCTGGAGCTTATGTCTGATCATTTTCATTGTCCTGGTGCTTGGTTGTCGATTGTGTGGCTGCTAGAAGATTTGTATGTGTGAGCTGTTCTGTTTGATGGTGCAAGTTGAGGAATAAATGTCATCATCAACAGAACCGCCTCCTCTGCTTCAAACATGTGTTGTGGTATTTTTTAATATCTGCTGGATAAGGTAGATGAGCCCTTAGTTTAACATCTCATCTTGGTACAGCACTGAACTGTCAGTCTGTGTTTATGTGGTCAAGTTCCAAAATGGATTTGAGCCCATAATCTTCCAACACAGAAGTGAATGTACCAACTCAGGTGATACAAACTAAAACCCCTCCGTTATAGCCCAGATTGAAAAACTGTATTGTTTTAATATTCATTCATGGGATGGTTATGGTTCAGAATCTTATGAAATACTGGAAAAATTATTAAAAATAGAGATCATAGGACACTGTTCATTTTGTGTCTAGCTCCAAATAAATATAGATTGACCAATCTAACACTACTCTTCCATTGCCCCTTTTTAACGAGGCAGTACATCAGGCACTCTTCCTTCTCAAGTATGGTTCACTAACTCCAAAATGCCCCAAAAAGCAGTCAGATCACACAGGTATCATTTAGACAGCCTTAACATAATAATTACCGTGTTTTAAAATTATTCTCTGAGAAAGAAGAATCAAAACAATACCTCAACAATACTGCTGCTGCCCAGGTTCAACTCCAATGGGGGATTCTTTCACGGGATGTGGGCATCGCTGGCTGGGCCAGAATTTATTGCCCATCCCTGATTGTCCTTGAATTTGAGTAGCTTGCTGGACCATTTCAGAGGGCAGTTAACCACATTGTTGTGGATCTGGAGTCTCACATAGGCCACAGTGGGTAAGGACAGCAGATTTCTTTCTCTGAAGAACATTAGTGAACCCAACTGTTTTTTACAACAATCAACAGTAATTGCATGGTCACCGTTACTGAGACTAACTTTAAATTTCCAGATTTATTAATTGGATTTAAATTCCACCAGCTTCTGTGAGATTTGAACCCATGTTGTTGATCATTAGCCTAGGCCTCTGGATTACTAGCCCAGTGACACTACCACAAAACCACCATCCCAGCAAGTGGCCCCTAGATTTCAGGCTATACACTATACATTGGACTGTGCACACCCTCACATCATGAGGATGCAAAGACCTACGGCAATACAATGAGAAATAGATATTTTAGGCTTTGTTTGTAATATTTCACCATGTAAGATTGAACAATGGAATAACGAGTTTTTCCAGTAATGACTGAGACTACATCTACAATTTGATAGACTAACCGATCAATCTTACTTTGCCACTAAATAAAGAAGGATCCAAGTGCTCTCTCGAGTCTTAGAACGCGCAAACTAAAAGCTCTATTAGTGCCTCTTCACGAACAATGGACGCAGTACTCAGCTCGCATGGACCATCCATCAGATTAAATGTTTCATCCCAGGCTAATTAAAGCATAAGGTGGCATTTCAGTGTCCCAATTAACTGAGATCCTCAAACTCAAGTACTCAAGTATGGGTCATTCATTGAAACCATTATTTAACAGTGGACATTTTCACATCCAAAAGAAATTATAAAATTGTTAGTTTTATATTATGCTTTTCTAAAGTTGATAATAGTCTTTGAATTGATGACCTGGAAATTAATTCTCAGTTCTTCATTACACCATTTTTTTAAAAAGTTACTCACCGAAATTAAGTCACTCTAAAATATTCCAGCAAAAAACAGGGACAAAAAGTTGCATCTTTACCTCCAGTTATTTCCACCTCTGACAGGTTTCAGCATGGTCTGATGGACCTACAACCTTGATAATCTTAATTCCATCTTTTCCATTTATGCAGCGGCGAGTACAAACTTGCACCACGCTATAATTATATGGCGAGGAACCTGCCTCATTACATTGTTCTAATGTTGTGGATCTCAGAAATCTAAGAAATCTGGAGACATGGAGTTGTGAGCAGAATATGTAAGTGCAGGTACTGATAATTTCCCCTGTGAGTTACTTGCACTGTAGAAGAATCTCTGGATGGGTTAAGATTGATTGGAAGTAAATTTTACCACTGCAAAGCTAGGAAGCCCACAGAAAAACATTTGAAGATATTGATTGGCTTTGGTATGTGACACCATTGTGTCAATTAAGGAAGTATTTATGAAAATAAAACTTATAAAGCAAGGGGAGATTTTCAATTGCCTGAAGAGGTATTGTTAATGTCTCATGGGCTCTGTTTCTGGTTCTTCCTAATTTAAAATCCTGGACATGTTTTCCTTCAATTTACAAGTAAAGAGGATTATTATGCAGCTATACCTATCTCTACATTAGGTTTGGCTCAAGTGGTCTTAGTCAACTTGCCATTTTTTAGCAAACAATGTCAAGATAAAATTCTGGGCAGCCAGGAAAGGTGATGTAGATCTTCCACAGTCATTAGCATAAAATAGAAATCATTAACATGTCTAATCCATCAGGAGTAGTCTTGCAGCTCAGTCCATTTGTTTGATTGACTTTTGTAATTGAGAGTCAATGTTCATCTGAATGAAGCACAGTCAAATGAGTGGAGTTCAGGGAGCTGATCTGATTGCTCTTTGTCCCAAGCATACATTTTTAACCAGAAAGATTTTTTTTAAATGGCTTAACAAATGCATGAGCATAAGAAAGTTCACTCTGTTAATAATTCCATGGGAGATATTTCTCCAACATCTCTTGTTTATCCTCCATCTCCCCTGAAAGAATATCTCGGGTGGCACAGTGGTTAGCACTGCTGCCTCACAGCACTAGGGACCCAGGTTTGATTCCTGGCTTGGATCACTGTCTGTGCAGAGTCTGCACATTCTCCCCGTGCCTGCGTGGGTTTCCTCCGAGTGCTCCGGTTTCCTCCCACAGTCCAAAAGACATGTTGGTTAGGTGCACTGGCCATGCTAAATTCTCCCTCAGTGTACCCGAACAGGGGCCGGAGTGTGGTGGCTAGGGGATTTTCACAGTAACTTCATTGCAGTGTTAATGTAAGCCTACTTGTGACACTAATAAATTAAACCATTAGATTCAATAAGCTCCTTTTCAAAGGCAAGAGTTGACTCTGGATCCACTACCATCACTGATTGGGCATCCATTTCACAAAATGTATGAGACCATAATGGCTAAAGGTTGCTAAACTAGCCAACCCAGCCAGAAAATAGTGAAATATTTGCCAATTTCAACTTACAAAGCTTTTTCTGGAGCTACATTCTGCAAAGACTCAGACTGATTTCGACACAAATGACATTCTTACCTTCCAGCCTCTGATCTCAGGGCGAGGATTGGCTCTTGCACTGGTGTGAAAGGCAATTCTTGCAAGTGTTCATCTGCTTGGAACTCCGGAGCACCACTGAGGTCCACATTATCGATGCTGTCTCTACGTTCCTAGAAATGCACAGGAAATAGATCCAACTGAAAACAGTTTTCATCACTACAAGATGTAGAACATAGAATGGCTCATGTTTTCCGAGAGACTTGCATTGTTACACTGACTCAGCTACAATAACGGACCCCTTAAACACCATCAAAGAAAGAGAAACTGTGCAGTAATTGACTTTATGGCATTGCTTATGGTGGTCTATACTTCCCTGTGCTTCCGCACTTCTCCGCTATGATCCAGCATCGATAACAGTTGGAAGCCTATTCAACATAGCCCGACCGTCACTGAAAGCATTGGTGATTACAAGTTGACGAGATTCTCACCATTTTTCCCACAGCTCCCACTTGGACTTAAAGGGCGCTAATTTGGTTCACTGCTCCATCTAAAACTTGTCCTTGAGTAACACTTGGCTTCCCAATGACACATGGCATTGCATCTCCTCTCGCCCATCTGCGACACTAATGCCTCCAGCAATGGGTCCATCACTCTGGAACCTTCTGCCCACACTCATGTTCACATTGCAATAGTTCACTTTGCAGCAATATGTGTGCGCAGCTTCCTTTTAAGATGCAGCCTGCCTTTAAGAACAACAAACAGTACTGTTGGGACCACACTACCCTGCACAGAGGCCTCAGAGGGAGCAATGTTGAAGCTGCCCGGGTTAAGGCTGCAATTAAGTTTATTTATTAGTGTCACAAGTAGGCTTACATTAACACTGTAATGAAGTTACTGTGAAAATCCTCTAGTCGCCACACTCCGGCTCCTGTTTGGGTACACTAAGGGAGAATTTAGCATGGCCAAACCACCTAACCAGCACATCTTTCGGACTGTGGGAGGAAACCAGAGCACCTGGAGGAAACCCACGCAGATACGGGAAGAATGTGCAGACAGTCACCCAAGCAGGGATCCAAACCCGGGTCCCAGGTGCTGTGCGGCAGCAGTGCTAACCACTGTGCCATCATGCCACCTTTATGCAAATGAGGTGATCACACAATAATTGCAGGTCTTTGATCTTCATGATTGCAGGAAGATTGTGAATTCTGACCTATATGCCCAAAAAAACTAGCACAACCCCATAGCCCAAAAATAATGGGACCGGTGACCAGACAGCAGCTTGTTGTATAGCTAACACAGCAGGTCAGAGAGCTGGGGATTAAGTATTAAACATTATGTAACACATCCTCAAGCCACCATTATCCACCTTACATCCTTTCAATGGCAATGAGTTTTGTGGCAAGTCAGTGTCCTGCTCGCCTTAAGCAGGACAGTTCATTTATCTGTGAAAATGAGGATGGGGCTGACTCTCTCTGCAGATGTAAACAAATTTAAATCCAAATGTAAAAATCGTGAACATACAAGATGTCCCAATTTTCCTGCAGCCCTGAACATTTTTCCTTTACAGATAATAATATAATTTCCTTCCAAATGATCAATTGAGCCTATCTCCACCACATCCTCAGACAGGGCATTCCATATGTTAACCACTCGTTATGTTAAAATCTTTACCCTCATGTCACCACTGCTTATTTTGCCAATTATCTTTTTGTGGCTTCTGATTCTCAATCCTTCCACCAATGGGAAGGGTTTCCCTACTCTGTTCACACCCCCTCATGAGTTTGAACATCTCTATCAAATCTCCTCTCAACCTTCTCTTCCCCAAGGAGAGCATTTCCTTTCCTCTTCTCTGGAACCATTCTAGTGAATCTTTTCTGCACTCTCTCTAAAACCTTCACATCCTTCCTGACGTATGGCACAGAGATCTGGATTCAATACTCTAGTTGAGGCTGAGCCAGTGCTTTCTACAGGTTTAACATAACCTCCTTGCTTTTGAACTCTATGCCCTTATTGATAAAGCTCAGGATGAAATATATACTTCATTAACTGCTTTCTCAACCTGCCCTGACGCCATCAATGACTTGTGCACATATGTACCCAGGTCCCTCTTCTCCTGCACCCCCTTTAGAACTATACTCATTTTATATTGCTTCTCTGTGTTCTTACCAAAATGAATCATTTCCCATTTTAATTTTAATCTTCCACTTGTCCACCTATTCCACCAACAGGCCTATGTCCTTTTGAAATTCTACACTATCCTCCTCATAGTTCACAATACTTCTAGGTTTCATGTTGGCTGAAAATTTTGAAATTGTGGCCCCTACAACCAGGTCTAGGTCATTACTATTCATCGGAAACAGTAGGATCCCTAACACCGACCCATGGAGAAGTCCACTATAAACCTTCCTCCGCTCTGAAAAACCATCCATCACTGCTCTCTGATTCATGACGCTCAGCCAAGTTCCTAGCCGTGCTGCTGCCATCCCTTTTACTTCACGATCCCAAACTTTGCTCACAAGTCCGTCTTGCGTCACTTTTAGACGTGAATCTTTTTCCTTCAAGTTTTATGTATCAAATGTCCGGCAAAATGGCATCATTATAAATATCTCCATTGCATTTCTGAGGGACATTTACTGAAATAGTTTAGGAATGGGGACCATCATGCCGTGCCAACTCAAATTGCGTTTTGGAGTGAACCATCCATCTCTATGCAGTGTCAGTTCCACATAGGGAATTGTAATCTTAGATTAAATCAGAGGTGATCAGCTCCATTATTTCAGTAATTATACTTAATGGTTGAAGCTCAGTCGCCAGAAGAACCTGAACTTTAAGCACTCAACTCGTTCAGGAGTATTTTGCACAGGAGCAGTTTCACTGCGATCTTGAAAGCAGTGCTACTTTCAGAATCAAGGCAATGTGACCTTGCCAAACCAAAGCCTGCAATTATGTGGGGTCCTGATGGTCCTGTAGCTTGCTTGTTTCAGAAAATTCTGACTTTTTTCCAGTGCAGATTTCTGTGTGACTCTTCAAATTTCCAATACGTAATCATGACATTGGGCGACACGGTTGTTAGCACTGCTGCCTCACGGCTCCAGGGATGCGGGTACAGTTCCAGCCTCAGGTCACTGTCTGTGTGGAGTTTGCACGTTCTCCCCATGTCTGCGTGGGTTTCCTCTGGGTGCTCCAGTTTCCCCTCTCAATCCTAAGATCTGCAGGTTAGGTGGATTGGCCATGCTAAATTGTCCCTTAGTTTCCAAAGATGTACAAGTTGGGGGAATTAGGGAGTAAATACGTGGGGTTACGGGGATAGGGCCTGGGTGGGATGCTCTGTCAGAGAGTCAGTGCAGACCCGAATGGCCTCCTTCTGCATGGGCTTCTCCTGATGCTGCGGTTTTCTCCCATAGTCCAAAGATGTTGGGTTACCCTGATTGGCCATGCTAATTGCCCCTTAGTGTCAGGGGAATTAGCAGGGTAAATATGTGGGGTTACAGGGATAGGGCCTGGGTGGGATTGTTGCCGGTGCAGGCTCGATGGGCCAAATGGCCTCCTTCTGCACTGTAAGGATTCTACGATTCTATTCTATGATTGTCATGCATCATGTGTATGTCACTGCAACTAATCACCTGTCAGAGAAGCACACTCGGGATTCTTTTACACAATCTAGTCCTGCGTATCTGCACTTCTGTCGAGGAAGGAAACAGTGAGCTATTAACAACTCCCTGTGTGCTGTTTGCAAACAGTTCTCCAGCTGGACAGTCCTATTGCATGACAGTGATTAATGGTGCAAAACACATTCAACTCCCAGCTCATTAATCATACATACTCTACATTTGCATTGTGATATCCACACCAGCTCATGGAGTTTGACTGTTTTGAATGAGTGAAACAGTACGTTATTCATCAGAAGTACAGTTGAGCGTCTTTTTTCTACAACAACCTTGATTAATTATTATTTCCCTTTTAAGAAAATGTTAGGATTGGGATAGAACTGATGTCGGCGGCATGGTAGCACAGTGCTTAGCACTGCTGCCTCACAGCACCAGGGACCCTGGTTCAATTCCAGCCTCGGGTCACTGTCTGTGCAGAGTCTGCATGTTCTCCCCGTGTCTGCGTGGGTTTCCTCCGGGTGCTCCGGTTTCCTCCAACAGTCCAAAGATGTGCGGGGTAGGTTGATTGGCCATGCTAAATTGACCCTTGATGTCAGGGGGATTTGCAAGGTAAGTGTGTGGGCTTACGGGAATAGGGCCTGGGTGGGATGTGGTCAGTACAGACTCGATGGGCCAAATGGCCTCCTTCTGTACTGTAGGGATTCAATGACATATGCTGTGGTACTGCCTCGTTACACTGATAGTTGTGGTATTGAATGATCAATGACCACTCCGTTGGATATGGCTGATCGTCAATCTCCGAAAGGCTGGGCTTCTTCACTGACTGAATTTATAACCCAGTCTGATACTCGCAGCTGCATTCTCGGTTCCGTTTGGTCGGTACCTCCATTTTACCACCTGGTGCCCGCACAGGAGAGGGGTAATTGTTTACATGCCTATATCAGTTGAACAGAGCCATCTTCTCAACATGGGAGCACGTCTCTAAACTTTTATGGCAACTTTATTTGAAGGACCCAAGGAGTTCAAGAGACTTGCTGAGCACATTCTGCACAGACTCAGCTGGAGGCAAACCTGACGCAGTGTCAAAGTGAGGCGAAAGTGCAACATTTGGGTCTTTAACACCCTCCAAATAAGCACATGTCAGGCCTGACCCTGGTTTTCCACTACACATTTAGCATTTCTCCGAAACAGACATGGTTTTATTTTAACTCTAAATTTCCAGCAGAAACTCACCATCTGATTGTTTCCAGAGAATTGAACAGAAGACTTGCAATTGTACAGCACCTTTCATGATCCCCGAATGTCCCAAACCACTTTACAGCCAATAAAGTACTTCTGAAGTGTGGTACATTTTATATCCAATTTTCCCTTCTCACTTGAAGGCATTGATGTATGTCAGGATACCTTCCCATGCATTCCAGCTGCTCGCCAGTGTCTCATTTAGAGTACCCTATAGACCTGCTGTCAAAGGACTATTCGACTATAAAGACAAGACATCAAAGACAATTCCTGTTCCTGCCCAAAGTCCACATGCCAACTCTTGCTAGCGTAGGCAGCAAACAGCAGCAGGTATGCATGATCAGAGCTTCCCCTACCTTTGGTCCAAGTAGCGA
Organism: Mustelus asterias; assembly: GCF_964213995.1. Taxonomy (NCBI): domain Eukaryota; kingdom Metazoa; phylum Chordata; class Chondrichthyes; order Carcharhiniformes; family Triakidae; genus Mustelus; species Mustelus asterias. The sequence goes on from NC_135822.1 coordinate 36,351,098, forward strand.
AGCCAGTTTCTATTCTATGCTAACCGAGTGCAAGCTGCTGATCTACCCTGGGATCTCACCGGACTATGTGGCTCGGTAATAGACTGCTCAAAGTTTTTTAAAGTTTATTTATTAGTGTCACAAGTAGGTTTACATTAACACTGCAATTAAGCTACTGTGAAAATCCCCTACTCCGGCACCTGTTCAGGTACACAAAGGGAGAATTTAGCATGACCAATGCACCCTAACCAGCACGTCTTTTGGATTGTGGGAGGAAACCGGAGTACTTGGAGGAAACCCGCACAGACATGGGGAGAATGTGCAGACTCCACACAGACAGTGATCCAAGCCAGGAATCGAACCTGGGTCCCTGGCGCTGTGAGGCAGCAATGCTAACCACTGCGCCACCGTGCCACTTACATATTGCTTTCATAGATCATAGAAAACCTACAGTACAGAAAGAGGCCATTCGGCCCATTGAGTCTGCACCGACCACAATCCCACCCAGGCCCTATCCCCATATCCCTACATATTTTACCCGCTAATCTACGCATCCCAGGACACTAAGGGGCAATTTTAGCATGGCCAATCAACCTAACCCGCACATCTTTGGACCGTGGAAGCAAACCGGAGCACCCAGAGAAAACCCACGCAGACACAAGGAGAATGTGCAAACTCCACACAGACAGTGACCCAAGCCGGGAATCGAACCCAGGTCCCTGGAGCTGTGAAGCAGCAGTGCTAACCACTGTGCTACCGTGCCGCCCTCCACTGTGCTACCGTGCCGCTTTGGTTAACTTATCTACTGGAAGCTACATTTCCAGAGTATAGGGCGGCACGGTAGCGCAGTGGTTAGCACTGCTGCTTCACAGCTCCAGGGTCCCGGGTTCGATTCCCGGCTCGGGTCACTGCCTGAGTGGAGTTTGCACATTCTCCTCGTGTCTGCGTGGGTTTCCTCCGGGTGCTCCGGTTTCCTCCCACAGTCCAAAGATGTGCGGGTTAGGTTGATTGGCCAGGTTAAAAATTGCCCCTTAGAGTCCTGAGATGCGTAGGTTAGAGGGATTAGCTGGTAAATATGTGGGGGTAGGGCCTGGGTGGGATTGTGGTCGGTGCAGACTCGATGGGCCGAATGGCCTCCTTCTGCACTGTAGGGTTTCTATGATTTCTATGCTTCTATGACTATTTAGCATGATATAACTCAGTTTCTGTAGGTTTCGCAGCCTAATATAAATTCAAGCGTAATCTCGAGCAGGTTTGCTCTGAGCATCGTAGCATCCACACAAACAGCACAAAGACAATTTTAATCGGTCATTTGTTCTATAAACTTTTGCTTTAACTATCTGCTCTTTCAAGAGTTCATCCATAACTGTCGAGGTAATCAGGCCAATAGATTATTCTTTTTCCTATTCCATTCACAAAGCGGCATTCCCAAAATGTAACAATGTTCCCCTGTTGAAAAATGTCACAAAGATTAATCCTACATGGTTGTGTCTGATCGCTAATCCCCCATCACTATAAGGCTTCAGGAGCATGATTGGAAAATGGTTGCAACCCTTGATTTTGTTTCCACTAAAGAGAATGATTATATGGGGCAGAATTTCATTAAGTTTAAGTTTATTTATTAGTGTCACAAAAGCAGGCTTACATTAACAGTGCAATGAAGTTACTGCGAAAATCCCTTAGTCGCCACACTCCGGTGCTGTTCGGGTACACGGAGGGAGAATTTAGCACGGCCAATGCACCTAACCAGCATCTAATCAGACTGTGGGAGGAAACCGGAGCACCCAGAGGAAACTCACGCAGACACGGGGAGAATGTGCAGACTCCGCAAAGACAGTGACCCAAGCCGGGAATCGAACCCGGGTCCCTGGCGTTGTGAGGCAGCGGTGCTAACCACTGTGCTGCCACTCCCCTTTTGTGAGTTTGGGCATGGGGGGGCATTTAATGAGGTGGAAGGGTGGTAGGAGGGATGCCAGCCCCTTTCTTCCCACCCTGATAGGTCCATGGCAGGAAGGACCGTGGACAGCAATCCTGCTCCGTTGCCAATTGAGGCCCTTAAGTGGGCAATTAATGCTCACTTAAAACCCTCATCTCGCTGCTGCTGGTATTCACCCAGAGGTAGTAGGGGGGTTATCATGCAGGAAACACGACAAGCACTTGTTTGGGTTGCTTGCCAGCTCCCAGAGGCCATATCTCATTCAAAGGAAATCAGTACCTGATGACAACTCTTCTGCTGCCATCACTAATCTGCAGCCTGGGATCCAGTGACAATATAGGGTGGGCGTGGTACCGACAGCACTACCGCCGCCCCAGTGGTGCTGTCATTCATCAGGTCTCCACCTATCAGGCAGCAATCAGCCTTGGGACCTCCGTTCCAGTGGACCTTGCTGTCCAGTTAAGGGCATGGATGGCACTTCATTTGGCTGGTATTGGCATAAGGAGGCGACACGAAGCTCTCATCAGCTCTCCTACCAGTGGACCAGACCTCCATTGCCTCCAATAACTACCGTCCATGGGGAGGGACTGTGTAAAGTTTTAAAGTTTAAAGTTTATTAATTAGTGTCACAAGTAGACTTACATTAACACTGCAATGAAGTTACTGTGAGAATCCCTTAGTCACCACACTCAGACGCCTGTTCGGGTACACTGAGGGAGAATTTAGCACGGCCAATGCACCTAACCAGCACGTCTTTGGACTGTGGTAGGAAACCGGAGCACCCGGAGAAAACCCACGCAGACATGGGGAGAACACGCAGACTCCGCACAGACAGTGACCCAAGCTGGGAATCAAACCTGGGTCCCTGGCACTGTGAGGCAGCAATACTAACCACTGTGTTGCCTCATATTGTGATGCACAAGGTCTCACAGTTGGAGGTTGGAAGGGACCGGGTGGGGGGGGGGGCAATGTCAGACGATATGGGGATCTTTACCTGCCTGTTACTGTTCATATGGACAGATGGAAGATTGAGGGCTCTGCTGGCCCAGATTCAATACAAGATCTCACTGGGCAAAGATCCAAACCTGAAGCACAGCAGTGGAATATTTATCTCACAGTATCTTACTGCTCAAACCTGTCCGAATTGATACCTTTCCAGAATTTACTGCCAGAGCTTCCATCCCTCATTTTCTACTTTTGTTTATTGTTAACTCTCAGATCTGGTCTTCCCTGTTCTCTCTCTCCCTTTTTAATTGATCTAGTCTATTTGTTTCTATCGAAAAGTGTCACCATCTATCTTTCTCACTTCCAACCCTCTCTAACCTCTGACCTTCAGCATATGTGTTATTAACAATTTCCTCCTTTTTTTTTCTTCCTCCTGAGTGCATCATTCAATGTCACTGTCTCTGATCCTTTTGCAATAGTTGTTACCTACAGCTTCTTTTCATTTCTTAATTCATAAGCTTTACCTTGTCATTTCCTTTTGTCAATACACGTCCCATTATTGGTCTTATTTCTGTCTTCACACTGTCATATTGCCTCTGAGCTTCCACTGCTGAGCACAATTTAAATTGAGGCTGACTGTGGGACTCAGTCAAGTCTATTGTGCCAACCCAGCCATCAGAACAGCTCTCCCCATAGCACAACATTCCAGCTTCTACTCCTACTGAGTCTTAACAAGTTTGGCTTCAACATGCACCGGGTTCAAACTCTTTATAAAACTCAAATTACATATTATCACTTTCTGCTTCAACTTTACATAAGAACATAAGGACTAGGAGCAGGAGTAGGCCATCTGGCCCCTCGAGCCTGCTCCACCATTCAGTAAGATCATGGCTGATCTTTTCGTGGGCTCAGCTCCACTTACCCGCTCACTCACCATAACCCTTAATTCCTTTACTGTTCAAAAATGTATCTATCCTTGCCTTAAAAACATTCAATGAGGTAGCCTCAACTGCTTCACTGGGCAGGAAATTCCACAGATTCACAACCCTTTGGGTGAAGAAGTTCCTCCTCAACTCAGTCCTAAATCTGCTTCCCCTTATTTTGAGGCCATGCCCCCTAGTTCTAGTTTCACCTGCCAGTGGAGACAACCTCCCTGCTTCAATCTTATCTATTTCCTTCATTATTTTATAAGTTTCTCTAAGATCTCCCCTCATTCTTCTGAATTCCAATGAGCATAGTCCCAGTCTCTCCTCATAAGCCAACCCTCTCAACTCCAGAATCAACCGAGTGAATCTCCTCTGCATCCCCTCCAGTCATGATGTGGAGACGCCGGAGTTGGACCCCCTCCCAGTGCCAGTATATACTTTGTACCCTTGTGATTTTCCTGAGGGTTATAGATAGCTCCTATTGGGATTATAATTTCATGGTTACTTATCTGTGGCTTTGCTTAAGGACAAGAAAAAGTAAACATTATTTAAAAACATTAAACAGAATTTTAAAATTAATTGCACTCGATTCCCATACAACTTGTTTTTAAAATTTCAGCATTGAATATTTGACTTGCATTCCTTGGATTACTCTCACTTTGAAAATACTATTTCAGCAGAATTGCATTAACCCGGTGCATGTTTGAAAGGATATGTTTAGGTGTCTGAGTTAGTTATTTTTAACTGAATCTTTTCTCAATGAATTTATTGTATTCTATTTCATCAAAAGGAGATTGAAGGGAACGGATCTCGAATTCTAGTGCAGGGACTCAGGCAAGTCAGAGATGAGTAGCAACGCCCGACACTTGCAAAGAACCAGGATGAGGGGCTTAAGGTGGCAGCGGCGCTGAAGCAGGGGTGGCAAAGAGCCCAGATTTGTTGGCAATATGGTGACTCACACAAACTGCAATGTGGTTAGGGTTCAACTCAAATTATGGGGTCTCAGCTGGATGAGGTGGTCCATGACTATCAGGGGAGGTCTACATAAAGTCAGGGATATGCGGTGGGAGCCAGTGAGTATGGTTAGTCATGCATGGGAGTGGGGAAGTCATTACAGTAATCAGAGGGTGGAATTGATTAAGGAACAGTGTAACCTGCACATGTTTGTGAATTTTATTTTCGGCAGTGGCTGGGGAATGGTCATTGTGACTATATCTAGGTGACTTAGTTTCGAGTGGAATCTAACTGCAAATTTGTTTGGTGGAATGCGCAGGGAAAAATTGATTAGCGAATAACAAAAGTAGAAGATAAATTAGAAGGCTGAATAACAGTGATTTGAGCATTTGCCCGATGCTGCCGATGTACATAATAGACGTGAAATATTATAATGACCGTCTTATTTGAAATTTAATTTTCAAATTATAAATGAACACAAGACGATTTTCCATTCAGGCACGTTACCATTTCAGAGAGGTTATTTCGAATGTTATGGAACTTCCAAAGTAATTGTGCAGGAAACTATGCCCAAAGTGGATGAACCAATAATAATAAATCAACAAAAATTCCAAATTCCAACGAGTGATTTGGACAAATTAAAAATTAACCCAGAGATGGAAATAGGGAACATTATTTTGTTAATTGCTGAACATCCTACCTTGTGCACTGAAGTCACAGAGAAGCATGTAGCACATGCTACACGGCACGGTAGCACAGTGGTTAGCACTGCTGCTTCACAGCTCCAGGGACCTGGGTTCGATTCCCCGCTCGGGTCATTGTCTGTGTGGAGTTTGCATATTCTCCTCGTGTCTGCGTGGGTTTCCTCCGGGTGCTCCGGTTTCCTCCCACAGTCCAAAGATGTGCTGGTTAGGTTGATTGGCCATGCTAAAATTGCCCTTAGTGTCCTGGGATGCGTAGGTTAGAGGGATTAGTGGGTAAATATGTAGGGACATGGGGGTAGGGCCTGGGTGGGATTGCGGTCGGTGCAGACTCGATGGGCCGAATGGCCTCTTTCTGTGCTGTAGGGTTTCTATGATTTCTAAGCTACCAACCTGCTTCTGCAATGTTGTCCTCTTGGAAAGGCTTGTGGTTGAGTACCAAGGGGACACCGAGGTGTGCTGGGAAAAGGAGATCTGCAAATGGACAAAAAACAAGTGGCAGCTCAGCTGTGATCGGGGAAACATGTTTCTCGACAACTCTCTATAGATGGACTTCTTGTTATAATGGAAACTGCCTCTAATATTATCCCCACCAGCCTTCAGTTGTAATTTGCCTCTTCTCATCTCCCTCCACCCCCACACCTTGTGAAAGCAGATGCTCTCAGCAAATTGTCGGTGCTGAAGCGTCTCAGGTCAAGTGGCCATTTAAAAGGGTTGCATGATTGCTTTGAGATCTGATCGCACGATTTGATGGTGGAGTCACTTGCAGAGGTGGCTGTTTTACTTTCAGTTTGTCCTTCGTACAGGCAATGGCAGCATGGTGGCTAGCACTGCTGCCTCACAGCGCCAGGGACCCGGGTTCGATTCCCGGCTTGGGTCACTGTCTATGTTGAGTTTGCACGTTCTCCCCGTATCTGCGTGGGTTTCCTCTGGGTGCTCCGGTTTCCTCCCACAGTCCGAAAGACATGCTGGTTAGCTGCATTGGCCATGCTAAATTCTCCCTCAGCGTACCCGAACAGGTGCCGGAGTGTGGCAACTAAGGGATTTTCACAGTAACTTCATTGCCATGTTAATGTAAGCCTTACTTGTGACCAATAAATAAATAAACTTTAGCTCCTAGAATAAACCTTGTTAGTTTGAATCTCCATGTGCAAACCGCGTCTTTGCTCTTTGTTAAAACCCAAAACATAGTTCGAACATTACAAAAAGAAAATTGGCGACGAGTCGGGATGTTGTTTCATCGGGTGGAAAAATAAATTGTGGGTCCTCACATGTTGAATATTAGGAGGCTAGAGAGAAGCAACAACAAAGTTAAATATTTAAGTGCCAGTGCAGGAAGACAAGAACAAAAAAGGTTTCTGTTTGGTTTTAAAAGAGGATATCTTTCCGATTAGAGAAGGGTGAGATTCCAGGCAGTTTCTGGCATATTTAAAAAGAGAAGGGAAGCTTGTCTGCACAGGTTGGGTCGTTTGAGAAAAAAATATATCTCAAGTCAACGGCTTCCAGATTGAAGGAGGAGCACTGGGAAGACAATTAAAAAATACCGTGCTGAACAGTCTCACGTCGCTCGTGCCTGGAAAAGAAATGGTGGGTCAATTAGGATCCATGGGGCCTTTTAATAAAGAAAATGAACCATGGAGTTCCATTGCAGAGCGTTTTCAGTACTTTGTACAAGCAAATAAAATTGGAAGCGAGTTGCTTGTACCAGCTTTCCTCAGTGCAATCGGAAGTAAATCCTACAATGCGCTCCAGAATGTAGTTTATCCAGTAAAGCCAGGAACCAAAACTTACGGTGATTTGACAAAGGTCCTTGAAGAGCATTACTCTCCAAAGTCAGTGACTATCGCAGAACGAGTCAGGTTCCATCGAAGGAATCAAGTGGAATGCAAAAGAATTGCTCAGTTTGTGGCAATCTTCGAAAGGCTGGCACAACATTGCGAGTTTGGTGAGTCATTAGAAGATCATTTTTGAGATCGACTAGTTTGTGGTCCGCTAAATGCGGCTATCCAAAGAAGATTGCTAACTGAACATGCTTTGACTTTAAAGACAGCAGTAGAAATCGCAGTGTTGAAGAACTAGCTGCTAAAGAGGTTTCACAATTTGTTGCAGGAATGAAGTTCCACAAGTTGGGAACTGCCCATAGGTCAAAAAAGCAAAAAACATGTCACAGGTGTGTCAAAAGGGCCATTCAGCAAGTGAATGCTGGAGCAAAAAACTTGAAAAATCTTTGCAAGATTTGGTAAACTGGAACAGATGGTTAGTGATAACGGGTTCACAGTTTATATCACAAGAGTGAGAGGATTATCTCAAATTAAGTAGTATCCAGCATATAAAATCTGCAGGCCTAGATACTTTAGTCCCAGGCCCTCTAATGCCATTCAAATTCGAATTTAAATAATTTAATCAGCTCGGCACTAATTTCCGAGGTGGAGCTGACAACGCCGGAATTCCGGTGGCTGGAGACGCAGGGAAGCCATGGCGCCCAACTGGGAGCCCGCTAAACAACATCTGCTTATGTCTGCCGGCCCACTGCACTGCTCTGGCAACGTAGCAGGCTGGGAGAATTCCCCCCCCCCAACATCTTTTCTTTGTATTAAAACCCACAACTCCAAACATAGTCAGAACATCACAGCCTTTTTTTTCATTTCTCTGTGTATAATGTCAGCAGGGTATTTGTCTGTGGTGAAGCTCACTGGTGACACTAACACAACTTTCTGATCGGGAGGGAGAGCGATCGAGAGTAGGAACGATAGTTGGTTTCTTCTTTTTGTACTTACAAGTGACACCAAGAGGATTTGCAGCACCTGAGTCACTACTTCAGCCGAGATAAATATAGAGCAGGAATCGAACCTAGTCTCCTTTGGCCTGGATAACTCAGTGCTATGATGTGGAGATGCCGGCGTTGGACTGGGGTGGGCACAGTAAGAAGTCTCACAACACCAGGTTAAAGTCCAACAGGTTTATTTGGCAGCACTAGCTTTTGGAGTCTCAAGCTCCTTCATCAGAGTAAGGACTTGTGTTCACAAACAGGGCATATAAAGACATATAAACTGAGTTTGTGACTTCTTACTAACTTAGTGCCACACAGAACTGTGTCTTGCTCATTAAACCTTTCCTGTGCACCTGGCTGCCCTTTGTCTGCTGTTGCAGTTACTTGGCAGAACACTGAAGCAGGGAAGTATTGCAAAAGCCATCAAAGACTAATGTGCTTTTCCATCCTGTACCTTAACAGCGACAAGTCAGTCAGGGGAGAAGAGCAAACCAATAAAATACACAAACAGGCTCAAAATTGAGCGTAATGCAGTAAACATTCTGAATGATTACTTCCTCAAAATAGTCACAAGGGAAGACTTTAACAACATGTCCTCACCAGACTAAAGTACGCCAAGTAAAGTCAATGGCTCCACTATAAACCAAATCCTGGACAGACTAAATGTGCTCAAAACAAATAAATCCTCAGAGATAGTTGGTATTATCTCAAATTATCAAGAGACTAGGGAGGAGATCTTCTAGGGACAAAGGAACAGGCAGAAGCTATTTAACCCCTCGGGACAATTCCACCAATCAATGAATTGATGGTTAATTTGCAACCCAACGCCCTATACCTACCTTTGCCCGATATTCCTTAGTACATTTGGATAACAAGAATCTATCAATCTCAGTTTTAAAATTAGCAACTGATTTACTACCAAGAGAGTTCACAACTTCTACCACCCTCTTGTGTGTAGAAGTGTTTCCCCATTCCACTCCTAATGGATTTAACCGCCTAGTCCAACGAGCAGAAATAGTTACTCTCTATCTGCTCTATTTTTAATAGCTCAAAATCTCTGATCAAATCATCCCTTAACCTTTTAAATTCCAGTGTGCGTAATCTCTCCTCATACCTGGACTCCAGGGCTTAAGTCATCATTCTAGTTAACCTATGCTTGCACTTTCCCTAACACCAATATATTATTCCTATGGTATAGCACCTAGAACTGCACACTGCTCCAGGTGTGGCCTAATCAGGGCTTTGAATGGCTGTAGGATAGCTTCTGTGCCCTTGTGATCTCATGCTGTGCATTTGAAGCCTTTCATTTCACTGGTCTTTTCGTGCCTGTTCAAGACATTTTAAAGAATTGCTAATGCACCCAACAATCATTATGAGGAAACCAGCGGTGCACTGGAGAGGGACCAGAGAGTGGAATGAGACTGGTGAATTGGAAACAGGCCCACATCCAAGAAGGGTGACCAAAGAGACACATCCAAATCATGAACATTCCTGCCATTCCACCGAAACTCATGGAATTGATTATCAGGGTGAGCAATGTCACAGTCAACAACAATCTGCATTGATTCAGAGGGGTAAACCCTACCTCAACATGTTTCTGGACTTTTTTATCAAACTCACAACCCGGGCAGATTGGGAAAGCCCCATCGCACTGCTTACCGAGACTCCAAAAGGTTACAAAATGGAAGACGCTTAATAAACTCAGAAAGAACACAAAGGAAGAGCAGTAGGCCATTCAGCCCTTCAAACCTGTTCCATTACTCAAGTAGATGATGACAGATCCATATCTTAACTCCGCCTACCCACCTTCATTCCATAATTCTTTACACTGCTGCCCGACACAATGTATCAATCCCAGTTTGGGATTTTCACTTGAATGAGCCAGACAGTTTCTTGGGAAGAGTGTGCCACAGATTTCCATTCCCTTTATGTAAAGGAGTGCCTCCTGAAATCACCCATGAACAGCTTTGCTCTAATGTGGAAATTAGGCACTCTTGTTTTGAACTCCTCGCCAATGGAAATAGTCTCTCCACAGCCACACTGTCAATTCATTTGTTCATCTAAAACATTTTAGTTAACTCAATTAAATCATCCCTTAATCTTCCATGCTCAAGGAAATGCAACCTGCCCTAACAATGTAACCCTTTTAGTCCTGGTATCATTCTCCCCCAAGTAGTGCCCAGGACTGTATGCAGTGCTCGAAATGGGGTCTAATTATTATACAACTTTCAGGTCTTTATAATCCAGCCTTCTTGAGACAAAGGCCAAATAACATTTGCATTTTTAATTGCCTTTTGCACAAAATGCTGTTAAGATTTAAGTTAAACCCGGAAATTGGATCAGGAGTTAACTGATTATAAGAAACCGTCGGCAAAAATGTGAAGAATTAGGGAGACAAAAATAGTATTTGAAATAACGAAGGGTAACACAGAGTTATGAATTCTCATAGGTTTGATGTTAAACATGTCCAGCCAATACCGAGCAGTTTGCATTGTTATTTTATGGTATTAGCCCACTAATGACTAGATGTTGAGTATTTAATTTAATGACTTGCCGTGATGGGATTGAACTTGTGACCTTTAGGTTGTTAGTTTAGTCCCATAAATCTCTTGTTACAATAAGAAATAGCATATGCCAGGGAACAAATTTAAAACTTGGGTGAGGCTAGAGAAAATTAAAGATTTCAAAAATGAACACTAAAAACTCACTCACCGATGGCCCACGTTGTGATTCAGAAACATCTGAGATTGTTCTGCCTGAAGATTAAAAGAAAGACACATGGACAATCATTTAGGATGCGTCAAACAAACAAGGGGACAAAAAATACTGTCTACCATCACTGATCAAATGCCCTGAAGATCCACAAGAAGGGGTTTTCCTTTTCCAGGTGGCACGGTGGCACAATGGTTAGCACTGCTGCCTCACAGCACTAGGGACCCGGGTTCAATTCCGGCCTTGGGCCACCACTGTCTGTGTGGAGTTTGCACGTTCTCCCCGTGTCTGCGTGGGTTTCCTCCAGGTGCTCCGGTTTCCTCCCACACTCCAAGGATGTGCGGATTAGGTTGATTGGCCATGCTAAATTAACCCTAGTGTCAGGGAGATTAGCAGGGTAAATATGAGGGGTTACGGGAATAGGGCCTGGGTGGGATTGTGGTCGGTGTGGACTCAATGAGACGAATGGCCTCCTTCTGCACTGTAGGGATTCTAGGATTCTATGATTCTATGATTTTCCAAATACTTTCTCCTTCCTCGAGTGCAGTTGCATACCTGCTGGGAGCTCTTCAATGCCTCCCTCAAGTGGCCATTGCTGATGTCTGATGCTTTAACAGTGAGCACCGGAAGGCTATTTTATCATAAATTGCACCACAGCTCAAACCTACTCTGCCCTCATCCAACCCAAACATTCCTGGCAGTGATCAACAACAAAACTGATGGCTCAACTTCCTCCACCCAAACCCAAGGGCATTGGAAATAACTGCAGCAGAATCAAACGTTTATTAAAACAAGTGGTCTATATTACACCAGACAAAAAGGTTGGAAAGATTGCAATACAAACACAAGAAGACAATTCAAATTCCCACTATTCCTTTACACCAGCAAAATCTTTACAGACGCAAAAATCAGTAAAGAGTCACCACGAGTTAGACCAAAAAGTCTCGTTTGGAACTGGCACAGTTGCTAACTGTTTTCTTCCACTGAATTTCTGAGCATTCATTTGAAGCTTCTCACCCATCTCATATGTCTCCCCAAAAGCCACACTCTAAACTCACTGTTTCTCCAACTGCAAACTAATGAGTTCCCTAAGCTCAGCCTTCAGCTAACACCTCCACTAAACTGATCACTTGTGAGTCTCAAAACTGATTATTCAGTTAACTACCATCACACTAGCCTTGCAGATTTTCTTCTCCGATTCAAATATCTGCCTTCTCTCTCTGACACACACAACCCGGCCAATTACCGCTCCATCAGTGTACTTGCGATTATCAGTAAACTGATGGAAGGGGGTGGTCACCAGTGCTATCAAGTAGCACTTGCTTAGCAATAACCTGCTCACTGATGCACAGTTTGGGTTCCGCCAATGTCACCCAGCTCCTAATCTCATTACAACCGTGGTTCAAATATGAACAAAACAGCTAAACTCTAGAGGTGAGGGGAGGGTGACTGTCCTTGACAATTAACTGAGTATGGCATCAAGGTGCCCTAGCAAAACTGGAGTCAACGGGAATCAAGGAATAAACTTTCAGCTAGTTGGAATCATACTTGGCAGAAAGGAAGATGGTTGGAGGTCAATCATCTCACCTCCAGTACATCATTGCAGGTGCTTCTCAGAGTAGTGTCCTCGGCCCAACCACCGTCAGCTGCTTCATCAATGACCTTCCTTCCATCATAAGGTCAGAACTGGGGATGTTCGCTGATATTACACAATGTTCAGAACCATTAGTGACTTCACAGATACTGAAGCAGCCCATGTCCAAATGCAGCGAACCTGGACAATATCCAGGCTTGGGCTAACAAGCGGCAAGTAACATTTGCTCAACACAAGTGCCAGGCAATGGCCATCTCCAACAAGAAACAATCTAATCATTGCCCCTTGACATTCAGTGGTATCACCACCACTGAATCTCCTACTATTAACATCCTGGGGGGTTACCGTTGAACAGTAACTCACCTCCTGACCTGTCCATCGTCTACAAGTACAAGTCAGGAGTGTGAGGGAATACTGTCCACTCGCCTGGATAAGCGTAGCTCCAACAACAACACTCAAGAAGCTCATCACCAACCAGGACAAAGCAGTCCACTTAATTGGCACATCATCCACAAACATTCACTCCCTCCACCACCGACGCACATTGGCAGCAGTGTGTACCATCCACAAGATGCACTGCAGGAACTCATCATCCTCAGACAGCACCTTCCAAGCCCAAGACCACTACCATCTAGAAGGACAAGGACAGCAGACACATGGGAACAGCACCACCTGGAAGTTCCCTCCAAGCCACCCACCATCCTGACTTGGAAAAGAGACCCGAGTTCAATTCCAGGCTTGGTTCACTGTCTGTGCGGAGTCTGCACATTCTCCCCGTGTCTGCATGGGTTTCCTCCCACAGTCCAAAAGACATGCCGATTAGGTGCATTGGCCATGCTAAATTCTCTCTCAGTGTACCCGAGCAGGCGTCACTGAACTTTTAATCCCTTTTAACCTATCTCTTTCACTTCAGAGGTTGTAAGAACCTGTCCTGATCACTTCTCGGCCTTTTGGCTAAGTCAAGCATCAGATCAAGCCTAAGACGGGGTGCAATGCCTCATCTTCTCAGCTTTGGTCTCTCTTGTGGGGACCATGAATTGGATTCAATTTGAATTTGGTTTTTGGAGCAAGCAAGGAGATAGGTTCAGGTTTGTTCGGTCCACTCTGAGCATTGGCTTTGTAACTTAAAGAACTGAGTAAAAATTTATAATAGAATATGTCCTGGATGACACTTTCAGTTATCAGCAGCTGCATTCAAACACTAGGGGCGAGATTTTTACCACTGATTGGGAAATTTCCCGACTGCCACGGTTTAAAGGGCCCTATTTTACACCGTGGTGGGTTGGGATGCTGTTTAGAATTGGGCTCAACAATCCCAGAGGCAGATCTTAAGAGGCCATGGATGTGGATGAGTACCAAAGCGGGCTAGTTAGAAGGCCTGCCTCAGTTCTTTGCAACTTCGTCCCAGTTGTTGGCCTTGCCAGTGACAACCGCATCCCATGATGGCGATGGCCTACTGATATTATCGCTAGACAGTTAACCCAGAAACTCAGCTCATTTTCTGGGGACCTGGGTTCGAATCCCGCCACAACAGATGGTGGAATTTGAATCCAATAAAAAAATATCTGGAATTAAGAATCTACTCTTGACTATGAAACAATTGCCGATTGTCAGAAAAACCCATCTGGTTCACTAATGTCCTTTCAGGAAGGGAATCTGCCATCCTTACCTGGTCTGGCCTACCATAGAATCACAGAAAATCATAGAAACCCTACAGTACAGAAAGAGGCCATTTGGCCCATCGAGTCTGTACCGACCACAATCCCACCCAGGCCCTACCCCCACATCCCTACATATTTACCCACTAATTCCTCTAAGCTGCACATCTCAGGACACTAAGGGGCAACTTTAGCATGACCAATCAATATAACCCGCACATCTTTGGACTGTGGGAGGAAACCGGAGCACCCGGAGGATACCCACGCAGACACGGGGAGAATGTGCAAACTCCACACAGACAGTGACCCAAGCCGGGAATCGAACCCAAGTCACTGGAGCTGTGAAGCAGCAGTGCTAACCATTGTGCTACTGTGCCGCCTACATGTGATCCAGAGCCATAGCAATGTGGTTGACTCTCAACTGCCCTCTGAAATGGTCTAGCAAGTGACTCAGTTTCAAGGGCAATTAGGGATGGGCAATAAATGCTGGCCAGCGACGCCCATGTCCCAGAAATGAATTTTAAAAATGAAAGAACAAAGGAAAAAGAAAGTGGCACCATGAGGAGTATATTTCAGAGTTCCCCCCAACACTTCCAGTCAGCTAAAAGCCTTCAGACCCTCACTGACCAATCTGATGGTGGATTGCGGGAAAGGCCAAGCAGTGCAAGGGTGCCAGAGGAATGCAAAGCAGTGACTGAAGATGGAAGGAAACAGCTCCTGCCTAATGTTCCCGCCACAAATACTTCCTTGTTCCACTTATACCAAAAGGGCGAGGAGATTCACTTCCTGATAGCTAACATCTCGAGCGACACTGCGGGATCATTGCTTTCAGCTGCATCAGGAGTTTGAAAGACTTCTGAGAAGCAAAAAAAGGGAGTACGGCTTTGATTCAGAAGCAGACGGTTTTACATCAACTGCTTGCAGTGAAAGGAATCAGGTCGCCACAATAATCAACATCCCACCGAATGCCTGAAAATTCCATTTTCCCTGACAACCTGCAGTCCACAAATCAATCTCAGCTCACGGGGGACCCTTATCAAATCATTACACCCGACAGGAGGGAGAAAGATGTTTCTTTAGCAAACAACTAGCAAAGCACAAATAAAATATGGCAGACACACTCCATCATGGAACGAGTTAATTTGAAAAATGACTGTGCGTCGTAGAGGAGTTGAGGAGTTGGGCTGCAGGGGATGCAGCAACCTTTGCTCGCTTCGATAGGAATTCCGTGTTAAAAATGATCCCCATTATGGCTCTGATGTAACCCTGTCACAGTCCACCCCCTAGGATTTTTTTTGGACATTTGGCAAATCGGCCAATAAAACTAGTTTACAGCCATTGAAAATCCCATGACAACAATCTCCAGGCAAGTCATCAAGATAAAGGAACCCGAAACATTTAAACTTTAAAATGTAGGGGGAAATGGAATGTGTCTGTCTGTGTGGAGTTTGCACATTCTCCTCGTGTCTGCGTGGGTTTCCTCCGGGTGCTCCGGTTTCCTCCCACAGTCCAAAGATGTGCAGGTTAGGTTGATTGGCCAGGTTAAAAATTGCCCCTTAGAGTCCTGGGATGTGTAGGTTAGAGGGATTAGCGGGTAAAATATGTGGGGGTAGGGCCTGGGTGGGATTGTGGTCGGTGCAGACTCGATGGGCCGAATGGCCTCCTTCTGCACTGTAGGGTTTCTATGATTCTATGATTCTAAGCAAACAACTTATGATAGGTAGGTTAGGGGCAGACAAGATTTAAACAAAGTTAAATCAAGAAATAGGAAAACAAAGAAGGAAGCAAACAGAGACAAGGGGAAAAGGGACAATAATATTAAAACAGCCAGTCTTTTTACATTTCAATGTAAAATGGTGCTTTAAGTAATTAAATTAGTTGCTTAGAATTGTTAGTACAGTAATAGTGTTACTCCTGATGGCTTTACTATTGTAATCTTAATGTTTATTTCAACAGCACAGTGAATGAGTTGAAAGCAAAACAAATACACTGATTAGCCCAGAGCAACAGAAGTTTCACTGATCCTGCCCCAGAGTTCAAGGACTGGATGACTAATGGCTGCCTGCAAGGTAGACAAAGTCTTATTTTCTCTTTATACTGAGACCAGTTCCAGCCAGTGACTGGCATCTATTCATATTGCTGTTTGCATTTGCAGTAAAGCACGACAATAAGATCAAATGATAAAATAATTTTTCCTATCCATGACATTAAAAGATGCACATTGGTTTCATATCAATGTGGTTATACAACTGCTGCTTATAGCTCCTGATATTTATAGAAAGGCAGATTTATAGCACGGAGGTTGGTGAAATCTGGAAATCCCAGAAAACAATTTTTTTTATTTATTCGTGAGATAGCATTTATTGCCCATCCCTAGTTGCCCTTGAGAAGGTGGTGGTGAGCTGCCTTCTTGAAACGCTGCAGTCTCCGTGCTGTGGGTTGACCCACAATGCGTTAGAGAGGGAATTCCAGGATTTAGACCCAGCGACTGTGAAGGAACGGCGATATATTTCCAAGTCAGGACAGTGATTGGCTTCGAGAGGAACTTGCAAGTGGTGGTGCTCCCTTGTATCTGTTGCCTGTGTCCTTTTAGATGGACATGATCATGGGTTTGGAAAGTGCTAAGGATCTTCGGTGAATTTCTGCAGAGAATTTCAGCAGGACCTCCATGAGTTTGTTTATCCCGCTTCCCTCCCGGCAGCTGGACAGATTGGCAAGCTGGCTGACTGTCGAGATGGAAAACCTGAGGCAGGGAGATCTCGGGCAAGAAAGAAAGATCAAGAGTTGATGCAGGGCTAAGGGATGAGAGTTCAATAGTTAGGAGGGTGGGACAGGTCAGGTGGTAGAGGGTGATGGGGAGGAGGTAATAAAAATGTGGGGCAGACTGCTAGAGATAAAGGATTGGTTGGTTGGGATGTTGAGGAGAGGACATAATTGGCGGAAATATTGCTGAAGAGAACACTCTTGCTCCTCTAGGTGGCTCCAAGAGGAGTGATCTATTGCCAACTCATTCTGGCTGCTCCCATTTCCAGTTCAGTGCCAGGTTTCCCCAGTTGAGAGAAACCTGGCCAGCAACCATTAAACTCAAATCAAGCTCCTAATTGCACAGTGGGAGACTGATTTAAATAATCTATTAAAGTGTCTTGCCAAACCCAAATGGGGCATTCGTACTCCACACAAATAGCAGCAGGTTGGGGGCCAGATAACAATTAACCTCACCCACCCACCTGGGAGACATTTGCAAGAGTTCAATTTGTCAGGCAATCCAGTGTAGGAAAAGGGTGAATGATCTCATCCACTCCACCAAGGCAAGTCAAACATTCAGCTCACTCCAATCTCTGACTCTCATAATGGCAGGCTCATAGCACATTTTTTTGAGAGGAGGCGGGTGAAACCTGGAAATCCCAGGAACGCAATTTTAACAGCAGCACTGAAAGGGTGCTCAGGGATCTCACAAAATATAAGCAGGGGACACACCAGCATTGATTGTCTCGTGGGCACCTTAATATCACCAGTGTCTCATCAATCATTCTTCACAAACTCCATCTTCAGCCCGTACTGGGGAGGGCTCAGCACACACGGCAAGCAAGCATGCTTCCCAACCTCTCCTCCACCTCTGCTCATCACATTCCATCTATTTGTCTTCATGCAGGCCAACCTTGCCCACAAGAGGCAGAGATCCCAGACTGAAGGAGAATGCCTGACATACAGGAGACCTCCAAATTCGAGGATGCCACCGAGTTGGCAGAGGGGGACAACCTCTGCAGAAGGCGAGGTCAGCCTCTCCCAGCGACCCCTCCATGAGTCAATCACATCCTGACATTCTGAGTGAGTGACATGCAATGTTCATGAACTACATCTATCTGTTCTCTCTCACAGGCACCCAGCAGATCCACAAAGACCAGAAAGACCAACATAGGCCCACCTCAGATGAGGAACCATTTGATGATCACCTGTCACTGCATTCGCCTGCACCCTCCACCGACACAGATACAAACACCTCGGTGGTTCATGGTTCAAGATTAGGCTTTGGGTCACATTCTGGGGAACACCTCATGGACATGTCTCCACAGCAGTCAGCGGCAGAGACAGCCCAGATATTTGGCACTCGGGAAACTGCTGGAGATCAGGTACCCACTGAGTCCGACTGTGATGATGAGCCTCTGGAAACAGCCGTGTCACGCATGCTGGAGATGCGACAGCAAAGGCGGACAATCAGGTGAGGTTGTGAGAGGCAGTCAACAAATTAGAGCGAAGGATGGAGTGCATCCACGTTCTGTCTGATGTCATGCGAACACCTCGAGGTTTCATGGAAATGATAGTGACAGCCTTGGACACATTAGTCCAGCAGATCCTGCACTGCATCACTATAGACATTGTTGGGATTGGGATCCATCAGAGACTCAGCAAGAAGGGGACAGGACACCTTGACCCCCCTTCAGGAGCTCTTTCTCAGGAAGTCAGGCAAGGACACCCACGAGGAGGACCAGCAGCTGGAGACCCCAGGGCCATCCATCCAGGAGACCCTAAGCATGTCCAGCCTTACCTAAGCCCCTCTGCCTGTGAACCAATCACCTCGAGCTGTGCGGACCGAGGAGCCCAACAGCAGGAGGCCAGGGATCTCGAGGTTTCCACTCTCTACAGGTCTCTAAAGTCATCAAAAACAACAGGGTGAGACAGTCAGCACGCTGCCTCCACCTGTACTGCAGATATTGGGGATGGCTCCAAAATGTAGCGGTCGGGTTAGAAAAATTACAAAATCTTTCCTGGGTCATGGGTGTTCAATCACTGTTTATATTTTGCATCTTTATAAACACATTTGCTGTTCAGGAAAATGATCTCATCATCTGAAAGCACCATGCATCTATGCGCCCTCTTACTGAGAGGGTCAGCCATGCTCCCACTCAGTGATCACCTCCCTTTGTGAGCCTCACATTCATGTGATGTGTAGCTGTCTCATTACAGTTACTCTATTCTTATGACGTGTCAGAGAGATGTGGCAAACACTTTACTAGAAGTATCTACGAAATGCATTAGTAATCTATACTCCTCTCGGGCAGCATGGAGTTAGGCATGCTCAGCAACTTTGGAGGGTTAGCTGTAATTGTATCTCAAAATGAGAAGGCTGCCTTCATTGGTAATGCCCAAGCCAAGACTTGCAGCCATGAAGGTCTCCCTGCGATGCGTGCATTTCAGTGTCTGCTAAATGTTTCTCATTAAGGTGATGATGACTGCATCAAGTCCTTTGACCTCCCTCCAGGAGCTCTTTCTCAGGAAGTGGCGTTTGCTACCAAATAAACCTGTTGGACTTTAACCTGGTGCTGTTAGACTCCTTACCAAGTCCTTTGACGCAGCATTTGCGCTGTGGTGATCACTTTCACTTCCCAGAGCTCATGGATACGGAGTTTGTCACTGGCCTTTCCAAAGATTAGGGCCTAGTGAATCATGAGGAATGAAGGTGCAAGCCCGAATGCTAAACTTCAAAAACAATTCTCTAAACCCCATTTTCCCCATTTACAGGTTGCAGATGCCTCCCTTAACCTTAACCATCCCACCTGCAGACCAACAACCCCCATAGCCACTGACGATAAGACCATGACCTTATGTTCCAGAGTGTCTGTGTACATCCCCTCCCACTCACACAGTTGGATTTGCACCCACCCCCTTCTTTCTCTGCAGTGTAGTCTTTCATGTCGTGTTCCAGCTCATCAGTCTCCCCTCAGCCTGTCATCTGCTCCAATGCCCCCATTAATCCTGATTGATTTCCTGCCGGTGGGATTCTTCTCCCATCCGCCACAAAGGCTGATTCTGGGGATGGCGGGACTGATGTATGAGGAGAGGGCTAAAAGAAGACATGAGGTTGCTTTGGCAGACAGAGTGAAGGAAAATCCAAAGAGCTTCTATAGGTATGTTAGGAGCAAAAGGATAGTGAGGGATAAAATTGGTCCTCTTGAAGACCAGAGTGGTAGACTGTGTATGGAATCAAAAGAGATGGGGGAGATACTAAATGGTTTTTTTGCATCCGTATTTACTGAGGAAACGGGCATGGAGTCTACGGAAATAGGGCAAACAGGTAGGGAGGTCATGGAACCTTTACAGATTAAAGGGGAGGAGGTGCTCGCTGTCTTGAGGCAAATCAGAGTGGATAAATCCCCAAGACCGGACAGGGTATTCCCACGGACCTTGAGGGAAGCTAGTGTTGAACTTGCAGGGGCCCTGGCAGACATATTTAAAATGTCAGTATTCACGGGGGAGGTGCCGGATGATTGGAGGGTGGCTCATGTTGTTCTGTTGTTTAAAAAACGTTCCAAAAGAAATCCGGGAAATTATAGGCCAGTAAGTTTGTCATCGGTGGTGGGCAAGTTATTGGAAGGTGTGATAAGGGATAGGATCTACAAATATTTGGATAGACAGGAACTTTTTAGGGAGAGTCAACATGGCTTTGTGCGAGAGTTTTTTGAGGAGGTTACCAGGAAAGTGGATGAAGGGAAGGCGGTGGATGTTGTCTACCTGGATTTCAGCAAGGCCTTTGATAAGGTCCCTCATGGGAGGTTAGTTAGGAAGGTTCAGTCGCTAGGTATACATGGGGAGGTAGTAAATTGGATTAGACACTGGCTCAAAGGAAGAAGCCAGAGAGTGGTTGTGGAGGATTGCTTCTCTGAGTGGAAGCCTGTGACTAGTGGTGTGCCGCAGGGATCGGTGTTGGGTCCATTGTTATTTATCATCTATATCAATGATCTGGATGATAATGTGGTAAATTGGATCAGCAAGTTTGCTGATGATACAAAGATTGGAGGTGTAGTGGACAGTGAGGAAGGTTTTCAAAGCTTGCAGAGGGATTTTGACTAACTAGAAAAATGGGCTGAAAAATGGCAAATGGAATTTAACGCAGACAAGTGTGAGATATTGCACTTTGGAAGGACAAACCAAAGTAGAATATACAGGGTAAATGGTAGGACTCTGAACAGAGGGATCTGGGAATACAGGTACAGAATTCCCTAAAAGTGATGTCACAGGTGGATAGGGTCGTAAAGAGTGCCTTTGGTACATTGGCTTTTATAAATCGGAGTATCGAGTATAAAAGTTGGAGGGTTATGATAAGGTTATATAAGGCATTGGTGAGGCCGAATTTGGAGTATTGCGTACAGTTTTGATCACCTAGTTACAGGAAGGATGTAAATAAGGTTGAAAGAGTGCAGAGAAGGTTCACAAGGATGTTGCCGGGACTTGAGAAGCTGAGTTACAGAAAGAGATTGAATAGGTTGGGACTTTATTCCCTGGAGTGTAGAAGAATGAGGGGAGATTTGATAGAAGTGTATAAGATTTTGATGGGTATAGATAGAGTGAATGCAAGCAGGCTTTTTCCGCTGAGGCGAGGGGAGAAAAAAACCAGAGGGCATGGGTTAAGGGTGAAAGGAGAAAAGTTTAAAGGGAATATTGGGGGGGCTTCTTCACGCAGAGAGTGGTAGGAGTGTGGAATGAGCTGCCGGATAAAGTGGTAAATGCAGGGTCACTTTTGACATTTAAGAAAAACTTGGACAGGTTCATGGATGAGAGGGGTGTGGAGGGATATGGTCCAAGTGCAGGTCAGTGGGACTAGGCAAAAAATGGTTCGGCACAGACAAGAAGGGCCAAAAGGCCTGTTTCTGAGCTATAATTTTCTATGGTTCTATGGGTCTATTGACTAGGTTAGGATTGTTTTCGCTGGAGTTCAGACGAATGAGGGGGGATCTCATGGAGACTTATAAAATTCTAACAGGACTAGACAGGGTAGATGCAGGGAGGATGTTCCTGATGGTGGGGGAGTCCGGAACTAGGGGTCATGATCTGAGGAGTCAGGGTAGACCATTTAGGACGGAGGTGAGGAGACATTTCTTCACCCAAAGAGTGGTGAGCCTGTGGAATTCATTACCACAGGAAGTAGTTGATGCCAAAACATTGAATGTAATCAAGAGGCAGCTGGATAGAATACTTGGGGAGAATGGGACCAAAGGTTATGGGGAGAAAGCAGGATTAGGCTATTGAGTTGGATGATCAGCCATGATCGTAATGAATAGTGGAGCAGGCTCAAAGGGCCAAATGGCCTCCTCCTGCTCCAATCATCTATGTTTCTGTGTTTCTAAAACCTGCCACAGGCAGGACCGGAAATTTACGCCCAATGACTATTTTCAAGGTTTTATACAATTTATTACTAGCTTCAGAATAAGTTCACAAAATCCTCGAAAGCAGCAAGTCGTACCAATGAGCAAGATTTCCTGGTTCCAATGAGTTAACTGGTCTCACCCGTAGTAATGTACTGCCTCAGAGGAAAATGAATGGAAGAAAAATTTGCATTTCTATCGCATCTTATCACACAGCATTCCAAACCAATGAATTAGCTTTCAGAATGCAATCACTCTTGTTCCCTTCAGCTAGTTTGCAAACAGCCAGATCCGGCAAACAGCAAACAAATGAATAACAAGATAAAAGCAAAATACTGCAGATGCTGCAATCTGAAAACAACAGAAAATGCTGGAAAATCTTAGCAGGTCTGACAGCATCTATGGAGAGAAAATAGAGCCAACGTTTCGAGTCTAGATGACCCTTCGGCGGAACTAAGAGCAAAGAAAATCAGCAATGAGGGTGGAGGGGTTTGGAGGGGGGGTGGTGTAATCGGACAAAGGGAATGTAAATGAGGATACAGAAGGCTGAAAAAAGCGCTAAAAGTCCAAAAGTGTCCATTAAGTGGTCAGAGTGAAGGGCAGAACGCAGAGCAGAAGTACAGATGGTTAAGGGACTGCCTGGGGACTATGGCAGTTGCCCTGAAAAGGTGTGTGTGTTAGAGAATAAAGAAGTGGAAAAATGGAAGTGAGAAAGAAGGGTTATTACAAGTGGATGAATGAGATGAAAAGAAGAAACAGAATAAAATAAAATGAATGGAAATGGGGTGAAGGTGGAGGGGAGAGTTCATGCTCTGAAGTTGTTGAACTCGATGTTCAATCCGGAAGGTTGTAAGGTGCCCAATCGGAAGATGAGGTGCTGTTCCTCCAGTTTGCATTGGAGTTCGCTAAAACATTGCAAAAGGCCAAGGGCGGACATGTGGACAGGAGAGCAGGGTGGTGTGTTGGAGTGGCAAGCGATAGGAAGGTCTGGGTCCTTCTTGCAGACGGACCGAAGGTGTTCAGCAAAGTGGTCACCCAGTCTGTGTTTGGTCTCTCCGATGTAGAGTAGACCGCATTGGGAGCAGCGAATGCAATGGACCAGATTGAAGGAGGTGCATGTGAATCACTGCTTCACCTGAAAGGGGTGTTTAGGACCTGGGATGGTGAGCAAGGAGGAGGTAAAGGGGCATAGAAACATAGAAACTAGAAGCAGGAGTAGGCCATTCTGCCATTTGAACCTGCTCTGCCATTCATTTTGATCATGGCTGATCATCAAATTCAATATCCTAATCCCCCCTTCCCCCTCATATCCCTTTAGCCCAAGTGCTGTATCTAATTTCTTCTTGAAATCAGACAACGTTTTGGTCTCAACTACTTTCTGTGGTAGTGAATTCCACACATTCACCACCCTCTGGGTGAAGAAATTTCTCTTCACCTCAGTTCTAAAAGGTTTACCCCTTATCTTCAAACTTTGACCCCGAGTTCCGGATTCCCCCACCACTGGGAACATTCTTTCTGAATCTGCCCTGTCTAACCCTGTTAGAATTTTATAAGTTTTTTTGAGATCCCCTCTCACTCTTAGAAACTCCAGTGAATATAAGCCTAACTGACTTTGTCTCTCCTCTTATGACAGACCTGCCATCCCAGGAATCAGCTTGGTAAATCTTCGCTGTACTCCCTCTGTGGCAAAGACATCCTTCCTCAGATAAGGACACCAAAACCGCACACAATACTCCAGATGTGGCCTCACCAATGCCCTATACAATTGCGGCAAAACATCCCAATCCCTATACTCAAATCCTCTTGCTATAGAAACATAGAAGATAGGAGGCAAGGGGAGGCCATTTGGCCCTTCAAGTCTGCTCCACCATTCATTATGACCATGGCTGATCATCCAACTCAATAGTCTAATCCTGTTTTTTCCCCATAACCTTTGATCCCATTCACCCCAAGTGCTATATCCAGCCACCCCTCAAATACATTCAATGTTTGGCATCAACTACTTCCTGTGGTAATGAATCCCACAGGCTCATCATTCTTTGTGTGAAGAAATGTCTCCTCACCTCTGTCCTAAATGGTCTACCCTGAATCCTCAGACTACGACCCCAGCTCTTAACTCCCTCAACATCGGGAATATCCTCCCTGCATCTACCCTGTCTAGTCCTGTTAGAATTTTATAAGTCTCTATGAGATGCCCCCTCATTCATTTGAACTCCAGCGAAAACAATCCTAACCTAGTCAATCTCTCCTCATACATCAGTCCCGCCATCCCTGGAATCAGCCTGGTAAACCTTCGCTGCATTCCCTCGAGAGCAAAAACATCCTTCCTCAGAAAAGGAGACCAAAACTGCACACAATATTCTAGGTGTGGCCTCACCAAGGCCCTGTATAATCGCAACAGCACATCCCTGCTCCTGTACTCAAAACCTCTCGCAATGAAGGCCAGCATGCCATTTGCCTTCTTTACCGCCTGCTGCACCTGTATGCTTACCTTCAGCGACTGGTGCACAAGGACACCCAGGTCCCGCTGCACATTCCCCTCTGCCAATTTACAGCCATTCAGGTAGTAATCTGCCTTCTTGTTTTGCTTCCGAAGTGAATAAACTCACACTTATCCAAATTATACTGCATCTGCCATTGATTAGCCCACTCACCCAACCTGTCCAGATCATTCTGAAGGATCTCTGCATCCTCGTCACAGTTCACCCTCCCACCCAACTTGGTATCATCTGCAAACTTTGAGATGTTACATTTTGTTCCCTCATCCAAATCATTTATATTGTGAATAGCTGGGGTCCCAGCACCGATCCCTGTTGACCCCGCTAGTTACTGCCTGCCAATTTGAAAAGCACCCATTAATTCCTACTCTTTGTTTCCTTTCTGCCAACCAGTTTTTGATCCATCTCAATGCACTTCCCCCAATCCCATCTTGGACAATAATCTCTCGTGCGGGACTTTGTCAAACGCTTTCTGAAAGTCCAAATGTACCACATCGACTGGTTCCCCCTTGACAACCCTATTAGTTACATCTTCAAAGAATTCCAACAGATTTGTCAAGCATGATTTCCCTTCATAAATCCATGCTGACTCTGTCTGATCC
The DNA here is from genome assembly GCF_964213995.1 of Mustelus asterias. Lineage (NCBI taxonomy): Eukaryota > Metazoa > Chordata > Chondrichthyes > Carcharhiniformes > Triakidae > Mustelus > Mustelus asterias. Next base: position 36,376,514 of record NC_135822.1, read on the forward strand.
TACCACTGCTTTCTAAATGCTCTGCTATAAAGTCCCTGATAATGGATTTGAGAATCTTCCCCACTGCCAATGTTAAGCATACTGGTCTATAATTCCCTGTTTTCTCTCTACCCCCCTTTTTGAATATTGGAGTGACATTAGCTACCCTCCAATCTGCAGGGAGTGTTCCAGAGTCTATAGAATTCTGGAAGATGGCCACCAATGCATCCACTATTTCTAGAGCCACTTCCTTAAGTAAGCCAACATACCATTTGCCTTCTATACTTCCTGCTGTGCCTGAGCGCTCACATTCAGCGACTGATGCATGAGGACTCCAAGGTCTCATTAAGAATCCACCTCTCAATTTACACCCATTCAAGTAATAATCTGTCTTCCTATTATTGCTACCAAATTAGATAACCTCATATTTATCCACATTATACTGCATCTGCCATGCAGATGCACACATACTCAGCCTATCCAAATCATGCTGAAGCATCTCTGCGTCCTCCTCACAGCTCACCCTCCCACCCAGCTTTGTATCATCTGCAAATTTGGAGATAATACATTCAGTTCCCTCTTCCAAATCATTAATATATAATGTGATCAGTTGACCTCCTTGCTCAGGTCCCTGCGGAACCCCACCAGTCACTGACTGCCAATCAGAAAAAGACCGATTAATGCCAACTCTTTAGCAACCAGCTTTCCATCAATCTCAAGATATTACCTGCAATCCCGTGTGCTTTAACTTTACACAGTAGTGTTATGTGAGGCCTTGTCAAAAGACTTCTGGAAGTCTAAATAAACCACATCCACTGGTTCTCCTCGGTCAACTCTACTAGTTACATCCTCAAAATATTCCAATAGATTCGTCAAGCCTGATTTCTCTTTTGTAAATCCATGCTGACTTTGTCTGATTATACCACTGCCTTCCAAATGCCGAGTTATGAAATCCTTAATAGTATACTCCAGCAACTTCCCCAGTACTGATGTTAGGCTCACTCGTTCCCTGGTTTCTCTCTATCTCCCTTTTTGAATAATGGGCTTACATAAGCTACACTCCAATCTGTAGGAACAATTCCAGAGTCCAAACAATTTTGGAAAATAACCACCAATGGATCTATTATTTCCAGGGCCATTTCCTTAAGTATTCTGGGATGGAGATTAACAGGTTCTGGAGATATATAGAATCATAGAATCATAGAAACCCTACAGTGCAGAAGGAGGCCATTCGGCCCATCGAGTCTGCACCGACCACAATCCCACCCAGGCCCTACCCCCACATATTTTACCTGCTAATCCCTCTAACCTACACATCCCAGGACTCTAAGGGGCAATTTTCTAACCTGGCCAATCAACCTAACCCGCACATCTTTGGACTGTGGGAGGAAACCGGAGCACCCGGAGGAAACCCACGCAGACACGAGGAGAATGTGCAAACTCCACACAGACAGTGACCCGAGCCGGGAATATCCACCCTCAATTCCAACAATTCCCCCAAAACCATTTCTCTACTGATGCTGATTTCATTCAGCTCCTCACTAAAACATGTTTCTCTTAGCACTTATAGTACATTGCTTCAGTCTTCACAAAGGAAGACATGAGTAAAGTAAAAGTTTAATCCCTCAGCCATTTCTCGTTTCTGACTGTAAGGGGCCTACATTTGTTTTTGTCAATCTTTTTCTCTTTACATGTCTATAGAAACTTTTACAGTCAGTTTTTATGTTCCCCGCTTTCTTACTTTCATACTCTATTATTCCCTTCTTAATCAATCCCGTGGTCCTCCTTTGCTGAATTTTAAACTGTTCCCAATCCTCAGGCCTATTGTTTTTTCTTGCCAATTTGTATGCTTCTTCCTTGAAACTCATACAATCAGATGGCCTCCTTCTGCACTGTGGGGATCCTGTTCTCTGATTCTATTACATATGTATACATGGGAGATCCCGGGGGATGCCTAGCAGTCTGCAGCCGGCTTCCCCGGCGAGTTGAAGCTCTGCGACCCCCGCCATTACCAGTGTGAAACTCACAACTGCCAAAAGATTGTCAGAGTCTGGTAAAATTGTGCTGTGCACCTCGCTGAAAAAACCGGAGTGAAACACATAGAGTCGTAGAGCTTTACAGCATGGAAAGAGGCCCTTCGGCCCAACTTGTCCATGCCACCCTTTTTTTTAAACCTCTAAGCTAATCCCAATTGCCCGCATTTGGCCCCTATCCCTCTATACCCATCTTACCCATGTAACTGTCTAAATGCTTTTTAAAAGACAAAATTGTATCCGCCTCTACTACTACCTCTGGCAGCTCGTTCCAGACACTCACCACCCTCTGTGTGAAATAATTGCCCCTCTGGACACTTTTGCATCTTTCCTCGCTAACCTTAAACCGATGCACTCTAGTTTTAGACTCCCCTATCTTTGGGAAAAGATATTGACTATCTAACTGATCTGTGCCCCTCATTATTTTATAGACCTCTATAAGATCACCCCTCAGCCTCCTATACTCCAGAGAAAAATGTCCCAGTCTATCCAGCCTCTCCTTATAACTCAAACCATCAAGTCCCGGTAGCATCCTAGTGAATCTTTTCTGCACTCTTTCTAGAATAGGGTGACCAAAACTGTACACAGTATTCCAAGTGTGGCCTTACCAATGTCTTGTACAACTTCAACAAGACATCCCAACTCCTGTATTCAATGTTCTGACCAAGCACACTGAATGCCTTCTTCACCACTCTGTCCACCTGTGATTCCACTTTCAAGGAGCTGTGAACATGTACCCCTAGATCTCTTTGTTTCAGACTTTTGTGGCACTTGGAATTTTTGGGGGGAACATTCGGCCCTACATGATCGAATGGGATTTGAACACACAAACCTTTCACTGATACGCTAGCTTTCAGGTAGCTTTGGTTGGAAGAATCAACTCATTTCCTGAAAGGATTTAACTTGATCTGATCCTCATTAAGGCTCTACTCCACCAGTAATTAGAACCTCTTCCTTAAAGAAAAATCAAAATGTTCAATGCACTATGGTTTCCTCTTCTAGTTTACTTCAAACTGGTCAAAATACTTCCCATTTCCTCAAAGAGATTTGAAATGTTTGTTTAGAAACAGTACAATATAACAAATTACAAGGTTGAAAATCTGCGTTACATAAACTTCTGCTAAACACATGAACACAAATTGCTAATTGTTGCTTTACTCACAATGTGTGCAAGACCACTGCTTCTAAAGCAGCTGGCAAGTAACTTACGGAACATAGAATGCTGTGATCCTTGAAACCGGTTTGATTTCCTAGACACTATTGATCGCTCGTATGTACTGCCTTCTTGCTTCTCCAAGCGACATGAGAAGCGGAAGGTGACAGTGCCTGATTCCACCTGCTTTACCTGAAAATAAGGAAATAGCTTTGTGAAACTTTGCATTCAAGAAAGAAATCCTACTTGGTTATAACTGGGTTTATCAGTCAAGGGTGCACTGAATCTTCCCAGCACAGGGAAGGCCTTCAAGAAACTTAAATGACACAAAAAATATTCGCAAGTCACTGCTGCATGTACAACACATACAAGTGTGGTACAGTGGTTAGCACTGATGCCTTCCAGCGCGAGGGATCCGGGTTCAATTCCAGCCTCTGGTGACTGTCTGTGCAGAGTCTGCACTTTCTCCCCGTGTCTGCGTGGGTTTCCTCCGGATGCTCTGGTTTCCTCCCACAGTCCAAAGACGTGCAAGTTAGGTTGATTGGCCTTCTAAATTGATGTGGAGATGCCGGCGTTGGACTGGGGTGAACACAGTAAGATTTTTATCAACACCAGGTTAAAGTCCAACAGGTTTATTTGGTAGCAAATACCATTAGCTTTCGGAGCGCTGCTCCTTCGTCAGATGGAGTGGAAATCTGCTCTCAAACAGGGCACAGAGACACAAAATCAAGTTACAGAATACTGATTAGAATGCGAATCCCTACAGCCAACCAGATCTTAAAGATACAGACAATGTGGGTGGAGGGAGCATTAAGCACAGGTTAAAGAGATGTGTATTGTCTCCAGACAGGACAGCCCGTAAGTCCAGAAGGCAAGCTGTGGGGGTTACTGATAATGTGACATAAATCCAACATCCCGGTTTAGGCCGTCCTCATGTGTGCGGAACTTGGCTATCAGTTTCTTCTCAGCGACTCTGCGCTGTCGTGTGTCGTGAAGGCCGCCTTGGAGAACGCTTACCTGAAGATCAGAGGCTGAATGCCCATGACTGCTGAAGTGCTCCCCCACAGGAAGAGAACAGTCTTGCCTGGTGATTGTCGAGCGGTGTTCATTCATCCGTTGTCGTAGCGTCTGCATGGTTTCCCCAATGTACCATGCCTCGGGACATTGGGGAAACCATGCAGACGCTACGACAATGGATGAATGAACACCGCTCGACAATCACCAGGCAAGACTGTTCTCTTCCTGTGGGGGAGCACTTCAGCAGTCACGGGCATTCAGCCTCTGATCTTCAGGTAAGCGTTCTCCAAGGCGGCCTTCACGACACACGACAGCGCAGAGTCGCTGAGCAGAAACTGATAGTCAAGTTCCGCACACATGAGGACAGCCTAAACCGGGGTGTTGGATTTATGTCACATTATCAGTAACCCCCACAGCTTGCCTCCTAGACTTGCGGGCTATCCTGTCTGGAGACAATACACATCTCTTTAACCTGTGCTTAATGCTCCCTCCACCCACATTGTCTGTATCTTTAAGATCTGGTTGGCTGTAGGGATTCGCATTCTAATCAGTATTCTGTAACTTGATTTTGTGTCCCTGTGCCCTGTTTGAGAGCACATTTCCACTCCATCTGACGAAGGAGCAGCGATCTGAAAGCTAATGGTATTTGCTACCAAATAAACCTTTTGAACTTTAATCTGGTGTTGTTAAAACTCTTACTGTCTTCTAAATTGACCCTAGTGTCAGGGGAATTAGCAGGGTAAATTCATGGGGTTATGGGAATGGGTGGGATTGTTGAGGGAGCAGGATTGATGGTCCGAACGGCCTTCTTCTGTACTGTAGGGATTCTATGATTAGCTCAAGTGAATTCATATTTTAAAAAGATACAGGTTTTTAAAAAAATGCTGAGGCCGTTTCTGTCATATTGCAGGTTTATTTTGTAGCAAACTTCTGCTCTTTGCTGATTTGGGAAAATTAATATCTTAGCCTGGGACAGATAGAGATTGGCTTCTGAGCGTGGGTTCAGGCACATTGTTGGGGAAGAGTTGAGTTGGCTTTATTTTTCGTCCAACCTTGTTAAGCCTGACCTGTAAGTGCAAAGTGACCTCCATCTATTCTCCCACCACCATTTGGCACTGCAGGAACATCTGGGTACAGGTACACTTCCGGGCAACTGCCCCTACTGAAACATATGAAAAGAAAGATTTGGAATTGTATTGTGCCTCCCATCACCTCAGAATACGCCAAAGCACTTAACAGCCAATTAGCTCAGAGTAATGAGGTAATAATAATCTGTTCTGGTGATGCTAAGTGAGGGTTAAACCTTGGCCTAGACACTGGGAAGAACCGTCCAGCTTTCTCTCAAATGATACCAATCTTAAATCTCATAGGGGCTGCATGGTGGCACAGTGGTTAGCACTGCTGCCTCTCAGCACCAGGGACCCGGGTTCCATTCCAGCCTTGTGTAGTCTGTACATTCTCCCCATGTCTGCGTGGGTTTCCTCCAGGTGCTCTGGCTTCCTCCCACAGTCCGAAAGACGTGCTGGTGAGGTGCATTGGCCATGCTAAATTCTCCCTCAGTGTACCCAAACAGGCGCCGGAGTACGACGACTGGAGGATTTTCACAATAACTCTTTTGCAGTGTTAATGTAAGCTCCTTACATAAGAACATAAGAACTAGGAGCAGGAGTAGGCCATCTGGCCCCTCGAGCCTGCTCCACCATTCAATAAGATCATGGCTGATCTTTTTGTGGACTCAGCTCCACTTACCCTTAATTCCTTTACTGTTCAAAAATTTATCGATCCTTGCCTTAAAAACATTCAATGAGGCAGCCTCAACTGCTTCACCAGGCAGGGAATTCCAGATTCACAACCCTTTGTGTGAAGAAGTTCCTCCTCAACTCAGTCCTAACTTGTGACACTAACAAAATAAACTTTAAACATATTTATGGCCCCCAGTTTTACCCTCTCCAAGTTTGTCTAGTTTAGTAATTATCTCCCTTCTATCTGATAGATTCTAGTGAATGGGAAAGTGACAAAGAATACCAAAGGATAGCAAAACAGAGGTAAGAGCAACAAAATGGAGAATGAAAAGAAACTTGCAACAGATGTGAAAATGAACGCAAAATGCTTATAATTTCATTAGGAGAAACAAGGCAGTCGGAAGCAATTGTGCCCCTTGAAAACCGATAACAGCATTACTGACAATGAAAATATGGAAAAGGCAGTCATGCTGAATATTACTTGGCAGCAGTACTTATGGTAGCAGAAGGAGACAGCATGCCAAACATCACAAAGGAACTATTATTGAATTAGGGACTCACCAAATTAATGTAAGCAAGACCACAGTAATGGAGAAATTAATGGCACTTAAAAGTGATAAATCCCCAGGGCCAAATGGTTTCCATCTCAAGGTTTTCAAAAAGGATGTGAACATTGTCGATGCCCTAACTATAATAATCCAAAGTTTTATCGATTAAGGAACTATTCCTATAGATTAGAAAACTGCACAAGTCACTCCACTATTGAAGAAAAGTGGCAAAGGGAGACCAGAGAATTATACATCAGTTAGTCTAACATCTGTGTTCAGGGAATTGTTACGAGTCTATAATTAAGAATTGTGAAACATTGAAAATTTTCAGCCCATCAGAGAAAGCCAAAGTGAATTTCTACAGGATATATGGGGAGACGATAGCCTCGAGATATTATCACTAGACTATTAATCCAGAAACTCAGCTAATGTTCTGAGGACCCGGGTTCAAATCCTGCCATGGCTGGTGGTGGAGTTTGAACTCAATAAAAAATCTTGAATTAAGACTCAACTGATGACCATGAAACCATTGTCGATTGTTGGAAAAACCCATCTGGTTCACCAATGTCCTTTAGGGAAGGAAATCTGCCGTCCTTATCTGGTCTGGCCTACATGTGACTCCAGAGCCACAGCAATGTGGCTGACCCTTAATTCCCTCTGAAATGGCCTCGTAAGCCACTCAGTTCAAGGGCGACTAGGGATGGGCAATAAGTGTTAGCCAGCCAGCAACGCCCATGTCCCACAAATGAACAAAAAAATGGCGAGTTTGATTGAACTTTAGAGGTGGCTACAGTATTGGGAAGCGGAATGTCGATGGATATTATTTATATGGACTTTCAAAAGACACATGATAAAGTCCTTCACAAGAGACTGTTAGTTAAAGTTGTAGCTCGTGAAAGTAAAGGCAAATTATGGAACCATTTAGGGAATTAGGTTAACGGAGGGAGACAAAGAGTAGACGGAAATTAGCAGACA